>NC_141671.1:17290000-18490000 GCF_028749965.1 Puma concolor
TGTGTTTTGTAGCCCCGGTGTCTAGCACATAGTAAGTGCTCAGTAAAGACTTGACGAGTAAATGCTGGAGTGACTGAGGGATGGCTGAATGAATAAGAACCACACGGAATTTACTTCGATGGTGGTAGGCTTTCTCTCAATGATGGGACTGGTTTTTCAAGCCTGGAGCATGCGCTCTCCCTCACACGTCCTCCAGACTAAGAGCTAATAGTCTGAGAACTCTTGTCCAACCTCAGTCTGACTTCCTGCTAATCCCTTGCCACGAGGGAAAGTGTCTAAAACAAACATCATGGTATTCTCCCAGTGACAAACCTCCAAACATCCTCCATTTGGCTCCAACGTTCAGCATGGCATCGAAATTCCCACCCAGAGTCTGTCTTCAGCCTGTCCTTTCAGCTTTCTTTCCATCTCTTACCGTAAGCTCCTCCATCCAATGCCCTAGGTCCTACGCTCCGTCCAGGCGAGACTGTTCTCAGTTCGGTAAATACTCTGGTTCCTCCTTCACTTCTCCACTGGGACTCCAACGAGCCCTTCAAGATACAGCAGCTCAAAAGTTGTCTCGACTGTCCCATCTCCTTCAGGGTTACTCCCATTTGTCACTGAGATCAACGACACTTGCTTTAGAACACTGCTGTGGCTCCTCCCATAGTGCATCCTGGTTATGAATTTCGGCGTCTCGCTCTCCCCAGACTGAGAGAGGGCTCAGCAGTGAGGCTGTATTTATCTTTGCATGGGTGGCTCCTAAAGAGGGGGCCAGCAGGTCATAGGTGCTCAGGGAGTCGTGGTGGATGAACGAGCCTACCAATGAGTGGTGGACAGGCTTCCAATGGGCCATGACACTTTGATCCGGGCCCCTCTTCTGGCTGCAGATAATTCCATGTCCTGTGTGTGCCACTACAAGTGAAGGAGGAACTTTCCACCACGTGTCAACGCTACATAGGTCGTGTCTCTTCGGTCACAAAAGCGTCCTCTGCTGGAAGCAGTATTCTGGGGTGGTGTGTCCGTGATCACAGAAGGTCCCGCGAGATCTTTCTCTGGAAGAGAGGAAGAAGTTTATGTATGTATGTATGTATTTAATTTTGAGAGAGAGAGAGGGCGAGTGAGGGAGGGGCAGAGAGAGACACACACAGAATCCAAAGCAGGCTCCAGACTCCGAGCTGTCAGCACAGAGCCCGAAGCGGGGCTCGAACCCATGAACCACGAGACCATGACCTGAGCTGAAGTCGGACGATTAACCAACTGAGCCACCCGGGCACCCACCCAGGCGCCCCAGAGACCTAGCGGTTTACACCTGAGGTGCTGACCTTTGGATCAGCCAGACCCACTTTCTTTTTTTAAATTTTTTAAAATGTTTTTATTTATTTTTGAAGGAGAGAGAGACAGAGCAGGGGCGGCGGAGGAGCAGAGAGAGAGGGAGACACAGAATCTGAAGCAGGCTCCAGGCTTCGAGCGGTCAGGACAGAGCCCGAGGCGGGGCTCAAACTCACGAGCTGTGAGATCATGACCTGAGCCAAAGTCGGATGCTCAATCGACTGAGCCACCCAGGAGCCCCCGGCCAGACCCACTTTAAACCTGGCTTTGCTGCTCTAATTTGCCTTGTAGTACAGGCTAATTTATGACAAGAGAAAACACACAGTTAGTTGATGGTTTTGTCAAACTGTTGGCTTGTGTGCTATTCATCAAGGCACGTTCTCAAAAAGGGGTAGATGTAAGGTTGCCTTTTTTTTTTTTTAAGTCCAGTAATGTTGAGGATAGGACCAGACATGCTCCCTTTCAGCTGAGAAATATTCCCCTCTCCTTTGTGGCCGAGTATGAGAATGACAGCCAACTTTCATCTTCCCTGACAAGATAACTCAGACATTTTCCTCAGGGAAAGGCGATTGATCATTTGGTTCTGCTCAAGGATAACATGGAGTGTATGAAAGCATTCACAGGGCTCCATTCTTTATAGCCGCCTCCTTTGAACGCATACGAGGACACACAGAATGTTCTTCATTAGACAAGGAGCCCACTTGTGATTTTTATTTCTGAAGGCTCTTAAGTACTGGGAGGTATGACAGGAGGCCATTTCTGCTTTATAATGCAGACCAAAAGAGCTCTCTCCTGGCCCCCAAACGTGCCCCTCACCTAACTACTCCGGTCGACGTTCATTTCTCTACTCTCTGAACTCTTAAAAGCTCTTTCTGCCTGAAGTCCATTGTGGAACGTTTATTATAGATTATATTGGGTCATGTGTTCTCCTCTTATGTTTCATATTGTTTCAGGGAGATGTAAAAGTTCTGAAGGACAGAGGACCCACCATATGCTTCTTCAGTAACCCTCAGAGTACCTCCCCCAATGCTGAGTACATAAATTGCGCTCAGCAAGTAATGCGATTGATAAACTCCCAAGCATAGAGTGTGACGAAGATACGTGAGAGACGATGAATTGTATGATGTCACCTTCTCTTTGGGGAACTTCATATGTAGACATCGCTAACTCATAACCGACCATTATTTTTTTTTTGGAACCTGGATAACAGTGCTCCACGACCAATGACGCATATAGTTCCCTGCCAACATGAAGTTGCTCCTGCTAACATGGGGATGGTTTCTAGCAATAGAATTGAGGCAACATCACAGGGTCAAACCTAATCAGGGTATACCTGCCTGAAGAATTCTGTGGGCCATTCTGTTGTCAGACCTTAAACATAATAACTGAGAGCTGCAGAAGCCCATGGGAAGGCATTCCAAGAGTAAAGCAATTGGATGAATTATTTTAGGAAAAACAGTTGACATACTAGAATTTTTTTTTATCCGGACCACAGAGAGGCTTACAAACTTACAAGCATTAAAACTTACAAAATCACGAAGATGAAAATAGAGTGACCAGAGCATTAACTACCAAATCCTATAATTCTACCACCTAAAGACACTTGGCAAACAACAGGCTTGGAAAATCCCTCATTTAGTGATCATATAACTAAAGATATAAAGAGATCTTAGAAGGATTGGAATCAATTCATGGTGAACAGACCAGAACATATTATTAAGGAAATCAGGAACACTTAGGGTTCTATAAAAGACCGTGCCTTCCTACAAAAAATGTACTTGATGGCCTTTTCAGACACGTAATACTGAAGAGATGAGCATATTGGCTTTCCCTGTATGTCTCAAATCGTTATTTCCAGTCTGAAATTATTTTTCGTTTCCCTGGATTCCCACAGAATTTTACCTGTACCAATGATGCAATCTGTATACTTTCTGCCTCCTTTTGCAACTGTGTGCAGATTATCTATCCTGCTAGATTCAGAGGTTCTTAATAATGGAAATAATGATAAGGATGATGATGATGATGATGATAAGAGCTAACATTTATTATACTCTTCCTGTGTGCCACCCTTTAGTGGGCAACGTTGATTCCGCTTCATTGAGCCACACCGCATATTTATCTTTGTATGTCCATTAAGCCTAATAGCACTTGGAATAACATTATCTGTGAAATCAACAAATGGCAAGCGAGTTCAGCCATTCATTTCCCCCTTGAGTAAACTGGGAACGTGGACACATTTGATCGAGATCTAAGTACATGGTTTTTCTCTCTGTTTATCACTTTTCAGAAGGCCTCTTCTATCAGGCAAGAAGGGTCATGTCTTGTGATGACATATTTCCCTCCCAGTCCCTAGTGTGGTGGTAACTACCTAATATGTTCTCAGAAAATCCCCCTTGACTTATATATTCCACAGCACCAATTATGAAAAGCAATGATGATATGCATAGCAATGATAATAGCTTGGGGATATTGCCATAGGTCATATACAGGTAACAGTCTACTGTTTCAAATTTGCAACGAATCACCATTCAGTGTCCCATAAAAATCACGAGGTGTTGGATCTATACAAACATTGAGAGGGCCTTGTGTGTTTATAACTAATTTGTCTACATTTTTGAAAGTGGGTGGGCTCTAAAATGCCTGGGCTTGAAACCTTTGAATACCATGAAGATAGTCAAAGAGAAACTGCAAGTGTCATTTTCAAGCTCTAAAAGGTTTAAAAATAAGTTACAAACATCCTCGAGAAACTCCCACTCTTGGGGAAATTATTAACTTGTGAGTAATGCGAAGACATTCTCAACAGATTCCCAGTTACATATCCCATCGTCTTCATTGTTTACTCTTGAATTACAGGGAGACTGTCTCATACTTCTTATGGACTCCCAAATGCACGGAATGGCCCAACAAAAATAATTCCTCTTCCTACTCTCCTCTCTGGCATTTTCCAAGGGCTACAGTCTCCTGAGGGATCTTACCCTGGGCCAGTGGAGGTTGAGAGGAGAAGGGCCAGGGGATGCGAAAGTGGATAGCTATGGCAGCCTCGAGCTCCCTCACTACGCTGAAAAGTTCTGCAGTGGGTAGAATTTACCCCCAAAGAGGAAGTTCGATGCTATAGTTTTCTCTTTTCTGATTAGGGGAATCTTAGCTGCTGGCACTCAGACTTTGCCTGTTTCTTTTTGGTGGTAGGCAGGAAGTCAAAATGGCTGAATTCCCAAGCTTTCTGGATCTATGTGAAAGTTCTCAGCCTCTGCCCAAGCCTTTTTTTTTTGCTGCCAAGTGGTGTGATAAAACTTGTGAGAACAGGTTTTCCATGCGAGGTAGCTGATGCATCTGTATCTACTGTTGGCAGAAAAACCAAGAAAGAAAGGACTTGGAGAAACCTTAAAGAACATCATAAGGGGGTTAATATGAATGCACTTTGGGAGTTGAATGATTATTCCCAAGGGATGTGATTTTTGTCTGACCTTTATTCAAGCAGCTTCTCCCTGTCATAATACGCTTAGCTATAACCCAGCGAAACTAGCTGGGACCTAGGCAAGTCACTTTTATTTGGATGAATTATAAGACTTTTCCTGTTCAACATGATCAGCATGTGGCCTAAGAGATTTTTTTCAACGAGGAAGCTGCACTGTAATAGGGCCTTTGACCTGTTATAAGTGTCAGAGGTCTCAAAGGCTTATCACTTTTGATCCTAGGATAGAATTGCTCTATCTGTCCAATAAATCCAGTGATTCGAATTTCTCAGTGAAAGCAACATTTTTTTTGTTTTCCACCCTTTCTCTTTAATAAGAAATAGAATCAAAAGGAACGTATGTGGCCATGGCTTTTCATCAGAAACAAAGAGGGAACGCTGTTGCGTTCTCCCGGGGCCGAGGTCTCTCTCCACTGGCCTCCGATGGTGTCACCGTGATCAGTTTTAACTTTTGTTTACCTCTCCACTCAGAGCCAAGGAAGCAGCCGTGGGGAGCGAGTTCTCAGCTCTTTCCACAAAACCCAGCAGCTGTTTCATACACGCTTGATGGAGATTCCAAGCCTCAAGGTCACCAATGTAGATTTATAAAATGCTTTACTGGTTATCTCATTGAACTCTGAAGATGAAACGTTGGGGCAGATGTTATCACCTGTCATTTTAGAGATGAGGAATCAAGATTTTAGTGAGATTAGGTCACTTGCGTAAAGTCAGGTAGAAGGTGGATTGAACCCATGTCTTTTGACTCACTGACAATGGATTAAATTCACTGCATCCTTGCTATATTCAAAGCGTGCTCCGTGGACAAACAGCATCCGCATCAAGTTGGGTGGGAGTTTGCTAGAAATGGAGAATCTTAGGCACTCCCCAGACCTACAGAACCTGCATGTGACCCAAATCTCAAGTAAATTGTATGTGCATTGAAATATGAGAAGTACTGTTCTACAACCTAACTATTGCCGGCCGAAGGGAAGTTCAGCTGAGGCCCCAAATGCAGAGCGACCTAAGGAGACGGATGTTTCCCCAGGAGGAAACTTATCGCAAGCTCACTCTGATTTTGCATTATTTATTTGTGGTTAATCCTAAAAGTGAAATCCTGCTAGCTTTTCCAAGTCCAGTGAAACAGAATCTTAGCCTTTATGGGGCAGATGGATCTTTGCTCAATACTCTCTTGGAGGGGGAAAGGCACTGTTTTCATGTGAATCTTTTTGAAGGTCCCCAAATGGAAACATGTTTATCGCTCTGGTTAATGTTAGGGTCCTAGGTAATATGGCTTTTTTAAAAATATTTTTTTTAATTTTTAATTTATTTATTTTGAGAGAGAGACAGAGAGAGAGTGAGCAGGGGAGGGGCAGACAGAGAGGGAGAGAGACAATCCCAAGGAGGTCAAAGCCTGATGCGAGGCTCGAACTCACGAACCTCGAGACTGTGATTGGAGCCGAAACCAAGAGTTGAGCACTTAACTGACTGAGCCACACTCAGGTGCCCCATTATGGCTCTTCTGAAAGCCCATGCAGTTTGAATATTTTTGGAGATATTCACAGATAAGCAATATTGATATTTGCTTGAACAAAAGATAACTGGTAGTGGGAGGGGAGGAGAGGGAGTTGGGAAGGAGAGGCTTATAAAGGTCCCCACCGAGCTGCCTCTGACTTCATTCCCCTACCTGAAAAGCATCTTTTACCAAAGAAGGCTGAATAAGCCACTCAGGGTCTGTCTTTAAGACGTCCTTATCTAATCTCATGGTTCATGGGTTCAAGCCCTGCGTCAGGCTCTGTGCTGACAGCTCAGAGCTTGGAACCTGCTCTGGATTCTGTGTCTCCCTCTCTCTCTGCCCCTCCCCTGCTCATGCTCTGTCTCTCTCTCAAAAATAAATAAACATTAAAAAATGTTTTAAAGAGGGGCGCCTGGGTGGCGCAGTCGGTTAAGCGTCCGACTTCAGCCAGGTCACGATCTCGCGGTCCGTGAGTTCGAGCCCCGCGTCGGGCTCTGGGCTGATGGCTCAGAGCCTGGAGCCTGTTTCCAATTCTGTGTCTCCCTCTCTCTCTGCCCCTCCCCCGTTCATGCTCTGTCTCTCTCTGTCCCAAAAATAAATAAACGTTGAAAAAAAAAATTAAAAAAAAAATGTTTTAAAGAGATGTCCTTATCCAAATAAAAATATTTCTGGATTCTTTTCACCTTCTATTCTTACAAATTGCCCATAAGAGTGGTCAGGAAACCAAACAGCACGATTTCAGATATTGTGAAAGTCCAGTTGTCCCAAAGGGATCCAATACCCTTGCCACTATCTGCTCTCCTGCACCAGGAATTTCATCAATCAGTGAATCAGGGTTTTTGCTCAAGGAATACTCATTCATATTCTTGAAATCTCAGAGTGGTTGATTAAGGAGCCATAGGTCCTGGGGCACCTGGGTGCCTCAGTCATCTAAGCATCTGACTTCAGCTCAGGTCCTGATCTCGCAGTTTTGGAGTTCAAGCCCCACATTGTGCTGTCTGCTGTCAGCACAGAGCCTACTTGGGATCCTCTGAACCCCCCTTTCTCTACCCCTCCCCCACTCACTCTCTCTCTCTCTCTCTGTTTCTTAAAACTAAATAAACATTAAAGAAAGAGAGAAAGAAAGAAAGAAAGAAAGAGAAAGAGAAAGAGAAAGAAAGAAAAAGAGAAAGAGAAAGAGAAAGAAAGAAAGAAAAAGAGCCGCAGGTCCTACTGCACAAATGTGATGATTTTGGAAAATGATTTCAGGCCCCAAGCTTAACGTGTTTATTTGGGGGCATTGGGACTCAGAAATCCAGACTCTGTGACAAAATGACTCCTCGTTTTTCTTTCCGTCTTGAGTGTCCTGGGTCCAAGCGAAAGCTGCCTTAGTGGACAGATGTGATTCCTCCCTTTCTGTGCAGGCTGCCACATCTGGGATGCATGGCATGATTCAGGCTGCTTGGATAACTCTGTATTGTTAGAGGACAAATGTGTGACAATTTTTAGCATGGTCTTTCTCAGGCTGTGGCTTTTTCATTTGATCAACTGTATACGAGCTTGAGCCCCTTGTATATTATTTCATCTTTTTCTGTTCTAGGACAAATATAGTAGCTCTAACCACAATCTGTCTAGACTCTAGTTAACCCTGGCCTCTAAGAATCCAAATCCAATGTGCCCTACCCTATAATTCAAAACTCACTTCACCCCTCAAATTCTCCATAAACCATTAGGTATTCTGAATCTCCTATGTTAACCTAAATATTAGGTTTCTTGTGCCTTTTGATTTCTAGTTCTGTTTCTGGGATCAGTGACCTCGGCATCTACACAGTGATGATAATTTTGCTCTGTCAAATCTCTACTCCAAACAGCACGTCTGTATTGGAAAATTGACCTTCAATTCGACATAAAAACCATTTATTGAAGTGAAGAGTTTATTATGTAATCAATGAGGAACATTTAGTTGTTTTTCAATGAGAAACTGATATGATTTAATCTGTATTTTGGAAAACTCACTCGTGAAGCAATGTGAAAAGGAAAGGTTTCAACCTCAGAATGAATGACACTTCTCTCCCTACCTAAACTGTGAGATTTGCTAGAAATTGCCATGTAAGTAGTAAATATAAAGCTTTAGATACATGCAATGTATAAGACTAGTTTCTTTTCTAAACATCAGTTCACACACACACACACACACACACACACACACACACACAAGCTAGGCAAAAAAATGAGGTCTTACAGGACCTATTTTGGCTATCCATGGCTGAGTGGCAAATTACCCCAGTAATTTGTGGATTACAAAGGTAAGGTCTTTCATTATTCTTGCAATTTGGGCAGTTCTCCTTTGCATGATGCTGCGGGGGTGCTGGGACAGCTGGAAGGTTCACAATGGCCTCAGCCCCATGGCGGGTAGTTGGTGCTGGTGGCTGTCTGGGAACTCAGCTGGGAGCTTCGGTTCTTCTCCGTATGAGCCAGTCCACATGTCTGCTTGGGCTTCCTCCTAGAATGGTGGTTGGATTCCAAGAAGCAGCCTCCCCAAAAGTAAAGACAAAGTTAAGGCTTTGCCTTGGAGGTACACAGCATAATTCTGCAACATTATATTAGTCAAAAGAGGTCACTGGGCTGGTTTAGATGCAAGAGGGGTAGAGAGGAAATAGGCTGTACCTGTTTATGGCAGAATGGCCAGATCATAGTTCAAAAGACCTATAGAATGAAAGACATTGTTGTAGATACCTTTGAAAATGGAGTGCACTTGTAATGAGCACTGGGTATGGTATGGAAGTGTTGAATCACTGTATTATACACCTGAAACTCATATTACATTGTGCGTTAACTAAATGAAACTTAAACATTTTTTTAAAAAGAAAAGAAAATGGAGTCCGCCACGAGGTCATTTAAAAGTCCTCTTGCATGGCACTTGAACTGTTCAGAGTGGCAGGAAAAATATTATGGCACTTTAAGAAAATAAAGGGTAGGATGCCTGAGCTTTTGATAGACCTCCTGCTCTAGAGGTATATTCTTATTCACTGGGTTCAATACATTCCTAACCAGTGTACAGGGTAGAGAAGGACCAGAGTTCATTTTCACCACTTGAATGAAAATATTAGTTAGCACTAACTAATGGAGCATCCCAACTGTATTAACTGATTGCAGTACATTTTATGTGTTCCCCGTTGCTAGCACTATACTAGGCATGGGGAGCTGCACAGGGCGAAATAGCCAGTCCTTGCCCTCCAGCACTTGCCCCCACGTCTTGCATACTTAGATGCACGCTTGAAATGAAAATTAATTCCATCCGGACGGAGCAGCCAAAAGTCTACCTAGCCATACGCTTCTGAGAGTCCTGGGAAGTTTGGTTAAACTTATCAAGGGTTTAATGGAAACGAAACTAAGGAATCATTTCTTGACTTGCTACAACGCTTTAAGAAGAAATGGTTGGTGGAATCTGGCCTAGGGTAAGATGCAGACCACTCTTCTGGGGGAACAAGTCATAGTAGCAAGTCAAATTAAAGTCAAATTAAAACTGGAGGCTCTCTGGGGAGTGCGGGAGGTTTGCAAGAAGGCAAAATCTGGTGCATGTTATCCAGGCACGTGGCTCCCAGTTGCCTGACCCCTTGTGGTCGCAGCTTAGTGCAGGATCGGAAGCTTCGTTAGATGACCTTAACCTGGACAGAAAGTCTCTTGCTGCAGTGAACTCTGGCAAGAGAGGAACTGGGCACTCCGTAAAATAATCTGGTTGTGTTATCGGAGTAAGAGACCATAACGTGATTTGTCTGTTGGCATGATACAAAGCTTATTCGTTTTGTATGATGAACACAAAGATGGGTCCCAACTTGCCCAGAATTTGTATGATGAATACAGAGTTGGGTCCTGACTTGCTCAGAAGTAGCAGATACGTAGGAGGCATTCAGCAACTGTCGAGTGGATAATTGCATGACTCGAACAGACAGATCAATTGAATTTCCAAGTCTCCCCATCTGCCCTCAGCTCCCACCGCCATACACACATGCCTACCATTTGAGTTGCCTTCAAGGACCCAAGAGACTATAAGCTGCTCCAGATTCCGAGGCATTTCAGACCAAAAGCTTAGTACATATTTCCTAACTCAAAACCACACAGACTGCATTCATTCAGTCCTACTACTTGGGAACAGTTGCTTTCCATAGCAAGACACTCAGCAGTTGTAAGTAAGAAACAGGGCTCAAGTGGAAAATATTTGTATAGGGAACAAAAGCAACTGGTGTTGTGTTTGCCAACGACATCTTGGAAAACCAGTGGGTAGTAAGAGAGAGAAAACAAAGAAGCCTGATATTATAATATGCCTTTCTTTCAAGCACACACATACACAAAACCAAAATAAGGCAAGCCCCTGTAAGGGGGAATATTTCTGGCAGAAATAATTACTCTATACTTATTGCTGTTGGAGTTGTGGCCCAACAGGGGAATAAGAAGTGCAAGGCAATGGAGTAGAGCAGCAAGGGGGGACCAACGGGCATTGAGCAATTTATAAAGGGCTCAGTTTGTTCTACCTGGAGAAAGGAGTGTATATTTTAAAATATCACATTTAATTAACACTTGAAGAGAGGAACCTAATGGCTCACACAGTGATTCTAGGCAGCTTTTGTATGAAACAGATGAAGGGGAAAAAACCTGATTAGGCACTGGCCTTAAGCACAGTTTCCTTGGATTTCCTTTTTCCTCTTTACCATATAATAACATGGCTGAAAATTAGTTCTGACGGCTAATCAGGGTGAGTGGCTCTTTCTTTTCCTGGAGTGGTTAACAAGGACTGTGCATTGTGCCAACACACCGTACTACTGAATGGATGTGGGAAGGAAAGACCTGATTAGTTATTTCATTGTAGGCAGCTCTGTGCCTCCCTTCAGTTGAATCAGAGGGCTCCTGTGGTTACCAGGGTCTGCTATGTGTCTGAGGGCAGTCTGGGAATGTCAGAATTCACTTCTACTAATATGGTGGTTCTTCCTTTTCCCTACTGGTCCTTATGTGCCCCCCATCTGTCTCCGATGTCTCCCGCTCCTAATTACTTCTGTTTCTGATGGTGTATTGGAAATCTGTACTATTAAAGATGGAGTGTGGTACTATATTTAAGCTATTGAATGATAAAGCAGGAATTAACTAAAGACAGCAGAACAAAATCAAATCCTGGTTGGCTCAGAATAGGACAAGTATTCACGTGTAAAGGTCAGATGTGAAGCAAGGTCATCCCAGGTGTGTAGGCAGGTGCTTCCCTCATAAGGGGGCATCTTTTACTGGGTTGAAGGGAGTTTGCCTTACCAAGAGTTTTGTTTTTCCAGCTTGGGATGCTAAAAGGGCTGCAAAGAAATGGAACGGAGGTAAGGAGCCTTACGATACTCAGAGGAAAGCTGTGCAAAGGAGTGCAATGATTGCCCCACCAATTAAAAATAATAACAATAGCAAAGGTGGCCAAAGTGCTGGTATCTGGACCAAAAAGAAGCCCGTAGGATTCCATGACACCTGCCCTGGAGTTGATCTCATTTGAAATCCTGAAGAGTATCCCTAAACTATAGTTTCTGACATGTCCCCTTCCTAGGGAAGGAGCCAAGGGAATGGGTTCTGCATTTAATGGGAAACTTAACAAGCCAAGGGCTGAACTGTGGCATCTTCGACTAAGCTAAGAGTAGCCACGTCCATAGCAGTGAGCTGGGGTGCTTGGTTATGCCCAAGTGTGGTCTGGGCTGGACTCCTGAAATTTCTCCCTTTTAGATCATCCTTTGAGGGAGGAGTGGGTACTCATATTTTCCAGCCCAGTTTTCTTTGGCCTTCTGGAAGGAAGGGCCCCTGAAATAAGAGTGAGCTTTTTAAAAATTTGTATTTATTTATTTTTATTTCTTTAGCACAAATGTCCTGGCATTTCAGGGCTCTGTTTTGCGGTGTCCACGCAAGACGTTCAAAGGAGAAAGAGAACCCAAGCCTTCAAAATTGCTTACAAAATGCACAGACTGTATTTTGCCTGGATAGACACTTGTCCTGTCCTTTTTCATAACAGAAAACTTACATTTGAATTATTTAAAAATGTACAGTTCAGTGGCATCGAGCGCATTCATAACGTGCAACCATCACCACCATCTAGTTCCGGAACTTTGCATCACCCTAAAAGGAACTTGTACCCATTATCAGTCATTTCCCATTCCCACCTCCCCCACCCCTGGAAACCACTGCTCTGCTTTTTGTCTCTATGGATTTGCATCTTCTGGATATTTCACGTAAATGGAATCGTACAATATGTGGCCTTTTGTGTCTGGCTCCTTTCACTTCATATAATGTTTTCGAGGTTCATCCGCATTGTAGCACAGATCAGTATTTCATCCCTTTCACGGGCGAATAATGTTCCATTGTATGGATATACCCTATTCAGTTTATCCGTCCATCAGTTGATAGACATTTAGATTATTTCCACCTTTTGTATCCTGTGAATAGTGTCGCTATAAACATTTGTGTGCAAGTTTTTGTTTGAACATTTCTTTCCAATTCCTTTGAGTACCTGTCTAACAGTGGAAATGCTAGGCCATATGGCAATTCTATGTTTTACTTATTGAAGGACAACTAACCTGTTTTCCATAGAGGCTGAGCCATTTTGCGTTCCCACCAGCAATGTATAAAAGTTCTAATTTCTTCACATTTTCACCCACACTTGTTATTTTCTGTATTATTGTTGCCATCTTAGTGGATATGGAGTGATATCTTACTGTCGTTTTGATTTGCATTTTTTAATGACTAAGCATGTTGAGTGTCTTTTCATGTGGTTATTGACTGTTTGTCTATCTTCTTTGGAGAAATCACTCTTCAGGTTCTTTGCCTATTTTTAAATTGGGTTGCTTTTTTTTTCTTTTTTTGAGTTGTAAGAGTATTGTAATACTTGAATATTCTGAGTATTAGGCTCATAATCAAATATGAAATTCACAGGGGTGCCTGGGTGGCTCAGTCAGTTGAACGTCCAACTCTTGGTTTTGGCTCAGGTCATGATCCCAGGGTCGTGGGATCGAGCCCTGTGTTGGGCTCCATGCTTGGCATGGAGCCTGCTTAAGATACTCTCTTTCCTTCTGCCTCTCTCCCCTGTTTACGTGTTCTCCCTCTAAAAGAACATAAAAATAAAAATGCAATTTACAGATATATTCTCCTGTTCTGTCGGTTGTTGGTTTACTGTCCTGTTTTCAAAGAGAGGTATCAGGCAAAGCATTTGGATGCTTTTGAGAAAAGAGTACCAAACAGGACAGTAGCAGCCTTAAGAGTTCTGACCTAAAGGAAGCCTCCTTACTGTCATTTTTCTCTCCCTCTCCTAGCCTCTAGTGGGTAGCTCTCATCCCAAAGTCTCCCAGAAATAATAACATCCACAACAAGTATGTAAAGATTCCATGTGCCAGGGGTGGTGCTGGATTGCATGTTCTGCCGTCTTGAGAGCTAGTCTGTAACATAAGAGTTGTTAATCCCATTTTACAGATGGGGAAAGTATGGTGCAGATATGTTTGTGAATGACTGAAGGTCTCCATGCTCCCAAGCATCAGAGTCAGGATCCCAACCCAGATCTGCCAGACCTCTTTCTACTTACCCACCAGTTTATTAGATTTTGTTCTGGGAAGCTCTGGGGCCTCTGGGGCCTACCTGGCTGTAGGAAGGAGGATCAGGTTTGGGTCCCGGGACCAGCTCCCAGTCCTAAGAAAACAACTCTGTTTTCATCTTTTTTTAAAAAAATAATTCGGGGCTCTGGTGTGTGACTTAAAAAAAAAAAAAAAAAAAAAAAAAGAGGCTTCCGGTGCTTTAGAAAAATGTTTGAAAACCACTGTGGACTCATCTCACTTCATGGAAGAAGATCCCAGAGCCCTTAGAACTTCTTGTAATACAGAAGTTCAAAGAAAAGTCAGTTCTAAACAGGGAGCTGCTGTTCCGTGGGTACAAGGTTTCAGTTACACTGAGTGGGTAGGTTCCAGAGGTCTGCTGTATCACAGGGTGCCTACAGTTAATGATATGGTACGGTGCCCTTAAAATTTGTTAAGAGGGTAGATCCCATGATAAGCGTTTTTACCACAAAAAAACAAAACAAAAAACACAACAAAAAACAAAAACAACACCAAAAAAGCCCCAGAGACACAAAAACAAACACTTTGGGAGGCATCAGATACCCCTGTTCGCTTGAGTCTGTGTGTTCAAACTCATCAGATGGTAACACATTAAATACGTGCAGTTTATTCTATACCAATTATACTTTGATGAAGCTAGTTTTAAAAGGAAAAGCCATTCCTCGCTTCGTTGGTAGAAACCTGTCCTACTGTGTTTGCGCACCGCCACCCCCACGCACACGCTCTCTCCGTCACCCTTCTCCTGCACTTTCTACTCCGGGTGGGCGATGCCAGTGAACTCCCACTCACCAAAAAAAAAAAAAAAAAAAAAAAAGTAGCTTTTGCCAGTGACCGCACCCACGCAACTTCCTGGCAACCAAGACTTTCACCATTCATCTGCCAGGTATGCGGCCGGCTCACCTCTCACAGCACTCTCTCAGCCTCACAGCCTCACAGACACCCCAAACCAGAGACGCCTTTCTTTCTTTACTTTTCAATCAGCACAATGAGTTATACCGCCCATCAGCAAGGGAGCCTTTAGCTTTCCATCATCTCCAGTCATGGTGACCGGATTCAGGAAGAGAGCCACTGTGCCAAAAAAAAAACACAGATCTGAGGCCAGCTCTTAAGAGAAATAGCTTGCAGGTGACTGTCCTCCTCGTCTGGCAACAGTTAAGTGTGTGGCCTGGTGAAGGGGTCGTTTAGATTGCCCGTTCCCACTTAACGTGTCCGATGGTCTAGACAGAGCTGGGCTCAGCTCGGCAGTGCTCTGGGCCGGGAAATCCCCTGTGCCCGGAAGTTAGGTTTGGTCTCCAGTTCTGCACTTCCCTTCTTGGGAGGCACTGGGAGCCCTGGGGGAGTTTCCCCACATTGGAATCGACATCTGAGGGTCTTTGCCGTGTGCAGATGAACACTTGATGAGAAGGTGCTCTGTAGTGGCTGGCCAGGGACATGGGTTTGTGGCTTCTTAGAATTGTGTGCTTCTTGGGTGTCTAAACATTTATTCTGTGTGCCGGTAGCTTGTTGCCAGATAATTTGCTCAATCACGGTTCTGGTGTGCAATCACGTGAAGAGGTTTAATGCTGTTTAACTGCTCTGGTAGGAGACGAGGAAAGGGTGATGGGAAACCTTCCTGCGCGCTGAAGAAATTGAGATCCAAAAGTGGAACACCTTCGAATCCTGCACTTGGCGTTTTCCCCGACTGAAACGCAACACAGGACATCTTGTTTCCTTTTGCTCTCAAACACGACTCAGCTGAGTATTTATTACCCAACTCCTATAGGGTGAATGGTGCTCCCTGGCTCCCTTAGGCGCTGACCATGATCGTTTGGGCCAGAACAACCTGCAAGCAGAAACTGGAGAGCAGGCAGGTGTCAACAGGCTGTATTTTCCAAAATGGCCCAAGGCCTTCCTCACCTCCAAACGCTCCTCCGTTGACTTACGCAATCTAGCAAAACTTTTCTGAACTTTAAACCATCGAAGTCACTCACAGGTTAGCCAATCAATATGGCGCTGTTGCTACCAAAAGGCCCCTGGTAAAGTACACGTAGTGCCGTAGACCCAGCTACAGAGTGGCCCCTTTTGGGGAACAGCCAGACCGCACGGATCCAACGAGACACAGATAAGAGCAAGCCCAGGTTTGCCCTACCACTTGCTGCTCGGGTGTGCACACCCACGCTGGGCTGTGCCCGACTCACCTAGCCACACTGCAGGTGAACATACGGTGAATCATCCCTGAAACACCGCATGTCCCGAAGTTGGGAAAGTGTCCCCTTTCCTCCATCCTTGTTCTTTTCAAAGCCTAGGAGTTCGCCTCTCATTTGTTCTCTTCTTTACAATCGGGAAAAGTTTTCCCTGTGTCCTAAGAAAGAATAAACGAAGAGCCTGGCCTGCCTCCCTTCCCAGTGTCCCAGATATTTATACAGTGTGCTGTCTAGTTTTTGGTGGTAAAACTTCCAGCTGGGAGTGAGTGAGCAATAGAAGGAAAGGCATTCCTCCTCTCCTCCTACCCCGCACCCCAACATACACACACGCGCGCGCGCACACGCACACACACACACTGCCAGCTGATGGGGAAATCACTGACCGCTGTGTTGTGCCATTCAGGGAAGAGCAACAGCTATCTTTAGACTCTCTACCAGAGAGGAAATTAGTTGATAGGCCTTTGGGAAAACAGAAAGCCTCCCTGAAGGCATATAAGAGAGGGGGGGATGAGGTGTGGTGGAGAGGCATGGTATCCCTTGAAGGAAAACAGTAAGACGAGGTGCAGATATAAACCCTCTGTACTGTGGTGTGGCCTTGCCGTTTAGGGGATCCTTTGCCTTAGGTTCCCCCGTTGAACTGAACTAGCAAATCCGAGGGATCCTGGGTCAGAAAACCCAGGGATGTGATATAGAATGGTTCCCAGAATACTTTTCTCTCGGGACCTACTAGATTTTTCAATGGGCAAGAAATAATAGATTTATGCTCGAGGATATGTCTTATATGAAATAAAAAGCAAAACAAAACAAAAACAAACAAACAAACAAAAGCCCCCTCAAAAACCCGAGAGTCTCCTTCCTCTGAAACGACATAGGCTGTGGGCAGCATTTCAAAGTAATCACAGGGCACAATTGAACACATTGGGTTAGGCACACAAAATATGGTTAGTACAAACGTGCTTTCTTTTAAACTATATAGCTTGCCAAATTAATTCCTATAAGCAATGAAGAAAGACATTCAATTGTCTAATTATTGATTTGTCAAGGTCATGCCTCAAAACAAAGAAAATGGTGAAGGTTTAAACGTTGCAATAGGACTTTATGAAGAAACTGCATTTGAAACAGTGTTTTATTTCTGTTTCAACAGTACCTATCGTTCTTCTTATCAAATGAATAGATTTAGGATCCTCCTTTCTGAACAGTACCCTGTTTTCATGCTGGGATACAGGCGGTTCTGGATGTCTTTAGGATTTGAGAAGCAGGCACAACTATTTAGAGTCTATCTGCTGGAGCCTAAGAGGTTTCTAGGAAGCAAATTATGCATCCTTCTTCACCCTGCCAATTATATATCTGCGGCGAATAGCAGAATGTATAGTCAGAGGTCATATGATGCTTGTGGTGTTTTTGATGCCCCAGTAACAATTTTACCTTGGGACCAAGATTTATACCTGACCTCAGTCTCACTGTGAACCATGAACCAGGACATCCAATTTAAACAATTGCTTTTTCAGGGAGGGGAAATGGCACAGTTGTTAATGAGGCAAGAATTCAAAAATAACTCTTTGGAGGTATTAGATTAAAAAGGTGTGATTTCTAAAGGATAATCTAAGGATAATAGTTTATTGAAAACAAACATACTCCAGACAAGAGAGAGAAAAAGGAAAACCAATTCTAAGTGTTTAGCTCCGTATATAAAAACCTGGTGTTAACGTCTATATGCATCTACACCCCCACTCACAACCACACTCTTATTTCCCCATCCTCTGACCCAAGGTCATGCTCCCGAGAATGGTCACCCTGTAATAAAGCTGGGAGGTGGTTTTACCCAATTCTGTGGTTGCACTGGTGACCATCTATTCCCACTCTACCTTATTAGACGGAACAGATCTATAAATCCCTGCCATGGCAGAAAGTTCTGCTGAATGGTGCTGAGCTAGAGGATATTTCCTGCAATTACCTAGAACTGACATCTTTTAAAACAGTGCCCTAGCCCTCACCAGTTGGTTAAGCAAACATGTGATGCGCCTGCCTGCCATCTCGGTGAACGCACAGAGTGTGCTGGTTCAGCAAAGCCACAGCGAGCACTTTTGTTTCCAGAGTCCACATTTCCTGACGCATCAGGCTTCTGGAGCTATGCCCTCACTCTTCCTAGATCCCACGAATTTATAACCACTGTTGGTATTGAGTGGAAATGGGGACACGGCATAAGAAACGCCCCCCCCCCCCCCCCCCGGCCAGGGGAAAAGCAAGTTAGAAAAAGAAACAGAAACAAACTGTCGATCTGATGATTCATTGCTGAAAGATCGAGTTGTGAGCAAAGGGATTTATTTGTCTTATAAAATAGTGAGCACCTGCTATGGTCTCTCCTCTGGAGTCCTTCACAGTCTATTGGGAGGAGTTTAATGTGTTCACTGATTTTTTTTTTTTTTAATTTTTAAAGTTTATTTTGAGAGAGAGAGAGAGAGAGAGCACATGAGCAGGGGAGGGGCAGAGAGAGAGAAAGAGAGAGAGAGAAAATCCCTTACAGGTAACATACAATGCAATATTGGTTTCAGGAGTGGAAAGTCAGTGATTCATTATTTACATACAGCACCCAGTGCTCATCACAAGTGTACCCATCCCCTATCTAGCCCATCCCTCACCCAACAAACTCCGTCAACCCTCAGTTTGTTCTCTATTGTGAAGAGTCTCTTGTGGTTTGTGTCCCTCTCTCCTCTTTCTCCCCTCTCCCATAGGTTCATCTCTGTTGTTTCTTAAATTACACATATGAGTGAAAGCGTATGATTGACTTTTTTTCTTTTTCTGATTGGCTTCTTTCTCTCAGCGTAATACATTCTAGCTCTACTCACGTCGCCGCAAATGGCAAGATTTCGTTCTTTTTGATGGCTGAGTATGAAACTGTATTTTTATATCTTTGGGTAAATACCTGGTAGTGCAATTGCTGGATTTCATGGTAATTCTATTTTTAGGCTTTAGGGTTTGTTTTTGTTTTGTTTTGTTTTCAGGAACCTCCATACTGTTCTCCAGAGCAGCTGCACCAATTTGCATTTCCACCAACAGTGCAAGAGGGTTCCCCTTTCTCCACATCCTCACCAACACATTGTTTCTTGTGTTGTTAACTTTAGCCATTCTGACGGATGTGAGGTGGTATCTCATTGTGGCTTTGATTTGTATTTCCCTGATGATGAGTGATGTTGAGCATCTTTTCATGTATCTGTTGGCCATCTGGATGTCTTCTTTGGAAAAAGTGTCTATTCATGTCTTCTGCCCATTTCTCAACTGGATTATTCATTTTTGGGGTGTTGAGTTTGATAAGTTCTCAAGATAAGATAAGATTTTGGATAATAACCATTTATCAGATACGTCATTTGCAAATATCTTCTCCCATTGATAAGTGACAAACTCTCTCTTCTAAGTGCTTTACATGAATAAGTACAAAATACTTTGGGAATATAGATGCTAGAAGGATCCCCAGGTGAAAATATAACACACTATTTTTCAAAATTTCTGAGAAATTTAGCATATAAACCAACCAAAACTTGTATAAGTTATTTGGAAAGATAGAATAGTAGGGCAACTTAGATAATGGTTTTTTTTTTTTTTCAAATAACCTTTTTTATTTTGGAATGATTTTACATTTATGGAATAGTTGCAAAGAAAGTGCATGGAGTCCCCAGATGACAGTAGGTCTCTGATTCAGATAGTAATGACTTCAAGTCCCAGTTCTGCAATTTGTTATTGTATTCTTAGACACATTATTTAAACACCCATATACTTGGATATGGCTTCTTGAATTCTAAAATGGCACAAAAATACTTGCTTTAGAGGTCCGTAGGAAAGAAAAATGATAGAATATGCGTGAAGTGTTTTGTACGCGCTTGGGTCATTGATGTGCTTAATAAGCATTAGCACTTATAATTTATATGGATGATATATTTGTTTTAAGAAATTAACGCAAATCATACATTACAATAATTGTAAATGGCCAATGTTTAGCAATGATAATTTCAGCTCTTCAAAGTCTAAGTTCCATTTCCTTCCTTATCTTTCTTCTTTCTTTAGGCAGCTGATGGAGCTCTTAGCTCTAACCTCCATCTAGGCTCATTCCACACCAGCCAAATGGATCCACCGTCTTCTCGTCTCACATTGTCAACAAGCTCTTCCCACCTGAAGAAATGGAGGGAAGATGGAATGGGCACACCCATTTCTTAGTTCAGACTGCTATAACAAAAATACTGGGTGGCTCAACCAACAGTTCTGAAGATGAAAGTTCAAGATTAAAGTACCAACAGATCAGTGACTGGGAAGAACTCACTTCCTGGTTTGCAGAAGGCTATATTTTCATTGTCTCCTCACACGACAGAGAGCGGAGAGAGGAAGCAAACTCTCTCCAGCCTCTTCTTATAAGAGCTCTAATCCCATCACGAGATGTCCACCCTCATGACCTAATTACCTTTCAAAGGCTCCTGTCTCCAAATACCATTACCTGGGGCGTTGGGGTTTCAATATGCGAATGTTGACAGTCCATAACACTCATCCAGGATAGGAGGTCAGAACATTCTGTTTTGGTCTGTTCAATGGAAGCTCACCGAGGATGGTCACAGTGCACCCTTTCAGGAACTCTGAGGATGGATACAGGACACTATTTTCTTTGGGGCTGGTGAATGATCAGCTTCCCAATGTCTCTGCTGAGCTGAGAAAAGGGGTATAAGGGCAGAGAAACCAGGGAGCCAAGCATCATCTTCCCTTTTCTTCCATGTCTGTGAACTTGGAGGTGCTGAGGGCTGTTTCTCTACCTCACAAACACAGAGAACTCCCAGGATTCTCTGCAGGACTCTCTGTAGTCCATTAGGGTCATGTACATTTCCCTTCACCATTGACTAACAGTCACTCCTACCATCTGATTTCCTTAGAAGAAAATAGTTTTATCTAGACAGTATTTGGGCTATGCTTTCAAAATCAGCTTTTTCAAGCTT
This sequence comes from Puma concolor, assembly GCF_028749965.1. Taxonomy (NCBI): domain Eukaryota; kingdom Metazoa; phylum Chordata; class Mammalia; order Carnivora; family Felidae; genus Puma; species Puma concolor. Next base: position 17,311,030 of record NC_141671.1, read on the forward strand.
CAAAATTTGGTAAACATTCAGGCATATTTGAATTGTTTCCATATTTCTCTGTGCTACCAGAAGACATTTCTGATTGTCACTTAGCACCCCCTTAATTAAATCAAAGACAGCAGCTCAGGGCTGAGTGTTTGCTTTTCCTCCTACCTTTCCTTGCCCACATGAACTTGCATGTGTATCTGTGTGTGTGTGTGTGTGTGTGTGTGTGTGTGTGTGTCTGTCTGTCTCTCTCAAGAGAGAGGTAGTGATAATCTGTAAACATCAGATGTTAGGTCAATTTCAGTTGCTCTTTTCAATTCCTAACAAACTTAGCAGGGACGTTGGGAAATTACTGGTCATTGAAGTTTGAATGGAAAGCCCCAGGTCAAGGGTAACAACTTTTCTTCAGTTTAAAAGCTAATGTGGCCCTGAAGACAACTCTGAAATACATTTGAAAATTGTTCCCATCAATGTGTTTTGGAAAGAACTCAGGCTGCTTGGAATAGACAGCCTGTTAATACCATGCCATTCTGCAAAGATACATAGCAGAAGTTGCTACTGCAAACACACTTCCTGGTGCTGAGGTGCTTGTGCTTCAGATGCGCATTCTGATCAGATGGTGGTTGCGAGGACAGACATTGTCCAAGGACTTTCTATAAGACCTCACGCTTATGGAATACGTACCACCTTTAGGCTCTCTCCTTCGCATTTCACATGTACTGTTTCATGCGACCCGAGTGGAAACACTGTGACTTGTGCACCATTATTATCTCCACTTCATAGCCGCAGAAACAGAGACACAGAAAGTTCCACGAGTTTGCTCACAGACACACAGGTGGGAAGAAGTGAGACCAGGACTTGAAGTAAGGCACGCTGATTTTGGAGCTCCTGGCCATTGCATGAAGGTAGTTTGCCTTGCTTTGCTTTGGAGGCCATACTTCTTTAGAAGTAAACATTTAGCTGCAGGCTGGCAGCCTCACCGAATGACAGAAAACAATTCGAGAGTCTTTGAAATCACCCGGCAGCTTTCAGACATTTCCTCTGTCACCCTCTTTCTGATAACGTCCCCACAATGACGTCACCGCTGGCAGGCGATAACAGACCAAGAGCAGTGCCAGGACTGAGGGCTGGATTTTTCTACTCGGCCCTTGATCCCAGGGCTTCTAGACCTAGCATGTTCTCTCTGAGCTCCTGGGCCAACCGATGCTCACACTAATGCCACTGAAGAGCCAAAAAAAAAAAAAAAAAAAAAAAAAAAAAAAAAAAAAATATATATATATATATATACACACACACACACAAAAACTCTTTTTACGTTACTACTGTGGGGGAGGATGTCATTAGGCCTTCAGTGAAGTAATCATTGTTTCCAAAAACAGGGGGAAAAAGTCAGCTTCTTGCACCTCAAGTAAGTTCATTGGCAAGGAGGCTTCATGGTCTGAGGACAGCCTTGAAGACAAGTGGCTGTACTTCATGTATTTTCCGTTAGGACTTCTCCAGATGCTTTTCGCAAGATCTCCTCTGACTCTTGGAAGGTGGACACAGAAGGGGAGCAGGTAGAATACTGGGCACAAAAGGTTTTTTTTAAATTTTTTTTAACGTTTATTTATTTTTGAAGGAGAGAGAGTCAGAGCATGAGCGGGGGAGGAGCAGAGAGAGGCAGACACAGAATCGGAAGCAGGCTCCAGGCTCCGAGCCGTCCGCACAGAGCCCGACGCGGGGCTCAAACCCACGGACCGCGAGATCATGACCTGAGCCGGAGTCGGCCGCTCAACCGACAGAGCCGCCCAGGCGCCCTGTGCACAAAAGTTTTGACCTCTTGGAAGACAAGTATACAAAGGGTCGGTACCAGAGTAAAGAGTCCGACAATAAATTTCATAGATTGAAAAACAAAACAAAACAAAAGTCAAGAGTCCGAAGGAGACATTTCCTCCAATCAGCTGGGAACCAGCTGTACGTCTGTCTCCAGGAGCTGACAGTCTATAAAACATTCTTATCCTGAGCAGGCCACGTTTCAGAGAAATCTACCTTTGTCGAAGGTAACAGGAAGAGGCTAATTTTCTTCTGTGCTTTATTTTTGACACCACTAAAGGCTGGATTCACTTTAAGTAGCCCCAAATGCCATGAACGTTCTGGTGGAGAATGGTGCAAATTGCCTAGCGGCCATAGAGAAACCTCCACTAACCAGATAATGTGAAGCGTTTCCAGCTAAATAATTAACATGTAATAATTTAGACTTGCTTGGTAGGGAGAAAATGCCAAGGAGGCCAACAGATTTGACCTTAAGTTTCAGCCATTTGGTTAACACGAATTCTCCGAGGTTTCATGTAATTTTCACACACTCTGAGGATGCCATTTCTATTCAGAGGGCAGCCGAGTAAATGATTAGCCAAAACAATTCTTTTTGACCAAATGAGTCAACTCTGCAATAAACAATCTGGCATTTTTTTTTTTTTTTAAGTTAAGGGGATTTTTAAAAGCACAGCAACATTTTCCTCACTTTTATGAAACACTGCCCCATGTTTCCAGGCAGAAAAGCAAAAACTTTCAAAAGGTCATGTAATGTCATTTCAGCAATGCAGAAATAAGAAGAAAACCAACTAACAAGCAAAAAGGATATAACTGATAACGATCTTTGGCAACAGGTCTTAAAGGAGAAGATATAAATATGCACACATATATATGTAGTGCTAAGAGGATTTCACCTTGAAACTTCACAGCTCTAATTCCATAATAAAGGCCACTTGTTTGTCTCTGGCTAGATTAGCCTTTGAGCTGGGTTATACAGGAAATCAAATCCTGTTTCATTGCAGGAAGCATTGTCAATCTCCTCCCTGAGTACAAGTTTCAACAAATGGAGTAAGAGGCAAATAAAGCCTTTTCTTCATACCAGGCTGGAGCAGTGGGTGCACACAAACGCAAACTGGGATCCTGAAGTTCTCCCATGAGGCTCTGGGGAAGAATATATCCTCCCCTCCCCACAGGATCACGGCCTGTCCCACACCGGGGACATTGAATACTTCTGGCTTCTGCCAAGCAGTGCTCCTCAGCTGGGGATGTTATTCTTTCCAGGGGACTTTTGGAAATGTCTGGAGATATTTTTGGCTGTCATACTAGGAGCGAGCTGCAGTGGCACCAGATCAACAAAGCACATCAAAGTAGCATTACGAAGTCTCAAGAAATTAAGTTATCGTTGGAACCAGAGCCTACAAAAGTCAAGCCGGGCCCTGAGTGCTAAAATAAAATATTTAAATAAGACTCAGAGTCCCTTAAGATAATAATCAAAATGTCTAAGATTACATGAAAATCACTGGCCACACCAAGAACCAGGAAAAGTACGACTTGAATGAAAAAAAGGCAATAAACTGACACCAACGGAGAAACAGATATTGGAATTATCTGACAAAGATTTTAAGGAGTTATCATCAACATGCCTTAAAGAACAATTATGAATTCTCCTGAAACAAATGAAAAAGAAAAACCATTGACAAAGAAATAGAAGTTATTAAAAAGGACCAAGTTGACATTGTGGAACTGAAAAATACAATAACAAAAATAAAAAAGCAAACAAACACCTCACTGGGTGAGCTCAGTAATAGGGTAGAGATAACAGGATCAAATTGATGAACTTGAGGACCAATTAATAGAATTTACTCAATACGAAAAACAGAAAGTGGACTGGAAAAATATAAACAGAGCCTCAGGGAACTGTGGGGATAATAACAAAAATTCCAAAATTCGTATTACCGAAGTCCCAGAAGGAGAGTAGAAAACGAGTTGGAATGAACGAGTATTTAAAAAGAATAATGGCTGAAAATTTCTCGAATTTGGTGAAGGACATAAATCTACAGATTTAAGAAATTGAACAATTCTCCAAATCTGATAGGCCCAAAGAAATCCAGGCCACAACATATCATAATTAAATGCCTAAAAACTAAAGACAAGGTCATCAAAGCAACCAGAGAGAAACAACACATCAACGATAAGGAACACAAATTCAAATAAAAACACATTTCTCGGGGCGCCTGGGCGGCTCAGTTGGTTAAGCGTCCAACTTCAGCTCAGGTCATGATCTCACAGTTTGTGAGTTCGAGCCCCACGTCGGGCTCTGTACTCACAGCTCAGAGCCTGGAGCCTGCTTCAGATTCTGTGTCTCCCTCTCTCTCTGCCCCATCCCCACTCACGCTCTGTCTCTCTCTGTCTTAAAAATAATTAAAACATTAAAAAAAAAAAATTCTCATCTGAAACCATGAAGGCCAGAGGAAGTTGTACATTTTTTTTAAATAGATTTCTTTTTCTCCTTTTTTAAAATGTTTTTGAAATGTTTATTTAATTTTGAGAAAGAGAGAGAGAGAGTGCATGCACGCACAACTGCGAGAGGGGCAGGGAGGGAGGGAGCCACAGAATCTGAAGCAGGCCCCAGGCTCTGAGCTGTCAGTGCAGAGCCTGACGTGGGGCTCGAACCCATAAACCATGAGATCATGACCTAAGCCGAAGTCGGCTGCTTAACCGACTGAACGACCCAGGTGTCCCACACATTTCTGCGAGGATAAAAACAAAAAGTTGTCGATGGTAAATTCTACATCTTACAAAAGTCTTCAGGAATGAAAGGGGAATAAAGGCATTCTCAGATGAAGGAAAACTCAGATGAAGGAAAACTAAAGAATTTTGTTGCTAGCGGTCTTGCCTTCATAAAATGGTGAAAGGAAATATAATTGACCCTTGAAAACACCAGTTTGAACTGCCCAGGTTCACTTCTACGTAGAGTTTTTTTTTTAAGAGTTGACAGCAGAAGCCACAAAATGTTAATTTACAGCTGGGCACCCGAGTCTCCACAGGACCAGATCAAAGGCGACTGGGGCAGAGGCCCTGTCTGCTGGCCCCTGAGACACAGGGAGGCCGACCAAGGCTGTCAGAAGCCCCTGGGGGCCCCTGGACCAGAGCTGCAGGTTTCCCTGTGCCAACAGGGTGTTGGGTGAAGTGCTCGGGGCTGGCAGGAGGGAGACTAGGCTGAGCAGGGGAATGGCACAGAGGGCAGGGACCACAGTAGGTAGGGAGCCTGAGCCCCTGATGTCTCTGCCCCGTGTTCTCCATACACTAGCTTGTGGAAGCTGCTCTGGTCAAGCTTGGAGCTTCAGGCCCCACCTGGGCTGGGCATGGACCCTTCCCCATGTGGTGCCCTGGCTCTGAGGCCTCCTTGGGCACTCACAAATGGCCACAGTTACAGGCTGACGGTATACTTGTAGGCAGAAGTGGCAACCGTACTATTATTCCTCTATGCTGCTCTTGCCGGCTTTGGGCCCAACCAACAGCTGATACGGCTGAGCTGGGGCCAACAGGAGAGGAACATCACCATGCTGGGGCCAGGCGCACCCTCACTGCTGTCTTCCGGTGGCCCAGCCTATCTATATGTGGACTGTTTTCAATAAGTATATGAACGGTACTATAAAAGTATTTTCTCGTCCTTACGATTTTCTTAGTGACATTTTTCCCTCTGGCCTGCTTTATTGTAAGAGCACAATATATAACATATACATAATGCTTGTCAATTGGCAGTTATTGGTAAGGCTTCCAGTCAACAGTAGGTTATTAGCAGTTACGTTTCTAAAGAGTTGACAGCTGTATGCAGACGGCTGGGGATTGGCATTCCTCACCTCAGCATTGTTCAAGGGCCAATGGTAATTCAAACCGAAAGATGATGATAAAGGAGGGAAATTGGAAGCATTGGAAAGGATGAAAGAACAATGTAAAAAGCAAAAGTATGATACATACAGTAGACTAACTCTTGCCACGATCTCTGTAAATCATATTTAATGAGTACAACAAAAATTACAATACTATCTGATGTTCAAGACTATGATATTTAAAAGTGGGAGAAGTATAGGAACTAAAATGGAAGCAAGGAGTCCACACATCATTTGAAATGGCAAAATGTTAATAATAATAGACTCTAATAAGTCACATGTGTATATTGCCATACCCAGAGCAACCATTAAGAAAACTGTCCAAATAGATACACTCAAAACCGCTATAATTCAATCAAGATAGAATACTAAAAACATACACAATACACTGGAAGGAAAGGAGGAACAGAGGTGCAAGAAATAGAGGAAACAAGTCATAACAAGTAATTAGATGGTAGACAACTACCTTAAATGTAAATGGTCTAAATATGCCAATTAAAAAGCAGAGATTGGCACAGTGAGTTTAAAATTAAAAAAAAAAAGGAAACCACCCACAACCCATCTATGTTATTTACAAGAAATTCACTTTAGGGGCGCCTGGCTGGCTCTGTGGAAGGGGTGTGTGGCTCTTAATCTCAGGGTCATGAACTGGATGGAGCCCTGTGATGAGTGTAGAGATCACTTAAATACATAAAAACTTTAAAAAATTCACTTTAATTTCAACAAAATCGGTAGATGGTCAGTAAAAGGATCAAAAAATATAACTACGTAAACATTAACTTAAAAAAGAAGGAATGGCAATATTAATATCAGATAAGGTAGACCTTATATGAGCAAAGAAACTTATTAGAAACAAAGAAAGACATTGCATAATGATAATTCCTAATCACCAGGAAGACATAGCAATCCTAAGGATGTATGTCCCAAACAAGAGTATTAGATACCTAACGGCAAAATCTGATAGAGCTGAAAAGAGTAATACACAAATCCATAATTATTGTTAGGGATGTCAACACCCCCTTTCAGCAAATCATATAATTATTAGATAGAAAATCAGCAAATCAAAGTGCAGGTTATGTATACGACTATATATGACTCATACGTATTTCTATACAGACCGCCAAAACAAGATAACCAGAGCTTAACTGCTGATCCTCTTCTGGTGGATTTCCCAGGAAAGCAGAAATTCACACGAGAAATTTCAAAAGATTGAAATTAGAGTGTGCCCAAAAGATTGAAACTAGAATGTGCCGATTGGTCAGTATTGAATATGTTTCTTAAGTATGCCAATTCATTTAGAAGGCAAAAAATCTGTCGGCAGTATCTGAGTTCTCTTATGAAAAAACTTAAGTCTGATTAACATGGTGTTTGCAAAATACATGAAATCTGACATGGAGTCTGAAAAAGGCATTTCTTTCTCTTTCTTTCTTTCTTTCTTTCTTTCTTTCTTTCTTTCTTTCTTTCTTTCTTTCTTTTTTTCTTCCCTCCTTCCTTCCTTTCTTTCTTTCCTTTTCTTTTATTTTTAAGATTTTATTTATTTATTTATTTATTTATTTATTTATTTAGAAGAGGTGGGGTAGGGGCAGAGAGAGAGGGAGAGAGGGAATCCTAAGCAGGTTCCATGCCCAGCACAGAGCCCAATGTGGGACTCAGTCTCACAACTGGGAGATCATGACCTGAGCCACCCAGGCACCCCTGAAAAAGGCATTTATGAATAGATACTTTTTCTTTAATAACTTCATCAGACCTCACATAATCAAGTGACGCACAAATTCAAGCGAGAAAAATTCACCTGAAAATTCTAGAACTTGGGTACAGAACAAAGCAATTCAAAAGACAGTGAGAGCCCCCTGGCCTGATTGGGAGACATGTATTCTAGTCACTGCTCCCCTATTAATAGCTCTGTGATTTGGGGTTAGTGCCTTCACCTCTCTGAGCTTTAATTTTCTCATCTAAAAGATGAAAGAGGTTGAATTAACTGACCTCAAAAGGTTCTTTCCTGCCCTGAACTTTGAAAACAATGTGTCAATTTCACGCTTGTAAACAGGAAGCTGCTTTGGCCTCTGGATTGAAAATGCCTCTTCAAAACTGCCAACAGAGAACTTCTCTCCTTTGAGTGAGTTCGAGAAGATCACCACAGAACACTGCATTCCACTGTGACAACAAACCTGGAGGCCAAAGCGTAAGGTGGGCCTGAAGGAGGTGTCCCAGTGCAACAGGCAGAGTAGAGTGGTGGGCCAGGAAAGTTCTACTAGACCAAAAAACAAACAAAAAAAAAAGGATAAGACTCTTCTGCTTTTCAGAGTTGACGTTGGTAGCTGGAAACTCACACATGTTCTCACCCAAGAGACTTCAGAAGGGGTCTCCAATGAATGTTCTAGTTTTTACAAAGCAGAGTAGTTGCAGTGACCTCTAAGAAAACAAATGTGCCGGGATGGGGTATAAATAACCCAATGAGTGAAATGCTTCATTCTAACTCAGCTCTTAGCTGCATGTATAGCAAATGGACAAAGGCTCGTAGGGGAGCAAAATGCACTGAAAATAAGAGTCTGCTCCCCCTGCACCTTGGCTTCAACTGCACATCACACACATTTGTTAATTTATTTATTTCCAGAATCACTCTTTTTTTACTGGGGAGAGTCCTTTAGAAGTCAATGAAGTGACACTGAGTCAGAGGCAGCAGGGTTCTAGGAAAACACAACCAGCTCTAGGTGATGAGGGTGGTAACGGTCAGGAGAACCACGGGTTCAAGACCCCCTAGGTAGATATTAAGAATATCACAATACTAGAATTGATCCTTGCAAACAAATATTCGTTAGCATCTGGAATTTGCTTACAACCACGAATAGATCTGAGGTCCCGGAGGTGTCCCAGACACCCCTGGAGGAGCTCACAGTTTGGTTGGCCCCATCAGGTAGGGTTCCGGCAGGAAACGGTCGCCTTCTCAGATGGGAATTTAAGGATGGGACTATTTACTGAAGAGTGGGAGTGTTAAGGGAGGTTGCAAGGCGTGTGGAGGCATATCAGCTTTCAAGGGAATGAGCCATCTCAAAATGGCCGGGTGCAAGTTAAGAGGCAAGTGGAATGCACACAAGGTCTACTGACCTTGCAGCTTAACACGACTGGGATTCGCTAGGATTTTGTTTGTTCAGCACTTGCAGTTGGAGGGGCCTCTCTCTTGTGCCGAAATGAAACCATACTTCTCAACCTTTTCACCATGACCTCGAGAATGCTGAGCTCTGCCAGCCTGATTTCCTTCTCACCACTGTGCTACCTGTAACCAACCTGCCAACGCTGAAGAGCTCTAGTTGGCTCCATGGAATGAGTAAGTATATATCTGTGTGGGCTTGGGGCTTCCCTCCAGTGTCTTCAGAGGCCACCCTTGGCCAGTTACTCCTTTGGCTCAGTAAATGTCCTGGTGTTCGGAAGCAAGACAATCACCACCCTAGGTACCCCAAGTCCCATTTCACCTTCAAGGTAACTAACATCCCGTTGAGGCTGATGGCCAGCCAGCCCAAGGTCACACAGTAGACTCAAGCCCAGCTTGGGGCCCTGCTTTTCGTACCTCATCGTTTTATGACTGGCCTAGGAATGGGTTATAATCTCTCCCAGGCAAAGCCGTTATCCATGCTGGCGGCCAGAGCTACTGTGTTCAGTGAAATCGCTTTAATCTTTATCTTCTCCTACATAGCTTCTGGAGTTTTCCCATGATTCACTCAACGCATTTATCTTGAACTCAATCTTCTGTATATTTAGAATGATGGAAAATATGCAGGATAATTTAGGTTCCATTAGTAGGCTATGTGTGCCTCTGTTATAGTACTTATCACATCATGCTGTAATTTTTTTGTTTAGATATCTGTCTCTGCCACTTGACTGTGAGTTCCTCCAGAGCCCGGGATATACCTTAGTCATCTTAGTGTTCCAGCTCGTCCGTAGAACTAAGCAGCTGAACACTTTAGTGTATTTAGTATATTTCTTGAGTTTTTACTGTGTGTCCAGCACTATGCTGAGCTCTAAGAATCCCCAAACACCACCTCTGAACCCAGGGAGAGGACAGTTGATTAAAGAGATTCATTTCTAATTGCTATGGAGTAAATCTTTTGTTTCTCCAAAATTTTTGTGTTGAAATCTTAACCTTCAAAGTGATGGTATTAGGAGGTGAGACGTTGGAGAGGTGATTAGACCCTTAGGGTGGAGCGCTCATGAATGGGATTATTGCCCTTACATAGGAGTCCCCAGAGGGATCCCTCACCTCTCCTCACATGCGGAGTTGTAGGAAGATGACCGTCTATGAACCTGGCAGCTCTCATCAGACACTACATCTGCTGGCGCCTTGACCTTGCACTTCCCAGACTCCAGAACTGAAGGAAATACATTTTTGTTGTTTATAAGCTACTCAGTCTATGTTGTTGTTTTTTTTTTTTTTTTTGTTATAGCATCCTGAATGGACTAAGACGCTAATAATCATCATGCAATTTGCAGAGATGCACAGGGTATTAAAGAAAACTAGAGGGGAATATTTAATATGGCCTGTTTTTTTTAAGTATGAAATTTATTGTCACATTGGTTTCCATACAACACCCAGTGCTCATCCCAACAGGTGCCCTCCTCAATGCCCATCACCCACCCACCCTTCCCTCCCAGCCCCAATCAACCCTCAGTTTGTTCTTAGTTTTTAAGAGTTTCTTTGGCTCCCTCCCTCTCTAACCTTTCTTTCTTTTTTTTTTTTTTTTTTTTCCTTCCCTTCCCCCATGGTCTTCTGGTAAGTTTCTCAGGCTCCACATCAGAGTGAAAACATATGGTATCTGTCTTTCTCTGTATGACTTATTTCACTTAGCATCACACTCTCCAGTTCCATCCAGGTTGCTACAAAAGGCCATAATATGGCCTGTTTGAGGAGATGTTCAGGGAAGGATTCCTAGAGAAGGAAAGTGCCGAGCTGCATTTTTTAGAGGATGGTATCCAGTCAAAGGCACTGGCACACGACATAGCCAGGTGTGGCTGGAGGAACATCAAATGTAAAACCAAAATGAGGCTGGAGAGAATACCAAGTTGGGGATAAGACTAGAATCAGGAAAACCAGGTAGAAGACGGTTGTCGTGGTCCTGGAAAGAGATTGGAAAGACTTGAACCGGGGCAGTTAGAGACAGAATGGAAAGAAGAGGACCGACTTGTGCTTGATTTAGAGATGAAGTTGTCAGGATCTGGGGAAAGAGGGAGACAGAGGAGACCAGGAAGACTCCCAGATGGACCATGGGGCCATCCCCTCAAGACAGAGGATAAAGACAGAAAGTCAGGTTTGGGGCAAGACGGTGAGTTTAAGATATCTTGAGTTTGAGGGTGCATCTGACTCATTCAGGAAATATGCAACATGTACTCAAAGATCTATTTGAAGCTTTGTGAGGATGGGGAGAGGGCTGGGAGTACATATATAAAATTTGTGGTCATAAACTGGAAAGTAGTGGCAAACACTGTGATTTGTGGTGGGCGGTGTCACCAGGGTGGGTATGTAAGGAGATGGCCAGAGGGCTGGAGCAGGTCCCTGGGAAACACCAACACATAAGGAAGAGCAAAGATAGAGGAGCTCACACAAAAGACTGGGTAGAACAGTCAGAGCATGTTGGGGGCATGGGGAGGGCAGCCCTGGTCATGTGTGGCTTCCTAGGGCCAGCTTCCCCGACCTCAGACCACTCCAGGTCTTGTGCTATTATCCTCCACAGAAGTTACCAGAATTATAAATTAACACCCAATTGTATTATTCTTTAATGTCCACACCCCCTACTAGAATAAAGATTCCATGAGGCCAGGGATTGGATCTCTCAATATTTCTCTCTCTCTCTCTCTCTCTCTCTCTCTCTCTCTCAATTAGCAGTTGCTCAGTAAGCATTTGTGACATCAAAGACTGGTGTTCCAAACTCCCAGAGGGTAGAGAGTTTCAAAGAATGTTCTTTTTAGTAGTCAAGTTATCTGTTCAATTCAAAGTATAAAATATGCTTATTGTATGTTTTTAGTACTTCCTATGGAAAAAAATGCATGTTTCTGTCAGTTTTTTATTAAATTAGGAAACAATTCTCTGTTGCTTCGCCTGGATATGATGTGAGGTCTCAAGATACTTGGAAAATGGAGAAAGGCAGGCTAACAGCAGATTTAGTATGTATTAGTTTATAATATTGTGTAGCTAAACAGTAACACTCATTATTCCCCAGAACTCTACCTGTTCTCAGAGCAGGAGACAGATGGCCAAAGTGCTTCATGAAAATGTATCTGGTTATTATTCAACCACAGGTACAAACTGTGATGTGAACATGGTCACAGGTAGAATTTCATTTTCACAACATTTTTATAAGAAATATGCTGAATTAAAAAATTATATATTTTCTATACACAAATCCTCATATATCATCTTATCCATTCATTAAAAAGCTGACGATTGGATTCCAATGTCAAACATTGAGCAACTTACACATTTAAATAATCGTATCAATATTTATGAAAGGCTTCATCGATGGGCATTGAGGTTAATGCAGGAAAGAAAAAAAATCCTGGTGTTAAAAGGTACCCCCAGGTTGGTGTACGCATCCCAGACATTTGCATGTTTCTCTTCCTCTCTTTTCTCACTTTTTCCCCAAATCCTTACACATCTGCAGATTTTTGCTTGATATTTTTGTGTAAGGGGATAAAACCCCTAAATCCATAATGGCAGGTACCGTGAAAACACCCCAGGAGACATAGCACAATAGCTTATATGTGCGCCAAGTTTCAAAACGGACCTGTCCTTTCCTGAGAGAACTTTCCCATGGGAGAGATAGAGAAATAAGAGGGGTTAGCGGGGAGTGGAGAAACGTTTGCAAAGGAAGTCATAGGTTCTGCAGAGCAAACATTGTCGCTTTGTGGTCAGGCTCGCTGGTTAGAGTGCAGACTGTAGCTCTGTCTCTTGCTACTTTTCGAGCATCCTTTTAGCAGCCTGGCTTCCATTTCCTCATCTGAGAATGGAGTTCCTAATAGTGAGGTTCATCGTGGTACTTACTTCATAGTGGTGTTTAGAGTGTTAACCGAGCTAAGGTGTGAAGCACTCAGAACAAGGCCTGTCACGGTAAGTATTGGCAAAGCATTAGCTGCTTTTGTAATTTGCCATTATTTTATTCATTTAATGTTTTGAGGATGAGAGAAAGCATGAGCAGGTGAGGGGCAGAGAGAGAAGGGGACGGGGGATCTGCAGCAGGCTCTGTGCTGACAGCAGTGAGCTGGGCGGCGGGCTCGAACTCACGAACTGCGAGATCACGATCCGAGCCGAGGGTGGACGCTCAACCGACCGAGGCACCCAGGCGCCCCTGTCATTTGCAATTTTAACCCAGGCCATGGATGGAGTTGTGTCTATAGTTTTATGTCACCATTTTTGCCAGATCACCCTCTCCCTTGGCAACACTTATGAGGAAGACCCTCCATTGCTGGCTCGGGTTTGCGCTCCGCACCCTGGGCCACCATCTACCACGCTTCCTGATGTCTGGGGCCTGATGACTCTTAGGAGGTGGGTCTGTTTTTCTTTTGCAGCCCACGTGCAGCCTATGGTTCTTTCTCCCAGTACTCGCAAGCCCTGATTAAATCATGCAACAGCATCAACTCCAGACTTACATACTGGCACTGGGAGCCCTTCCCTTGGGGATTTGCTTAGAACCCTCTGAGTCAGTTGCCCGGGGAAACAAGCTGGTGATGTCACAAGGTATGACACTTCTGGCGCTCTCTCAGGGTCCTCCTGTTGAACCTGAGCAGGGCCCGGTTCTGCTGCCCGGCCGGAGCACATGCTCGTCCTCTCGAAGGCAATGCAGAGACCCTCACTGTCTCCCAGCAATGTCTAAACTCAGGTATGTTGGGGTCATGACTACATATCTCTTCCTCACGCTATGCTTCTTCCCTCTCAGGGCTCAGAAATACCCATGCAAATAAATATCTGGGGGAGCCCTGGCTAACCTTTGATTCTCTTGGGCTTAGAAATAAAACTTAAAAAAAAAAAAAAAAAAAAAAAAAAGCCTTGGAGCCGTTCCCCGGAGAGCAAAGTTTGTTGCAGGTTTCATAGGGCCCTGGAGACCTCGGGAACAAGATTACAACAGCCTTTTCCATTCTCCTTACCTCCCTCTCCCTCGGTGGCATAAACATGCCCGTAATGTCTCCCTTCTGGTACATCGACCTGATCCTCATCTAGCAAGAAGTATTGTCCCAGCTTTCTTGTTCTGTCCAAATGAAAAGGAAAGAAAAGAGAATGTGGCCAGGACAGTATTTGTTAGTTTATTGGCGTTTCACAATAAGGTCATTTAACCCCCACCCCAGCCAAACAGTGCAAAGGGCAGTTCTGGCCTTCCTCCCTGCCTAAGTATTTATGCAAATCTGAGGATTACTTGTTATCTAAAGGAAAGCATCTCAAAGCCACGAATAATCCTGTCTCCCAAGTTTATCAGGGAGGGAGCCTATGAGAGAAGCAAAATTCAGCCCTGTTGGAACTCTCGATCCCTGAGGGGTGTATTTTACAGCTCTCTGGCATGCCCCGGGACTCCAACTGTGACCCACAGGAGGAGAAGGACGCCGAGGAGAGCTCCCTGAGACATTCACGGCTCCGTGGTCAGAGCTAGCCATGAGGAGAACTTGCACATGCATTTACCACTTCCTTGTTTGGAGCTGGTATCTTTTTCTCAATTACTACATCTCGCAGCAAGGAGGGGACCAGCGGAAATCCAAAATCTTTCTAAATGGTGGACAGTGGAAATACTTGACCTTCCTAAATCTGGTAAGTCGGTATGACCATACCAGGAAGCGATCTGTTTGTCTAGAGTATCAGTGTTTTTGCACCTATCCCCTCTGAATTTTATCGGATGCCAGATCCCATTCTTTGCCTTCCTTCTTCGTTGTCTGGAAACTTTGGCTTTTTCCTTGACAATTTGCTCTGAGAGACCCAATTCAGAAGGTACCTGTAGCTACGTGTTGGACTAGTTGCCCAGCGCTCTTTCGAAAAGGATCCTGTCGTGGAGCTCTTCTCAGAGAGCCCAAATGGAAAGACTAAATGAATGGCTTCACCAGGGGACTGACTACAAACACAGGCAGGATTTTGAACTTTGCTTGGGGAAATCTGTGAGGGAAGGCAGAGTGGCGGATGTTGTGTGGGAAGCATAATTTCCAATGGGGGGAACGATGCCATTTCCCAGCGCAGACTAACAGATTTATCTAAGAAAAGCAAACACGTTTTGCCATGTTCAGATCCCACTTCAATTTTTTATAGGCTCAGGCTCCATCTTAAAGGATAAATCACCCAACCAAATGGCAAATACACATTTTCAACCATTTACAAACCAATCCAATGACTTGATTCCTTCTCGTCTCTCTAGCCCAGCTGACCACATTCTGATGAATGAAGCGAAAATGAATGGGAGGAAAATCGATTAAAAACAATGTGTTGGAAATATGTAAAAATATTTTCAGACTTAAAAGCTAAAAATAGCACATCCTTTGGGGATGCTAATGGATGTTTGAGATTTTTAACTAAAATGTAGGGTGTGGTGCAAACCTCTGATTTCAGAGAGCGGGCAAAAATATTCCAATCCTTTGGAATCACCATCCTAAGCAGAGGTTATGCGTGGTCAGAACGCGTTACGCTGTAAGGGGAGGAAATTCAGAAGGTTCGAAGCAAAGACGCCTGGATGTCCTGCTTCCCCCTCTCTGGCCATTTGCTGGCTTTTGATTTTGGCCTGGAAGACCCAAGCCCCCGTAGCTCCAGTGTCCCTGGAAATTATCAAGATGACTGCTTGTTTGAGTCATAGGATTTTATGAAACAGACACACAAATGGAAAACAACAAAGAAATGCTTTTGTGAAGCTAGAATAATTCAGTGAAAACCTCTGCTCTGTGCATCCATTGGCTTTATCTTAGAAATGGTCAACTAAAAGACAAGGGTGTCTGTAGTCGGGGTGGATAGTGGAATCTAACCCAAGTTCCAGTATGGAACCTCACACTAAGCATGGCTGAGAACAGACTTATCACCTACTCCCACAAACCGGCTCCCTGACTTCTTCGTTTTCACTCAGTTCCATGCCCCAGAGCTGTCATATTTCCAAGTATGGAAAAAAGCCACTTATCTTGTCAAAGACACTATCATTTCCTAGTATTAATCCCCTTTCCGCTTCCCTGACTAATCAGCCACCAAATCCTATCTTTTTCCTGTTGTTAGGCTCCTTCCTTCTTCCCCAATCTTAATATCCCTCTTATTACAGGCTCTTATTAATTTGTACCTGGGTGACGAGATTATCGCTCCATTGCCCTCTCATTAGCAATTCATCTATCTACCGCTCAGATTCCAGATTAATCTTCCCAAAGCACTGTTTTTGGTTTAGTTTTGTTATAAACATCATGAGCCTGCTTGAGAAATGTGGTCTGCTACTGAAGAAACCACAGTGGCTCCCTCCTACCTGATGGAACCAATTGCAAATTCCTGACGTGTGAGCTCACCTGCCTACCCAGCCTTCAGGCCCCCCTCTCCCCAGAAAAGCTGGTCTCTTCTCCAGGAAAGCCTGTGTCTTTTCCAGCATTGGTCCCTACGCTTCTTGCCGTCACTGTTCTGCCTGTATTTACACCGTCCTTGAATGAAAGGCCTACCTGCCCCTCCACCATTTTGCTGTTTTCATAGACCCCCGATATCCCATGTTTTCCTTAAAATCTCTGCTGACCAACTCCAGCCCACATTTGTTTTTTTATTTCTGAGGTTTTTTTAAAACTCTTTTTAATGTTTGTTTTATCTATTTTGAGTGTGTGTGTGTATGTGTGTGTGTGTGAGCAGGAGAGGGGCAGAGATAGAGGGAGAGAGAGAGAATTCCAAGCAGGCCCCGTGCCACGGTGCCAAGCGTGATGTGGGGCTTGAACTCACGAACCATGAGGTTATGACCTGAGCCTATCTGAAGAGTCGGAAGCTTAACTGACTGAGCCACCCAGGCTCCCCTTTCCCTGAGTTTTTATGACATCTCTCAGCCCCTGCTTATTTAGGTATAGTATGATTTTCTTGTTTCCACCCACATGTGAGTCTTAACATTCCAATAAAATCATAAATCCTCTAAACCAGGAGCTTTGTCTCCTGACATTCTGGTTCTACACTGGATTTGCTACAATGGCTGGCATGGCGTAACCCCCGTATAAAAACCGAGCGACTTGGAATGTTGACCGCACTTGACCTTCAGTGTTTTCTGCCTCCCTGTACAATATTATCTCTTCTGACATCTTCTGGCCTTTGAAATGAGCAGAGAGGGGCTCACCTGCAGCTGTTTCCTTTCCGGGCTCTGTTAGGTGTCACTGAAAGTGTGGCTTGATGCAGAGTTTCTCAGTTGGCGACGATGGGTTGACTGTGGTTGGCTGTGTGTCAGCGGGTCGATTTAAAGAATAGATTTCACATATGTTACCCAAGGTGAGATACTGGGCCTGAACATTGCTCTGCTTTTGAGGCCTCATGGGCTGATGAAGGGTTGCGTTCTCTTAATGATTAATTGGTGTTAACTAAGGATTAATTAGTGACTAGCTGATGGCTGTGTTTATAAAGTCATAGAAGTCTCGTAACCTGCTCTAACACTCTTCAGTTTATTTTATGTAAGCCTGTGGAAGTCAGTACCCCAGCCTGCTCTCCAGGAAAATTACACCCCCTCCCTTGAAACAGCCTCAATTTTTACTTGGCTGAGTGTCAGTTATGCCTCCTTTCAAGAGCACAATCTGCTTTGGTGCGGGTCAACATTCTGAGCGTCCCATTTCCTCTTGAAGCATCCCAGGGCGTTCAAAGGGAAGACACACAGGCTTGGGGGTGGGGGTGGGGGTGGGGGGCCGGGGTGGGATGGGTGTCACTGAGAGTTGGGCACCGTGACCTATTCCTGCCTGGTGCTTAAGGAGAGTAAAGGAAGGAGAGGGCAGTTGGGAGGTTTTGCCTAATGAGGGAGTCCACCCTCCCCAGGGAAGGGGCAGCCGATTCTCTGTGGGGAGGGAGAGGCTGTGTAGCCTGGTGGTTATAAGCATGAGCTCTAGGGTCATGAGTCTCTGGGATGGTACCTCAGCCTCCCCACCTCCAGGCTCCGTGACACTGGGCTAGGTATTTTTTTGTGTTTTGGGTTCCCAAAGCTGCCAAATAGAAAGAAAAGTAGTGCATCATCACAGAGTGACCATGAGGGATGCGTGGCCTGGCGTGCCAGGAGCACTCAGAATGCTGTATGCGCTGGATGATGAAAAGAGAAGGTAGGAGGGTGGGGAGGAGCTTCTAGTCATCCCGTCTCTGAATAGAGGTCGTGCGGAGGGAAAGGCGGTTTAGTGGGACATCGGTCCCCTCACAGCACCATGGTTGGTGGGTCCCAGCTCCAGGCAAGGGTCGCCCACCTGCCTCACTGCTCCGGTATCTCCCTCTGTGGGTGACACACTCCAGCTTCCCAGCCAAAGGATGGCCACCGCGGAGCCCCCGCTAGAGCTGTGCAGGTGCAGCCCTTGGGACCTGGGACCGTCCTGGGAGTAGACTTTGCAGGCTCAAGCAGGGAGCATATGATGAATGGGGAAACCCTTGAAGCTGGAGTGGAGACAAGGCAGTGCTATGGACATCCTCATGGTCCCCATGTTGGCTCTGGCTTCCAGCGCCCGGGACCTCCACAAATTTTGTGTCCCCTCCTCTGTAGTCCACTCCATTTCCATCCAGGGACTGTCTCTGACCTCAAGGAATATGAGCTAGGAGGTGGGGGACGGAGGGGACTTTTAGCTTCGATTTAGCTTGTTGACTTTGAACGGCTTGCTGGGTTTTCCTCTTTTTAAAAGTAAGGTTCCTTCTGAAGCCCTGTTGGAGGTGGTGCCACATAACTGGGATCTCCAGGGGAGATTCTGGGTGGGGCCCTCCCCACTTCACCAACCGAGACACGACCTTTCCCTCCATTTGTCATAAAGTTGCCCAAGCCTCAGGCAGCTCCGACCTCATTCTCTTCAAGCTGTCACCATGACAAGAGCAACCTCATCACAGAGGTCCTCAGGGACGGTAAAGCAGGGCCAGTGGAAGAGAGATCCTTGAGGAGCCTCCGTGGGTCCAAACTCCAAAGTAGCTCCTGAACACTGGGAAGACAGGGACCCATTTACGTTCCGGCCCCCACTTCGATACTCGGGGCCAACCTTGGATTTCCATCATCAGGTCAATATATCCATCAGTGGAGCTCTGATGCGCAACAGAGTCAGAAATACACGGAACTGTCCTTTCCCAAAAATGCTTAAGGCCCCCGTTGTTAGCTCTCAGGCGTCTGAAAGGAGGAGAAGCGATGGCAGGAACCTGTCACCACCAGCACCCAGAACAGAATAGCTGTAGCTTACTGAGCAGCCATGACATTTTGGTAGGTTCTTTACACACAGTATAGATAGAGGACAGGTGGCCTGGGTGTGAGTGCTGGCTCTGTCGTTCACGGGCTGTGTGATCTTGTGTGGGTTACCTAACTTCCCTGAGCCTCGGTGTCCTCATAGGTAGTGGATACTGTGGTGTGGCCCCCAGGATCCCCCCATCTCTCTAGCATCGAGGTACTCGTTCCCCAGTTCCCGGGAAGAGTGTTGGCTGGTGATGACTCACAGCTGGGGTCCTGTCCTAGGACTGCCCTTCAGCCGAAGGGAGCTGCTTAGACAAGACTTAGGGCCCTCCCTGGAGTTGCTGCATCCAGTGACTGGCTGATTTGTGGTGCGAAGGCCGGGCTCTGGGACCGCACCGAAGAGTCAGCTCGGATCCAGAGTTCCTTTGGGGACCAGACGATTTCATGCCAATGCATTGCTTTTCCTCTTTTCCTGCCGCTCAGACCTGCCGTCCCCCCTCTTCCCTCCCGCTCACAGTTGTCCCGGGGGGTACCCCTCAATGAACACTCTGCAGGCAGATCTAAGCATCTGATCCTTTCCCAGGGAACCTGACCTACATAACACAAAAGAGTAAATGTACAGGAAAGATGCCTCCTCCTGCTTCTCCTCTCTTCTTCATCCTAATAAAGACACATTAGCACAGGGCCTGCCCTGGCCTGTACTGTATCTAATACAGGTTGTGGCACCTCCACTCTGTGAATGTTGGTGGCATGAATAAATGACCAGAGCATGGGCCTAACTGGGAAGAGTTAAACCCTGGTCTCTCGGGCCCCCCCATCCCACCTGTAGGGTCGTCTCCCCACCCCCATCCTGCTGTTTCTCGAAGCCAGTTATCATCAGCACACAACACTGGCTGAGCCTTCTTAGAATTCTTCTTCCAATCCCCCGCCAGTGTTCTTGGTTTCTTCTCTCGTTCTCCTCCACTTGTTGCCAGCCTATATTCTCCATTTCTCCTATGTTTTCTATCTCATTCTCTTATCTCAGTGTTTTACTGAAGCTAACTGCACCCGAATGAGGCTTGAAACAGTATATTGCATATTCTGCAGCTAGATTTTAGCAAAGGTTTCTTCTACCTGCCCCCAAACGCCACTACTCTCATCACTGCAATTATAGAAAATACTCACCACCGTTAGTCCCCATTTGCTGTTTTATTCTGGAATAGTCTCCCACTGTAAACCTTGCCTCATTTGGAAGGCAAGACCTAAGAAAGGTCCAGCCTGTTCAAGTCAGGCACAGAGCTGGGCTGGGCGTTGGATGACGACTCATCCAATGAGAGTTGTAATGCCTTGTTCAGAAAAACTTGTGGAATCTCCCTCTCTGGAGTTATTTCTTACATAGAAGAAATTCTCATTTCCTGAGACAGTTGAAGACAGTTCTGGCTTAAAGGCAAAGAAATGAACTTAATGACTTAGAAAGGCTAAGTTTCCATAATTTCAAGATTTTTGTGAATCTTGCGAAGACACATGAATATAAAAACGAAATTTCCTTTAGCTATGGTTTCTTAAATTGCCCTAGTTATAAAAAATGTAATTCAGCCTTCCCAGGTGGTAAATTTGTTAGCTAGCAACAAAAAAAAAAAAGTGGAAGCCAGCTAACAAACTTAGACCAGCAACATTTCAGAATAAAAGGCACAAAGACCAATGAGACTTAGAGCAGACCTGGTCGAAAAGATAAATCACAGGGCAGTAGCTCTCAGGCAAATGCTGGCCAAGAAGATACCATTAGCTGTGCCTTCCTGGTGGCCAAATAGTTGAGAAATGTAAATGACAGTGGGGCGCCTGGGTCGCTCAGTCGGCTGAGTGTCGGACTTGGGCTCAGGTCGTGATCTCGTGGTACGTGAGTTCGAGCCCCGCGTCGGGCTCTGTGCTGACAGCTCGGAGCCTGGAGCCGGCTTCCGATTCTGTGTCTCCCTCTCTCTCTGCCCCTCCCTCGCTTGCTCTCTGTGCCTCTCAAAAATAAACTTTAAAAAACATTAAAAAAAAGAAAAGAAATGTAAGTGACAGTAATTTTGTTGTAAGAGTCTTAACAGGGCCCGTTGTTGCTACCTTGTTTTAATGCTCCCGTGTTGGTCTGCTCCGGCCACCATAACGAAGTATGATGGACGGGTGGCTCAGACAACAGAAATTTATTTTCTCACAGTTCCAGAGGCTAAAAGTCCAAGATGATTGTATCAGCAGTGTTGGTTTTTCCTGAGGCCCCTTCCTCAGCATGCTGACGTGCTCCCCGTGTCTCACTCGGTCATGCCTCACTCTGCCTGTTGTCTGTGTCCTAGAACTCCCCTTGTAAAGACACCATTGGGTGTCACCAGTCTTATTGGATCAGGACTCACCCTTACCGACCTCATTTTAGCTCACTTACTTCTGTAAAGCCACTTTCAGAGGCACTGGGGGTTATAACTTCAATGTGAATTGGGGGGGGGGCATCATTCAGTCCCTAATAACTACCACTGTCGCCCTTGACTGTTCTTGCTGTGCTTGTTTGATAACCATTTCACTGTATTGTCCTTAGGGACTGAGCAGACCCTTGTCCCATTGGGTGAGCTGATCGAGACCTGTTCTGTGGCCCTCCAAGGAGCCGACCCATTGAATGAGCTTATGGCGCCTCCCTCTCCCTGCCCTCCAGCTCAGCTGTGTGGCTCCTCTCCGCCCTAGTTCTGGCTTACGTATTTCTCTTGGCAACATCCTAGCGCCTCCCTCCCGAGCTCCTTTGTGAGGGCTCCACAAATATTCCTTGTTGATACAGATGATGGCATGCCAATGCAAGATGAAGATCGGCGGGGACAAGGCTGCTCTACGCACCCAGCTGGCATCTTCACAGCGTGGCGTATATACGGGAGCTGGGGGGTAGAGGTGGAGAAGCGATTGGCCAGTTTGTGGCACGGAGAAAAGTTTTATTGGTGAAGGAGAAGCCAGGGAGCCTCTGAGTAATGTGTTCTTTTCCCCAGTCCAATTTCGACATTTTTGACTGGGAAAAGCAAGAGAGAGTTAGGACCAGCTTGACTCATGGGGACTCTAGAAAGCTCTTGCTAAGGAAAGCGGTCACATGGACCTCACATGCTGGGCGGAGGCGGCCTCTCCCCAAAGAGAGAAACCCTGGCAGACTCTCCGAGCTCAGGACGTGATTAATTGCTATGTTGATAGAAGAGTGTGGGCCTCCTCGCCAGGGCCCCGGCCCCATGCCTGTCCTTCCTTACTAAAGCAGCTGCCTGCTGCGGCCCAAACAGCTGGAAGTGAAACCAGGGGTGAGGTGAGGGCTGCTGGACGGGTGGGAGTGGGAAAGGGTGGAGGAGGCGACTTCCTCTAACATCCATGTACTCCAGATTCTACAGCCTGAGGGCTGAGTGTCAAAAGTAGATCACGAGTATTGGGGTGGCCGCGGGTTTATGACATTTAACGCTTGCTTCCCACCCCTCCCTGGAACCACCCTTCTGGCTCAAAGCTTCCTCCTCCCTTCTGGGGCTCCTGTCTGTTCTGTCTTGTACCATCAGATCATTCTTTGATGCTTTGCTGACCCTCTTGGCCCTGTGCCCTTTAGACGAAGGCATTGCCCCAGCATTTGCTTTCCATCTCTCTCTCCCTCTCTCTCTCTTTGTCCATTGCATCCCGCCTCTCTTGGGAAGGCCAGATCCAAATGTCCAAATGGAAGTTCCTCTAGGCAAGTGGTTCTCAACCTTATCTGTCCTAATTAGAAGCACTTGGGAGATTTTTTAAAAATCCTGATGCCTAGGCCACACCCCCAGAAAATTAGAATCTCTGAGGGAACGGGTGGCAAACAGGCATCAGTATTTTTCAAAGTCATTTTTCATTCTTCCACCTGGAGATAGCTTTCTTTCTTCTGACCTCTCACGGTGCTTTACCTGAACTGTTCTTAGAAACCTCTGTTTTTTAAAGTCTGACTCTTGTACGGAAACCAATCTGACAACAAATTTCATATTAAAAAAAATTAAATTAAATTAAAAATAAATAAAGTCTGACTCAAGAACCAGACTGTGGGTTTCAAATCCCCATGTATCCACCATGAGACTTTAGGCAAGTGTGTTCATGCCTCTATGCCTCAGTTTCCTCATCTGTAAAATGGGTCGGGAGAGAGCATAATAATAGGACTTACCTCATAAGATTGTTACGAGAAAGTAAGAGCCTAGATCAGTGCCGGGCACATAACATCAGTGAAAGTCATCTATTAGCTTTGAGGAGTCAGTAGGATTTGTGAGTGATAAATTTATGTCTAACCCAGTGAGTGTCTCCAGAACTTCCTGGAGAGTTTGCTAACGAGTTCCTGGACCTCACTCCCAGAGATTCTGACTGCGTAGTCTGGGGTGGGGCTGAGGTCTGCATTTCTCATGAGTTTTGGGGTAACACCAGTGCTGCTGGTCTGCGGACCCAGCTATGCATATTGCTGGCCTAATTCACCTCTGTATCCTCTCCCACCTGCTTCTTCACGCTAAAGACTGGTAGGAGGCCAACTCTGCTAGAACTCTCCTCGAGTTCAGACCTCAGAGGTCATTCCCTGACGGCTGATTGATCCCTCCTGAGTACAATGCCCTGGGGTCCAGAACTTGCCTGACTCATGCTCTCAGAGAGGAGTCCAGATGGCCCCTTTTGTACCAGCCCAGAACTTTTAAGGAGTAGGATGGGGTCTAACGCAAGCACAACTCAAAACCAACCCCAACTCTGTAGTGTGACCCATGAGGTCTTAAATCAGGAGCCGTGGGTTTGTGCGAAGTGGTAAGAATGGGCAAAGTTTGCCCTTGATTTGGTTTTACTTCTCTGAAGAAGGCTGTCCTTCTCTTATGTCTGGCCTCAGGGACCTCGTGGTATTTAGTGACACAGCAGAGCCCCTGGGTTGCTCTATCCCTGTGGATTTAAGTCACTGCCTTAGCCAGATTTTCTTTGTAAGGCCTTCGCGCACCCCCTTGCAATCAGAGAAGGACATCAACTTCTCCCTCAGATAAGCAAGATGCCATTTTGTGCTTCTCCCTCATAAGAGCACAGAGCTGCTTTGTGGTGCTCTTGACCCTGATTCTGGCTTCTTTAATGCGATTGTAGCACTAGGCATTTAAACATTTTTTGGTTCCTTCTGGAAGAGGCCAGAATATGCCCACCATTGCGTCTGGCTCTTTGCCCTCATGTTGTTTATTTGGTTTTGCCCACCTCTGTGCAGCTAAGGTATCTATCTCATTACATTCTCCTTTTAAGCTGACTATTTTGTTTCCATTTTAGCTCAAGTCCATTACACTAAATACTGTACACATTATTATCCCCTAAACGACTTTACTCAATCAGTTTTAGCAAGCAAGGTCAGGGCCCACTGAGCTGGAAGACCAGCCCTTGAATTGGCTCTCAACCAAAACAGCCAACAGCACCCCCCCCCCCCCACCTCCTCAAATCAACATTGCTCCCAGAGGGACGGAGCTTTACGTCGGTGAAGAATGTATTAATTAAAGCAAATGAAAATGCCCTCATTTGTTGTAATGAATTTAGCTCTTGCAGGCCATTTTCTACGGGGTCGCCTGCGTGGAAGATGTGCTGAAAAGAATTAAAGGGGAAAGAGACCTTAAGTTCGTGACCGCCTTCAGAGACCTGCTTTTTACCACGCTGGCTTTTCCAATATCCACAGTAAGTGACGAAGGTGTGTTAGTAATATAATACCCAGGTAGATTCGCAGGAACAACACACCCCCCCGGGCAGCGAGGCTGTTCAGGGCCCCTTATTGCAAACCAGAGCAACTGAGTTTGCATGAATGTCTTGCCTGAGGACTGTACCGTGTTGCCCACTGGCACCCGGAAATAGGGCTCATTACGGACTGGAGTTAACACTGCCTTCTTATCTTGGTGAACGTTCGATACAAGATCCTTGTTGATGTCTAATGGGGAAGTTTGAAGGATCTTTCTTCATCAAACGACAGCTAAGATAACCTTGGTTCCATGGGAGTACCGGGAATGCAGGGTGCTGGGGAGACAGATGACTCATTTTTCCTTTTATACATCTTGTTTCACTTGCTACAATGAGCATATGTTACTTCTGCAAGTGGAAACCATAAAAAAAAAAAAAAAAAGGGTATGAGAACTTCAGAGTTGGTACGTGGAAAAGACAATTGGGGAGAGAGCGAGACAGTCTGTCCAAAATATCTCGTGTGGGGTGCACAGTGAGAGCCTCATTCATTTTGTTGAATGAATGGACCCTGGAAAGAAGTACAACATATGCCAGTGACAGTGAGCGTATCTGCTGATACGGTCCATGTTTCGATGACGTGGCTCCTGTTTCCATTCATCGGGCAGAATGGGAATGAACTGGGATCAAGCCCGTCGGCCGCCCAGCAGAATCTGTGCTTGGAAATGGCTGCCTCTTTCCACCTATCCTTGTCCTGAATCCTCTAGCATTGAGCCTTCAAACTTAGATGGGTAAGGAAACTGTAAGACTCAAACCACCCCGTGTGGCTGCTCTCAGTATTTCTGATGAAAGCTTAGACAAGAGAGGTCATTGGTTAAAATAAAATGACTTGGGGCACCTGGGTGGCTCGGTCAGTTGGGTGTCTGACCTGGCTCAGGTCATGATCTCACAGATCGTGAGTTTGACCCCCGGGACGGGCTCTGTGCTGACAGCTCGGAGCCTGGAGCCTGCTTCGGATTCTGCGTCTCCCTCTCTCTCTCGGCCCCTCCCCGCTCATGCTCTGTCTCGGTCTCTCAAATATAAACATTAAAAAAAAATTTTTTTTTTTTCAACGTTTATTTATTTTTGGGACAGAGAGAGACAGAGCATGAACGGGGGAGGGGCAGAGAGAGAGGGAGACACAGAATCGGAAACAGGCTCCAGGCTCTGAGCCATCAGCCCAGAGCCTGACGCGGGGCTCGAACTCACGGACCGTGAGATCGTGACCTGGCTGAAGTCGGACGCTCAACCGACTGCGCCACCCAGGCGCCCCCAAAAAAAATTTTTTAAAAAATGAAAATAAAATAAAATGACTTAAGAGTCGGTGAATCCTGTTTATCTATATCCACCCTGTCTGCTACGATGACAAATAATTAATCCCCAGCTCTCTGGAATCCCCAGAGTGGACCTAGCAATTCAACAGTGAGGAATTTTGTCTTCATTTTACATTTCTATAATGTGTCTGGAGGATATCTTTAAAACTGGTGTCTATTCTTATTTCGCCATGTTTCCTTGGTTAACTTAGCTCCGACTGACAAAAAAATTTAATGATGCTATTTTTGTGTTCTATTTTCCAGTTTGTATTTTTGTCGTTCTGGATCCTCTTTCTCTACGATCGAGAGCTCGTTTACCCGAAGGCCCTAGATGATATCTTTCCAGAATGGTTGAATCATGCAATGGTGAGTGAGGGGGAAATTCAGTGACTTTGGAAAGGCAACAGCCTCTGTACTAAGAACTCCACAGTGCCTTATTTATGTTTCCAAACTTCTCAGCCCCCAGCATCCTGTTCACTTCTCACTCTCCATCCCATCACTATTTATTTCAAGAGCACAGTAAGGATACAAAATGAACAAACATGGCTGCTGTAATTGGACCCACCACGAGCGGAGGGGATGTCGAGGCAACCCTTTTTGCCAAGTTACTTCTGAAGTCATTGAAAAGACACCCAGCCATGAGGACGGGCAACCTCTTGGCGGCTGCAGTCCTGAAAGAGAGGTGACTTCAGCAAATGGCATGTAATGAAAACCTGATCTAGGAAAGAAGTCAAGCAACCTTTAAAAAAAAATCCACCCCAGCATCCAAGGAGCAGCTCACACAGCTTAGCTTCTTAGCTAATACTTGATAGGGCTATACATGGCAACTGGAATTATCATTAACACATTTCTGTGGATATGTTCCCATTTCGTTTTTTATTCGCGTGTTTATTTTTGAGGGGCTGGATAGTAAACAGAACCTGTTCTGAGATATTCAGGTCACTGGTATCTGAACGCCAGTGACAGTGAGCTGGACAAGTGGTCCTGGCACACGGCTGTTTAGGTCTTGGATGAAAGGGGAGGTCTGAGTCACTGGCATTGCATGCATGCGCTAATCATTCAAAGTCCTAGCTCAGCTCTCAATATTTACGAAGGAGGCAACATCACATGAAAGCTCTTCAAGCTCACAAACTTTCTTCTGCTCCTAATCCTTACATTGTCTTAAAGCTCAGATGATTACCAATTTGGAAAAGCAACTCATTGCATTAACTCTGCCCCTCTGTGTGCCCTACCCCTGGAAAAATATATTCTTTCACCTTTACTATGTACTCAGTGAGATACTGATGATTAATTGACAAAGATACGCAAGTTCTGATCTAACTTCGAGTTCGGGACAAAAACAACACATTAAATGAGTCCCACCTCTCGGGGATCCCTCCACCACCTTCTTTTGGTGAGACCAGTCCTCACCTTCCCAATTTCCCATCAGCATTAATCTCAGATACCCATGTAGGGAATATTTCTGCTTTTTAATGGCACGATACACTGTGCTAAGCTTGTTCCTCAAATATGAGTTCATTTAATTCACACAACCTTCTTTAGATGACAACTGTAATCCTGATTTTTTGCACAAAAAAAAAAAAAAAAAAAAGAAGAAGAAGCTCAGAGAGGTTAAGTGATTTGCGTGGGGCTACCAAGCTCAAAAATGGGACAGCTGGGTTTAAATCCAAGGCTAATTCACTGTTGCTTTTTAGTACAATAAGTGCAAAATTTGTGGCTCGATCGGGTTTCCTAATTCACCAGGCAATCAAAAAGATGTCACTCAGCTTGATTAACATAGCAAAGTGAGAATTCTCACTTAAAAAAAAAAAAAAAAGTCCAGAATCCCCATCTGTATGCTCATAAGCCAAAATATGACTTAAGAAAATGAAGTGATTGGGGACAAGTGACTGAGCTAGATGTTATTAAAATATAAAGGCAGAGTCTAGGAAATATCTCTTATTTGGAGCCAAACACATATGTCAAACACCTTTTTCCTGGCTTTGTGAGTTCATGTAGAAGTTTTCCTACAACGATTACAGGCTTCCCTACCTCTCGCAGGTTCCATTTTCCACATAGAAGTCAAGTTGGACTTCTTCCAAATAGTTGTAATGGTGATGCCTGGCATTTGTGACCTTGCTAAGCAGCCATATGGATTTTTGATAATTTTGGAAGCAGATAGTTGGATAATGTGCATCATATCCACAAACTAATTAGCAAGGCAGATATTGTACAACAGAGGTCTTAAGATATTTTTGTGCTTTCACAATCTAGGGGTTTCTGTTGACCCTTCTATGTGGCCTCTGGTCAATTAAGTAACTTGAATCCCTTAGAGAGAAAGGACTAGAGTCAACAGAGGAGTGACACAGGTGACAAAGAGAGGAGAGGGGGAGGCAAGCTGTCTTGGGTCAGACACAGACTCTCCTGTGTTTCTGTTCGTTTAATTGGAGAAACTCCCAACAGAGCCTTGATGGAAAAATGTCGGCATCGCAGAACCAACAGTGGGTGTCCCTGATGCGGTCACCTTCAAAGTGTCATGCTTCCTTTTGTTCTGCTCCAAATCCAGTGTCTTCAAGACTGCATCTCATCCCTCTTTCCCAGACTGTGTCCCTTACTGTCTCTAGTTTCTGTCCTAATTATTAAATTCTCCTAGTCTATTGCCTTGAGGAATGCTCGCTACTAATTTCTTAAATACCAGTAGGAATGAATATGAAAATGGCTATCACTGGGTCAACTTGTTGACTCTTTCTAAATTCTAACAGTGTCCTTCCATGACAATCCAGAGGAGTGAATACCTGGAAACCACCACTGTGGCAGCCAGGGTGATAATGAGAGGTTAGGCTAGACATTTGGTACCAGTCGTCTCCATATGGGGCCGGCCTTGTTCTGAAGGGAATCACCCCCTCTTCTCTTCCACAAGATAAGGATTATTGTTGTCCATAGCCAGTCACAAGCTTTCCTTAAAGATTCTCTCATTTCACAACAGTCCTCATGTTTGTGATTCTAGCCTTAGCCCTGAAATATTTCCCCTGTTGCCATTTGTGATGTTGCCCTGGGCTTTATGAGTAGTATTTGTCATATTAAGAAATACCACTCTCTCCTTTGACACAGTGTGGTTATAAAACCTTCATGATTCATCAGGTCTTTGAAACCCTACCAGCCTGACCCTTCTAGCTCCTTGGAGGTGTATCATTGAAGAAGAGTCATTCAGAGTTGACTGTCATCTCTCATGGACATTTTTGTACCCTTGTTTTTTAGTCAAACCAAATAGTAACATGAGATATTTGCATTCACCATTGCCAGGCTGCCATTTGCTGGTGCCCTAGGAACTCAAGTAGATCAACCTGACTCACTGCTGAGTGGTTCTCCAGTCTTCATGAAAGAAAGGGAAGATCAGCAAAGTATTCCTCCGGGTTTCACTGGGGAAAACACTACCTCCCTGGGTCTTATC
This sequence comes from Puma concolor, assembly GCF_028749965.1. Taxonomy (NCBI): domain Eukaryota; kingdom Metazoa; phylum Chordata; class Mammalia; order Carnivora; family Felidae; genus Puma; species Puma concolor. The sequence goes on from NC_141671.1 coordinate 17,340,464, forward strand.
TAAATGACTACTAAAGATAGAACCAGAGCAGACAGATTTAAATAGCAGGAAGACGACTCAGTAACTGAGGAAACCATCAGATCCTAACCTGAAGAGAGCTAGGGAACTTATTTCTCTGGAAACCAACCTACATTGTTCAGGTTGCCCCTAAGGAGAGTTGAAATAGATCAGAGAACCCCCCTCAGAGCCCCTCTACATTTGAAAATAGTACCCAGTTATTGAGAACGCATGTGCAAGCACTTTTATGAAATATCAAGGATGGCATCGATATGTGATGGTCATAGAAAACTCTCAATCCATGGTCACAGAATTTTAGAACGGAAAAGCTTTCGTTCGTGTTAACAGAGGTTTCAAAATCATCTGCTCTTAAGAGACAGGCCTTACCTTGGCTCTTTAAATTGGAGCAGGTGCCAGATATGGCTTCTTAGTTATTAAATGCCTTGCCATTTATTCATTTGAAAAAAATAATTAAGTACCAACTATGTGTGTAGCATCACGATCAATGTTTGACAAGGGTTTTGATTTCAAGCACCCTTAAATCTGATTGAGGCTAGTATATACACACAGAGGTGAAATAATAAAATAACACTCAATACGAACGTAGGACATTGACATATGAAGCGTCATACAGAAGTCAGTCATTATTACCAAATGAATGACGTAGACAGGAGGGCTTCTATGTCCCCTGTGTCCTGGCCTGGCTGTGACCGACACATGATTCATGTCTAGAAGGCCAGTGGGCCCTCTCTGGGGATGTGCTGGGGAGTCAAAATGTCGTGACAGTGAAACTCTAAACCTTCCAGTTTCTTCCTCCCTCATAGCATGCAAGACGCTGTCTCGCACAAATTCAGACCCAATCTCAGATTTTTCTCTCCCACCCATAAACCTGGTGTGAAATAGTTGGGCTGCCGAGTAGGTGACTTCTGATGAGTAAAGAAGGTCAGCTGTGGACCTATCAGTACCAAATAGCCACACTTTGTTGTCAAAAATTACCAACCCATCCTCCATACCTTCCTGATTCCTCATCCCAGCCCTGCCTCTGAGCAGAGGAGACCCACAATCTAGATATCTATGGATAGCTCAGTGGTTTTCAGCCTTTAGGGAATAGACCTTTTTGTGAATTGGGAAGTCTCTGAGTCTATAAATTCCATTTATGGGACTCAAGTTAACCTTTCCTGGCATAACTGAGCATATGCCTGGAAAGAGGACCCCTAGATGATTTTGATGCTCAGTTCAAATCGAAAAGACAGAATCAAGAATTATGCATTAATTTTTTTTCATTTAAATGTTTGAATGTTTATTTATCTTTGAGAGAGAGACAGAGTATAAGCAGGGGAAGGGCCGAGAGAGGGAGGGAGACACAGGATCCGAAGCAGGCTCCAGGCTCTGAGCTGTCAGCACAGAGCCCGACGCGGGGCTCGAACTCACACACCACAAGATCATGACCTGAGCCAAAGTCTAATGCTTAACCAACTGAGCCACCCAGGTTCCCCAAGGATTATTCATTTAAAAAAAAAAAGCCATTATGATATACTTAGATCTGTTTTCATCTTTATGGGGTGAAATGTGAGATATGTGTCCTAACTGCAAAAAGCCTAAACTATAGATATTATATATATATATGTATACCGTACACATATATATTCCCACTCAGCCTTTTAACTTACTAAATGCAGAGGCTGTGTTTTGTAGCATCTTTGGGAGGATATTTGTGACAGTAAAAAAATACAAAAACAACCTCCACCCCAGTATTATTAACCAGAACGTCCACATCTGAAAGGAAAGAGGGACCTGGTCAAGTTCTCATGGGATACTCCACCTCCCATCCACCTCTGCGTCCCCATGATGTAAGACATCAGCCAGAGTATGTCCTGTTGGTAGAGTGCCCCAGCCCATGTCACTCTTAGGGTGGTAAGTGAGATCTGTTGGAGGATATTTGAATCACAGTCCAAAGTCACTGGAAGCCATGCAGCTCTCCTACAGTGAGATAGCTGGAAATAAACTTTTCTCAAAAATACCTTTGTAAACCGTACCTTGATGGACACCATTTTTATCAAATGTTATCCCACTATAGGGAGCCTCCTTTATATTATATCTACATATTTTTATATAATATATAACCATATATATTTTTTTCTAGCTAATGTATGTAATAATAAGCAAGACCTTTAACTTTAACATACGGCAGTGCTAACAAGCATTTATAGAGTAGCTTCTATGTACCAGGCCCTCTTCTAGGCACTAAAGATGTGAAAACAAACAAACCAAAGAAATCTGTCCTTGTGGAGAATATATATAATCTTAGTGGGGGAGAGAAGCAATAAATGAATAAATAGTGAATGATGTCAAGGAGTGAAAGTATTAAAATGAAAAGTAAAGCAGGGTGAGGGGACAAAGGAGTGTGTGTGTGTGTGTGTGTGTGTGTGTGTGTGTGTGTATAAAACTAGTAGGTTTATAGGGTGTAGGCCAATCAGAGTGGTCAGGGATGCCTCTGTGGTGAGCTGATATTTTCAGAGAAATTTGGATAAAGCGAGGAAGGCGGCCACAGGAAATTTTGGCAAAAGGGCTCAGGCAGACAGTAGAGCAAGTACTTGGGGCTCGATCTCACAAACATGAGATCATGACCTGAGCTGAAATCGAGAGTCAGACGCTTAACTGACTGAGCCACCCAGATGCACCAAGAGAGATAAGGCTTTTAACCTAAGGCATGGGGAAAGGGTATGGATGGAGATCCTAGGGACAGTGCAAGGGTTGAGGAGGACATGTTCTGTTTGGACATGTTTGAGATGCCTGTTAGATGGCAAAATCGAGGCGCAGAACAGCAGGTTGCCATTTGAGCATTGGGGAGATTTTCGGACTGGTGCTATAAATTTGGTTGTCTACATCATAATGATTCTTTTTAAAGTTAATTAAGATCACCTAAGGGGTAAGTACAGCTCATGAAGATACTCCAGGACTAAGCCTTAGAACATTCCATTTCCTGCGCCTGGGAGAAAAAGCAGAGTTTTACAAAGGAGATTGTGAAGGGGCTGCCCATGAGTTAGGAGGAAACCCAATGCCTTTAGGTCTCCCAGAAGTCAAGTACACAAATGTTTCAAGAAAGAGGAAGTATTGCATGTCAGAAGCTTCCGAGAGGTCAAGTATGATGATATTGTAAGATGACCTGAGTTAGAATCTTCCATTGGCTTTGGCAATACTAAACTCTCCAGTGACTTGCACAAGAGCAATTTGATGGAGTGATAAGGGGAGGTAGAGCCTTGGTAATGCTACATGCATTAGTTTCCTGTTGCTACTTAACAAAGTAATGGAAGCTTAATGACTTAAGACAACATAAATCTGTCAGCTTAGAGTTCTGGAGGTCAGAAGATCAAAATGCGTCTTGTGGGGTGAGGTCAAGACATCAGTACAGCTGCATTCCTTCTGGAGACTCCACAGGAGAATCGGTTTCCTTGCCTTTTCCACCTACAATCTGCTTACATTCCTTGGTTCGTGGCCTCTTCCTCCTTCTTCAAATCTGTTGTACCATTACATTCTAAAATCTTCTCTGGAGATTTTCTATTCTGGACTAGGTTCACGTCAGAACGAAAACATGACTGCCCAAAAAGATCAGAAAATGGTATTGGGACATGATTCATCCTGGGACTTTAGGGAGGGTAGGGACACACTAGTTAAGTCCTTGAATGGATGGTGTGCCACTGAAAAGATCCTTTTCCAGAGCATTGTTCCAAAGCTCCTGAACCAAGAATGAAAATGTGGTCAATGGCCACACCCTGATATTTCCGTGGATATTTTTTCCAGGTTTAATCACTACAGTGTTATTTATGGGTTGTCCTCTTGTTTAAAACCATTTCTAGCTATTACTTTATTCGCCCTATTCCTTTCCTAATCTAAGGCGGGTTAGACTCTCCAACAGACATTCACCTGGGAAACAGGTTGAGTGAATGCTTCAGGCTCAGCAGTGAAATGAAAAGCTAATCTGGGATTAGGGAGCAGAATTCACTGAGTAAGGGCAATAAAGCCATCTTGCCCCTCAGGAAGTCTTAAGGTGAACAGCAGATTTTGATAATGAGCTGCCAAAGGAGTACCAATCCACTCAACAGTTTTATATAACTACAACCAAGCGATCACAGTGCGTGCTTTTCTTTGATGTTCATTTACTTTTGAGAGAGACAGACAGAGTGTGAGTGGGGGAGGGGCCGAGAGGGAGGGAGCCACAGAATCCAAAGCAGGTTCCAGGCTCTGAGCTGTCAGCACAGAGCCCCATGCAGGGCTTAAACTCACAAACTACGAGATCATGACCTGAGCTGAAGTCAGATGCTGAATCGACTGAGCCACCCAGGCGCCCCATGCTTTCTTCATCTCCTGAGAGCAGGGAGGGACCCGAGTGGTGAAAGTTTTTCTTTATTTTTCTTTTTTTAAATCCCACTTTGGAGAACTTCCCAGGTGTGCTGAAGAGTGGCTCTCTTTTACGATTCCACGATCTAGTATTTCTTCGTATTTCTAAACAGAATACCCGTTAGGAAATACATCCCAGTTTCAAAATGAAGGTCCAAGACTTTTATTTTATTTTTTTAATATCCAAACGATATACGTGTCTTCTAAGTAGCTACTAGGAATTTGAATAATTAAAATCATTTGGTGCCCTTGAGGCTGTGCTGCTGAGTCTGCCCTCCCATGTGATGTAATTAATCCCTACTTCCATGGCAACCGTGTGTAACACTACCAACAAGAAGAATGACTTTGTGTTGAAGAATAACCAGGACGGAGAAACTCATAACGGGAGGTCCTAAACCCCTCTGAAATACCAACAGAAAGAAAAAAAAAAAAAAAAAAAAGCTAAGTGGGTAGGAAAGAGCTACTAACATCCCATGATCTCAGAACAGAAGTGAAAATGCCCAAGAGCAGCAGGGTGGGCGGGTGGGAGAGCCTTCTCCTCCGCCAGATTCCAATGAACATCACCTGCCTGATTACAGAGGCAGCACAAAGTCCCCCCATGCCTGTGGCTGCTTGGGAAACCCACTGGAAGCGACTCAGACAGTTGTGGAGCCCGGTCCTCTCCTGGAGCAGGGAGCCGCTGCGGGACTTTCAACCAGCCCCCAGCCCCCAGCCCCCTTCCCTGGTCTCTGCATCCTCTCTGCCTGTAGAGCAGTCACCTGTGCCCCGCTGGAAATTTCGAGCTTGTCTGAGTCCACCACCTCTCTCTCACCTCCAGGTGCTCGCGTTACCGAGCAGGAGAACATTTCTGCAGGACACTGTCTGCTCTCCTGGATGGTGTCTCCACTTACCCACACGCTGCACGCCCATGGCATGGATTCCTGGCTCTGAGACGCTTCTCTGTCTTGAGTTTTGAATTCCCCGCTCTGCCCTTCCTCTCCCTCTCACGATCTAATGGGCACATTCGTGTATACGGGCGCTTGCTTTGCCGGCTCGGTCCTAAATCTCGCCCACTCTGGCGCCCTAGCAGCGACCGTACTTTCTAACGAGCTGCCCCCCCGTCTCACCTGCAGGTACTCATGAGATTCATCCATTTTCTCGAAGGTTTCACAGAAGTGAGCACATGGGGGCAAGAGAGAGCTCTTTCTCCAGGGAGGTCCTGCACGCTGAGCCGGGAGGCCTGGGGGGGGGGGGGGGCCCACTGGGCTCCGGGAGTGGGAGTAAAAGCTTTGCTCAAAGTGGGCATCCTGCTTTGATGCTCAGTGATTCTACACGTGTGCGGGGCGTATACTTACAGCCCTTTGGTTTGTTTTAAAAAAATTTTTTTAACATTCATTTTTGGAGAGACAGAGTGAGACACAGAGTATGAGCGACAGAGGGGCAGAAAGAGAGGGAGACACAGAATCCCAAGCAGGCTCCAGGCCTGCTGAGCCATCAGCACAGAGCCCCACGAGGGTTTCGAACTCACGAACTGTGAGATCATGACCTGAGCCGAAGTCGGACACTTAACCCACTGAGCCACCCAGGCGCCCCCCCTTGTTCGTTTTTATAGATAAAATCCTTGTCCTAGTCCCGTGCTTTTGAGGGAGGGATGAATTAAGGAGCCTAAATAAGAGCAGAGCATTTTTTTTTAATTTATTTTTTAATCTTTATTTATTTTTGAGACAGAGACAGAGCACGAGCAGGGGAGGAGCAGAGAGAGAGGGAGACACAGACTCTGAAGCGGGTTCCAGGTTCTGAGCTGTCAGCATAGAGCCCGACGCAGGGCTCGAACCCACGAAAGCGAGTTCACGACCCGAGCCAAAGTCGGACACTTAGGCGCCCCAAGAGCAGGATATTTTTGCGCCTTTGCTGGGCATCCAGATCGTGTCTGCCGTGTGCTGTGTGTATGGGGCCGGATGACATATGATACAGACGTAGCCCCTGTCTTTGTGGAGTGTGTAGTCTAGAGAAGGGACAGATATTAAACAGTCTCCTAAAGTAATGGATAAGGACAAACTTTATGTATTCTATGAGAAAGACCCACAGCACAGTGTGGGTTTGTGGGTCAGAAAAAAAGCCTCTGTGAGGATGAGTGTCCGGTAGCCGGGAGGGAGCAGGGGGCAAAAAAGGAGTTCAGGCAGAGGTAAGCGCACATGAAGCCCCCAGGGTGGGAAGGAGCTTGGGGCACAGAGGAAGGGAGAGCAAGGGAGAGGTGCCGACCAGGTCGGAGAGCAGCTGGTGGGGTTGTCAGGGCCAGAGCATGAAGCCCCGTGGACACCAGGCTGAGGACTGTGCATCCTGTTTTTCTTGCCATGGGAAGGCTCTGCGGAATCATTGCCGGGGGCGTGACATGATCCGGTCTGTGTCAGGAGAGGCCCGCCCCAGCTGCCATCTACAGAACACTGTGCAGGTGACAGGACCACTGAGGACGCCTTTGCAGGCATCCAGGTGTGGGTCGTGGTGCCGGGGCCCGCGAACCAGGTGTGGAGATGAGCAGAGACGGAGGGACTTCGGGAGTGTTCGGGCGGTAGAATTAACAAACTTGCTGATGGCTTAAAGCGTAAGGCAAAAGAACGAAGCCAAGATTACTCCCCTGAGACTTAGCTTGAGACACTGGGGGTGACTTTGCATAGAGGGGGAAGACTGGGGAGGGGAAGACCTGGTAACTTGGCGGGCTTTCTTTCCCTTTTCTGGGGCTGTGGGCTTTTTTGTATTCTGCTTAGCGCACAGCGGACCTAATGGCCCTTCCAAATTTGAAGCTGTAATTGGGCCCATGCATCCAAATGCATGCAGGCTTGGAGGCTGCCATAAAGCAGCTTTGGGGGGACCATTTGCAGTCATGACCAGGAACGTCTACAATTACCAGAGCTGCTACATGGATCGTTTCGTACTCAGTTTGCCTATGCCACGGTGGTCCCAACACAGATCCTAGGGCTGGGAGGCTCTCCAAGTCCCTGAAAGGTCTCTGGTCCTGCAGTTACGAGCCACTGCTTACCTGCAAGGTCTCTTCCTCTGTGAGTACATCGGAATTAGAAATAAGGCGTTCTGGAGGGATAGCATTTAAAAAAAAAAAAAATTGCTTTCGGTCATTATTATTATTGTCGTAATTTCTTTGTAAATAAAAACCAAGGAGCAGATGATAGACCTGATTCCAGGCCTTCCCCTCGGTGCTGTGGAAACAGCAGGGAGTGGTCTGAGACGGCCTTAAGGGGCAGCTAGTATTTGCAAAAACAAACAAACAAACAAAACACACCCAAGCTGGAAATGCGCATTTTGAAAAATCGTGAAAACTACACAGTTAAAGGTACTGGCTCTTGGAGCACCTGGGTGGCTCAGTCAGTTGAGTGTCTGACTCGTGATTTCAGTTCAGGTCATGTTCCCAAGGTGGTGGGATTGAGCCCTGCATAGGGCTCCATGCTGACCGTGTAGCCTGCTTGGGATTCTCTCTCTCTCTCTCTCTCTCTCTCTCTCTCTCTCGGGAGAAAAAAAAAAAAAAAATGAAAGTTCTGGCTCTAACTATGATTCGTTGAATGTATTTTCCTTTTTTTTTTTTTTTCTTTTAATCCTTTTTGAATGTTTATTTATCTTTGAGAGAGAGAGACAGAGCCCAAGCCAGGGATGGCCAGAGAGAGAGAGAGAGAGGGAGGCACAGAGTCCAAAGCAGGCTCCAGGCTCTGGGCTGTCAGCACAGAGCCCGGTGCGGGACTCGAACCCACCAGCCGTGAGATCGTGACCTGAGCCGAAGTCGGACGCTTAACCGACGAGCCATCTAGGCGCCTCTGAGCGCACTTTCCTTTTAATCAGACTGTTTTTCTTACTTATCACAAATGCCTCTCTCACTTATCAAGACGGAGAGTATCAGAAAACATAGCGGCTTCTTATTCCACTGATTTCTACCCACGAAAGTCTGCCTTGATTAAACCTGGGAGTGAGGAGTGGACAGCTGGGCCGAGCCCTGTGACTCTGTAAAACACATACTTATATAAGGAGCTAGAGTTATCAACATTTGGGTAGGACTTAGACTTTTGAAAGCTTTCGTTCATGTTTCTGTGAAATTTGTCCACCTGTTCTCATTGTTAAAGTCTACCTTTCTGCCAATTGTCTAAGGCTTTTTGTAACTTATGGACACCCTGCTTTTTGTATGACTGTAGAGAGAATGTCTTCTCTCACTTGTGGGGGTTTGCGTATTTGTACCTGCCTTTCTTGTTGTGGATATAGTTGTAGTCTTTAAGCGTTTACTGAAAACTAAAAATGCCCTGGATGCCATTACAAAGACCCTCCATTAACACAAAAATCTGCATCTCTCTGCTCAGAGAATCAGCTGTCTAATTATGAATGTTTAAAAGCAGAATTAGGGGTGCCTGGGTGGCTCAGTGGGTTAAGCATCTGACTCAGGTCATGATCGAATAAGAACCCCCTATTGGATTCCAAGCAGTGGACCTGCTTGTGATTCTCTCTCCCCCTCTACCACTCTCGCATGCTCTCTCTCTCTCTCTCTCTCTCAAAAAAAAACCAACACAAAACAAAACAGGATGAAAGCCTGATGTTAGATAAGGGGCAAAAGGGTAGGGCCACTGCTTGAAAACGCTAGTTTTTGCGATTGTCTTAGTTAGGACGTGTGACTCTCATAGACAATAATACAGCGATAGTTCTCTTTTTTACCCATTTCATGCTTGGCAATAAATATTCTTTTATTCATTTTTATTCAGTATGCATTTGTAACAATGATTGGCAGAGATGCTAAAATACTTAACCTATCAAACAGTATTTAATAAAAGTCTTTTGTCTCCAATCAGCCCAGGGAGGTTAGTTTAAGGCTTATATGTGGGAACATTTTAATTAATATGCATGCTTTTACTGACATATTTTAAAATACTTTGCTAACCTAATAATGTCAGAGTTAGAAGCATTGAAGTATCATGATGATCACAGAAACTGTAAGCCCGACACAAAAGGTGCTTAAGAAATATTTGTTGAATGATTTTTGACACCTGGAATATGAGTTGTATACCCAATGACAATGGGACTTAATGGTAGTCGGGGGGTTTTTTTGGGGAGGGGCGTTGACCCGTAGAGTACAGTAAGGTGCAAATAATCCAAGACGTCGTCAAGTGCAGGCCATCAGGAAATGGACCATCTGGTGAAGAATTTTCTATCTTCACCTTCTTTTTCTTTGGTTTCTTTTCGTTTCTTTTGGTTTCTTTTTTGGTTTCTTTTGGTTTCTTTTTCGTTTTTCTTTTCGTTTCTTCTGGGGCTGAAAAGTTGAAAGGGGTAAATTATTAGGAAAAGGGGTGCTGGAGCTTGATCCTCAAAAATCAGGTTGGGGTGAAAGGACGCAAAATTTCTTCCCTCTGTGTCTAAGTTGCACAAATGATTGAACTCAGATGTTTCCTACAAGTTAATTTTTTATTTCCTGACAAGAATGGCCTTTAAGTACCAGAAAATTCCCAGTTTTGGCCCCATTTCTGCCATTGTCTTGCTGTGTGATCCTGGGAACGTTAGTAAACGTCTCTGGGTACGGGGTCCCTTAAGACAGGCGTGTTTACTATTCTTCCCAGGGATGTTATTAGGAGCAAAGAAAATTATCTATGTGCAACGTGAAGCTATCAGTGATACATAATGACCCATACCAAATCGTTGTCAACTTAGAATCACCGTGACTCCCTTCTCCAACCTTCTATGCGTAGCAAGGAGAAGCCTGGGACCACACACAGCTTCTAGAATCACTTTCTCCATATGGTTCCAGGCGAGAGTCAGCCAACGAGGGGCATCCTCATGCGATGTGCAAGAGAAGAAGCCGTTATTCTCTAGTGGCAGTTGAGAACAGCTTTGTGGGAAAACAGACACAAGTTTAGCCGCATCTGCTGCACAAGCATCTAGGAATCACACACTTTATACTACAGCAACTAAATCAATGGTGGCAGCTCCCAGAGACTTATGAGGGTTGCCACGGCCTCTTGGCCAACTCCCTCAAATCCTCCCTTTGAGCAGAAGTTTCCCTGACTCTTACTGCCCTACCTTGCCCAACGGTTGCCTATCCCCCCAAGACCTTCCTCCTTGGAATCTCTCAACGGGCTTCTGTGTTCCTGCTGGGCTCCTGGCGGATACATGGCCATAAAATTCCTGCTTCCTTCTGAATCATACCCACACCCTTCACATGAGGAAAGATCCATCCAAAGGAAACAAGGTCTCCAGTGACTTCTGTTTCTGGCTGCAGAGTGGGCATAAGTACCCTGAAACAAACATGACAAGACACCTGAGACATTTAATAAAGTATTTTTAAAAATATTTAAAAATGTTTGACTGACAAGAAAGTTATGGAAATTCCCCCTGATAACCAAAAGAGGAGCTAATAAAGAGAGGGAGGTATAGGCAATATTTGAAGAGCGGATCACCGGTTATTTCCTAGAATTTTCGAAAAATTAACTCTCTGATTCCAGAAGAACCAAAAATTGTCACGCAGGACGAAGGGCAGACATGTAGCCACTTGTATGACCCCGTGGACACCTTAGACGTGAGGAAGATCCTAGAAACAGCCAGACTAACAAGATGGGTTTCCCAAATAGAAATCTGATAGCTGATTTCTCATTAGCAACAAAGACGCCAGGAAACAGTAAAGTAACCGCTTCAAGCGTTGAAGAAAGAAACAAAAACAAAAACAAAAAAACCCCACCAACCTATTTACTCTATGCAAGTGTCTTCTGAAACAGGGGCAAGAGGAAGGCATTTTCAGACACGCAGAAACAGACTTTACCACCTGTAAAGGCTAACGGGGATACTTCAGGAAGCAGGAAAATGATGTCAGAAGGGAGGTTGGCGATCCCAAAAGCAAATGGCAAGCAATTTGTTCAACTTCCGGTGATTTAAAAAAAGAATGCATTAAAATGCTGGATGGAAATAGGATGCAAATTGGGAGAGGATGGTTGGGAGGAAGGCATTCTAAGGCTGCCTTGGGTTGCGGGGGGGGGGGGGGGGGGGGCGGGGGTGGGGAGGAAGGGGTGAGAGATAAGGACTTCTCTTGGCCCCTACTGAGTTAAAGGAGCACGTTGTAATGTCTACAAGGGCGACATAAAAATGGAGCGTACGGCTTCTGCATCAGTAGAAGAAGAAAAACTGAAGAGGAAAAAAAAAACACACTGATGAAAATTTGAATCCATAATCAGAGGCAGTTCCAGGGCATAGAGAAAAGAGCGAGCACAGGACTCCCGTGGGGTAGGTTCAAACCCATGAATGCAGGTGCACTTTATGGGGGACAGGCCTTTGAGCACCATTGAGTTACCTTCCCACCCTCACCCCGCAAGCATTTCTACTGCTTTTAAAGGCACAAATCTCTAAATTATGCAACTAACCCCTAATTGAACGATGCCAGTTATTAATGTCGTCAGACACGGGGACAGGAGTGGCAATACGGAAGATCAGAATACATTTGAGGGGAAAACGCAAAGTTTCTAAAGTACTCGGGTGAAAGGGACCGGCAGAAAAAGAGAGCGAGTGATGAAGCAATCCATTTGGTTCATCCGTTTATCAGGGCCAAGAGCCCAGCTCCCTAAGGCTTATTCCACAGGCCGCCATTTAATAATATTAAATTGTGATTATAGATGCATTTGGTGGAGTCTCCTCCTTTCTAATCCTGGCAGGTGTCCCTGGAGGGGAGGTCCTTAGAGGTTTCTGGCATTAAAGAGAGGCTCTTGATCATAAAGTGATCCCTTCAGGTGACCAAATTGCCTGCCTTCCATGCCGGGCAGCATCACAATTAAGCAGAAGTAGTATGTGCTTCTTTATATTCTGGCTCGTGCTGTTTAGCTGGTGTATAAGTAAAGCTTTGGTGTTGACTTTTAATGTCCTGGGGATTTCTTGATTTACTTTCTGGCTCACATCAACGTGGGGGTTCTGCACAGCCTCCGGGGCAGCCTGGGCCACCCCACCAGGGGAAGGGTGAAATGCAAGTCCTGTTTGCGATGTCGCTGGGCCCCATGGAGAGATTTAACCAGAAACCAAAGTCCTAGCTCTCCTCCAAGCCTCCACGAGCTGTGAATGCCCCAAGACGAAGACGTTGCCAACACAGGAGCTGCTTCCTCTCCCCCACACCCCCAGTTCCTTAATCCCTTCCATCCTTGTCAATCAGAGTGGTCCATCTTGTCCCTTTTGCTTAAGGCCCGGCCAGAAGCAAGATGGCAGCCTGCCGCTTGGTCCCTTTTCTGAGACCCATTCTCTGGCTTCCAATCAGCCTTTCAATCCGACCACTCTAAGAGAAGATGAAAGGAAGGACACCCTTCTCTTTACCACCCAAAGCAAAAGACAGACCTCAAGTTAAAACTTCACTGTCCTGAGCCTATCCCTGATTCTCACCAGGGTTTTGGGGCGGGGGTGGGGGGTGAGGGCAGGGTAGGCTAATTAGGAGTTTCCTTCTGGGCAGACAAGCCACAATGGAAAAGAAGCAGGTGAGTCTCTCCAAACGGGACAGCGCCCAAGAGCTTACTAAGCAGCGTCTACACTTGTTCTGTTCCTTCCTATTCTGGTCACCAACGATCTCCACGTTGCCAGACCGTGCAAGACCTACCTGTGGGTGTGTCGCAGAGACCGGTGGGTCAGTGTGGCACTCACCGCCAAACCTGGCCCGGGCTCCTCTCTCTCAGAAAATGGAGCCGCCGTCCTCCCAGTTGCTCAACGCAGAAGCCAGCGTTGACCTTGCCACCTCCCCGCCTTCCACCACACTCACCCCGAATCCATTCTACCTCCAAAATGCTTAGCAAATCTGTTCACCTTCTGGCTCTACCACCAACACCCTGGTGTCCACATGCACTTCTCATCCAAAATATCCATTACCTCCCAACTGGTCTTGCTTCCATTCTTAACCTTTTCCACACAACAGCAAAAGAGATTGAAACAGAGTGTTCCCTTCTTGATACTCTTCAGTGACTCTCTGTTGCACCGAGAATGACACCTAAATTCCTTTCTGCGGCCTACCATGTCTGATGAACCTGGCCTCTGCTTGGAGCCCGAAATCCTCAGAACTCTTTCCTACACCAGGACCTTTGCACATGCTGTCCCCTTTGCCAGAAATGATCTCCTTCTACTCTTCCATGGCTCGTGCTTATCATTTGGGCCCCAGCTTAAAAATCACCTCTCCAAGATGGCCTTTCCTGTCTACCCTACTTAAACGTACGTCCCTGGCCCTAATGCATAGATTCCTGTTTGTTTACTTCATAACATATATCATGATTGGTATCTCTGTGGGTTTTTTTACTTGTTTGTAGAAAATCTTGCTGATTCGACTATAAGATCTACAAAGGCAGGGCCCACATTGTTTACCATTTAATCCCAGCACCTCTCACAGCGCCTGGCATGAAGTAGGCACTTAATAAAGATTGTTTCGTGGAAGAATGAGTGAAATCTTCACCTCTTACTGTCTTAGCTTCTCTGTGCCCTTGACTGGCCCCAAAGTTCCCCCTTAGGGGCAGAGTGGGGTGTGCTCGGGCTAAGGGGGTGTTGGAGGCCGAGAGGAAGCCTTTAGCAGCCCTGCATTGAGAGTCTGTGGCTCACACTCTATGCTTTGAAACTGTGAGGTGTTCTTCTGTTCAGAAAGGTGCAAGTGAGGAAAATTCTAGAGGGATTACTGATAGCTTGAAATATCTATGGGAGTTTTGGTTGTTATATCTGAGATATGACATACTACTGATTGACTTTTGTTCAAAGAGATGCACAGAGACATAACAATTCCATACGTTTTATGAAAGGAAAGATACTGTTGTTTCCGATCAGGGCTGTGGCTCCAAAACGGAGTGTTTCTCTGACAGAAACACTTTCCGGCTCACGCTTTCTTCTGTTATCACCATTCTCGGATGTGAATTGGGTAACTGAGTATTCACGTAGCCCACGGGAGTTCAAAAAAGTTGTTGAATCAGGGAAGAAAAATGGCAGAGGCTGAAACTAAGAACAGGAATAAAGACATGACCACATTGGAGGTAACCAGGTGGAAGAAAGGTGGTCAAAGGAAAAACGACGAGAATCCAAAGAGCCTCTTTCTATCTCTGTGAAAAATGTGTAAAAGGCCAATTCCCCAGCTTCTTTATTGCTGCCTTTCTTGGTTGATAATATATCCAACCGAGGGCTTCTATTGATGGGCAAAGAGGCTAGTAATGGGGTGCATTAGTATATGTAGGTGCCGAGTGAATCCATGAACGTAGAACTTCAATAGAAACAGAATAAATTCTTGGGTGGCCTGCCACAGAACCTAATGTTTGAACATCTCAGTAGTAATCAAGAGTTTTCTTAAGTTGAGGGCAGAATTTAAAAAAAAAAAAAAAAAAAGCTTTGGGCCACCTGGGTGGCTCCGTTGGTTAAGCATCCAATTCCTGATTTTGGCTCAGGTCATGATCTGACAGTTCATGAGATCAAGCCCCACATCGGACCTTGTGCTGGCAGAGTGCAAAGCCTGCTTGAGATTCTCTCTCCTCGCTCTCTGCCCCTCCCCCAGCTCACGCTTGTGCATGTGCCTTCTCTCTCTCTCTCTTTCTCAAAACAGATAAATAAACTTAAAAATTTTTTTTGGAAAAGCCTCATAAAGGCAGGCGAGAGTTCAGCATTTCACTTCCCTTCCTAGGAATAGATTTTACCAGTGAAAATTCAGATTTGAAGGCTAAACAAAAACAAAAAACCTTTGTGGGCTTTTTTTTTTTTTTTTTTTTCCTGAGTTTGGAAACCAAAAAGTGCATGATTATTTCAGAGGGTTATTCCAGAGAGCTCTCCTAGTAAGAGCTTGTGTGTTTTGGGTCTGCCTCTCCAAACACATCTAGGAACTCATAAAAGCCACATTTTACTATTCAGTGGTGCGAAGGAATTTTGTGACCTTTTGAGAAATTCTGTTTTGTTTTTCCTAAGAAAACCGCGATAAGGAAGTGAGGCAAACTTCTTGGCAACGGGAAGACTGTCTCAGCGCCCCAGGTTTGCGTTCCCAGTGGCGTGGGGGGACTCTGGGCAAGCAAACTGTCACCAAGTTGTCCTGCATGTGAGTTCCCAGATCTTGCACTCAGAAAGGTGTTCTAATTTCCACCCACCCTTGGGATTTGTGGAACAGACATCCGTGGCAACCACGGACACATCCCCGTGCTATTTCCCCCGTGCCCAGGGGCTCCAAGGTCCAAGTCCAAGAACACTGTGAATAAAAGGTCGAAACCAAGGGGACAGGGAACCGAACAAAGAACATGGGAGTCAACCTGGAAGAAAGAACAAAACATTTGGGGAACGTAAGAAATAAGCTCCTGTGTTCCCTTCTTGTCTCTGAAACCAAGGGGGTTGGGACTCAAGCCTTAATACCTTCTCAGCGTTTAACACATTTGACCATATTTATTGAAGAATTCTCTTCCCTTTGTCTTACCTCCAGGCTTTCTAACTGCTCCTTGTCGACTACCTCTGCAAGATGTTCTTCCAAATCAGGCATTCTCAATTGGGATTGATTTTGCTCTCCAGGGGACACTTGGCAATATCTGGAGATGGTTTTGATGGGGACACCTGGGGGAGGGTGGGTGCTCCCGGCATCTAGGAAGGAGGCGAGGGTGCTGCTAACCATCCTACAACACGCAGGCAACCCTCCTCAAAGACCTCTCAGTTCTGCACCATCAGTAGTGCAAGTGTTCCATAGTGTTTATTCCTAGATTCTTTATTCTTTGCACTCATACACTCTTTGGGGGGTCATCTCATCTTCTGCTACTTAAAAAAGTTGTAGCGGGGCGCCTGGGTGGCGCAGTCGGTTAAGCGTCCGACTTCAGCCAGGTCACGATCTCGCGTTCTGTGAGTTCGAGCCCCGCGTCAGGCTCTGGGCTGATGGCTCAGAGCCTGGAGCCTGTTTCCGATGCTGTGTCTCCCTCTCTCTCTGCCCCTCCCCCGTTCATGCTCTGTCTCTCTCTATCCCAAAAATAAATAAATGTTGAAAAAAAAAATTAAAAAAAAAAAAAAAAAGTTGTAGCTACACTCTAATGGCTCCCAAGTCTCTGTCTCTAGCTAGATGTCTCTTCTGAGCACAAAACTCGGATTTCAACCATTCTGTTGGACATCTTCAGTGTGATAACCTACAGACAGCCCTTTTGTTTTGCTTTTTAAAACATTCTTTATTTAAAAATGTTTTTTAATGTTTATTTACTTTTGAGAGAGACAGAGCACGAGCGGGGGAGGGGCAGAGAGAGAGGGAGACACAGAATCTGAAGGAGGCTTCAGGCTCTGAGCTGTCAGCACAGAGCCCGACGCAGGCTTCCAGCTCACAAACTGTGAGATCAAGACCTGAGTCCAACTTAGGCCACGCAGGGGCTTGGGCCACCCAGATGCCCCCAGAATTTTTTATTTTTTTTATTTTTTATTTTTTTAATTTTTTTTTCAACGTTCATTTATTTTTGGGACAGAGAGAGACAGAGCATGAACGGGGGAGGGGCAGAGAGAGAGGGAGACACAGAATCAGAAACAGGCTCCAGGCTCTGAGCCATCAGCCCAGAGCCTGACGCGGGGCTCTAACTCACAGACCGCGAGATCCTGACCTGGCTGAAGTCGGACGCTTAACCGACTGCGCCACCCAGGCGTCCCAGAATTTTTTATTTTAAAGAGAGAGAGAGAACACACGAGTGAGCGAGAGGCTCACTTTGTGCTCAGCACAAAGCCTGATGTGAGGCTTGATCTCATGACCCTTGGGATCACGACCTGAGCCGAAATCAAGAGTCAGATGACCAACTGACTGAGCAATTTAAAAAAAAAAAAAATTCTCGATGGAGTGCCTGGGTGGCTCATTTGGTGCAGCGTCTGACTTCCACTAAGGTCATGATCTCACGGTGTGTGGGTTTGAGCCCCGCGTCGGGCTCTGTGCTGACAGCTCGGAGCCTGGAGCCTGCTTGGGATTCTGTGTCTCCTTCTCTCTCTGCCCTTGCCCCGTTCACACTCTGTCTCTCAAAAAATAAATACAGGTTAAAACAAATGTTTTTTTTAATAATAAAAAAATAAAAGAATTCTCAGCAAGGAAAAAAAATGTTTATCATTGAGCAACTAGTGTGTGCTATATCATCTTTTAATAAAAGGGGATTAAAATGAGTTTTTGTTCTGAAAGAACAAAGCACCGCTTAGTGACGCACTGCGAGAGGAGACACAGTTTGGGATGCTGCTGAGGAAGAGAAACCCTAGAGTCGCTTAGGTCAGACCGATTCGCCCCTAGCGAGACTTGCAAAAGAGAAAGGGGGTCTTTGCGTTAAACAAGGACTTTCACCGTGAACTCCAGGCACTCCCCCCAGCGGTACCTCTTGTTGGCCAACACTTCCCGAAGAGTCTCCACTCCGTTATGCTTTAGAGCTCTCCAAGCCCCAGGTCGCACTGCAGGGCTCTAATAAATATGCACTGAAATTCATTAAAGTTTCTTTGAGTTTGAAGCCCCTGCCCCATATACTTTCCAGTTTCCCGGAGTGTGAAACGGAACTGCTTCTCGTGAGATAGTTGATGGATATCGAATGAGGGTGTTTCCCAAGCAAACTTCTTCTTTTCTCCTGCCCCTGTGGCCCCCTCCCAGATGCCTTCCCTTCTGCGGGTCAGACCCCCGCCTCCCCTGCGGTGAACACACGTGTCCCTCTTCACCCCCGTGGAGGCTAACCCCAAACCAACCAACTACTCGCATTTGGGAACGCCACCAGAGAGCAGCAAGCGCCCCTCTTCAAGAACAGCTGGCGTGTCGCTTCAGGAATACCCTGATGGGTCAGCAAGGGAGAGCCGGAGGCAGGAAGGCGAGAGAGTTTGGAAACCGGTCCCTCATGGGATCAGTCATATGGGGAATTTGGAACTTTGCCCCGGAGCGTGTGCGTGCAGGGTGCTTTCCTGAATCGCTGTTATCTCCCAGGGAAACCAGCTGCCCACACATCGTGTCCTTTACTGACATCACGATGTGCTATCTGAGGGGAAGCGACGGTGGCCCGGGACACCGTGGCTCTTAAAGCAAGAGCAGATTCTCATGCTTCTGCAACTTTCTCTTTCGTGAAAAGAACAGTCTCCTCTCTCCAACTTGGAGCAGCTTTCTAGAGAGCTGCCCATCTGTCTATGTCTTAAAAACAAGTCTCCATGTGTGCTATCTGGAGCCAGGCTCAGAAGCACGGAGGAAGGGTGGATCACACTCCAATTCAGAGGAGGAGATGCAAAGAAGATACCGGACGAAACCTGGGGCTTTCCACCCGGCCCGATCCCAGAGCGGAGGGCCAAGGCCAGCAGACCCCAAGACGAACAAAGTACAGCGTCTGCTGGTTACATAGGTTTTGACTTCCTGCAGGGCTGCTGGCTCCTGGGTGCTGACGCCCCTTTAGCTGAGTCTCCAGGGTAGTCGTCGTGACGTTGACACCCTGAGCTTGGTCCCAGGCGTCCCATTTTCTCACGGGTTTCCCTGTGACCCACAACGTCCACTCTCAGGACCTGGGGTTCCATCTGTAGCCGTGGCAAAGGATAAAGGTGATCGCCCAAAGAGGGATCGATGTGGCCCTGCGGCCGTGGACACAGCCCGCTCTGCGGCCGCCCACGTCAGCTGCACCTGGCCTTCAGCTGCTGTCTTCTCCTTCCAGAACGCTGCCTGGTCTCGCCAGGAGAGGTGCAGGACGGCCCCTCGCTCTTCTGCCCCACTCCATCGTTCCACTGATCTGTGCGTGAATGCCACAAACAGTCACGTGGCCGGAGAAGGGCAAGTAGTGGGTCGGGCGCTGGCGATGAAACGGGAATAGCCCCAAGCCTCGAGTCGTTTCTATCCCTGGGAGGTTTGGCCAGTGTCACGTGAGCACAGTGATGTGACTCTGATGTGAAGGAGCACGGGAGGTCCAGCTGTGGCCGGGAAGGGACCGTCCTGGAGGTTTCAGGATGCGGCGAAGGCTCCCCGGAGGCAGCGATATCTACGCCAAGCCCTGTAAGGTGAGAAGAAGGTGAAGGAGGCGACGGAGGGGAGGGACATGTGTGTGACGTATCACTGTGGGTGGCGGAAGAGGGGCGAAGGCTGTACTTAGGGACAGCACGGCCTAGAGGTAAGGCGGGCGAGGCAACCGGATCCTCGGGAGCTCTGCAGGCTGCACGAAGGACTTAATTCTACTTTGCAACACATATGTTCAAATCGAGGAAATCGATCAGAAAGCACTTATTAAGCGGAGGAGGGAGGCGTCCTGAAAAAGTAGATGAGATCTTTGCCCTCAAAGAGTTGATAATCTGATGACACCAGGGGAAGAAAGTTGACCGTGGAAACACGAAAGTGACAGCGTAAGAAACAGAACGGAATGGAGCTGAGCACCGCAGGGCGGAGGGCAGCCCCAAAGAGCTGTGGGAGGGACAGGAGCGTGCGCACCTCGTGCAAAGGCAGGATGTGACATGGGTGTGGCGTGGCCGGGGCATGGGCCCCAGAAGTTGCAGAAAGGGCTGCGTGCTCAGCTCCGAGAGGCGGGCTGGCTTCCTCGGTGAGGCTTCTCCTTTGCAGTAAGGGGCTGTCGTTGTTACCGCTGACTGAAATCCTCCAAGCATTTAGATCTCTGTGTCACCAACTGGGGTAGAATACCTCCGCTCCAGCCTCTCAGCACAGAATAAAATACGGGCTGTTGTCCGACTCATAAGGGGAACAAAACCAATCAAAAACACCCCAGGAGGGGAAAGGGTATTTATGGGAGTCGATCTACTACTCTGATCATGAGAAGCTTAATTATACAATATTATCTCCCTACGGGCAGAGTCCCCGCCTAGAGATTCTGTTTTATTATTTTGTTTTCAGATCTTATCAGTTTATGGAACCTAGATCTCTGACCTGTTCTGCGTCGGGGACACCACCCACTAGTGGAAAATGTTAGTGGAACAATTTGCTTTCCCTTAAACACAGACAAACGAGAAAAGAAATTGTTCATTCCATCTCTCTCTTTTTACTTCGGTTGTCTGGCAACCTATTGCTGAGTTTCAATCTCAGTAAGAGCAGCCCAGCAAAGCTCTGGTTGGTAGATCTGCATTTCAGTGTCTCCTGGGTCCTGATTTTCCTTCACGTCTCCTCATGGTAAGGCATGTGCTTCGGGTTGCAAGGCATCTCAAAGGTGTGTGGGGCTGGTCGGGAGAGAAGCATTCTAGAGCTCAGCAAATGGAGGGGGAAAAGAAAGGAAGACTAGGGAAGGAAACAGAATGATGAGGAGATTGGTTTGAGTCAAAGGAGGGGGGAGCCTGTGGAGAAGCTGTGGAAAATCAGAGATGAGATGAGATCACGAGTTTAAACAGTGGACCCGAGGCAGCAGGGAGCTGCAGAAGGCTTTTTGAGCAGAAGTAGCAACATGAAACTTGTTTTAGGAAGGTTAGTCTAATTGCAATGTTGAGTATGTACAAGAAAGCGTAAAGCTAGGGGGGGTGATGCTGGGAAAGATAAAAGGATATAGATAGCCATGGGAAGAATTGGAAAGGAAAAGTGAATCAAGTTTGGGTAGAAAACATGAAGAAGTGGGTCAGTGATTACAGCAAGTGTCTAGGGTGTTGTTATTGCCAGAGAGAATTAAACGAGAGGAAGGGATTTGGGTGCTTTGGAGAGGTACTGAGAGAGAGAACAGGAAAAGGCAAATATATCCCTAGATTGTAGAGTCCTAAGATCCCAGATCTTTCTTTTCGTCCTACCCTTAACTGGATAGAGTCTAAACAGGCACCTCTTCACCAGGCTGGATGCTGTCAAAGCCAAGTAGCTTCCTATCAGAAGATCTGCTGCTCTGAGCTGTTGGCCAAACTCCATATTAACCCAAGGGACAACAGCGTAGTAAGTGAGAAATCACTTAGAAACCCTCTTCAGAAGATTTACAAATGTATCACTTAACTCTCTGTTCAAGCCACGTATGAGTTCATAAATAACACCATGCTTTTTTTTTTGCTCAGCCAGGTGGAGCATTTACTTCTCTTTCCAGGTCAGGAAAGACTATTCACATTGCTCCCAAGCTTTTGTTATGAAAATTTTCAAACCAAGTGCAGTTGAAAGAATTTTTGCAGTGATCCGCTGTAATACCTGCCACTTGGATCCTACTATTTGTAGTTAACTGGATTTGCTTTACCCCAAATCTGTGCATCTGCCCATCCATCAACTCATCTTATTTTTGGTATATTTCAGAGTAAATTGCAAACATCACTACTCTTCCTTGGGAAATAAGACTACTGGTGTTTAACCTATGTGTCTGGAGTTTTGCCACACTGGGCTGTGTCAGCCCACCCAGGAAGACCACGAAGATCAAAGGCAAACCCGTGGCTCTTTCTGTGGGTGGTTTATCTTCCCAATCCCCCTCCCCAGGCATTTTAACATTGGCTCTTTAATTATAGTGGTGCCTACCTTGTGCACTTGACTTTCTAGAAAGTGGGAAAGGGACTTTTTACAAATCCAATGGCAGTGTCTTCTATTCTCTGGTATTTGAGGCTGAAAAGACACCTACAGGCAGTGTAGGTGGAAAAGTTTATAAAGAAAGAAAGAAAGAAAGAAAGAAAGAAAGAAAGAAAGAAAGAAAGAAAAGTTTGGAAGGGAGAAAGAAAGAGAATGAGGAAGGAAGGGAAGGGAAGGAAGGAAAGAAAGAAAGAAAGAAAGAAAGAAAGAAAGAAAGAAAGAAAGAAAGAAAAGAAAAAGGAGGAAAGGAAAGGAAAGGGAAGGGAAGGGAAGGGAAGGGAAGGGAAGGGAAGGGAAGGGAAGGGAAGGAAAGGAAAGGAAAGGGAAGGAAAGGGAAGGAAAGGAAAGGAATAACCTATGTCTACGTTTCTGGATTTTCATGTATCCGATGGATTTAAAGCAAAATTGTAACTGTAACAACGTAGGGGCCAGAAAGAATACAGATGGTCTCTGCTTTTGGATACAAAATATTCCCAGGGAGACCTTCACCATTGTCCCAACCTGTGGGTGTCAGAGTCAGAAATTACAGTGGTGAGGAAGGAGGCAAAAGTTTTTCGCCGGCAAATGAATGGTAGTTATTGAAATCAGAGATGGTCTTACAAGGATTTACAAAACAATTATTACTGTGTGTTTTTACCACATGGAGTTTGCGAGCTTAAGGAACATGACCCAGCAGTGTAATAACAAGCCTGAGTATAATAGCATTCTATTAAGGTTTGTTTTGCCTCCTTTTCCATGTCTGCTGTATTTACATTTAGTTTTAATGGATGTTTTGGCCATGTGTTTGCCCCTGAGGAGATTTTGTAAAGGCTTTTGTGTTTTTTAATACAGAAGAAGTGTTATATTTAATGCATAGTAAGCAAAAAATACCCTGAATGTCCCCAGAAATGAGATCTTGCTGGTGCAATAAAACTTCATCTTTCTTTAAGTTTATTTATTTATTTTGATACAGAGCGTGTGGGGGAGGAGCAGAGAGAGAGGGAGAGAGACAAAATCTTAAGCAGGCACAGAACCTGACATGGGGACCTGTCTCACGAACCTTGAGATCATGATCTGAGCTGAAATCGAGAGTTGGACACTTGGGGCGCCTGGGTGGCTCAGTCAGTTAGGCGTCTGACTTTGGCTCGGGTCATGACCTCAACGCTCCCGAGTTTGAGCCCCACGTTGGGCTCTGTGCTGACAGCTCAGAGCCTTGGGGCCTGCTTTGGATTCTGTGTCTCCCTCTCTCTCTGCCCCTCCCCTGCTTGTGCTCTGTCTCTGTCTCTCAAAATTAAATAAACTTTTTAAAAAAGTTAAAAAAAAAAAGAATTGGACGCTTAACTGACTGAGCCACCCCGGCACCCCTAAAACTTCATTTAAAATTATCAATCCATTAGCACCATAAACAAACCAAAGACATTGTTTTAGAGACTTGGGGGAAAGGACCTCAGTTTAGAGTCAGTGTGAGGAACTGATTCTAAGATTTCAGCATTGCCTGAACGGAGGGAAGGAGGCGAACACTGAGAAGAACACAAAGTGGGCGATATTACGGAAGCTCATTGTGAGAAACAGCTTCTGAAGGACAAAGTCTCTCAATGACCAGTCCAAGAGGCTAGAAGCAGCCGTGTTTATCTTGATCAACTCAAATCAACACGAGAGCCAGTCCAACAAGGAAATGAAATAGAGGAAAAAGGCAGAGACCGTAGTTTTAAGCATTACCTGGTTTTCAAAATGTGGAGGCTCCCTGAATCCTTTCACTGGAGAAAATTAAGTGCTCTTGCCCCTCGAGGATCTTAGAGATAAGAGTGGGACCATCCTAGGCTTATGGATTTAGGGCTTGGAGCCTGCATGACTGTGATGGAAACCTGGGGGCTCCATGGGTTATCTCGGGGATTAAGGCTTGCTTCTTTCTCCAGACTCAGGCAAATGCATCTGATTGTACCCGTAGCCTCAAAAACAGGGAAGCTCTTGGGGCGCCAAGGTGGCTCAGTCGGTTGAGCGTTTGACTTCGGCTCAGGTCATGATCTCGCAGTCAGTGAGTTTGAGCCCCGCATTGGGCTCTGTGCTGACAGCTCAGAGCCTGGAACCTGTGTCTCCCTCTCTCTCTTCCCCTCCCTCCACTCATGCTCTGTCTCTCTCTCTGTCAAAAATAAATAAACATTAAAAAAATTTTTTTTAAAAACCCAACAGGATAGCTCTTTATAACAGCTCCGTAGCTCCCCGGGGGGGAAGTGAGTAAAAGTAAATGCTCCTTATGTTTCACGTTCCCACTCGTGTCACCTTGTAAGAATGCTCTGTGCGCTGGTAAATTTAAGTTCTTATGGCCAAGGCTATTTTGCAACAAGGTATCTAAAATGCTTTACCAGTAGGGGTGCCGGGGTGGCTCAGTCGGTTGAGGGTCTGACTCTTGATTACGTCTCAGGCCATGACCTCCTGGTTTTGTGAGTTGGAGCCCCATGTAGGGCTCTGCGCTGACAGTGTGGAGCCTGCTTGGGGTTCTCTCTCTCTCCCTCTCTGCCCCTCCCCTGCTCACATTCTCTTTGTCTTTCTCTCTTTCTCTCATATAATCATTTGGGGCACCTGGGTGGCTCAGCCGGTTGGGCGTCCGACTTCGGCTCAGGTCCTGATCTCACCATCTGTGGGTTCGAGCCCTGTGTCGGGCTCTGTGCTGACTGCCCGGAGCCTGGAGCCTGCTTGGGATTCTGTGTCTCCCTCGCTCTCTGCCCCTCCCCCGCTCACGCTCTGTCTCTCTCTCTCTCAAAATAAACATTCAAAAAATTTTTAAAAAGTAACCATTAACATTTTTTTAAAATAAAAATTGAAAGATAAAATGCTTTAATATCCTAATTCTTAAATCCCTGTCTCAGGCTTAGCATTACGTCTGCAAGAGATTCAGACCAAAGTGGGCGTTCCACTGAGGACAGGAGACAAAGTCATAATTTGGTAGAGAAGGATGGGGAAAGACCAACACTGTCCTTTTAACCAATGCATTTGGAATGAGATATTCAAGGAAAAACTGTACCAAAATGATGGCTAGTTGACAAGGGAAGATCATTTCACTGCATCCTCTCCGTGAGCAGGCACTATTGTTTCAGCCCATGATGTTTTTGTTTACTCTGGAAGGAAATATTTTACCCCCTCTGAGATAATTAATTTTTGTCAGTTTCGCTGTTTATAAGGGAAACTGAGAAACTGTTAATTGAAATACAGAATGAGTCACTGTTTTCAGTAATTTTTGGCAGTGTTCTAATTTGTGTCAATCCCAGCCTAATTATTAGATTTTTTGGAAGCAGAAAGCATATTTGATTTTTCTCTTCCTGAGTTGTTTTTTCTTCCTCAGAGGAAAAAAAAAAAAATCATGCGCAGCCTGATAAAGGTTATACAATGTATACCAATGTATTGGAACGCGAGGTGAAATACCAGGACGTTTGAAACACCAGGAGGTTTATTGTATCACGCTTGTCTCCTCACGGTAGTTCCATGTTTAGAAAGCTCTCAGACGACCTTCTTCCTCCTATCCCTCAGCTCCGGCCAAAAAATGCGATTTCTTTTAAAGACCTTTTTAGCTGGTATTAAGCCACAGTATATGGCCCGTCACTAATGACATCACCGAGGTAAACTTCCCAGAAGTCATCAGGGAGAAGTCATTTGGAAATCCAATTGAATGTCACTTGCAAAGGGCAGGCTTCTAGAAGAGGTGACCAGTCATGCATTCCTGAGTTATTTGTTGCAAGAGCATTAATCACTACGAACTCATTTGCTCCTAATGCGAACGCACTACATTATTCCCCGGGAATTCTGTTCCAAATGGTCGTTAATGTAGAGAATGGAAGCTGCTGACGACAGACAGGGTTAATAAAATCTGTCAGATCAATGGCCAGTATAATGGGACTGTTAATGATTCCTAATAGAAGCCGGATCTTCCTGGCTGCGGCAGAGGGAGGGCGGGTGGAGAGGCAGGTGGCCGTGCTGAGCAGACAAGCCCCGTCTCTTGCCTCCCGAGGTGGCCTCTGGGTGAAAAGATCATTGATGGCAGTCACGGGGCGTTGCCAGGGCTCGGAGGTGGCCACGGCTGGGAGCGTAGGCAACCACCGTGGGCTGGGGAGGGAGCCACAGGGTGGCCACAGGGACCGCTGTGCTACCCTCTTCCAGCTGCTCACACGCCTGCATCTGAACACCTGGCGCTGTGGGCAGCCCAGAACCTCCCTTCAGCCACACTGGGCCACCAAAGGGATGAAGGACAGCGGTCACAGTGATAATGGTGCCAATCCCAGCTAACACTCACTGGAAGTGCTCAGGGGCGGAGGACGAAGCCCTTTACACGCTCTACCCCTAATCCTCAGGGTGGTATTCCCTGTGACATGTGGACTGGCTATCCTCCATCGTATAGCCGAGGAAGCTGAAGTTCAGGCTCAAGTCACAAGCCCACGGTCAGATCTGAAAGTTGGTGCCTGTAATCACGATGCTCTTTATTAGAGGGAGAGACACAGAAACTATAGCCGAAAATCAGACCAGAGAAAGATGTGGGGTATGCCAATTGGCCTGCGTGTCTTTCCACTTGTACATGCAACCCATCAGTAAGTTCAGGACCATCCTGGGGCAAAGTCTATCAAAGCTGTAGCATGGGGATGCTGGGCAGGGGGGTTGGGGGGGCTCAGTCAGTTGAGCGTCCGACTCTTGATTTCGGCTCAGGTCATGATGGGTTGTGGGATGGAACCCTGAATGGGGCTGAGTGTGGAGCCTGCTGGAGATTCTCTCTCTCCTTCTGCCCCTCTCCCCCACTTGTGCTCTCTCTCTCCTCTCTCTCTCTCTATGATATTTAAAAAAAAAAAAAATTGTATATATAAAAGCTATAGCTTGTCTGCAACACTGTTCCTCTAAGCTTTGCTACTAACATGAGGGAACCCGGGGCCTGGAAGAGGCCTAATTACTTTGTACCAACGAACTGCAGCCTTGTCAGGGCCCCAGGAGGCCCTCTCTGCCCAGCGATGCCCTCTTATTAAGATTTGTTCCTTCTCCTTCCACCCCTACTGCATAAAAACTTGCCACATTTCTTGTCATCTGCGGGTCCGGATCTCCTGACCGTACCCTCCCTAGTTCAGGTAGAGTGAGAAGAAACTGTGGTCTTCTGGAGATGCCTCTGAGCACGACGCAGACATGACTGAGAGCAAAGGCCACCCAGAGCCGGCACCCAGGGCCCCAGCCACACAGCTGGGCATGGGAGCACGGTGATATGGGCTCTGTGACATCTCTAAGCCCCAGCGACCATTGCCTTGGGGATCAGGAATGGGGATGAGTTGGGGTTTACAAGCGGAGCCTGAGGACACGAGAGGCTACCAAGAGCCGAGGCAATCGGGGACTGGGGATGAAAGGGGAATGATAGCTGTACGTGTGAAAATATATATACATAAAATACTCACACTACTAGATGTTCCCAGTAAGCAGTATTCTCCACCACCCCACCCCCAGATCTTACGAGTACACATCGTAAGTGCCAGACTGCATGGAGCGGGATACAAATGCAGTGGAATTGGGTGAGAGAAATTAGCAAGAGGAAAATTCAGAGACAGCATCGTGGAAGATTGTCTTGGCTGTGAAGAACATGAATGATTAGAATATAGGGAGAGAAGGCATTCCACACAGAGAGTTGGGGCATGAACAGAAGTGTGAGGGTGGGAACTAGCACGCTGAGTGCAAAGGGGAATGAAGGAAACGGCTTTGTTCTAGTGAAGGAGTGTGTGTGGGTGGGTGTGTAAGTGTGTGTGTGGGGGGGGTGGGGGGGTGGGGGGGTGGGAAGAGAAGAGCAGAGAGCAATAAGCAGGAGCAGAGAAGGTGCTAGAACATGACAAAGAGCCTTGGTGGCCAGACAACGGAGTTTGGACCAGTATGGCAGGCATTAGGGAGCCATTGGAGGCTCTTGGGCGTCTAAGGAGCATGATGCAAGCCAAGTCTGGGGAAGTTTCAGCTGGTAGTTGCATAAGAAGTTAGATTGGAAAGGAAGGAGAGCACTGGGGGCATGGCAGGCCACCGGGGCTGTCTGACGTGACGATTTATATCATTTCTTCTCCTCCAGCACACATCCATACTGCCCTTCTCGCTGGTTGAAGTCATCCTGAGGCCACATTGCTACCCGCTGAAGAAGAAAGGACTCACTTTGTTGGCTGTGGCCAGCCTCACTTACATCAGCAGGTATGCATCGCAGAGAGGAAGTGTCCTTAGACTTTTCTTTCAAGACTCTGGATACCCCCAGAAGAAGCACTCTGTTCTATAGGAGCGCCTCCATCTTGGGTTAACAGGGATTTAACCATCATTACATCGTTAGGCAGGAAAGATTCTTACTGTTTGATGTGGATGCTCACGGGAACGTCACTTGTGCCAGAGTGCACAGGTGTGAGTGCACAGGGAGCAGTTGCACACTCCTCTCTCTGTCTTGTGAAGAAGTCATCATTGCACAGCTATGCATGTTACTCCCCCCAAGAAAATATTGATCGTTGGTTCCGTTTGCAATTAAAAAGGCATTTGATGGCTCGGGCATGCTTCTTTGGCCCGTTTCTGTTGCCTGTATTTTTAGGGGCTTATTTGCATCAACATCCGGCACCAGATCTCCTACAGGGTGTTGGGGCAATTTCCCAGCGCCTTGCAGACCAGCCACGCTAGAGGCACGGGAGAGCTGGCCTAGACTTCATTATTCAACTACCTGCTGCCACCAAAACTCAGGAACGCTGCCCAATGGTCTGTAATCAAGGGAAAAGGCTTGGCCTTCCACCCAATGACTAGAACCGCCCCCCTTCCCATGCTGTCGCCTTCTCATCCGCTACCGTATCTTGCTCTACAGACAGGGGCATGCCAAGCGTAATCCCTGCAGATCAGAAGCTAATCTTGCTGTTCCTTCTCCAGTCTAGACTCATCTAAGCCGTTCGTGTCTGACAGTCTGGGTAATCCCCCAATCCCTCCTTATATATGGAGGTTCAATTAAGTATAGGGCTCTGCTGGAGGTAGCAGCCAGAATGAGAGCACATTCCAGAGGACACTGCTTGTTTCATTGGCTTCGCCGTCCTTTGCTTCAGAGCCCATAACCTTTGTGCCCAGAACTCAGATGATGGCTCCTCCCGTGCCTTTTATTTCCTTCTGGAATGTATGTCCCTCCTCCCCTGCTGCACCTCTCCTTCTCTGAGTGCCCCACATCTTTCTTTCTTGCTTCTTTTCTTTTGAAGAAAGAAAGTACTTGCTCAATAAATCTACCTTAGAACTCTACACTGGTCTCCAGTCTGGGGCCTTTGCTTTTTTTTTTTTTTTTTTAGAGAGAGAGAGCATGAGCAGGGGAGGAGTAGAGAAAGAGAGAAGGAATCCCAAGCAGGCTCCACATCTATCCCAGATCCTGACACGGGGCTCAATTGTATGGCTGTCAGATCACGACCTGAGCTGAAATCAAGTCAGAGGCTTAACCGACTGAGCCACCCAGGCGCTCCTGGGGTCCTTGCACTTTAACAAAGGACAATTTTAGGGAGCAGGTGATGGTTGGACACCTACTGGCAGTTGATTCTGGAGCACAGTGTCGAGAAGGATTCTGAGATCCTACAAAAAGAGTTTTGTAATCCTTAGCAATATCTGTCCATAGTGTAAGAATGGCAGGTGGGAAGATTCGTGCCATGTACTTACCATATCTGGCTTAACCCATAGGACTGAATCCCTAAAGACAGAATATCTGGATCCTGAGGTTGGGTAAGAGTATGTATATATCAAGATATTTTCTCGTATTATTATGTGTGGACCCGAAGCAGGGTGGCACCTGGCAGATTATTCACACGAATTTCCATCCTTTTGCCTTTTTGGGCGGACTTTCATCGGATTGAGTTCTCCTTGCTGAGTGTAACTTTTGGAGTTTATATATACGGTAGCATCTTGGGTCTGTTAACTTCTTCCACCTAACGACTTGGAAGGCGGTCACCCATCGTCACACCTGACTTTTGCCCTCTTATCTTCAGAGACCAAGAGGGTAGAAAAGCACCTAACGCCACTGGTATCTTGGGGAGTGATTGTGGCGGCCGCAAAGATGAGAAGCAGCAGTCAAGAGAGCTTAGCTTGTCGGTGGAGAAAAGAGTTGCAATGAGATGGGGGTCCGGTGCGAGAGTATCATGTGTCCATTCGATTATTCATCAGTGCCAGGCACTGTGTTAACCAACTGAAGACACAGCGGTGTGCAAGGCACCATGCTGCCTTCAGCGTCTGTCTGAGAGACAGGAAATTGCCCACAGAGACAACACGGTGAGGGGACTATAATAGGAAGAAGCACAGAGTGCTGTGGGTGCCCAGGAAGGATGTTGAGAGCTGGCTTTGGCAGGGAATTGATGTCTCAGCTGAGACCCAAAGAATGAGAAGGAATAAGTCAAGACAGACGTGGGAACGATCTTCACGCAGAGGGAACAGCATCTGCAAAGGGCTGGAGTTGCTGAGGGTGGGGCTGAATTGGAGGACAGGAAAAGCCGGCTCATGAATTCACATCAGTGAATCTGGACCGTAGGAGATAAGGGCTTGTCTGTGGGAAAGTTTTAAGCGGAGGAGTAAATGATTGATTGGAGAGATGACTCTGGAGGAAATTAAAGAAGAACAAGACGGGGAGACCAATTAGTGGCACTTGTGGTGGCTGGAAAGAATGGATGTTAGCCAACCGATGACAGTATCGGTCAATCTGCAAAGGGAATCAGAGAGGGTGAGTGATGGAAGTGACTGGGAGGTCATCTAGCACCGAAGGCCTGAAGCCTCACAGATTAAATGACATGCCCCAGGTCCTGTGGCTGGGGAAAAGTTGAAGCTGGGACTTACACTCAGGGCCCCCGTTTCCAAATCCAGTTCACTTTCCACCGTCTCCGCACGGCCAGGGGTTTGCTCAGCTCCCCGTGTGAGCAAAACATACTCTGCAAAGTGAGCTGGGGGGTGAGCATGAGCCAAAGCCTAACCTCATTTCCACGGTCGAAAAACTTCGGTGATGTCGTTGTTCCCAGCTCTGTGCTCGGACTGGATGTTACAGTGATACAATGGAACGAGGGGAGGGAGGGAGGTAACGGAGACCTGTCACCAGTAGGAACGTGACTGGGTGGGCCCCGGTGAGGAGCGGAAGAGGTTTGCGATTTGGACCTCCTCATCACCGATGAAGTACCAAGGCGGCATTCGGCCCCGTTAGGCTCCACTTTTGCTGGGACAAAGAGAGGACACTTCCGCTGCTGCATTGACTACAGCTCCCCTACCTCTGCCCGCTCCCGGTGGTGGGAGCTCAGACTCGGCCGTCGGCCGCCTCCGCCCTTACGCAATGCCCTGGGGCCCGTGGGGCCCTCGCAGCGACAGATGGCCATCAACCAAGTTCCACAAAGTGTGGCTATCCACAGAGACGTTTTAGGGAAGTGGCTTGGGGCCAGCTGTTAGGCAGGCCAGTTTGGATGGTCAAATAGGGAAACGGCGTGGCAAGAATGAGGTAAAGAGTATGGGCCGGGGCCAGGGTGAGCGTGAGAAACAAACACGAGTCAGAAAAACGACAGTAACGCTGAGCCGGGGAAGCATCGCACTGCCGAAACCGTGTCACGACGACCTAAAAATAGCCACTGGGACCGTGGGGACTGCCTCACACGTGGCCCTTGATTTTTGTCATTTTTCAGATTGCAGAATTGGAGGGCTGGCCCGTAAGTGGGAAAAGAAAGCTTTGCAAAGGAGCGATGACTGCAAACGTTTCATTTCCTTTGCCAAGCTTTACTCACCTATAAATATGGTAGCTTGCTCCCCGCTCCCTTCTCTCTCACCCCTAAACTCCTCACCCAGTCTCTCTGAGGTCATGGCGAGGAGCGGGAAAACAGACCTGTTCCTACCGCTGGCTCTGATCCGCTCTTTTAGTGAACAAATATTTCCCCTAACACGAGGCTGGTCCTGCTGGGAAGAGCCAAGTTATATAAGGCCCAGCCCCAGTCTACGGGGGGGTTTGTGCTTCATAAGTGGGGATGAGCCGCGCATCGTCAGAGCACAAGGTGGGAGGTGAGGAAATACAGCAAATACAAGGAGCCACGGGGAACACAGAGGAGGAAGCAGCTTTGCGCGGGAAGCAAAACAGAATAAAGTAACACCCAAACAAAAGGTGGGCGGAATATTCTTCTCATTGAGTTTGATCCCAATGTCCTAGTCTTGATCCATGGTTACGTCATAGCTCCCGTGTCAGCCCATGGCTGGGTGCTCCGGGCACTATTTTCCTGGCCCGGGCCTGGCAGGTGGCCCGGGTCTCCAAGATCCTCCTCCCTGAGCCTTCCAATAAGCCCATGAGTGTTCACACCTGCCCATGGTGACCAGTCACCTCTGCCGACTGGTCATGCATACCTAGCCTCCTGGGCCCCCCATCTCCACCGGGCTCCGCATCCAAGTCGGGTTGCACTCTACCCCCCCATCTGCTAAGACCCACACTGTCATCGCCCACAGGTCCCCAGTGTCCATAGGATAACACTACTGGCCGCTACGACAGCCCCAGCTGACCTGCAGTGGGTCGCCACCTTGCTCTCGGTACACCAGAAATCTGCAGGTGCCGTAGGTGTCTCTGCTATCGCGTGAGGTCTTGCCAGCGACGAGCATCACACAGATACGCAGCTATGACCCAGCAACGGGGGAGGTGTCTGTAAAGTCGTCCTCAATAGCAGCTCCTGTGAGGCAAGAGAGATCATTTCTGTCTTCTATGCTCGGCTCACTCAGGTGAGCTTCCCCATCAAAGGTGCCTGGGCCCTCAGGGACAACAATCCTCTAAATCTGGGCATCCATTTCCATGCACACACATTTACACATACAGATACCTCAGCGCCGGAATACATTAAAAGCTGCCAGAGCGATGCACTAAGCTGAGTTCCAAGATCAGTGTCTACGTCCACTAAGGCATCATGGTAAATCGCTGCCCGGAACCACTGTTAACTTTTTCCCGGGTTTAAATACAACGCTTGCCTGGGATTGTCTAGACGCACTGGAGTTTCACACCCTTGAATCTTGAGATCAGACTCCCAGTCCCATTTTTCACAGAGGTACTCATTTGCCCCCATGTAAATTAATATATGAAATAAATATAAAGATGCCAACACAAGGCCCCTAGTTGTCCACATTTGGAGCCCAGGCCAGCTGGGGAGCAATCTGGAGACAGGGAAAAGTGGAGGGCTGGGAGAGGGAAGGGTCGTCCACACTTGTCCCTCCCGTGCAAACCTTGGCTCTTGCTCGACCCAAATGCCTGTTTCAAAAATTAGAAGTAATACGATGCTGAAGAGTGGTACTCCTGTACAAGGGGGAATGAGGGCACCCGAGACACATTGTGGAAGTAACAGAATAGGTTTGTGGCTTCATTGGCATGCCATGGGCCAACGAGAAGAAAAAGTCAAGGACGGTTCTATGAGTTTTTGGCTGGTAGACCAGGGAAGATGGTGGTCGCACTACTACGTGTAGAAACGTTAGGGAAACAAAATGGCTTGGGGGTGTAAGTGAAAGACTCCATTTAAAACCCTCTATCTGTGTCCTATTCCAAAAGATTCTGGTTTAATTAGTTTAGGGTGCGTCCTGAGCATTGGGATTTTTAAAGCTCCCCATGGCAGTTCTCATCTTCAGCCAAGGCTGAGAACCACTTGCCTAGAGGAACTTCCATTTGGACATCCTTCCCAGGAGAGGTGGGACAGTGAAGATCCAGGGAGTAAACCCTCCTGGTAGAATGAGCTTCCTGGAAAAAGAGTGAGAGACTGAGAGTGGGGAGAGAGAGAAAGAGAGAGAGAGAGATGGAAAGTAAATGCTGGGGGACAATGCCCTCCTCTAAGGGGCAGGAAGGACAATGGGGCAGCAGAGTAGCAAAGAATGATCCAATGGTAGAAAATGGAGAAGGTACAAGAGCCCAACAGTCCCTGAAGGGAGGATGAGGCACCGGCCCAGAAGGGGGCAATATAGCAAGGGTGGGCAACAGTTTTAACTGTCTTGAACAGGTGGCCACCCCAAACAGCTCTCATTATTGCTGATATTTTTCAACATCTAGGTAAATAATTTAGCCCTCTAGCTTCACCGTTTCTTTCTACTCCATTTAAATTTTCCTTTTCTTTTCTTTTCCTTTTCTTTTCTTTTCCTTTTCTTTTTTCTTTTCTTTTCTTTTCTTTTCTTTTCTTTTCTTTTCTTTTCTTTTCTTTTCTTTTCTTTTCTCTTTTCCTTTCCTTTCCTTTTTTCTTTTCCTTTTCATTTCTTTTGTCTTTTCCTTGCCTTTCTTTTTTTTTCTTTTCCTTTCCTTTCCTTTTCCTTTCTTTTCCTTTTCTTTTCTTTTTCTTTTCTTTTCTTCTCTTTTCTTTTTTTTCTTTTCTTTTCTTTTCTTTTCTTTTCTTTTCTTTTCTTTTCTTTTCTCTTTCCTCTCCTCTCCTCTCCTCTCCCCATTCTCTTCTCTTCTCTTTCTTACATTCTTTATCTAACATGGATTTTTTAAAGACAGTGGTAGAAGAGACATCTGGATGGCTCAGTCAGTTAAACATCTGACTCTTGATTTCCGCTCAGGTCATGATCTCATGGTTTCTGAGTTCAAACCCCACATCGGATTCTGCGCTGACAATGCAGAGCCTGCTTGGGATTCTCTTTCTTCCTCTCTCTTTTCTCTTCTCCTGCTCTTGCGCTCTCTCTCTCTCAGAATGAATAAATGAACTTAAGAAAAAAAAAGACAGTGGTAGAAATTCACAAGTTACTATTAAAAAGCCAGAGCTGGCAGGTATCTTCGACCTTCCATTGTTTGTGTTTGGGAGCCTGGGAAGGCAGGTGAACAGAAGGGTGACACGGGGCTGCATTGCAAAGGCAGCAATAGGCTCTGTCCCCACCTTAAAGAATCACCAGGTCCCAGTTGTTCTCAAGGACATTTTCATGGTAGGAAGTCTTCTGCTAATTTGTTGAATTTGTTGACAAAATGTGAATTCAGGTTGTGCTTGCCTTCTGGTCTCAGATGCAACAGTGACCATCTTGCATGCTTTTGTAGGAAGTCAGCATGAAAATATGGGGCCAGAGGGCCCTTTAATTCTATTATTCTACTGATACAGCATGAGTGTTCATGCTTTACGAAGTATATGCATACAAGAGCCTAGATGGCTCAGCTGGTAAAGCATCCCACTTCAGCTCAGGTCATGATCTCATAGTTTGTGAGTTCAAGCCCCATATCAGGCTGTGCACTGGCAGTGTGGAACCTGCTTAGGATTCTCTCTCTCCCCCTTTCTCTCTCTGCCCCTCCCCCACTTGTGCTCGCTCTCCCTCAAAAAAAAAAAAATAAATTAAAAAAAAGCAAGTATATGTGTAAAGCCCACAAAACCCCTTTTTATCTACTAGTCCCTAACCCACAGACTTCCACTGTTTGTGTACTGATAAGACAGAGAAAATATGAATTTTATGAGATCCATCGGATGCTGTAATATCTAGGATAAGAAAACTATAAAAGATTAATTTTTGGCTGCCAGTCTGTGCCTGCCCAGCCTGACTCATATAGATTCACTCAGCAGACAGCTCTAGAAGGACATAGAGTATTGCTCTCTGAACTGAGGGTCAGAATTATTGGCTTCTTCAAAGTATTAATAAAGTGAGCAATCGATTAACTAAAGCCTGGAAGGCCAAGGGTACATCTCCCTGGTTTTATTTTTTTTTTAATTTTTTTAACATTTATTCATTTTTGAAAAGCAGAGAGAGAGAGAGTGCAAATGGGGGAGGGGCAGAAAGAGAGGGAGACACAGAATCAGAAGCAGGCTCCAGGCTCCAAGCTGTCAGCACAGAGCCCGACGCGGGGCTCGAACTCACGGACCGCGAGATCATGACCTGAGCCGAAGTCGGCCGCTTAACCGACTGAGCCACCCAGGCACCCCTCCCTGGTTTTAGAGGCTGTGATGTTCTTGATGGGTCACGCAGCTGAGAGCTGTCTGCAGAAGCTGCAGTGAACAGCGGTTAGAGAACCATAGGTGCTGGGGTACCTGGGTGGTTCAGTCGGTTGAGCATCCAACTTCGGCTCAGGTCATGATCCCACAGTCTGTGATTTCGAG
Organism: Puma concolor; assembly: GCF_028749965.1. NCBI lineage: Eukaryota > Metazoa > Chordata > Mammalia > Carnivora > Felidae > Puma > Puma concolor. The sequence goes on from NC_141671.1 coordinate 17,376,278, forward strand.
CCCGCGTCGGGCTCTGTGCTGACAGCTCAGAGCCTAGAGCCTACTTTGGATTCTGTGTCTCCTTCTTTCTCTGCCCCTCCCCTGCTCATGCTCTCTCTCTGTCTCAAAAATAAACATTAATATATATATGTTATATATATATATATGTTATATATATGTTATATATGTTATATATATGTTATATATATATGTTATATATATAAATATATATGTTATATATATAAATATATATATGTTATATATATAAATATATATATATATATAAATAATATATATAAAGAGGGAACTATAGGTGCTAGTAGAAACACCCCAAAGAGTCATTTGCTTAAAAATATAAAGAACTTGCCATGTTCCCAGCACTTGGGAAACAGACGTACATGATAGATATAATCCTTGTCCCATTCCAGGTTGAGAAAGACAATCAAATAAACAACAAGGGTAAGTTCGTGGTAAAGGAAGTATCTGGCATAAGAACCTAACTGAATGGGTGTTATGGGATCTTCGGGAAATCTTTTCTAGAGAAATTGACTTACAAGCTGAAACTTGAAGTGTGAGTATGGTTCAGCCAGGCACAGAGCGAGGAGAAGTGTGTCCTAGGAAGCGGAAAGGTCACAGGTGTTCCAAGCAGAGACAACAGCATGAGTGAAAGCCCAGAGCTGCAGTGCCTGGTTTATTTAAGAAACAGAAAAGGTTCTAATATGGAAGGATTCTAGATCTGAAGGTGGACAGGTGGGCAGGACAAGGCCAGGTAGGCTGGGTAAAGGAGCTTGGGTATGTTCCTAAAGCATTGGTGGGGTCCACTGGAGGCAGGGGAGTGCCCTGAACAGATTTCCCTTTTGGAAAGATTAATGGATCGCTAGTAGCTTGTGGTAAGGAAAGTGGATTGAAGGGTCCGAGAAAGCCCAGCAAGCAGACAATTACAGAAACCCTTCTGGATGAAGGAGCCTGGACCAAGATTAGGAAATGAGTGCAATAGACAAACAATTAGATGTGGTTTCGTGGCATCTTACATGGGGGCTGGGAAAGAGCTGACATTGACTAAGAAGACATTGATGAATTCCATTTTGGCCTCCATCTTCCTTCCTTCCTTCCTTCCTTCCTTCCTTCCTTCCTTCCTTCCTTCCTTCCTTCCCCATCCTTCTCCTCCTCCTCTCTCTCTGTCTCTCTTTCTCTGACTGCCCTTCATTAAATAACTGCACTTCTACGTACTGTTGTATTTGTATTTTCATTACTTTTCCGCTGACAGTCAATACACTTCTAACTTTCTTTGCGCTTTCTCTGTGAAACTACAGACTTCATTAACTTACCTCAGGAACTTTCCTTTATGGAACCTTATGCTGAAGGAAACAAAGATGAAGTAAATAAAGAGAAACTTTCCAGGCCTCCAGGGGAATGTCCTTATTCACAGACTATCTTACATAAATGTGCATGGAAACTAGGAAGCCCTAATTTCTGGTGTATAAAGTAAACAAAGTGAACTAATTAAAACAATCTGTTTGGAGTGCATTCAGATCTCCCTGTTGACCCCAAATTCCAGCCCTAGCTCCTTGGGGGTTTACTTTCTGTCCTTTATACCTTCTCTGGTCTGTCATGAGAAGCAGCCATGTAAGAAAGAAGTGCTATAGATATCCTTCTAATGCACATGCCCATGGGACGCACATCTCACAGAATCCCAATATTGATAATAATGACAACGTAGGGGAATGAAACCCACAACGTCTCTTAGGCATGAGGACTGTTTTCTTTTCATTTTTTAAAAATTTTGTTATTCATTTATTTTGAGAATGGGAGAGGGGATGAGAGAGAGAGAGAGGAGAGAGAACCCCAAGCAGTCTCCATCCTGTCAGCACAGAGCCCAATGAGCGGCTTGCACTCACGAACCATGAGATCACGATCTGAATCGAAATCAAGAGTTGGATGTTTAACTGACTGAGTCACCCAGGCAGCCGGGCATGAGGACTATTTTATGTTGATTAGTTTTAAGAAGCAGAAGGTTGAGGAAGAAACTTTGACCTTCACCCAACTGCCTAAAAGAATTTAAATGGAGAGTCTGCTCTGGGAAGGGAGCTGTCCCCATAGATAAGTGCAGTGTAATATGAACTTGGTGAGGGGGACAGGCAGGACCCTAGCAAAGTCTGTTTATGCCCTCCTTGTGTATGGCCCAGCAAACATTCAGTTAACAAACCTCTACTCTCTCTCATCTTCCTGTGAGTTGTCTTCCTTCCCTTTGAAGACCCAGAACACCCTCCCCTATCCCTTGGTTTCAAATGACATCTAAGTTTCCATTGTTTGACTGCATATGGGCCCCATATTCTTGTGGAGCCCCCATACATACAAAATTAAATTTGGTATTCTCCTGTTTGTCACGTGTCAATGTAATTCTTAGACCAGCCAAAAGGACCGTGAAAGGTGGAGGAAATGTTTTCCTCCCAAACAATAATCATTATTGTTTGTTTTGTATCTAGTAAAGTTTTAATTACATAAAAGAAGCATCTAGATGAGTTTGGGACAGCAGAGTGGTACGAGCATGGCCAGGACTAGGCACCCAGGGCCAGCCCTAGATTGATTTCTACCACCCTAAGACAGATGCTTCCTTGAATTGTTTTTATTCTGGTAAAATACACATAACAAAAATTTACCATGTTCATTATTTTTAAACTCAGTGGCATTAAATAGTTACAATGTTGTGCAGCCATCACCAACATCCGTCTCTAGGACTTTTTTCTTCCCAAACTGAAAATCTGTACACATGAAACAGTAATCCCCCATTCCCTCCTTCCCACAAGCCCTGACAGCCACCGTTTTGCTTTCTGTCCCTATGGATTTGATCGTATAGTAGGTATTCTCTGGGACTGGTTTGTATCCTCGAGGTTCATTCATGATGTACCATGTGTCAGAATTTCCTTCCTTTTTTAAGGGTTAATAATATTCCACTGTGCGTCTATGCCACGTTTTACTTGTCTCTTCATTCATAGATGGACACTTGGATGCTTCCATGTTTTAGCTCTTGAAAATAATACTGCTGGGGCTCCTGGGTGGCTCAGTCGGTTGGGCGTCCGACTTCAGCTCAGGTCACGATCTCGCGGTCCGTGAGTTCGAGCCCTGTGTCGGGCTCTGGGCTGACGGCTCGGAGCCTGGAGCCTGCTTCCGATTCTGTGTCTCCCTCTCTCTCTGCCTCTCCCCCGTTCATGCTCTGTCTCTCTGTCTCAAAAATAAATAAACGTTAAAAAAAAGAAAAAGAAAATAATACTGCTATGAACACAGGTATACAAATGTGTCTTTGAGTCCTTGCTTTCGATTTTTTGGGGGTAGGTACCAGGAAGTGGCATTGCCAGATCATATGATAATCCTATATTTACCTGTTTGAGTAACTGCCACACTGTTTTCCACAGCAGTCTCTTTGGCTGATGACGTGCTGAGTACCGTTTCATGTGTTTGTTGGCCATTTGTGTATCTTCTTTGGAAAAAGCTCCATTTATTCTTTTGCCCATTTTTAATGGGGTTGTTTGGGGTGTTTTGTTGCTGTTGTTGAGTTGTAGGAGTACTTTGTATATCATGGATATGAATCCTCTAACAGATACGTGATTTGAAAATATTGTTTCCCATTCCATAGGCTTCCTTTTCGCCATATTGATTGTGTTCAGGATGTACAGAGATGGCCCCTTGAATTTCATACCATAGGTGCCTCCCTTGCCTCACCCCAGTCCTGACGCTGATTTTAGTCCTTGTCTCTTCCGTAAGCATTTGAAAAATCTAAAGCATTTTAAACAACCCAGAGTACACTTGGGTTTCTGAAAGTTTAATTAAGCTCAGAATTTTATTCTTCCCTCTGAACTGATAACCTAGGGCATCAAAATTCGCCTGTTGTTTCTGAAGCATGACCCGGTCTATCCTAATTGTTACTGGGGACAGGGAGCCTCAAAGAAAGGTTGCTAAGACCCCTCTGTGCCATCCCTAAGGAGAGGAAAGCTTTAAAACTCTTATTAAATGATCACCGTGGGCCAGACACTATTTTATTTTACATGGGTTAACTCCCTTAATCTTGATGACAGCTTTATAATATGGACGCTGTTTGCACCCCTCACGTTTCACATGAGGGCAGGAGGCAGAGGGGGTTCGATAAACAGCCAAAGGTAAGAGAGGTAATAGGTGGCAGAACTAGACTTTGAATCACAGAAGGCTGGTTTCAGACTCTGTCCGCTTCACCAATTATAAACTCTGCTAGATACATCATCTTCCCCATGTTTAATTTTAAAAGTTATTTCAGATTTTGGCATCGTGCGACGCAGTTGGTTTCCAGCATGCTGCCTTTGCAGGCTTCTCTTAGATATCGTGGCTCCTCTCCTAGCATTTCTTTTCCTTCTCTTGGCTTACAGAAGTGACTTCTATTTTATCCTCACGTGAGCAGGATCCGAACCTCCTGTAAATCCATCCTTTCCTACTGAACACTGTATCCATGGCTAGATTCATGAGCTGAAAATCAGGGCCAACAATGAAACCTCTCCTACCTCTAAAAGGCTTATTGCAATAGAGCAATGATGTTCCATCTCTGTCCGTCCTACCCTAAGAGACTCAGGGCTACACCTGACTCAGGTGCAGAAACGCAAACCCCACTTGTCTGGCTGAGAGCCAGAAAATGATGCCATCTCAGCAAGTTCAATGTCTCGGCAGGCCCTACCTCTCAGGGAAGAGAATAATTCGCGTCCTCACATACTCTCCTCGGCTGATGATGTGTTTGATGTTCTCCCATATTCTTTCACCAGCATTGAATTTTAATGGATTAGGTAGAAGAGCCCAGCACACCTTATGAAATAGGATGTCTCTTTGAATCAAGCCTATTTATCCAGAAAAGAATCACTTCTGTAGGTTTGTGGAACACCTCAGCTGTTGACAAATGATCCCCATGGCTTCTTTTCATCTGCCTAGGCTCCAGAACCCCATTGATCTTGAGGATAAAACGGCTTTACCACCACGCCACCCCCCATCGTCCTAATTATTGTGATTTGTCATTATCTGCAGGGTCCTATGGATCTACTCTGAGACCGGTACGTGGGTGTACCCTTTGTTTGCCAGACTCAGCCCGGTGGGGCTGACAGCCTTCTTCTCCCTCAGCTACATCTTTACCGCCAGCATTTATCTACTTGGAGAGAAGCTCAACCACTGGAAATGGGGTCAGTTTATTTCTCTTTTACCTACAGAGACACATCTTCCTTACACTCTCTCCACTCCTCCTGAAAACAGAGGGAGAATCTAGCCCAAAGCAGAAGGAAGCGGTCCTTGATGGCTCTGTCCAGAGGACTCAGGTCCTACCAAAGCAGGCAAAGGGAAAGCCTGGAAGAAGTTTGCATTTTCTTAAAGGACCCCATCACATTCTTTCCCTGCCCCCCCCCCCACCACACACACACAGCACCTCCTTTAACTTTAAGGCTAAAAATAATCTTAGAGAGTTCAGGACCCAGAGCAAGAGCAAGGTGTCACTATCCCCGTGTGAAAAAATGAACTCAGAGTCTTCCTCCCTTAAGTGAGGGACTGAGCGATCCAAGCTGTTAAATGTCAAGGTTTTCTTCTTGAAGGGTGTGGGTCCAGATGACCTCTTAGTTCTCACCCTCAGTAGTGCTTTCCCAGATGGCCTCCCATCCCTCTCCCATTCGGCTGCTTCTCAACCCTTAGCACAACATTTACCAGATGAAATCACCCCCTGTACTTGAGATGGGAATTGTCATTTAGACAGGGTCTTAGGCCAAGTGAATAGGTCAGCAAGCTAAGCTTCCCAATTCTAGGTGGTTGGAACCATATTGCTTCTTCTTAAAAAAAAAACAAAAAACTTAACTCAGCTGACTTTAAAATAGATTTTCTTTGATTCCTTGCTCCCCCCACTGCCCCGACCCCCAGAATATTATTTTGTTGGAGAAGTAACTATCAAAAAGTCAGACTGCAAAATAATCATGATTTTTTTCCCTACCCAAAGGGAAGTACAGGAACTCTCCCCTGATTTTGTATATAAGGAAGACAAGAGTCACATACAGTCCCCCACATCACTCGCCCACATGCCATTCTGTTCTATCAAAATAGAAATGGCAGAAGTGGCTTCTTCCGCCCAATCTATGAACTGGTGTGAAAACATAAGCCCGTGTATGCAAAAAAGAAAAAAAAAAGAAAAAGAAAAGAAAAACAACATGACAGTTTCAGAAGCTTCAGTACAAGAGTGTATATTTCTGAGAGGAGAATGAGACCCTAGAGAAATAAGCAGGCAACTTGGCTTTTTCACTTGTTTTCTCCTTTTGGAGAATTTAACTGGTTGGGGAAATCTTAAAGGCAATATCCTTGAAAGCAAACACTTAAAAACCAGTTCATTCATGTTGTGTTTATTTATTCCCAAAATCAGCATTCCAAATCGCAGGAAATTATCCGGGGGGCGGGGAATTTGTTGACATTTCAGATGTGTTGACATCTAATTCTAACTGGTTTGGCAACTTGAAGTTCTTGGTAAGGATTTTTGATGTCTTCCCTAAATATATATATATATATATATATATATATATATATATATATATGAAGAAAGAAAAAAAGAACCTAATCCATTTGAAATGTGACAGAAACAAGATGTGCAGAGAAAAATATCATTACTCAGGGCTTAGAGAACGTTAACTTTTTAAAACAACTGTATTGAATTCAATAATGATGAATTTTTAAGTTCTTATTCTACAGTGGCTTTTAAACATCCACTGAATTAAAAATTTTTTCACCAAATTTAGTAGTATTAAGATCACTATGTTCAACACAAAGCTCTTTTTTTTTTTTTACATTCATTTATTTTGAGAGAGACAGAGATAGTATGAGTGGGGGAGGGGCAGAGAGAGAGAGAGAGAGAGAGAGAGAGAATCCTAAGCAGGCTCTGCACTGTCAGCAAGGAGACTGACACAGGGCTTGAACCTACAAAACCGTGAGATCCTGACCTGAGCCCAAACCAAGAGTCATGCCTAACCGACTGAGCCACCCAGGTGCCCCACAACACAAAGTGCTTTTAAATAAGCTTCGTTGGTTAAGAACTACATCTAATTTTTCACTACAGTTAGGTCCCAATGAGTAACTAGGCTAGGGTCAACACATGGACCCTCACATGCACACGGGAATGTTCATGTGAGTGATAGAGATTACTGTGGGTGGCCACGCATCCCTCTCCTCTGTCTAGATTTTTAAGAAATCTAGAGTCTCCTTAAAGAATAGACTGGGTCAAAAGTCCTATATAGCATCAGAATAAGATCATAAATGGGTTAAATTCTAAACAGATCATAATTACAAATGGTCTAATAAGAATTAAAAGAGAAATTACAGGGGCACCTGGGTGGCTCAGTGGGTTAAGCTTCCGACTCTTGGCTTCCGCTCGGAGCATGATCTCCCAGTTCGTGAGTTCGAGCCCCGCGTCAGGCTCTGCACTGACAGCACGGAGCCTACTTGGGATTTCTCTCTCCCTGTTTCTCTGCCCCTCCCTGGCTTGCTCGCGCTCTCTCTCTCTCTCTTTTAAAAAAATAAATAAATAAACATTTTTAAAAATTTAAAAGAGAGGGAGAAATTAGATCACTTAACATTCCAATGGCAGTGAACACTTTTAAATTGCCTAAAAGTAAACAGAACTATCTATGTGAACACACTTTCTCACGTCTTAGTCTCCTTAAAACACTTTAAGCCTTCCCCAATTTACAGATGAAAATCCAAGTTCTTGGGATGACACGTGAGGGTCTCTGCGAACCAATCCCTGCCTTGGCTTCTCCTCTGCTTTTTCTAAATGTGTGCCCCAGCACCCCCAAATTGCTTGTTTTCTTTACACATTGATGCTGTTCCTCACCATCCTGGGCTTCAGTCTCTCACATTCCCCAGTCTTTGCCTGTCTCTCACCCACTGAATCATATCAACTCACCCCTTCCAGGAAGCCTTCTCTGGTCTGCACAGAGATTTGTTTTTACCCTAGACCCTGAGTTCTATAAGGGTTAGGGTATGTCTTCTCCATCTTTGAATCTCCCCTTTCCATTAGCTTATCCCATGGATGAATCAATGCAGACAAAAGATATCTGAGGGTTCTTCTGTCTAGGCATTTAATGGGATTTTGTGCACAAGGATTCTGGATATAGTGGTCAAGGAGTGACTCTGATGGTTGGAGATTAAAGCACTGGACGGAGAGTTTAAAGAGTAGAGACAGTGACGCTATGGAATCCTGGCTGGGGAGCTGTTGAAAAGAGATGCACGTTATGGCAGGCGGTGCAAAGCGGGGGGTAGAGCCCTGGGCTAGAAATCAGGAAACTAGGCTACGTCCCCCACCAAGCCACAAACGGGCCACGTAAGTAAGCTGTGTCAGTACCCTTCAACGACTCAGTGACGGGACCTCACGCCAGTTTGCCTCGGACAGTCCTGGTCAATGCCTGCCACGCCAGTGTGCATGTAGCTTAGCCTTGTCGAGGCTTGGACGATCAACCGTGTGGTTCTTCTACCTCTGGGTTCCTCTCCGAACCTTCTGTTCTGGATCCAGGGAGAGACGAAGGCAGCCACCTCCTCGGTCCGAATCCGGGGCTCCCTCGATTTTGTCACCTGTTCACACCTGAGCTTCCTTGGATGAGAGCAAAACTCTAAGGAGTGCTTCGGTGACGCAGGGGGAGGTGGTGGTTAGGGGAAAAGCTCTGTGCCAGACTGCCCGGGTTCCTACCTTGGTCCTACTCCTGGTAGGCCTGTGACACCGGGCAAGGCACTGAATAGTGCCTTCACAGTAGTGTTCCCGTTTTCCTTGTGCGTCACAGAAACAATCCTAGTAGCCTCCTCCTAACATCCCGGAAAACCGTAACTGATGGGAGAAGTGTCAAGTGACTAGAGCAGGGCCTGGCACATAGAACCCATGACCATTGCCGTTAACGTCATTCTCCCTCCTCAGAACCCAGTCACCTTTTCTACGCGGGCGTTCCCATCCTCTCCCTCAGTTTTATGCATCAATGACCAGTTTCCCCAGCCGAAGGCCCTTGAAAAGCAACAATCACACAGCTGCGGGCAAATCGACAGAGGTGAAACAATTCTTCCAAAGCTAGAGTGATGGAGGAGGTCAGGCTAACCGAGGCCGGAATTAATCAGAATCCCCGGTTCTGAAATCCTGAGACACAGCGCAGTCTGCTTAGGAGTTACCAGCCAAGCACCAAGCGGTCAAGAAAATACCAGTGAGGACCCATCGACCATGCGAGGAACTCTCTAGCAACGGTCCTTAATCTCCTCGCCACATTGTAAAATCAGTGTTGCTAAATCACTGGGGGCATTTGAGAAACACTGATCCTCGGGTCCACCCCAGACCAATGACACCGCTGTCTCTGGTGGTGGGTCCTTGGCATCGATAGTTTTCAAAGCTTTCCAGTTACTGTGGTTTGCAGGCAACATCCGGAGCCACCGTCTCAGAGTAGCACTTCCCAGACTTGCATGCGCCTCCAGGTCTTGCTAACACGAGGCTCTTGTTAAAATGCAGTAGATTCAGCAGATTTGAGGTATGGCAGGGCATTCTGGCCTTCCGATGCCTACACCCAAAGAAAGACACTGATGCTGCTGGCCTATTGCAGTGACGGCCACTGTGGCTGAACGCCTACCCTCTTCCTACCTCCTCGCGTGTCACGTTGGCGGGTGACAGTGGAGAGGAGTGAGAAGGGCCGTAGGAAAAGGTGATGCCGGTGATCACATGTAAACCTGGAGAGTACGTGATGTCCCCCAGGAGCCCGCAGACTCACGGGACCGGCCCTGTGTGCAGGGAGACAAATGCTATCAGGCCCTCAGGAAGGTCTTGCTGGTCTCCAAGGGGATGCTGTGGCCCGAAGAGCTCTCAGGCGGTGCCAGAGGGCCACCCTGCCTGACCTGTCGCCATCTCACCCCCCTTCTTGTGCTAGCTGTCATGTGTTACAGGACAGAGGACTGGACCAGCACTGGGTCACTTTGGGGGGACCAGACGTCCACCAGGAAAGATTCGATTTCTACTTTTCGGGCCGGGTTAGATGGAACGTACATTTCAAACGACAGTAGAATCAGGCAAGGTGAAACAGCCTCTGGCAGATTGGTGTAAGCTTGGGCCGCCATGTCTGAGCACCTAGGGAGGCCCCAGACATATTCTTTCCACCCTGATTTGGAGAAAGGGACTGTCAAGGGATTCCGGATCAGGCTTCCTTGTCCGCCATTTAAGTACTGAATTTTCTTTCTTTTCTTGTTTTCTCCTTGATAAGACACAAGAATGCTGACATCCAGATGCAGGTCTCTTCCTCAGGAAGAGAAACACAACCCACAAGGCAGGTCAGGCACAGGAAGGAGCTAAGTGCCTCCAGGACATCATGGCAAAGCCTCTTATATGTAGCTGTGGCCAGAGAGGTAGTCAGCTTATCTCTGGCCCCTGACCCCTCTTCTTACATTCCTGAGAGACTTGTGCCCTGAATCAGACTATCCTTTGTCAGGGCCTGAGACCACAAATCCTCTTCTTCCTAAGGAGAGTTTATAAACTGAAAATTCTAGTCTAACCAAGTGACTTTGTCTGTGGCTAGGACAGAATAACGTTAAGGCCTTCCTTTAATACTATTTTCTGTAGACAGGATCTTTTTTTTAGCGTTTATTTACTTATTTGGAGGGAAAGAGTGAATGAGACTAGGGGCAGGAGAGGGGGAGAGAGAGAGAGAGAGAGAGACTCCACACTCAGCACAGAGCCCGACTCAGGGTGATACCATGACCCTGGGGTAGTGACCTGAGCTGAAATCAAGAGCCCAGCACTTCACCGACTGAGCTGCCCAGGGGCCCCTGTAGACCAGATATTTTAAAAGGGAGATTTCATTGTTGAAGCTGCTTAGAGGCCATCAAGTCTACCTCTTTAGTTTTATACATGAAGATATTTGCTTTGCGATTTTTTTCTATCTTGCATATTGCCCCTGATCATTTCCTCACAAAAGAATCTTATCAGATGACTCCATATACGTTTCTTTTTATTTTTTTAATTTTTTTAAATGTTTGTTCATTTTCGAGAGAGTGAGACAGAGCACAAGCGGGGGAGGAGAAGAGAAACAGGGAGACACAGACTCCGAAGCAGGCTCCAGGCTCTGAGCCGTCAGCCCAGAGCCCAGCGTGGGGCTCGAACTTGCGAGCATTAAGATCATGACCTGGGCCAAAGTCAGAGGCTTAACTGACTGAGCCACTCAGGCGCCCCAGTCCGTATGTATTTCTAAAGCGTGGTCTCACAGGAGCAGCATTCAGTCAACAACAAAATTGCGTCTCCTTTTTGCCTTTCTCGCCCTGATTTCATCTCCCTCAGCTCAAACAGAGTCCAAACTGGATTATTGCTTCTCCTCCTTTCACTGCCTCTTTCCTCACGAGGGTTTCTCCAGCCAGAACCTCGAATCCGTCGCCTTCCTGCTACGTCTGCACTGAAACTTTTACTCATTCATGTGCAAACCTCATTCTTCTAACACCTCCCATCTCCCCAGCCATCTGCCTTCTCACCCTTTTCCAAGCCAACCCGCATAAACTAGGCAAATATTCTTCAAGTTTTCAGTTCAAAGTCTAGCAGCAGTAGCTTTTGTGATTGTAGATACATAGGTGTAAATCTTTGTGAATATAATGTTTTTCCTTACTCTGTTTTCTGACTATTGGAATAATAAGGAATATAATTACATATGGTATCCATAGTGATGTTGGTTAAAAGAATGGTTTTTTTTTTTTTTTTTTTTTTTGCCATGACGGCAGAAAACGTTTGGATCTTGCACAAGACAAACGTTAAATGCTTGGCCTAAAATGTCTCTACTCCTTGGTACTATCTAACAGAAGATTAAGAAAGGACTAACATGAGGCAGGGGTGGACGTAGCTCCCTAACTCCCTGCCAACTCCTAGTTGGCATCCCACGGGAAGAACTGTCCTGCCACGAAGAAAAGACCGATAACAAACATGGTTTCCCGGTCAGAATTTGGAGTCCTTGTTGTGAACTTCGCGTAAGGTAATGCTATCCGTTACTAAGTCAACGGTTCCTTTATCTCCAGCCATGTGCTGTGGAATGGTGGTCAGAGACCAATTCTGAGCATTCAACGAAGCCTAGAGACCTCTCAGTTCCGTGAGAATTCAGGACTAAGGACCCACCCCTACCTGCCAGAAACAAAAAGAAAAATATGGTTTCTGTGATGTTCACACCACGGAGGTCACTACAGAAGAAATGATTGTTGGAAGTCCACACAGAGACATACTCGATGCCTTCTCTAATGTGTTTGTGGGTATGTGCAAATGTCTCAGTGTTCCGTCTAGCTGTTTAGTGTTAGACGTGGGAGATTCTGATCCAGGAGAAAGAGCCACCTGCGCTCTTCCCACAAAGGAACTTCCTGCCACCACTTCCGCTCCTGGGCTCTTTGAAGTCTTCAGTTTCTGGCGTGTTTCTTTTTTTTTTAATTTTTTTTATTTTTAAAAAAAAAAATTTTTTTTTCAACGTTTATTTATTTTTGCGACAGAGAGAGACAGAGCATGAACGGGGGAGGGGCAGAGAGAGAGGGAGACACAGAATCGGAAACAAGCTCCAGGCTCTGAGCCATCAGCCCAGAGCCTGACGCGGGGCTGGAACTCACGGACCGCGAGATCGTGACCTGGCTGAAGTCGGACGCTTAACCGACTGCGCCACCCAGGCGCCCCTCTGGCGTGTTTCTTAAATGGAGAAGGACTCTCCAATCATTGGCAACTGGGGTTGCAGAAGTATGGTTATGGTTACAGTTACACTTGAGGGGCTGGGGGGTTGGTAAACAGCATGGATAAAGAGAGTTTTAGGAACCTTCAAAGGGACTGCGGGAGGCGGGGGGACCAAGGTGAGAAGCTTATGTTGCCCAAGATCTTGAACAGGAAGGAATTAATGTGTCATTTAGCTGAAAAAGGATTCATTACAGACAAAATGGGTACGCTTCAGAAAAGAGGAGGTCCTTTGTTTGTAGTCAGGGACCTGGGGAGGAGAGAATCTACATGGAAAATGAAAAATAAGTGAGATCATAAATGAAAATGACATGAAGCCTGTAAAGCTGGATATATTAAGAAGGCTTCTCTGGAGTGACTGAGGGTATCTGGATTGATGAGCAGAAGAATAAGAGAGAGGACTGTCCTTAAGTGTTGAGAGACATGAATGCAGGATGGCCCCAAAGGCTGTGTGATTAGGAGTCTGCTGTCCTAGAAAACCAGTGTGATAAGGGGGATTTCAGGTCATCAGTCACTACAGCCTCTGAGAAGGGGACTTCTGGCAAAATAAAATTATTAGAAGATATTTAAGGATATAATTGATGGAGGGGGCAGAATCTGAAGGCTGAAGCATGAAACCAGGGGCATGAGGTCGCTGTGGCACAAAGCCAGAACTCACAGGGCTCTGGAATGGGCAAGGAGAGGCTGACTCGAGAAAAGTTTTCAAAGTAAGATTGTTAACATTTGGCAACAGGTGGAAAGGATAATGCATTCGTGAGGTGTTAGACATTTCAGAGCTTGTGTGAAGACGTATGATCAATAAAGACGGAGGTACCAACCTGGCTGAATGGAAGTGATTCTAGAACTCTAATGCTATAATTTCAGTAGAAGAATGCCCCTCTCAAGAGCTTACTAGAATCTAATATGCCAGTGCTTTTCCGTTCTGATAAGGCGATTCAATGAGAGGTTGCAGAATGAACCCTAAATAGGTGAATAGCCACTCTTCTATTTCTCCTCTAATTTGATGTCTCTTCATCTCCGTTTGCAACAATCTCCGAGTTAGTCGATGGGTGGTGTGCCGCCTGTAAAGACTTGACCAAAAGCGACATCAGTCGGTGCACATTAGACGTGCAGAAGCCTTGAAGGCAAATGGAACCATTGGTCAACAGGCTAGCTGTGAGCCAAGCACCAAATGGGGACAACAGAGTCACTTCTTCCCCTCTCTGGAGAGGTGGTAGGTTTTCAGAACTTCGTAAAGTGCATCTACTTGCCTTGGGATAATTGCCCTTGATCTTCCACTGGCCCAAGGCACAGTGAATGTCTATTCACACAAGAATACCCATTAGGGAAACCCTGAAGTCTGATCTCTCTCTCTCTCTGTTCTTCATTGTGCAGGTGACATGATCCAGCCAAGGAAGAAGAGGAAGTGATCACAGGCCATTTTTTAAGAACAAAAGAGGAAGAAAACATGAGATACTTCTCTTTTCTTTTTTTTCTTTTCTTTTCTTTTCTTTTTTTTTTTTTTTCTTTTCTTTCTGGTTGGCAGGGAGATGATAGAGTCAGATAGGAAGGCAGAAAGGACAGAGGATGATATTAAATTTAATAGGAGGGTTTCTGAAGGTAGCTTAATTTGGGGACTCTTCGTTTTTTGAAAGGTTTTACTGGACATGTAAAGGTTTTACTGGACAGTTGTTCAAAAACAACTGCTGTCTCAGAATTCGTTCCCTTTTTCTGGCCTCTGCAGTCAAAATCTGGCCAAAGGCCAAGGAAATTTGCATAAACTTGGCATTAGAGAATGCCTAGGAGAGAGAAAGCAACTTAGGGTCGTCAAAACTCTTCACTTTAGAGAGGAGGGTGCCGAGGACCTAGATAAAAAGTAACCTGCGTGAGGGCCAAAGACAATAGCATTTGTCCCCCCGATCTTCTAATTCTCAGTCTGGTGCCATTTTTAATAAGCCCAACTTTCCTAAAAGCAAGTATTTTCGTAAACTAGTCATTTTCACGGATTGCTCATCTATTTTGTTTTCCACAGTCTAGACATAAATGTAGGGAGACGGGTGCTACCGAAGTTGTCTGTCCGCCTCACAGGATAGCAAACTGATTGGTGCAATGAGACAGTTAAGTTGTAAAAAAAAAATATGGGGACATCTGTCCATCTTGGGAGCGAGCATCTGGGGCAGGTCCAAAGACGGGACATAGCAATGTCATCAACATCTCTTCCATTCAAATGTGGATTACTTCATCAAATAAATGTACCTCTTACTTGGGGAGCAAGTGACGGGAAGTGACATGGCCCTGAGGAGCCCCGAGAACACGTTGGTACAAAGCACCTCGCTGAGTGAGCTCTTATGGTTTAACAAAGCTGACTGTCGGGTGACTAACAACGCACATCAGTGAACCCTACTTTGATCTTCCTAGGGGGTTTTTGTGGGTCTTTCTTTACAGGGTCTTTATTTACTGGGCCTTCATTTTGTAAAGAACATGGGTAACAAGGGTTTACATGTGGGGCAACATGTTGGAGTCTGGCAGCGTGTCACCAGGTCCCGGTGGGTTGGGTGTGGGCCCCAGAGTAGACTGTGCTTGGGCTTCCTAACCTAACGCCGTACAGGAGAAATTTGGCAAAAATCGGTAAAATTTGGTAAAAACTCTTCCTGGAATCACAGTAAGCCTTGATTGCCATTTGACCGGCCACCGTTCCGTATCTATCCCAACACCAGAAAACCTCAGAAAGACCAAGAAGTCTTGAAGTGTCAGAGAAGGCCGCCAACTGACACAGCAGGGTGGGCAGCCCACAGGATGCCTAGGGCAGGCACCGAGAAACCTGCTGTCCTCCTAATCCTTGATCCACTAATATATAGATATGAGCCTCCAGTCTTTTTGGGCTGAGCTGAGAACACCGACCGCCTCCTTTCCTATACCTGCTGCTGCCTGACTGCTCCAAGCACCTGGTCTCCGCAGGAGCCCCGAAGCAGTTGTCAAGGCGGAAATTCCCCAAATGGGAAACCCGCAGGGGATCACCCACATTTTCCACACCCCGAGAGTGACTCCGGCTGCACACTTCTCAGAGCGATTGTGAGCTGTTGGCCGGAAAGAGCCCGCAGAATTCTCTCTGCGGCTTCGCTGTCCCTGGAACCAAATGAAACCTTGATTTCTGCATGACTGACCAAAGTGCAGCAGCCATTCCAACGCCAGAAATCCCTCAGAACCACCTCCCGGTTGGGCACGCACATCAGCCCTTAGGTGGCTCCAGGGTGCCGCGGTAAAGGGAAAATCAGCAGAATACCTGTGATGAGCACTGAATAAGCATTACGAGGTCCGCAGGGTTTGCTGCCTGCGTAAGGCTACGCCAGGCCCTGCCTGGTTAGAAAACAACACCCACCAGTGAGAGAACCGGCGATAATACTTGTACCGGGGCATGTAATTTACAAGCTGCACTCACCCCCGTGGTCTCATTTTACCCGCACAAAAATATAGGTACAAAATATATTAGGTTCTCATTTTCCAGATGAACAAACGGAGTTTCTGATACTGGTGTGCTCCGTGAATGTTTAAAAATTAACTTTCAGGGGTGTGGTGGGGGGGGGGGGCGGGGCTGGGTGGCTAAGTCGGTTGAGCGAAGGACTCTTGATTTTGGCCCAGGTCGTGATCTCATGGTTCGTGTGATCGAGCCCCGTGTAGGGCTTCTGAGCTGACGGTGGGGAGCCTGCTTGGAATTCTCTTTCTCTCTCTCTCTCTCTGTGTCCCTCCCCTACTTGAGCACGCACACGCACATGCACACGTGACCGCGTCCTCTCTCCTTCGAAATAAATAAGCTTTAAAAGAAAGCCTAAAAAAAAAAAAAAAAAAAAAAAGTCAACTCTCCAGGGAAAAGAAAGTGTAAGGCCCTGATTTATAGTGTTTTGCCCACTCCACGGCGTAAACCCTCCACCACAGCCTTTTCCAAGCCACCAACCGGCCACCGAAGGCAGAGCTGGGACGAGACACACGTAACCACGTGGGCCTCGCAAGGCTGGAGGAGCTGGCCTGGAGGGCTCCGCTGGCCTCGGAGGAAGGAAGCGACTGGGCCAGGGCCACAGGGGCGGTTGCTTCCCGAACCCGCCTTCCCACCTCTTGGTTACACGGCAAAGCAGTAACTGGCCATCTGAAAGCTTTCACTTAAAAAAACAAAAAAAAAGCAAAAATGTATTGGTACGTCAGCAGGGCTGGACCAAAGAAGGTGATGGTCAGGGGCCCCCAACTGGGTGGAAACTGTCATCCCTGGCAGCAGAGGGAAGAGCCAACTCTGGTGCCTCATGACCCGGCCATACGTTCTGGAGTGGCTACCTTACGCACGACCCCCGTTTTCAGTTCGAGGCGAAGGCTTCTCCTGTTTGCCTAAACGATCCATTAACCCCATCCTCCCCTCAAATGGGTCATCCATTTCTCAAGCTATTTTCAGCTCCCCCGCACCTACTCGCTTGCAGTGCTTGTCATAACAGGAAGTCAGTTTCATATACTGTAATCCCCGAACACGTGGTGCCTGCACGTGGGGGAGCCCAGGGGGCTGAGGGAGGAGCGGGGAGGCGGGGCTTCCAGAAGGCCTCCAGGCTGAGCGCTGAACCCACCAGTCCCAAGCCTGGGCCTCTCCCTCCGGGGCCCGGGTGGCAGAAACCAGAATCCGTACCCAGGCATTGTTTTCCCTTCTCATGTCGTTGGTGGCTCTTTTCCTTTCTTTCTTTCTTTCTTTCTTTCTTTCTTTCTTTCTTTCTTTCTTTCTTCTTCTCCTTTTTTTTTTTTTTTTAATAAAGCATTTGAGTAGGCAGCAAAGCCAGTCAGAACTGTTTATTTATAGCTGTGGATTCTCAATGCTGTATAAATTAGAAATCATTGCTGAATGAGGCCTGCGCCCACTCACACACGCAGGACTGCTATCTGTGAGTCCTTTCACACAGTTTGCCTGTACACAGTCTAAAATGGGAGAAAATGACATGCTCCGAGTCAAATGACGAAGTCACAGCTCAACTGCAAAGCAGAAAACCGGCAATTATTTTTCCTCAGCACAATATGGGGAGTACGACAGGTGCAATTATCCAATATTATTTAACAGCACCGGTTTGTGGTGTAGGGAGAAAATAAAGGTTTCCGTGTCTCGGAGGAAAAAAAAAAAGAGAGAGAGAGAGAGAGAGAGAGAGAGAGAACCTGCCTCCTGGGCTCCGGTTTCTGCGGATTAAGCTGTGTTATGTAAATTGAAACTGGCCAGGATTCCAAATAGGGAATATAGCAGCACCTGGCTCCTTCAGCCTTCCTCCCCCACCCCCCAAACGGGCAACCTGCGTCATCAGGGCCTTCTGAGCAAAAGCCCCTCACCTTGGAGACCCTCATCCTCCTCCTCTTGAGGCAGCAGCTCCAGATAAGACTGTGGGCAAGGCCAGGTTTGCGGAGCTCCTTTCCCTGAGACAGGGGAAACCCTCTCCTGCCCTGTCCCTCCGTCCCTCCGCTGAATTAAGAGGAGGTGAAAGACCAAGTGTCCCACAAGGAATAATCAGGGCCCCCTGTTTGGGCCTCCAGCGTGATTTTATTCCTATTTCCAAGCCTTTCCTTCAACTGGTCTCCCTACCTGGAAAGAACTCTCTCCACCCAGCTATCATCGTATAAGCCAGTTGTCCTTTGTGGCTTCCGGCTTTGGTGGGAGCCAGTGCCCAGTCTCCTAAAAAGCTCCCTGGAGCTCCCCAAGACGCAAGGCTCATTCCCTTCTCTGCACCCCAGAGTGGGACATACCAGTCCCACCCAGTACGACATCTCTCTTCTCCATCCAGCCTCTTGGCTTCTGTCCCCATGGCGGTTGGGATGCTGGAAAGAAGGTGAGCTTCGGAACCCGGCAGACTCCACCCCACACCATGTATTTGCAA
Source organism: Puma concolor (assembly GCF_028749965.1). Classification (NCBI taxonomy): domain Eukaryota; kingdom Metazoa; phylum Chordata; class Mammalia; order Carnivora; family Felidae; genus Puma; species Puma concolor. The sequence goes on from NC_141671.1 coordinate 17,394,863, forward strand.
TCTGGAGGAAATAGTTTACATTTCTGAGGCCTGGTTCTTTCAAGTCACACAATAATACCTACCATGAGTGAATAAGACTACTTAAGTGGTGGCGGCATCCAAGATTCTCCATCCCACTTGACTCCAAGCTCATGGAGAACTTGAGCCATGTAGGGTTGTCTGCATCCCTCACGAGGCCTCGCTCTGTGCCCTGAGAAAGTACTGGAAATATGTACAGAGGATTGACTTGAGGGTTGGTTACAGCCTCATAATCATATGGGCATCGTCACCAGGGGTCCACCGCTTCTGCCAGAAGCTGAGACTGTTAACATGAGAGCTGCTGTTTCACTTAAGATACTCTCTCCATGTTCGATCCAAGAATCCTGTTAACAGTGATGGTCAGGTGATAGTTTCATGGGACCCGGAAGTAGAAAGCACATTACAGGATGAAGCATATTCTGTAATCAAAATATCAAGCATAATTTTTATTTGATAAAGGGGAAAATCAGACAAGGAATGGCTTGGGGAATAAAGATTGCACACAGATGGAGCTCCAGATCGAATGACTGGATAGCCCTGATTGCCCCAAGGAGCACCTACATGGCACTGATCCAAATCAGGGAGACATCCCTAAGAAAGGGGACCACTGAAGACAAATTGTGTTTACCTCAGCATTTATCTTCCTTTCCTTCTCACCCCTTTCTCACAGATGATCGCTCCTATCATTGAGTCTTGGTCTAGTCTGACTCTTCGTCTTAACTGACACTTCTTCAGCCACTCCCAGGGTATGACTCTTCGGGACCGTGGAAAAGGTCTCCGGTCTTTCTGCCACTCCAAATATCTCACTAATATACAAAGCAACCCTTCACCTGGGTAAAGTATTCCACTGGATGTGGAGAGACACATTTAACACATAACTGAGAGAGGGGACCCATGGATTTGCTCTCATTCCTGTTCAATGATCAGTGAGAGATATTTGGCCATCTGAAAGAAAGTGTTCATATGGGAAAAGGTATGCTTAGCAGAATGGAAATGAGGATATTGGGAGAAAAGGAATAGGTTCAGAAAGGGTCAGCTGCAGACTCCAAGAACAAACTTGCCTAGTTCACAATGGTTTACCATGTGAGTTGCCAAGAGATGCCTGGGGGTGGGTTCCTGGCTCTCCATCCCACTCTGCAGGAGCTAATCTTTGGTTAGTGTGCCCCAAGATAGAGCTAGACAATGATCTTGGCCACTGACGGGTCAACAAAACTCTGCAAGCCTTTGGAGGAGTGGAAAGAGGAGGCACAGTTGTGACACGCCATTCTCAACGTTTCTAGTCTTGATTGTCTGGCTGGCACTACCGGAATTTAAATTTGCTTTATAGCTAGAGAGAGAAGTTAGTGCTGGATTGTCACCATTCTTAAAAAGAGAGGAGGCAGAGCAAAGAAAAAAAAAAATTGGATTCCATTGGCCCTTGAAGAGCGTCAGCCTGGTTGAACTTCCCCAAGATTCCTTCTTACCCAAACATCTTCGCAACCAGTCCCAGACCTCCTGAAGTGTTCAAGATAGACCGACACCTATTAAAGGTACACTGAGTGGCGTTGAGGGCAAGGGGCATGACTTATTCATCACTGTACCCGCCCATACACAGAGTACGGTGCATCACATGCTACGATGCACTCAGATTTAAATAACATGTTCAGTTCAGTCAAGGTGGTGTGGGAATTTAAACCCAGATCCATCCAACTCAAGGCCCCCACAGTTTCCACTTCACCAAAGGCTTTTAGTCTTTCCTGACTGATACCTCAGAAATACATTTTACATCACGACTCCGTAGAAACACATACACACACTTTTAATAGGTGTGACAGACCATTCTCTATCCTATTATTTTCTATTCTATTACCTGAAATATTGCCTGAAATTGTGACCATTAAAATTGATTTCTTTTTTTAAATGTTTATTTATTTTTTTAATTAAAATAATTTTTATCATTTATTCTTGAGAGAGAGAGAGAGAGAGAGGTGGGAAGGGGCAGAGAGAGAGAGAGAGAGAGAGAGATGCAGAATCGGAAGCAGGCTTCAGGCTCTGAGCTGTCAGCAGACAGCCCGACACGGGGCTCAAACCCAGCCACCATGAGATCATGACCTGAGCTGAAATCAAGAGTTGGATGCTCAATCAGCTGAGCTATGCAGGTGTCCTCTCCTTAAACTGACTTCTTAATCCAGCAATAAGGTTGCAACGAACAACATAGCACTCCACCGTTCGGTAGGATTCATTCATTCATTGAGCAAGTGCCTACTGTGCCTGGGTCATATGCATGCATGGTCTGAGGACAGGGACGAGGTGCTCACTGCTCGGGCCACTCGCATTGGGGTTAGGGGTTTGCAGCCTTTCTGCCTGTAGTGTCTGTGGGAATATAGGAGTGAGCCTTGCTTCTCCCGCTCGCTGTGTTAACAGCTGCTCTGCTAGACTCAGCCCCTCTGAGATGCAGACAGGAAGAAGAGAAAAAACATTTCCACTACAAGAGCTTACAAAACCTTCCGCTGAGGCTTAAGTCTGACCTGAGCTGATACATTTGGTGACACTGTGGGGATTTGTTTTCACTCAACACTTAATTTTATTAAGATTCAAATTATGAAGTTAGATGAAGTTGAGTTAAGAAAACAAATACCGTATGACTTTTACCTTGGCAGGAATCCGATATGTGATGATGAAAACTCCCAATCTAGTTGTGTTTTGTTCCATTGGAAAATTTTCCTTAAGTATCTTCTAAAATGCACTCACATTGCCATTTTATATGCACGCATTCTCTCATCTTTGCCAATTTGTAAAGTCACGTGATTAAGTAAAATTCTTTTTTTTTTTTTATAAAATAGATGGCTTTGGCATTGCCTGTATTTTCCTCTGCTAGACTCTAGTCTGGCCATTTCGACCTTTTGGTGCCCTCACCTATCACCAAACAGAGACGAAGAGGCCAAGAGATATGTCTGCAGCTAATTAGGTCATGGTCTCCCTGCTCAACAGTGGTGATTTCTGGCTAAACCTCCCACCATGGGGAAGAAAAGACCTGTTGCAAATGGCCTTCCAACTCACAGATGAACTCTGTTGGGCCCACCTGGGAGCCATGTTGAGCCCTGGGATAACTTACAACGACGATAAAGAAAGATTGCTGCACATCCTGAGGGGTTTAATGAAAATGTCACATGCACGTAAATCTTGGTCCTGTGGTTCCTTATTGGGAAAGAGATTGGAAGTACAGCTCTGGGATGAGGGTGGAGGGTCTCCGAGGATGAGAGCCAGCAAGGCTTTAAGCTATTCGTGAGTGAGTGTGCTTGTGTCTGTGTTACAAGGAGGTTGTGGTCATGTGCCTGAAATCTAAGGGCAGCCAGCCCCTTTTCCCTGGCTGGTGGGTGGAGATGCCCAGTGTGGGCAGCTCATGCATTTGACAGGTTGCCTCACTACCTCTCACCTTGCCCCCTTCTCCACTCGACATTTGTCATGTCACTTCATCTCTCATAGGGTCACCCTTGAAAAACCCTCCAAGGACCAGTGAACATCAGGCTAGAGTGTTTATCCAGTATATCTGGATAGCCTCAGTTAACATTTACCATCGCTAAATTTAAGTATATTTATAATATAAATATATTTATATTTACAATATATATTCATTTATAGTTGCAGCAATCTAGAAGTAGTACAGCCATTATTATCTTTATTAGTTTCCCAGGGCTAGCACAATGAAGGACCACAAACTAGGTAGCTTAAAAACAATAGTTTATCCTCTTCCAGTGCTGAAGGCTAGCAATCTGAAATCAAGGTGGCAGCAGCACATGCTTCCTCTGAAGGCTCTAGAGAAGAAGCCTTTCTTCCGATGGCCCCTGATAATCTTTGGTGTGCGGCTGCACTGCTCCAATCTCTGCCTCCGTCTTCACATGACATTCTACCTTGCATGTCTCTGTGTCTCTTACTATGGCAGGATTCTGAAATCGGTGTCCAAATCTACCTCTCCTTTCTCTTTTAAAGACACCAGTCATTGTCTTTAGGGCTCCCCGAAGCCAAGAAGGATCTCATTCAGACCACCCCACTGCAGAGATGTGCCCCATCGCCTAGTGCACCCTTCCTGGCTACAGGGGCAGTGCCTCGGGGAGAAAGATACAGGGCCCCAGAGTTAAATACACCTGCACCATGGAGATGCCAGGCTCTCCCCCCACAATGGTGAAGCAGGAGAAGTAATGGCTTTCCAGATGAGGCTCTTCAGTTGGAGGAAGAAAAAAGAGGAAGTTTTGTTCCTAGTACACCATGTCAGCCAGGAAATCTGTCCCCTCTACAAGGGCAAGAACTCAGAGTTACACAAGTCCATTTGTTTCCAGGCCTCTGTGATCTCTCTGTGTCCTCTTTGTTTTGTATACCTCTTGATTTATGAGACTAGGGGAGATGATCGCTTCTCATTTAACTTATTTTGAAGATGATCAATGACCAATCGCATCTACAGAGATGCTATTTCTAAATAAGTTTACATGCTGAGGTTCAAGCTGGACATAAAGGCCATTTGACCCAGAACATTATCCCTATTTTGCAAATAAGGGAATTGAGGGTCAGAGGTCTTTGGATATCAAATTCCAGCTTTTTAAAAAAATTTAACTTTATTTATTTATTTGAGAGAGAGAGAGAGAGAGAGAACACACACACACACACACACACACACACACACACACACACACATACACAAGTGGGGAGGAGCAGAGAGAGGAGAGAGCGTGCTGAGCCTGATGCGGGACTTGAACTCACAAACCGTGAGATCATGACCTGAGCCAAGATCAAGAGTCGGATGCTTATCAACTGAGTGACCCAGGAGCCTCTAAAATTCCAGATTTTAATTCTTCTCACTCATCTGTCTCAATTACAACCTGCTACAGATGGTCATTTGCTGTTTATTACCTCTAGACCTCCTCACAGCCCCGAAAGTAGACATTATTGTCCCAAATGTTAAGGATAAAGAAACTGAGGCTCAGTGAGGTTGGTGCGTTTTCCCAAGGAGGAATTACCCAAGAAGAATGGAATCCAAGCCCAGTCTGGTAGCTTTGGATGCTTGGCCCCTTTCCTTTATGCCTTGTGATCTCCACTAAATCTTGCTTCTGTTTCCTTCGTAATGTCTAGATGGTTAACCCTTCTTTCTGTGTCCTCAAGGTCAAAATGTTAAACATGTTCAGTTTAAGGCTTCTGGAGCAGTATGGGAAGGGTGCAGGCCCAAGAAAACCTCATTATTGTGGAAGAGCCTCTTTCCTGGGCCTCACAGCTTGAATGGCCATGAAAATGGGTTAAATGGACATTGAATAGAAATACAAAGGGCTGATGGAGGAGTAGAGCAGAACTATTCAGCCTTGGGATCCCTGGGGAACTGTAAAAATACTTATGCCCAGATCCCTCCTCCAGAGATTTGACTCCATCTGGGCTATAGATTAGGCATTGGGAATTTAAATTTTTTTTAATGTTTTATTTTTATTTTTAAGACAGAGAGAGACAGAGCATGAGTAGAGATGGGGCAGAGAGAGAGGAAGACACAGAATCTGAAGCAGGCTCCAGGCTCTGAGCTGTCAGCGCAGAGCCCGACGTGGGGCTCGAACTCACGAACTGTGAGATCATGACCTGAGCCAAAGTCGGACTCTCAACCGACTGAGCCACCCAGGCGCACCCTAGGCATTGGGAATTTTAAAAGCACCTCTAGGTCACTCCAGTGTGCAGCCAAAGTTGGAAGCACTGATGTATGGGAATTCTCCTTGGATTTTCCTTGGACATGGTGGCAGCTGAAGTCTGATTGAACATAATAAGTTTCAGGTTGTTTTAAACATCACCTGAAAGAACCTTCTTTCCAAGCTGCCTTCTAGAGTCCAGCCATCCTAATGCTCGGCAAATCTGGTGGCGTGACTGTCCGCCTGGTTCCTTTGGATGTAACTTTGAGGCAGAGTGTGGGGCCAGGATCTGAGAACGGTTCAAAGGCCTCTGCAGGCTTTGTGGTTGGGCATCCTCATGCTTACCTCAGACCTCAACACACTTCCCTAGAAGCAAAAGAGCCCAACTGCAAGGACACGGTGGGGGCCCCTTGTGGGAATTCTGCCAGGGGTCAGGCTTTGGATGGGAACTGCAGCATGGCCTCTCCCTTGGGTCTCTAGGCTGCTGGCCGACCCTGCAGACTTTGGACTTGCCAACCTCTACGACTCCATGAGCCCATCACTTAAAATGCCCCCCACCTCGCGTATGTATGTACACACACATATGCACACAGACACTAAACCTTATTGGTTCTGTTTCTTTGGAGAATCCTGACTAATCCACTCTACTTTTCCTCTTCCCTGCCCTGGCTTTCTTTCCCTGGGTCTGCCTTCCAGCCCTGCTTCACGCCTACCCCCACTCATTCGCCCCTCTCCAGATCATTTGCCTGCAGTGCCTGTGACTCATAGGCCTATAATAAGCCCTCAGCTTCCGTTTGCCAAATGCTCTCTCTCTCTCTCTCTCTCTCTCTCTGTCTCTCTTCCCTTCATTCAAGAATCGCCCAAAATCCTACATCATCCAATCAAAGACACAACAGTCTGCCCTCCCTCGGATAAGCCCATTCAGTGGAACAGATTTCAGCAAGAAAACCCTAGTGTTGGAGCGTTGCTTGGAAAATGAACTTGCAAGACTGTTCCACACGTGACTCTGAGGGGGCCTGGGGTTTCAAAATGCTCTGCCTCAGATAGGGATGGGCTGGACCACCCAGGGAAGATGTCTGCCTGGTACCTCTTCACATGTGCTAATGACCCTACAGGACTGTGGTCTTGAGGTGGCTTTCTGATTGAGGTGCTAAAGGCCACTGTCCTCCACAGTTAACAGATTTTACAACCAACCTCACGTTACCATCTTGCTCCTATAGCATTGCTTTCCAGGGGAACTGGGTGAGAAGGTGTGAAGGAATCAGAGCAAACCCATAAGCATATGTCCTCTTGACTTTGGGCCACTGTGCTTTCCTCCTGGAAGCAAGTCTAATTATTATACAAGTTCAGTGCAGATGGTCAATACATAAAGTTCCCATCGGGGAGCACAGTTACTGATCTGGTGGCCCATTAACCCTACCTGTGTTTCCTGGCAGGCTGTCCCAGGGTCAAAGGTCATCAGTAGCTGGAATGGGAAGAGCAGCCATGGCCAAACCAGTTACTACAAAAGACCTGCTGGGGTCTCGTCGCTGTCTCCTACGTCCACTGTGGTTGATGGACAGTTGGGGGGGGGGGGGACACTGGGGAGAGACCTTGTGCTGTTGCTGTAACCACCATTAGACCACACTCCCAGGAGATACTGCGGGAGACACTGCCTGAAGTCCCCACCAAAGATCCCTGAATGGCTTGAGGAGAGGGTGGTAGGCAGAGATAAAGAAAGCCCAAGGCATGAGTTCATATTTTAGGGGGGAAATGTAATGTCAGAAAGAGCACAAACACGATAGGCAGGCAAAATTCAGTTAGTCCCATTACCGCAACATTTACCATTTTGGGTGACTCATTCAGCCTTCACAGCTGGGCTTCCTCATCTATAAATTGAGGGCACAATACCTACCTTGTGCTAGAGTGACTGTAATGTATGGATGGAATGTCGTAATGGACCTAGAATACAGCCCAGTGTCTGGAAACCACTAAACATCCATGTCCTTCTCTGCTCGCTTAACTCAAAGCCTCTATTAATCCAATGAGGATATTTATAGGTTATCATTTGTGATCCTGTAGATTCAGTGTTAAGTCACAGAGGACAAAGCGGCTAATGAGGCCACCGGGGTCAGAAGATTTTAATGGAACGGACACTAACTAATTGTCTGAATGCCTTCACAAAATCAACAAGAAGGTCCCCAAAATTCCCTGACTTCGAGTACAAATAAGAGACCATTACATAGCACCCAGCAGAATAAAAGCGGGAGAAAGCAATACACGATTGTAAATGCGTAGACTCTAGTAATCCTAGTTTTTGGAACCCTGTAAGTCTTCATAAAGCCCTAAAATTTCCACAAACATTGCTACTTTAGAGTGGTTTGCATCAGGGCATACAGTGCGTTGCAACTTCCTCCTTCTTGCCATCCCATATATGGGAAAACCTTCCAAGCAGTCCTCGTGTTACAGGGTCCTAGAGATAAGTTCAGTTTTAAATTCACACAAGACAATCCTTGACATTTGGAAATGTAGCCTTTAAAGCACATGTGCTGAGTTTCAATTCTCTCATCTTGTAATAAGATGACGTGGCTTACAACGGTAGTATAAATGTAATGGGGTGCGGGAGGAGATCTAGTCTCTGTGGGTCTTTGACTACATTTGTCTGTCTCATGAATAATTCTAGGCCTACAATTAAATGGAATGATGAGAGCCCTCTGGTGGCTAAATGGGCTCTTCCCCTTATATTAGAGATAGGAAAACTAATTATCTTGTGTTTTGAAAGTTCTGTGTCTTGTTCCAATTAAGCAACTTTCTGCATGAACTTCATCTTTTCTCCACCTGTGCCCCTTCACCCTCGGGTAAAGAGATGATAAGATTTTTTATTTTCAATCTCTTTGATGCTCACCCTCGGCACATATCTGGGCAATTATTTAATCTACCTTCTGAAGAGATAAAACACATTTTTACAAATTTCATCTTCAGACATTCATCTAACAAATATCTACTGTGTATCTATAACAAGTCAAACACCATATGAGATTCTGTAAGAGATACAAGGACATTTAAAGTATAATCTCCAATTGCAAGAAGCTTATGGTACAATATAGAAAAGAATAGCCTTGAATTTTTTAAAATGTGGGTTTTGTTTTACTAAAACTTGATAATTTTATCAGCTACAGAAATTTCTTCTAAGAGGTATGCTCTTGGGTTCTCTGTCTTCTATCTGCTCAGGTCCTGTACCAGGAACCTGAGCACCATTCTGAACTTTCCTTTCTCCCACTCACTGATACAGTTATCCGCCATGCCCTGCCAATTCTGTTTCTCTTTGTTTCTACTGATGTCAGCTTAGCTTAAGGCACTATCATTTCAGTTTATCACAACATACTTTAAAAAATATATGTGGGGCTCCTGAGTGGCTCAGTCGGTTGAGTGTCTTGATTTTAACTCGAGTCATGATTCCAGGGTGGTGGGCTCGAGCCCTGTACTGGGCTCCGTGTGGAGTGTGGAGCCTGCTTGGGATTCTCTCTCTCTCTGCCTCTGCCCCTCTCCCCAAATCATGCACTCTCTTTCTCTCTCGAAAAATTATAAAAATATATATATATATTTAAAAATTACTTTGAGTGGTTAATACACACATTATAAAATTGAAAAAATACAATAATGAATGCATTAAAAGCAAGTCTGTTTCATACCCTTATTCCTTGGCTACACAGTCCCCCTCTACAAAGGCAACTACAATTCCAGTCTCTTGCATATGCTTCCAGAGATATTGCCTTCATGTGCAATCATAAATATATGTTTTTTTCACAAGTGACAACATGCTTTTCTGCACCTTGCTTTCACATCTTTCAGTACATGATGGAGAAAATTCTAAATCAGTATAAAGAGGTCTGCTGCATTCCTTTTTAAGAAATGCATAGAATTCCATTATATGTATATTGCCATACTTTGTGTAATCAGTTCCCTTTAGATGGAAATTCAGATGGTTTCCAATCTTTTGCTATTGTAAGTCAATGCTGCAATGAAGATCTTCAAACAGACATCATTTTGCATATGTGCCAGAATATACTTGGGATAAATTTCTAGAAATGGAATTTTTGGATCAAAGGAAATGTGTATTTTTACTCTTGATAGTTATTGCCAAATTACTCTTCTTCGAGGTTTCACCAATGTCTACCTTTGCTGACAAAATATGAGACCCTGTTTCCCCAAATCTTCAAAAGTACAGTGGGTTATACAGTTTTATGGGTAGACACGGCATCTCTCTATAGTTTTAATTTATATGATTCTTACTTTGAATGAGGTTGAACCCCTTGTCATGTTTAAGATGTATCTTAATATGTATTATTTGTATGTGTTTTTAATGCACAGACTTTTGTACCTTTTATTTTTCTCTTTGGGTTTTTTATTTTGTATTGAACTTCAGGAGCCTATAGTGGGCAGCCTCTAAGACATTCCAGATGACCTTCACTCCCTGACATCCACATTCAGTCATAGGTACCTCCCACACTGTACCAGGTGGTCTCAGTGACCAACAGTGTAGGGCAGAAGGAATGGTGTGTCATTTTCAATATTAGTCTGTAAAACACATTTGGCTTCTCTTTTGGTGACTCTTTCTCATGAGTCACTTGTTCTGGAGTAAAACCAGCTGCAATGTCAGCCAGCTGCTGATGGAGAAGTCTACGTGGTGAGGAACTGACACCTTCAGCAAGTGACTAGGGAGGATGTGAGGTTTCCTGCCAAGATTCACATGAAAGACCTTAGAAGGGGGCCCTCTAGCCCCAGCTGAGCCTTCAGATGAGACCTCAGCCCCAGCTGACCGCAGTCTTGACTGCAATCTTACGATAGACTCTGAGCCACAATCATCCTGCTAAGCTACTCCCATATTCTTGTACCTCAGAAACTGAGAGGTACTAAATGTTTGTTGTCCTAAGCTGCTAAATTTGGGGGTAATTTGTTATGCATCAGTCAACAATAATATAGAGCTCTAAATATGTTAAGAAAATCACTCCTTTCTCTTGAGTTTGAGCTTCTTTGAGTTTCAAATACTTCTTCCTATTTGTTGAATGTCTGTTTTCCTTCGTCCTTATGATTTCTTTCCTTTTTATGTCCTTTATTTCTTCCTATGCAGAATTTTAAATTTTCACATAGTGAAATTTACCAATTTAGGTATTTTTATACCTAGAAATTATGAAAAAGGACCTATTAGAAATATTCAAAATTTTATTTTCCTCTATTTCCAATAATGAAGGGCTAGACCATTTGAACCAACATGCTAAAATCAATGGAAAATATAATTTTCTAATCTCTTTAAAAACATGAAAAAAATAACAATAGGAAATTATCAGACCAAGTCTAAGAGGCTCCAAGAACCCATAAAGGCAAGAAAAGTAACAAAAGCCTTTTGCCCTGAAGACATATTTGGGGGATTTACATACCTGTTTTGAAGACTTTACAGAGAAAGAAGAAGTCAAAGCTCAGTGTCCACCAGGTTGAAAAGTTAATATTAGACACCTCTCTTGTGTTAACCTAGAATCCCAAAGGAAGAATCCTCAGGATAAAGATAAATCAGAAGTAAAACAAGCCACTCCTCCCCCACACTGCCCCCATAAAAAAAAAACCTCCCAAGATAGAGATGGCATAATGTTGGATAGGGCAAAGGAGTGGGGAACACACACACACACACACACACACACACACACACACACACACACACACAATCTGTCCCTGGGTAGTTCTACCCAGAGGCTAGCCCCCTGAGAAATTATAACCTAAATTAAAAACCCAGGAGTGGTGCAGAAAACTTTAAGCCATGACTTAATTTGAATTGATAACAGAGAGATAGTGTCCCCACATGTCTGGCAGAAGCCAATGCAAAACTGAAAAAGAGCTCTTTCACCCAAGCCACGGTAACCACCAAAAATCGTGTCTCATAGATAGTGAGCAGTGCAAAGTCATGATAGCCTAGCCACAAGAAAATAAGTTATAAACAGTGGGAGAAAAAAAAAAAAACAGCAGAAAAAAGAAACCTCACTATCTCAGCAGATCCTGAAAGACTTAAGTTTCCCAAATAATCAGAAGCAAATTATAAAATAGCTATGTTTAAAGAAATGAGAATTAAAACTACCTACAGTAAACAGGAACTTGGGGTGGGGGCAGGGAGAGTGACCTAACAGATATGAAGAGTAACCAAACGGAACATCAGAAATGAAAAATACAAAAATGGAAATTAAAAACTCAAAGGTGGAGTCTGAGAGCAGAATCAACTAAGCTGTAGAGAACAAGAAGATCAAAGAAATGATCCCAACTGTAGAACAGAGAGACACAAATGGGAAACATAAGTGGGTAGTTAAGGGAAATGGAAGCTTGAAGGAGGTTTACCATGTGCAGAACCTGAAGAAAATTACATAAAAAAGCCCAACTACCAGAATGAATTAGTGGATTTACCAATAGATGATACAAGGTCAATATACAAAAAGTAATTGACTTGCTATATATTAATAGTAAATATTTGGGAAAGAAGATTTTAAAAAACACCGTTGATAAAAGTGTAAGAACATAAAAGACTTAAGAGTCTTTTTGTTATTAGGGTAGAATTTATATACAGTGAAATGCACACATCTTACCTGTTTGATTTGGTGACTTCGGACAAACGCATACACCTCTGAATCCTATCCCACACCCACCTCCATCAAGATAGAAAACATTTCCATCACTCCAGAAAGCTTACTTATGCCCCTTCCCAGTCAAAACCTGTTCCACCTCCGACCCCCGGCAACCACTTTGATTCCTTTCACCATAGATTAACATTATCTATTATAGAATTTCGTATCAATTGCATAGGATGTACTCTTTTGTGTCTAGCTTCTTACGCTCAGCATGGACATGATGTTCTTGAGGTTCCCATGTCTTTGTATCCACATTTCATCCTTTTTGTTGCTTTTAATGTGTATGGGTTTATCACAATCTGGTTTTCCATAATCCTACTGTTAGACATTTCAGTCAATTACAGTTTGAGCCATTGTAAATAAAGTTGCCGTGAACAATCCTGTGCAAGTACTTTTGTGGCTACATATTGGACCATTTTCTCTTTTCTCCTAGGAAAATAATTAACAGTGGAACTGCGGAGTCAACATGCACTCACCCCACTGTACTAGGATTACCCACAAAAATGGCTGCCCATTGGATTGTAAGCTCTTGAAAGAGGAGGCATTAACCATGTATTTCTTGAGTTCATATACTGAGGAGAAAGCACAAGAGACACAAAATACATAAGTAGACAATATATCTTCAATCCAGCTTGTCTTGGTTATGCCATGGTACGCTTCAGGGATATGAACACCTAATTAAAAAGTCCTTTTGGGGTACCTGGGTGGCTCAGTCAGTTGAGCATCCGACTCTTGATTTCAGCTTGGGTCATGATCTCACAGTTTGTGAGCTGAAGCACATCAGGATTGGGGTCTGTGCTGACAGTGAAGAGCCCGGTTGGGAATCTCTCTCCTTCCCTCTCTCTCTCTGCCCCTCCCCCCCCCCATCCTGTGTGTGTGTGTCTCTCTCTCAGAATAAATACAAAATAAAAAAAAATCTTCAAAAATTTCTTGTAACAATTTTGTGACATAAATCCCATGAAAAAGGCGCAAGGACTTTTGAATCTCTACGATAACTATTTATTTTTATTTTTTTTTAAGATTTTTTTTCTTTTCTGAGAGAGAGAGAGAGAGAGAGAGAGCGAGAACAAGTGGGGAAGTGACAGGGAAGGAGAGAGAATCCCAATACTTGGGGCTCAATCTCACGATCATGACCCGAAATCATGACCTGAGCCGAAGTCAAGAGTTGGTCACCTAACTGACTGAGCCACCCAGGAGCCCCTCTAATGATGACTATTTTTAAATAGTTAATATTTATTAAGCCCTAACAATACAAAACAATTTACAATGATCATCACATTCATGCCTTATACTCTGGAAAGTTAGTGCCAGGAGACTAAGGTTTATAGAAGTAAAGTCGTTTGCTTAATGTCACACAGCTAAAAATTGATGGGCCTGCAATGAATATGAAATTTTGATTTCATTATTTCAGTGGAATTTTGATTCATTATTTCGATAAGTATTAAGTTTCAGTACTTATTTTTAAAAAGCTGTTTTGGTCCAAATTTTCCGACACCAGAAATAAAAATGATCATAACAAAATCTGCATCACCTGTGTACTATAGGGATCCAAGGATCTCACTTATTGAATAATAATTTATTCTGTAAGCAGAAAAGCACGATACACAGGTAGCATCTCCCCCTCATTGTCATTAGCATCACCATCATCATCATTTTTTTTAAAAAAGTTTTAAATGTTTATTATTGAGAAACAGAGAGAGACAGAGCGTGAGCATGGGAGGGTAGACAGAAGGGGAGGCACAGAACCCACAACTCAGCAGGCTGAGCTGTCAGCACAGAGCCTGGTGCCGGGCTCGGACTTGCGAACTACGAGATCATGACCTGAGCTGAAGTCACACACTTAACCGACTGAGCCACCCAGGCGCCCCACCATCATCATTATTTGACCACCTATTAACCGTGTGTCCTTAGGTATGTGACTGTTAACTTCTAAAAAGGAGATACTAATCCTACCATCATGTTGTGACAATCAGAAGACACAATGTATCTTATATCACCTTCCACCTGTTCTTACTACGGTGCTTTTCCTTCCTGGCCAACTGGTCAACCCCTGGTAGGGTGGAGGGCTCCCAATCAGTATTCTCCTGCTCTCAGCCTTACCAAAGCTTTTGCACAGAGCCACTATTCAGAATGTCCATTACAAAAGTATCTGGGGCCAGTTTCCAGCAACTTGTCCAAGCATTTGCAAACCCCAGCCTCCCCTGTTCTCTCACGGAAGCTTGCAAGTTTCGAGTTTAAATGCCGCACCTCTGACTTTTCGGCAATACGAATAAAGGGAACGGTGTGTATAAACTGGCAGTCGATTTTTCTAAACACAAAGTACTGCGCTTACAACCATATTCATTTCTACGTAAACCAGGAAATATGATTTACACTTTGTTTTGCTATTTTGAGTTATCTTTTGAGCCTTGGAACACTGACATTACATTATCCTCAATGGAAAGCATCATTTGCAGAGGAAATTTGAAAGCTACAAGGCCTCGCTACATCACAGGCCACGTTCATAACTACAGAGGGAAGGGACAGGGGTGCAACTCTTCTGACCTCATAGCCACCAAGAGGGGTTGGTGGCCAGTTGATTCTGCTGCAGCAGCTGGCACACGACCCCATTCCCCGCCAAGCCTGGGACTGTCAAAGAAAGAGATCACGTAGACGCCATGGGGCTCAAAAGCTGCCAAGACCCTGGCCGCCCTCCGCTTGCTCCTATGCCAAGGGATGGGCAGTGAATGCCTAGTCAACATGAAGAACCTCAGACAGATGTGACTCTGCCCAGAGCCAGGCCGGGGCAGCCACCAGCCTGATCCCTCTACGTGCCCCCCCTGCCCAGCTCAGTCTGGCCTGATGCCCGCGAGGTCTGTGCGCCTGCTTCCGGTCCTCGCTCTGCTCCTCCCCCAGCAGCGCCTTCTACCACGCATGCGCTCCACCCCTCCCTCTGTCACGGTGCCACTGGCTTTCTGTCACGCTCCCCATTTCTGTCCCAAGGGTTATAGGTAAACTGCCACCCGAGGTTGCTAAATTTGTTCACTCTTTTTTACAGTTTCCCCTACTGAGGTCACGTTGGCAGCTGTTTCCCTATTTAGGAACTTAAATGCAGTCCTCCGGTGGGTATCCTGGGAAGCTATTCTGTGCAGTACCACGCCGCCACCGGTGACTCCTCTTCCTCCCTCCACCTGCTCTGTGCTCTACAGACAACAGTTAGTCCCTGACTGCTTCCGGCCCCAGGTAGGCCTGCCTTTCAGTTCACCGGAGCTCTCCTGCCGGGAGTCATGGACAAACACCTCATTCCCTCCTCGCTGGGAACTGGATGCAAATATGGTGAGTGGGGGAAAGTCATGGTCGGAGTCCTCATTCTTCAAACGCAGAAGCCTTTCCGCACAAAGGGTCCCCAGGGCCCCCGCTGGCCATATGTAAATTGATCCACGGGCCCAGGGTTTAGCTGGTCAGACCAAAATAGACCTGCTCTCAGGTGCTCTCACACTGGTTACAGCCCCAACACCCAACACGTGATCCAAGAGCATAGCCTCCAGGACTGCGCGTGGTGGCTGCCCGCCCCCACCCCTCTTGCCCAGCTGCGCCAGCGGCCCCTGAGATGACTCTGAAGAAGGCAGTGGTTTTGTGTTTGTGTGTTTGGGATTTGTTTGTTTGGGAGGGGCAGAGAGAAGGAAAGACAGAATCCTCGGCAGGCCCCACGCCATCAACGCAGAGCCCGATGCAGGCCTTGAACTCACCAACGGTGAGATCATGACCTACGCAGCGATCAAGAGTTGGCCTCCTAACCCACTGGGCCACCCAGGCGTCCCTGTGTGTTGGTTTTCTTCTTTTTTTTTTTTTTTTTAAACTGTGCTTTGTAATCATCTGTTCTCAAAGATGATGCTTCTCTTTTCATTTGTTTCCCATTCTGTCCGTGGTAGAAATGCAGGGAGTCTGAGAAGATAACACACAGGCTTCTGGTTCATTATAGGGCAGGTGTGAACCCTAGATGTGAATTTGAGCCCGTTGGAAGGTACGTTTCTAAGGCGCAAGCCCATTCTGAAGGATCGCCCAGGACACGTCTTCCCTGGAGACCCCCACGGTAGCAGACACTTGCCTCCTGAAGGGTTGAAGACAGGTAGGGATTGTTCCGTTTGACCTCTGAGTTTGACTGGAGGCAAGTCCTTTAAACCTACACAGGCCACTCAAGCCCCCATGGTCCCTCTCTGTGTCTCTGAGAGCCTAAATGTCCCTCAGTGTTTTTTGATAACGGCCTCTTCGTTTTCACACAGACTGACCTATTAGTTCCATTTGTTTATTAGAATCAAGGTACCCTTATTTATTGGAATATCAATGGGCAGAATGACACCAAGAATTATAACAGCCCAGAGAGGGCCCGAGGTCATACACAGGAGCCTGAAGAAAAGCGAAGGCAGAGAAACAGTCAAAATAATATGTTACATCCATGGTATCTGTCACAGTTTACGAGGCACTTTTACATGTATGATCTATAATAATCGAAGCTCTTGGTGGCAAATCACAGAAGCAATTTCTGGCTAATGGCAACAGAAATAAATGCATCGGAAAGGCAGTGTATCGGTTCACAGGATTTACATGAACACCAAACACGGAGAACAGTCAGGAACGAAGGGGACCTGGTTCCATGTGGCACGACCACATGGTCACATCCTGTCTGAAACCTGAGCGAGGCACTGCTCCCCCTGCCTCTGACCTCAGGGGTTGACCTCTAACAGTCTCTGAGTCTTTGTGTCCCTCCCCCGAGATTCAAAGTTCCAGGTAGGCACATCTGCTTGATCTCGCCTGTGCCCCAGCGGTCAGAAAGGTGGGGGGGGGGGTTCAGGCGAAAAGAGAGAACGTCCATTTCCCTCACCCCTCACCTCTTGGTGTTTGATACTGAGTAGCTGTATTAGTTTCTACTGCTGCATAATAGCTAGCACAGACTTAGTTTAAAATTACAGTCACCTATTACCTTACAGCTTCTGTGGACCAGAGTTCCACCACATTCTTAGCTGGGCTTTCTGCTCATGGTCTCACCAGGTTGTAATGGAGGCGTTGGCTGGACTGTAGTCCCACTGGGAGGCTCAACTGGACAAGAGCCTGTTTCCAAGCTACCTCAGATGATGGTGGAATTTTTTTATTTGCAGCCCTATGTCTGAAATCCCTGATTTCTTGGTAGCTATCCACTGGGGACCATTTTCAGCTCCCTGAAGCCACACTCAAGTCCCTGCCAAGTTCACAGGCCCACCCTCCATAGAGAGCTCACAGCAAGACTGTTGACTTCAGAGTCAGCAGGAGCACCTCTCAGGCTTTATATCTCCCTTTAGGAAAGCTATAGTTCCTCTTTCAAGGTTCACTTGATTAGGCCAGTCCCACCCTTTTTGATGAACTCCTAGTCAACTGATTAGTAATCCTTTCATAGCAGTGAAACCCTATCATGGTCACAGGTCCTGCCCACCCTCAAGGGGAGGAGATTATACAGGGTATAAATCTTGGGGCCCATCTTTGAATTCAGCTTATCACACTGGAAAATGTCAAGCACTTCCCTACTTTTAATCCCCTTGGAGCAGAAGATCAGGTATAAACTTTACAGCTTTACAGAGGTTAAAAAAAAAAAAAAAAGACTCTGAGAAGCCAGAGTGATTTGGTTCTAGCCACAGAGTTAAGAAGTACTTGAATTGGAAGTTGTCATCAGAGCTTTCCAAAGGTAAATGGAAATAAGCAGTAACAAATATAAACATTCATGAAAATAAGTTATGTGATCATACGTGGTGCTACAGGCTCTGATGGAAAGAAGAAAGAAAGAGCAAAGACGGGAAATTATGACTAATGAACCCACGGCCTGCTGTAGGAGGCCATTCTGGAGCTATTGGAAACAATGCCAGTAAAGAACATGAGCTGTTCGTTTGATGTCAGAGAGAATAACAGGCATCTGGGACGTGATTGCTATATTTAAAAGAGGGAATTCACAGCAACTTTCAAAGGTGAATGGACGAGTTGGCACAGGTCTCCCGAAAAGACCAAACAGGAGCTAGAGAGATCGCCACTGAGACGCTGAAGTTTTCTCTAGCTCGACCCTGTTCTTCCCTTCACAGCTCAGAGACCAGCCTGTCTCCTAAGGAATCGTTCTGTGACAGGCTTATCAAAGAGACCTTGAGCTTATGTCCAGCCAACTATATTATTTCTTTTATCATCAGCCTGAAATTTTCCCCGAAGACGTTTTTTTAATTTTTTTTTTTATTTTTATGAGTTTTACGTAGTTAAGTAATAATCTGTACACCCAACCTGGGGCTTGAACTCACAACCGTGAGATCAAGAGTTGTATGCTCTACCAACTGAGCCAGCCAGGCACCCCTCTCCCAAAAGATTTAGATATTTAGATTTTAAAAGGTAGGATATCGAGGGGGCGCCTGGGTGGCTCATTCAGTCGAGCATCCAACTCTTGATCTCGGCTCAGGGCATGATCTCACGGTTTGTGAGATTGAGCCCCAAGTCAAGGCTGTGTGCTGTCAGCATGAAGCGTGCTTGGGACTCTTTATCTCCCTTTGCCTCTGCCCCCTCCTCGCTCATTCCCACTCTCTCGAAATAAATAAATAAAATCTTAAAAAAAAAAAAAAAAAGCTAGGATATAGAATGATAAAAGGGTTAAGGTTCTCAATGATATAGCTTGATATTCTGCAAATAACAAAATTTTGTTTTTCAAGAATATACAAGTAAAAGCTGGATAGGTCTTTGAACCCATGTCTGTGCATGAAAAACATACGTGTAAAGCAGTGAGAGCACAGTTTTAAAAAATATATTCAAATATGTCCGAACACACAATAATATATTTAACTTCTATTCACACATATGCCACATGAAATGAGTAACAGTAAGTTACTGGAAAACCCTTGTACCGATCCTGGCCATGCCACTGTCCAGCCGTGTGACCCTGGAGGTATAACTTAGGTATCTAGGCCTCAATTTTTCTCATCTACAGGGATAAAAAGTTAGAAATTTTGATTTCTTCCAACTTTCAAATTTAGTAGTTCTTCAATAAGCTGGTTAACGTGCAACAGTCCATATTGGGAAAGAATATCCTACTTTTCCATCTTAGATGAGAGGGCTACCTCTTGATAATCACGGGAGACCGTGAACTTGATTGCACTTTGGATTACATTCAGCTAAGCCTGTCGTCCAGCCCTTTTGGTTATTCTGGGATACTTGGTGTCTGTAGAACTACTTTCCATAGCGATATATATCTAGCTATTTAGAATTACGCACATGTGCACACGCACGCACACACACACACACACACACACACACACACACACACACACCAAAAATACGAAGACAGCAGCAGGGTCAGCGGGTTAACAGGGAAGAGTAGCTGAGTTAGCCGAGGTCTAGAGGACAAGAGAATGGAAGAATTCCCAGGCCCTCAGTGCTTTTGCAAATTGACATCATCCATATGTATCACCATTAATTATAATAATCATCTCCTACAACAAGTGCTCTGCTTGACCCTATGCCCATGTTTTATTTATTTATTTTTTAAGCATTTCTTCCTCCTTTATCTACTCTCTGAGCTGATTAATTAACTGCAGTGAAAGTTAAGAGAGGTCTCCGCCACATGGTCTTTTTGGCCTATCCCTGCTTCCTACTATCTTACAACACTTCTAACGCTTCTTAAAAAACAACAGTTACATTTTAGCGCCACCAACAAGAGAGCTGGCTCTGTTCTCTTAACCCCTCACTTTCCATTTTTATTGCAGTGGAGCAAGGCACCGGGATCAGAATCCAAATCCTGTCTGGGACAGGTAGGCTCTCTGGGACACATGCCCACTCTTTTTCCAGTCTATGCAAGGAGAGTGCATATTCTTGCTATGACCTTCTTAAAAGCCAACAGTATTCTCTTCCAGAGAGATATGGAATCTCATCTTTTTAGAAAAAGAAAAAAAAAAAAAAAGGCTGTCCACTTTGTTGCTTCACTTATCCCTCCAACCAACACAGATGAACATCCTCTGAGGTTATCGTTGAGGTAACTTAACACGTAGTATCTCAAGTTTGTCATCCACAGTCCAAATTTCAACGATTTCTCCCTTGTCCACTACCTTAACTTACTCTCTTTACACTTAGAAATTACCTGCAAATTACCTTACTCAATGCGCATGGTGCTTTCATTACTCAACCTTTCTGAGGTCAAGTTTTTTGTTTGGTTTATTTAGAGAGACATAGAAAGTGGGGGAGAGGCAGGGAGAGAGAGAGACAGAGAGAGGGAGAGAGAATCTTGAGTAGGCTCCCTGCCCAGTGCAGAGTCCAATTTGGGGCTCAATCTCACAACACTGAGATCATGACCTGAGCTGAAATCAAGAGTCTGACACTTAATCAGCTGAACCACTCAGGCACCCCTGAGGTCAAGTTTTTATTAAGCACTCTGTTCTACGTGAAATTCTCCCCGCCTTTGGCTTCTGTGCCTTCTCTCCTTTTTTTTTTTTTTTTTTTTTTTTTCCCTCTTACCATTCTGATCATCCCTCGTCGGTCTTCTCTGGGGCTTTCCTTTCTACCTGCCCCCAAAATGTAGCTCTGATGCAAGCTTCATAGCTTTGATGCAGGCTGGCTGGGTCCAAGGACTCAGAGGGGATTCCTTGGCTTCAGGCAGGAGAGAAACCATGTGTAAGCCAAGGAGAAGTGAGAGCAGAGTTGACTGAAGATGTGGAGTGTAGACACAGAGTGTCTGGGAGACTCAGAAGGGAAAAGAGAGTGAGTCCCATCTTTGATCGGGGTCTGGGGTTTCTCTTGAGGGTTGTGGTACCGTGCACGTGTCTTCTCAGGCATCCAGGAACAAATGCGAATGTGTAGATGTCCTCCATGTCACTTACGCCCTGGAACCTGGGGGTCTTGATGAGCCCGTGGTCTCTGTGCTGAAGGACTCCAAAGAAATCATCAACGCCACGACCTTCACAAGGAGGACACACACGATCTGTTTCTATAAGGCCTGTGTAAGGCGGGCGTGTAGGTCCTAGCAAGAATAGAAGCAGAAAAAGGAGTGAAAAAAGCAGTTTTTCCTGGGATCTCTTTAGTTTCCCTGCCTCAGCCTCATCCCATAACCCTTTGCTCCTTTTATTCATCCCACTTTTCCAGGCGGTTTCATCTAAATTCGTGATTTCACTTACCATCCCTTCAATGACTACTCCTTAATCTATCTATCCCCCAAAGACCTCCCTTCTGGAGCCCAGAGTTATGGATTCAGATACCTACTAAGAATCACCATTCACATGTTGACCAGATATCGTACGCTCAGCTGGGCTATCTCCGTGTACTTGGGCTGCCGTAACAAAACACCATAGAATGAGTGGCTTAAACAACAGAAACTTCTTTTCTCACGGTTCTGGGGGCTGGGAAGTCCAAGATCAAGAGACCAGACAGTTCAGTTCCTAGCGGGGGCCTTCCTCCTGGCTGACAGACGGCAACTTCTCTCTGCGCACGCACTTGACCTTTACTCAGTGCGTGCTCACGAAGAGAGAATTCTTTGTCTTCCTTTTCTTTGAAGAGCACTGACCTCATCATGAGGGTGCCACGCTCATGGCCTTATCAACCGTAGCCGCCTCGCAAAGACCACATCTCTAAATACCAGCATCACTTTGGGGATTAGGGATCCAACATATGAATCGGGGGGTGGGGGGAGCCACAAACATTCAGGTCATAACCGAATGCCTCATCTTCCTTCCCAGACCTGCCCCACATGTGCTATGGGTCATGTCAATGGGAGGCACCACCACCCACCCAGCTGCCTGCCTGGCAACCGGGAGGGCTCTCCTTCTAGGTTCTCTGCACCTGTTTCTTCATCTGTAAAACAACAATAGTATCTCCTTCACAAAGAGTTAGGTCAAATGAGTTGATACGTGTAAAATGCTAATGAAATTCAGGACACTAAGTTATCAGTAATATTGACTTAGATTCTCTCTAAAATAATGTTTTTAACCAACTCCACAAAAATGCTTCAGATCCTACCTTGCATAATACCCTTGGACTAACCACCTTCCCCCGACCTCTTCCTCTGCTACCTTGACTTCCGGTAGCTCACTTCACACACGGAATACTGGGATTGCCACCTAACGAGCTTTTCTTCATTGTCTCAGCTCGCTGTCCGATCCTTTCCTCACACAGCTACGAGAGTCATCCTTTCACACTGGAGCTCCTATCAGCACATATCTCTGGCCAAGTCTTCAAGGGTGCCACATGCTTTGGGGCAAAGCTCAAATTCCTCAGCGTCATCTAAAGTGCCCTTCGTGAGATGGCTCCTGCTTACTGTCTGGCCCCTGTTGGGAGAGGCAGTCCGCATGGGGGCCGAGTGTCTCTGCACACCCTTACCAAGCATGCCAGACTGCAAGAATTGCCCTCTCCTGACACTGAGCAGTTCCTGCAGCCAGTCACATAGGGACCCAAGGAGATCCAGGTGATGACAGCATGGTCACTGTGTTTCTGCTTGCTACCTTGGAGTGGGGACTTGAGAGCTGCTTGCTTCAAAAGGCCTGTGCCTTTGGGTCTGGGTTCCTCAGCTTCAGAGCAAACCTACTGAATGTGTAGCATGCATCCGGGTCCATCACATGACTTCTGTGTCATCTGGGGGAAAAAGGAGGCCAGTGCAAATATGCTGAAGATAAAGCTGCTTGCTACCCCGTTAATAATAAAGTACTTTGTCTCTGACCCGGGAATCTTGTGTCATCTGCCACGATCCACAAAACCATACCAAGCTAACTTGTTAGCTTGCAAGTAGAGAAAATTCCATACCTTTCACGGTTTTTGACAGCCCTGTCTCCTCCTATCTCTTGTTCCATCTCTCATCCTATGCTCTGGTTATACTGACCTGTTTCCTGTCCCTGTGCCTTGAAAGATGCTGATCCCACTTCCCCAAATCTTATCTACTTTCTTTTCTTTTTTTTTTAAGTTTATTTATTTATTTTGAGAGAGAGAAAGAGAGAGAGTGCATGTGTTTGTGCGAATAAGGAAGGGGCGGTGGGGGGAGGGAGAGAGAATCCCAAGCAGGCTTCGCGCTATCCACGCAGAGCCCCACGCGGGGCTCGAACTCACAAACCGTGAGATCAAGCCAAAGTCAAGAGCCAGACACTTAACCGACTGAGCCACCCAGGCATCTTCCCTTTATTTTTGACCAGCCAAAAGTACTATCCCCTCTAGGAAGCCTTCCAGACTTCCAGTGGGATTTTGGTGCCATTCATCTCTTCTCTCGCGGCATCCTGAGCACATCTCATTAATTAGAATCCTTGCCACATTGCACCATGACTTCTTTTGCTCGCGCAGCTTCTCCACTGGAAAGGAAGCTTCTTGAAGGTAGGGGTCATGTTTTGTCTTTGCGTGCCTCATGTCTAGAGACTTTATCCTGCAATACTTGGCACGTAAATGTTCAATACATGTTACGTGTTGGAATGAATGACTAGATCCTAATGGGTTTGACCCATCCTGAAGGATGAACCTGGAATGAAATTGTCCTCTGTTTCTCTCTTTGCCTTTCACACTTCTTTTTCTCCTTACCTTCCCATTTCTTTCTTTTTTTTTTTTTTTCTATTCTAAGCTACACTCTACTCTGTGTGCTTAGCTAGACACAAATAGACTTACGTGAGGCGAAAGTATGCCTGCAGAGCAGCGAGGTGGATTCCATGCACCATATGGGAAAATTAATCTCACCTTATGTAATCAGTGCCTAAAGACAGAGACTCAAACTTCCTTCTTCTCCCAAATTTCCTGAGAGATTGCAAACGAAATGGATTAAGTGGCGGGGATGGCGTGGCATTTATATTTTAAAATATTTTTAATTTTCTCTCTCTCTCTAACGCAGCCCTCCTGGTGACAGAGAACGGACCGTGGTGAAAGATAATTGCCTAGGAGCCTGGCCAGCTTTAGATAAATTTGCTATCGCCGCAGTGGAAAACTTGGCTTTAAATGAGCCCTCTTTTCCACCTACAGAATCCCTAGGCAGTAAAGACCATGAACCCAGAAGGTACATCCCGACATGTGTTAAATAAATGCATGCGCTAATAAATAATGTTCAATAGCGTGCATGCGTAACCCCCCGGAGGTACCTTAAAAATCAACATTTTCATAGGGAAACTGATAGTATTCTCTTTCCTGGGGAAGGTAAATGTCTTGCCCTGCTTCCTGAATCACTGTCCTGGCTCTAGCTGTGTCTTAGGAGTGAACTCAATGATAAAGTGGCTGAGGCTCCGTCCTTGTGGACTTTATTAGGGAGCCAGCTATGAAGTTGTTCTCTCGGCCTCCAACTCATCCTTGAGTACTCAGCTTTGTGATTCTGGCACCGATGCTGCAAACTCCGTGTTTTTTTGTTTTTTGGTGGTTTTTTTTTTTTTTTTTTCCCGCCAGTTCCCTCCGCCTTTGCCTCTTCCAGTAGGGAAGGGGATAGGGCATAATGGGCCGAGAAGGTCCCTTACATCTTCTTGTCTGTTTGCTACGGTCGTTAGCGTCACCCCAGCCTTACTCCTTCATAATCTTAAGGAAACTCACTCTCACGAATGGCAACCAGCCCATCTCCCGGCAGCCTCACTTTGCTGGACTTTGTTTCTGGTCGCGTCCCCCTGCCCCCACCCCTCACCTGTGCCTGCTAACAGCCCTGGTGGCAGCCCGTCTGCCCTCCTGGTCACGTTTTCCTGCTTGCCTCCCCGCTCTTCCCTCTCTTCCACGGCACCCTGCGAGATCACAGGGCCGTCCCTTTATAGGACAGTGGCTAAAATAGCAACCGAGGTGAGACCGAACACTAGCAGCCAAGAAGAATATTTGTGCTTGCGGGCTTAAAAATAACCAATCTGGAATGACAGAATAGGAAAAATCCAAGTAAGACAACATTTGCTCTCGCAGGAAGTCACAAATGGCTTTACGGGTGGGTGCGCTTTTCCCGCTTGGTACCACCAGGGCTCACAGGCAAAAGTGATCTCCTGCCTTTCCTAATCTTTCCTCCCTCCAAAACGCAGCGAAGAATTGAAATTTCCCATCTAGCGTCCAGCATTACTTGTTCCCCCCCCCCCCCCCATTTTTAAACAGGAATAAACTGCGGTGCCAGCAGTTTTAAGCGATGCTGTGTAATTTTCAGCTCAAATGAGAACTTAAAGCTTCACTAATTTCTTGAAGAGATTCTGCAGCGTCTGATGGTGGTTGGGGGCGGGGAGAAGGGAGGAAAAGAAGGAAAAGGAAAGGAAACAGCGGGACAGCCGCCGTGGTCAGCCCCACCTCTGTGGCCAGAGCTGCTTATCACCACCTTGCTCTGTGTTCCCCTCGCCCATGCTGCCCTTCTGTATTCTAGAAGTAGAGGCAAAATGGGATGCAACACCATCAGAACGCTGATCAGTTTGGCTTGCGTGCTGCCCCCCCCCCCCAACTTGTCTCCAAAAATCTATCCCACGTCTCTTACCAGTTCTTTGGGTGGTGAATGATACGAATAAGGACATCGACAACGTTCTAAGCAAACTGGCATGCTGGTGGAAATGCTCGCTGAAACCTGCCATGGGCAAGTCAGAGTCCCAAAAAGATCTCAACAAGCAGATCAGCCGTATGAATTAGGACATTTATGTCTCAACTAATGTATAAGACAAGGGAAGGTTGGCACATGTGCCAGAGATGGTTCGTATGACATGATTATTGGTAGAACCACACATGATTGCATGTTAGGGCCCCTCCTGCATGTTCTATTAGCGTCCTCGGCTGCATCTTACTACAGGGCTCATTACACAGTATTGCAATTGACTACCTTCCCTCCTGCGTTGCAGGCACCCTGAGGGCAGGGACTGTGTCTTTTTCTTTCTCCTTTTTGTAATCCACAGGTTTCACATAATATATAATCCATTGTGAGGACTTTATGTCAATCAAAATGAAATGGCCTATAGCTTTTGACTATAAAACTCAATACCATTTGTATTATACTGAACTTACGTCTTAAACACTGCAGTATTGCTTGCTTTGTATTAGGATGAGGTTATAGGAGGCAAGTCTAGTGATTAAGGATGAGTGCTCCTCTCCTGACTGGCTGGACAACCTTGATCAATTTCCTTAAGGCTTGGCATGCCTCACTTTCTCTATCTGTAAAATGGGGATATAATAAGCCCTCCTTCATAGGGCTATTGTGAGAATTAAATGAGGTAGTGCCCACAAGGTATTTAAACAGGCCTGGACGATGAGGATAATGACAGTGACTCTAAAGATATGATACAGGGACAGATTAGGAGACAGTATTTGCAACACTAAGCCAGACAAAGGATCAGCATATAGAATATATAAAGAACTTAGGGGCACCTGAGTGGCTCAGTGGGTCAAATGCCTGACTCTTTCTTGATTTTGGTGCAGGCGATGGTCTCATGGTTTGTGAGATCGAGCCTTGTTTTGGGCTCTGTGCTGACAGCATGGAGCCTGCTTAGGATTCTCTCTCTCTCTCTCTCTCTCTCTCTCTCTCTCTCTCTCCCTCTTTGCCTCTTCCCCACTCTCTCTCACTCTCTCTCAAAATAAATAAATAAACATTAAAAAAAAATATATATATATAGCTTCAAAATTTAATTCTAAAAATCAAACAAAAAAGGAAGAAAGAAATAAGGATCATTTACCACCATAGAAACTCAGCTGACAAACTGACAAGCTGACAAACTATAAGCCAAAACTCATCAATAATTTGGAAAAGGTAAAGCAAAATCCATGAACTCATTGTCCTTCTTTGGAAATCTTGTAAAGCAAAATCCACCCGCCAAGTGGATGAAACCTTCAAAGTCTGATGGTATCGTATCAAATGGAGGCAAGTGTCCAGAGTGATGGGAACACTCATGCACGGGTGATGGAAGTGTACATGGGCACAAACACCGTGGAGGGCATGTTGGCCGTGTTTCTTAACATTGAACATGTGCACACCCAGGAACCCGGTATTCTTTACACTGGGGCTATTCAAAGGGTTCGTCAAGTTGCAGGATTTTACTGGACTGACCTAAGAGCCTACCTGTGTTCACAAAAGCCCTTCCTACATCCATCCCAAATCCTACTTCAGTTCATGGCTCCTGAGTTCAAAAACCTGTAACAAAAGAGAAGCCTCCTTTAAGGACCACTCAGAGCACCATAAAGCTTTTGGTCTTCTAGCGTTTGTAGGCACATTTCTATTAGGTGTAAAGCCTTGCTCTGAGATGAGATACAGTAAAACCTTGGTTTGTAGGCACAGTTCGTCTGGAAACATGCTGGTCATCCAAAGCACCTGAATATCAGAGCGAATTTCGAGAACCATTGGCTCCGTTGTGATCATGTGATGTTCAGCGTCACGTACTAGTCGTATTGCGAGACATCGCTTGTTCGTCAAGTTAAAATTTAGCAGTTCCTCTAGGCCATCCTCAATATTTATGCCTAAAGCGTATCATTAGCTGGAAAGAAAAACAACATTAAAAAGCCAGAAAAGCATAGGTTAGTGACTCTGTGTGTGTTTTTTTTTTTTAATGCATCTGACATGGAGACACCAAACTGCCCAAAGTAAATTGGATAAAAAGCCACAAATAAAATGTGTTCATCGTTTCTTTCTTTTGGTGTGTGCTCTTCAATAAAGCAGCTAAAATGCACAGTATAAAAGCATATCGTTAAATGTCTATTCTAGCTGAAATTAATTCCCAGCTCATTTTATTTATAAAACGCTTCATGTTGGGGCGCCTGGATGGCTCAGTCAGTTAAGCATCTGACTCCTGATTTTGGCTCAGGTCACGCACGGTCCCATGGTTGGTGAGATAGAGACCCATGCCAGGCTCTGGGTTGACAGTGGGGAGCCTGCTTAGAATTCTCTCTCTCCCTCTCTTGTGCCCACGCAAGCTGGGGAAGGGCAGGGAGCAAGGGAAAGAGAATCTTAAGCAAACTCCATGCGCAGCACAGAGCCTGACATGGGGCTCAATCTCACGACTGTAAGATCATGACCTGAGCCAAAATCGAGAGTCAGACACTTAACAGACTAAGACCCTCCCCCCGCCCCCGCCCAGATGCCCCCTTTTCCTTTAAATATGAGGACAAGTTTTATCCTGAGATCTAAAAATCAATGATGTTATTTCTGACGTCTATACTGGGTTCTAATTTAATTACTCCCCGTAGCACAATACCAACAATCCAAAAATGCACACAAACACACTTACCAAAGCAATGCCGTGTTTTTCATCATATACCTCTTTTCAAAAATAATTTACAGTGTTAGCCAAATGGTATCTAAATATCATTTACAAAATATTGTAAGTTAAATGACAAGACACATCAGTTCATTTTCTTGTTTGGATAACTTATTATAAGGGAATAAATTAATAATCTCTACACCATTGAAATCATCCCTTTACAATATGCATCTTGAAATTTCTTTCTCATTAGTTTTAGTAGTGTTTAATATGTATGTACTATTAAATTCAAATTCGATTCAAGGAATGGCTAATGAGATTTTTGAATCCTATATTAACATTTACTGGAATCAAAAACGAAGTTAAACTGTTGCTGTCAGAAGATGTTTTCTTTTGTGGATAGGCTTGACAGAGGGTGTTGGTTTTATCAGTGTAAGAAGGATATTTTTTATAAATTAAATGAGATAAATCTGCAGCTTCAAGGTTTTGATGATAACAGACTTTATTTTTTTTTAATTTTTTTATTAACATTTATTCATTATTTTTGAGACAGGGAGAGACAGAGCATGAACGGGGGAGGGGCAGAGAGAGAGGGAGACACAGAATCCGAAACGGGCTCCAGGCTCCGAGCGGTCAGCACAGAGCCCGACGCGGGGCTCGAACCCACGGACCGTGAGATCATGACCTGAACCGAAGTCAGACGCTCAACCGACTGAGCCACCCAGGGGCCCCAAGACTTGATTTTAGAGTTTGCTTTTTTGGATAACTCTAAGAGAGCAATCTGTTCTAAACAAGGTGCTTACAGTGAAGGAGCAACGTGTAACCAAGAGCTGTTTGATAAATCCAGGCGTCTCTTCTGGAATTTGGAAGTGTAACTAACTCTCATTTGCTTGTCAGGTAGTTTTTCAGCTTTCACCAATTTGAAGAATTTAGTAGAATTTTTTTTTTTTTTTTTTTTTTTAAATAGGCATCATGCCCAGCACAGAGCCCAGTGCGGGGCTTGAACTCACGACCCTGAGATCAAGAGTCAGACACCTCACCCACTGAGCCACCCAGGCACCCTGAATCTAATAGATGTTTAACAAGAAGAGTACTAAAAATAATTTTTGGTAGTAAATTACTAGGTAGTAGTTGGCATGTAATTTGAAGAAAATTCAAATAATTGGATAAAATTGCTTTAACAAACACCTTTCATTCCCACTTATTTATTACTATGAATGAGTCTTCTCAGCAGTTACTTCTATAAAAATGGGGTGGAGGACAGAAATAAAAGTCACTGCAGAAATCGTATTGTTCTAGTATAAAGCCATTCATCAATGGATACATGAACTAATTGGAGGGAGAAGCACTATTTATATCATTTGTGGAGAAGCATTTTCAAAGATAGTTTATTTCTTCTGCTCAATAAATTATAAGAGGATAATTATTTTCTAATATAGTTTTGTTTTCTTGCTCAACTGATAACACTCCCAATTAGAAAGTTTAAACACTTACAGCCTTCTGATCCCGGGAAATAAAACGTTTAAAAATTTTAATTTCCACTTATAATCTTGTCAAAAAGAAGTATAATAGCGTGATCAAAACTGGGACTTCCCAGCGTGAAAATATATAACACGAAGATAAAAACTCTGTGGGGGAATTGGAACGGAATGTGGAAATAGGAAAGATATCAAATTTCCATAGGAAATTATGCATGCATTTTTTAATAGATGATGATTATTGAATCAAATTGTTATGGTATTTAGATTTTTTTGGATACACTTGAAAGAGTCACTATTTATTTTTAAATGTTAATATTTATAAAATGCTAGCAATTCTACCCTTCAGAACCGTTTTAAGCCTGTAATTTCTTAAAGGTCAATGTTAAATTGTGTGAGGGGTACGTAGTTTCTCCAAATTCGTTGAAGGGTTGTACAAAAAATAAGTTTGAAGACTTACAGGTTGAATTGCCCCCCCCGCCCCAGTTCCTACACTGAAGTGCTAAGCCTAGCAATTCAGAACATGACCTTATTGGGAGACGGGACCTTTATAAAGATCATTGAGTTAAAATGAGGCCATTAGGGTGAGCCCTCCTCCAACATGACTGGTGTCCTAATAAAAAGGAAAACTTGGACACAGAGACAGAGGCGATACAGTGTGAAGAGACGTAGGGAGAAGGTGGTTATCTTCTAGCCGAGGAGAGAGGCCTGGAATAGATCCTCACAATGCTTACAGGGAATCCTTCTTGCAGACACTGATCTCAGACTTCCAACCTCCAGAATTGTGAGAAATACATTTCTGTTGTTGAAGCCACCCAGGCTGTGGTACTATTTTTTACAGCATCTCTAGCAAAGGAACACAAAGGCTGTTTTCCCGGAGAAATACTCACACTTAACAGACGAGGAGTGTAAAGGGATAGTCATTGCGTCCTTCTCTGCCTTAAAGGAATAGATCATTAAAATATGACACCCTGGCATTTCCCATTTAGTGCTGGGGATGGGTCCTGGAAATGGGAATACAATTCCAGGTTTTTCTGGTACAATTCCTTTGGAGATACACTCCTGGTATCCAAAACTGGAAAATGGTCTTCCTTTTTCTTCAAATGCCCTGAAACCACACATGCCTTGGGCCATAGTTTTCTTCAGCTTCTTTCCATGCTATTGGCTGGTAATCTTTGGGGTTGCGGTGGTATTTTGGACACACTTCATGACGTCAAAGGACTTTCCGCTAGTTCCTAAATTGCAGGCTAATTTTTACCCTCCACTATTCTCTTCAATGTGCTCCTGCCACGGCAGCTCTACAACTTGGATTTTAAAATCCAGTATGATTCTCTTCCTTTGTCTCTTTGCAACAAGGCTGTTCTATCTCTTCTTGTATTGTGGGGCAACACCGGCAGAATCTAAAATAAATGACAAGGAACCCCTGGGTGGCTCAGTCTGTTAGGCGTCCAACTCTCGGTCTCAGCTCAGGTCACGATCTCATGGTTTGTGAGTTCAAGCCCCACGTTGGGCTCTGTGCTGACAGTGTGGAGCCTGCTTGGGATCCTCTCTCTTCCTTCTCTCTCTCTCTGCCCCTCCTCTGCTCATGCTCTCTCTCTCTCTCTCTCAAAAATAAACTTAAAAATTTTTAAAAATAAATAAGTAAATAAATGACAACTTTTTTAAAAAAGATGAATTGACAGCGATGGGTGGCAGAATGGATAGCAGGTGTGTGGCCAAGCAAGTGTAGTAAAAGATCAGTTGTAGAATCTATCTTGGGGATTTATGTAAATATTATAAAAACCTAGAACTTCAACTTTGGTGTGTGTTTTCAAGTTCTCATGATAAAATATTAGAAAAACAATGACAAAATAAGTGGCAGACAGACCTGCTACATCACAGAGTGAACAATACACAACACACAGCGCATCTAACTCAGGCGGCCAAGGTCCACACCAACTGCGATAAGTCATGTCGGTAGCATGTGTCTCGATATGACGTGGTGAGAATGGCACTTCACCTCTGTGGCTTTCCTTTCACAAACAGATAACCCAGGTCTGATCACAACAAAAAAAAAAATGGACAAATCCCAGCTGAAGGACTGTCCACAAAATCTCTGAGCAGTAAATTGTAAAAAGGTCAAAGTCATCCAAAACAAGGAAAGGCAGAGGAACTGTCACAGCTAAGAGGAGCCTAGGGAAACCCGATGACTTCAATGCAACGCGGTTCCCTGGATGGGATCCTGGAACAGAAGGAGACATTAGGTGAAAATCACCAAAATATGAATGAAGTAGGGACCTTAGTTAATGATAACCTATCAATACTGGCTATTCACTTTAGCAAACTCACCACACGAATGTAAGATGTTAACAATAAGAGAAAGTGGGTGTGGAACGTCCGGGAACTCTCCATTCTGTCTTCACAACTGTTCTGTAATTCTAAAACTTTTCTAAAATACAGGAGTTTACCTAAAAACACATGGCAAACATTACTGGAGGAATTAATGTTACTTTGTTAGTATACCAGGGGTGCTGTGAAATATATAACCTTCTAAATGCAGTTATAAGGTCTTTCCCTGGGTGTCCTATAGACTAAATGCTTCCATTTCCAGTGTTGACTGTGGTAGAGCAAAGGCCAAGTCATAGGAGTCATGTGTGGAATTACAGCATCTAGTCAGTTCAGTTGGTGTTAACAAACTGTGTGTGTGTGTGTGTGTGTGTGTGTGCGCGCGCGCGCGCCTGGGGATATGCAAATGCAAGATGGTGCCGTAAGATGATGTAGAACAGTTAGATGGGTGTGATAGCGTTTTCCCAGATTTGACTTGGTAATATGTGTTATACGGATATACACGCAGTAATACAAAAATATTTTATGACAGCTGTAAAGGTATTCTTATTCAACTTATTTATTATTTATAATAGGCACTGTGTCAGATTTCAACGTGTATAAACTTATTAACTGTAATGCTTCTGCTACGGCCCCCATCGTCACTAGATTGTAAAGTTACAGAAATAGCCAGAGAAAGAATTTCCTTCAAGGAGTCAGCTTTATCGGGCTGTTCTCTCTGGGCCCTCTGCTGGTTGCTTCACAACCTAGAATCTAAGGCCTTTCTCTGTCTTCTGGCATCTCCTACTGTTTGTTCGTGGGGCCTTCTCCTCAGCTATTTAGTTCTTGTGTATTCCTTTAAGACTTTAGTTGGACCAAAAAAAAAAAAAAATATTCAGTTCCAAAGTTTCACGGGTTTGAAAAATAACAGCTTGCCTTTATACTGAAAATGGCAACTTCCACATATATGATCTCATGGGATCCTCAACAGAAATCTTATAAAAATTCCTTTCTTAGGTAAGGGCATGGAGGGTAAGCTTAAAAGTGGCCCGGACTCCTGATGTTGGCGATTCTTGGCCATCCAGCATCGGATGACCCTTGCAGCATTCGGGGAACCCTCCAATCTTAGAAGGCAAGCATACATGTCCCCAGCCTCCGTTTCAGCCATGACACAGGCATGTGGCCCAAGACCCGCCTATGACCCAGCTCTGGCCGACAAAGGGTAGAATAGAATCGACATACAATAGAATAAAATTAGATTGACATACAATTGAATAAAATAGAAGCGACACAACAACAGACCGCACATATTTAAAGTATATAATTTGATAATTTTTGACATACATGTGACCTGCAAAATCATCACCAAAATCACACGAGCGATAATATTCATCACTGCCAAGAGTCTTTTTATGCTCCTTTGTAAGTCTTCTTTTCCACTCATTGCCACCCCCTCCCCCCCTCCCTGCCTATTCCAAGAGGCCACTGATCTGTTTTCTGTCATTACAGAAAATGATTTTCCGGAAATTTTGCGTAAATAGAATCATACAGAGTACACACTTTTTGTCTGGCTTCTTTCACCCAACATAACTATTTGGACATTCAGCTTGTTGCAAGTATCAATCATTTAACAATCCTTTTGATCGCTAAGTAGCATTCCGTCGTAAAGATATACCACAATTTATTCATTTGCTGATGGACATTTGGGTTGTTTCCAGGTTTGGCTTGTTACAAATAACGCTTCTATGGAGATTCATATCTAAGTCTTTGCATGGACATGTGCCTTCATTTCTTCTGAGTAAATGCCTGGGGTGAAATGTCTGGATAATATGATAAGGTAATGTTTAATTTAAGAAACTGCCAAGAATTTTCCAAAGTGATTGCACCATTTTACATGCCCACCAGCAAGGAGAGTTCCAGGCCCTTCACATCCTCTGCAACATTTGGTATGATAAGTCTTCTTAAATTTTAGCCTTTCTAATAGGTATGAAGAGATCTCATCACGGTTTAATTTGTGGTTCTCTAACAATGATATCGAGGTATCTTTTCATCTGCTTTTTTTTGCCACCCATATATATTCTTTGCTGAAGTATCTGGTCTTTTGCCCCATTTTTAATTGGGTCATTTGGGTTTATTTTATTATTGAGTTTTGAGAGAGCTCTTTACATATTCAGGTTACAAATATTTTCACATGTTCTGCTATCCTGGGATTTGCCATTTTGTTCTCTTAAAAGTGTCTTTTAGGGGCGCCTGGGTGGCTCAGTCGGTTAAGTATGCGACTTCGGCTCAGGTCATGATCTCACAGTTTGTGGGTTCGAGTCCTGCCTTAGGCTCTCTGCTGTCGGTGAGGAGCTTGCTTCTGATCCTCTATTTCCCTCTCTCTCTGCCCCTCCCCTGCTCTCTCTCTCTCTCTGTCTCTCTCTCTCTCTCTCAAAAATAAAGAAACATTACACATTTTGTTAAAAAGAGTGTGTTATAAAAGGCAGAAGTTTTAAATTGTGATGAAGTCCACTGCACCATTTTTTTTTTTTCTGTGTTCAATTGCTTGTAGTACCACATCCAAGAAATCTTTGCTTACCTCAGACTCTCAACTTGAATTCTCTTCCGTTTCCTTTAAACATTTTGTAAGCTTCGGGTTTACGTTTAGCTCTGTGATCCATGTGGGTTCATTTTTCCCTGTGGTGTTCCCACAGTCTCGCCGTTCCCTCCACCACAAAGTCAGCTTCTGTTCTGTCGCCCCTTTTCCTTGCCATCTAGCTGCCGTGGTCTCTTTTCCAAACTCTTGCTCTCTTCTGCCAAATGGTTCTGTTCACACTGTTCCCGCCACCCAGAACACTTTTCCCTTATCCCTTCTGGCCAAACACCTTATCTATTTGAATTCAGCATAAGATCTCCTGTGCTTGGCTTAGAGCTGAGCACACAGAAGACACTCTCCCCTTTTTAAAAAGGAGGGAATAAATGAGTGGGGTTGAGTTCCTAGACTAAGGTGACATGATAGTAAGCTGGGGGACTGGAATTTGGCTCTTGATTCCTGTCCCAGTTATAGTTTTTACGTGGCATTTGAATTGAAAGCTTGAAAGAACTTCTAGACCACCGTCACCTTCCCACACTCATTTTGGAGACGTCAATAGTCGTACCCAGCCTGCAAATCTTTGGGGGCTGAGCCCCTTCGTGCCCCACGATTGGTTGCTGTTAAACCATGAAGTTATTTATGGGTGACTTTAGTCTTTAAGAATTTCTGTTGATCCAATAATTGGTCTAAGCATTAGTTTCTGATGATTTATCTGTGTTCCCTGTGAATTAATGATGACTAATGATAGGGATTTAAGAACTGATACCCTCAGGTACCTAGCTGTTTTAAATAGCACATTAAACAATATAACACCTAAAGTTCACGTTCCTTTAAAAAATGTATTTCATGAAAACCCAGGAGGTGAACCATAAGTGCTATATTAGTTGCATTAAGGATTAATTTTATAGCTCCAGAGGTATAGCCAGAAGCAGATTCTTTCTTCTGTAAGTGAATTTGCCTTTCGCTAAGAACACAGGCACATGATGCATGGGTAGCATATGAATTCCGGCTCCCAAACTCCAAAACCCGGTGCTTAAAACAGAGAAGCATACAAACCTGATTTCAACTGTGAGGAAACATCAGAGAGACCCACACTGAGAGACAGGCTCAAAAGTATCAAGGTTATGAAAGACAAAAAAGACAACGGAGACCTGTCCCAGATTAGAGTCATTACAACTAAATGCAATTGTGAAATGCTGGCTTGGGTCCTAGGTTATAGAAAGAACATTGATGTGACAACTGGCAAAATTAGGACTAAGGTCTGTTGATTAATTAGTGGTATTGTCTGTACTATTTTTACTTTCCCGGTCTCGACAGTTGTACAATGGTTTCATTTGCGGAAGATAGAAGAATACGTGAAAACTTTTGGGACTATTTTTACCACTTGGATAGAAGACTAAAATTAATTCATAATAATATATTGTTTCAAATATCCCTAACATAAACAAATAAGCAAACAAAAAGCCAAAACAGATACATAAAAAGATGTATACATAGATGTTTCTATGCAGAGAATATCATAAAGATTTTAAGTTGGCGGGGTTCCAGGGCATCTGGGTGGCTCAGTGGGTCAAGCGTCCAACTCTTGATTTTGGCTCAGGTCATGATCTCATGGGTGTGTGAGCGCAAGCCCCACGTAGGACTCTCTGTTGTCAGCACAGACCCCGCTTCAGAGTCTCTGTCTCCCTTTCTCTCTGTGCCTCCTACACTCATTCCCTCTCTCTCTCTCTCTCTCAAAATAAATAAACTTAAAAAAAAAAAAAAAGAAAGTGTTATATGGGCAGGGTTCCAAACACACACACACACACACACACACACACACACACACACACACAAAGGCATGCAAATTGATCCTACTGACCCTATGGTCCCTCAAGAAAACAGAGTTCTTCTTGATATAATAGAAAAACAGAACCACCACCTCTGGTCTCAGCGGATGCAACAGCAGGAATACGGAACAGGTGCCTGACCTACTGCCTTGGGCTGCCCTGCTGACGGGGCCTGCGGGCTGCTGGGTGTCGGCCTAAGTCTTTGCAAAAGCTGCAAGGAATCGGGGCCTCCCTGCCCAAATACAAGTGAGCCACGAGTCCTTTTGAAATAGACACCTGAAAACCAGTCAGCTGTTTATATTCCAAGTATAACATGGTGCCGCAGTACAGGCTATTGTACTGTAATCGAGGGGCTTGATCAGATTTCCCTGTAAGGCTTGTCAGCTTCAAACCAAGAAGCTGGTGAACAGAGAAACATACAATCTTTTTTCCAAGCCGTATTGACAAAAAGAGATCATCCCAAAGACCCCTCCTCTTGAAAGCATTATGGTTCATGTTGTAAGCGAAGAAGCCTGGGCTCAAAGAAGTGTGCTGATCTGCTGAAGAATGCAGGGATGAGAGGGATTCCAGTGGCTTCCATCCAAGTCCTGCCCACCATAGGGAGGAGCGACTCCTCTCAGCCCCTGAGCTAGGTCAATGCCAGCGTCCCTTCTAACTTTAATTTAACCTATTTAACCTTCTGAGCAGTAACTTAAGGAAAGAACGTCTAGGGGCGCCTGGGTGGCGCAGTCGGTTAAGCGTCCGACTTCAGCCAGGTCACGATCTCGCGGTCCGTGAGTTCGAGCCCCGCGTTGGGCTCTGGGCTGATGGCTCAGAGCCTGGAGCCTGTTTCCGATTCTGTCTCCCTCTCTCTCTGCCCCTCCCCCGTTCATGCTCTGTCTCTCTCTGTCCCAAAAATAAATAAACGTTGAAAAAAAAAAAATTAAAAAAAAAAAAAAAAAAGAACGTCTATTCACGTGGAAAAACACAGACCAAACCCAAGTGCCATAATTACCATTACAACGCAAAGCCCGGCATTGCTGAGCGAGAGGCACTTCTCTCTCTCTGGTTCCGAAAAATGACTTGTGATGTGTCTACTTCTGTGCTCTGGAAGCTGTGGCCTCTGATCATACACTTCTACTCGGGTGTATTTTCAGTCCTCTTCCACTGGCGTCTCTCTGAAACAGGCTAACAACAGGCAAATGAAGACCTCCTTCCACAGCTCTCTCTATATCCCTTCACAGCCAAACACCAGGAAAAATGATACAGACTTGTCTTGCTTTCCACTGCCTCCTTAATCGACTCCACCATGCTCTGGGAGGGAAAGAGACGCTCAATAAGGCCACCTCTATATTACGAACCCAAGGGACATCTTCGGTTCTAATCTAACCGGACTACCCGGACCGTCCGGTACTGTGAGTCGTGCTCTCCCTGGAAGACATTCTGTCCTCAGCTTCCCTGACACTTCCAACTTTTCTCCTCTTTCTCTGGCAACGCCTCCTCCATATCCTTTGTCTGCTTGTACTTCTCTCCCCGGCCTATTAAATGTTGGAATTTCTTTTTTTTTTTTTTTTTTTCAACGTTTATTTATTTATTTGGGACAGAGAGAGACAGAGCATGAACGGGGGAGGGGCAGAGAGAGGGAGACACAGAATCGGAAACAGGCTCCAGGCTCTGAGCCATCAGCCCAGAGCCTGACGCGGGGCTCGAACTCACGGACCGAGAGATCGTGACCTGGCTGAAGTCGGACGCTTAACCGACTGCGCCACCCAGGCGCCCCAGATGTTGGAATTTCTTAAGAACAGATCCTAGGACTTCATTCTTCCGCTTGCTGTACTTTCCCGAAGTAATCTCATCCAATGTGGCTTTAAGTATCCTATGTTCTGGATTCCCACATACTCACCTCTGCGTTTCTGAGAGTCAACAGGTAGAGACCTCGCTGTCTCGAAAGCACTCCAAATCCAGCATGTCTAAAGCGGACTCGATCTCCACACCCAAGTCCCTGCACTCCTTCTGTTCTTCCCATTTCCTAGCTCACTGACTACACCACTATCACTGTAGTGGTCTTTCCAGAAACCCGGGCGTTATTGCTGACAATGCCCTCTCCTTCACCCCGTATCCAACACCAAAGGAATACTTGCCATCTTACTCCCTAAAAGATCTTTCGCATCCGTTCACTTGTCTCCATGTCTCCCAAAACCAGCCTCATCAGAGCGACGACTAGAGGAAAGTTCCCAGTTGATCTCTTGTCGCTTCCCCTGCACCGGAACCATTCTACCATTTCTTCCCTTAGTCTCTTCATGCCACAACCAAAGGAGCTTTTTTTCTTAACTTTAATTTTGGAATATTCATAAATTCACAGGAAGTTACAGAGGTAGGACAGAGAGGACCCGCCGACATGTTCTGCACCCAGGTTCCTTGATGGTTACATTTGGTATAGTTATAGTACAATGTCAAAGCCAGGAATTTGACATTGGCGCCATGTGTGGGTTTAGTCCTGTGGCATTTTATCACGTGTGTAGACTGATGTTACCACGGCTACAGCAATGGAGGCACAGAACCCTTATCACCACAGAGACCTCCCTCATGCCACCTCTTGGGAGTCAGACCTACCTCTCCCTACTGTCTGCTTCCATCATCTGGAACCCGTTCACCCTCCAATCTGTTCTCCATCTCTAACTAATTTTGTCTTTTTTGAAAATGCTGTCTCCTTAAAAATCATAGAGTAGGTGATTCTCGGAGATTGGCTTGTGTCACTCAACACGATGCCCTTGAGATCTATGTTACTGCGTACCAATGGTTTGCTCCTTTTTCTTGTTCGGCAGTATTCATGTTGTGGATGAGTGAACTTCCATGAATTCATTTCGGCTGTTTCTAATTTTGGCTCACATAAGTAAAACCACAGTGAACGGTTGTATACAGGCGTGAATGTGAACATAAGCCTCATTCCTCTGAAAAGCCCAGGGGCGGAACTGTGTATTTGGTTTTATAAGAAACTACCAAATCATTTTCCAGCCTGGCTGTATCATTTTACCAGCAACGTCTGAGAGATCCACTTTCTCTGCGTCTCTAACAGCACTTGGGATCGTCACTTTTTTTTAAGCTGTTCTAAGGGTGTGTGGTGTTCTCTCACCTTGGTCTTCATTTACATTTAGCTAATGGTTAGTGGGGCTGAACGTTTTTAATATGCTTGTTGCCATTTGTATATATTCTTTGGTCCAATGTCTCTTCATATCTTTTGCCCATTTTCTGATTGGCTTGTTTGTTGTTGTTGTTGTTGTTGTTGTTGTTGTTGTTTCTGAAGCTGCCCGTTGAGAATTCTTTACATATTGTAGCTAAGAATCCCTTGTCGGATATGTGGTTCGCAAATATTTTCTCCCAGTCTGTAGCTTGTCGTTTCATCCTCCTAACAGAGGCTTTTGCAGAGCAGAAGTTTTCAATGTTGATGAAATCCAATTTATTCGTATTTTTTTCTTTTGTTAATCATGCCTTTGGTGTTTCAGAACTCTCCACCAAGCCCTGAGTCCTGAAGATGTTCCTCTATGTTATCTTCTGAAAGTTCTATGGCTTTATGTCTTACCTTCACATTTATACTCCATTTTAAGTTAATCGTCATATAAGGTGTGAAGTTTAGGTCAAGGTTCAGCTTTTGGCCTGTGGACGTCTAATTGCTCTGGCACCATTTGTTACAAAAACAAAACAACAACAACAAAAACACCAAAAAAAAAAAAATCCATCCTTCTTCCACTGAATTGGTTTCGCAGCCTTATCAAACAACAGTTGGTGTACTTACGTGAAGATATTTCTTGGTTTCTCTAATTTGTTCCACTGATCTGTGCGTCTATCCCTCTACTAACGTGAACAGTCTTGATAATCGTAGCTACATGGTATCTTGACATTAGGTAGAGTAGTTCCTCCCACTTTACCCTTCCTTTGTAGAATTGTTTTAGCTATTCTCGTTCCTTTGCCTTCCCATACACTTTTCGGAATAATCTTGTCTATATCTTCAGAAAATCTTGCTGGGATTTTAATGAGAATTATATTAAATCTGTATATCAATCTGGGGAGAACTGGCATTGTTACTATGTTGTGTCTTCCTCTTCATGAAAATGGAATATCTATCGATCGATCTATCTATCTATCTATTTGACAGAGAGAGAGTCAGAGAGCATGTGCCAGCAAGGGAGAGTGGCAGAGACAGAGAGAGAAAGAGAGACAGAGAGAGAGAGAGAGAGAGAGAGAGAGAACCTCAAGCAGGCTCCACACCCACTGACATGGGGCTCTATCCCATGACCCTGGGATCATGACCTGAGCCAAAGTAGAGTCAGACGCTCAATCAACCAAGCCACCCAGGTGCCCCTCTCCACTTATTTAGATCTTTGATTTCATTCATCACTGTCTAGTAGTTTTAGGCACATAAATCTTGTACGTGTTTTGTTAGACTTATACCTAAGTATTTCATTGCTTTAGTGATTGTAAATAGTATTGTATATCTCATTTCAGTTTCCACAAGCTAATTGCTAGTATATATAAATACTATATAGATTGATTTTTGTATGCTGATCTTGTAATAGCAAAGAACTCACTAATAGCTATACGAGTTGTTTTGTAGATTCCTCGTGATTTCTACGTGGACAGTATGTAATATGCAAATAGGGACAGTTTTATTACTTCCTTTTCATTCTATATGCGTTTTCTTTTATTTTCTTCCTTATTGTGCTGGCTAAAATTTCCAGGTCTATGCTGAGTAGCCGTTATAAGAGTGGCTATCCTTACCTTACCCTCAACCTTAGGGAGAAAGCATCAGTTCTTCACCACTAAGTCGGATGTTAACAATAGGTGTTTTATGAGCATTCTGTTCTAGTTTGAGGAGGTTCCCTTTTATTCCTATTTTTCTGATAGTTTTTTTTTTTTTTTTATCATGAATGGGTGTGTTGGATTTTGTCAGGTGCTTTTCCTGAATTGCTTGATTTAACCATGTCATTTCTCTCCTTTAACCTGTTAACATGGTGGATTCCCACTGACTGATTTTCACGTATTAAACCAGGTTTGCATTCCTAGAATAAAGCCCAGTTAGTCATGGTGTGTAATCATTTTTAATTTCATTTACTGCTATTGTTATATAAAACTAATGTTTATTCAGGTACATTGTCCCAGAATGATCTTCCAAAAC
This sequence comes from Puma concolor, assembly GCF_028749965.1. NCBI lineage: Eukaryota > Metazoa > Chordata > Mammalia > Carnivora > Felidae > Puma > Puma concolor. Next base: position 17,436,608 of record NC_141671.1, read on the forward strand.
ATAAATTCGACCGTGTAATTCCTCTGTTTACATCCTTCACTTGCTTTCAACTACCTATAGGAAACAGATATAGATCGAAGCCTTATTCTGGCCCAGCTCATGGCCCAGTCTGGCCCCTGCCTTCCTCGTTACTTCATCCTGTGCTGCTGTGTCACTTTCTGTGCTCTGGGCTCCCTTCTTGGCCTTCACGCTGTTCTCTCTGCCTCCGACACTTCCCCTACCTTTTACCAAATTAACTCTTACATACCCCTCAGATCTTGGACATCTGGGTCCAGACTTTTATTTAACTTTCATGCGATTGCATCAGTTTCTTCTGCACATAGCTCCGAGTTACATGATTATGTGTGCTATTATTTAATGTCTTCCTGTCCCATGAGATGCAAAATTTTACATGAACAGAGGCCATGGCCATCTGAGTTTCCATAGTAACTCCCTTACCGGGCAAAAAGAAGGCATCTAATACTTGTTGAATAAATGCACCAAAGAAAGTTTAAGTGGAGGGTAAGCAAAGGTACCTGGGTGAGAAAGATAAGTGGGCGCAGGGTGGTTGCCCAGTTGGGAAGGTATAGGGTCCTGGGAGACAACACTCAAAGGGCAAGGCTTTGACTTCCAGATGGAAGAAGGAGTACCATGGTTTGTAGACAAAGGGGGGCCATGGCTTCTGGATAGAAGAAAGCCCCTGAACTTGCTATCGGTTGTTATAAACGTATGTATGCTTTCATATTTCACCTCTTTTCTCCAATGTTTATCTCTGCAAGGTGATCTTTGAGTAACAAATACACCTATTTCTCATTTATTTGTATATATGTATAAATTGATTGGTTCTTCAGAATCTTCCAGAAACAAAAAAGGCAGCTAACAAAACAACTGGATGATCTCAGAAAGTTAAGATCAGAGATTGTTTTCCAAACTTTTACTAATAACTTTGAGAAGCCAACTCTAAGATCGTTTTAAAGTCTGTCATGTTCTTTCATTTAGCTCTATTTGACTCCGATGAAAACTCTTCCTCGCCTTCTGTGATTCAATGATTTCCTGAGACTGTGCTCATCCTTTGTTCCATTTCATCTTACCTTCTCTGTCTTTCCTGCCCCCTAATCACGCGTCTTCCACAGGGTTCTGGCCCCAGCCTTTCCTCTCCTCACTTTCTCCTCCCCACTGAGCATCTGTTCACCAAGCATCTCTGTGGGGATCACTCTCTCACCGAGTGCTCTTAATGGTAATGACTTTCAGGACCCCTGGCTGGAGGTCATGCTATGCTGCTGCTTCCAAGGCTCCAAAATCTCCTTTTACTCCATAGTCAGCTCTATTGAAATATAAGATGAGATAAAGAATTCCCTGGGGGATGTAATATGTGGATGGTAAGATTACATTTCTATTAATTCCTCCTAGAATCTTTGTCTCCCTAAAAGAATGGAGACGAGCCCCAAACATATTCAGTACAATTCAACTCTACCTCTGGGAATGAGCTATTTTCTTCTATCCCAAGACTGGGCTTCCTGAGAAAATGATCCACATTTCCCTAAGAAGATAAAACTTGCTTCAAGCCTAGAAATATTTAACTATAAGCTTATCATAAGCATTAAAAAGATATTGATCACCTATCTAATCCTGACATCCATTTCTCCAGTTACCCAATACTCCACTGATTCAAGGGAATGTGTACATTATAATAATAACAGTTTTGTGACCTCAAAGTAACATTTCTCATTACCTCCTTGTTGCAAGATTAGCTAAAATGGTTGTGTGTGTGCACGCACACACGCATGTGCATATGTGTGTGTGACTCAGAAACTTTTAAAAAGGCTCCAACTGCTTTGGGTTGTTCTTCGAAATCTGTTTTTTGTTTTTCTTTCTAAAACACACATGTGCCTTGTGCACATCTCAGCAACGAACAAAACTTATGTTTTTAGCCCTGACTTCCCTCCGGAGCTCATCCCCCTAATTTTTTCCTGCTCAACAGACCAGTTCACATAAAAACTAACTGTGAATTCCTTGAAAGCAGGGGCAATGTTGGATATACTTTTATATACTCCATGCCTAGTACAGTGCCCAGTTCAGAGCAGACGCCCAGAAGTATTAAAGAAATGAAGGGACATTATGCAAGATTATGAGATTATGGGATACTGTTTGTGGAAAGCACTTAAGGGTCAAGTATATTGGTATGGGTTACTATTAATTGAAAGGGTGCTATTAATTAAAAAATAACAATAGCAATCAACATTTGCACTATACTTGAAGACATGTTAGCATTAAAGTCATGTATTAGTACTTTCTTTTTTGAGAGAGAGAGAGAGCGCGCATGTGCACATGCATGCATGAGTTGGAGAGGGGCAAAGGGAGACAAAGAGATTTGTATGCAGGTTCCATGCTCAGTGCAGAGCCCAACGCAGGGCTCTGTCCCACAACCCTAGGATCATTACCTGAGCTGAAATCAAGAGTCATATGCTTAACTGACTGCGCCACTCAGATGGCCCCATGTATTAATACTTCAAACTTAATTTAGCAACATCTTCCTCAGTATGGCTACAACCTTAAGTCCTACTCCTCCAAACTAATGAAATCAGCCCAGTCAATGTCCCTGGAACATATTATCTTTATTTCTATCATATATCTGTAATTTTTGATAAAATTGGATTCCTATTTATTCTTATTTAAATGTTCTTCAAGGTTCATCTCAGCCCCCACCTCCTATAGCAAGGATTCCCTCAGCCTTCAAGCCCACACGTCTCTGTCCTCTGAATTCTTTAAAAAAAATTTTTTTTTACATTTATTTATTTTTGAGAGACAGAGTGAGACAGAACATGAGCAGAGGAGGGGCAGAGAGAGAAAGAGACACAGAATCTGAAGCAGGCTCCAGGCTCTGAACAAGCGTTCAGCACAGAGCCTGATGTGGGGCTCGAACTCACGAACCACGAGATCATGACCTGAGCCGAAGTCGAACGCTCAACCGGCCAAGCCACCCAGGCACCCCCAGGGTCATCCTAGTTTTAAAGCTGGTATTTGCAGCTTTGTTTATTCTCATTTTTCGAAGTCTATGTCAAAAGGATGGCACTGAGGTAGTTGAAAATCAAAGGCCAAGTGTGATATAAAGTTCCCCAGTTATATTATCAGCTGAATTCATATCTACATAATGTTTCTGTGTTTTTGATTTTTGTATGTATAAGGTCATTGATCAGAAGACAACTGGAATGGGGATATATGGGAGGATTTAAAGACTTCCAATTTTCCCAACCCTCAACCCACTCTTAGCATCCCCTTTTGAGTCTCCACTTTCCTTGTCTGATTGGGCATCTCCATGTTTGGCCTGAAGATTCTGACCTTCTCTCAGATGGAGAAGAGCAGATTCTTTTAATGCTCTATGCCCCCCCAAACCACTTTACATGCCAGTCCTCGATATCCCCAGACATGTAGCTAAAATCAGAACCCAGAATTTCCTAAGGGGAAGGGAAGATTTACAAAGCCAAACCCAGTAGATTTACCCACTAAAAGCCTTAAAAGACTTTACTCAATTATATTGACAAAGATCTGCCGATGTGTGAGAAAAGGGATCCTGAGGGCTATTGAGTCAGGCAGGAGGAATAAACATCATTTTGATCAGGATAACTGTGGGTACAATCACCCATGATTCCGGATCTACTAATGCTACGCTGAGCAGCTGAGAGCCATTCTCACAGAGTGCTTGTCAGCTGAAGAAGCCTTGGCTCAATTGGAAGTTCAGTCTCTGGAAAGTTGAGAGGCCGGAAATGGTGAGTTCAATAGAGAAGAAAATAATTCAAAGATGTCAAGAGATAGGAATGCAGTTGTAGAAGTAGCCCCATAGATGATCTCATCATCAGGGCCTGAGATAGCCACTGGCGAGGGAGACACCAACGTCTTTGAAAAGCAACATAGTGGCTCTTCTCTGTGGGCTGGGCGTACTGCAGGAAGATGTTGCCATTGAAAAGGCAACTTGCCTTGATTGCGATGACCATGGGAACGTCCCAAGGTGGCAAAGGGTATGTAATTACACTAGAACAGACAAATACAAATAGGTACACACTCACCTTGGTAGACATTAGGACTCATCGGAAAGACTGACCTGCTGAGGTCTTAGGGCATGGTAGGTTGATCATCGAGTTCCTGGCCCAGCTTGATGTATATAACTAAGAAAATTCCAGATTTGGTGAATCAAGGCTCCCACCGTATCAGAAGGTTGGGGTCATTTCTAAATCTCAATCAGTTCACAGGTCCACACTTCCTCAAATGAAGGCTTAATAACCCACTTTCTAGCATTGCAGGTGATAGTACTGAATTTCACTCCTAGCCTTCCTCGGAGGCACTTGTGTCCATTCTTATGGGTCCCTGTACTGTGGAAAAGAAAATTCCCAAACTTTTCAGGAGTATTTGGACATTGGCTTCAAGCCGACCATATTACAAAAGCAGGAGACCACTACAGATCAGGTGAACAATAGAATTTTGGAGTGTGTGTGTTAGACTTTTTTTTTCTTTTGGTGGTGGTGGGGAATATAATAAATATGGAGAAGATGGGGCACCTGGATGGCTCAGTCAGTTAAGTGTCCGACGTCAGCTCAGGTCAGGATCTCACGGTTTGTGAGTTCGAGCCCCACGTCGGGCTCTGGGCTGACAGCTCAGAGCCTGGAGCCTGCTTCAGATTCTGTGTCTCCCTCTCTCTCTCTGCCCCTCCCTGCTTGTGCTCTGTCTGTCTCTCTCTCTCTCTCTCAAAAATAAATACTTTAAAAAAATTTTAATTTCAAAAAACATGGAGAAGAATGTAAAACCCATGACGAGTTTTCGCTCACGTAATAGCATCTATTCTCCCCTTCAACACTGAGTCCCTTCCCCCTTGCATCTTGGAGTCTCACGTGCTCCAGTCTCCCTCACACCCTAAGGTCTTTGAACTTGCTTGTCCCTGATCTGACCTTCCATCTCACCTCTTCCTACCCCCTCACCTAATGAATTCTTCCTCACCCTTCACATGCCAGCTCCGGCTGGGACACTTCCATAGGGAAACTTGCCTGTGTCCGTCTCTGCTCGAATCTAGGAATTTGGTCAACTTCCTTGGTTCCGCAGCATCATGGGACGGTGTTCCTTTCCTCCAAAACACTACCCTCAGTTTGTTGGTGTAAGGTCATGAGGGTGACTTGATTAGTATTGGACAATATTAACCTGAATAGTATCCACTGGACGGTGAGCACCTTAAGAGCCGGAACCACATGGTTTTCTTCATCACTGGATCCCTGTCTCCCAAGTACAATGCCTGGCATGGCAGACCCTCAAAAATATCTCTCAAATGAATGAATGAATAAATGAATGTACGTACATTGTTTATTTCAAAAAAAAAACCTTATAAGAATTCAAATTTGGCATACATCAGCCACTGTCTTTCAGGATCTTTAGTATTGGCAGCCTTTTTTCTGGTAATGGTGAGCAGAAACATATTCTCCTTCTCACTACCCATGTCTGAAGGTATACGTGTGCCCCCCTCCAGAACAGAGGCTGCCTCAATAAAGTCACAGTAGGATACTCTTCCCTAAAGTTTAACCAGACTATTTAAGGGCCGACTTGGGATCTGAAAAAAGTAACAAGATTCTACGGCAAGGATAACAAGGGAAAATGGAACCATCCGTCATCTCTTTCTGTCTTTTGTTTCAGCATCCCGGAGAAGGGGTTAAGGGAAGGGTTTGCGGCTGAGAGACTGGATTTTAATTGGTCTACAAAACTCTAATAAAGCTTTGTTTCGCGTCTTTAATTTCACCATACTTCCCTTTTAACAAACTTCAAGGAAATAACTCACCCTGAACTGCAACAGTAGATTGCCAAAGAGCCACCAAATAAGAAAGGCACATGTTTCCTGTATTTGGGTGAATGAACCAGCAATGCTCACTTAAAAGGCTTTTTTACTAGCAGAGGATGCAAAAGAGGTTTTCCTCCAGTGTTACTTTTCTAATGAAAACATTTGGTGCCACCTGCTGGCAATATTCACACGGACTTCTTGGCATTCACAGAGCATAAAGATCTCCCGAACAAGCTAGATCTGAAAAACCCTACAATGAATTGGGCAAATTTCTAAGAAGATAGAGAATTTAAGTTTCTTATTTTCTTACTGGAAAAAAAAAATTCCATCTGAGATACTCCACCACTTGGGCGATCTATGTTCCCGCAGAAGTATTTAACTGAAAATTTTCTTTACGGGAATATACTTTTGGGGCGCCTGGGTAGCTCAGTTGGGTGAGCGTCCGACTTCGGCTCAGGTCATGATCTCGCAGCTCATGAGTTCGAGCCCCGTGTCGGGCTCTGGGCTGACAGCTCAGAGCCTGGAGCCTGCTTCGGATTCTGGGTCTCCCTCTCTCTCTGCCCCTAACCCACTCACATTCTGTCTCTGTCTCTCTCAAAAATAAATAAGCATTTTAAAAAATTGTTTTAAATAAAGGAATATACTTTTGGGGCGCCTGAATGGCTCAGTCTGTTAAGCATCTGGCTTCCGTTCAGGTCATGATCTCGTGGTTCATGGGTCAAGCCCCACGTTGGGCTCTGTACTGACAGCCCAGAGCCTGGATCCTGCTTCGGATTCTGTGTCTCCCTCTCTCTCTGCCCCTTCCCTGCTCACACTCTGGCTCTCTCTGGCTCTCAAAAATGAATAAAGGTTAAAAGAAATTTTTTTAAAGGAATATACTTTCTACATAGCTCATTTTTGAGCTAACAGGACAGTTGAGAGGAGAAGGAATTGCCCAGAAATCCTAAGGCCTCTTCCATCTCTTAACACACTAGGATTCTGAGAAGGTTCGAGAATGTTTCTCGTGATAACATTTGGCCCAAGCAAACTCATCCAGTTGGCTAGCTTTCCCTTTGCGAAAAGCCTCACATTCCACTTCCTTGGGTAAGACGCAAATAAACCCAGTTAGTCCCTCTGATGTTTTACAAACCAAAATTACACTTAACCTACCATTCATTCCTGAGTATGAGAAAGACTAGAGGAGGGATATTTAGTGTCTTAACAAGCTCATGTGAGGATAGCTGACATAATTAACTAGCTGACTTATTACTTTAACTGGCTGACATAATTAACACAAATTATGTTTCAGAGAAATCCACCCCCTTATAAATCAACTGTGTTTACAAATCCCCACATGCTCAAGCCATGTGTAGGAGCAGCAAGGAGAAAAAAGTCATTTTCCTGGAAATGTGTGGGTTGATTAGCCGAGACAAGCCCTGTCCGCCTCGCCCTCCCAAGGCACATTCATGGTAAAGGTGTTTCTTAGTAGGCTGACCTCATTGGTGCCGAGCGTCGGAAATTTGGTCCTAAGGATCAGCCGGTACAGAAAGGCATCCGCAGACTTAGCAAAGTGGTTAGCGTTTCTCAGAGGCCCAAGAGATTAGGTGACTCTTCCGTGGGCCTTTACAGTTAGGGCAGAGCCAGAGACAAGACGTGAGGTCCCCCGATTCTCTGCCTTCTGCTTCTCCTTCGTCCTCACGCTTGCTCTAACGGATGCCTTCCTATGGAATGCAGAGCACGAAGGTGACCGGAGAGGAGGAAAAACCCCCTGTGAGTGCAAATAATCTACATCGCTCAGCTGGGTGTCTTTCTCTTTAAAGAAATGAAAAAAAGCCCTTGAAGTCAAACAAAGGGGGAGGGGAGAAACTGACAACTCGGCTAAGCAGAAGGCATGCAGCAAAGTGAATCCTGATGCCCGTGTTAAGTGCCTACTAGGTGACTGAGTACTTTACACACATTATCGTCAAGTCTAGTAAACACTCTTCAAGAGGGCGCGGTCATGTCCGTTTCACAGGTGAGCCGGTGGTAAGTGACCCACCGTCGCGCGGTAATGAAGGGCAGAAGCTGCCCGTGACACCAGGACTCCCGTCTCCAAACCTACGGTCTGTTCACTCGGCCAGGCCGCCTTCTCTGCGCGCCTAGAACTGTGCCCCTTCTTGCGGGCAACTTGGACGGGACAAGGGGCAGAAGCACTGAGAGCCCACCGAAGCACGTCCTCCGTCACGAGCTAAGGAAGTGCCACTTCTAATAAGCCCCCTTAATGCACAGAGCGGCCCCCCCGGCAGCATAACCTCCAGTAGCTGTTGAACTCAGCATTTGCCTTTAAAATGAGAATTATTGACTCAGGGCGAAGACTTCAGTTTCAAGCATGAGTCATCCCGCCCAGCAGACCTGGTTTGTTTTTAGCCAAATGTGGGGTGTGTGTTCACCAACAAAGCATGTCACAGAGGATGTACACACACACACACACACACACACACACACACACACACGTCCGCCTATTACAGCTCCCTCAGACATCCCTTGCCTGCCAGAATAGGGTCTGTTTGTGGCCGCCCCCCAGCCCCCAACAGCGTTAGGGAATGTGATCTTTGCAGAGGTCACAGACAGGAAATGACCTTGAGGAAAGTCACTTGATGTCATTCCTTGAGTGTTCTGCAGTCAGCTCCTAAAACTGTCAGGAATGAGGTAGTGAGTGTCTCCTTCAGCTGCACAAACAGAGGCCACCAAAGGATTCCAGGAAAGAAAAAAGTGGGCGATCACAGTAATTCACATGTGAACCAAACCCGGCAGCTACCATCTTCTAGAGGCAGGACGTTGAACGTACGTGTGGCATCTCAGTTTTCCTATCTGCTGGGTGGGCCTCAGAGCATGACACAGGTAGTCCTTGGTGAAAATGCTGCTTCTCGTTCTTTCTGTCTGCAGCCTCCAAACTCATGATGTGATCACTGGCGTCCATCCGAACCCAGAACTGTGGCCCCCACGAAGGGTTGGCCAGCCCAGCTCCCCTGCTGTCGAGACCACACTGATGCTAAAACAGGACAAATCCACAAGCCGGACATTTAATATAAAACTGCTTGCATCGGATTCTCGAAGGGTCCATTTCCCCCCAAACTTGAAGAGTCACTGTTATAAAGTCTCCTCCCTCCCAGCTTCTGGAAGCTGTCTCTTCTTCTTGGTAACTGTCACCGAAGGGGTCAGGCCTCATGGCTTCTCCTCAAATACTGCAGCCCGTCCACACTGTCTCCCTGTCTTCAAGCTTCCCCTCTGTCATTCTCCGAACCACTGCTGGAGTGGGCACTCTGACCTGCCCGTCAAAAGCAGTGCATATGGTTGGCTGTCTCCTGGTATCATTCCCCTGTCTCCTTTCAGACAGAGCCGGGTTTTATTCAGGGATCCACAGCTCTCTCCTTTGCCTGTGCCTCAAGGAAAGCCGTCCAGACCCCCTTTTCCTTGGATGGGCCTCACTGGCCTAACCAGCGACTGGTTTAGTTACAATCCACATCTCAATTCTGGGCAATGATATGTGGAAGATGGTTTTGGGCTATTTCTCGGAAAGTTCTTCATCACTCTTATCTGTAGGCCACGAAACAGACATAACTCTGTCATGATGCTATCACACTGCTTTATTCCTTGACATCTTTTGGTCCCTACTGAGACCGCAAGTTCACAGAATAGACCTTCCCTTATGCTACTTTTCATCCCATTCCTAATACAATACCTGGCATATGGCAGGTTCTCAAATAGCATTTGTTGAACGAACGGATGGATGGATGAACATACGAATAACATTATAAGCCATCCTAAGTGGTGAATTTTCCTAATGTACTTTCTAATAGACAAAAAAACAAAGACCTGGGGCACCTGCGTGGCTCAGTCAGTTAAGTGCCCTACTCTCGATTTCGGCTCAGGTCGTGATCTCACTGTTGTGAATTCGAGCCCCCGCATCTCAAAGCCGACAGTGCAGAGCCTTCTTGAGATTCTCCCTCTCCCTTTCTCTCTGCCCCTCCCCTGCTCACATTCTCTCTCTTTCTCTCTCAAAATAAATAAACTTAAAAAAAAAAAAAAGACAAAGACCTTAGTTCACAGCATCCACTTAGAGATAACATTTGGCTACAAACTGTCATCGGCCATTGCTGTCTTTTCCAGAACATGTTTCGGGGCCAGATTTGAACCTTCTTTCCCAATTAGGAAATGGCTTCTCAATGATATACACAAGGGGACTCCTGTACAGGATGTTATGATCACAACAAATCGAGGTTTTAGGACACCAAAGGCAGTGAGACTTTCAACACCCTGTCCCTCTCAGTAGAGACAGTACCATGCACTGGCCCGCACCAGCACAATCAACATGAGAGGTGAATCAGAAGGGATCCTGGCATCATTTGAACGTGGATGAAGTGGATATAAGGTATAAGGTCTACTCCCCTCATCACCAAACGCATTAAAGTAACCATCCTGCCGGTTCCTATACGGTCCAGAGGACAAATTAGCAAAGCTGTATACAGACCGCTATGGAATCGTTTGCAATTAAGAGCGGTAATTTAGCTCCTGTTCCTGTAATTACAACTTCTCCTGTGTGGACAGACAGATCCCTCATTGTGTCTGGAACAATCGCAGCATTCCAAACACAAAGCACGCCAAAGCAGCATACCCCAGGGCCGGCTCTGTCCACAATCTATCGCTCACAGCTCTGTGCTGCAGCCGGCTGGAGGACCCAGTTTCCTGCCATTGTTAGCACGCTGAGCTTAGAATTCCATCCAAATGGATTTGACCCTTTACTAAACAGCAGTGCATATTTCCCTGATTAGTATATTCCTGTGTTTAGATGGGAAGTGGCAAGGTTGGGGGAGGTAAAGGGAGAAAGACAAGGAAAATAACAAGAAGGAAAAAAAACAACTTTATTCTATTCAGGCTGTAATGGTTACAACCTGGAGCCCTGGCTCCATCCACAAGTGTAATAAAACTGCTCTCCCAGACATAAATACACAGACTTCTATCAGAAATCCTGTGCTCCGTGCGTGTAGTAAAGTAACTGGACCGGGAGTGAGCACACACACCTGGCTTCATCAATAAACAGGCATTGCGGGGTGCCTGGGTGGCTCAGTCGGTTAAGCGTCCGACTTGATCTCACGGTTTGCGGGTTCGAGTCCCACGTCAGGCTCTGTGCTGACCGTTCAGAGCCTGCAGCCCGCTTCGGATTCTGTGTCTCCCTCTCTCTCTCTCTCTGCCCCTCCCCTGCTCATGCTCTGTTTCTGTCTCAAAAATAAGTAAAACATTAAAAAAAATTTTTAAATAAACAGGCATTGCTACGGGGGCTCTGTTTATTCACAACAGGAGGACACAAAGAATGGCAACCTCTTGTGATGGTCTTTATCTGCATAGTCTCTGTTTCTTAACATCTTCTTTCTTCTCATGGTGACATTAACTAGGGGCCTTTTGGTATTGGGCAACTGGGGTGATTCCTAGATATGCAAGACTACAGGGCTCCTCTCCACACAATGCCTTCTAGCATCAGGCCTTACTTTTTTTGCTGTTTTCTCACCACTTCCATCCATTTGTATTGCCCTTTATATCGAGCTAAAACTACCTCTTATAGATCAATTCACCATGTGTCTTATAGCAAATATCTTATGACCACATGTATATTAAGGTCTATTCATAAATGACCCAAAGGCAGAGAAAAAATAATTCACCATCTAAAAACCCATGAGGCTATCAACATTTAAAACTTAAGTGCTTCAAAAGGCACCATTGAGAAAGTTAAAAGGCGACACACAGAGAGGGAAACCATAAAAATGTTTTGCAAATCAGATATCTCATAAAGGTCTTGTATCTAGAAAACATAGGGAACTGTGACAACTCAAGGTAAATAGCCCAAATAAAAGTGGACAAGAATCTGAACAGACATCTCTCTGGAGAAGACGTACAAATGACCACAAGCACATAAAAAGATGCTCAACATCGCTAGCCATCGGATGAATGCAAATCAAAACCACAAGGAGATTACACCGCACACCTACTCAAATGGCTCTTTAAGAAAAAGAAAAACCGATAATAACGAGTGTTGGGGAGAATGTGAAGAACCTGGACCACTCAGATGCTGCTAAATGGGAATTCAAAATGGTGCAGATGCTTTGGGAAACAGTGTGGCACCTCCTTAAGTAGTTAAACATAGAGTTATCATGTCACTTGGCAATTCTACTCTGAGGTACGTAGCCAAGAGACATGAAAACATTTGTCCACACAAATACTTGTACATGAATGGGTCTAGCAGCATTATTCCCAAGAGCTAAAAAAGTAGAAACAAGCCAACGTCCAACAACTAATGAAACCACAAATGAAATGCTATATAACCATTGCAATGGAATAGCACTCAGCGATAAAAAGACATGAAACACGAACACATGCCACAATGTGGGTGAACCCGGAGAACATACTGAATGAAAGAAGCCAGTCACAAAAGACTACACGTTTTAGGATTGCATCGTATGTGATATGCACAGTTGGCAAGTGATAGAGGCAGAGAAAAGATCGGCGGTTGCCAAAGCTGAGGGGACAAAGTAACTGAATAGAAATGTCTCCAAAGACAATGCAGAGATGGCCAAGGGGAGTATTTGGGGCTGACAATTAAGAGATGTAGGGTTTCTCTTTAGGGTAATGGAAATGGTCTAAAACTGATGGTGGTGACAGATACACAGCTCTGTGAATACCGTAAATGTCATCGATCTGTATACTTTAAATGAGCCAATTGGATGTGATGTGAATTGTATCTCAACAAAACTTTAAACAGAACCGTGAGGTTAGTTAAATACTCATAATGTGTTACCAAATTTCATTGAAAGAGCATGGGGCTTAAACCCAGAATCCTTGAAGTCTTGTCCTTACGTTGACCCCACTCTAAACTAAGTAAACCAGAGCGATTCTCTTCAGTCTCGACTTCCGTGCCCTCACCTGTAAATGAGGAGGGTGGACAGATGTTCTCTGAAGACCTTCCTGCCCCCCTTTTTTAAAAAACACTGACCTCCCACACAATTGTGCTGATAAAGTGCCCTGACTGTTCTTTGAACTCTCTAAAGTTATCATATTCTTTTCTTTGGTTTTTAAAATTCCACCGCCGACTCCACTGGGTAGTTAAAATAATAAGTTAATTGTGTTTGATTTCAATGAGAGCAGTGTTTTAAATTAGTGTGATTTGTTTACATGCTGATAACAGCCGTTTTCTGTGAGCTCGGGATGGGGGGGGCGGGTACCACTGAGCTGATACAAATGAAACCTGCTGACTTAGAACTAGGCCGGGACGGGGGAGACGGGCAGTCGAGGACCTGGGAAGCCCCTTCCTACCCGTTCGAAGTGAGACCCACAGTCCTTCCTGCACTAATCCTCATTTTCCAGTGTCCTTCTGGGTGATTCTGAGCATGTCAGGTCACTAGCCCAGCACCACACAGACCTGCAGATTAGTCCTGGCCTGTGGATTCATCACCTCATGGCCTAACATTTTTGGGACACGAGCTTTGTCGTTATAGTTTTGACTTTTTTGACCTAATGGTGATGGGCACAGGGTCTCTCTCTGCCAAACTACTGCATAAATCACCGGCCAGATAAATCGCTTGCCTGATCCAATGTAATTCACCCAAGCCTGGCCACAGAGGGTCCAGAACAGGGTCCCTTGTCTCCCAACCCCTCGCGTTTGCAGGTGACCTGACTGCACTGAGGCAGGGACTATCTGTTCTCCCTCTTCCCCAGGCCTCTAAATTCCATTATGATAATGGCCTTGAGCATAAAACACATGGAAAGGGGTCCTAGTCATTTCTGTTTTTTTAATGTTTTATTTGTTTATTTTTTTTGAGAGAGAGAGAGAGAGAGCACGAGCGGATATGAGGTGGGCTCTGTACTGACAGGCTGACAGCAGTGAGCCTGATGCGGGGCCCGACCTCATGAACCCTGAGATCATGACGTGAGCCCAAGTCGGATGCTCAACCGACGGAACTAACCAGGCATCCCACAGTTGCTAGCTATTTAATGCCTGCGACAGTCGGCCTCCTCAACCAGTCGTTGAGATCAGAACCGAGGCTGTTTCTCCACTACCCCCCTCAGTACCTACGATAGTCACAATAGGCATTAAATGAGCATTTGTTAACCGTCTCCCTTAAAGTGGGTCCTCAGGGAACACTTAACAAAGATGTGGTCCGCGGCAGATGTAGTAAGCAAGCCAAACGTGGAAAATGGCAGTGGAAAATTTTGTGAAGTGTTACGGTCACACCCTACTTAGAATCCAGGTCGAACTTTTCTCAGGATACATTTAAGCAGTTCTGGAATTTTTATGATCTGTATTCTGAGGACCGCCCTGAAGCTACCTCCTTATACTTTTTACGCCTTCTTTCTCGTCTCACTAAATGATCACCAGCGGTAGCCTTTTGTCCTCACACTATTTTTGGAATAATAGAAACGTTTGGAATCCATGTAGATAAAGTCTATATGCATACCCAATTAGCAACCTTCTGAAAAACAGGCTTATTACAAATTACTTCAATCAATTTGATCTCGGGCAGTTTTGGGAGTTGGGTTTGGTAGGTTGCAGTCGTTTTCAAGAACATCTGAGTGGGCAATAATTAGCTTTCCTCTGCAACCCTGCCAACAAATCATAATGGAAGCCAGTCTCACGCTAAACTCTCATACACACACGTCCATTTAATAAACATTTGTTAACAAAGCGGGCTCAGTACAGTTCATCAACTGGTTGTCTAAACTTAATCAAGTCTCAGCAATCTGTTCCAAATACACCCTGTAAAATGTTTGCTCACAACAGGCACAGCAATAGTCCTGAGCAAGACTCAAAACATTATAATCAACATGATCACATCTGTTAAGCAACGACTGGACATAGGACCAAGTGGGGCTCGAGCTAAGCAAATATCCCCAAGGAGAATGGGTCCATGGTTGAGTGAATTCTTAGGTCCTGTTTAGTTAGAGAGACGGAACGCCTCCAAGCTCTAATCTACACATCTTGAATCTTTTTAACTGTGCCAATGAGAACTAATTAACACGAATTAATAGAAACCCATCGTTGATACATGATGTAAGATTAAACGAAGCAATGGTAGTTGAACAAGGAGGCTTTGTAAAAGATGTGTCTGGCCTTTCTGATATAACCTTGGCTGGCCCCATCCCAAATCGCCATTCTTCATTAGCACCTGGCATTGACCTAAGCTAGGGTAACTCACGTGGAGTACCACACGACTTATACTCCAGTATTTTTAAGTAACTTACAGGCATCACAACAAGCCTGGAAATGAACATTTTATAAGTTGAACCTCTTTGAAAAAAATACTTTGCCTCGTTTTGTGAAGAATTTCTCCTATCCCCATATTTATCTTTTAAATGATTTTTTAAAATCTGGTTTTCTTAAAAGCAGGCTTACATTGGGGCAGAATGTTGTTAATGTGAGCATTTAGAGGGTCTTATGAATAAGCAATGAAATGGAAAGGTGGATGTCCACCTAGTGACACTGCCTGCTCCCTGAGGAAGGTTCTGGAGGGAAGAAAACATTCTTTCTCTAATCTCTGAAGTCTTCCAGATGACTAAGAATCAAATTGACAAGAGACAGACTAACCGGAAGTTAAAAAAAAAATCTATAATGTGCACACTGAGGCTCAGTCATGAAATTGACACCTAAAGAAATGACCAAGGCAGCCATTTTTTATACATTTTAGACAAAGAGACAGGGAATTTGTGAGGAATTGACAGGATAAAGAAAACAGGTGTTTCAGAGCGTTAATCAGTAGGGAATTCTAGCAGAATTCAGGCTGAGGTAGTAGATTAGAAAAAAAAATAACAAGGTTTGTTTCTACAGCTTTCTTGGTGATAAGGATGTCTTCTTAGTGCAGGGAGGGTATTTTCCATATGGGAGATTTGTTTCCTGCTTTCAAGGGGACAAAAGAGGGTTGGAGTGTTCTTGCAGGGGCTGTTTCTTAAGTGATTTTTATTTAAAATAATCAGTATGCCAAAGGGACACACTTGGGGGAGGCCGGACGTGACCTCTTGTAGGTCCTTTAACCAAGGTTGGGAGCAGAGGGGCTCGGAGGCACCCTGACTGCCAGCCTAGACTCCTCTCTTCACTTGGGGGCCCCGATCTCTCCCCAGAAGGGTTATGGGGGCCCCGATCTCTCCCCAGAAGGGTTGTGGATTTTTTTTCTGTACCACTCCAGCAACACACTGAATAAATACCCTGAAGGTCAAGGAGCACCGGGAGAACAAAAATCCACATCCGCACATGCGAAACGTTGACTGTGAACACCACGTCAGGGAGTTTATGGACCTCCCCACTGCCACCAGCACCGGTTTCATCCTTAATCCCCTGGGAATCCACCGAGGTGGTCAAGACATCAGCTCTGACCTTAGTTACGTCAGGAAACCCAGCCATCTTCCCTGAGCTACAGGGGAATCGGCTCTCACGCTCACCCGACTGTATCCCCGGACTGCCAGGAGGAAGCGGATGCGGAAGCACATGGGAGAGGTCGGATCACTGAGTGAATGCATGGGGATTCTATTAATGAGATGACAACGTGCAGCGAACACAAGCCTTCGTCGTCCCTGCCTCTGCCAGGACGCACTGAGTCAGCTCACGCTCTCCTTGGTTTTCATCACAACCAGACAAGCAGGACTGCCCTCTACAGGTGGGAACCTTAACTTGGGTGTCTTCTCCCCTCTTGAAATGCTGTCCCTTGCTTTAAAAAAAAAAAAAGTTTATTTATTTTTGAGAGAGAGTGTGTGTGAGGGGGGTACGGGCAGAGAGAGAGAGGGGCAGAGAGAATCCTAAGCAGGTTCTGCACTGTGTGCACAGAGCCAGATGTGAGGCTCGAACTCACAAACCTCCGAGCTCTTGACCTGACCTGAAATCAAGAGTCTGAGGCTCAACCGACTGAGCCACCCAGGCACCCCGCTGGCCCTTGCTTTTAACCTGTTTTCTTTCCCCACCCATCCTCACTCAGAGCGGGCCCGGGGCCCTGAGTCCCTGCACGGCTCAGTTAAATCACACGGAAGGCCCCGTGACTTAACGCAGTGTTTCTCTATCAGTATTTCACATTTTGTAAACAAGCTGTACCATTAGCGCTGATGCTTAAGAATGCATCTCTAATAATGGAGTTCCAATAATTATTAAAATGGCCTGGAAAAGTTATGTTTTAAGGCAGGTCCTCAGGTCAGTCATGTAGTTTCTCACATATTCCTCATCAGCTGGAAGACAGTTTGCTAATGGCTTGACCTTTTTCCAGAGATGAGAGGATCCTTGGCCCATATCTAGGCAGGAGGATCTGAAAATGGCAGTTAAGGGGCGCCTGGGTGGCTCGGTAGGTTAAGCATCCGACTTCAGCTCAGGTCTGATCTCGCAGGTCTTGGGTTGGAGCCCGGCGTCAGGCTCTGTGCTGACAGCCCCGAGCCTGGCCTGCTTTGGATTCTGTGTCTCCTTCTCTCTCTGCCCCTTCCCCAGCTCGCACTCTGTCTCTCTCTCTCAGAAATAAACATTAAAAAAAAAAAAAACTTTGAAAGTGGTAGTTAAGAATTCAGGCCCCCCACCTCCCTGAGCTCATGGTTACGCACTCTGTCAAGGTGTAGAGATCCTCAAGGGATCACTGTGGGGTTGGAAGACCCTCCTATTACCCCATCTGTCACCTGAAAAGCATTTGAAATCTCGAAGCCTAAGAGCCCGATTTATCTCCCCCCATCTGGCCTGCTCCCGCTCACCCCCCAAAAACCCACACCAGGAGCAGATCTAGGGCCAGAGTCCTCTCTTACGGTTCTTACTTCAGACGGACAGCCTGGTCCTGGGTGTTCTTGCTCCCATGCTGCATTTTCCCAGTACGTGACCCCTCCCTACCCAGGATCCCACTCGCCTAATCAAGTCCTGGCTTGATCTATATGAGCGCCTCTGGGCCCAGCTCACGCCCCCTGATAATGCTGAGCCCACCCCAGTCCTGCAGCGGAGGAGTGGGGCTCTCCGTGTCCTAGCCTTGCACAATCCTCTCCGCCTACGGCCGTCTCTGCCAATTCGTCACCACAGACCTAGATTCCAAAGGAGAAACTTAGAAGTGTATATATATGCTTTCCTAGAAGCCAACAGTGATGGTGCAAAGACTTCTAGTGCCATCAGGACTTACAAAACAAAAACGAGTCTACGTTAAGTTTATCTTCTGTGTAATCCATTCAAGAGTCCCGGAACCCCGTATTTTCTATCCACCTTCGGTTTCCATTTTCTGTTTCTTCTCTGTCCAAATTCGAATGGCTCAGCTGAAGTTGAGACCATATTTGCTACTCGTGTTTGTTTGAACACTTAGGCTCTGTGAAAATATTTGCCTCCCAAATTCCCAATGATAGACAGATGTCCTAGCTCATTGCTGTTGTTTTTAAAGTATCTTGGCAGGGAGAGAACTGGTTTCGTATTTCAAAGAATCCTTTTTTTACTAAAACGTCCTGGTATTACCACAAAAAGCACTTAGAGCATGAACTCACCAAGTGGAGCGACCAGGAAGCCCCTTAAAAAGAAAAGGCAACTCTTCATCTTTCTCTCCAGGCCTGCTCATTAGCTCAGTGACCTTGGGTCTCATCTCTCCGGGTCTTGGTTTCCTTTGTAACTGAGGGATTTGTTTGATTTCTAAGGTTTCGTCCAGCCATGACCTTGCACGGTTCTATCAAAACGGGTCACAGTGAAAGAAAGCATAATTGTGCTCTGAGCACGGGGATTTTCAGGAGAATATTATGAATCTGCAAATAGAGTTGAAGATGTCATCAATCTCCCTCTGCTAACAAAATGCATTTCCATTTGCCCCTGCTCTAGTCTTTCATGGAGTAATTGGAAATAGCCTTGAGCGGTAAAGATTTGATGGGCCTCGGGGACAGCCAGGTTCATTCTCCCGCCCTCGGATTCCAAAGTTGAAAAATGTCAGAGACAGCTCCTCTCGCCAAACCAGATCCCCAGTAGCCATGTCAGCTGGGTCCATCCCCGTACCCAGCGCGATAAATATGAACATGTGTTTTCATAGATGGAAAAAAAAATGCAGGAAGGACCCCTGGCTCAGCGCTTTCGTTCCTTGTCTGTTTCACAGGCAAAGTAAAGTTCTGGAATTGAAAGAAGTAGAGAAAATCCTGGATCTGTTGCAGCTGCCTTTGATATGCATCCACTCAATCATTTGGTCACTGAGTCAGGACTCCACTGGCCCCTTAAGTTCTGGAATTGAGGGCGTAGGGGAATTGGGAGTAGGGGAGACAGAGTTGCCAATCACCTGATGATTTCTCCTGAACCGGGCTCGTAGTGGGTTAATCAAGCTACAGCCATCACTTTGCTCCTACGGCCCCTGATTTCCCAACACAGCTCTAAAATGTCTCTGCATAAAATAGGACAACTCACTGACAACGTCCCGGATCATTTTGCCCGGATAATGGGTCAAATAAAGGCCAAAGGGTGAGCGATAAAATAGTGAGCTGCAGAAACTTGGCCTGCTGTCTGGAGGTTATTTGGCCTTTTCTCCCCTTATCTCCTGGATGCTGTGTCTCTATCACTTTACTGTTCCTTTGGGTTCTTATCCAAACCCACAGGCTGTGCTTCTACGAACACATACAACATGGAGATCTAAGATGTCGGTTTCATGCACCACTCGAAAGAAATGGCTGACCCTAGCCCCGTCCTCAGAGTTACAGGCATGTAGGAACATTTTTGGCTCAAAATTCAGTCCTCCACCTCCATTCTTCCACATGTCCCTTTTCTAATGAAAAGCAATCTGGAAAACACACACACACACACACACACACTCAACTAGCTCCATTTTTTTTTTTGCTTTTTTTTTTTTTTTTTTTTTTACTGTTTTCTGTGAACCAAAGTATAGCTTTTTATTTATTCCCATTAAGCTCATGTAGAAGGAAAGTGTCGGAAGAGCCTCTATCACAGTCAAGGTTTCATAGTTTCACTAAAAAAAAAAAAAAAATGCGCCATTAGAATTTAGAATTCTTTCCCAACTATGAGTTTAAAAGGGTTAGGAAAAGTTCCCTGCCCATGATTCAGTGTATAAAGGTCTAGAGAAATATTTCATATGGGAAAAATGAGGCCAAGCAAAGAGGAAAATGAAAACAGGGATCTGGAAGCAGCCAATTGACAAGAGCATCTCAAAAAAATAGCATTCCCGGGCAGCAAAAGGCACACACACACACACACACACACACACACCCTATGTTCCATCCATACACACATGTACACATGGGCACACAGACACACACACGGCTTTGAACCCAGTGTGTGGTGCAACCATGTTCATGTTTCATGGGCTCCTTCTGTGCTGTTTGTAATCTCTAAATTCTACTGCAGGAGGCAAGTTCTGGAAAGGTCAAACATGATTCTCTAGTTGATTGTTTGTTTTTAATGCAGGAATTCCTGACTGTATCTCTTTTGGCTTCCATACCACGGTGACCATTTATCTATTCGACAGATATATTCTTTGGTGAATATCTACCATGTTCTAGGCTCTGTGTATGCAGCTTTATGGAACACTGTCTTTGACTTATGGCACTCCTGCTCTTGGATGAGATGGGCGTAGAAATAGGTAATTAGAATAAAAATGTGTGGTATGAAGGAGTACATGCACCATATGTGGAAACACAGATAAAGGAATGGCTAACCCTGCTTGGAAAAAGATTTATGCTGAGTCTAGAAGGATAAGGAGGGGTTCACTGAGGAAGCAGGAAGGGCATAATGAGCCACGGGTAGATCATGGACAACAATAGAGGAGAGAGACTGGGGTGTTCAGGAGACAGCAGATATCACGTGGTTGGCATTTAGGAAGGGAGTCAGATTCTGAAAGACACTGACCACCATGCTGAGAAATTTTAGCTTTATTGCATAGGGAGTGTTGCAGCACAAAGGTGTTCTCTTTCCCCCTCTCCTTATCTTTCTCCATCTCTCTCTCTCTCCCCCCTCCCCCGTCTCTCCCCCACAAGCATCGCTAGTAACTTATGGATTTGTTGAGATTTTTGTTGCTGCAGGATAAGTTTTGTCAACAGCAGGATGAAGGAAAAGTAGGTAGAAGAGACAGAGAAGTGGGTTAAGAGGTTTGGCTATACTCCTCATAAAAGCTGATGAAGGAAGAGGGCAGTGGGGAGGAAGCACAGAAAGGATCTCAGAGGCAGCCCAGCAATGACTCAGACCATCCCTGTGTCCCTGGTCTCCTAGATTATCCCTCTTTGGGGTCATCTGTCTCCTTCGAGGCCCTGTAACCCCAGAGCCCTCCCTCACTTGTCTGGGACCAGATGCCAAGCCCCATTTCAGGGCGCTCTTCATTTTCACTCACGTACCTGTGTGGGGGCTCAGCGTCATAGCCTCATAGGACCAGAAGCCATGCCGGACTTAGAGTGTCCTCAGAAACAACCTTCCATCAGGTTTATTAGTCGGATAAAGCTGGCAGTTTGACTCATCTTTGAAATCAGTTTTAAAAATAAAGAATCTGGGGGCGCCTGGGTGGCTCAGTCAGTTACACGTCCGACTTCGGCTCAGTTAATGATCTCACGGTTTGTGGGTTCGAGTCCCACATCAAGCTCTGCGCTGATGGTGTGCAGCCTGCTTGGGACTCTCTCTCTCTCTCTCTCTCTCTCTCTCTCTCTCTCCTCTCTCTCTCTCTGTGCCTGTCCCCCACTCACACTCTCTCTCTCTCTCTCTCTCTCTCTCTCTTTCTCTCTCTCTCTCTCTCTCAAAAATAAGTAAATAAGCTTGGAAAAAAACAAAAATAAAACTAAGAAACTCCATTTCCCGGGTTATCAACAGCAGCTTAGTTCGGGGGGCAGAAGGCACCTACTATTTTTTTGCAGCTTGGTGGTCACACATCAGGATCTCCCTCACCTTGAATAGGAATTGTCAGTTCACAGTTTCCAACACGGCCACCCGGTCGTGAACAGATGAGAAAATACCCAGACAGACCGTCCCCCCCCCGTTAGATATGGGATGGCAGTGGATATGAAGAAGCCCTCTGTGAGGATGGGCACGAGGGAGGGTTGAGGTTCGTCATACCTCTGAAAGCAGCAGCCAAGAAGCTCAGCCAGATTCACAAAGGAGGGGGGATGGTGCAAAACACCCGCTCTCGCCTTCATCCGTGGAGGGGCCACCACCTTCCGAAGCAACCTGCAAACAGGGGAGCACCGTCAAAGAAGACAGCAATCAGAATGGCTGACTTTCCGTATGTGCTTTTTCTTTCAAGCCCCCAGATGTGGCACACTGCTGATGGTCCATAAATGCTTTTGAATGGGTAAGAGGTTTGGACTACGCAAGTGATTTTCAAAATGGACTTTACAGAGGCCTATAGGGGCTTCCCAGAGATGTCCAGGACGGGCGGTAGAGGAATTATGTGCCGTAGCAGATCCGGTCTGCTGTATCTGTGTTCCCGTTCATCTCTACAGCTCTTTTTATTTCAGGAGAAGGTTCTACAAGTACGTCTAGGGAGATGGGGCTGCATTTACCAGAAAGCTCTGGCTAGCTGAATGCCTTCAATGTTAAGACATGAACCAGCGTTTCCAGAAAATTCTGGGTGCTCTCCCATTCCTAAGGTATCATTTGGATGCTATGCAACAGTAAGACCTCAGTGAACTGATTGCCCGTGCTCAAAGTGCTCTAACAAGTCACGGTTAACGTGTTTTTAATTCATTGAGACCAGCTCTCTTCCCTGACACTTGGGGAAAAGAGAATTCTAGAAGCGGCCCGGTTTAGGAGGAATGAGGCTGCCATCGTGGGGTTCGCCCAGCTTGCTTTATAAATATTATTCTACCCAGACCTTTAGTTCTTCAGACAGTCGGCGATACCATTGTGGCTTATAATGACAAACTCTTGGCCGCCCTCTGACCCTCATCTTCCCCCCTCCCCCACCAAACTTCTCCAGGGAAGCTGGACTTCGAAACCAGAATGACTTCCTCAGCCACAAGGCAATGAGGCCTGGAGTTTTCTCCTCTTAGGGTATCTTTCTAACTTGCTATTTCCATCATTAGCTTTAATGACTCTCCTCCTCCTCTCTTTCTTTCCAAACAACAAGCTATTTTCATTCTCTGTGGGGGTGGCAGGCCTCCAAGCTTTTGGCAACTCTCCCTTTGAGCAAGGACCCAGGGAAGAATTTTAGCTGGTGGGCTGAGAGCGTCTAGGACAGTTACATGCAGAACGATACTTAGATGAGGAGGAGGTGTTGGAGGGGCACTCAAAACACACTGATTTCAAGACCCGTTTCGCAGATGACAAAGCTGCGACCTAACAGCTGAAGCAACTTGCCCAAGATTGCCACTGTGGGGACTAGGGGGGCATCAAACTGTAAAAGCTGGGAGGGCAGAGTTGAAACTGAGGCTGTCCGTGGTTGGCTTAGGTGGTGACCTGAACTTCTTATACTTTCCCAAGTGAAATGTAGCAGCAACAGCATCCAGAACTTTCTGGAAACGCTGGTTCATGTCTTAACATTGAAGGCATTCAGCTAGCCAGACCTTTCTGATAAATGCAGCTCATCTCCCTACTGGGCTGTTCCTCAGCTCTCTCTGCTGGGCCTGCTCAGAGCTCTCCGGGGCCCCCAGTCCGGTGCAAAAGGAGACAGCGAAACTTCATGGATAGAAAAAGTGTTCACCGGCATAGCAGACAGACCCATACTCTTTTCCTAGGGTCTCCTCTCTCCCACAACTACCAGTCCTGTCGTGAGTAAAACACACATCTGTGCCCATCCTTCGAATCGGTCCTGAGCCCACTTCTATTTTGTCCCCTGTGCAAACCGGCATCCAACAAACCTCCCTCAACTAGCTGGGTCAATCCCTCTCTAACTCAGGCTGAGACCCAAGAAAAATGTGCACATAGACACACAGAGACAAATACACACACACACACACACACACACACACACACACACACACACATCACAGAGAAACCTAGAAGACAGCAGAAGGGATTGCTTTACAAAGAGTGTTTATTTGCTTCTTTCTCTTTCTCTCTCCCAACTTTTTCTCAAGTTCATTTGAATTACTAATTCAATTTGAATATATAAAACCAAAACTAAATACATTATTTTTAAAACGTCTCTGAAAATACGCATAGTCTCTCCTTCATGTATGCTTCATTCACTCAATGAACAAATGTTGGTTTTCATCTTGTTACCGGACACTGAACTTAATGCTAAGGACAAGAAGAGATTTGAAAGGGGTGCCTGGGTGGCTCAGTCAGTTAAGCGCCCGACTCTCGATTTCAGCTCAGGTCGTGATCTCACGGTTCATGGGATCGAAACCCGCTTTGGGCTCTGCATTGTTGAGATTCTCTCTCTCCCTCTATCGGCCCCTCCCCTGCTCTTTCTCTCTCTCTCTCAAAAATACATACATAAATAAATAAGTAAATAAATAAATAAATAAGAGGGCTGATAGACTGTTTCTGTTCTTAGCCTATCACTTATCAAGGAAAGAATACACTGAAGACATCAGTTAAATACATTAAATGTAAACGAATCCCGATATTACAATACGATTACAAACGATTTCTTAGCCCTGGTTAATGATCAGTCTGTTATTGATGGAAACATTGTCCCACGGCGTAAGTTTCTAGTTCAACCAAAGAGAACCTCAGGGAACACAGGCAATGAGGTTCCACCTGTACAAGGTGTGACAAATAAGAGGCTTTCATTTAGTTGAGTCACAAACACACCACAATTCCTGTCTCCAAATAAATGGTGTCCTTCAATGGAATCATATGGAAGGCAATCATTCCAGCCATAGTGTCTCTGTTCAGGTTATTTTTGGAACTGTTCTGTTCAAACCTTTCATGATAATCAGTTTACCGCCACATGGGGAAATCAGTCATTTTTTTTTCAATAGTCCACCTTACAATTATATTAAAAAGAAAGGGGGGAAATGAGGCATTGGGAGTGTCACTGGAAGAATCGGGACACACAAGATGCCAAGAATAATGGAAACAACAAGCCCAGACTGCCAGTTCTCTGAGCGCAGTGATGGTGCCCAGCATCCCCTAGTGCCTCCCACAGTGCCTGGCATAGAGTCGGCAATTAATAGACACAGGTTGAAAGGAAAAACGATTGAGGGAAGAAAGAAATGAGGCAGCGTGGTGGTCAGCTCAGTAACCCAGCACACCGTGCTCGCAAGTTGTCCGGACCAGCCAGCACTTCTCCGCCACGGAGGGGAGCTGTGGTCACCAAGAGTCCAGGGAAAAAGGGGGTTTCCATACCCTTTTCTTCTCTTGTCATCTTCATTTTTAATAAAAGCACAGGGCTAGGGGTTTTTTTTAATGTTTTTTTCTTCATTTATTTTTGAGAGAGAGAACGCGGGTTGGGTGGGGCAGAGAGAGAGAGGGACAGAGGATCCAAAGTGGGTTCTGCACTGATAGCAGAGAACCTGGTGTGGGGCTTGAACCCACAGACTGTGAGAGCATGACCTGAGCCAAAGTCGGACACTGAACCAACTGAGCCACCCAGGCGCCCCACAGGGTTACGTTTTAAGTAAAAATATTCTCGGGGTGCCCGGGTTGGTTGAGTGTCTGACTCTTGACTTTGGCTCAGGTCATGATCTCTCGGTTCACGGGATCAAGCCCCCTGCCAGGCTCGGCACTGACAGTGTGGAGCCTGCTTGGGATTCTCTCTCTCTCCCTCCCTTCCCCTCCCCTGCTTGTGCTTTCTCTGTCGCTCTCAAGATAAGTAAAGAAACATAAATAAAATAAAAAAAATAATAACAAATAAAAATATTCTCACCCTCAGCGTTTACGATCACGTATTTGACACAACAGCAAAGGGATGCCAGAATCATCATAACAGCCAAAGGCAGACAAGGTTCAAAGCCACAGCCCTCATTGTCACACACTCAGGCCAAAGCCCTCGAGTCCGGACAGGCTCTCGTGGTGGCCGGATGCCTTGCTGGCCCTGCCTTTCATGCCCCCTTGCTCAGGGTCAGGGCTCCGAGGGGGTGAAAACCAGTGACAGGCGGGTCACCATGTGGCCGCCCTGCCTGCCGGGCAGAGCAGTCACCTGTCTGTGGAGGGGCTCAGTTTGGCTCCTGCCTGAACCTCAAGAGCCTGACGTTTCTTGAATTTAGCCAAGGCCTGCAGAAGCCCCTCTGGGCCCTGTGTCTGCCAGGGGTCTCTGGAGTTTGCTGCTCTCCAGACCGGGGCTGCCGGCCAGGGTGGGCAGGGAATGAAGGTTCTGTGCAGCTTCTTCTCTACAACAAAAGCAATTTCAGAAGATGATCCTCCCTGGGGTGGGGTCAGGAGTGTTGAGAATGGATCAGAGGGCGAGATTTGTCCAGACAATCAGGATCTGCTTCTATATTTCAGTTTTCCTGGAACATGAAAAAGAATGCTTTCTCCCATTCAAACTGCACACACCTTAAAACAATGGCCTGTAAGTGTGTCATTTGTTAGCCAGCTGACGTTTTATGCCCCTGGAAATCCCTGAAATGGCCCCATCAAAACCTTCTTCCCCCAATTCAGAAATTCCCGGCGGCTCCTTCCCTATGCCCTCCCCTGGGCATATTGCAATTTGTATTAGTAGTTAAACCAAATAAAATTATTAATTATATTATCGGTTTTGTTCTATCAGAGCTTACAATAGGCCAAGGGCTTCGAGTCAATGATCTCACTGAATCCTCCTAAAAATGGGATTTATCCCAGTTTTACAGAAATGAAGAGAGGGTATATATGCAGCACCCGAAATAGAACCATAAGCCCACGTTATTGATTTTACAAGCCGCTTTTCAGAGTTTCCTGGGAATCCTTTTCCATCCCAGTCAGGCTGTGTGAGCAGAGGATAAGACCTACCGGCACAGGCGTGGAGAATACGGCCATGATCCAAGAAACTCGAAGACCCCAAGTTAACCAGACACTTCCCCAGCTTTTCCAGAGCTTGGCTGCAAGGTCACTAAGCATGGACTGTAAGGGAGGTGAGCGGCCACACACAAACCTCCTCTGCTTACACTCTAGTCCCTTCTGACCTCCAGCTTGTCAGCAGTTTTCCAGCGCTGGCTGATCCCAGCTGATTCCAAGGTATCCTGTGAACTAAAACCCAGAGAAAGCGATTTACAGAGTGATTCACTAGCACCTAGCACAACATGCCTCGTGCACAATAGATGCTCAACAAATACTTGCTGAACGGCCGATCTTTGCCAGAGGCTCTCACTGGGCAGGTGAGAGCGGCCCCCACCGCCCCTCCGTGTTCCTGAGTGTTTCTCAAAGAGACCCACGGTGCTGTGCGTGTTAAATGGGGACCAAACTGTCAGCTCCAGTTGGGTCCACGGGAAAATCCAAACCTTGGCCCGGCTTTTTTCCTGCCCCAACCCCGATCTCAGGCAGGTAGGACTGAAGGCCGCTGTACCAGAATTGGGTGTTTTGGGGTGTGAGCCTGGGCCCCCCCAAAGCTTAGAAGACATTGACCCTGGGCATTCACGGAATAGGCATTTATCTTTGCTGCTGCCTTCCCTCCCCTGAGTCCTTAATCTTCCTGGTGTCCTTTAAATGTCTCATGAAAGCATTGACTGATAAGTAAGGTAGGATATTTACATTTTAAAAGCAGGACCCAAATCTGGAAAAGTCTCCTACCCAAAAGAAGACAGATCTGATGGGGATATAACAGCTGAGGGCAGGAACCCTTGTCGTCAGGGCAGGAAAAAACCCTGATTTTCCTTAAAATCACGAGTAAGTCCTCAGAGCAGCTGTCCAAAAGGCTGGTGACTCCCCACAGTCTAGGAAGGACTGTGTACAGGAGGTGCCTTTTATAACAGCCTCACCAGAAAGGCAATAGATGTACCCCCATCCTTGGTTATAAACCACCTGTTTGAGACGCAGGGGGGAGAGAGAGCGAAAGACAGCGTGCTTGGCAAATACTTTCCCGGCCTGCTGTTTACCAGTTGTTTTGACGAACGCTAGTCCGGGGCACAGAGAAGATACGAGATACATGCCCTCGCAGAGCTCCTGGCCTCGCACGGGACACGAAACTTAGAAGCAGATATTGTCAACGTAACGTGCCAGGTCTTCTGATACCCGTAGCATCAAGGGACACACGCACAGGATAAGCCACCCCCAGCCTGGGGTTTCAAAGAAGTGTCCCCAGAGAGACTTCATTCACATTAAAAGATACGCATTTGGCCCGGTTTCCGATAATTCGGTGGTGCCGACCTCCTCCACCTGGCTTCCCTCCATCGACACTCTTCCCAAAGCCACTGTCGAGGTGCATCCCTCCGGCCAGAAAGCACCCCAGTTTGGCTGCAGAGGACTCACTGTCAATGCAGCTTGGCCCAGCCAGCTTCAGGCCTACGAAGGAGAGAAACACCACGTGTCAGGGACCAAAGGCGTAAGGAGGAGAAAAGACAAATGTGTGCTGCCTCCCCAGAAACGTTTGCCAACGACGTTATCCAGAGGCAAGGGCAGATCCAGGTTTTGTGGGCCCTGGAGAGTAGACAATCTGATGAACATTCTTTAAAAAAGAAGAATTTGGAGAGATTCCTTCTACGAATTGTCAAAGGCGTGCGACTTATGAACATCTTGCTAGGGTCCTCTGCAGAAAGGGGGCCCGTGTCAGGGAGGGGGGTCCTAAAGCCTGAGTTTCACCGACTTCCTGGCAAATCCACCTTTGTTCACAGGCAAAGAAAGGGTCTCTCTCGGAAGGAAAGAATCGGGATCCACAACCGCCTCCCAGAACTTTTCATCCTGAACCGCAAAGGCAGAGTGGCAGCTTATGACTGAGAGAGACAGAAACCTGCGCCCAAACAGGGCTTCCTCCACCTGTTCCTGTGGGGCTCCAGAAAGATCTGATGTTATTTTTAGAGCACAGGCTTTTCTTTGGCATTTCAGTTGGGCCTCTGACCTTTGCATGGCAAAGGAAATTGCCATACTGGGTGGAAACAAAATAGTATCCTTATTGCCTTTTGTCATTGTTATTCTAATGAGCCAAGGGCGGAAGATACGAATTTCTAAACAGCATGGCAAAAATATTTGCCATCCTTGCTTCTCTGTTTTGTTTATTTAATTTCGTTTGGCGACTACAAAGGTCCAAAGTGCAAACCTTTCACATGAACGGCAGCGACACATTTATCGCCTTTGTTTCGCTCCAACACACCATGTTGCTGAAGATTAGGAAGAAGGGTCCAATAACCAGAGAGATACTGACGACTCTAGCGCTGTCGCCATTACTGATTCTGTGACTATTACTAATTAACACTCACTCAAGTAGTAACCAGCTCTCCCCAAGACTTCACTGGTGAAATGAGAAAGGGGCGAATTCAGCAAGTACTAACCCAAGCAGGGTTCAGAGAACAAAGACATCTGGAAAGGCTCGCCATGTTGAGTTTTTCACTCCTAATCCCAACCCGTGTGGCCTCCGCTGATACTCTAGGCCAGGAAGCATGTCTTTCTATATTCAGCCCAAAGCTTGGACTAGGGCTAAGGCAGGTGGCTGACTATTCAGCAAAACCCATCCCTCCCTCCCCCACCTTGCCTCCTTAGGGAAACAATCTGCCCTGTGACACAGCTCTGACTGGTGATACTACTGGGCAGGAGGCCTCTTCTAAACCCAAAGGGCAGACCCTTTCTAACACGGGGGGGGGGGGGGCTCTTCATTTTATGGTCCCCCTTTACCTTCTTTTCTTCTCCCTTCCCATTCTCCCCACGGGTCAGCTTGAAGATCAGATGCTACCCTGGAAAACAAGGGAGGGCAAGTTTGAGGAAGGACCTTATGTGCTAAGCATGCCACAGAATGTCCCAGACTCGGGGGCACGTGGCATGGGTAGGTGACCCATCAACGCTGGACTCGTCTCTTTGGACTATTATTTGATGAGACGAACAAATCCTTATTTCCTGAAGCCACCACTGGCAGATATTTTTGGTACTTTTTACCAAATACATTCCTACCTGATGCAAGAGGAACAAATAACCCACTCCCCTCTGATTCCATCATAAATGTGTTAGCAAATAACGGAACAAAATATAATAGTCCTGTGTTCTCTGAGCTCCTCTTTTCTCCTGGATGAAACAGGTAACTCTCCTTGAATCCCCTCGTTTTAAGTTGCTCTGAGGATAAAATAATACATGTGAGAACACTTTGAAAACTGTAATTTGTATCTTTATTCACTGTGGCAGGTGTGCTGGGAGAGGCATGCCCTCCGAGAGCTTACCCATTGTGGGGTATTAGGGTCAGCCAACAGGATACTTATTTTTGTGAGTCTTCCTAGAGCTGTGCCAGAGAGAGTCACGGTCAGCTAACAAGACCTGTAGAAACTAGGAATAAACGTTAAAGTTGGGGTCAAACTCCCCCCTCCCCTCCCTTAACCATGCCAGAAGGAACACAGAGCGATGGATAACCAGGAGTTCTCAGATCCAACCCTGCATTAAGTTTCCAGGGATTTCTGCCACAAATTACCACAAACTGGGTAGCTTAAACAGCGGTTTATTTCTCTCACAGTTCTGGAGGCCAGATGTTCAAAATCAGAATGTCGGACAGGCTTGGTTGCTTTTGGAGACTCCAAGGGAGAATTTGTTCCATGCCTCTCTCCCCGCTTCTGGTGACTTCCAGTAATCCTTGGTGTTCCTTGTTTGTAAATGCATTGTTCCAATCTCTGCCTCTATCACCACATGCTGTTCCCTGTCTGTGACTCTTCATCTTCTCCTTTTCTGTCTCTTATAATGACTCTCCTCACTGGATTTAGGGACCGCCCTAAATGAGCATGATCTCAATATGGGTTCCTTACCTCGACTGCATTACCTTACATGAAGACTCTTATTCCCAATAAGGTTGCGGTGGGCATATCTTCGAGGGGCCACAATAGAAAACCCAATAAGGTCACTGAAATGCCGTTAGGCCCTGGCCCTGGGTGACTGGTCCATATTCCTGCAGAAAGGGGAGTTTTAGATGTGCCCTTGGGGCCCAGGGGTCTGTGGTTACGGAGGGGTCCTCAGTCCTTCTCCAAAGGCTGAACTGCAGGAGGAAACTTTGGCTCCCACAGCAGCAGATGGGGCAGTGAAAGAAGCAGAAGCAGCAGCATCCGTTGCAGGAAAGGAAGCCAGCACTTCCCCTGCGACGCCCCTTCATCTCCCTACTGGCCACCTGTCTGACTTGCCCCAAGTTCCAGAATGATCCTGACAGGATGTTTCAAGCACGCTCAGTCCTCCTCCTCACATCCTTCCCCTCTTCCCCCCTATCTGCCCACCCACTCTCCACCTGGCAGGGCTGAGAATCAAACCCCCCCCTATTTTGGTCTAACCTGGGAATCCCCTGAGCCCCTGAGATCACCTTAGTCAGTATACCCCCCACCCCGCAACGAATGTCCCCCCAGCTCCATACAACTTCCTCATCTGGAGTCCACCACAGACCTCAAGCCACTGAGCTCTCTTTACCTCTGTGTCTGTGTCCCATCCTGTCATCTGACAGAGCTCTCCAAAATCTTCTGCTGGGGCCCCATCCTGCTCTTGCCAGGCCCCACTAATTCCATGTTTTCCCACCATCTTCTCTTGCTGAGCGGCAATGGACACACCTTGGAGAAAGCTGAGGAAACTGAGGTACGAGAGAGGAAGAAGGTTACGGGAGCATCAACGTCGGCCCACCAAGCATCAGGACTCATACAACCACAGAGCTCACCTGCCTTGAGGAGAAAAGAAATCCATAATAGAAGTGGGATGTCCATGGCAAGGGTCAAATCAGGGGACAGGAATGAAAGCCCTGGAGGAAGTGATGGGAAGGGGGAGACCACCTCAGGCACGGGGGAGGTCAAGTTGGATTCAATGAGGAAAATGTTCTTTGAGTATTCTTGACCGTCCTTTCTTCTCACGCTTCCACAGTGTCTTACCCAATCATACGGCTGATGACTCCCCAGTCTGTATCTCTAGCCCAGAACTTCTCAGTTGTTCACCTGCAATCCATCTCTACCCGGATATCCCACAGGCCCTCAATGTCAACATGCCCAGGTTTGAGTCCCTTGTCTTCCTCCTTGGCACATGCTCACCTTCCCAAAGAAAAAAATCTAGGAATCCCCTTTAACAACTCCCTCTCTTTAACCCTCTTATTCAATGAAAAAAAAAAAAAAAAGATCCCAGAATAAATAGGTTGGAAGGAAGGAAGGAAGGAAGGAAGGAAGGAAGGAAGGAAGGGAGAAAGAGTTAGGTGTTGAGCCCAAACACTCAGTTCTGAATAGGTACTGACCTCATCCAATTGATAGCCAATGCAGGGTGGAAATGCCTGGTCCGTCTCCTGAACTCAGGACATCTCTGAAGGGCCATTCCTGCTTTACAGCCCCTCCCACCCTCGGGATCAGCTGAGACTCTGTGGTGACTTCTCCTCCCATTGATCCTGAGAATGCTCCCCAGTCAAACCCCTGCAGCCAAATCCTCATCTCAGAGTCTGCTTCCAGGGAAGCCAACGTGCCAAGAGTTTTCCTAATTACAAAATGTACGCAAAGGAAATGGACTTATGTTAGTCTAAAGTGCTCACATTAAGGTACTCTCAACTGTACAAGGAAATAACTTTTTTCCCTCCTTTTAAATAATCAAGTTATAAAGTAGTTTCATAAAAAGAGCATTAACACCAAGCCAGTCTTCTGCAGCATCCCATGCTGGCTTTGCAACAAGGGCTTGAAATGACTTCTTAGCCTAACCCTGGACTCTGTCAACTTTTTACCACTTGGCTTCAATGTTAACAACCTATTGTCTGATTTTTATGGGCTTTAAACACTGTTGCCAGCCCTCCTGGAAAAGATCTGTTTTTGTCAGCAATTCAGGCATGGGTATTGGAACTTGAAAACAAATAAAAAGATCTAGTAAGCTCATGGGATGCATCTTTCTAGAGGAAAATGATTCCCATGTATACGCATTCTCCCACAAGCATGTGTGAGCCCATGCTTCCCCAATCATAGATGTATTCACAACCAGATGTATTCTGTTTAGGGCTAGAGTAATCTTGTCCAATTTCGATCAAATGATCTTGTGATGCTATTTGTTGAGTCATGGAGCCATGAATTTGAATTCCATGCTGCCCAGATGGGCTGGGAACTCCCAGTAGTTGTAGGAAAGAATTGCAAAGATATTTAGAAATTTTACAAAGACTGTGAGCTTAAAGAAAAGTCAGAAAGCTTTATATGGAGTTTGGTAAAAAGGACGTGAGCACAGGAAATATGATCAGAGGAGAGCTGAGTTGTGTTTGGGGAAATTCCATGAGCCCTAAGGAGTCACCGAGTTTCAGTTTGGGTAGCTGCAACATAGGGAAGACAGTTGACAAGAAGACTCTCTGAACAAAGTCCGGAAGAATCCTTAAAGCAGAATTTTGCTGTCATGCTAAATAGAACTGGAAATAGCCTATACAAGTTGGGTCTTTGAGTTAAACTTGAGATTTTTTTCTCATGTTATATTGAATAGCAGGGAATCATGGATGCAGAGGACAAAATGGGCAAGTGGTTTGTCAATGATGGATGGGGGAAGGGGAACGCTTCAGGGACCTGGAAGCAGGTAAAAAAAAAAAAAAACAAAAACAAAAAACACAAAACAAAAACCTGAAGACCCTTCAAGGAAGTGGGAAGAATTCCTCCACCTGTTTCCTGAGCTGGAGACAGGTCCAGAAGTTTAGGTGTCCTGGCCTACGTGAGGTCAGTCACATGACCACCTCTCACCAATTGCTCCTTCTGTGTGAACAAAAGCCCCATGGCAACCAGAAATTTCAAGAGACAAGAGGCAGAGATACCTATGCAGAGCGATAGGCCTGTCCACGCTGCAGATAGGTTTTCTTTTTGGTCAGAAGATCTTTATAGCTAGCTCAGACATGTCGGTGTCCCCATGCTCATGAGTTGGCCTTCCCTGGGATTGGGGGTGGTCTCGTGCTGTTCTTACACAGAATTTCACAGAATAGTCCTTGGCAAGGCAGGCAGATAGGGAACAGATCATATATTGAAGTCCCAGCCCCCAGAATGTGACTATATTTGGAGATGGGGGCTTTAAAGGAGTATTTCAGGTAAAATGAGGTCATATGGGTGGGCCTTACTCCAATAGGATCAGTGGCCTTATAAGAGGAGGAGATTAGGACACAGACACACACAGGGAAGATCATGTGAGGACATAGGGAGAAGACGGCCTTTTGCAAGCCAAGGAGAGAAGTCTCAGGAGAAACTAACCCTTCTGGCACTTTGACCTTGGACTTCCAGCCTTCACAACTGTGAAGAAAGAAATTTCTGTTTGTAAGCCACCCAGTCTGTGGTACTTTGTTATGGCTATTCGAGAAGACCAATACACAATCTATCGTGAGCATAGTCTTAAAGGACCCCTGAGTGTGGTCATAGTGGAGGGACTGGGCCTCTCCCATTTACTCTGTCCCTGGAGGGCTAAACCTGGTGTCTGGCCTACAAGATGCTCAGTTGGCTTAATTCCCAAGTGAATGACTTGGGAAAATCCTTTGGGATTGAAACTTTCCAGGTGGTCTCACTCAGCTACTAGAGAGTCTTACTAGGGTGGCTGCCAAGAATCTTGCTCCGTCCCAATAGGCCATTAATGTACAACAATAGTAACCTGTCATGGACAGGACAAGACTCTGGGCTGGGGTCAGGGTGGGGGCGTCACAAACACTTTTTATTTTGTTCCCTTCAGCCCTCGGCACAATTGCATTGGGTGGGGCCATGCTTCATTAGTATTTATTTTCATGGAGGTAACTGTGACATTGATCCATGGGCTGGTACCACAAAACCCATGTTTAGCAATACTGGTGCCATGCAAATGTTTCCCTTATGTATTCATTGCTCCAGGACTGATCCCATTTTATTCCTCCTCACTTCCGTCAATGGGATCCCCATTCTCCCATGTCTCAGACTCAAGCCCTTGGACTCACAGTTGATTCTTTCTCATACTTGAATCCCTAAGTCCAGTCAATAACGACCATCCCTTCCATTCTGCCTTTCATTCTCTCTCTCTCTCTAGGCCCAGTGTTATCGCAATCTAGCCCATGCCTCACGACACGGGGAATCCTCGGTGGTCTTTCTGCCCCCGACCTTGATTCTACTGCATGATATATTCTGCTGCCAGACTCACCCTTGTCAAGCCTCAACAACTCTTTCTAGGGGCCTGGGAGAGATAGTAAAGAAGGTTACTCTCAGCCACTTTATGCCTCGGAGCAATGACGAAGAAGTTTGTAGGAGAAAGAGTGGGAGGCCAGTAAAATGGCTGGAAATATGTGCTACCCTAATCTACAACCATTGCCGTGAGGCCCTCTGGGATCTGAAACCGCATTTCCAGCTGCTACTACATCAAATACACACAACCAGATTCACCTTAGGTTGTTGGACACAAGAACTCAGCTTTTGCAACATACCAGAGTTCATATGTAAACTATTAATTACACTATCTTTCCCGTTTGTTTATTTTTGCAAGAATTGTTATAAGATGGGGCAGGGTTGGGGTGGGGGGGGTGACATGTGGAGACCAGGGGGACATGGGGAGAGAAGACTGCTCCCAGGAACACAGAGTAATCGCCAAGAACTATAATTCTAACCTTCGCCCTACATGGTTCAGTGGCTTGTGGGCTGGAAGAAGGAAAGTGACATCTGTAATTTAGTCCATATGAAATGCTTGACCTCCCCAGCTTCATGCTTCAACAGGCTCAGTGTGGGGCTGAGGCCAGCAAGCAGAGCAGGAAGTGCGGAGCAGGGGAATGTTGACAGAAGAAACATTCGTATGTTCTCTGGATGCTAATTACAAAAAGCCTACCCTCCTACAGACTGTTTTGTGATAGATTTTCTGCTTATGTAAATTTTTAAAACAAATTAATCCATTTGGTACGGTTAGCCATGGAAGGATGATTTCCTGAGCCACCCTGGCAGAATGCAAACACTTCCTCGCTCTTGGATTTCTCCTGAGACCATGTCCACCCATGCGTCATAGGAGTTTCCGTAACTGAGAGCCCCATAAGGGTCGGTGGTGGACCCCAGCCCTGTGCCTAGGACCTCCATGCCTAACACACGAAGGTTACTTGGAGCTCATAAAGGTCTTGTGAAAAATAGAAATTGATATTCTTGTTTGTTGTTACAAGTCTAGGCAGAGGCTGTCTCAACGTGTCCACCAAAACCCACGCACGCTGGGTTTATTCCCTCTCTTTGCCTCCCCGGGTCCTACAACAGTGGAGCCTTAAAGACCCCATCCCTGCAGATACCCACTGCCTTTGAATCCCAAGGGTTGAAACTCTGAGGAAGAAAACAGAAAGATAACCTCCAAGAGGAACCAGCGTGGCTCATGCTTCAAGAAGGATACAGAGCTCCTCTTGCTCAGGATTAATTCCATTTTCTCGTCTGGCAGATGGAAATGTATTCTGGCTGATGGCTAGCATCAGGTCTATGGATTTAATATACTGCTCTCTTAAGCACTATTAACCTATCAGTGCTAACAAACATGAATATTTCTTTATCCAATTCATTGATTACTTACCCTAATTGACTGTGATCGACACACACCCTGTGTATGTCGGTGACAGTGTTATGTTGACAAACTGTCTCTTCCGAAAAAAAAGAAGAAGAAGAGAAAGTCCTGATCTGTAGTGTTTGCAGATTTTCACCATGTACACAGCACCACCAAGGCCAGTTTCAAGGAATGATCCTGATACTACTAAAGCCCGGAACAGGGACCTGAAAAGACATACATACGCTTGACTCTCCAGAGCCAGATAACGCTGGCTCCAGTTCACCCACCACCAGTTGGGTCTAAGCTAACAAATGTCAAGATTGGCCAAAGTAAAAGTTTAAATTTCTTTATGACACTTTTGTGTTTTCTTCTTTCCTCAGGACACACAAAAGTCTGCGACAGGTGGGTATAGGCTGACAATAAGTCACACATATTTTGAAACCGAACTTCCATATGCTGGAGAATAAGAGGTGAACATACTAAAACCAGGTTGGGGGCCAGTCATTTGGCTCTTCACTTGCAGGTCAGAGAATAATGGAAGGAGCCAGATCATGAAGTTGTCTTATCACTTGAAGCGAGTTGCCCTCTACGCTGATGTAGGAGGTGTATTTCCAACTCTTACTGAGCTATGTTCCAGGAACCCAGCTGAACCCACTGGCCATGATAGGCATTCAAGAAATGTTCATCAAATATGAATGTATTCTAAAACAGGCTCTTGAATTCTAACCAGCGGGACAGTCTAAGGTTTCTGTTCTGATCAAAGTCAAGCAGACCCAGTAGGCTGTTGGCCAACTGAGTCGGGAAAGCAAAGTAATGAGTAATACATCAACAGGCAAAATAAGCCCTGTTCTCTCTCAGGATGTCTGGACTCATTCTGCTGATGCTCTAGGGTTAGGCTGAGTTTACCAACAGCAGGATTTCTTGGAAGTCTATAAATACATTTTCGTTAGGGAAGGTAACTCCAGTCATTAAAAACCGCATTCAGAAAAACATCATCTCTCCTGACAAGTAGTCGTCCCTGGGCACCTGCCTAGGATGAAAACTGTACAAATAGCCCATAACACTGGTAAAACTCAGTTCTCTCACCTTTAAAACACAAACACCAAGGCCTGCTTTCCTAGCCATTTGTGCTGAGTAAATGAAATAATGTTTGCCGAGCACCTAGCTAGCACTGTGCCTGGATCATAGTAAATGTTCAGTAAATAGTAGATGGGATCATGAGAATTAAATTCTCTTAAGCCTCCACATTCTTTTTTGTTTCATATATATACCTTCTCATTTTCCCGAATTGACTCCATTCCAGTAAAAACACATCTCTAAAGTCTACCAAAAGTGTGGTTCTACCTCCCCGTCCGAGGTGTCTGGGAATTGTCATGTAGTGTGATTCCCAGCAGCTCAAGCCATGGGTGATAAGTAAGTATCCACCTTCACTGGTCGAAGATGTTGAAGGGTCGCAATTATAGTAGTTCTGCTTTTAAGGCTGTAGTAGATGGAATAATGAATGACCCCTTAAAGACGCCCCATCCTAATCCCTAGAACCGAAGCCTAGATTGTCTTATATGGCTAAAGGGACTTTGCAGATATGACTCAGTTAAGGATCTTTAGTTTGGTAGATTATCTTCAATTATCTGGTGAGGCCCAATGTAATCACCACGGTCTTCCTGAGAGGGAGACCGGACGGTCTGTATCTTGAGAGACGTGATGATGAAGCAGAGGTCAGAGGGTGCAGCTGTGAGCCCAGGAATGCTGGAAGCCTCTAGAAGTGGAAAGAGGCCGGGAGTGGTTCTCCTCTAGCACCTCCAGGAGGAGCCATCCCTGTGATACTTTGACTTCAGCCTGGTGAGACAGATTTTAGGCTTTGGACCCTGAGAATCAGGAGATAACACATTGTTGTAAGCCACTAAATCGGTGGCAATTCATGACAGCAGCATCAGAATTCTGTACACAGACAAACAATGAAGCGTGAGTCCCACAAAGCGGGGGAGGGGAGGCAATTCTCACTCTGCAAGCCCCACAGGCGAGAGGAAAGGGTACAGTCTCCTTGGCTTACGACTATGTCACTTCATCAGATGAGATCTCTTCAATGCAGGCAAGTACAGGTCACCGAGGGGACCCCAGACCTTGCAGGACCACAATTTAAATCAGGGAATATCAAAAGAAGAAGGCAAGCAGGTGGGTGTTTAGTGTGTAAAAAAAGTTGTGAGCCATTGGCATTGTTGAACTCAGGTGTTGTGTGTATATATAGGTGTGTGTGTGTGTGTGTGTGTGTGTGTGTGTGTGTGTGTGTATTTTACTTTTAGAAAGTTTCAGAGTGATGACATTTAAATTTTTTTTTAATGCGTATTTATTTCTGAGACAGAGAGAGACAGAGCATGAGTGGGGGAGGGGCCGAGAGAGGGAGACACAGAATCCGAAGCGGGCTCCAGACTCCGAGCTGTCAGCACAGAGCCTGACGCGTGGCTCGAACCCAAGAACCATGAGATCGTGACCTGAGCCGAGGGTGGACGCTCCACCAACTGAGCCACCCAGGCGCCCCAGGGTGATGACATTTAAGGGCATCAAGGAAGCCAAGTAAAGGAGTTTTCACATAAATATTAGAGAGGAACTGGAAAATGATGACTGCAACTGAATTATGACCTCGTCTTCCAAGAAGGAATGAAACGTCCAGCTTCGAGCATGCTGAGGCTGCTGCACAGCAACCTCAGAAACAACCCCGTCCCCTCAGCACCTCCTCCTGCAGCAATTCCCGTGGCCTCTGGGTCTCAGCCGGCCCCGCCCACTGTGTGCAAGCCACATTTGGGAACTCCAGAAAGACCTGGGTCATTTGAACGTGCCCCTACGTGTGCCCTCGAGTTGGCAGAGAAACCTGAAGAAAGCAGAGAGGAAAGCAGAGGTTGCTGGCCATCTGGACTCCCATTTGGTTTATGGCGTCTGATTGTGCAGAAGGTTCCTTGCTGTCCTGCCCTCGGCAAAATACTTTTCAGAGCTGCTACCAGAAAGACTTTTAGCACACTCTGTCTGGTATTAATTGTGCTATTTCAGAAAGCATATGGAAAAACGATCGTGGATGACTTTTTTATGTATGTGTGTGCATATACGTAGGAGATCTCTATCTCTACCTCTCTATCTCTACCTCCATCATCGCTCTCTCTCTCTCTAGCTCTCTCTCTCTCTCTATCTATCTATATCTAGGCGAAGTTCTGATTGTACCCATCAAGCTTCCTGAATTAAGTCTTCTTACAACCAAACTAAGCAGACGGTTCATCTGTCTCATGGGTGTACAGGATGGTACGCCTCTATTGAAGGTGTTCCAGCACGGGGCTTGGAAAACTGAAACGTACAAATGAATTACCCCGGGGTTCCTGTTAAGATGCAGGGTCGCATTCGCTACGTCCAGGGTGGGGCTGAATGCTGAACTTTTAGCCAGTGCCCCGTGGATGCCGATGCATGATGTCTGTGGCCCCAAGTGGGGGTTGCCGGGGACCAGACCATTGTCAGGCAAGGTACCAAGTCATAGGCTCTAACTTAGGAAGCAGAACCTAGAGGCCCTCCAAGTTGGTGCACCTCAAACCAGCAAGTCAGAAGCTTCCCAAAGCCTGGCCCAAGGTCTGCCCAAGAGCAGACATTGGACTTCAAAACTAGATGGGATAACTGGTGGGCAAGGACCCATGGCCCCTGAGGCTGAAGGCTGATCTCAACCCCAGGACACCTCAGAGGTGCTACCCCAGGCACAAGCTGTCCACGTTCACACATCAGCTCTCCACGTCTTCACCATAAATGGAGAGGCTTCCCCCCCGGGAGTCCCTAGGGACCTACCCCGCCGTGTGGTCACTGCTCTTATCGCTGACATTACAGTAAGTGCTGTGATGCCAACGAACTGGAATGTTTTTTCCAAACACCAGGATGTCCCATTCTTTGTGAATACCCTTCAGCAAGAACTTCTGGTATTTTGAAACTGACACACTTATTTTAAAAATTAAATACTGGGTGATCAGCCAGAACTGGAGGGAATTTCCCACCCTGAGTTGTGCATGCCAAAACTAACCAAACCACTTGGTTGTGTTTTCCTTTTTTACTGAGGGCATGCAAACAATACAAGCAGCGTAGTTTATGCTGGAGATACGGTCTCACCCCGCGCCAAGACAAAAGATCAAAACAGGCTTTGTTCTAGGACTCTCTGTTCTGTGGCCAGAGAGCGCATGAAGGATTTCTACTTGCAAGTACTTGGAGGGCAAATCGGGTGCCTTCAGGCCCCCAGCAGACTTGTCACTGTAATCATGACATTAATGAGGACTTGGCTGCCTCATCATGTCTGCGCCATGCCGTAAGAGGCATTGCCCATGGTGGGGGATTCCCTTCTTGCTGAGATGACAGGGGACAAATCTCTGCCTCCATATGCCTCTGGGCTTCTTACCAGTCCCTCGGGGCCATTCAGCGATTCTGATGCACAGCATCAGATTTTTTAACAAATCTCAGAAATCATGAGGTGCAGTGTCTTCTATTTGCGGAGGAGAAACATAGGACCAGGAAGAATCAAGTCCCCAAGGTCATCCAGCCAGTCTGTGGCAGAGCCAGGGCCAGGATTCTATCTTCTGACCCCCAAACCCATGCTGGGTCCACTACTGTCAGACGATGGCTGACACCATTGTGACCAAAGGGCCCCCATCTCACACACGAAACATAGCATTCCAAAACCCCGCTTCAAAATCAAAGCCACCCGCAGTGCAGAGACACCATCCTGAGAGTCACTTCCTGAGAATATGAATATCTAAACGGCATCTGAATGTCTGATTATCAGATCAACAGCCAAAACACCTCACTCGGTTTAAGAACTGACTTACTGTCTGACATCGAGTGTGTACGTGAATGATCCAGTATTTCCTGGGTCGTATTTTCCTAATACATAAAACAGTGTTAACGGTAGGTCTGCCCTTGCTTCCCAAGGTTATCAGGAAAGTCACAAGGTGGGGTGGGGGGGTGGCAGGGTTATTCTAACAGTCACCGCCTACGTGGGTTTGATGCCCACGCACCTGGGTTGATTCTTGCTAATCAATATTCACATCTTTACCAAAAAGAGGCAAAGACTTCCCGCTCGTAACTCTGCGGAGGATTAAAATGAGACAGACGTAACATGAAATGCAGGACATAGTGCCTGGCGCACAGCAAGCATTCAAGGTCCAGACCCGCCTTCCTCCCTCATCATTTCCCTTGTGTGTCTGGTTTCCCCCTACCTGGACTTCAACGTCCCACGGTTCGGTTCCGTAAAGTGAAAGGTTGATGTACCAGGGCCACGGGATAAATACTTCTGGTTCATTTCCAAAGCAGAAGAGATGGTGATGTTGGTCCTCAAGGAGCTTTTCTTGCCTGTGGGAAAACAAGACAAGAGTTAACCTGTGGAGCACTTGCCATGCACCGAGCGCTGTGCACGTGTAGTCACAGGTAACCCTGGTGGCATCTCGCTAAAGCACACGCTATCGTGAGGCTCACTGTGCCCTTTCCAAAACCCTAGCAAGGGACTAGGTGTGTGTCGTAGTTGTGTCACGAAATTTTTTTCCGACTGTGTGTCTTCGTCTGCTAGGGCTGCCGGCACAAAGTACCACAGACTGGGGAGGCGTGAACAACGGAAATTTCTTCCCTCACATTTCAGGGGGCGCGGGGTCCACCATCAAGGTGGCAGGCAGTAAGCTTGAGACCCCTCTCCTCGGCTTGCAGAGGGGGCCGCCTTGCTGTGTTGTCACATTCACTGTGTCCAGTCTGAGTTGTCTGTGTCCTAATCTCTTCTTCTTTAAGGGTGCCATTCCTATTGGATGGGGGCCCATCGTAATGGCCTCGTTTTAGCTTAATTCCCTCTTTAAAGTCTGTAACTCCAAATAATCACATTCTGAGGTATGCATCAATTTTGGGTGGGCACAGTGCAGCCCATAACAGCGTGACTGGCATCATACATGGGTGTCTCCTCCTAAACAATTCTGAAATCCGCGGGCGTACAAATGACCGACAAAGGTGGTGGCGGGGGGCAGGGGAAGGGCAGGAGACATAGTTTTGTGCCCAGATAGATGCACAGATTTCTTTTCCAACCCTTTTCTGGGACCTCTTCTGCCCCTTGAATGATTTTACTATTTCACCATTCCCTGTACCATCCACTGCCTTCAATGAGCACTTTGTGCTGTGTGTCCCTACACAGAATCACCACGTACTCAATCCATAGGTTACCCTCTGCTCAGGGACACTTGGGTCAGAGATGAACGATGGCTGAATCCAGTCCTGAATCCACTTGCCAAGGCAAGGGGCACGGGACTGCATCTTCCAGAAAATGGGATGTCTTTTTCTTGATGCAAAAAAAAAGCACATTTTTCTACTTGGTCTTCCCAGGCGAGTACTTTCTTGAATTTGGCCAAAGTCTCCATCTGGGCCCACGTGGCCCTGCCCCTGGCCCCGCCTCGCCCACCTCCTCCCCAGCCCTCCGAGATCTGGCTTTTTTCTGGAGCTGCCCGCTCTCAGTCCCCCTTTCAGCCACCCAGTCTGGTGGCTTGCCCTCAGGCTCTGTTCCACATCATGGGATATGGCACACACCATCCAGGCTTCGACACACTTGACCTTCTGATTCCACAGCATCTCCCTCCTGGCTCCTCTCTTACCTCTGAGATGTGTTCACTGACCTCTCCGCCCTTCTCTCCTGACTTCTTCTTGGAGATCCCAGGCACACTCCCTTCTGAGACACCTCAATGCCATAGGAAACTTACAGACAGATGTGTATCTATGGCCTTTCTTCCCTTCTGAATCAGACCTATTTGGGGAATAAACAGCCTACTTAAAGTAAGTAGCCATCCACTCTTCAAACCCCACAGATCTACCATTCAACACCTTATCTTCCCAGACAGAAAGGCACCTATGCTCTGGCTCCATTCATCACATTCCCGTTTCTTTCCAGCGTAAAACCTCTCTCATCCATAAAATGTTCCCTGAACCGTCCCCCCACCCCTGCTTCTGAAACAATGGCCTGCATCACTTCTTTAACATCCATCATTTGTGGCTCCAGACTGGAATTTATTCCGTCTGTGGGTATGGAGTGAGACAGATAAAAACAGAAAGGAAATAAGTGGGATGCAAGGGACAGAGATGGGAGGGGAACGTTCCATCTCTGTAAATACATCCTTGAGGGCAGAATCCTCTGCCTTGCATCTTTGGGTGTTCAATAACACCTAAAGCAGTTACTCACAGAGAGAAATTTGCGTACGTTTACTCTCAGGAAGGTAAAGCTGGGTTGAGAACAGCAGTGGGGGTAGAGTCTACGCAAATTTTGACTACAGGGGCTGGAGTTTAATTTCCTGTCTCTATTTCCCAATACCTCCAAAGTCCAACTACTTCTCCTGCTACTCCAAAATATACCAATGCAAAATTTTAAGTCGACTCTAAACTGTATATTGCTAAATTCTTCTGATTCACCACCACCTCCTTCTATTATTTATAATCTCCATAAGGGAAAAGATTACCAGCATCTCCCAGAAGCAAACACACAGGAACTTTAATCCTCTGTCCCTGGCTACAAAGAAGGGCTATTCTCCTTTGGGGTCTCTCTTCCTCAGCCGCGCTCCCCTCCAAGTTCCACGACCTTCTCTCCTATCTTTCTTCTTTCAGACCTGTAGCACAGATAAACCATGTTTCTCGTTCACATCACAGTGCTGAGAACTAAGGGCTTTCCAAGGCATTTCTGTTCCACATGGAGACTGAAAACTGGTGGGGAGCTACTGGAAGGAGCTGATGTCATGGGTGAAGTGAACAGACATCGGTCCTGACGTCCTTCGTTCCCTTGCATAGACCCAGCTTTTTATCTGGTGTTTTTTGCCTTCTGCCTGCAGGAGTTCTTTGACCATGTCTTATGGCGCGGATCTACCAGTGATGAACTCTTTCAACTTTATATGTCCAACACAGTGTCTATATTACCTTTGTTTTTGAAGCTTATTTTTGCTGGTAGAGAATTCCAGGTCAACAGTTACTTGTTTCTTTGCTAGTTTGTTCCTTCAGAACTTTAACGTGAGGCTCCATTGTCTTCTAACTTGCACTGT
Organism: Puma concolor; assembly: GCF_028749965.1. Taxonomy (NCBI): domain Eukaryota; kingdom Metazoa; phylum Chordata; class Mammalia; order Carnivora; family Felidae; genus Puma; species Puma concolor. The sequence goes on from NC_141671.1 coordinate 17,480,847, forward strand.
TTCCAAAGGGAAGTCTTCTAAGATTCTTACCTTTGTTCTTCTGTATATAATGTGTATGTTTTTCCTTTGGTTAATCCTAAGCTTTTTCCCTTTACCAAGATTTTTATAATCTAATCTAAATTTTCAAAATTTTCATGGATTGTGCTCGCTTCAGCAGCACATATACTAAAATTTTTCATGGACTTCATCCCTACCACGAGTAGAATTTGATTATGATGTGCCTTAGAGTCTTTTCTTTTTCCATTTTTTTCTGCTTGATTTCTGTTGAGTTTCTTGGCCCTGGGAGTTGACAGGTTTCTACAATTTGTATGAAATTTTCAGTCACTTTTTATCCCCTCTTTCAACTTCAATTCCACATGCACGAAGCCACTAGTGGTTGTCCCAGGGCCCACTGATTTTCCGTTGATGTTTGTTCATCTTTTTTTTCCCTCTGTGTGTTCCATATGTTTCCTTTTTTTAAAGTTTATTTATTTATTTGTAGAGAGAGAGTGAGTGTGTGAGCTGGGAGGGGCAAAGAGAGAGAGAGAAGGAGAGACAGAATCTCAAGCATGCTTTATTCTCTCAGCACAGAGCCTGATGCGGGTGTTTGATCTCACGAACCGTGAGATCACAACCTGAGTGGAAATCAACAGTCAGATGCTTAACCAACTGAGCCACCCAGGTGCCCCTGCTCTCGCGTGTTCCATTTTGAGGTTATCTACTGCTGAGTCCCTAGGTTCACTAATATTTTCCTTCACTGTGTCTACTCTGCTATTAAAGCCATCCAGTGTAATTGTGTCCCAGACATGGAATGTTCATACCTAACTAGGTGACTCACATTTTTAAAAATATTTTTTAATGTTTATTTATTCTTGAGGGAGAGAGAGACAGAGTGCAAGTCGGGGAGGAACAGAGAGAGAGGGAGACACAGACTCCGAAGCAGGCTCCAGGCTCCGAGATGTCAGCACAGAACCCGACGCGGGGCTCGAACTCACGAACCGCGAGATCATGACCTGAGCCGAAGTCAGGTGCTTAACCGATTGAGCCGCCCAGGGCCCCCTCGTCTTTTTTATTTTAAACTAAATGTTGCATTTTTCCTTCCATACGTTCATAACTTCTTCTATCTTCTTAAATTTAAGGAATGCATTTCGAATGGGAGTTTTAATATCTCCTCCACCTCTTACTTGGTGTGCCACCCTTGCAAGGCCTGCTACTCTTTACCCAGGCAATTTTTCAGGACTGTTTTGAAGCTGGTCACTTGAGAAATGAGGCAACACCTCTTCCTGACCAAGGCACGAGATATCTTACTGTTTGTAGTGGATCCCCTACGTTCTGTGTCGCTTACCATACAAACCCCCCAAGTGGCATCCATCTGGGCCACGTTGCGTTTCCTTGGTGAGAGGTGGCCTATGTTGTTTGCGAAACCATAGGATGATAGGGTCCTTTTTCTCTGAGCCGAGAGTCTCGTAGCTTCTGCCGGCATCCAGGAGACACTAACAAACTAATTTGTCAGCTTGTATATATGGTAAAAATCAAACCCCAGGCCCAGCAGAATGCAACGGTGAAAAGTGAATAAAGAAGTAAGACGTGGGGGCCCCTGGGTGACTCAGTTGGTCAAGTGTCCGACTTCAGCTCAGGTCATGATCTTGTTATTCATGAGTTTGAGTCCTACCTCGGGCACTGTGCTGACAGCTCACAGCCTGGAGCCTGCTTCGGATTCTGGGACTCCCTCTTTCTCTGCTCCTCCCCACTCGCCCTTTGTCTCTCTCTCTCTCTCTCCGTGTCTCAAAATAAATAAATATTTTTAAAAAAGTAAAAAGTGGTCTGGTCTTTTAAAAATGTCAAATGAAGCTCAGGCAAGTGAATGCACATGTACTCTCACACTTTGTTCACTTAATATGAACTTTTAAAACCAAATTGATTCAGAAAAAATGGACTCCTCCTCTCAACGGCATTGGCTCAACCGCTATCTTTTTACCAACATTACATTTCACAAGTGCTCATGTGCATTCACCAAAAGCAAAGCATGAGGATTTGCTGTGTACCTGGCCATCCACACATATTTCCTGTTGACTCTCTGTATAAGCGATTTCCTGCCCCCAGCTAAGTTCCTCAATTGCCACTGCATTCCACAAATCCCCCCATTAGTGCCCCAGACCAGGAAGGCAGCTGTATGGTTGACGTGGGACACACTGAGCCAGAGAAGCTGGAGAGGGAAAAAACAACAACAAAAAAAATGGAAACAGACACTGATGCCTGAAAAGGCAGAAAACAAAGACAGAAAATGAAGCAGATGAAGACGAGAAGACACAAGATGGAGAAAATGAAAAAAAAAAAATCAGTGGGACAGAGCAAGAAAGTGAAGTCAGGGAGGATACTGAATCGGAAGAAAGGCGAGCAAAGAGCACCAGGAACTCACTAGAATGCGATCTCGGGAAGAAGACCGCAGAACGCGGCGTTTCTGGGCCACAACCACACAGCTGCTCCTGCCTCTGCTGCAACCAAACCAAACACCTGGCTGCCGCGGAGGAGAGGAAGGTCAAGTCCCCGGTCGCTCTCCTGCGTGAGACACAAATGAAGAAAGTGGGGGTCCAGCTTCGACATTTTGAGGAGCAGGAAACGCATGGACAGAGAAAGAGTCTTCGGAAGGCCAGAGGAGCAGGTGTTTACTGCGTGCCACAACTTGCACATGGCATGGCAGGCATACCCCGAGTCGTGAGCTCGGCAGCCAAGGGACGGAACCCTCAACAGGGGCACCGGCGCTCAGCAGGACCTGGCCCGGCACCACTTGGAAGAGCAGGGCACCCTGGCATGATGTCCCATCAGCAGCCCCCTCCCTACCCTCTGATGCATCGCCAGATTCCACCACTCATCCTCCCCGGCCAGGTCAGGTACCAGGTCCCATGATGCCTGGACAGCCCACGCCAAGCCCCTCAACTCCCATCACTGCAGGCATCTCGGCCCCTCCTGGGAGCGGCCCTACGCCTCCCGCATTCCCCCAGCTCCAGGATACACCTCAGAAGCCCAGGTACCCCCACATAGCATCAGATAGTGTGTGTCCTGACCTAGTTTGGGCCTGTAGTTCAGAAGCTTGTGGGGGACCCACCAGGACCGTCCCCCCCTGTCAGCAGCTGCCTCCAGTGATGCTCTGTGGCCCCGGGAGAGTTGGTTAATCAGCAAGAAATCATTGCTCCCCTATTCCGTGTCCAGCGAGGCTGAGCACCATGAGAGTAAGAAAAGAGGACACAGAACTTGCCCAGGAATGAGCTTCTCATGTAAGTAAAGAAATAAAATTAAGAGAAATCCATTAAAATACAATGAAGGTTTCAAAACACCGCGAAATCAAACATAATTAAGTTCTGGGCCGGGGGGGGTGGGGGGGAAGGTCAAAAGTAAATCAGCTTGGACCTGGACATACATTGGGCCGGTATCAGTCATTTATGCCCCAGTGGGATTTTTCGGGGGGCTGGGCAGTATATCTCAGATCCCTGGGTAACTGGGGCATTGGGAAACCACAAGCCAGGCCAAAGTCATCAAAGACTAAATTCCTCATAAGGTCCGACGCTGGCCTTTGGTGAGTGGCACAAAGGTAAGATTCTCTTTCCAGACCTCCTGATGGACTGAGGGCTCTCCTTAGCAAATCTGTGCTAGCTACACATGAACTCGCAACCTCCATTAGGATCCACTGTATTTCTCTACTGTCCTGAAAGTTTCATCTCATTCTTCACAGAAACACATACGATGCCATCATCTAGGACCCCTCTCTATAAGGACTCTTATGATTGTGTTTTTCTGAAGCTTCATCCAGGCAGAGCAAAGATTCATCATTGTTTTATTTTTGTCTTTTTTTCTCCACCGGTCTCACTAGTCATTTTAACAGGTATCTCTGATCTGTACAGGATCTTTTATTGCTTGACGAATGGCATAGATGCTGTTGGTACCCTTCCCATACCTGCAATACTCTGTGATGGTAGCCATGAGCAGAACCAGCCAGAAATTATATATAATTAATGGTCCCAAGAATAGCCTTCCTCTAAGGACAGGTGGAAAGTTGAAAGACAAATACCCCAGCTCCCTTGGTCTTCATCTGGGGTAACTGTGGGATACCACTTTCTCCAGGGGTTCCCAGCAGGATCGAATTCCAGTTCCCCACAAAGGAAACTAGTTTGATAGCATACGGTTAATTGCCTCCATTCTCTCTCTCTCTCTCTCTCTCTCTCTCTCTCTCTCTCTCTCTCTCCCTCTTTCCACCCTCCTACACTTCCCTGTTGGTGTTTTCAGGGATCATCTTCCAAATACATCACTTCCACTCAAATCTTTATCTCAGGGTGTCCTTCTGGGGGAATCTAAACAAAGACAATCCCTAAAATGAAATCCTAACTAAACGTGCTGTGAACACTATGATCAGGGTTGAATCTAACAACCACGTTAGGTGTTTCTACAAACTTTTATATTTATCATCAGCTACCTACTTGGTGGGGCCCAGAGCAAAATGAAAAAAAGATTAATGTTTATTTATTTAAGAGAGAGAGAGAGAGCGAGCATGCACATTGGGGGAGGGGGAGAAAAAGAAATAGAGAGAGAGAGAGAGAGAGAGAATCCCAAGCAGGCTCCAAGCTGTCAGTGCAGAGCCCAACATGGAGCTTGATCTCATGAACCATGGCTTCACGGACTGAGCTACTCAGATGCCCCAAAATGAAAACTGTTTAAAAGCAAGGGGGGGGAAATGTTGTTTAAGGTACTATAATATAGAGCTTTTTCTTTTCTTCTGCAATCTCTCAACTTGCCATGGTGTTTTTATTACTTGTTTATGTCACCGTAATAAAGAAAAATGAAAACTTTTCATTTTTAGCCTGAATTTCACCATTCTTCTTTATGTGTGCGATGCCAGTTTTAAATGCAAATGTAAGAGTGTGTAACGCATATGCAGGATCACCAGAATTACATAATTCATAATTTGTAGTTCATTTTGTTCTTCCCCAAACAGTGGAAATGCTACAAAAAACTAACTCAACTGTCTCTATTTCTTTTCATGACATACACACATTTTCCCAACAGTCCAGACCTTTGGCTTACTGGTGAGTAAGAAAGAACTGAAAAGAAAAACAAATATCACTTGCTCTGTCTTTCCAATTCCTTCTCTGCCTTCATCGTCAGCCCAAGTGTTGGCTAATACGGGGAAGAAACAACAGTAAGAAAGGACATGACATGGTTCTGTGCTCATTTGTGTTTCTTAGAAAACCACTGCCTTCTTCCTGCATTGAATAAGTTCTGTGCCCACTTGGAACGGTCGGTGCCCCTCCTCCTTTCCTGCTCCCAACTTAGTCATAGGCATGATTACCTCCTATTTGTTTCAAGTCTTCCCTGGGCTCTGGCACATCATGAATCCTGTGAAATTCCATGATCATGGGGGAATCTCTAATGGCACAAATAAATAGGCAGTAAGAACAAGAACCAATGGGCATCCATATTGCATGTAACTACTCGGCCCACGTGAATCCTCTGCCATCCGATTGGACTTCATTTACAAAACGCAAGTTCAAAGACAACATTATTAAGAATTTCAAGATGGTGGGGCATCTGGGTGGCCCAGTCGGTTGGACGTCCAACTCTTGACTTCAGCTCAGGTCGTGATCCCCGGGTCCTGGGATTGAGCCCTATGTTAGAGTCTGTGCTGAGCGTAGAGCCTGCTTACGATTCTCTCTCTCTCTCTCTCTCTCTCTCTCTCTCCCTTCTCTCTCCTTCTGCCCCTTGCCCCAACTTGCATGCTATCTCTCTTTCTCTCTCAAATAAAAAAGAAATGACAAAATTAAAGAATGAAAAAAAAAATTTCGAGACGGTGACAGCAGAGTGTAAAAACAGAAGGTGTGGGTCCCTTCTGAGAGCAGAACCTGGACCCCGGCACCGGTCACCTGCCCATGACACCAGCACTCATCACCAGCCCGGAGAGTGGATGAGGCACACTGAACACCTGAAGTGGGCATCATAGTTCTGCATCACAACCAACGGATGACCCAACAGTTGACCAAGGGCAAGGCACAACTTTTTGGTCATCAGAGTCCTAATAGTTTTTGTCGTGTTCTAGCAGGTCTCATTTAAGACCTAGGATGAATTTAAAGAACCCGTCTCTCTCTTTGGGGCTCCCCTCACCCTCACTGGTCCCACTTGGAAAAGTGAGAAAAGCCTGGCAGCTTTAGAACATACATATTGGACAAGAGCAAAATGCTACCTAGATGCTAAGATAAGTTCCGTGGTTATCTTTCTCTGAAATGCTTACACTTTGCCGGCTTTCCACTGAGTAGTTTTCAAGCCTGAGCATACCCACGAGACACATTCGTATGCCCTTGGCTTTATTTAAGCGCCCACATCCGCATGGCGGGGTCACTAAGGCAGCTGTGCCTGTGGACACGAAGCTTGTTGTGTTCTCTGACTTCCAGCTGTGTTCCCTGCACCTGTCTTTACCTTCTGTTCTGGACGTTGCTGGAATGTCTGCTAGTTTTCCGTATCAACCCTGTGGAGGAACAGAAACATGTTGCCTTTTCTGAACGAGACTTTGCGCGTGTGTGTGTGTGTGTGTGTAACTTCCTAGAAACCAGAACTGTTTTCTCCTGCCAGGCGCCACAGTGGGCCTTCCTGCGCGGGAGGTCATTTCAATAAGGACTCGAAGCTTAGTAAGTGGAGAAAAGAAGGTCGTTCTCAGACAGGATGTTGGGAAGACGCCCCGAGTGAGCCTTGCTGGGCAAGAGACGCCAACAGGACCAAGAATGTGGGCCAGTCCCCCAGGAAGTTATTCATGAGCCTGCGCTGGATGATAAACAGGCAACCAAAGCCTTTCTAAACAACAAAAGTCACAATGCTTCAAATTCCAGAAAATCCTTGAACAATGACTGGACATTCCTTATCTCCGATCTGCTTATTTGTGCACTAAATACTTTCAAAGAAACCAGAAAGTGGGGTTCTGACTTGGGGTGCAGAGCTGAATGAAGCATACAAGGAGATGTGTGGCCAATCGCCCTGCTCCCCTGTTCCATCCTCCTTTACCGGGAGCACGAGTCTCCTGTTGCTGGGCCAGCCTCTCCCCTTCCTCCCCTCCCCCCCACCCACTCCCTGTTGCCTGGAGTTACCTTTGCCCCCAAAAGCCACCTTGGGCTGAAGGCCAGCATGAAGCTGCTTCAAGCTTGATCAGCAGAACAGGGTCAAAGGCAACAAGTTGCCTCTGCTGTTCATGTTACCAAGAGATGTGAGCTGATCGTGTTAGCAAGTTCTTCCGGAAGAAACAAAAAGACAATTTGGGCAACTAGAAATTTCATATATATGGGAATATATATCCACCTGATTTGAAAGAGTATCAAAGCGCCTTGATGGTACATTTAAAAAAAATTTTTTTTAATTAAGTTTATTTATTTTTGAGAGACAGAGAGAGACAGAGAACAAGCAGGGGAGGAACAGAGAGAGAGGGAGACACAGAATCCGAAGCAGGTTCCAGGCTCCGAGCCGTCAGCACAGACCCCGACTCGGGGCTCGAACTCACGAACTATGAGATCATGACCTGGGCCGAAGTCGGACGCTTAGCCGACAGAGCCACCCAGGAGCCCCGATGGTACATTTTTAAATTAAATTAGAGCACATGTTATTATGTATATGTATATGCATATACATATATGTGTGTATATAATCATAAAATGATATTCTGAATATCGTTTTCTAAATAAATATAAATATCTGCAGAATATAAAATTTGATTCTGCAGACAGTGATATGTGTACCACTGCCCGATACTTGTTTATTGGCCAGACCCCAATTCTTCATGACAGGGAACATCAATGCTCATTTGTCATTTGTTTTACAAGTTGAGTTCAAGTTGCACTTGAAAATGTTACTACATTTTTCTTTTCCTGAGCCCAAATGTCCATCAACAGGTGAATAGATAAAGGAGATATAGTATATATATATATACAATGGACTATTATTCGGCTCTCAAACAGAATGAAATCTTGCCATTTCCAACAACGGGGATGGAACTAGAGTGTATTAGGCTAAGTGAAATCAAGCAGCCAGAGAGAGACAAATATCATACCATTTCACTCATATGTGGAATTTAAGATACAAAACAGATGACCGTAAGGGAAGGGAAGCAAAAGTAAGATAAAAACAGAGAGGGAGACAAACCATAAGAGACTCTTAAATACAGAGAACAAACTGAGGGTCGCTGGAGGAGTGTTGGGTGGGGAGATGGGCTAAATGGGTGGGTGATGGGCGTTAAGGAGGACGCTTCTTGGGATGAGCACTGGGGTGTTACATGTACGTGATGAATCACTAAATTCTACTCCTGAAATCATTATCACACTATATATTAACTACCTCGGATTTATATTTTAAAAATAATAAAATGATAAAAATTTAAAAATTTTTTCCTTTCCCCACTCCCTCTGCCCACCAGATTCCCCTTTACCTACTCTAGTTTTGCTTCTGTTGTCTTTCTGTAACTTCTAATGTGCCACCCAATGTCTTTATGGTTTATTGTTAGCCATCTGTCTCCCACACTCCCCTCCCTCCCTTATAACGTGAGCTTTCACGGCAACAAGTTTTGTTGTTTTTCCACGCGTTTCAAGTGCACAGGCCAGTGACCGGCACATACTAGACATTCAAAATTAATTTATGAGTGAAGGAATACATGAATGAATGAACTGAATGAATGACTGACTGAGTGAGTGAATGAATGAATGAGTGAATGAGTGAATGAATGAATGAACTGAATGAATGAGTGAGTGAATGAATGAATGAATGAATGAATGAGAGTGAATGACGGCATCTGTCTCACTTTCAAAATCCAACAGCTTCTTGGGGCGCCTGGGTGGCGCAGTCGGTTAAGCGTCCGACTTCAGCCAGGTCACGATCTCGCGGTCCGTGAGTTCGAGCCCCGCGTCAGGCTCTGGGCTGATGGCTCAGAGCCTGGAGCCTGTTTCCGATTCTGTGTCTCCCTCTCTCTCTGACCCTCCCCTGTTCATGCTCTGTCTCTCTCTGTCCCAAAAATAAATAAACGTTGAAAAAAAAAAAAAAATCAAAATCCAACAGCTTCAGATACTTACCCGGCACCGGTGAAGACGACTGGTCAGTGTGGAAATACATGGAAGGTGGGGTTGGTACCGGATGGGGTGGGGGGGTTACTTTCTGGAGGATGGACGGCTCAGCCACCCAGGCACTAATTAAGATTTGACAAAAGAGGTGTCTGTAGAGCAAACGGGCAGATTTTACGAGGGCAGGGGGAAGAGCTTAGATGACAGGTGTTTAAAACTAAAGCCATTTTTCCTGGGATGGGCACCCATCCTGGCATTCAGCCCTGGCACACTGATGAGGAGGTACAGGGCTTGAATCTCTAGCTGCGGGCTTCTGTTCGGAAACCCTAGGGCAAGCCCAGAGACCCCCTAGGAGGCATAATGGCCTCATTATTATGTTAACCAGAAGGCTGAGGTTTCTGAAAAGGGCACCTCCCTTTCCTGGGTTTGTTTCACCCAATTCCCTGCACTCAGCTGAGCGCCCTCGGGCACTGTCTCTGGAGGGCAGGCGACCCACTGGATCTTAAACCAGCTTGTGGCCTCTGGACAAAATATCCTCGAACTAAAGGAAGGTAAAGGGAAGGGGGAGGGGAGGACGCTGAACGTGGGTGCAGAGTTGGTTGACTCAAAGGTTAACCACCCACTGACACAGAGGAGAAATACCCTTTCTGGAGCCCAGTTTTCACTAGCTGCTTGAGCTGCAAAGGAATAGAGAGATTGCACGGAGTCAGAGCTGAAGACAGCCTTGATTGGGTTCACTGGATTCTAGCTTGCCAAAACAAGCTTGCCAAAAACAAACAAACAAACTGAAGAGGCTGGGGGTGAGCAGCAGCTTTTATAGAGTCTTAAATGTAAAACCAACCTGCCACGTATTGTGTTAGAAACATGCACGCCTTGGTAGTTCTGTTGCCATCTCTGTTTGAATGGTCAGCATGGCCCATTTCGAAGACCTGCCCCAGTCCTCACCTGCCCCAGCCCCACTGCATTTTTCCAGAAAAACCCTGTGCCCCGGGTCCAGCGCGCCCTGCTCAGAGCGAAACTTGAAGAACTCGAAGGCAATGACTTCTCTCCTCTCCCTCTTCTGGCTATCTAGCTGGCCACGGATTCTCAAGTTTGGCTTTCACTTGAGCTGACCCGGGTCTTGTTTTCCTGGGACTTTCAGATTTTTTTTTTTTTTTTTTTTTTTTTTTGCAGGTGGTTCCCCAGGAAGGCCTCCAGTGTTTCCCCAGTCGTGATAGCTTTCTATTCTATTTTCAGCCTCTGCACCGATAACCCTTTTGTTCTCTCTGGAGCCCCCATGCTGACAGGGCGTCCTTCCTCCTTTATAATCTGTCTGTCTTTCTGTATATTTATCTCTGCAGGAATGTAACTCCAAAGAAAGAAAAGTCAGCTCCAGGTTTATTCCCTGCAGCTCAGCTGGCTGTTTATGTCTCTACAAAGCATTCACCCCAGAAAGGAATGTGTACAGCTGGAGGCATCGCAGAAAACAACACACCCCAATGTCAGGTAACTGAGTCAGGTACACCGGGAACTCAAAACAGATCTATTTTTCCCTTTGTATGAGGACAAATGGAACCGTGAGTGCCCAAACTCCAGTGGGAGAAAGCGGCTGCGGGGGGAGAGGGGGTGTTGGAAGAAACAAAACAAGTGTGTTAGGATCTGTTTTTTTTCTTTTTTTTTTCCTTTCCCAGGGCTCCTGCACCCCGCCCTCAGGGCAGCCAGGCCAAGAACAGGAGTTGATTCTTGCCGGGAAAGCTCCAAATGAGACCCGACCTTGAAGGTTCTGCCCTGGAGCGCTGGAGGCTGGGGCGGGGAGGGGGTTGTGTGAGTCCTATCTGTGGCTTTGGATGAGTCCTTTGTAGTTATGTTACCTATTCCCAATTCCTAAAATAAAGGTGATTAAGAGATTATTCAAAAAGGAAGCTTCTGGAAGCTGATAAAAATTGACTGCTATAAGCTTAGAGGCAGAGTGGGTCTTTATGCTACTTTATTCTTCCACAGAACCTTTTAAATAGGCATGGTAAGATTTTAAAAGGCAAGGTCTAGGGAGTGTAATAGGCGAAAACGCTCAGACACCCTCCTGCTCTGAGCCATTTTCTAACCCTGACAGCTGTCAAATGAAGCAATGCAGCTCGGATTCTGAGCCACCCATGTTCTCCCTTCCCATTTTCCCCTTTCCCGCTCTTTCTCGCTGTCCTGGCTGGCCTAAGTCGTCCTGGTCACCTTGCTTTTCTCAGGGCTTACATTCCTCGCTGCAGACGGAAGCTCTCTGGAGGCTACTGTCGAGGGTCAGCCTTGGCCTCTCCGTGGCGACACCGTCCGCTAGGTGTGCCCGCAGCCCTCACCTGGACCCACGCTGCTGGGGCAGCCCCCACGGACACGGCCCTGACCTGAGCCAGTGTTGTGGCCGGACTGGCTCTCGTGGTCCCTGTTACGATTACAAGACGCACCTCAGCAATGGCCGTCGAGGAACTTTGAAAAGAAAAAAAGTTTAGGACACACACATCCTAGAGGGTACAGAGCATGCCCAAGACCACGGAGTGAGATCATGGGGGGGGGTGGTGAAGGAGGGAGGGAGAGAGAGAGAGAGCAAGCCCAGAACTGGGGTTTTGCTTTATTGGGGTCAAAAGTGGGGTGCCTAGGGTTTCTCGGGTTCACCCTTTATTGGCAAGTTTAAAATAAGAGCAGAAATCAAAGCACGGGAAGGGAAAAGCGGGGTCACTCAGTCCGTTATCTTTGGCACTCGGGGCTTTCTAAATGGGGAATTCATGGGCGGGGTGGCCTGGTTCTTTATCTCGTTGTGTGGTGGGCAGTGCGGTTATCCGAGATGACCATCTTTGAAATGGAAGCCTCAGCAACCAAAAGCTTAGTGTCAGGGACTCAGACTAGAGCTACCCTGTGAGAAAGAGCTGAGCTCACCTCAACCCCAGTCCCCCCCGACTGGGTGACCGTCCCGATGTGCCATCAACTAGCGCGGACAGCTTCCGCATACTTACGCGGACAGTCTGCCCACCCTCAGACGGTGTCCTACACGTTCCATGGCACTGTCCTACCACGATACGGTACAAGTCATTTGGCCACTGCCTCCGTTCATGAGGACAAATTCCTGATTATTCTGTTCCTTTTGTCACTTCATGCTCTGCACTCCTGATTAGTTGGTATGAGCTCTGACCCAGCCCTCCAGGGTAAGCCCTGGAGTGTCCCTTACCTTTACGTCTCTTAGACAACTCCCTGCCTGGATCGGGTAGCCAGAGTTTAAGACCTCAAGGTCCAGCCATGGACAAGCCACATGGCACTGTGGGTGAGCCATCACGCATGGCAACCTCCAGCCTTTGGATTCCAGCCAGATGCCTGTGCATCAACCTGAGTGAAGGCTTGCGAATGGGTCTTGATGAGAATGATCTCAGAAGAGAAACCGGATTCTCCATCGCCATTTTCTGTCTTGACAAAACAGCTTCTTGCCTCCCCCCACCCCTGGGGGTGCAGAAAGCCTGTCCCGGGAAGTGATTTCGGTGGCAGACAGACCCCAAGAAGCAACCCTCGGTGTCATTTCTAAGCCACAGTCCAGATCCAGGGTTCCAGTCAGCACTGGAAACACACATCCCTAGCGGTCTGGCTGTTGCCGCTGGAACTCACACAGGCAAACCTGGAGAAGTTCAATACTGCACGCGTGTTCAAACGAGTGCAGTGATGAAATCACCGGTGACTTCCACAGCCATAGCCCCGAAGCAGGTGAATTGGGTAACATTTACATTATGTCCATTATATGCACAGTTTGGCCCTCGCTAAAGGCAGCAAAAAACCCAACAGTTCCAGTGATGAGGATAGATATATACAAATAACTGTAATAAAGAACAGCATGTTTATGAATAATCATACGTTATTACAGACCCAAATAAAGTGCTGTGGGAGCACAAAGAAAAAGAAGACAGGACTTCCATTGGCAGCAGAAAGTAGGAAGAGATGGGGGAGAAGGACTTCATTTCACCTGGGACCCACAGGGCAGGGTCTTAAAGGGATTCTTACTGAGTGAGCCAAATGAGAAGTCCTTCAGGGTAGCTGCTTCCCCTGGCTCATGGCTGCTGCCCCAGAGCCTGTTCTCTCTGAATGTATCGTGAGCTTGAGATATCCAGGAGAAAGGACTCCCAGGCAAAGACTGATATTCTAAATATCAAGTGACCAGTAAGGCACAGGCAATAACCAGTGGGAATGGACATACTGAGCAGGTGGGTGCCTGCCAACATCATTCCCACATGCAGGGGTGCAGCTGGTGGGGAAGACAGAAGCAAGATGTCAAAGAAGTTTGGGACTAGAGAAAGGTTTGGAGAAGAGCAGCCAAAGGAATATGACAGCAACTCCAATGCCTGGCAGGGTTTTTGTTTTGTTTTGTTTTTCTGGTGTGTGTGTTTTGATTTTGGTTTTGGTTTTTTTTTTAAGGGAATCTTTGAATATGTTTTTTTTTAAGTTTATTTATTTTGGGAGAGAGAGACCATACAAGTAAGAGAGGGCCAGAGAGAGAAAGAGAGAGAGAGAGAGAGAGAGAGAATCCCAAGCAGGCTCCACATTGACAGCACAGAGCCTGATCCAGGGCTGGAACCCACAAACCGTGAGATCATGACCTGAGCCGAAACCCAAAGTCAGATGCTTAACCGACTGAGCCACCCAAGTGCCCCTCTTTGAATTTGTTCTAATGGGTATGTCTTGTTTTTAACATTAAGTAATAAAGATATGAAAATAATCTACTAATATTAAGAGAATATTTCAAAATATCCAAAAGGGTTTCAAAAGGAGACTGTGGAACTACTTCATACCCATTAGGATGGCTACTATTTAAAAAAAGAGAAAGAGGGGTGCCTGGGTGGCTCAGTCTGTTAAGCGTCCAACTTCGGCTCAGGTCACGTTCTTACGATTCGTGAGTTTGAGCTATGCATCGGGCTCTGTGCTGACAGCTCGGAGCCTGGAGCCTGCTTTGGATTGTGTCCCTGCCCCTCCCCTGCTCGTGCTCAATCTCTCTCTGTCTCTCTCTCTCTCTCTCTTAAAAATAAACACTAAGAATTTTTTTATAAAAAGAAAGAAAATAACAAATGTTGACCAGGATGTGGAGACATTGGAATCCCAGTGCACCTTTGTTAGGAATGTAAAATGATACAGTTACTTGAAGAGCAATATGGCAGCTCCTCAAAAAAATTCAAAATAGAATTACCCTATGAGTCAGCAGCTCCACTTCCGGGTATATACCAAAAAGAATTGAGAGCAGGGACGAGAACAGATGTTTGCACACCCGTGTTCATGGCGGCACTATTCACAATAGCCAAAGGGTGGAAACAACCCAAGGGTCTATCAGTGAATGCATGGGTAAACAAAACGCGGTCTATACAAACGATGGAATATTATTCGGTTTTATACAGGAGGGAAATTCTGACACCTGCCACAACATAGATGAACTCTGTCAACATTCATATTTGTAATATATGTATTCTTAAAAAGTTCATTGAAAAGGAGGGTATTGCAGACAGGGGGACTGTTTGTGCAAATCCTGGAGGGGAAAATCAGAGTGCACGCCTAGTCCCGTCGTGACACCCACGCGGCCTTGCCCGGGCCCCACACTGGACATGAACGGTGAGAAAGCTGAAATATTCCATTGAGTCAGATGGCGAAAGCGCATGACGTCAGAGTCAGGTAAGTTATTTTATGGTGATCTGACAGTTTTTGAGGAAGCGGGTGAAATGACTAACAACGAATTTCGGGGAAGTATCTGTCAACAGAAGTATGTGGGGTCATTGAGTGAGGAAGAGACTGGAGGCCTCGGTGCAGAAGAAAGGGCTAGAAGAACAGGGGACTCTTTCAGGGGAACGGCAGTTGGGGAAGGACAGGACAGATTTTGCAGAGGGGGAGCCCACGCGAAGGATGGGCCAACGAGAGCAGTCAGCTACGATGTTATGGAAGCTTGGGAGAAAGATACTGATGGGACTTTTCCTGAGATCAGCACGGAAGGGGCGGGAACCCCTGCTGCCTGAAGTGTCTGTCACAAGGGGACATCGCATCAGGCGGAGATGTGAGCAGACAAGAAAGGAGCAGAGGTGAAGAGCTGGCAGAAATGCCTGAGGCTCCATCACATGGGTCCTGCAGACTCTGCCCCGAACACTGTCCCCACCCTTCGGTTCTCCAGCTTGTCCAGAGATTCCCCTCAAGGCTGCTTCCTTAGGGTAGGACTTACCTCATCTTCCCCAGCCCCGTGGTGATTTAGATGGCCCTCCCAGGAGCTCTGTACCGAGATGCCCTGTACCTCTCACTGCCCTTGCCACGTGTCACTGTAAGTGCTCCTTCGATGTCCCGGTACGGTGACTGGCCCACAGAAGATGCTTAATAAACACCTGTTGACCAGACGAGAGGAAGGGAAGACGTAAGGCTTTAACGTGACCATCTAGATGTCATGGACAGATGGCGGGGAGGGGACAAAAGAGTATACAGAAAGAAAACAGAATGTATGCCAGGACAGACGCTGTACATTGAGAAGGAGGAAGAGAGAAGAGAACACAGCAGAGAAAACAGAATGATCTCGAGAGCTAGAGAAAAAAATCACAGTGGAGAAGCACCACTGTAATGGGGAAAGAGAAAGTTTCAGGAAGGGGATACGACAGCGTAGCAGGGATGAGATGAGGATAAGGACAGTGACCCAGAGTGTTTTGGGCTCGGCATCCTGGAGGCCTGTGGAGGCGGGAGAGGGATGTGAGCTCAGCAAGAGCGGGCTGTGGTGCAAATACCACCTCTAAGCCCTTTGTGGTCGGCAGGGAGAGGGAGGCTTGCAGCCTCTCAAAGGAGGAAGGGGCATAGGTTTTTCCCCTTCGAGAAGACTGCACACATGTGAGACTACTCGTAGTCATGTGTAGGGAGAGCATCACAAGACAAAACAGGAAAAGGCACAGATAATAGAATCAAGTCAGGGTTTGCAGGAGGACTCAACGTCAAGGTCAGAGACTAGGGCTTTGGCCTTCAAAAGGCAGAGGAAAAGGTCGTTCCTTAAAAGAGGGGAGAGGAAGGAGGAAAGGACAAGCAAAGAAAGCAGGCAGGTGAGGGGGGCTGAGGGGGCCCCCTTGGATGGGCCAAGGTCAAGGCTGAGTGAGAGGGTCAGATAGGAGGGCCATTAGAGGTGAGGCTGGGTCTTGGCAGGTTTGGGGAAAAAAAGGGCTTGGAAATCCCTACCTACTCCAAGAGGAAAGAATGTTAATATACACGGAATATCTAGACCCCTCAGAGCCCTTGAAATCCCAGCACGCAAACCCTGGAGGGTCACTCCTTTCCAGCCGCCCTGGTGAGTTCAACGAGACTTTCTGAGAAGAGGCAAAGACTTTGTGTCCATTCCAAGAATTGTTCCAAGCAGCAAAGTTGGACTCAGAAGACCCCCGGTACAACCAGATCACTGTCTCAGGATGGCCTGTCCACACTCCCACCTCTGCTTTGTGACGTGTCTGGCTTCCGGCCCTGCAGCCCTCTATGCGGCTGCGGGTCTCTTGAGAGTCCCGACCCCGGTGTGGCTGGGGCCAACCTAACTGCAAGGGAGAAAGGAATTCCTACGTGATGGGTATAACCAGGGGTGTGCCGGAAATGTGCGCCGACCATTTCCCTGGAAGAGGTGCGCCTTCCACATCAAAATGAGATGACAGGCCCCAGGAAAAGAAGGAGGCCGTTCATGCGGTCACCTGCGTGGATTGGTCACCTGCGGATCTCCCGTCCCGGGAAATGACAGCGGGGCAGGCTGCCTGGAAAAGCCATTCTGGAAAACGAGGAAGGAGACGGAACTGGACAGGGTGCTTCAGTAGAGGCGTCTAGACAGCAAGACCCCTGGGTACTGGGGACAGGGAAGACGTGGAGAAACCTTTAGAAAGAGGAGGCAGAGAGGAGCAGAAACAAAACAAGAGCAGAGCCAAGCCCCAGTATGCGTCATAATTTCACTTGGCGTTGGCTTTGTTCCAGGGCCAGTGGCGGATTTTGAGAAAGAACCTGTTAGCAGAGAATGTGGCCGAAGCCAGAGTGGGATTAGCTCAGAGTTTATTCTGTCAGAGCAATCCACCCAGGTACAAGAGAGTAAAGCCGGGGCGTGCTGGCGTGAACCCAGAAAGCACGACAGGCAAATGAGAGCCGGATGGGGCGTCCCCAGCAGCTGGCTTATCTCCTACTCCCCTCTCCCCTCGAGCGGCCGGTCAGTCTGGTTTCTACCGAGCTCCCCTCTCTGTCCTGAGAATTCCCTCGTACTGTTCTCTCCTTTAGCCATCCCCAGCCACCCTGTGAGGTGGGTAGTACCATCCTTCCCAGCCTGCAGATGAGGAAACGGAAGCCCGGAGAAGTTAAGTAACTTACCCCAGGCCACTCATAGAGTAGGCAGAGCCTGGACTCAAGTTCAGGCCATTGTGACTCTCACGACTGTGTTCTCAAGACCACCTCCCAGGTGCTGCCCTTTCCTGAACACAGTAAAGAAACATGAGTAGAGGAAGGGAGGGAGGGAGGGAGGGAAGGAGCTGGAAGGGAACATTTGAGAACGGAGCCGTGCTTCTGAGACACGTCCCAGCAGGGCCAGGGAAGGCAGTAACACCAGATGCAAGAACAGAGCCCCAGTATCACCCAGTTCAGAAAGATGGGGTGCTGCGCCCCCAGGCCCCACAAACGTGTACCATGAACTTGGTTATTTTTACCTCTGGCTTGTTCCCGCTCTGGCCTCCCTTCCAACTATTAGTACCAGAACATTCTTCGGGTAATTTTTCCTTATAAAGGAGATACTACTCTTACAAAAAAGGTCAACTAGCTAAAAATATTTTGCTTGATTTTCCATGTGCTTTTCTGCATGATTTCTTTGCTTCAAGTCCTGCCTCGGAGAAACTGCTAAAACATTTTCCACACGCAGGGAGTCATGTTCCAGTCATTTTCCAGTGCCAAATGTCTCTTGTCCTTCTTCCTTCTCTGCTTCACCCCCTTCGGTCTTCTCCGTAACTTCCAGAAGAACCAAAAGAAAGATTTTATTTTTAAAGGAAGAGAGAAACATTCCTTTGACCTTTAAAACCACAGGGCCAAAGTTCCTTTTTAGTAAATCCCTTTATAGCAGCAAGGGCAGGGCGCTGTTGCATGTGGGGCCGTGGAAATGAGCATTTCCCTTGGGGCAGGGTCTCCAGATGCCCGTGCACCTGACCCCCCAAGGGTAGACATAGCAGCTGAGCACCCCATTCCGTGATTTGAGGGGGACCCCCAAATAATACCTGGAGTCCCTACCAGCGGAATTACTTGCTTGAGCCAAGACATGGAAGAACCCCATTCAAAGTTCTCCTCCTCGAATATTCTTGCCTCTGTGTCTCTACTTGGCAAAATTCTGCCCCTTCTTTAGTACACAGCTCAGTTTACCTGCTCAGGGTAAATGCTCCTGTCTTCTGGATTCCCACAGCAGCTGATTCCAACCACCATTACAGCTCTTAACTTGCCATTTACTTGTTTGCACGCCTGTCTTCCCATGGAACATTCCCTCTCCCTGTTAGATCCATAAGCACTTCCATCCAAGCTGGGAGCTGTCTCAGCATCTCCATAAAAATAAGACCTGGGACCCAAGGTGTGCTGTTAAGGAGAACATTATTCGGATGCTTGTTAAAATGGTATGAAAGCTTTTCTTTTTCCCCAAGACTATTGCAGAAGGGAGAGCGAGACTGGGCTCCACTCTGAATAAGGCAAGGACACATGAGGATTTATACCCAAGGAGAAAGGGCGGAGGGGAGGGGTGGGTCGATATTACTCAGAGGACATGTCAAGATGAGGGCACTCTTGCCAGATGACCTCGCAGGATTCTTTGCTAAGTCTGGGCTGGGAAGGCCAAATCCAGGAAGGGGGCCAATTTGGAGGCCTAGTGGAAAAGAGGGCTCAGAGGAGCCTAACTGAAGTTTGGTCAAGGTCAGCCTTGGCAGTAAAGGGTGTACAGAGTAAAAGAAGCTAATTGCAGAGAGTAACTCATTCTTGTCATTCAACTCAATTCACATTATTCTTTCTGTAAACCACTGATGGCCATTTGACAGAAGTTCTCTTGGACCAAACTCAAGTCCAGGTTCTCCTGAACTCTCTTCTCAACTAGGCTTTGACGTTTGGGCTTCTGTGTTTGTCTCTGCACCATCCAAGGTCAGCAAGAATCCTGCGAAATCCGTGAAGCCAGACACCCCCCATCCTCATATATTTTCTCCTAAACTACTTGAGGGTAGATTGTACGCATTACGTCCCTTTACCCCCGAGGACACCAGTGTTTGCCCGAGAACAAAGCTACCCTCTTAGGTAACCACAGTGGTTGTCAAATTCAAGAAACTTCCATTGATAGGATACTGTTATCTAAATCTACGGCTCATAACATATGTCTCTAATGGATCCCCAAGGTCTTAGTGCAGCTTTAAGCTGTTTAATGTTTGTAATAAAACAGAGAAAAATGTTCTGTGCACCTACTGCAGAGACCATTCCTGAGGAACTTTCCACCAGTTTACACTGTAAACAAATGATTTGCTTCGTAAACTATTTATTGATCCAGCTCTGTGTAGTTTGCTTCTTGCCTAGCGTTTGAAGGCCCCTAAATACCTATTTATAAATCTACAAAGATATTCTAACAATCCCGCTGGTATCGAGTTCATTTGAAAGATCTGATATTTCATTATAAATGCAATTAATCAGTAGGGACGTTGATGAGACAAAACACAGCCTGTAAAATTTTAGCGGGATTTGGGCTTCTGGGGGCACACAAGAATGAAAATGTCGACTTGAAATGTTCTTTATGAAAGTTACCCCGGGCCCCATAAGATCAGAAAATGCACAGTCGACAGGCATATCAGGGGCCCCCAGTGAGATCACTGAACTAAGCAAGACCCAACCCAAGCTCCAAGGCTCTTCCTTCTTAAAGGCAAAGAGATTGCCATTCTCCACTGGGAGGGTGTGTCTGATTTCCTAATAAGGTGATACAGATATTGTATCAACAGTACCTACTTTCCTGAAGACACACACAGCCTTCTATCCCTTTCTTCCATATCATTGCAAGAGACACCTTATAAGGCCAATGCTTTCTCCCTCTCCAACCATGTGCGACCTTCTAAAGGCTATCTCCTCTCTTTCCTGCTTTCCTCTGAGACTTTGCCCCAACAATCCCTCTCCCTCCCTCCTTTTGTCTCTCTCTCCCTCCCTTCTCTCTCTCTCTCTCCTTCTCTCTCCTCCTCTCCTCTCCCTACCTCTCTCTCTTTCCTTCTGTCTCTCTCCCTCCTTCCCTCCCCCTCTCCTTCTCTTTCCCTCCTTCTCTGCCTCTCCTTTCTCTCAATCTCTCTCCCTCTCTCCTTCTCTCTCTCTCCTTCTCTCTCCCTCTCTCTCCTCCATTTCTCTCTCTGCCTCCCTTCCTCTCTCTCTCCCTTTCTTTCTTTCTTTCTTTCTTTTTCTTTCTTTCTCTCTCTCTCCCTCCCTCCCTCCCTCACTCTCCCTCCCTCCCTCCCCGTTTCTGTCTCTCTTATCTTTCCCTCCTTCTCCATTGGCTTTTCCCCTATAACTCAGAGCCTACTCAAGTTCCTCAAGACCAAGTCCGGGCACAGCTCCCCTCACCCCATAGGCTACAGTGTTGGGTGCCGTGCTGGGAGGGTGTCAGACACACAGGAGCGGGAACAAGGGACCAAAGAACTTGATAAAGGGACCAAAGGGACTTGATAAAGAAGCTACACGTGAGGAGAGAGTAAGATGAGGCTTTTAGTTCCAGAAAGTGAGAGTCTGGGGTGAGGGGTTAAAACCAATTTTAGAAAAATCCCGACGGGGGGAGAGACAGGATAAGGACAGAAGGAACGAAAATGTTGGCTGCTAATAACTACTTACGAAGTGTCTTTTGTTTAAAATAAACCCTCACAGACGAGAGCCTACTTTTACTTATTTGTAACACCTTGGGCCCCAAGTCGTGTCCGGGTGAGAGCTATTACAGACAATTCCCATCCGGCAGTCCCTCCCCCGGCTAACGAACTTCAGAAAAAAGGAAGGGAAAAGCCACGAGGGAATTTCAGTTTTCCAGTTCTCGGCAAAAACTGCCAGGTCGGGGTCAATTGGTTTCACCTCCCTCTGACTGTCTCCTTTGCATGGGAGGTAATTGGGCAGATTGGGTTTTAAGAAGTCATTCCCCAGAGCCAGCCCAGGTGGCCGCTTTTCTCTTAAGGACAGCTCAGGCTGCCTCTCCTGCTAATGTAGAAAGCAGAGAGTGGAGGGGCTCCTGGGCAACCGCACTAACACAGCAACTCAAGAGGAAAAAATACCCCAGCAGCAGGATTATCTCTGCCGTGGGCCCTTAGGGCTGTGCGGGCTCAAGGGGTCCCGCGGGCCAGCACGCCCATCGATGTCTCTGGAAAACGGGGCTGTGCAAGCTGCGGACGCTGGCCAGGTGCACAGCTTTCCCAGCTACATCTGTAGCCGTGCTTTATTCCCAGAGCACAGTCCCTTTTCGAGGCCCGAACTCGTCCCCCCGACAAGAACTAGTCCCCGACGAGGTAGCTTGAAATCGTTTCACACGTGCGGAAACTGAGGTTCTGAGATAGGAAGTCATTTTCCCAAGACCATACGCTAAGTGGCAAAGATACGAAGTCATTTTCCCAAGATCATACGCTAAGTGGCAAAGCTAGCAGGGACGCGGTGGAGGGTTCGGACCCAAAGCCCTCGCTCTTGCCGTCCAGTAGCTAGAAGCAGACACAGGAAGGATGGGAAGGCGCCAGGACCCCACCCCTCTCCTCCCCTCTCATTGCAGATGGGCTTTTACAGCCGTTCTCAGAACGTTTCCGTGGCTCCCTCTGCCTAGAGGATACAATTCAAGTTCATGGGCCCAGTTCAGGGCTCTTCCGTGTGGTGTCCATTAGCCTCCCAGCCCTACCTTCTGCTGCCTCCTGCTTCCCCCGCACCTGTCTGCAACTCTCTTGCACGTCCCCATCGCCACCTGGGTTTCCACCCTTCTTCCCCCTGCACTATCCCTGTGCATCCTTTTCCTCCTCACGAAGCCGCCCCTGACCTTCCCAGCCCCTGGCAACGCTGTGACATTTCGCCTGCCCCCCTCGCTTGACATTTGCCAGATGCAACCTTGAATTTTACATGAAGGTCCCATTGAATATGAGTAGGTCACGGAGAGTAAATGCCAGCCAGGGGACTGGGGACAGGGAAGCCCCAGAAGGACATACAGGTTAGGAAGTGCCTGACATACATCTGGCAAACATGACATCGTAAGGCCCAGAAGGTACCCACGGCCAGATACCGGGAGGAGGACCAGGAATCGGAAGGTCAGCATATACCAGAAGCCAGCAAAGAGCAGCACTGGGTGGTGGGGATCAAAAACTTAGGTTAAAACTCAGATATTAAATCTTTGGGATGAGCACAGCAGGTAGAAAAAATTTTTTTAATTTAAGTTCTATTTTTATTTTTGAGAGCGGATGCGTGAGTGAGCGAGGGGCAGAGACAGAGGGAGAATCCCACGAAGGGCAGAGAATCCCATGCAGGCTCCACACTGTCAGCATGGAGCCCCGACCCAGGGCTGGAACCCACACCCCTCGAGATCATGACCTGAGCCCAAGTCGGATGCTTAACCTACAGAGCCACCCAGGCGCCCCCCACCAGGTAGAAATTTAAAAATGTTTGGAAGTGCTTTCCAGAAGACCACAGAATCAGCTAGTGAGATTTCTTCTTATTGCCCTAGACACTTTTCAGAACATTCACGGCAACGAGGCAAAGCCAAATAGGGTTCTTAAAGCTTTGCAAAGTCCTTACTTAATATGCTTGTGTGAGCTGTGACTCTCCAAGTCAGGAATACAGAGGCAAGTTTTATTGCTTACTTGTCCAGGGAATTCTTTTTCTCAAGAGCCTCTCCCAATTAGCAATTTTTGGAACACACTTAATAAATGCTATTTATATTTACATGAAACCCATGTTTCCTTGTGGCTCAAAAAACTGCAAGACGGGGAAATTTTAGAGAGATTGGGCCTTATTTCACCAAAGTTTTACTGTATGAAAAGCCCAAGTTATAACAGAAGACCAGAAGGGGGGAGGGGAAGGGGGGGGAAAGTTACAGAGAGGGAGGGGGGCAAACCACAAGAGACTCTTAAATATACTGAGGACAAACTGAGGGTTGATGGAGGGCGGGTGGGGGAGAGGGGAAAAATGGGTGATGGGTGTTGAGGAGGGCACCTGTTGAGATGAGCACTGGGTGTTGTATGGAAACCAATTTGACAATAAATTACATATAAAATAAATAAATAAATAAATAAATAAATAAATAATTATTTTTTAAAAGCCCAAGTTATTGGTAGCTTTGGACAAAAGAAGTCCAGGCTGAATTATCCACAGCCAAGATAACTACAGAACTCTTTTTGAGGTGCACATCCAAAAACTGGAACCTTCCCAAATGGTTTGATGTGTTTCTGAAGTGGACATCGGATATTTTCTAACAATAAAGAGACTAAATGGATATTTAAGAAAAAAATTCTTAGTTATTTCTAGCTTGATCGTTCTCATTTCAGCATATGGAAAAAGCCCTGATCCTATGACAGAACCCGTTTCTCTCTCTTTTTTCTAAGTTTATTTTATTTATTTTGGTGGTGGGGGGGGAGAGAGAATGCGTGCCCATGAGAGCAGGGGAGCGGGCAGAGAGACAAGGAGAGAGAGAATCCCAAGCAGGCTCCACACTCTGCAGAGCCTGACACGGGGCTCCTCGAACTCATGAACCGTGAGATCGTGACCTGAGCTGAAATCAAGAGTTAGACGCTTAACCAACTGAGCCATCCGGGCTCCCCCATGACGAAACCTATTTCAAGGGCTTATTTTGTAAACTTTCGGGGACTATTCTTTTGCCAAAAAAATCTTATCTTCTTGATCCATCTCAATTCTGTATTCTGCATGGAAAGAAATCCTTTGACACTGGACCACTTCTGCCCCCGCTTCCAGAGACGGCGGCGAGTGAAGACAGTTGATGTGCATTTGAGAAAGAAACGCTTTAAGAGATAAAATATTTGTAAAGTGGTGCAAATTTCAATGTCAGGCAAAAATTCCTTGGGACTTATTCACTGATTTATGATCTCTGCCTCTTGTTTCCTCCCATGTGAAGGAGCTGACAGAATGTTGAGCCTATCTTTATTTATGGGCACTGTTGTAATCTAAATTTTGGTTCGAGCTTTTCATAATTTTCCCAACGCTGTTTCAAATGCCACAAACGGATTCCTGATGTCACGGGTGGATATGTGTTCACTTAATCCTGATTCGTGCTGTCGACTCTTCCTATCAGAGCCAATAAGCCCGCTGCTGACATCCTGCAGGCCCTGATCTACAGATGTCCCTGGAGCACGGATGTCCCTACTTCCCATCCCTACGATACCCAAACTACACCTTTGTCTTTGTGTCCCTTTTGAACGCAAAATGTCTAGGAAGACTCAATGTTTTGCTTTGACGTGGCAACTTTTCCAGTCCAGGTAATTTGTGGCGTGCGTTGAACCCATTAAGGTGAATCAAGAATCTTTGACAATCACGCCACTTTATTTATGAAAGTCATGGCCTGCTTGGTTGAGCTAACTCTTGGGAAAACCTTAAAGATGACGGCACTTCTACTGACATGAGCATTCTATCAACACTGGTGCATGAGTCTTAGGACTAAACACGTTCATCACAAGGGAGATATTTCTGATGGAAGAGAACAGGTTAACTCCCCAATAAGGTCTCGAGTGAACACATATGGGCCTTCTGCATCCTTTCTTAAAATGTCTTAAGCCAAAGCATTGTGGAAGAAGAATGAGCTAGTCGTGGGTTGTCCAAGAAGTAATCAGTTTTCAAGGGGATCTCTTTGGGCCTCTGAGGATTACCTGACTCCAGGCAATGAGGATGCTGTGGCCATTCCCAGTCTGCTCTTATCAGCATTCGTCCAAAGAGCTGCCCATAAAATACCTGTGTTTATTCAGGTAAATGGCTTTGACTTAAAAAAAAAAAAAAGAAGAAGAAGACGTTTAAAAAAATTAAAGCATTTTATCTTTTCCTCAAATAAGAGCAAATTATGAGGATAAAGTGAGATCATAGGTGTGAAAAATGGTTTCAGAGTAAAAGTTGAATATCAACATTATTATAAAGCTTACCCTAGGGGCACCTGGGTGGCTCAGTCGGTTGAGCGTCTGACTTCAGCTCAGGTCATGATCTTGAGGTTCATGAGTTTGGGTCCCACGCTGGGCTCTGTGCTGACAGCTCAGAGCCTGGAGCCTGCTTCGGATTCTGTGTCTCCCTCTCCCTGGCCCTCCCCCACTTATGCTCTCTCTCTCTCTCTCTCAAAAGTTAGTAAATAAACATCAAAAAAAATTTTTTTACAAGATTATCTTATTAATAATAAGGGTTTACATATTTCCTCCAAATACTTGTAAAAAAATGTTATACTTCAGGTTTGAAAATTTCTTTTTTTACAAATGTTTTTTATTTTTATTTATTTATTTTTTATTTCTTTTAATTAATTTATTTTTTTTTAATGTTTATTTATTTTTGAGACAGAGAGAGACAGAGCATGAACTGGGGAGGGGCGGAGACAGAGGGAGACACAGAATCTGAAGCAGGCTCCAGGCTTCAGCCTCCGAGCCATCAGCACAGAGCCCGACGCGGGGCTCGAACCCACGGACCGTGAGATCATGACCTGAGCCGAAGTCGGACGCTCAACCGACTGAGCCACCCAAGGCGCCCCGACAAATGTTTTTTATTTTGAGAGAGCGTGCACGTGGGCGGGCAGAGGAGGGGCAGAGAGAGAAGATCCCAAGCAGGCTCCCCACTGTCAGCCCGATGCAGGGCTTGATTCCATGAACTGCGAGATCATGAGCTGAGCCAAAATCAAGAGCCGGGCGCCTAACTGCCTGAACCACCCAGGCACCTCTAGATTTGAAAATTTCATCCGTTCTCCTTCATCTTGCAAAAAGCCTCCCAAGTTAAACAAGCTCCAAATAAGAAATCTAAAGATGAACTAAAGCTTGGAACTACAACAGATATGATACGGCAAATGTCAAATTCGTGACTCCAAAGTCATCTGGGTCCGTGAAAGTCCGTGAATGATGGATCTATACTGATGCTGTCCCCTTGAAAGTTTCAACCTGCATTTAAGAGAAGACAACAGAAGCTGATCTGTTTCCAGAAGAAACTGGCATAGAGAGATGGGGCCTCATGTGCCCAAGGGGTCAGAACCGGGGAGAAGTCCCAGATCTGATCCCTTCCCAGTCAGTCAACATGCACAGAGCTTTCCAAAGTCCCAAGTCTCTCAAAAATGTCCCTCCCTCAGCCCTGCATCTCCCACCATCTCTGTCCCTCCTCCTGTTGGCGGCATCAAAGATAACACAAGTGTCTTGTATCCCAAGTTGGGCTCACCCACCAACGCCAATTCCCGCGGAAAAAAAATAAGCAAAGGGAAGGGGAGAGGTGTCTTTTTATGAAAATCTGGTTGGTACCTTCTCTGGTCGCTGAAGTTCGGTCTTGATTTCTCAAGGACTCTGAGCGCGGGGGCATGTTTCTCTGCATGGCTTCTGCAGACCACCCTGTGTAAGGAGGCTTTTTTTTTTTTTAATATAATTTATTGTCAAATGGGCTAACATAACAGTGTGTAAAGCGTGCTCTTGGTTTGAGGGGTAGATTCCCGTGGTTCACCGCTTCCCTACAACGCCCAGTGCTCATCCCGACAAGGGCCCTCCTCGGGGCCCGTCGCCCATGTTCCCCTCTCCCCTACCTCCCCTCCATTAACCCTCAGTTCCTTTTCTGTATTTAAGAGTCTCTTATGGTTTGCCTCCCTCCCTCTGCGCTCTTAAGGTCCGAAACTCTAGAGCTGAAAAGACCGACACTTCCCTGAGTTTGAACTACAGGCTGTCTTTGCAGAACAATAAACAAAGCCACGAACCCCCGCTCACAACAGGATCTGAGGGCTCTGGGCACAGCTGACAGAGGAGTCACAGCCATCTTCGGTGGGGGGGGGGGAGGGATTTAATTTATGTTGGCTGCTTTGGCTTCCTCATCTTGTACGTATTTGGTTTGCGGAATGCAAGGAATTTGCTTGCTGGGCAAGTTTAGCCATTCTTTCTTTCTTTCTTTTTTTTTTTTTTCTTCCTAACCAGGCTCTTTGCTACTGAGGTATGTTTCTGAAAAATTCCCTCAGCAGATTGCTGCCAAAGCAGCACACGGTTCCGTGGGACAGTTTCAACGTGAAGGAAGCCCTCTCTGGAAATGCACTGTGTGTTGTACGCAAACAGAATCCGGCTCCGACTTTGAAACACATAGCTAGCCGGGCTTACTACCAAAACTCAGCACAAAGTCTAGAAGGACATCCCCTTCCTTGTGCACTCGGTACACAAGAGGGAGAAGCCAATGGGACAGAGTGCTGAGCACCCATCATGTGCAACATGAGAGAACTAAAGGTCACAGAAGTGAAAACCCTTGGCCAAGTTCAAATACTCAATGGCAGAGCAGGAATTTTAAACCGAGTCTCATGATACAAGGCCCATAGCGTTACGCTGGTGTATTTGCTTTTTTTTTTTTCCAACAAGTTGACCAACCCTGTAACTCTTACTACAATATTGGCTATTAGATTAAAAAAAAGAAAAACATTTTGTGTTAAGAGTCAGAATAACAAATTTGAGAAAAATACATAAATCAAGGTCCAGACTGATGACTTACCAAAATCGTACAATTAATGTGCTTTTCTGATTTGCAAATAACTCCTGAACGCGATCTTAAACATTCTCTGGCAAGTTAAATTGGTTGGCGATAACCTGTAGCTCTGGATTGTTCTCATAGTTAATTTCCTCACGCGTATTTTTTTCAGAAACAATGAACATCAGATGTATCCTACGGAAAGGAATCCAAAAGCGCCCGTGGAGTTTGCAGGTAATGGCGAAGACAAAAGCAGGGGAAAATAAGATAGAACCACTGCGCCACCTAGTGATGAAACTCTCGCTGCGCAAGAAAACCAACTGATGGGATTCCATTTTGCCAATCCGTCCCCAGGATTCTCTGAGCATGAAGGCTCTTCACAAAACTGGCCGAAAGAAAGATGTCTGATAACAACAAATAATGGAGAAATTAATGGCAGATCAACAAGCACAGTGGAATGGGGAAGATTCTTCTGTTAAGATTCCCTTAGAAGCTGGAGGTGAACCCAAATTCTACTCCTCAAAGATCTGTCAACAGGTCCCGCTAACCTTTCTCCCTGTACCTTAAAACCAATTAACAAGGGTTCAACTTTAAAATATGGGTGGCATTAAGTACCTATTCAGTAAGTCTGGGCTAGTCTTCCTCCACAAGTGCGACCCCGACCCATTCTCTGTCATGGAGCTCAGTGTCATAACTGAGCATCCTTCCCCCAGGTTAGCTTTCCTTCTGCTCTTGTCCTGCACCCATGGCAATAAATCTGAAACTGACATTTTCTCTTCCATGCTCGGTAAATAGCAAAATTCCCAAAGATAGTTTACCCATTTATAAAAATACTTCAAGAGCCAAAGATAATAGAATCAAAATGAAAATGTCTTGTATTTTTAGAGACAGAGAGAGAGAGCACGAGTGGGGGAGAGGGAAAGGGGAGGAGAGAGAGAGAGAGAGAGAGAGAGAGAGAGAGAGAATCCCAAGCAGGCTCCATGCTCCACACAGAGCCCAACATGGGGCTCGATCCCAGGAACCCTGAGCCGAAATCAAGAGTTGGCTGCTCAACGCACTGAGTCACCCAAGCGCCCTGAAAATGTCTTTTTTTTTTAATTTTTTTTTTTTCAATGTTTATTTATTTTTGGGACAGGGAGAGACAGAGCATGAACGGGGGAGGGGCAGAGAGAGAGGGAGACACAGAACCGGAAACAGGCTCCAGGCTCTGAGCCATCAGCCCAGAGCCCGACGCGGGGCTCGAACTCACGGACCGCGAGATCGTGACCTGGCTGAAGTCGGACGCTTAACCGACTGTGCCACCCAGGCGCCCCTGAAAATGTCTTTTTAATCTCAAGATTTATACTTTGCTCAAGAACTTTTTTAAGATGGAAGGGAATAATAATTTTACAATTGTTATGGTTGAATGAAAAAGTTATCTAGAAAAAATACAGTACATTTCAATTCAGTAATTACATGAATATGTCAGTGTACGTGAAAAAAAAAGTTCACCTCCACTTTGCTTGCACAGTTTTTAAATTTTTTTTCAACGCTTATTTATTTTTGAGAGAGAGAGACAGAGCACGAGCGGGGAAGGGGCAGAGAGAGAGGGAGACACAGAACCCGAAGCAGGCTCCAGGCTCTGTCAGCACAGAGCCGGACTCGAACCCATGAACCATGAGATCATGACCTGAGCCGAAGTCGGATGCTTAACTGACTGAGCCACCCAGGCGCCCCTGCTGGCACAGTTTTTCACGTTAGCTAGCAGTTACTCCTGCGGGGCTTGTAACAATTACAGCGACTGGCTCTGTTGGTCCCGATCTTTTCTCAGGCAGGAGAACAGATGAGGCTAATTGGGTACCTAGCCCTCGCCCCTAGAAATCCCTAACAAAAATTCAAAATATTCATTAAACTTGATGATACAAACCCTGAGTCAATAATTTTTCAAATCCCCAGAATGCCATCTGGTCTTGGTCAAGAATGAGATTTTATCTTACTACAGGTAGGAGCTCCCAGAATGCTCTGTAGAAACCAATATAGCACAGTGCAGAAACAATAGGTAATAGAGTGAGAAAACCCCGGCATAGCATTTTTAGCTGTGCGACCTTGAGAAGTTTCTCAAATGCTTTGTCTGTGAAGGACTGCCATAGCAAACCTTAGTAATCCACTTAAAGAATCCCCGGAAAGTGTTAAAGAATGAACGTGAAGTATCTGAACCGATAATAAGCACTCAGTAAGTGGTAGCCATTTATTAACAAAAGCAATAGTGTGCCTTTCAAGACAATCGTTCTTAGAAGAAGATGTTTATGTGGCCTCCAACTGGTCCTAGGCAAAACTACAAAATCAGCCGAGTTTGTCTTTAGGACCTCTCGCGTACTTTTCGGTGCCCCTCCAAAACCCGCACGCAGAACCGGCCCAGAAGAACTGACAGGAGGGTACGAGAAAACATTCGTGACTACAGGGAGTGAGTTGAAAAGCTCTGTCATCAACAGTCAAACGCCCCATAAAGCTTTTAAAGACAGGTTTATTTATATATAAGTGCATGAAATTGAATACAGAAATTTTATTAAAATACTGTATATTACAAATTTTTAATCCAGTAAATTTCATGTAATGACAACACTGAAGTTCTGGAGTTGCTTTTAACAGCTGTTTCATGTGTGTGTCGGGAAAGGGTTCGCCCTGTCTATTACAAAGAGGAGAGACACATGGGCCTCGGAAGCGGTCCTGTGATTAGACAGTGGATGATACTAATTGTGCATCTTTTCTTGAAAGCAATGGGCTGGAACCTTGGTCTTGTCTTTGCAGACCAACTTTCTATAGTCACAAATAACCCACATGTTAAGTTTATTGCTGCCCTTTGAAGAAAATGAGTGGTGAAAAAGAATTTAAAACCAAGACCGACATCTCTAAGGCTAACCTGATGCTTACCACAATTGAGATAATTCAAGTTCGCTGCAAAATTTGTGTTGTCCAGGAAATTACGCTATGTACACAATGAGATTTATACATGAATTGGGAAATAAAAAAATTGCTTATATAAAATTAAAAATCAATAGTATACAATATTTACAGCTTGTTAGGTATTATACATAAACATAGTCTTGAAAATAATCCTTCAAAATTAAACGTATTATGTAAACATGCACAATACAAACACATACTCATACAGTGTAGTTTACAGTCTTAACAGAAGGGGGAGACCGTGTTCACATAATGTAGGGTACTTCATCACGTATGCCTTTGTTTTTGTGCGTTACCCCGTTCAACATGTATCCTTCCCGTCTTTGAACTTCACAGTACATTAAGTATTTCTATAGTAAAAATAAATCCCTGATGGTAAACGTATGCCTAAAGGTTACATAAAGTGTCTGCCCTTGAACTACAGTATAAAACTGACACGGCTCACACCAGAATTTCGAGTTTCCAACAAAACTAAATTTTAAAATCCCACGTTAACTTGTCTGGACTACATTTTTCTCCAGCTCAAGCTTTCTTGTAGAAAAGAAAAAGATACAGACCAATAGCACATCACGAAAGCGTAATGAGAAGAACTGTCATCTGTCAGAGTCAACGGCAAAATGGCTGATCTTTACAAACCACAAGGAGTAATTTCGATTACGCTGTCCCTAACCACTAAGCCTCCAGTGACAATGTGCCAATCCTGAATCCTGCCACATTCACTTTGCAAACGTGTCTTAACTGCAAGGCACTAACGCATCATTTAGCTTTTAAAAACTGGACTGTTTTGCTAAATGATTCATCGGTGGTCTGAGACTTAACACAATTTGAAAGTGAGTTTTTAATACCTCTCGGGTAAACTATATTTTTGCTATTTAAATCAAGACAGTTTTGTTGGTGAACGTGAAGTTGATCCCCTTGTCCTAGAATGACTAGAGTCAGGGGTTAATACTTCATGGTAGAATCCTACAAATTTTACCAAGTTATAGGACTAAAATGAAAAATACTGTGCACTTTTGTTTGTTCATCTAAATATACAGAGCTCGCGCACGTGTGTGTGTATGTGTGTGTGTGTGTGTGTGTGTGTTGAGAGCCAAAACTGTAAAAAGAATCTCTCCATCGTAGATGCATCTGATATCACAAATACCAAGAAAGTGTAGACCATCAACTCATCCAGTATTGAAAGTAAATCACTTTTAATTACTTTTCCAACAAGTGCCTCTATTTTGCTCTCCGTGGAGAAAACTTTTAAATGTTCCTTCCCCCAAGATACTTAGTGATGATGTGCAAATATTTTCATTTAAAAACAAGAGTAACTTAGCAGCAGCAATACTACCAAGTTCATATTCATTCGTACAGGGCTCTAAAACAAGAGATGATCTTTAGCAATTATCAGTATGTATTTAGGAGAAAACGTGTTACCGTTACGGTAAGTGTGAATTATAGTTCCTCTTTCTATATGTATGTGTGACACAGCTTTCTAGTTTCAGTTGCACACGTAAAGACGTTCCCCAAGAGGGGACAGTTATGTTACCACTGAAGGAACATCTACATAGGTGCAGAGTGTAATCTAAAACAACACATAAGAGGTTCATGCTCTCTTGGCTGGCCTGTAGCATTTATTTTTCGGTAAGGTTACAGCTGCATACCTACCCATAAGGTGTTAAGAACATTTTCTTCTAAACCAGCTCTTTTGAGTCTATGAACACACCGTACGTACATTTAAACTATAACATATGACATCTGTATGGAACGGAGAGGGAGGTTTTTAAGAAACTCAAAATTAGTTCTCAAAATCCAGAAAGCGTTACTATGTAAGTTCAACATACGTGCAATGGCCACAAAGAATGTAAAAGTGAGGCCTCTAAACGCGGGAGAGGAGACAGTTACAGCTCAGAGCTCAGTTCACTCAAAGAATGTGGGCGTTCCTGTCCATTAATAAAATATTAACTGGTACATCCCCACATTTACTGAAAATCCTTTGTATGTTAATCACTACTTCCCCAAACAAATTCACAGATACGTTTTTAGATAACTATTTCAGCAGCCTCCTCAAAAACACTGTATTGCCTACACCGAACAGAGACCCTTTCATGAGAAAGGAAAACCTACCACACACACACACACACACACACACACACACACACACACACACACACAAATGTACTAGGATTTCAAATGCTCTGTGGCCAGTTAAGCCTCACAAATAAAGAAACAGCATGTTTCAACGTGCAGGAGACAGACTCACACAGTGTAGTTTACGACCCTAACACAAGGGGGAGCTGTGTTCACATCACGTAGGGGCCTTCATCGCGGGCACCCAGGCTTTCCTGCGTTACCTCCCAGCTCTTCTTCCCATCTTTAAACACCCCGCTGCTACAAAATGCTGCCACGTGCCTGAAAAACTTTCTCATCTTTAATCAAATAATGTCCTTTTGCACCTGAAGAGTCTCCCTGCAAGACGTTATAAGAAGGACTGGGAGTTCGGGGACATTATGAGCCACCTGGTCTGACGGATGACCAGCCAACTGTCAGCACCGAGAGTCTCACCTCTGGTTCTTAAAAGGAACAACTGATTCAGCTGCCCAGCAAGTTTATTGCCAACTTCCCCGTAATTTGGGCCTACCAGAATTTCTTCCTAACTTTCCATGTTCTTCACATCTTACAAGCAGGTAAGGACTCTCTGAAGAGATTCTGATTAAGACTTTTCTGAGAGGGAAGCATTTTAGTAGCAAGAGTGAAGTCGTTTGAGAATATTTCAGACAATATTCTTAGCATCTTGTGACTTCCTGAATTATAAAGTGGACATAAATGAAAAACAGCAGTATTCCCTTGAAGTTGGAAACAAACAGGCTGGGCGTGAGCACCTTTGGTCCGTGGGAGGAAGGACTTGGCGGGCACTGAAGCCCAGTTCTCTCTCCGACACAGGAAGCCCAAAGGCCAGGGCGGCAGCTTGGAAAGATGGGACTCCTAAAGGACACCCTTTCCCATCCCTACCAGGATAGTAAGCTGCAGGTGGGAGAGATTCAGTGAATGTTGCCTGAATGATCCAAGGGAAGTGAGCAGGATAAGGCAAAGGAGTCAACGCCGGTTACCCTCACCCTTTTCCTCTTTTAACTAATGGTGAACACGACTGGCAATTTAGCCCTGCTGGTCCTGGCCATTCCCACCACCACCAACTCCCAGAAGTGGTCTTAGAGGAGTATCTGCTGATTTTCAAAATCAAGACAGGGAGAGGGAGGCGCCCAGGGGACTCAGTTAAGCATCCAACTCTTGGTTTCAGCTCAGGTCATGAACTCGCGGTTTGTGAGTTCGGGCCCCGCATTGGGCCCTGTGCTGACAGTGTGGAGCCTGCTTGGAATTCTCTCTCTGTCTGCCCCTCCCCTGTTCACTCTCTCTGTCTCTCTCTCAAAATAAATAAACTTTAAAAACTTTTAAAGAGAGAGAGATGGAGAGGAGGTAAAGGAAGCGAGTTTATTAAGAGACATTTTTTAGTTTCCTTCTTAAAATACATGCACGGAAAAGGTGGTGGAAATTGAAGAAAATAGATGAATTTTATAAAACAACGTATTCAGTTGGTATTAAAAAATGTAATTAAAAAATTCTAACGACTATCTATTGGTCATTTGCTACCAGACATGTACTGCTTTGCGTTCGCAAACAAAACATCAACGAGTGCTGCTCCCTGGATTGAAATCGATGTTGCTGGCTTAGAGGCTAGTATTCTCTCCACTCTGCCCCAGTAATGAGATCTCGGTTGCAGATATCTCCTTTGGTGGATAAGCTGGGAAAAACAGAATTTGAGGGGAGGGAACAGGACTTAAGCTCTCGAACAGGAACTCGGGAAGCCAAGTGTCCCAACCTTTTTAGGACTTGTAACCATCTTGCCGGCTCTTGGAGGACTCAAGGGCAGGATCCATCTCGGTCATCCCCGTACTTACTACAGGAAATACTCAGCACAGCGCTTTGAAGACAGCAGATCCACCAAAAACATTTACAAAATTGAGTCAGTTGGCGAGTGTCGGCTTCACATGGCGGCCCCACTCATGTCTTCGTTAGATGTTCTCTAACAAAGACCTTTTGGACAACACTGATTTTAACTTACCCTCTTCCTTATATCACAAATGCATGCTATACAGGGCAGCTCATCTCCTTAGCTCTCACTTCAAGTACAAACAAAACCCTTACTTTAGGCCGTGGAAACCTATGTTGCAAATACTAAGAAAGTATACTGGGTAATAAACCGTAACACTGGCTACTATCCACTGAGATCCAGAGTAAGGGAGACTAAGCCACAAACACCGAACAGGGCCGCCTCCTGTTCCTCCTCCTAGCAACCAGTAGGAGTCACCTCTCAGTGCAGAAATCTCCTCCTCCAAGCAACCAGTAGAGTCACCCCTCAGTGCAGATTCATTGCACCTCTTGCATTTAAAAGGGTGACTTACTACTTGTAGCTTAGATGGCTCCGCCCCCCTGACTAATTCTGCTCTATGGACAGTTCTCATCAGTCTGTTAAATAAGAATTTGTTTGGGGGCGCCTGGGTGGCGCAGTCGGTTAAGCGTCCAACTTCAGCCAGGTCACGATCTCGCGGTCCCTGAGTTCGAGCCCCGCGTCGGGCTCTGGGCTGATGGCTCAGAGCCTGGAGCCTGTTTCCGATTCTGTGTCTCCCTCTCTCTCTGCCCCTCGCCCGTTCATGCTCTGTCTCTCTCTGTCCCCAAAATAAATAAACGTTGAAAAAAAAAATTTAAAAAAAAAATAAATAAGAATTTGTTTGGGCACTGGGCCAGAGGTCTCTTCTTTGGGGAACTGATTTCACTGTCAGTGGTATTTTAATAAACATCTTTTTTAAATAAGGAGTGTAAACGCTGAAGGATTTCCCCCTTCCTTCCCGCATATGTCACATAGAAAGTTTACTGCTAGATCACATACAAATTTTAAGAAGGTGTCACCCAAATACATCAATAAGGGCTTCTGTCATATCATAAAAAAGGGTCTCCAGCATGACTAAACCAAGAAAAATTTCCCCAAATTCAAAAATCTCACACATCCTTACCTATTTAAAAGATCACTCAACTGAACAAACACACAAAATTCTCCACTAGAACATGAAAAGCGTTCACTGAACAAAAGCTTCCCAATTAGACTATATTCATATATAGCAGCCTTAGATATATGTATGTAATGATATATACGTGTGTGTAGATACATATCGTCAAGCGTCTATTGTCTCTGTAGGAAAACCACCGATTAAAAAAAATCTCGCCATAGAAGTAGCTATTAAGACAATTTCATCAATTCACTCTATTCAGCTGCATTTCAAAACATCAAGAGAGGGACAGTTTCACAAAATCCCAATGAAAAGAACTAAAAACAGCAAAGAAACCAAAAACTCCCCTAATGTTTCAAAGTACACACACACATACACACACACACACACACACACACACACACACACACACACTTCATCATGTAAAGCAACCTGATGGGGCAGCTGCAGACTAATTATTCTCCATCCAATTATACTTCCATTCCAGAGTAAAAACAGGAGTTAAAATCTCTTTGGTCCACACCTTGATGGATTTAATGTGGCTAATTTTGGATTCCAAACCATGAGCTCCCTATTCCCTTACCATGATAACTTTCCTAAATCATGAAATAACCATATGTTGAAATAAATACCCATTTTGTAGATAGATCTGAAACAATGTAAACACATTATCAGTAATTCCTCTCAAAGAATATGAACACTTGAAATTATTGACAGAATAGGCAAAGTAAAGAACACAATTCAAGTCTGAAAGAAACGGAGAAATCAAACCGACTTGGGAAATGTATGCCTACATTTAATTTGGGAAAACATCAGGAATAGAAAGAACACATGAACATAATTCTAGGCTTGTACATAATAAAAAGAATCAATTTTAAGATTTACTCCAAAGATCTCTAGGGATGCATAGTTGCTTATTGGTTTTTTTTTTTTAAACAGATTTCCAAGCCACAGCATTAGTAAACCCCCCAAATTGGCCTCCATACTGGTAAAAGTATCCCCTACCCCAATTCCTTATTGGTAAATCATGCATACATATTCTGCTTTTTGGTGGACAGAAGTAGTGTGGGCAATGAAGTTCTTACATTTGAACAGGACCTAATAGAAAACTACTTTTTACCAAATCATTTATAAAACAGTGAGGCTAGAGTATGCAGATTATTTTCTGGATTGCCCTTAAGATATTTTCTGCAGTGGCTTTTTGAGTTAGTACATTTGTAAGAATACCTGGTATTTTTAAAAATCTCAGTAGGAGACAAATTCAACCAGGCTCTGTGTTTTCCCTTATTCCTGTACTCTTAAAAACGATTACATCTTGCCAGAATCTCTTAAAGTGTTGTATGCTCAGGGCTTTTTCATTCTAGTAAATTTAAAGAATAGCATAAAACAAGAACTGAACAACAGAATCACTCTACTACATGCTCAGGACTGTACTGATATGCTGAGATTAACTGCCAAATTTTAAAATTATGTACTATATACCCCAATTTTTACTTAGCGAAATCATGTTACCACATGCCCAAAGTAAGATAGTTTGTTACTCTTCGTATATAGCTTACTTGTTACTTATCTACAAATGAGGCTTTTTGTTTTCACAGCCTAATTTAGGCCACTCTTTAAATATAGTTAATACTCCAGAATGAAAGATTAAAGATTGTGTATGTTTTGTCAAAAATCAAGATATGTGCAACAAGTAATATAATCCCACCAAGATACTAGTTATAAAGATGTTTTCTCCATGACTCACATGGCAA
This sequence comes from Puma concolor, assembly GCF_028749965.1. Taxonomy (NCBI): domain Eukaryota; kingdom Metazoa; phylum Chordata; class Mammalia; order Carnivora; family Felidae; genus Puma; species Puma concolor. The sequence continues at coordinate 17,518,284 of NC_141671.1, forward strand.
AAACTTTCTTTAGAAGGGTCAAAGAATGCAACATGCATTTCAGACTTTTCTTACAAAGGTTATAAGAAAATTTTCAAATTATATTTTCATGACACACAAATTACAATCAACGTGTGTGACCCATAAAGTTTCTGAATTCATATCAACAGAATAGTTTCGTAGGAGGGAAACTATTAAAAGAGTGTTATTTAAGTGACTGGAAAGGATGCACCCTACAGGTCTACTTTGAGTCCTTAAAAGAGTTTAGCTAGTTTTCCATTAAGTATTATTTTCCACATAAATTAAAGTAAATAACAATAATGCCTAAACATATTAAAGCCCTAAATCCCAGAAACGCTCAACGTGAAAAATCAAGTAATTTCCCTATCATATTAAATGATCCGGTATTCAGCACTCATCCGGGATTTAGCGTTACACGACAAAAATCTCACTAGTTACCTGAATTCATGTCGGATGTGGTTCACAGCACTCGTCTACATCTACACTTGCAAATTGTCACATGATCAATGTTAAAAAACAAAAAAAGAAGAAGAAGAGGAGTTTGGCACATATATCAATTCCTCCAAACGTCCCTGTAACTTAACACAACACTGTTAACAACGGTGATTCAACACCAGTGTTAACCTGATTGGCAGCTAAACAAGGTGCTTCCTCTCGTAGCTTCCGGTAGTGTAATGCGCCTGGCCCGGGACGGAGGCACGTAAGGTGCAGTGCGGTAGTGCAATCACTTGAACACCAGAGGGCGATCTTTGCACACAGCTCAAGGCCTTCCTTCGCTTGTGACCCGGCTCCTTCCACGTTCGGGTACCATTTCACTCCCGCTCGTTAACAACGCCATTTTCTGAGAAGCTGTACATCTGTTTCCTTCGGTGACGTGAGACATTCCCACCGAAACCTCAGAGTGTGGCGAGGATCCTTGAAAAGGAGATGATTAATGTCAATACAGTCTGTCCCACGCCCCACACCAGCGCTTCCAGGGGGGCCATGTTCTTCCCTGCTACTCTGTAGATGCCGGCGACGGCTGCACCTGGACGAGAGAGGGGCAGAGAAACAAGATCACACACGCATTCCGTCCGTGACCCCCTGCTCCGAGGCGACGTCGGTGTTTGCATTTCAGCAATCGATCGTTCTCATTTTGTGAACCGTCCGCGGAAGTTTCCCTGGGACTGGCAAAAGTCACGCTTTACCACGTCACGTAACTGGAAGACAGGCCTCTTATTTTCCTATTCAACTGTAAAATACGTATTTATAGTACACGCTGTCACTAGGCACCGAACAGGTTCATAGAAAAGGAATAATTTGCTATTGGAATCTCTCACCTGGGCGTGGAACTGGCCAGACATCACCACTACTTTTATCAACATACAATGCAATGTATTAATAATTATTAGTGAAAAGAGAAAATTACAGAAGTTAATCAAAATTCTGAATTAACTAAGACATTTTTTAAAAAATTAATTCTTCGGTGTCCTATAAGATAATCAGAATAGCAGACTGCTACATTTCAGAATCTACCATATAAAGTAGTTTATTGTAGTTCTTAATAAAGCATACACCTGTAAAGTTATTTAGAGACTAGTATCTTGACATCTAATAAAAATGGAAGATGAACTCAACACCTGTTCTGGGAGAAATGTTCAGATGATGCACACTTCTGAGAATGAGAGAATCCCAGAGATTCTCCAGGAGAATTCCTGAGAGAACTCCCAGGAGTCGCAGAGCCCATATGATTGAATACTTCACCTTATTAATATAGTATATATAATGAAACATTTAAGTTACAGTATGCCTTCTTATAGATTGAGATGGCCTTAAAACTTTCCTCTAGAAAAAAACTGTCTCTCTATCCTAGAATGACCAAACAAAAAGCAAGACCAGAAGTAGAGGATTCAGAGACACTGAAATGACCATTATTTGAGATAGAAATCCGTTCATAAAAATTAGCTAAGAATTATCTCTGTACTTCTCTTAAAATCTCCCAAATAAAAGGAACCATATTTCTCTAAAGCGATACACAAGGGAAAAACAAATTATTAATCTAAGCCAAGGACTTTATATGCACATTTTTAAACGTTTGCTTATTTTGAGAGGGAGAGAGAGAGAGAGACTAAGCTGGGGAGGGGCAGAGAGAGAGGGAGAGAGAAATCCCACGCAGGCTCTGCACTGTCAGCATAAAGCCCGACGCGGGGCTGGAACTCACGAACTGTGAGATCATGACCTGAGCCGAAACCAAGAGTCGGATACTTAACTGACTGAGCCACCCAGGTGCCCCTAGACACATTTTTTAAGAAGGAAATTAAAATGTGTATCATATTTCCTACATACTATGTTTCTTGATAGTACCTTTACAAATATTACCTGGTTTAAATATCCACACCACTCCAGGGTATTATTACCTAAAGATAGAAAACAGAGGTTCACAGAGGCTCAATTACTAGCCCGTGGAAATACAGTAAGTACAAGAGCTGGAATTTCAATCTAGGTGAGTCTGGCTGTAAATCCCCAAAGCAGTCTATCATTTCACATTGACACTATTTGAAAGAGAGAACAAGGAATTCAGAAAATCATAAAGTGAATAATTATCATCTCAACATTAAATAAAACTTCTAATGGCACCTGCATTTGCTTAATCAAGTAATAAACTTCACTAGTGTAATTGGTGATATCCTCAAATCTTAGAATTGGATAACAGTCTTTAAAAATTGTAAAGATCTGGGGCGCCTGGGTGGCTCAGTCGGTTAAGCGTCCGACTTCGGCTCAGGTCATGATCTCACGGTTCGTGCGTTCAAGCCCCGCGTGAGGCTCTGTGCTGCCAGCTCAGAGCCTGGGGCCTGCTTCGGATTCTGTGTCTCCCTCTCTCTCGGCCCCTCCCCCGCTCATGCTCTGCATCTCAATAATAAACAAACATTAAAAAATTGTCAAGATCTTATGCTTTCTCTGTTATCAGAAATTATATTAAACCTGAGAAATACTCTGCTTTTATGAGGATTTACCCCAGATTTCCAAGACTATCGTCAATTTTAAAAACACCATTTGGCCTCCGTCCTTCCAGCATGAAGTTTTCAAAAATGATCCAAAGGAGAGGAAACACTGAGCACTCAACTAGCTCCAGCGGCCTAGGGAATGGGAAGCAAATCTGTCAAGTCAAACTTCTTCACAAGTTTACATGACACGAAGAGCGTGGGTTCTGGAGCCAGACCTGTGGATTAAAGTCTGCGATCCACCACCTTCCAAATGGGCCACCCACGGTAATCACTTCCCCTCTTGTGTGCCCTGTTTCCTCAGCTGTAATGGGCGAGGGTGAAGACGAACAGGTGATGCTTGGTAAGTCTTGGGAGAGTGACTGGTCCTAGGATGCGCTCTCAACTTTGGCTGGTAGTTGCCACAGCAGTGGATGAGACAGGTGTTTCCCATGGGTCATTCGGCATTCGGCAAATGGTGCCGGAACACGTGGCTGCCACTGGACGCCATAAATCTAGGTCCCTACTTCAAACCGCTCCCCAGAATAAATTTCAGATGGGTTAAAGAACAAAATGTTAAAAACGAAACTACGAATGTAAATTTTAAAGTATAAGAGAATATGGGGCGCCCGGTGGCTCGGTCGGTTGGGCGTCCGACTTCGGCTCAGGTCATGATCTCACGGTTTGTGAGTTAGAGCCCCGTGTCGGGCTCTGTGCTGACCATGCAGAGCCTGGAGCTGCTTTGGATTCTGTGTCTCCCTCTCTCTCCCCCTTCCCCGCTCATGTTCTCCCTCTCTCTCTTTCTCTCTCTCTCTCTCAAAAAATAAATAAAAATGCTAAAAAAATTTAAATATGAGAGAATATATTTATGATCTTAGGAAAAGAGGACTGCTGAAAGACTACACAAAAATAAGCAGAACCCATCAAGGGACAGACTGGAACACTTGATTAATATACTTGATTGATGTCCAGAATACAGACACACATATACACACACAAACACACATAGAATAACCGAGGCAGTACTTTTTGTAAAAGCAAACAGAACAAAACAAAACAAACAAAAACCAAACAAAAACACAAACAAAAAACCCTAAAACTCCACAAAGTCAAAAGCAAGAACCCAAGTCCATCAGCCTGGAGTGGTTAAACTATACCAAGTCCACACCATGAAACCCATACAATTTCAAAGGAAAAATATAAACTTTATGAACCAACTCAGAAAGGACCTAAGACATGTCATTTATGCAACAAAGACAATGGAACACAAGACTATATATTCTCCACTAGTACATACACCCGCATGTAAGTGCACCTATATGTAAACATGTCTATAGGAAAATACAAACAAATGTGATAAGTAAATAGAAATCTGGGGAGATACATACCAAACTGAAAGTAGGGATTACAACTGAGCAGAGTACTGATTTGGGGGTGTCATCAAAAGAGTGTTATGCAGAGAATAAAACAAATGAGAATATAAATTTTCATTTTCTTTCCTGTTGATAATCAGCTAGGGACCAGTTTGGAAGTTACCACCTCGCTCCAAGAGAAGCAGATGTGCAGAAGTCCTGTATGATTTCACACCCAGAAGCACTGGTCAGAAAAGACTGCGTCAGTGGAATTCTCGATCTAAAAGATCTGCAGGCAAACAATTTCGTGTGCTTCTTAAATGTACTTGGAAACACTGCTATTGAATAGTGAGCAGATAGGAAACAGTATTTATAAAACTACACGTAGGTTATAAAATAACAAATTCCCAAGTACTGTTATCCAGCTGAAGAAAAAAACGTCTCTATTTCCTTTGTAGTTCCCGTGGACTCTGCTCAGTCACGTCCCATTCCCTCCCTGTATTTGTTTTGTTTTGTTTTTGTTTTTTGATCATTCCTTTGCTTTTCTTTGGCTTTACCACCTTTCTGTGTCCTAAAAGTATATATTACATAGCTTTCTGAATAAACTAATTTTTTGTAACTGGATACTGTACGTACACCTTACAGGTCTGAAAGGTATCATGCGTGTGGTGTAGGTATAATTCATGCATTTTCGCTACTGCATAGAATTCTACACATGAATATACCACAATTGATCCATTCCACTGCCAATGACCTTTGTTTCCAATACTGAGCAATGACAAACACTGCTTCTGTGAACATCCTTGCGTGCAACCCTTGGCACACAGAAGCAGTCAAAAATTTCTCTTCATCACACGGGTGACAGTAGGATTGCTCCGTCTCATGTTACGGGCATTTTCAACTTGGCTAAGGTGATGCTAAACTGTCTCCCAAAGAAGTTGCCCCAATTTATATTCTAGTTACTCCATATCTTCAGAAGCAGTTGGTATCTTTTTTTTTTTTTTTAATCTCTGTCAGTCTGATGGGTAAAAGGTATCTCTGTGATTAATTTGCATTTCCCTGATAATAATTAATGTGACTGAGCTTTTCTTCACATATCAATGGCCAGTAGGGTTTTCTACTTTTACAAAATGTTTGTCACATCTTTTTTTTTTTTCTAATTTTTTAGATTACGTTTCTTTCTTTTTGAGAGGCAGAAAGAGACAGAGTGTGAGTGGGGGAGGGGGAGAGAGAGAGAGGGAGACAGAGAATCAGAAGCAGGCTCCAGGCTCTGAGCTGTCAGCACAGAGCCTGATGGGGGGGCTCGAACTGACGAACCGTGAGATCATGACCTGAGCCGAAGTCAGACGCTCAACTGACTGAGCCACCTAATCGCCCCATAAAACATTTGTCAAATCTTTTGTCCTTTTTTCTACCAAGTTTTCTTTTCTTATTTGATTCGTAGGGTTTCTAGGATATAGTTTGGATATTAATCTTTCTATATTTATATATGCTAACAAAGGTCCTCCCCCCAATTTGAGCTTTAGTTTTTACTCTCTTTAAGGTCTATTTGGCTGAACACTAGCAAGTTGAAAGAATACAAATATTATGGTCTTTATTTTCTTGGGGAAATACAAGGCTAAGTTATGCAAGAATGAAGAAGACACAAGCAAAACAGGATGTTTGAAGTCAATGATACATGTTCAGAACTGCCCCTCCCAACAATGGCAGACAGAATCAATTAGAAATAAGGAAAGACCCCATGAGGACCAAGGGACTAGCGAAGGCTGGCAGAGTGAGGATGAAGTGGGGAAAGCAATGCTGCGATGGTGTGGAGGCCAGTGAAAGATATGAACCTACAAGGACAGGAGAGACTAGACGAAGAGCCACCAGTGGACAGAAGACGTCAATATCCAACAACACAAAGGGCCCACGGCGCCACACCAGTGAAAGTGATTCGGGTCGCCCTCCATAGTTCCTGAGAGAGAGAGTGGACGTGAAGGCCAAGGCAGATTTGGTTTTAACAGTGTGGGTTCCGTCAGCTTGTGCGGTCGGATGAGGGGCTGGCCAGCGATGGTCCGTAGGTCCAGCCTGCACCCCGCATCACATGGACGCGGCATGGGAGCTAGGAATGGTTTCACATTTTTTAATGGTTTTGAAAAAGTCAAAAGAAGAATATTGCACGATGCATGAAAATTACACAAAATTTAAATTTCAGTTTCCATAAATCATGTTTTCCTGGCATACAGCCATAGTCATTTGTGATCCCAAATTATCTCTGCATTCCTAGGATAACACTCACGAGGTAAATGAGCCCATACCCTCCTATTCTTGTGCACTCTTTATGCTGCTTACCCAGATTACTTTGGCCTCAGCAAATAAGCTGTGCACAGCTTTTTCTCTTTCCGTTTCTGCAATAATTTGGATAAAACAGGAACTAAACCGTTCCTTCAAAATTTGGTAGAACTCCTCTGTGAGCCCCGTCTGAGCCTGGAGTTCCTTTGGGAGGAGAAAGTCTTCAACATGTCAATTGTTTAAATATACTGATTGTTCCATTCGTATTTTCTTTCTTCTTATGCCAATTTGGACAGTTTATATTTAGGAATATATCTCTGTTCAAAAAACTTTTATATTTCTTTATTCTACATTATTGAGTATGTAGTTATTTATTCTATTTTGTCTATATTTTACTTTTCTGCCTTCAACTTTTTAAAATTAGTTTGCCAGCAATCTATTCATCTTAGTATCTTTCCAAAGAGCCAGTTTTTTGCTTTGTTAATCTTTCAGTTAATTCAGAAAACTGAACGGTGTTGGAATGCCTGGGTGGCTCAGTCAGTTAAGCGTCTGACTTTGGCTCAAGTCATGATCTCATAGTTTGTGAGTTCGAGCCCCCCGTCAGACTCTGTGCTGACAGCTTAGAGCCTGGAGCCTGCTTCTGATTCTGTGTCTCCCTCTCTCTCTGCCTCTCCATGTTCACGCTCTGTCTCTCTCTCTCTCTCTCTCTCTCTCTAAAGTAAGTGAATATTTTAAAAAATTAAAAAAAAAAAAAAGAAAACGGAACGGTGTTTCTCTACACCAATAAAACTAAGCAATGTCCTCAAAAGATACCAAGCACAACCACCATAATATAGGAAGAGTCTGAGAATTAAGTTCACCAAAAGTATTCAACCCCCTTGTTGAGAAAAACATTTTTAAACTCTAACAAAAGACTAGAAGATGACCTAAATAAATGGAAATCTATTAGATGTTCTTGGGTGGAACAGTTTAATATGCCAGTTCTTCCCAAAGCAACCTCTCCATTCAATTAAATCCCAATAAAAACCATAATTATACTTTTTGAGCAACTGAGTAGACATATTCTAACATTTATATGAAAGAATAAAAGCCCATAAATAGCTATGCCGACTTTGAGAAGGAAAAGAAATGAGCGGAATCTAGCCTTACCAGATACAAAATACCACAAAACCGTAGCGATAAAGAAAATGTGACCTTGCTGCAAGAACGCATAAAAAAACTAACAAATCAGAACAGGGTTCAGAGACAGACCCTTGTACCTTGAACATAATACGCAAACAAGGTGAATCAGTGTGGAAATGATGCATTTCTTTCCAGTGGGTGGTGTGGTAGAAACTGACTTACTATGTGGGAGGAAATACCTGGAATGCTGTCTAATACCAAACCCAAAATGAGACTCACCAGGACCCAAGTCAGGAATTGATGAAATTATGTCTGAATGCCAGGCACCTGTTTTTGTAAATAAAGTTTTACTGGAAAAAGCCATGCCTATTCATTTACACACATCTATACTTGCTCTCACACTACAATGGCAGGGCCAAAGACCTGTCACAGAGACCACCTAGCTTGCAAAGTTTAAAATATTTCTTATCCAGGGGCACCTGGGTGGCTCAGTCAGTTAAGCGTCTGACTCTTGATGTCAGCTCAGGTCATGATCTCACAGTTCATGAGTTCAAGCCCCACATCGGCTGACAGGTAGAGCCTTCTTGGGATTCCCTCTCTCTCTCTCTCTCTCTCTCTCTCTGCTGCACCCCCCCCCCACTCGCAGGTGCTCCAAATAAATAAACAAGCAAACATTAAAAAAATATTTCCTATCTAGCCCTTTAAGAAAATGTTTACTGACTCTTGTTTTAGATGAAGTAAAGATCTTTATATCAGAGGTAAAATTATAAAATTAACGTTAGAAAATATATCAGCATATATTTTGACCTTGGTGTGGGGAAGAACTTCTTAAATTAAATCATAGACCATAAGGCAAAATGCTCTTTGAGCTGATCACATGGAAATTAAGGATTTCTAGAGGAAGGTAACTGATAAAGGACTGAGAAGTTCCTTGTGAAATCCAAAACCAACAAGGGACCCGTATCTCAAATGTGTAAGAAACCCCTGTAGTTTAATGAGAAGAAAAGAAGAACCCCCAAGAAAAGTAAACACATAACTTAAGGAAGCAATCTGCAGGAAAAGAATTCTAAATATATAAGCATGGGAAGAGAAGTTCAAACTCATTAGTGATCAGAACAAAGACATGTCACTTTATACCTTCAGATTTGCTAAAATTAGCTCTACACTACCAGCTGATGGCATTATATGGAAACCCAGTTTCTCCCAACTCTCATTAATACCAACTAAGATGAGGGGCGCCTGGGTGGCTCAGTCGGTTGAGTGTCCGACTTCGGCTCAGGTCATGATGTCACCATTCGTGCGTTCAAGCCCCACATCAGGCTCTGTGCTGACTCAGAGCCTGGAGCCTGTTTCGGATTCTGTGTCTCCCTCTCACTCTGCCCTTCCCCTGCTCACACTCTGTGCGTGTCTCTCTTTCTCAAAAATAAATAAACATTAAAAAAATACCAACTAAAATGAAAGATCACTGTATTCAGAATAAAATCTAAGAAGTAGCAAAATTTAATAGATGTATCTATATTCAGCCTATTTTCCCATTCAGAATAGATATTAATCAATCGTCTGCAGACCTGAATATATAGCTATGAGTGCACAGACACAAACATTGAGAACATAAATATAGTTAAAATATTCACACTTCGGCTAGTTTTCTTAATTCAAGTATCTCCAGGTCAAGAGATTAGCCAGAAGAAATTTAAATGTTTTATTGCTAACCTGGAATCTTTACTTGAAATTATGCCAGACTATTTATGTTTTTAAGGGCGTAAAATATAAGACTGCCGTCTCTAAAATCATTGGCTTATTTTATTCTTGGATGAACTGCAAGTAGGTAATACATACACAGATGCATCATTAGAGATAAATGGAAATAGAAGGACATTTCTCCTGCTCTCTAACCTTTTACAATAATTTGTGCCAGTAAACTCACGTATATCCACACACTACTTACAACCTCTGAACAAGCTATCCCTTCTTCCCTCCTCTGGTGGTGGGTCCACGATTATAACAGTGGTGCACATCAAAAACACTGGCAGTCCCTTTCAAGCCTCTCTGTATGACACCACAGTGAATAAAACCAACTCGGATTTTTTCCCTTTGCCGTTGTCCATAGGTCATCTCCAACCACAGCTAGTTTAGATCCCAGGCTCAAGTTCAGATCGCAGTTAATGCCTCTCAATCCCTCTTCCTTCCCCTTGTTTCTCCCTTCTTCTCTCCCCCGTTTCTTCCTCTCTTCCCTTTGCACTTCCTCCCCTACTCGATCTATCCCCCCAACCAGTATTCTCTGAGTATCTATTATGATCCGGGTACCCTTTCATTGTTGTTGGGAACCCAGTAGGGACGAAGGCGCTTTCAGAGTGCTCTCTCGGTCCTTTACACATATCATCTATTAAAACAATTTTTTCCACTGGACTGCTTTGTTCCTTGCCAACCCCATTCAAGACTCTCGTTTTCCATGCCCTGCAGGAAAAAAGGCCCAAGTTTTCTGGCTCACCTTCCAAGATCCTCTAGGATTTGGCTCTACTGGGTCTTTCCAGCTGAATCTCTACTCCTTTACTATGCATATCCTGTGCTTCAGCTAAACTGGAGTACTTGTTTTAAAGCCTCTTTGTGGCAGGGGTGCCCGAGTGGCTCAGTTGGTTAAGTGTCCAACTCTTGATTTCAGCTCAGGTCATGATCTCACAGTTTGTGGGTTCGAGCCCCACATCAGGCTCTGTGCTCATGGTGCAGAGCCTGCTTCGGATCCTCTGTCTCCTTCTTTCTGGCCCTCTCCTGCACCTGCTCTCCCTCTCTCTCAAAAATAAATAAGCATTAAAAAATGTTTTAATAATCATAAGGCCTCTCTGTGGCAAAATGGACGACGTGCCATATGATAAAGTTATAGGCTGCGGGCAGCAACGACGAAAGCCTAATACAGAATAACACAGAAAAACCAGACAGTAAATGAAGGATGAAAAAACAACTATTTCGTGACTGTCATATCAGTGCCACGGGACAGAGGCAGAGACATGGAAACAGGGCTCTCCTCCCAGGGTGCGAGGTATGCCGGTCACTCTGGGAAAAGGTGACGGTGGGATACAAAAGGAGGCCTTCGAACTACAGAAGGAAAGGACTCACTCTTCTCTCCGGGGCTAAGAACCAACCAGAGAGTTCGACATCCTTCTTGTGGCAGCAGTGAGCCGTCCCAGAGGGACGGATGGAGGCCGGAAACTAAGGGCAACGGGAGCCCCCACTATTCACTGGTTGTGACAGAAACCAACGGCAGCAGAGCCCAGGAGCCACTGTCTGCAGGGCCCTGTCCTGGCAGTGGCTGCAGTGTCCTCCGGTCCCAACAGGATGCAGCTGAGTCCTGGCTCGACCGGTGCAGGAGCCAGAACTCGCTGAACCAAAGGCAGAGGCTGGGGCCTCCATCCAGTGTTAAGAAACGGCCGGAGGGGAGGCACCTGAGGGCTTGTAGGAAACTCACACGGGGCGGTGCACTAGCAAAATTGTACGCGGCCAGGGGACTTTCTCAAGCGGCCAATTTCTACTAGGTCAGGGGACATTCGTGTCATAATAACTTGTGCTTCAGAAGAAAGTGCGGTTTTATTTTGTAGTCACAGGCAGAAAACGTGAAGGACCTACGGGCTATATTTTCACTTTTTTTTTTTTTTTTTTTTTTTTTTATGACAATTACCAAAGTCAAATTTGTGTGCCTACCTCTCTCCCTTACTAGACAGGGAGTTCCTTTAAAGCAAAAACTACATCCACTAGACGAGAAATTTTCCCGTGAATTTCTTCGCCCCTTGCCAACGTTTACAAGTTTTTCTATTTCCCACCAAACCTTGCGTAACGAGTCTTCACCCAGAAGCACAAAAACTATCTGTTCGATGAATAAATGAACTGATCTTTCCTTCCAAAAGTGTGATCAGGGCTGAAAATATTCCACACGGAAGATTACACTACCGTCACATGCATCATAAGAACAGAGTTACTAGAACCGTTAGGTGCACATACAATTAGGTCCTTGAACAAAACAAAATCAACTTACTAGTGATCATCGCTCCAGTTACAGAAGCCAGAAATCCGATGCTGACTGCAATGACAGAGATTACTCTCCCCTGCCTATGTCTCTGCAGCATTACAAACATCAACACTCCTGCAGCACCGTGGACAAACAGAGAGGAGAAGAGAGCCCAGAGAAAGATCCAGTACCACATCTCTGAAAGGAAAAGCAGAGTGTTAATAATTCAGTTGAAAACACCCGGGAAAATTCGGTTTAACAAACGGTGAGCCCCCACGGTCTGGAGGAGGGTTAAGTGAGGTAACAGGTATAAAAGCGCCCAATACAGTACCTCATACATAGTATTACTAAATACTAACACTAACCACTGCTTGGCAGTTATCATCGTCACTAATGCTTGCTGGGGAAATAGTTCCAGGACTTCAGAAGGTTAAGGCTACATTCTAATTTCCTCTAAATGTCTCCATCATTGAGCTATAATCCATCAATGTGTCTGACGAACCCCTGATATATTTGCAGAGCTCCTGGAACAAAGTTAACGAATTGCTGTTTGACATGTCATCTTCTATGTTCTACACTAAATAACAGTGTTAAGACATTTCTGAAATGTACTCCTTAATTCAAATCGTTCCGGAAATCAGTCAGTGATTCTCTTTTATGATTTTAAGAATTTCAGGCAATTCCCCTCTTGGCTTTCAACTTTATATACTAAAGCATCACTCGGAATTTTTTTTTTTTTTTTTTAATTCTTTGCCTCAGATCATTTTAACGGTCCTTACCCAGACCTTTCCAAGCACCACTGTCCTTTCTTCAATGTGGCCTCGGTTGCTGTCCATTTTAGGTTACAGTTGATAAGCACACCTTTCATTCTGTCTCTCTGCTCACTCCCTTTCTTTCTGGCTACCTACTGCCTCTCAGTCAATCCACACATCTCCTGATGGCTTTGCCAGGTCCTTGCATTGACTCCGTCTCCCTAACCAAGTCTGTCATGAGGTATATCATGGCAGGCAACTGGTCCCAGCTGGGCCAATCATTCCCTTCCCCCAGGAATTCTGGATTGGGACCACGGGAGCATCTCAGTCACTGGGTGGCCGAAGGTTTTGGGAACAGCCATTTCATCAGCACATGAGGAAAGCCGCGATACAGGATGAAAGGAAAATGGATCCCTCAATGAGACAGCCAGTCCCTTACTCCCGTGATTTCTAAGGCCTGCCGCATCACTACCCTTAGATTCAATCTAGCACCTCCGTTCCTTATAATCAAATTCCCTTTTTACTTAAACTGGTTCAGGTAAGGTTTCTGTTTCTCATACCGGAAAGAGCGGACATCAAAATGCCTGGATGACACCTTGAGAATCATCCTTGGTGCGCAAACATTCTATAATGCAAAATATCTGCTATTTGTGCTAGCATTCACTAGCAAATGTGAAGGAAAGGCCAACAAAACAGTCATGAAATAAAGAACAGAAATGGAAGAATTAAAACTTGTTCATCCCAACATCATTCAAGTACAGGTATACAGTGCTGATGGGAAAGGAAAATGGTGCAGCTGCTATGGAAAAAGGACGGTGGTTCCTCAAAAATTTTAAAAAAGGACTACCATATGATCCAGTAATTCCACTTCTGGGTATGTATCCAAAAGAATCCAAAGCAGGATCACACCCGTGTTCATAGCAGTGTTATTCACAACAGCCAGGAAGTGGAAGCAGCTCGAATGTCCACCAGTGAAAGAATGAATGAACGAACAGTGGGCTGCACGTGCACACGGAGTATCATTCAGCCTTAAAAAAGGAAAGTACTCCTTTCCTGGGGAGTTGCTGTTTAATGGGTACAGAGTTGCAGTTTTATGAGATGAAAAAGATATGAAGATCTGTCATACGTCGATGTGAATGTACGTAACACTACTCAGGGGTACACTTAAAATAGCTAAGATGACCGGGGTGCCTGGGTGGCTCAGTGGGTTGAGCGTCTGGATTTGGCTCAGGTCATGATCTCGTGGTGCGTGAGTTCAAGCCCCGAGACGGGCTCTGTGCTGACAGCTCAGAGCCTGGAGCCTGCTTTGGATTCTGTGTCCCCTCCTCTCTCTCTGCCCCTCTCCTGCCCATGCTCTCTCTCCCAAGAATAAATAAAAAAAAAAAAATGTTTTTTAAAAATAGCTAAGATGGGGGCGCCTGGGTGGCGCAGTCGGTTAAGCGTCCGACTTCAGCCAGGTCACGATCTCGCGGTCCGTGAGTTCGAGCCCCGCGTCGGGCTCTGGGCTGATGGCTCAGAGCCTGGAGCCTGTTTCCGATTCTGTGTCTCCCTCTCTCTCTGCCCCTCCCCCGTTCATGCTCTGTCTCTCTCTGTCCCAAAAATAAAAATAAAAACGTTGAAAAAAAAAAAAAATTAAAAATAGCTAAGATGATTAAATTTTATGTGTTTTCACCACACTAAAAAACTAAATAAATTTTTTTAAGTGTGGCTATAAATTTAAAAGATGATTCTTTTAAGTCATGCCCACAAATGATTAGAAACAAGCAAAAAGCTCGTTAAGGAAGGAAGGTGTGGATGTAAGAAACTAATACTAGGGACCTTTGTGGCAATGGAACTATTCTGAATTTTGACTGCAGTGGTGGATACATACACAAGGGATAAAGCTGTACAAAAATATGTAATACACACACATAAGTAAGTACACATATACACGTAATCCTGGTGAAATGTGAATGAGGTTCATGGATCAATGTCAGTATCATGGTTTTGAAATTACACCGTGGTTTGCCAAGATGTTCCCATTGCGTAAACTGGATAAAAGGTACACGTGTTTTCTACGTATTATTTTTTACAAATGCATGTGAATCTATAATTTTCTCAAAGTAAAAAGTTTAATTTTTTTTAAAAAAGGATACACAAAAAACAGATTTTAAAAACAAAATCATTCCCACCCTGCCAAATTCTTAAGAATCAACACTCAGAATGGACTCAGATAATGTGAAATCATTTGGAGAAAAAGACAGCAGGTGTATTTTCCAGTGTGTGGTGAACTGCCGGGCCTGCTTCTCAACGGCCTAAGAGACAGATGCTGGTCATTAAGGAAAAGTGGACAAAGCCTGCCTTTTAAGGTTTTTCTCTGCCAGCTTTCAGGGAAAGCGTGCTTCCGGACTGTCACTCCCAAACAAACGGCTTCAGCTGATAATAAATGCTTTAAGGACACAAAGGCTTCACCTGCTCAGAAGCATTTCTATTTTAAAATATATAATTTTCCGAAGCGAACCTAATAAAGCGGGAAGAGAAAGGAATAATAATATGGAGCAGGGCATTTTCATCAAGGGAGCTCAGAGATAAGGAAAGGTTCTACAGCAGCAGGCACATACTCTTAAACAGAAGTCAATAATCAGCCTCAGATCCCAACCCCCGTTCGGACAGCTTACCAGATCTATGTTGTTCTTGAAATACAAACAGAACGAAAAATTTCTTGACTATATTTAACAGTATGAGTGAGGGATTATTTGACATTACAGGTAATGGTGTCTGCCTAGTGACTATACAGTTCTCGGCCTCAGCCATAAATTGACCTAATCATTGGGGAATGTAAATTTAATGTTCTATAAAGCCCCAAGATATCAAAGACATTATACAGCTAAAATAGAACCTCAAATGGTCCTCTCATGACCAGTCTAGGGTTATCGCTTAGGCAGACTGAGCACAAACTATATAAACTCAAACTTATTTTCACATTTCTCACTCTTTTTTAAAAACCTTATTATTCATCGTGGAAAACACTGAACTCTGCTGAGAATATCTACAACTAACCTAGGTTTCAGGTTACTACTATTCTTGTCAATTCCCCGCTAGATGCACACAACCCGGTCAGCGGACAGGACCTAAGACCTTGATCTACTCTGCATAATGCAAGTCTGTCTAAGGCCCCTGCTCACTATTGGCAAACTCAGGAAACCTACTGGGCTAGTTCAGGCAAAGAGAACTGCAGTATCCTAAGAGCAGAGCAAGAACATACATCCATGAGGCCTAGAGGAAGGACAGGTACTAAGAGGACAGGTGTGGAATATCGCCACCTTTTCTTAAACTGCCCGGGTCACACAGCTAACGTAGACACCCACGGGCCCACTGGTCCATCTGCCGCATCCAACCTTCTAGAAAGTGAGCAACAGTGGAAAGAGGATGCCAGAGGGAGACTTGGCTGGTGCTAAGCAAGATGCACAACAAAATTTTAAAAATACAATGCACAAAACAGAAAACTCTGAAGCATGCCATTGTACAAATCACCTTAATTCACTGGAAGGAAATATTCCTTCTTCCTGGGCACACCTCCTGAAGTCCTCTCGTTATTTTTTCCCAGTCAAGGCTACCATAAGCTTCAGCCTAGATGAATCTTGCCTGGATTGTTGCACTGTGTTTGTTGCCGGAGAACTGTGATGTGTCCCGGCCTCCAAACGAGACTAGAAATAGCCCTGCTCCCAATCTCTGTCTCTCATCAGCCCCCGTTGCCAAGTTGCTCAAAATTATCTTCTGTGCTTTTGTTTTGAATCCTTGGACAAAATTATTTATGAGAAATGGTTTTCTCTAGATGTTTAAAATATACTAGCTGAGTAAAAACAAGTCAAAGAATGGTACCTACTGTATGATCTTATTTGCTGAAGAATGTTTGTACATGCACAGAAAAATACACAAACAGAAAACAGTGGCTATCTTTTAGAGATAAGAGATGGGTTATATTATTGTATACATTATTTTTAGCACCTGCCTGAATATATATATGTATTTATATATGTATGTATATATATATATATATATATATATATACATACATATATATATATAAATTTTGCTGCAAACATACTGTCTTTAAAAAAATAGTTTTGATTCTAAAATTCATCAACGAAGATGCCCCACTAGGCCAAAGGTTCTCAAACCAGGCTGCTCGCAAAACTTAACCTATAGAAAAGGAAAGCAGCCTCTGGAGGTAGGACATAAACAGCAACACTGCCGTCAGCTCTATCAATCACAACACGAGACAGAGATAGAAATCACTACTCTAGGCTAAAGTTACTTAAGAGATATTTATTAAAACATCCAAAAGTCCTAGAAACAAAACCATCTCATTAGACAAATACTAAACACATTTTTTAATCCTCTAGAGGATATATGACCGTTCTAATAAAATCATTAACCAACAGATACTGAGCCCTAACTGTGTACTCAACATAGTCTATGCCCCAAGCTGAAAATATCATACCAGTAAGCCCATAGTTTGAAACTGTTCATGGTTTCTACCTTCTTTATAGAAATGGTGCACATTACGGGGCGCCTGGGTGGCTTGGTTGGTTAAGCGTCCGACTTCATCTCAGGTCATGATCTCACGGCCCGTGAGTTCGAGCCCCGCGTCGGGCTCTGTGCTGACTGCTCAGAGCCTGCAGCCTGTTTCAGATTCTGTGTCTCCCTCTCTCTCTGCCCCTCCCCTGTTCATGCTCTGTCTCTCTCTGTCTCAAAAATAAACAAACGTTGAAAAAAAAATTAAAAAAAAAAAGAAATGGTGCACATTATATGTTTAAACAGTCTGTGTTCACATTAGGTTATCTCAAGCTTTGTTCTCATTCCAGCAAACCTAAGGTGTGGAATCCACAGCCTTTAATTTCTAACATCAGTGACTTCTCAGTTTGGGGATATGTCCCATATAGGTGGCTTATTAGACTCTCTGGGGGATGATGCATTTAAAAGTTGAAAAAGTCCCCTCAATCAGACGTCAGCAAAGTATGGTCCACGAGCCATAGCTGGCCCACCACCTGTTTCTGTATAGCCTGTGCGCTAAGAATAGTTTTTACATTTCGAAGTGGTTGAAAAAAAATCAAAAGAACAGTATATCACGACACATCAAAATTAATCCGAATTTGAATTTCAGCGTCCATAAAGTTTTACCGAAACACAGTCATACTCATCCATACTGTCTATGGCTACTTTCATGCTATAAAAGCAAGCTGAGTAGCTATGACAGAGATAATATGGTCTGCAAAGCTGCAAATATTTATTGCAGTACTTTAATTTTGTACAGTACTTTCATATATTAGCAAGAGCTGACACTTTGAATCTTTAGTTAATGGTACTTCAATGGGATATATTCTAATACCTCGGGCTCTTCAGAGCACAATAGGTAGTCGATCTTACGGGAAACAGAGGCCTGAACAAGAAGAACAATGGCAAGAAAGGCCCCAGGAGAATTCACTGCCATGTCTGAATTAAAAAAAATAAATTTAATTTAACCAAATGATAAACATATTGGAGATAGAATGAGGGTGAAGAAAATAAGAAAAACAATCTACTGTCAAGAAATAAAGCAATCAACAGAACCAGACTCAGCAATGATCCAGATTTTACAACAATCAGACAGGGATGTTGAAATGACTGTAATTTACACGTTAAAGGCTCTCATGGAAAAGGTTGCAAACTCATATAAATACATGGGGAATTTTAGCAGAAAAATGGAAATTCCAAGAAAAAGGCAAATGGAAATGCTGGAAATTAAAAAAAAAAAATCATCATCAACAACAACAACAACAAAAACCACGATATCTGAGATGAAAAATTCCTTCACTGGTCTCATCAACAGACTTGACACAGTTAAGCAAAGAATCGGTGAACTTAACAATGGACCAATAGGAATTATTCAAATTGTGATAAGAGAGAGAAAAGAATAGGACCAGAGGAGGAGGAGGAGGGAAAAGAGGAACCATCCATCTAAGAGCTATGGAATGATTTCAAATGGTTTAACATAATGTGTAATTGGAGTCCCAGAAGGAGAAGAAAAAGAGAATGGAGAAGAAAAATATTTGAAGGGATAGTGGCTGAAAATTTTCTAAAAATAATGAAAGATACCAAACTGCAAATCTAAGACTCTCAGAGAATCTCAAGCAAAGATAAAGACTTCCCAAAATAACCAAAACAAAATAAAATAAAAATAAGCACCCCCCACACCTAGATACATCACAGTGAAATGAATAAAAACCAAAGATAAAGGGAAAATATTGAAAGTAGTGAGAGGGAAAAAACACATGACATACAGAGGAAAATAGATAAAAAGTACAGCAAACGTCCCGTCAGAAACTATCAAACAAAAACAATAAAGCGACATTTTTTAAAGGCCGAAAGAGGAAAAAATATAAACCTGTAAAGCCAGATATCTATATTCAGGAGAAGCAGCTTTCAGAAATGAAGACTTTTTTTCAGAAAGAAAAAAAGCTGGGAGAATGAACCACCTGAGCACCTCCATGACCTATTAGAGGAAGCTCTTCAGACAGAAGGAATATGATACTAGATGGAAGCTTAACTCTACACAAAGAAATGAACAAAAAAGGTTAAAATGAATATAAACATAGAATATATTTGTCTTATTTGTAATCATTCTCTTTTTTTAATTTGGCAGTGATGTTTTTATTTTACTATTTTTTTCAAATAGAATTTATTGTCAAGTTAGCTAAACATACAGTATATACAGTGTACTCTTGGCTTCAGGAGTAGATTCCCGGGATTCACTGCTGACATACAACACCCAGTACTCATCCCAACAAGTGCCCTCCTCAATGCCCATCACCCCCACCCCATCTCCCCCACCTCCCCCATCAACCCTCCCTTTGTTCTCTGTATTTAAGAGTCTCTTATGGTTTGCCTCCCTCTCTGTTTTAAACTATTTTTTCCCCTTCCCTTCCCCATGGTCTAAAGTTTCTCAAATTTCACATATGAGTGAAAACACACATCTGTTTCTCTGACTTATTTCACTTTGCATTAATACCCTCCAGTTCCATCCATGTTGTTGCAAATGGCAACTGCATTTCATTCTTTCTCATTGCCAAGTAGTATTCCATTTTGTATAAACCACATCTTCTTTATCCATTCATCAGTTGATGGTCATTTGGGCTCTTTCTGTAACTTGGCTATTATTGATAGTGCTGCTATAAACATTGGGGTACATGTGCCCCTTTGAAATAGCACACCTGTATCCTTTGGATAAATTCCTAGTAGTGCTATTGTTGGGTCTTTGGGTAATTCTATTTTTAATTTTTGAGGAACCTCCACACTGTTTTCCAGAGCGGCCACACCAGTTTGCATTCCCACCAACAGTGCAAGAGGGTTCCTGTTTCTCCACACCCTCGCCAACATCTGTTGTTTCCTGAGTTGTTGATTTTAGCCACTCTGACCTGGATGATGTGGTATCTCAATGAGGTTTTGATTTGTGTTTCCCTGATGATGAGCAATGTTGAGAATCTTTTCATGTGTCTGGTTGGCCATCTATTTTTAATCACTCTTAACATATTAACCAGACTTAAAAATAAGCTGCTGCATTTGTCCACTCAAAACCTCATTTAACACAGAAGTTACATCTACTGTAAATATTTAATAGCTGTCTGCTTCTGCTTCTTAAAGAAAGCAAAAACACTAGTTTTTAAATTTAATTGTGACACCTTCAAGAGCTGCTTTAATATATCGCCCTTCTCAAAGCTTATGGCAACACTTGTGTTATTACCCACTTCTACGAAATTACCCTTTTTCCAGCTAATTATATAATTTCAAACTGTAAATTATAGTATTTATCATTGAATACTAAAAGAAATTTCTTAGAAAAGCAAGTTCTTAATTTAAAACAATCAGAGTATCATTGCTTTAAAGAAATCAGGTTAAGGCTATTTAAAATAGTTAAAAAACTGCTCTATATTCAAGTCATAGCACTGTCTTCCTAAAAGATGTCATTCAATTTGTTCTTCCTCATAATTGATTAGCTACTCAGTTACAAAGTGTAAGAATTAAGTGTCAAAATCTGAATCTGTTATGAAATTATAACACAGCATTTTACAATGGTTTTAATTGTCATCACTTGTGGGTCCTCAAGTATCTTAAATTATACATGCCACACCAAAAAAGAAAAAAAAAAGTCAGTAACAACATGTTTGTTTGAATCAGTTACTAATCTAAAACGTCTTCTCAGCAATTGTCAAAATGTTTTACAATCTCATGATACAGTATTTCCAAGGGATTTTGACACTGAACACTGAAAAATGAACTTTTTACATCAACGAGCGTATAATGAAATTCTCAATATAAACAAATTCCTAAAGTTAAATCTAAATAAAGGACCAAATGAGTGACAGCTCAGAAATAAAAGCACAACCAGGAAAATTCAGCAAGTAAGTAATGGACGTGCATGGTCAGGACTGTCACACTGTGGCTATATCACGGACAGTGATCCTGAGGAAGCAGTCATACTGCACAAGGATAAACAAAACAAAATAAAACAAAGACATAATTTCAGAACTAGAAGGGATCTTCCGATACTGAATCCAGAGTTTCCTAAACCAAGTTTTAAGAAGGCCTAATTTGGGGTGCCTGGGTGGCTCAGTTGGTGAAGCATCCAACTTCGGCTCAGGTCATGATCTTGCAGTTTGTGGGTTTGAGCCCCGCGTCGGGCTCTGTGCTGACAGCTCAGAGCCTGGAGCCCTGCTTCGGATTCTGTGTCTCCCTCTCTCTCTGCCCCTCCCCTGTTCACACTTGGGGCCTCTCTTTCTGTCTCTCAAAAATAAACATTAAAAAAAAATGTTTTTAAATGGCCTAATTCTATCACTTACGTAAAACACCCAGTGCTCATCCCAACAAGTGCCCTCCGTAAATTCTACTCCTGAAACCATTAGTACATAATATGTTAACTAGTGTGAATTTCAATAAAATTTAAATTAGTTAGGTAATTAATTAAATAAAATACTCCAGACTCTCCCCTCCCCTATGAAAGAGAAAAAGTGAATCAAGATTAGCCACATTTTAATAACTGCTGAAAGGGGATGATGAGTATGTAGGTCTTAGGATTCCCATAATAAAAAATTATAAAGTAGTTGGAAAAAAAGATAAAATTATCACTAAAATGAGACAGTAAATGTCTAAGAATGAACCTAAAAACAAAAAAAAAGGCCTAATTCTAAGAGTTCTTAAATGATGTTCCAAGAACAAAGAATTTCTAGGTCTTAACCCTCACCCTATTAAAGGCCTGAAGAAGCTCTGAAGAAATTTAAAAATCTTTTAATTTTAAAGATTAAAGAAACAAGTTTATATGCAAATGGTAAGAGTTTCTCTTAACTCATAGTTACTAAACTTTTCTCTCAGAACTTTCTAATTTTTAAATCAGCCTTCTCTTAACATCAACATGAAAACTGCCAACATCAGACTGTATTACCAATGAAGAAACCAAGGCCTGGGAAATATTGTGGCTTGTCTAAAGTACAAAAACCAATCTGTAGCATTTAAGGATAAAACCAAGTTTCTTGACCCATAAATTTCGAGATTCTATTGCTTCTTTAGACTCTATTTGCATACAAAAATCTAACAGAACCCCACTTATTCTGTAGGGGAAATTCCAATAACATTATCTGAGTGTTTACATAATTATTGTTAATGTTTAATTCTCTCATGTACTTCAGATGTAACATACATAAACCACCTCGAATTTTCAAAATCCTATCATTTAATAGGAATCATTCTCTATTGCTAATAGTACATATAAAGAAAACATCACTAAAACAGTAAAATATTAATAATATTAATAATTAATAATATTAAAAGATAGTCACTTTTTAAAAATTGGGTTTGAGCAACCTCTTGGAAATGAGTCATTTATATTGAAAATTTAATAAGTCTTTAGTTATACTAAATACTCCATATTAATTTGCTTTATATATCACAACACAGCTACAAACTGATCACAACGAAACTTAATTTTTAAAAATCGGATGTTGGGGCGCCTGGGTGGCGCAGTCGGTTGAGCGTCCGACTTCAGCCAGGTCACGATCTCGCGGTCCGTGAGTTCGAGCCCCGCGTCAGGCTCTGGGCTGATGGCTCAGAGCCTGGAGCCTGTTTCCGATTCTGTGTCTCCCTCTCTCTCTGCCCCTCCCCCGTTCATGCTCTGTCTCTCTCTGTCCCAAAAATAAATAAATGTTGAAAAAAAAAAATTTAAAAAAATAAATAAATAAATAAAAAATCGGATGTCCCCAATCCTTGAGCTCTCAATAACAAAATCACCAGAAGGGCTAGCTATAAATGTAGTTTCAGATTTAAAAATATAGGCTTGCTCCCCAAATCCCAATTCCATAAATATGGACCGGGACCCTGGATCTGTACCTTTAACCAGACCCAGGTGATTGTGATAGGCAGCAAGGTTCAGAGCTATGTTGTATCAAAGTAATCGACCGTAGGAAATGGGAGAAGGGAGGAATTTTATCATGAAAATCCAGTGTCACAACCCTGACAAAAACATCTTAGCTAGACACTTTTAGGCAAGAGTAGTTAGCATACAGGTATCCCCTGCTTTTCAAAAGCTTCCATTATACCACTTCACTTTTACAAAAGACCTCCTAGATCATATCCCAAGATTTATAAGAACGCATTCAACTGGACCCACGTAAAAGTTTGGTTCTTCCTACTTGTACCAAGTTTGGTGAAAAATCTCCTTTTCTTTTCAAGTTTAATCTATTTAGCTAAGGTTACTGGAATTTGAGAGTCTAATGAGATCTTTTTCAAATGGTTCCACTGCCACTGTTTATTCTATGACCAAGTTTTATTGCTGGAATACTTAGTCACTAAAAACACAACCAGCCTATGGTACCTGATCTAATCGTATACATTTAATAAAACAGTAAGTTACAAGGCCACTTCAATTATAAGAAAAGAGATGCGTGCAAAATGCTTTGCACAGTATCGGGCCTGCAGTGAATATTCAATGAACACAACTATTTAAGACTTCTGGAATTTATTAGAATTTTTCATCTGATACTGTGGTAAATTCAACACGCTGTATTGGGGTGGGGGGGGGGTTCTCTTCTTACATCTGACTTTTAACTGAAGTGTTGTTGACACACAATGTTACATTAATTTCAGGTGCACAACACAGTGACTGGACAAGTCTATACGTTATGCTGTGCTCCCCCCAACTGTAGCCACCATCTGTCCCCATACGATGCTACTAGAATACCATTGGCTATACTCCCTCTTCTATACCTTTTGGCTGGTGACTTACTCATGCCACAACCCGAGGCCTGTATTTCTCGCTCCCCTTTACCCATTTGTCCATCCCTCCCTCCTCCTCCCCTCTGGCAACCATCAGATTGTTCTCTACATTTACGGGCCTGTTTCTTTTTGTTCATTTATTGGT
Source organism: Puma concolor (assembly GCF_028749965.1). Lineage (NCBI taxonomy): Eukaryota > Metazoa > Chordata > Mammalia > Carnivora > Felidae > Puma > Puma concolor. Next base: position 17,542,172 of record NC_141671.1, read on the forward strand.
TTGTTTTGGTTTTAGATTCCACATGTAGGTGAAATCATATGGCACTTGTCTTTCTCAGTCTGACTTATTTCACTCAACGTAATACCCTCGAGGTCCATCCATGTTACCACAAATGACAAGATCTCACCCTATTTTTATGGCTAAGGAATATTCCACTGTATACATACACACCTTCTACATCCATTCATCAGTCAGTCCATCAGTCGGCCAATGGACACATGGGTTGCTTCCACATCTTGCCTATTGTAAATAAATGTTGTAAATGATGCTACAGTAACAATAGGGGTGCGTGTATCTTTTTGAATTAGCATTTTCATTTTCTTCATATAAATACCCAGTAGTAGAATTACTAGATCATCCAGCATTTCTATTCTTAATTTTTTGAGGAAACTCCACAGTTTTCCGCAGTGGTTGCACTCATTTACTTCCTACCAACAATGCATGAAGGTTCCTTTTTATTCACGTCCTCACCAACACTTGTTATTTCTTGTCTTTTTGATTCTACCATTCTGACAGATGTAAGGTGATGTCATTGTAGTTCTGACTTGCATTTCCCTGATGATGAGTGATGTTGAGCATCTTTCCATGAGTCTGTTGGCCATCTGGATGTCTTCCCTGGAAAAAATGTCTATTTAGGCCTTCTGCCCATTTTTTAATTGGATTATTCATTCTTCTTATTTATTATGTTCCTTATATATTTTGGGTATGAATCCTTTAACAGGTAGATCGTATGCAAATGTCTTCTTCCATTCAATAGGTTGCTGTTTCATTTTGTCGATGGTTTCATTTGCTGTACAGATGCTTTTTATTTTGGTGTAGTCCCAACAGCTTGATTTTGCTTTTGTTTCCCTTGCCCAAGGAGACATAGTTAACATGTTGCTACAGCCCATGTCAAAAAGATTACTGCCTCTGTTTTCTCCAGGAGTTTTATAGTTTACATCTAACTATTCTTAATCCCAATTTCCTTTCCTGGCTCCAGTGACTCCTCCCCATCCCCGACCCATCCTTCCTCCTCTGTTTAGGCTTCCTTTCTACAAGAAAAAATAGCTCTAGTCATTTTGACTCCTCCTCGTGAATTATCTTACTTTTCCAGTCCTTCCTTTCAATTACTAAACAAAGCACAGATAAGTTTATATTCTGGTAGTTAGCTACGAAAGAGTCACAATTACAGCTTGCCCAGTCCTAAGGCTTGTCCTGAAATTGCTTTAGGTTTAAGAAATGTCACCTGGATGTCAGACTTGGTATTGCCAGAGGATACGGATGCATGAGTCAAAGATAATGAGATGGAAATTAAGAAAGAACCTGAAGATGACAATTCCGGTTTTTGAGAAATTACAGTAGCTTCTTTCTCAATAAGATACACAGGTAAAATTTCCAAAGAGCAAAATCCTATAAAGTACGAATCATACCACCACTAATTTACTGGCTCTGTACCACAAAAGAGTAAGGAATTTTTCACCTATATTTCAGGAAAAACCTCCTGTAGTAGAGCATTTAGGAAGAACTTAACCCAATGAGAAGCTGGGGCACAGGGCACCCCGGAAGATGCATACCTACTTGGGAACATACTGAGGGTGCTGGCTATACATGTGAGTGTGAACCATTCCAACTACGTACAGTAGATACAAACTACCCCCCCTTTATTTTTTTGCTGACAGTCAGTATTAACACTACAGTAGCTTAGCGACTATAAAATCTAAAAGGGAACTTACTGTAAGTGTATGTTTAACAGAAAAATGAGCACATATATATTTTATACACAAAGACATCTGACCTTCTTTCCAGTTTGAATCCCAGCTTCTCAATGTTTGCACCAACAGAAAGAGAGGAGCACCCGCCCTACATCTGCAGCTGGCAGTGAGAAAGGAGATGAGCCTGAGGCCAGCCTGTGCCTTTTTTCTCAGGGACCAGTTATCCCTCTCCCAATACCAGCCTGGCTCTGTGTTTACCCACGGGCTTAGGGATCCTGCCTTGTGGTAAGCAAAAAATTCTCCTCTAAACTCTTAGCAACCAAATTTGGGTCAGAACACAAAGTTGGAAGCCAAAGTAGATGAAGAAAATAAAAGTAAAGCAAAGGAATGCATGTCATTGTAGATTATTTTTTTAAGTCAAATTACCCATAAAACGGAAAGAGTACATTCATAGACTATAATTTTAGATTGGGGGTAGGGGGGTTAGAACATATGGAGAGAATGAAAAACTATTTCATAGGGGAAGGCATTTATCTTTACTTTGGTAAGCTGAAGAAGCATCTAACCTACACACAGTTAACAATTTTGGAATCTTGTGAATTACACGGTTTGGGAAGTGGCGAATACAGAAGAGAACTTTAGCAATGGCGATTTACTGAAGGGATGGGGTCTCCAGATACGAATCTGTTCTACAGGCAATCCCTATACTAGGTCTTCAGGAAGGAGAAAAAATAAATAGACCAAATTTGGTAGGATTTCTAAAACCGGATATATAATAAATATGGATCACTAACTTTTACACCAGCAATCGTAACTTCAAGTTTGGGGAAAGCATTATTATTCAATCATATCTTCCATATTCCAGTATCTTTTATTTGCTGGCCAAAACTTAGTTGCATTCACACACTCTTGGGCTCACTGGGGCGAATACTGCCAGGCTATTCTTAAGTATATTAAGATTTATCATCAGACACGCCAGAGTTAAGAATCTATGTGGAATCAAGTGAGAGGGACAGAACTAAAAGTCAGTGAACATCATCCCAAGGCCTGTCTCTGTCACTAACTGCCCCAGCCATGTCACTTCCATGATGATGTGTCACTATTTCTAAAATGAAGTAGTCAAACTACATAACTTCTAGCTCTAAAGTTAGTTCTAATTTCTGGTTCTTATTATCACTTTTTTTTTTATTATCACTTTTTAAAAATTTTATTTCTATCAAAGTAATACATACACAAGACTATTTTCTAAAGGTCTCTAAGAAAAATAAAAGTCAATACAAAAAGGCGTCCCTGCTGGGGCGCCTGGGTGGCTCAGTCAGTTGGGCATCCAACTTCAGCTCAGGTCATGATCTCACAGTTTGTGAGTTTGAGCCACACGTCGGGCTCTGTGCTGACAGCTTGGAGCCTGCAGCCTGCTTTGGATTCTGTGTCTCTCTTTCTCTGTCCCTCCCCCATTCATACTGTCTCTCTCAAAAAAGAAAAAAAAAAAAACATAAAAAAAAAAAAAAAACTTCCCTGCTTCACGTCTGGGATAAAATACAAACATAAGAATAAATAACACCTGTCGGTTTGTGTAAAGAAAAAAAATAGAAATGAGAATACATTCTCCTTTTGTTTTTTGTTTTTAATTAACCAGAATTCCTACTAACCAGATTTCTAGAAGTCTTTCACACAGTCACTTCTTAAATCCAAATCAGTCTGGTTCTACACTACACTTTTTTCTGTATTAGCCATCTCAGCTCCAACTTTATATGCCTTCTGAGTTAATGTGTTACCATAATCTGAAAAAAGGTAATAATTTTTCACGTATTAGCTATCAGAGCTAACCAAATTATTCTTGGCTTCAATACCTGAATCCATAAAATAAGGATAAACAATCATCTTTCTCCAGATTACTAAAAAGATTAAATAAAATATAAGAACACATGGTAACTAGCCCAAAAAAGTGCATTTAATAGGCATATGTGTGGTTTAAAGGTATGGCCATCTATCCATAAAAGTTGCTTAAATGACTCATTTCCTGATTAACAGCACATTCACTCCAACAGACGTGTCTGGAAAATAATGCAACTAGAATGTTTAAAGCATGCAACTGTTAAGTATTATTTTAGAACTGCAATTCAAAAACATGCATTGAGTATTTATATGTACTAGGTAGAATGTTAAAATTCCAGAATTCCGTTGATTATGACAATGACCCACCCTCCAAAAGCTCACAGTCTAGTAGACACAAAAATTATAATATAACTGAACAATATAATAATAAAGGCATATACATGGAGCAGAAGTAGCAGGGGGAAGCAAGTAACTCATTCTGCCTGAAGAAAGTAAAGAGGAAGAGTAAAAGTCACGTGAAAAGAGGAAAGAGTAATTCTGTGGACAAAGCCTCGGGTTGAAATCCTAGTTCAGCCACTTATTAGCACCAGGATTTGGGGCAATTTAATTTCCCTCTCTGGGCCTCTCTGTAATTCTACTTTGGAAAGTTATTAAGATTAGAAATCATATATATGTTAAGTGACATATATATATGATATATAGCAGGCACTCACTAAGTGGTGGCTGTCTTGTTCTAGGAGGTGTATTTGTTTTTAGTAGACCAAATTCTAAATGGCACTGTAGAGAGCATCTCTTGACTAATGACCAAGCTACATAAGGGATCACTAAGGACACCAGCATGAAAAGGCCATAAGGAACCACATCACAATATTACCACTTTTAGAATCCACTTTTTTCCATGTGAAGTGATTCCTAATATGTGGTATGCCGACCTGCTGGCAAAGAAGACTTCTAATCTATTATCTCCCTCCGTTTTTATCCTCACAAACTGAATTTTGCACATTCAGACTCATTATTTAGGAAATAAAAGAGGTCCCCGTGTTCCTCAGTCTGACCTGAGGAACTAGTTTTGGATGTTCAGCATATCTTGCATGAAACGGCAAAGTCTGATGAGAAAATGATTATTGAGATTATATTAGGGCGAAATGAGAGCTAATCCTGGGTTGATACTGCTATTATCAACCTAATGGGGGACTTGAAGAACTGGAAGCCACTATAATGACTGGAATCTTACTAATCATTTTAAAAATATTGTCAAATCTGGCCAAGTGGGAAGTTACATTTACACTACTCTGTGACCCCCCAAACTAATTTTCTCTAAATAAATGATGAGCTAAGCCAGTCCTTAACATATACAAATACAAACTCTTAAGTTCTTTTCACTTCACTCCTACAAACACTATCAATACAGTATTTGAGAAATGAATGGTGGATAAATACAAGCAGAGCCAGAAGTAAGAGAACATAAGGTATCTCTAAACTCAACTGAATCATGAAATGGTCTTCATGTCGATTTTTTTTTTTTTTTTTTTTGGAAATAAAAACGTATTTCTGACCCTCAACCATCATGTAAGGTCAGTTTGCTCCAAAGTAAATAACCACAGATTCAAAGTGAGGACACCATGAATCAACCCAGAACCGATGTTAATTTTATAGTTGCCACATTCAAGAAAATCAGTGTCAAAAAAATCAGTGCTCAAGAAAATCTGTGGTATAAAATTCCATCAATTTTCTTTTCTACAAATATCTGAGAAATATACATATACAAGACAATATACATAATTCACACATGTGTATCTTGTCAGGACAGGTTATATTTGTAAAATACTCTCCATACTCTTAACCACTTTGACGTAATGGATTTTAAAATACTAATGCTCTACCAAAATTAGCCTTATATGTTTTCAAGAATTAAATCCTGAGTATGTTTCTAAGTTTTTTCTCTGAGAAGCAGAGAACTGAGGAGTCTCCAAATTGCAACCGAATTTCCTTCTTGTAAACACTCATCTTTAAAGGGTATTTTTAAAACTCAGAACTCAGAGTGTAAGAATCTCCACCTTAACAAACCTGGAAGTTTCTTCACAAAGCAAACCTACAGATGCGATAAAAATATATGGGCATTACTGCTCACTTTTGCAACTACAACTTAGGTTATTATAATGTAGTGAAGTCCAATTCCCTCCTGACAGCCTTGACGAATGAAGGGAAATACAAAAAATGATAATAAATAAATAAATAAATAAATAAATAAATAATCAAATGTCACAGAAGCGGCAGCTTGAGGCCAGAGGGAGAGAGACAGACAGACAGACTCTGGAGACAGACAGGAACTAGGAGGGAGGAGATAATACGGTCAAAGCTGAAATGCTTAGAATGCACTAGACCTTGGCCCAGTCTCTGGCCCACTATACCCTACTTCATTAGTCATCTACAGCAACAAAAATTTAACAGGTGAGGCAAACTGATCTTGATCGTTGTGAACACAGAATTTAAGCCCTGTATCCGGTCTGAGATGTGTCAGAAAGAAACAGATCTAAGCATCAAGAAGCGGAGTGTGCGTGCGTGTGTCTATGTGCGTGCGCGCGTGGATGGGGGGCTGGTAAATCCACGCGAACTGTGCCCGAGACTCGGCACTAACGCTATTCGGCGCGTACTACACTAGGCAGCGCCGTCGGGAGCCCTCCCCGAGCCGGGCAGGAGGCGGGGGTCGGGGATTCTCCGCCCGCAATCCAGACCCTCGCAGCGCCCCGGGGACCGGCGCGAAGTGCACCCAGTTAACACCTTCCTCTCTGGGACCAGGGGCCGCGAGCCGGAGAGCCGGGCGCGCACGGGGGTGGGGCGGCTGAAGCGCGGCCCCTCTTCGGGAGGGAGAAAGGAGGCAGGGGGCGGCACCGCATCCCCGTCCCCACCCCGGGCGCATCAATTACCCGTGAGGTTCCTCAGCACCGTCCCGTGGGCCCAGAGGCTCAGGACCTGCTGCACCGACAGGTTGATCATGGAGTGATCGCCCCCTTCCGCCTTCATCTTCCCCGGGGGGCGCCCGCCGCCCTCTCCTCGGGCGCCGGGTGGCGGCGGCGGCTGCGAGGCTCCGGGGGCGGCGGCGGGTGCGCGGCTCCTCCAGGCCGCCGCCGCCGCCGGGGAAGGCTGCGGGGCGCCGGGCCGGGCGCTGCTGCTGCCGCCGACGGGCCTCCGGGGGGGGCAGCTCAGCGCGTCTCCCAGGCAGCCCCCTCCCCGCCGGGGAGACATTGAGGACGGCGGACGGGGGAGGGGAGGGGGCCGGGCGCTCTCCCCGCGCGGCCCCCGAGCGAAGACTCGGGGCGGAAGAGGCCGCTGTCGCTCCCTCTCAGGGGCAGCCCCGCGCCGCGGGGGCCGGGCACGCGAGGAGGCCGAGGTCACGCAGGGAGGCCCGGGGTGATGGGCAGACGGCAGGTGCAGCCCCCGACGGGGCCCAGCTCATCACCGCCGGAGGACGAAGAGACCCGAGACCCGGAGGAGTCTGCGGCGGCGGCCGCGGCGGCACCTGCCGCCAGCCTGCCCACCCTCCGGCCGCCGACACTCGAGGAACCGCCCCCTCCACCCGCGGCCGCCGGCGGGCCGCTCGTGCGCGCGCGCACGGGTCCCCACCTCCCCCGCCGTCCCTGGAGCCGCTGCGCATGCTCACTCTCCCCCTTCTCGCGACCCGCCGCCCTCCGACTGCCGGCCGGCCCCCAAAGCCCTCCTCCTCCCCCTTCCCCGCGCGCGCGCGAGCTCGCGCGGCTGACGGCGCCCGGCGTCGGCCCGCAGTGGGGCGGAGGGAAGCGCGGCCTACGTCACTAGCGCCACCGCCCGGCCCCACTGCTGATTGGGTGCTCCGAGGGAACCGCCTCCACTCCCTCCCCGCCCCCAGGCGCCGGGGGCGCGCCTGGTGAGAGCTGGAGTCGTAGCCCGGGGAAAGCGAGGCACCGAGATGCTGCGAGATGCCGGAGCCCCAGCTTGAGGGGCAGCCCGCCCCACCTTGCGGTGGTGTGAGGGGTGCTCAGACCCGTGTGATGGATTCGGTGGCATTTCAGATCTTCGGCCTCGAATAAAATGCTTTTGATAAAGATGTTTGCGTACAAGTTATTATTTTTTTTAAAGGGCGTAAATATCTCAACATTTTAGATTCATTTATTTGCGGGTTTTTTTTTTTTTTTAAGTAAGTCAGGTGTTCTGGATAGGTCACTACCTGCGGAATGCATTTTTAAGCCACTAAAACAGAAATAGACCCGTTTTATCTTCATCCAGTCCTTCCCTCAGCAAGAACTTGGGCCTCCCGTCACTCTAGCGTCTGAAATCACCTATTGATACGAGGCTTGGCAGGTGTCCTACTCCACCACGCCATCCCCTGGTCTAGTTTTTTTTTTTTTTTCCTCCCATTGCGGTATTCTTTTTATCTAAATTGTGAAAGTCTCCCGTTATTTTTTCCCCCTACCACTGAAACTGGACTCTCTTCCCGGGGTTTGCTGCCTTTCTCTGTATCCAATATTAGCCGGAGGAGCTAAATTACAACCACAGCGAACTAAACTCCTCCTCGATGTTTGAAACCTTTTAACTTGCAAAATAAAAGCTCAGTTTTGGCGATAGCATAAATATGCACAAGGCAGCTCTCTGCACCCCTCCTTTTTCAACCCCTCCGTTGTACACATGTATGCACTACCTGCCTGATATCACAAGAAAGGGAAATTTTTGCGTCATGATTTGGAATTGAGCCAAAACTCATAATGTGGAGTTTATCTTCCTCTACAATTTAGAAGTATTAGATGTTAATCAATTTAATATCATAGAATATGACACTTAAAAGAGGCTTTAACATTTTTCTAATTCATTTCACTTTACAGGTAGAGAACTCATCCTGCAGAATTAAGTGATTTGACGTAGGTGACGCCACTTCAGAGCCTAGTTTCTGAAATTCCTAGTCTATGAATTCTTTCTTGCTATGACACTACCTTTCTCAACTCACTAATTAACTCCATAATTTAAGGTGCTGAATGGGGACGTGCAGGTTACCTGGTGGCAACATTAAAAGATTTGGCATTATTTGATTAGTGATATTAGAGAATGTGGTCACGTTCCGTGAAGGGTTTATAGCAACAGCTCATTAAATTCTCACATCAGGAACTTTTAGTCAGTTAACACGGAATCAATTGGGGTTCTTATGGTTACACACTATTATATACACATAGTAGCATTCATTAAATACATATATTTAAAATATTCAGAACTTGGGGCAGTGCCTAGCACATGATGTTCAATAAATATTTGCTGAATGAATAATTGAACGAACTTCATAGAAAAGTCAGCATTTTTTTTGTTCCATATATTTTTTTAAAACTAAATCTAAGTGACTTCAGGAATTGAGAAAGTAAGACGCAGCAATGAAGCCTCAAGTCGTGCTTTCATAACTTGACAATTTTCCCACTGCTTTTCAGCTCAATTTAATAAGCATTTATTTGGCACCTACTATCCATAATGTTCTATGCTAAGCAGAATCTATAGGATTCTAAGGAGACTAAGGTCATTACTCTAGGCTAATGCATTGCATTTTACTTGTCTTTGCCTTGATAAAGGTAATGATACCTACTGTATTAGAAGCCTATGTTCTTGAGAGAATTGAACATTTTCCCAATAGCCAGAGTTATGAAACTCAAAACTGAGTTAATGCAAGTAGAGGTTGTATAATTTCTTTCCTTGAAGATTTTTGATATTGAATAAATATAACTATCAAGGAATGGCTGAGTCACATTCCTGCCAGAAGTCAGAGAACACACGAAACGAACCCTAGAGGTGTCTTTCAATCTTGTGCTCTTGAGTGTGAAATAAACAGTTCTTGGTTTATTTTTTATGTTCAGATAAGGGAACATCCATAAGTCTTAGGCATCCTATTAATTGTCCAAAGAGGGCTCAGAAGAAAGCTCTCAAAATCAATTGGAATATAAAATGATATTGATCCTTGGAGAAAAACATTATTGAAGGTTTTTTCCCTTCACTTTATTATCATCCTTTATTGCTATCCAGGACTATAGCATAGAGTCACATTATGTAGGCAACCTAATTTCATGTTCTTACACATTTCACTGGGTTCTAAACCCTGAGTGGTGGGGTAGGTTCAATAGATTGATTACCTGGAAAATATGGCTTGAACACTGGCTCCAAGACCTACTAGCTTTAAAATGGGAATAATGATAGTATCTCTCTCTTGAAATTTTTGGTGTCCTTTAAGTAACAATAACACAGACCTCCTTCCTTATGCTAGGCCCTGTGTCAAATTAAAACTATAGATTCAATTGTCACAAGGATGAGTTGAAATTTCTCAATACTATTAGACTATTTTATTTTCACAATCCATATACAAGGCTGTGCAAATCTTTGTACACACACACACACACACACACACACACACACACAGAAATGAGAGCACTGTTGGTTATTTTTTGAAGAAAAGAAAATTAAATTGGAAGAAATGACAGAAACAAAAGGAAGAAGGAGTCATATTATTATTCAAAAATAACTACGCCACTGAAATTTACATGTTGCAATGTTTCTCAGCATACCTATTAAAGTCAAGAGACATTTTCCATCACAGTAAATCAGAGAAACAAAGTACAAGACTATTTCCTTCTCAAAAAGCTCTAATTCTAAAAACAATGCCGCAAAATGACATTGTGGAAATTCACGTTCTAAATGTAGTTAGTCTACCTACTAAAATTGTATCATTCCAATTTGCCCACCTTGGGAATTTAAAAAGCTGAAATTTCTGGGACCAGGAAATACAAAGGTGTGTCCTGTTTTATTTCCCCAGTAAGATACGACACACTTAGGATGCCAAGCTACTTTATGCGGCTGCCCAGAAAAGGAAAAGCTGATCCATATTGGCAATGGATATGACCTCCATCCACAGTCATGAAGGGTGAGGGGCATGTTTGAGATGGCAGGACAGACAGATAACTGCCCATGCCTCCAATTCTATTTTCCACCTTATTTTTGTGCCCTCCCTCTACCACCTTATTTATTATCCCAAGTCTTAGAAAAAGAATACATAATGATATTTGGACTCCGAGAATTTGTACTTTGAAGGTTAATATGAGCATGAGAAGAAAAATACTGCTAAAAATCACACACACACACACACACACACACACACACACACACACACACACACACACACTTCTGCATTTACAACATATGAGATGCAGTTTTCACCCTAAAAATCAGTGTCTACAAATTACCCTGCATATCCCCTGGTCATATTATAGATGAAAGGCCAAATATTTTTTTAAAAAAACATAAAATAATGTGTTAACTGAACAGCATCTGTAGATTTGTGATACATAATCTACACTACATTTCAGTTCTTAAATTATTTCACTATTGAGCTAAACATCAGAAAGCATTGTATACCAAGATCAAAATGGTGAAAATGGTATTTCTCTGTATTTTAATTAACATTTTTCTGATTTTCAGTAAGGTTACACATTTTTTTTATGTGTATAGGAATTTTGGATTACCTTTTCTAGGGACTTTCACCCATTTTCCTTTCACATAATTTATCTTTTGAAAACTATATGTAAGGGCTTTTATACATTTAACAAATTAATCTTTGTGATATGCATTTCATTTATTGTTTCCAAAAAGTTTGTCAATTTCTTTTAATTTTAATAATTTTTTTTGTCATACAGAATTTCTGATATTTACATTGTCAGGCTTTCATTTTATGGTATCTTCACTCATGCTTTAAAAAGTCTTCCTCTTGGGGCGCCTGGGTGGCTTAGTTAAGTGTCCAACTTCTGCTCAGGTCATGATCTCAGGGTTCATGAGTTTGAGCCCTGCCTTGGGCTCTGTGGTGAAAGCTAGAGCCTGGTTTGGCTTCCGGATCTTCCTCCCAATTTTTCTCTTTCTCTCTCTCTCTCTCTTTCTCTCTCTCTCAAAAATAAACAAACATTAAAAGAGAAGATCTTTCTCAGGTTTTATTTTTAAACCTTCTTACATGTTTTCTAAATATTTTATGGGTGTTTTTGTTTACAACTTTGGTCCACTTGGAATTTTTTTAATGTAAGGAGTTTGGTAAAAATCCAATTTTTTTTTTTCCAGATGGGTACTGTTGTCCCCAAATCCATCATTTTCCCACCTAAATACCTAAAATATGTAACTACCTAAAATTCCAGCTATATCATGTATCAAATTCTTTATATACTTGGATTTATTTTCGGGTTTTCATTGTTTTAGCTATTCGTCTGTTCATGTGTCAGTACTACCCTGTTTTTATTTTCTTTAACAGTAGAATTTCCTTCAAAACCTGAAATAGTTCCCTCTTGTCTATTACTCATTTTCAATTTTTTTCTGATTAATCTTGAATGTGTATTATCCCAGGGAAACTTTAAAATCAGCTTCCTAAAAAGTAAAATAAAATAAAATAAAATAAAATAAAATAAAATAAAATAAAATAAAATAAAATAAAATAAAATAAGGTAAAATAAAATAAGCTTCCTAATTCTAAAAATGTTACTGGTTATATTTTTAGTGGAATCATGTTTAATTTACAAACGAGTGTGGTGTAAATTGAGAAATCTTGATCTCTCATTTTAAGAATTTTGATTTTGAAAAGTTGTTGAAAATGTCTGTTCAGCATCTGTAGATATGACCATGTGATTCTTCCTTTGGTTGTAAGTACAGGGTGAATGATATTAATTTATTTCCTAATATATTCTCTTTGTGTTCTTGGAATAAATGCCGCTTGGTCATGGCCACGGTGTGGAAGTTCCTCAAAAAATTAAAAATAGATCTACCCTATGACCCAGCAATAGGACTGCTAGGAATTTACCCAAGGGATAGAGGAGTGCTGATGCATAGGGGCACTTGTACCCCAATGTTTATAGCAGCACTTTCAACAATAGCCAAATTATGGAAAGTGCCTATTTATTTATTTTGAGAGAGACAGAGAGAGCGCAAGCTGGGGTGGGGCAGAAAGTGAGGGGGTACAGATCTGAAGCAGGCTTCTTGCAGACAGTAGAGAGCCAATGCGGGACTGGAATTCACAAACTGTGAGATCATGACCGGAGCTGAAACCAAGAGTCAGATGCTTAACTGACTGAGCCACCCAGACACCCCTTCCCATTCCTTTAATATGCTACTCAATTCTGCATCTTAATCTTTTATTAGAATTGCACCATTGATATAAGTGAGATTGATCTGCAGTTCTGTTTAGAGACATGTTTGATTTAGGGTTTTTTTGTTTGTTTGTTTTCTAATTAATTTTGTATTGGCTTTATACAAAATACTTAGAAACTGTCCTTATGTGGGCTTCTCTTTTTCTTAAATGTTTGGAGCAATTCAACCATAAAACTGCTATCCATGCTTTGGGGAAGCAGTTCTTTTGTCAACTGTTTACTTAATATTATTTTTCCTAGGGCAATCAATATACTTAGATATTTTTTCTCTTCTTGATCCTTTTTCCTATATATTTTTTTTATTTTGGTCTAGTTTTAGCTCTCTGACACCATTTTGAAAAATAATTTTCAGAGTTAACCAACGCCTCCTGTAATTCCTTTAATTTCTCCAACACATTGCTCATTTTGTGACTTTACGCTTTCCCTCACTTTATCTCAATTATATTTGCTGTTCATTTTATATTTTTTTCCAGTTAACTGGGTCTTAGAGATATTTGTCAGTTCTTCATGTATCTATATATTCATTCACATTGTTTTGAATTTTATCATTATCAGTTTCTGCTGCTTTCCTTCGCATTGTTTTGTTGTTTTCTATAAATTTTATGTTAGCTGTTTGATTCATTTACTTTTATTCTTACTTGTTTCTTAGGAAGTACAAGTATTTTAAGTTTGTTCACTGAGTACTACTTCAGTGCTATCCTGTGGCTTTCGAGACATAATGTTCCATTAACATTTTCTATTGTTACCTTCCAGAAATTCTACCACTTTCGTTTTGATGTCTACTTTAAAATTACTTCAAAGAGAGACTCCCTTCTCATTTTTGACTTTTAGGGGAGGAGGTTTTATATTTATTAGCAGTTCAGAATGCTTTTACAGTGTGGTCAAAGAATGTTATCTATACTATTTTCTACTTTGGGGAATTTATTCACATTTTCTTTATGACCCAGTGTATGGTTAACTTTGGTAAGTGAGTATGTACACAAAAAGGTGTATTCCATTTTTAGGGAATAGTGTGGTATATACATGAGTAAGATCTACCCTATTTTTTGTGTTACTAACAGTCTTCGCCATCTTACTTTTATGTGCTAAATCTACGTAGGCTGTACCTTAGATTTTCACTAGCCCATGCTGCGTAACAAACAAACTCAAATTTTCATTGGCTTAACAGTACATCTCGTTGCTTGTCTGTGGTGCGTGAGAACTGCAGATCAGTTGCTGTTCCCTGGTACCTGCTTGCTCTGGCTCAGTCCAGCTCCGGGCCTTTTCATTTCAGATGCAGAACTGGAGGAGAAGCCACCCTTTGGGTTCAGGCTGTGCTCATGGTCTAGGGCAGGAACTAGGGTCACAACCAGGGCTCTTGCCTTGCAGACAAATTTTAAGGGGACTCCAAAAACTCAGGGATCAAGATAAATGCCATTCTCACTCAATATTTTTAACATCAATATTAAGAAAAAATCCATGTTGAACAACATGTCAAAATGTTTACACGGAACAGAGTCTCACCCTGAACTTTCATGATCCTACCTCACCCACCTCACCCTGATCCCAGTGCTGGAGGGAATGAGTTTGTCAGTTCCAGGCTAAGCAGGTGCACCTAAAGTTTATGAACAGATATGGTCCATGCACATACTCCCATTCCTTCGGCCAAAGCATGTTGCATGATCAAGACCGAATTGAATAGGAGAAAGAAATATATTCTACCTACAAGTAAAGAGGGGAAGGATGGGCATGTAGAAGCAACAAATAATTGAAACAGATGAGACAGTCCAATACAGGCTGAGTGAGGTCAGTCTCCTACCAATACTCTAATTCTACATATTTCTCCTATTTTTATGGTTTGACCTTTATGAATTTCGATTCTATATTTTTCACGTCTATTAGAGTCTGATTATGATTTTTTTCTTTTGTGAAAATTAATAAAGAGAAACGTCACTAAAATGGAGTCGGGAGGTTGGATCAGGGGAGCCCTGGGGCCCTACTACTTGTCATCAGACGGACCTTGCACATGGACACTGCTTTATTATCCCAGCAGGAGGAAGAAAGGTTTTCCTCCTAACCTGGCAACAGCCCAGCCAATGAGGATCCACTACACTTAAAACTCCCAGTTTACTCCAATGGAATTTTTGTTTATATCAGCCTCCCCTCTACTCTATAAAGAGCATTCCTCTCCTTTATTCAGCCCACTTGCCTTTGGTTTTTGCCTAAGTTTGCTTAACAGCTAATTCCCAAACAAAGCTGTTTTTGCTGGTAAAATAACTGGAAGTTTTATTTTTAAGGTTAACACCTTGTAATTAAAAATGTCTTAATTTGTAGTATAGACGTTTTTAAATTTAATTTAATCTTATCTAATATTAAGGTTCCGGCTCTAACAGAAATGTTTTTTGCTTGTATTTGCCAAGCATAATTAAAAAAATTTTTTTTAATGTTTATTTATTTTTCAGAGAGAGAGACAGAGTGCGAGCATGGGAAGGGCAGAGAGAGGAAAACACAGAATATGAAGCAGGCTCCAGGCTCTGAGCTGTCAGCACAGAGCTTGACGCAGAGCTTGAACCCACAAACCACAAGATCATGACGTGAGCCCAAGTCGCACACTTAACTGACTGAGCCATCCAGGCACCATTGCCAAGCATAATTTTGTCCTTTCTTTTTCAACTTTCTGAATAACTTTCTGAACAACTTTCAGGGATTCTGTTGTTGAGTTTGACTTTTGATTGATATGCCATGAGACTTTTTAAAAATATTTTAACAGTATTGGTAATATTTTATTTATTTTTCGAATACAATTTATTGTCAAGTTAGCTAATATACAGTATAACCAGTGTGCTCTTGTCTTCGGGAGTAGATTCTCATGATTCATCACTTACATACAACACCCAGGGCTCATCCCAACAAGTGCTTCTCCTCAATACCCATCGTCCATTTTGCCCTCCCCTGCACCCACATATCAACCCTCAGTTTGTTCTCTGTGTCCAAGAGTCTTTTATGGCTTACCTCCCTCTCTGAAACTATTTTTTCCCCTTCCCTTCCCCCAAGGTCCTCTGTTAAGTTTCTCAAATTCCACACATGAGTGAAAACATATGACACTTGTCTTTCTCTGCCTGACTGATTTCACTTAGCATAATACAGTCCAGTTCCATCCATGTTGTTGCAAATGGCAAGTTTTTATTCTTTTCATTGCCAAGTAGTATTCCACTGTGTGTGTGTGTGTGTGTGTGTGTGTGTGTGTGTGTGTGTGTGTATACCACATCTTCTTTATCCATTCATCAGTTGATGGATATTTGGGCTCTTTCCATAGTTTGTCTATTGTCGATACCGCTGCTATAAACACTGGGGTACATGTGCCGCTATGAATCAACACTCCTGTATCTTTTGAATAAATTCCTAGTAGTGCTATTGCTGGGTTGTAGGATAATTCTATTTTTAATTTTTTGAAGAACCTCCACACTGTTTTCCAGAGTGGCTGCATCAGTTTCCCACCAGCAGGACAAGAGGGTTCCCATTTCTCCATATCCTCCCCACCATCTGTTGTTTCCTAAGTTATTAATTTTAGCCACTTTGATCAGTGTGAGGTGGTATCTCAATGTGGCTTTGGTTTGTATTTCCCTGATGATGAGCGATGTCGAGCATCTTTTCATGTGTCTGTTGGCCATCTGGATGTCTTCTTTGGAAAAGTGTCTATTCATGTCTTCTGCCCATTTCTTCACTGGGTTATTTGTTTTTTGGGTGTTGAGTTTGGTAAGTTCTTTATAGATTTTGAATACTAATCCTTTATCTGATACGTCATTTGCAAATATCTTTTCCCATTCCTTCGGTTGCCTTTCAGTTTTGTTGATTGTTTCCTTTGCAGTGCAGAAGCTTTTTATCTTGATGAGGTCCCCCAAGTTCGTTTTTGCTTCAATTTCCCTTGCATGAGGCTATTTTAATAGAGGAATCTAAACCATTTCTATTTGTTGTTATAAAAGGTATGTGGTATTAGTTGTATCACAGTTATGTTATGATTTCTATTTTTGTTGCTTTTTAAAACAATGTATTTAATTAGTATAGTTTGTATTTCTTTTGCTTTGTCTATGCATTCCTTATAATTTAAAAGGGTAAATTCTGTTTTTATTTTTAATGATAATCTCTATCACCATCACTGATGTATATGCACATCATCTTCTGTTTGGAATGTATCTATTGACCCACTCCACACAATCCTAAAACTACTTACCTCCATTTCCTTACATCTGTTTTCCCTCCTCTTCCCCATTAGATTATAGCAGATTGTATGTTTTTTCCACTGTTTACTTCTACTGCTAAACTACCCGGGTCTAATCCTACTTTGACTGTTTTTCCAGATGTGAACATTTAATGTTAGGCAAATTACTTAACCTCTCTAATCTCCAATTTCCTCATACAATGGGAAATACATGTAAATTTATTTATACTCTTCATTTATATATTACATATTTTATTTTAATATTTCCTTGGGCTAATGTGAGTGTCAGATAAGTACTCAGAATGGAGTCTGAGAGCTGTAAATACTCAATTAATGCTAGCTTTTTACTATTAGTGTATTTAAATATTAATAGATTTTTATAAAACCATATGGAAATGCCAACTTTCTGAACAATATTTCTTCTAAAGAATATGCAAAAAGGCCTTGTAAAGAATTCTTTTTTTAATTAATTAATTTGTTTTTGAGAAAGAGCACAAACAGGGCAGGTGTCAGAGAAAGAGAAGGAGACACAGAATCCAAAGCAGGCTCCAGGCTCCGAGCTGTCAGCACGGAGCCTGACATGGGGCTCGAACCCACAAACCATGAGACCATGACCTGAGCCGAAGTCGGATGCTTAACCGACTGAGCCACCCGGGTGCCTCAAGGATTCTCTGGATGGGCAAGCATCTACTTCTATTTCTTCTCACCCCTTTTTTTAATGTAATACATTCCCATGGCTGAAAACTCTCATCATGTGAAACGTATTCAGTGAAAAGTCTTCTTGAACCCTATTCCCAAGTACCACTTTGTACCCCTCAGGCAACCACTGGTATTAGCTCTTCTGTAGATTCTTTCTAAATCTTAGCCACGTTAAATATCATTTCAACCCAGTTACGAAAGATGAGGAAATCTGAATACTTAAGCATTCCCTTCCCCCTCTTTCCCTCCCAACTCTATACGTTTTCATAATAATCTTTCATCATTGACATTGAGAATGTTTATGGAGGTGCCCGAGTGACTCAGTCGGTTGAGCGTTTGACTCTTAATTTCAGCTCAGGTCGTGATCCCAGAGTCGTGGGATGGAGCCCCTCATGTCAGGCTCCACGCTGAGGGTGGAGACTGCTTAAAATTTTCTCTGTCTCTCTCTCTGCCTCTCTTCCCAGAGCATGCACTCCATTTCTCTAAAATAAAATAAAATAAAATAAAATAAAATAAAATAAAATAAAATAAAATAAAATAAAAAGAATGTTTATGGAAGGGGTGCCTGGGTGGCCCAGTCAGTTGAGTGTCCACCTCTTGACTTTGGCTCAGGATTTGAAGTGCCATCGGACAGACCATTTGTGTCCTATATTTGGCTCCTCTCGTGTTCCCTGGCCCAGGCTTGGGACAGCACAGAACTTGGACGGGGACATAGGCATCAACGGAGAGAACATCAAGGAAAGTCCTCTGGCTGTGGTTTGAAGAGCAGGAGAAAGAGCCCCGCCAGCTTCTTCACCTGATTGGATGAGGCCCATGCACGTTAGTGTAGGCAACCTGCTTTACTCAGTCTACCTTAATCTCATCTGGAAACACCCTCGCAGAAACGCCCAGAATAACATTTGACCAAATATGTGGGTACCTCATGGCCCAGTCAAGTTGACACATAAAATGAACCCTCACAAAGGTAACCCAAGAAATTCAGGAGATCTGAAGACACCTGGGTTATACAACATATTCAGCAGAAGGGACATCCCTCATATTACTGAAAGCAGCTCTAAAATGAAAAGAGGAAGCGTTACAAACAGCTTAAAAGCTACTATTTAACACTCTCTGTCTTCCATGGGCTGGACTATGACCCTTACAACACTCTTTGAAGGTTCTGCTGTTATTCTACTTTCCGAACGAGTGAAGTGTAGTTCTGAGCAGCCAGTAACCTGCCAAGGTCACCTAGCCTAATGCCATTTGACTTCTGCTCCCCGAAACTTAACTGCTACCCCCCAAAACGACTTATTTTAGTAAGATTTCCGAGACTTGAAATTTACAGAAACCATAGAAGCAGACCTGTTTGTTGTATGACCTTTGTGGCATAGACATCGGCTATTCACTGAATTCTCTTTTTCTCATCCTCTGAAGGCGAGATGCGTTCTTCAGACTTCCTCAGCGTTAGGGACAGCCATGAAATGTGCCCAGCTGTGATGTGTGCCCCTTCCTGGCCTGGCGTATAATAACCTCCCAGAACTGTCCCTTTACACTCTTTCATTTTTCTGACCCATTGGGCTGGTGATAGCCAAGCAGCTTGGAAAGCCACAGGTTGAAGACATCAAAGCGGCCATCAGCTCGGGTTCTTGAAAGAGTGCACAGAACAGGGCACAGAGCACCCCTGTTGATCTGGAACTTACTTTGAACTTTCTCAGTGCTGAGCTATAGTGTTGTGGGAGTTTTGTTTTATCAGTTTAGCTAACCTAATTAATACTCCAATACTGTTCCTATTAGGAGTGCCTTCGTTTGTACTTGATGTTTCCGGTGACTTTATTTCCTGGCATCTACTGGTGAACTCAGTTTAATAATCAAATCTAGGTGATCCAAATTTTCTATCAGGCCAAAACAATCTGAGTTTATCACAGAATGCTGCTAACTCATCCAGGCCAGCATCCTCTACCCATTCCAACTGCCTAATTTTTTGTATCACCTACAGAATGAAGGTTACCCTGCTATGTCATGCCCTCTTAAAGTTCCATCTGATTGGGGCGCCTGGGTGGCGCAGTCGGTTAAGCATCCGACTTCAGCCAGGTCACGATCTCGCGGCCCATGGGTTCGAGCCCCGCATCAGGCTCTGGGCTGATGGCTCAGAGCCTGGAGCCTGTTTCCGATTCTGTGTCTCCCTCTCTCTCTGCCCCTCCCCCGTTCATGCTCTGTCTCTCTCTGTCCCAAAAATAAATAAACGTTGAAAAAAAAAAAATTAAAAAAAAAAAAAAAAAGAAAAAAAAAGTTCCATCTGATTAAGTTACCATAGTAGATTGAATTCAACTGGAAATATCTTGCTACATTAAAGAAAAGCAAGAACTCTGAACATAAATTTTTCAGTGGCCATTTTTTTATGCCATCTTAGATAATATAACTGTTTAACTTCATATAGTAAATATCTGGGGTAATTGGGAACATAATGAGAATATCCGGCCCATTGTAAAAGCACAAGTTTGAACCCAAGTTAATAGTTTTCATAATTTTCTTTCATTATTTTAATCATAATCCTTTTTCAAAGAAGCCATTTTTCCTACCCTTGAAGACCTCGGCGTAGGTTTAAGGGAGAATAATACATTAGAAACAATAAAAAACCAGTAAAAAACAACCTGTGACTGAGTATACACTAACATTATATATAAAATATACATATATAATATGTGCATATTAAATACACATATAAAGGGGCGCCTGGGTGATTCAGTCAGTTAAGTATTTGAGTTCGGATCAGTATTGAGATCTCACGGTTCGTGAGTTCGAGCCCCACCTTGAGCTCTATGCTGACAGCTCAGAGCCTGGAGCCTGCTTCAGATTCTGTGTCTCCCTCTCTCTCTGCCCCTCCCCTTCTCATGCTCTGTCTCTCTCTCTCTCTCTCTCGAAAATAAATAAACATTAAAAAAATAAAAGAAATAAATAAAAACAAAAATAAAATTTAAATACACATATCTAACCTGTATTATCATACATTTATATATGATATACAAACAAATTATTATTTACGTATAAGGGTATGTATATGTATATGATTATATATGTATTGTATATAATATGCACAGTAACATGTATAATAATATATATATATGTATTACACATAATGTGAATAATATCTATTATATATTTTATGTATTACATAATATATAAAATATAAAAATGTAAGTGTACATGTATATACACATACATATTGCATAAATGCTGAGGGAATTATAAGAGTGGGATAGGATAAATCAGTGCTCTCCTTACAGCCCAGGTCACGTGACTCAATTCCAAGTATGAGAAAAGGTTGTATCAACTAGGGCATTCAGTTCCGTCTCTTAATTTATTGTTACCAATGACCAAAGGAAAGGAAGACCGTGTCTTAAAAATCAAATGAACAGAGTTTGATTGAGCAAGGCACTGTGTTTGGGCAACAGTTGAATTGGTGGCATCTCTCAGAATTAGGCCAAGGGTTGTGTGTAAGCAATAAATTGCACAATAAAATGCAACTTCCTCTGAGCAACCAGGGAGCATTTCTTGCTTCTCAAGGTCTGGCTTCCAAGGGAACCTCCTCTTTTATTTCAACCTCCTTGTATTCATCCTGGATTTCCAAGCTTAAATAAAGTGCAGTTTAGTATTTTACTGTGAAACATGATGCACAAAATGCAGAAAGATGAATAAGCATTTTCATTTACTCCAGAAAGATCAGCAGCGAAAATTTTATGGTCCATGTGTACTAAGAGGCCTATTTAAAAAGATCTCATTTCAAACCAAGTGACGTTTTTTGTAATGATAATTTTTGTTTTTTGTTTTTGTTTTTGTTTTTTTTTGGTTTGGAAACTCTGGGGAAGTTACTTAAAGTGGGGGCAAATGAAAGACCCTTTTTCCTTTTGCTTGTTCTTCATTTCTAAAAGTCTGAACACTGGTGCACCTGGGTGGCTCAGTCGGTTAAGCGTCCGACTTCGGCTCAGGTCATGATCTCACAGTCTGTGGGTTCGAGCCCCGCATCGGGCTCTGTGCTGACAGCTCAGAGCCTGGAGCCTGCTTGGGATTCTGTGTCTCCCTCTCCCTCTGCCCCTTCCCTGCTCACTCTTTGTCTCAAAAATGAATAAAACATTAAAAAAAAATTTTAATAAAAGTCTGAACATGATGTGAATAGATTATGAAGCATTTTGAAATCGTTATTTATTCCTTTCTATTTTTTGTAAGACTTTGAAAAATAGGGCCATTTCCTTCTCATACATACTGAGGGCTAACGGATGAGAAGGAAAGAATAAATGCATGTATTTAAATTGGTCATTTACTTTGAAATTGCTGAGTTGGCCTCAGTTGGAAATACATCCCTGAAAATTTTGTCATTGCTTCAGTAAAAGTAGCCAGTCAGGGATAACTGCTTAAGAATCTGGGAAAAGACTGACATATACTTTTAAAAAGTTACGTGAAAAAGCTTTCTTGGTTTGAAGTCAAGCATTTATGCCCATAAGGTTGCTTTTCTATTTGGAATCAGAATGTTTTTCTTCATATTTGGGTATTTAAGGCTAACTTTAATAAACAGCACTCTTTTTAAAAATGCCGCATCAGGGCGCCTGGGTGGCGCAGTCGGTTAAGCGTCCGACTTCAACCAGGTCACGATCTCGCGGTCTGTGAGTTCGAGCCCCGCGTCGGGCTCTGGGCTGATGGCTCAGAGCCTGGAACCTGTTTCCGATTCTGTGTCTCCCTCTCTCTCTGCCCCTCCCCCGTTCATGCTCTGTCTCTCTCTGTCCCAAAAATAAATAAACGTTGGAAAAAAAAAATTAAAAAAAAAATAATAATAAAAATGCCGCATCAATGGTGCTAATGTTTGCCATTTGAGGCTGGATTTGTTATTTGGAAATAACAAGAAGTTACTTGGTATAATGTCCGTTGAGTGACCAGCCTGGGAAAATCTTTCTTTTGATGTCAAAAGTGAGGTGTAACGTAAGTGGTGAAACTTTTGTCTGCATAGTTCATAACTTGGTTTGAAAGAAAATTAAAAAGTATTTTAAGTAATGACAACGTCATTAAAATAAGAATCTAACTTTCCAGAGTATCTTCTCTGAAGGGTAATATAAATGATAGTAAACCTTTGAAGTATGTGGTCTGGAAGACGTTAATGAGAGAAATTGAAAAAGACACAGATAAATGGGAAGATACGGCATGCTCATGGATTGAAGAGTATTATTCAAATACCCATGTGACCCAAAGTCATCTACAGATTCAATGCAGTCCCTATAAAAAATTCTCATGGCATTTTCCCTCAAAATAGAACACCACCCCCCAACTTGTATGAAGCCACAAAAGACTCTGAAGAGCCAAAGCAATCTTGAGAAAGAACAAAGCTGGAGGCCTTGCTCTCCCTGATTTCAAACCATATGACAAAGCTATAATAATCAAGACGGTACGGCATAAAGACAAACACATAGACCGGCCAGAAAGGATAGAGAGCCCAGAAACAAATCCACACATATGTGGTTAATTAATATATGACAAAAGAGCCAAAAACATACTATGGGGAAAGGACAGTCTCTTTAATAAATAATGTTAGGAAAACTAGACAGCCGCACAGAAAAGAATGAAACTAAACCACTATATTTGCAGTGACACAGCCCGAGTCCATGACCTCACTGCTTCACGGAAGGATTACTACAGCAATGCCCTAGTTAGCCTGCCAGGCTCCAGTCTCCACCCTTCCCATGCATCTTTCATGACCTTTGTGCAGCTAATCTCCCCACCGCCGATTTTCATCCTGTTATTTCTCTGCTCAGCAATTCCCTATGCTCCTTATGTTTAAAATTCTCTGACTTCTCTTTAGCCAGCATGTTCACCCGCTCTTGTTTCTATGGCTTCCAACATGCACTTATGCTCTAGTAAAATTAACTGCTTCTCTGCAAAACTGAGTGTATCCTTATCTCCATACTTGGGCGTATATTGTCCACTTGGCAATTTATCCTTTCAAATCCTGTCTCCTCCTTCAGGCCCCACCTCCAATCCCACTTTTCTAGAAAGTTCTCTCTGACCATTGAAGTTTTAGGTCATTGTAGTTAAGCCCCAAGAAAGGAATGACAGAAGAATTGTCAGAAATACAAAATGTGTACTCTCTCTCTCTCTGTGTCTTCTGTACTGAGCTTCTATGTTTACTTTTTCCCATCTCTCTCCTCAGAACTTCTAAAAATCAGCATATATATCCCTCTGCACTGTTTTATTACTGTTGCTTTATATCTCTTCCCGTCTACTTTACCAGACAGAGGGCGAAGTCCATATCTCACAGAGAGGGGTGGTTTCTTATAACATTTACACCACCTAGCACTATGTGGATTATTTATTGGTAAGTAATTTTTGTTTGATTACCTTCATTTAATTAAGTTTCACAATAGTTTGAGAGTGAAGAGAAACCAAGTTTCTAAAATCAAATATGCTCTGCAAACTCGCTTTCTTAGCTAAAAATGTTTCGCCCAGGGCAGATGGAGTCTGCAACACGAATTGTAAAGATAATTTTCCAAGCCCTGTGAGGAAAACCTATCAGGACACTTAAGGGTTGTGTTAATTCTCTACTGTCTTTGGTTTTCTAGACATGTCCTTAGAACTACACTAACCAATAAAAATGATGCTGGTCAGGTGAGCCCAGACTGGAAGGGGATGGGTAGCTTGGAATCCAGCCTTCTTGTGAGACACCTGGGGTGATCCTGAGTCTACTGCTATCTGGAACCAACAAAAATAAAAAACAATTATATTGGTAATACTGGAAAAAATTTTATTTAGCAAGGTGAGTGAATGTCATCTTTGCATTTGCCTGAGTCACTAAAAATATGTCAATTTGTGCTTCAGCCAAGGCAAAATTTCTGAAGAGAAAACTTACTGCCATTCGGAAGCCACAAAAAGTCAGGTGCTTCGTCCCCAAAGTATTAAAATTATTAAAATTAAAATTATTGACTACCTCAGAAATACTTATTGGTAATACTTACCAGGCAAACAAAACTTGATTGTCTTTCTGGGAACAGCTCAAAGAGATGCAAATTAAAAACTAATCCGAAGGAGTCACTGAATATCAAATCCTGTGCATTTTCTGACAATGTACTCTCTCACTTCTGGAAAATACACATTGAAGTTTGACACTGCAGCTGCAAAAGAGCAGAGGTGATCTGAGCGACTCTATACTCAGCATCTTAGTGAGTGAGCAGGGAGGAGGCATACAAGTATTGAGTAGCAAGGAACATATTAGTAAGTCAGGGCCATATAAGTAGTGAGTAAGGAAACATGGGGGCATATAAGTCATGGCTAGCAGGGGGCACTATAAAGCTAACATGAACCTTTGAGGAAATAGATCAGAAAAAGGCTCTCTTCCATGGGCCAAGCCAAAGACTGTCATAATCATGAACAGGGTTGGTGGACGAAACCTCTCATAATCCATATTTAGTTTTGTATCATTGGGGCCTCTTTAGCAGAAACTCAGTGTGACAAAAACAATTGGGGACTTGGGTATTGCAATGATTTGGGGGTTTCAAAGAACCCCAAGTCAGGAGCGCCACTGGCATTCTGGAAGGAAGTGAAACCAGCAACTGACAGCTGACAGAATCCAGGAAATGCTCTTGGTCCATAACTGTTTCTTCTTTGTGCGTTTCCTCCTGCTTCTTTCTCTCTAAAGACCGCCTCTCTCCGGTCTCCAGGCCACAAAGTGGGTTATAATTGCGAGCCACATAAAGAGGCAAACTTTACTCTGGGCTTAATTTTGAAATTCCTGGGTGAGAGTATAATTGGCCCATTTTATTCATGTTGCCAGCAATGTATAGTCAACTGTGGTCTTAGAACAGGTTAACTACTGTAAATCTGGCTGCCTAGAGACTGCTTCTGTGTTTTTTCTTGTGACAGGATATTAAATTTAATTTTGGAATGCTCAGTTTGTGACCTTCCCTAAATTTCATCAGGGACAAGAGAAGAACTAAGCAGACAAAATCAATTTAAAGTTTAAATTTAAAACAAAATTTGTCCCAAGATCACTTCTCTGAGCCATGCTTGTTCAACAGCAAAGTTACATTGTGTGTAGGGGATTGTGAAATGGGCAGTTTCCATAAAAGAAGAGTCATTATGGATCTAACATATACTCCAGAAATAGATGTCTATTGGAAGAGTAATTGGGGTATAGCTTGCAGTTAAAAAAATTTTTTTTTTTACATTTATTTATTGTTGAGAGACAGAGCATGAGCAGAGGAGGGGCAGAGAGAGAGGAAGACACATAATCTGAAGCAGGCTCCAGGCTCTGAGCTGTCAGCACAGAGCCTGACGCAGGGCTCGGACCCATGGACCGTGAGATCATGACCTGAACCAAAGTCGGATGCTTAACTGACTGAACCACCCAGGCACCCCGAGCTTGCAGTTAAAATTTATGTCTTCAGAAAATGCAATTACAAATGTCATGAAAATATGTTGAAATGAAAGTTATTATTGTCACATTACGTGCAAACAAAAATAATACACTCTTAAGGAGTCCTGAATAAAAGAAAATCACATGCAAAACAATATTAGGTTGCAATGCATTATACAAATTTTATGACATTATATATAGAAGATTAGAAGGACGACCTCAAAATGTCTGGATTGTGTAATCATGGGTCATTTTTTTTTGTTTACTTTATACTTTAACATTGGAACTTTCGTTAATGAAAAAACTATTGCTGTTGTAACTTAAAAAGGTTATTTTTATAAAAAGATAAAGAATAGTCCTGCAGTGGGAATATTACTATGATGGTGGAAATAGTGCTTTGATTAGCTGATATCACATTACTAATGTGTAAGTAGAAAAGGATAATACATCGGATTAGTGTATTAGACAAGAGCAACACTAGAAGAAAATTCAAGTTCTCTTTGGGCAAACATTTGTCACTTGAATATCCAATTATTCCAGTACCTTTCATTGAAAAGATTTTCCTTGCCCTCTTGTACTGCTTTGGTGACTTCACTGAAAATTGATTGATTATATGAGTGTCTGTTTTTCAGTTCTGTATTCTATTTCATTGGTATTTGTTAGTCTTTATGCCAGCATCACACTGTCTTGATTAACGTAGCTTTAGTAAATTTTAAATTCAGGTAGTATAAATCCTCCAACCCTTTTCTTATTTTTCAAATTTACCTGAGTCTTCTAGTCCTTAAACATGGTATATATCTCCACTTATTTGGATTAGCAATGTTTTGTAATTTTTAGTGGAGAGGTCTTACATGTTTTTAATTTATTTCTAAGCATTTTATGTTTTTCTTATTGTTATCACAAATGGAATTTTAAATTTTTACTATCAGCAAATCAATGTTATATAAAAAAATTACGTTAGAATATTGTTCACATATCCTGCAATATTTAAAAATTTCTTTATCGGTTCTATAGTTGCTTATACATTCTCTAGAATTTTCTACCCAAACACATATTTGCTCTTTATTTCATTTTCTTGCCCTAGTCCACTGGCTGAAACCTCCATTACAACATTAAGAGGGGAAATCTTTGCCCTGTGTCCAGTCTTATAGGGAAAACACGTAGTACCTCACCATTGAGCATTATATTAACTATATGATTTACATAAATATTTACATAACTATTCTCTATCAAGTGAGGGAGGTAGTCTGCTATTTCCACTTAGACTCTTTTTTTTTTATATAAGAAATGAACTTTGTAATATGTCAAGTGATTTTTATGCACCTATTGAGAAGGTTCTACGGTGTTGTTCCTTTATTTTGTCAATATGATGAATAATATTGATTGACTTTTAAATGTGATACCAACTTTTAATTCCTGGGATAAACTACTTTGTTGGGTGTATCATTCTTTTAATATATTGCTATATTTCACTTGCCAATATTTTGTTAAAGAGTTTGATAAAGAGTTTGTTTTTGTTAAGGTTATAAAGGATTTTTTTGTAGTTTTCTTTTCTATTTGGTAATTTTCTTAAAAAACAAAATTCACATTTTATTTAGATTAAAATACATTGTTCAAAATTTGTTTTTCTCACCAAATATAACACAACAATTACTATACTATTTTTATGAAAACAACAAATTTCTATTTTCCCCAGGTAATTTTTATAAACCAAGACAAGGTAGGGGATATGGTTATGGAAAGAAAGCAAATATATGGTCAGTTATCTTAACCTCTGACCATGATACAAAAGCGTTCAATGTACACCTGTTAGAAAAATTTTTATGACTCCTTAAGGTATAAATTGAACAAACGAATGTAAATAAGGATCAGATGTGAAACAACAGTGAATTGCTTTCTATTCAAACTTCATTTTTCTCTTTATACTCATTTAATGGAGACAAAATCTACCCAGAGATTTATTTCTAAATCTCTATTTGGTGATTTGGAGCTCACAATTCTACTTGTGGGTAATGCCCTTAAGTTCCCATTGGAGATTTATAACAACATACTAAAACACCTATTAGTCAACAGTCGGTCCTGAGCTTTATCGTAATATTCTATAAAATATATTCCTTCTCCCCTTACCTCGCCAATATTTACTTCTTTACAGAACTGGAAACTAATGCCTGATGATTAGTACGTGGCAAAATAATGTTATGTTCAAAATGACTTCACTAAAATATCCCCAGAGTACCACCAACTGAAATCACACAGAAATGAAACATTCTTTCAGTGATGTCTTCTGAAAAGAAAGGTCTTCAAAGAATGAGAGTTCAGACAGTGGCCACCTAACAGGAAGTTTATCGATGTTTGCTGAATTCAGGGGAAGGCCCAGGAATAAATAGCTAGTGTCCTACGTACCCATAACAGATATTTCTTCCAAATATCAAATATAAGGATAAAACTCTTTTCAAAACCTCTCTTAGGTATTTCCGGTGATTTTTTAACTACTTGGAAGCTCTGACTTAAATGTATAACTTGATATATGTGTCTACCATTAAGTCAAGATCATATTTCATTTCAAGATTTTTGTTTTTAAAGACTTATTTTTTAAATTTTTCCTTAGAGAGAGAATGCAAGTGGGAGAGGGGGCAGAGAGAGACAGAGAGAAAGAGAGAGAGAGAGAGAGAGAGAATCTTAAGCAGGTGCCATGCTCAGTGTGTAGCCTGATGTGGGACTCGATCCCATGACCCTGGGATCATGACCTGAGCCCAAATCAAGAGTCAGATGCTCAATGGACTGAGCCACCCAGGCACCCCTATTTCAGGATTTTTGTTACGCAAAATTATTTGACATCTGGTATGTTGAAGTATTTTTTAGATATGCTTAAGATGTTTCCATCTAAGTTCAGAGCTCTCCTTCTCAAACCTCATCGAGGAAGAATATACAGGCTCTTCTGCAATACATAGATGTTAAGAATGATCTGGAAGTGAGACAGGTAGGGACCTCATTCCATGGGAGGTGGAAGCTCTATGCCTTCTCCTCTATGTTTTGGCTTCATCCTCTAACCAAGAAATTTGGCAGTGTATCAGGATTAGATAAGTTACTTCCATACATGTAGGCATGGTGTTGAGTGCGAGCTATTCTATGAGGCTACCAAAAGGTAAGCATTTAAGATCTGTGAGGTACTATTCGAAGAAGATATCCTTAAGGTCCTGAATAATGTCCTTCAGTGTTAGAACACCAAGTATTTCTTTACAGCAATTTGCAATGACTTCCTGAGATTCTTGAGTATCTTGCTAAGCCCCGAGGAAGGAAATGCCACTTAAATATCAAGTGGTGATGAATCTGTGGCCTTCTCAAACCAAAATTTATAATAAACCTGACTATTTTCCATTCCGTCACAAAATGCAACTCTTGAAGTCAATCTGCTGGCTGCAAAGAAGACTTTGGAGGTGTGGCCATGGAGATGTTTTTCTAAAGGCACTTTCCAAAAATAGGACATTTTAATGAACAACAATGATGGTAATTAAAACAAAATCTGTTAATGCGTTACAAAGAACAGAAGTTCAACCAGCTATGAAGTTATTCCATCTAACATTTACATCATTATTTATACCATCTAAACAGAAAAAAAGTATTTGCAGGAGTTGCACAAAAACTTCAAAAGCGTCATACCTGCCCATACATTGAGAACGGCAAATTTCCTTTAGTTCATTTGCCTTTTCTCCTTTTGTTATTCTGAAAGAGGACAGAAATTCCATCGAGTTCTAAAGCAGTTGTGATCGATAAAAAAAAAAAAAAAAAGAATATCTTTAATCACCTGCAAAGCAACAGATACTCCTACAACAGACATTACCTTTGAAAACTGTTTAAGGCACCCTCTGTCTCTAAATAAATACATAAATAAATAAACATTTTTTAAAAACCAAAAACCACTTTTATACGTGTTTAATTTCTCTATCACTTACATGTTTCCTGTCTCATTGAGCTCTTCTCTTTATTAATTCCTTCTATTTACTTTGTACGTATTTTGCCCTTCTTTCTCTAGATCTTACCATAAAACCTTAGGTCATTGATTTATACCTTTATCCTTTCCTTACCTAGGCTTTTAAAGCTATAGATTTCCCTCTAAACACTGCTCTACCTATATCCCACAAATTTTGATATGCTATGTTTTCATTATTATTCAGCTTAAAATATTTATTTATCTATTTATTTTTAATGTTTATTTTTGAGAGAGAGAGAAAGAGCGTGAGCAGGGGAGGGGCAGAAAGAGAGGGAGACACAGAATCTGAAGCAGGCTCCAGGCTCTGAGCTGTCAACACAGAGCCCGATGCAGGGCTCAAACTCACGAACCTTGAGATCATAACCTCAGCCAAAGTTGGACACTTAACTAACTGAGCCACCCAGGCACCCCTGAAATATTTTCTAATGTATCTTGTAATTTTTCCCCTTTATTCCATAGATTATTGACAAGTATGTTGTTTAATTTCCAAATATTTGGGTTTTATTTCTCCTACATATCTCGTTATTTGTTTCTAATTTAATTTCGTTGTGGTCAGAAAACATAGTCCACATTTTTTCAATCCTTTTCAATGTATTAAGACTTATTTCATGGTCCAGTATATGATTTATCTTGGTTAACATGCCATGTGCACTTGAAAATAATGTTATTCTCTGTTATTAGGCGTCGTGTTCTGTAAACGTCAATTAAGTAAAGGAGGCTGATAGTGTTATTTAGACCTTTTGTCTATTTGCTCTATTGGTTACCAAGAGAAAACTCCAACTAGCAGTGTGGATTTGACTCTTTCTCCCTTTAATTATGTTATTTTTTTTATCTAACGTATTTTGAACCTCTTATGTTAGGCATAAACGTGTATGATTATCATGTGTTTTTGTAACTTTATGCTTTTATTGTTCTAATATTTTTCTCCTTCTCTCTGGTAACACTCTTTGCCTTGGCATCTATTATATTTCATGTTAATACAGTTGCTCCAACCTTCTTAAGTTTATTGTTTGCATGATTCATCTTTTCTATCACTTACTTTCACCCAATCTGTGTTTATATTTAAAGCTCATCTCTTAAAAAGTAAATCAAGTTCATCTCTTGCAAAGAAACTACATTGGGTCTTTCTCTGAGAATTTCTGACTTCTAGTTAGATTGTTTAGTCCATTTATATTGAACCCAATTATTAATACGAGTTTATCCCAACCATTTTACTATTGTTTTCTATTGGTTCTATCAGTTTTTTTGTGTTTGTTTTTTGATTCTCTGATTCCACGTTCTTAATTTCGTTTGATTTAGAGAATCTTTTAAAGAATTCTTTTCTAAAAGGTTTTGGCCATTACATCACTTTGTATTATTTAAAGTGGCCAGTCTATGGATCACAATACATATATTTAATTTTTCACAGTTGACTAAAATTTAATATTGGACTATTTCATATAAAGTATAATAACCTTTAGGGCACTTGGGTGGTTCTGTCAGTTAGGTGTCTAACTCTTGATTTCCGCTCAAGTCATGATGTCATGGTTCGTGGGATCGAGCCCTGGGCAGGACTCCATGCTGTTAGAAGAAACTGCTTGGGATTCTCTCTCTCTCCCTCTCTCTTGGCCCCTCGTCTGCTCTCACACACACATGTGCACTCTCTCTTTCTCTCTCAAATAAACAAACTTCAAAAAGTGTAATAACTTTTTTAAAATACAGATTTTTTAACTCCATATTTTAGTTACTGTATGTATTTAATCTTAAATCCTACAATAAATTGTCGTAGTTTTTGCCTTAAACAATCATGCACATTTCTAAAACATTGGAAGGAAGAAAGCAATCTTTTATATTGCTACACATGTACCATTTTTGGCACTTTATTCTCTTCTAAAAAAGACTTGAGGGTCCCTTCTTCTCCCCTGAGGAACTTCTTTTTATTTATTTATTTTTTATTTTTTTTTAATTTTAACGTTTATTTATTTTTGAGACAGAGAGAGACAGAGCATGAACAGGGGAGGGGCAGAGAGAGAGGGGGACACAGAATCTGAAACAGGCTCCAGGCTCTGAGTGGTCAGCACAGAGCCTGACGCGGGGCTCGAACTCACGGACCTTAAGATCATGACCTGAGCCGAAGTCAGATGCTTAACCGACCAAGCCACCCAGGCGCCCTGAGGAACTTCTTTTTAAATTTTTGGTACACAGGTTGGCTGATACAAGTTCTCTTGGTTTTCATCTACCTGAAAATGTCTTCAGTTTCATTCTTGAAGATGATTTTCACTGCCTTGAGTTGACTTATTTTTCTTCTTTCAGCACGTTAGAAATGTCATTTCACTATCTCCCTCTGTCCATTGTTCCAGATGAGAAATCACTAATCTGCATCACTCCACTGCATGTAATAAATTAATCTGTGGTTAATCTGTGATTGTTTTTAAGAATTTCTTTTAATTTATGGTTTTCAGAAGTTTGATTTTGACCTGCCTAGACATGGTTTTCTTTGTATATATTTTTCTGCTTGGGGTTCCCTGGACTTGTTATATGTGTACATTTATACTTTTCACCAAATTGGGGGAAATTATTACCACTACTTTTTCAAATTTTTTCTCTCTTCTCTTATTCTGTGACTGTAAGTATATCTGTGTTAAACTTTACACAGTGCCTTCATAGCTCACTGACAGTTCATTTTTTTCCAATCTTTTCTTTCAGTTTTTCAGATTAGATTTTTTTTCTATTGATCTGTCTTCAAGTTGACCAACTCTTCTTGTTTCAGTCTGCTGTTAAAGTCATTTTGTGAATTTCTAATTTCAAATACTCTATTTTCCATTTACTGTGTTTTCTCTTTTGTGGTTTTAATTTTTCTGCCAAGTTGTTCTATTTGTTCATTCATTATGAGCATGTTTTCCTTTAACTCCTTGAGAAGATTATAACAGCTACTAATTCTGTCTGCTAATTCTAACATCTGGGTCATCTAAAGATCTGTCTCCAATTACTTCCTTTGTCTTGAGTTTATATCACGTTTTCCTGTTTCTTCCTAAGTCCAGTAATTTTGAATGGCATGAACAGTGTGAATAATACATTGGAGAGACACTGGATTCTGTTATGTCTCTCTGAAGAGTATGTTTTCATTGTTTATTTGTTTTTGTTTTTGTTTTTGTTTTTGTTTTTGTTTTGAGCAGGTGGTTAATTTGACTTTGACTCAAACTCTGTCAAAACTCTTTTCCCTGCAGTGGAGCAGCTGAAAACTCAGTTCAGTATTTTTTTTAACAATTTAATTGGCTTATTTGGAGTTTATCCTATGTGTATGCAGTTCAAGGATCAATCAAAGATTTGGGCCAAGTTTATATACAGAACCCCCCTCTCCCCACCCCATCTATGGCTTTCACTTTTTAGGATTTTCCTCTTCACTTTTCAGCTGTGTTGTCTCCCCAGACTCTGTCCAATGGCTCTCCTAGCCAGTAAGACTGGATTTTCATTAGAATTTTAGCCACGTGGCAAGCTGCCGCTAAGGCCTAGCTTGAAACAAAAAGCTATATAAAAACAAGAAAATGACCTTGTGCCATTTACTTTTTTCCAATGTAGATGTGCTTCCCGTTTCTTTTAGTTCCTCTGGAGTGCCGTTAGATTATTGTATTTCAGATAGAGTTTATACCTGTTATAGGAGAGTGGGTTGACTTGATAGAAACTATTTCTCCATTACTAGAAGCCTATTTGCATTAACTTTTCATTCACTGAGAAATCAAGGTTTATGAATGGGTTTCCCCAGTACTTCCGTGTAGCAACTGTCTGGTGTTTATGGTAAGTATATCTCCCCCTACTCTGCCACCATAAAATATTTTATTTATTCATTGAGTGATTTCTTACATATTTATTGAGGACCTCGTATGCTCTCGATACTGGATATATAAAAGTGAATAAAGATATAGTCTCTGCCCTCCCAGAGCTTAGAGTCTACTGCTACCTTGTCCATCGCGGTAGTTTATAGAACACATGCAGAACACCTCCATCCTCTGAAAACTTTTAATGGGCTTTGCATTGTTGGAGAAGAAGATTTGCTTATCACTAAAATGTAGAATGCTAAAATATAAGAATAGCGTTATGTACAGGTATGAAAGCTGAACAGAGGTGATACTATTTAATTGGTATTACAAAGATCTAAAGGGGAAATGATTCTTCAAGCTGAATTTTCAATAAGAAATATTTGCCATCAGTCATGTTAGCGAATATAAATAGCATATCTATAAGCTATGAAGACTTGAAAGAGATTAGGGGACAACAAGGAAACTCTGGACTCCCGTGTATCTTTTTAGGCTTCTGGATTAGTGGCAATGTACCCAAGCAATGCCATTCACTGATACAGAGACCACGGATAGAACACATTGAACGTGGAAGTAATGAGTTTGGTTGAGGCTATCTTGAATCTGCAACGCCTATAAGACATTCAAGCAGGTCGGATGTATAGTTATTGAGTTTACAGAAAGGAAGTTTGAGTTGGAAACACAGATTTATGGCATAATATGTTCTAGGTGTTTGTTAAGTTCATTAGCATGATTGAGATACCTCAGAGAGCATAGAAGGAAAAGCGGACGGAACTAGCACAACGCGATTATTTAATATTTGTCAGAAATTCTGATATTCTTTGCGTACGTTTGGGAAGAAGAACAATTACAGTTGTACTTTGGCACTGGGGACGCCTGGATTGGAAATGTTGCTCTACCACTTTATCAAGTGTGTGGCCTTAAGCAAGTGGCTTAATCTCTCTAAACTCTAGTTTTTTCATCTTTCAAGAAGTATAATACTAAACTTCATGGGCGTTTGTGATGATTAAATTAAAAATAAACAAGAGTGCTAAAAATAAGCAGGAGTGGTAAGCTCCCAATAAATGTAATATGTTATCAGCATCATCAGCATTATCATTTTCCTTAGCCTTCATAATAACCTTATGAAGTGGCTTTATTGTGATCATATATGTTAAAATATTATGACTTACCTAAGATTTCAAGATGACAAATGGATGATCCATAGCCAGAATCCAAGTGTTCTGATATTTTTCCAGGGCTCCAGAAACTATTCTGCCATAGCTTCTCACAAGGATTAGAAATATTTACTTAGTTATATTATATTCCAAAGAGTATATGTATTTTCTGGGTTTTTTTAAGAAAAAAAAAAAGAAGAACAACTCCAGACATGACTCTGAAGCAACTGCATAATCAAATTTCAACTCGTGTATCCTTTCCCTTTGCCAAGACAGTTAGTGGCATTATAGTAATATCTGTCAACAAATTTGATTACCCACTGCTTTTAGACAACTGAAAATAGTAAATCTTAGGTGTCAGAATATCAACCAGGGGCCACAAAAATGTTCTTCTCCATTAAGTTTTGGACAGGTGACCTATATTTACTTTTAACTATCTTGCTGAAACTGAAGGTCTTAATAATATAAATATAGAGGTAGTAATTCATACCACCCACAATTTCAAAGACCAGATGAACACCTAAAAGGGTTTTAGGTCTTTGTAAGAGTTATAAGAATGTAACGATTTATTAGCATTCCAAGTGGTTTTTTTTTTTTTTTTTTTTCTCTCTCTCTCATGTCTTGACAACTCTTATCATAACATCCTTAGCTGGTGATTCAATAGAAGTAGTAAGCAGATCTTAGCTTTAAAATTACACAGCTCCCTTATTGTAAGCTGCAGACTCTTTGTTGCAATAGTATTTTGTTTATTCAGCAAACATGCATTGTGCTTGTTATATGCTAGACATTGTTTGAAATGTCAGCTGTGCTGACAGCCCAGAGCCTGGAACCTACTTCAGATCCTGTGTCTTCCTCTCTCTCTCTCTCCTTTCCCCACTCACACTCTGTCTCTCAAAAATGCATAATAAACATTAAAAAAAAGAAGAAGGAGAAACTGAGTACTCAAAAAATGAGGAGGCATAGTCTCCTCCAAATGCCAGAGCAGAAAAACGCTGACAGCACAGGAATGTCTAGAAAACCACACCCCACAAATCCCCTTCCTTGCCCATGATCTTGGGCTGAATATCTACGGGGCCTCCATGTAGGATCATGCACTCTCTGCTTGCTCTCCTCCACGTACCCTGGATCTCTCCCTATAAGACTCTAGATGTCCCATCTTGCAGGCAGAGAGGTTGGTTGTTAAGGCTCGAGCTTGCCACCTTCCCCAGCTGCCGGCACACGAGATAAATTTCTTTTTCTTTTCCAAACCCTCATCTCTTGAGTTATTTATCGGTTTCCCTTGCAACGAGTTCATACAAGTTTACAACCCAACCAGGAGCTACGCTTCCAATTTGCCCAGCCCCCTCGGGATTCCCAGGGGTGAAGCAGGTGGCTTCAGCGGCACCGCTGGGCTCACTGGTCCATTTCCTGAGTTAGGGGCTGTGATCGGTCCATCCACGGGCGACACTAGCTCTGTCCACTAAGAGGGCCTAGACACAATATGCTAGTAGCAATAAGCACTTGTAGCGCCAATGTCTTGGTTTCTAAATATCATTTTCCATTAAAAGAAGCCAGAACTTCTTGGGAAAATGACTGGTCGCAGGGTTACAGCCTGGAGCCCAAAATACATCTGGAGCATCTTCTCATTCTGGAAAGTAAGGAAGTGTTTAAGCAATGAGGGGATCTGTAAAAGAAACACAGAAGCCAACTCAGAGGCACTCCTGTTGGCCAAATATGTGATTTTAACACCAAAATAAATACTAGCCATAATGAATCATAACCCACTGAATAAAATGATATCCACGAGTCAATACTGATGTAAATAAGTAAATAAATGAATGAATAATTGAAAGAGATGAGAACTCACCTCCTTAAAGCACGATGTCAATAAAGATAGAATGGATTTAAAAATCAACAATGGGGGCGCCTGGGGGGGCTCAGTCAGTTAGGCGTCTGACTTCATCTCAGGCCATGATCTCATGGTTTGTGGGTTCAAGCCCCACGTAGGCTCTGTGCTGACAGCTCAGACTCTGTGTCTCCCTTTCTCTCTGCTCCTTCCCCGCTCACGCTCTGTCTCTCTCTCTCTTTCTCAAAAATGATAAAAGTATAAGTGAAAAAAATTATGAAGAATACTATATTTGCACACCCTCCAAATATCTTTCCATAAATAATTTATTACTTACAAAGAGGAAAAATAGTAGCTTTACAGTACAGAAACCTGGGAAACACCCCCTTAACCAAGTGATGAGGTTAATATTACCAATATTAGTTCAAACTATCATCAGGTGCCTTCTGGCACGGCACTCTGAGAATGACACGGGCCACTTCTGCGACATCCCTGCCAAAGCCTCATGAGAATCTGTAACCAATCATGAGACAAACCTCTTTGAAAGACACTCCACACAAAAACTGGCCTTTATTCTTCAAATATGTCAAAGTTAAGAAAGGCTTGGGGCGCCTGGGTGGCGCAGTCGGTTAAGCGTCCGACTTCAGCCAGGTCACGATCTCGCGGTCAGTGAGTTCGAGCCCCGCGTCAGGCTCTGGGCTGATGGCTCAGAGCCTGGAGCCTGTTTCCGATTCTGTGTCTCCCTCTCTCTCTGCCCCTCCCCCGTTCATGCTCTGTCTCTCTCTGTCCCAAAAAAATAAATAAACGTTGAAAAAAAAAATTAAAAAAAAAGAAAGGCTGAGTAACTCTTCCAGATTAAAGGAAACTGAAGTGGTCTGAGAACTAAGGGCATGATTAGATCCTGGACCAAACTATAAACCACTAAAAAGAGGATTATTAGAATATTGGAAAAAAAATTTAGATGTAGATTACAGTTGACATATGTTCTTAATGCTCTTGATTTTGATAAATATACGATCATTTATGAGGAAAAGTGCTCACAAAAACAATCATCAAAATATTTAGGGTAAAAGATGCAATGACTCTAAATAATTCATAAGATATATAAATATGGATATAGATAGCTACAGATATTATAAACAGAGAGAGGCAGAGAGACAGAACTATAAAGCAAATGGGGCAAATATAAGCAACTTATGAATCTGAGCAAAGATTATATGGGAGTTTCTCTTGTCATTTTTCCAACTTTTATCTAAATTTTAAATTATAGCAAGATAAAAAATTATGGTAAGTTTCATTGGTCCTTAAGGTGTAAAAACTTGGAAAAACACACCACTCCCACCATAATAACAAGAAAATGCCAGATAGTCTGTAAAATGATAACTCTTTTTGACCCCATCAGAGAAGCAAGGTTGCAGTACAGCCAAGAAGTCTGACATTTAAAGAAAGACAGGCTCTTCTAGGAAGGCAGGCACTGTCCCACCTGGGGCAAAGCATGAGGGGAAGAGAACTTAGATGGCATATAAGGTGAAGAACCAAGAAGGCA
Source organism: Puma concolor (assembly GCF_028749965.1). NCBI lineage: Eukaryota > Metazoa > Chordata > Mammalia > Carnivora > Felidae > Puma > Puma concolor. The sequence goes on from NC_141671.1 coordinate 17,580,462, forward strand.
GACAAAATATTTGTAGAGCTAACAAAAGGAATAAAAGACCTTAATATGCATATCCAAAATGTACAGGGAAGACCATGCAGCATAAATGTGAGAAAAAAGAATCCATCCACGCACATAATATCCAAGCTCCTGGGAACCAAAGATAAAGAGAAAATCTTGAAGGTGGTCCAAATAAAATTCCAGCAGATTTCTCATTAGAATCTATACAACCCAGAAGGCAATGAAGTGACCTCTTTAAAGCACTGGAAGAAAACTAACCTTATCAACCCAGAATTCTATACCGTTCAAAAATGAAGTCAAATATTGTTTTGACCAAACCAAAGGGTAGAGACTTCATTACCAGCACACCTGTGTTAAAAGAAAGTTTTCAGAAATACTTTAGCAGAAAGACTATTATCCTGGAAACAGATTCTGACCGGAAATACACCAACAGCTTTCCTGGGCATCCAGCTCGCAGACAGCAGATTATGGGACTTCTCAGCATCCATAACCAAGTGACCCAATTCCTCATAATAAATCCTCCTTCTCTCTCTCTCTCTCTCTCTCTCTCCAGATCTCCCGTGACTTACAAAGGGGTCATGCCCCAATAAACCCATCACAAATTGAAAGTGTCATAAATTGAAAATGTATTTCATGCCCCCAGCCTCCCAAACATCACAGCTCAGCCTAGTCTACCTTAACCATGCTCAGAACACTTATACTATTAGCCTACAGTTGGGCAAAATCACGTAACACAAAGTCTATTGGATAAGAAAGTGTTGATGGTCTCATATCATTCATTGAATACTGTACTGCAAGTGAAAAATAGCGTGGCTGTATGGGTACAGAATGGCTGTCAGCGTACTGGTGGCTTACCCTCCTGATCCAGCAGCTCTCTCTGCCCAGTGTCGTGGAACAGGATCATACTGCATGCTGCTAACCCAGGAAGAGCAAAATTCAAAATTATAAGTATGGTTTCTACTGAATGCATATCACTTTCACACTACCATAAAGTTGTAAAATAATAAGTCACACCATTGTAAGTAGGGGACTGTCTGTATGTGTGTGTGTGTGTGTGTGTGTGTGAGTAAATATATATATATATATCTGTATATGTGTATATATGTACACATATTATATATATACATCAGATATAGATGATACAGATATAAATATTCTAATGGTTTTGTTTCCCTGGGGCAAATATAGAAGGTAAATATAAAGAACATTTTTATTTTTTTATTTTTATTTTTTAATATGAAATTTATTGTCAAATTGGTTTCTGTACAACACCCAGTGCTCATCCCAGCAGGTGCCCTCCTCAATGCCCATCACCCACCCTCCTCACCTTCCCACCCCCCATCAACTCTCAGTTTATTCTCAGTTTTTAAGAGTCTCTCATGGTTTGGCTCTCTCCCTCTCTAATTTTTTTTCCCTCCCCCTCCCCCATGGTCTTCTGTTAAGTTTCTCGGGATCCACATAAGAGTGAAAGCATATGGTATCTGTCTTTCTCTGTGTGACTTATTTCGCTTAGCATAACACTCTCCAGTTCCATCCACGTTGCTACAAAAGGCCAGATTTCATTCTTTCTCATTGCCAAGTAGTATTCTATTGTGTATATAAACCACAACTTCTTTATCCATTCATCTGTTGATGGGCATTTAGGCTCTTTCCATAAATTGGCTATTGTTGAAAGTGCTGCTAAAAACATTGGGGTACAAGTGCCCCTATGCATCAGCACTCCTGTATCCCTTGGGTAAATTCCTAGCAGTGCTATTGCTGGGTCATAGGGTAGATCTATTTTTAATTTTTTGAGGAACCTCCACACTGTTTTCTAGAGTGGCTGCACTAGTTTGCATTCCCACCAACAGTGCAAGAGGGTTCCCGTTTCTCCAGCATCTATGGTCTCCTGATTTGTTAAAGAACATTTTTAAATTGATAATTGCTCTAAAAGATAATTAAATGACTAAAGCAAAAATAGTAATCATGTGTGTGTTTATAGAATGTTTAAATTAAAACTTATAAAAACAATAGCACAAAGAATGGGAAAAGGGACTCAGGAGTATATAGCTGTAAGTTGTGAGATCCTTAAGCTACTCATGAAATGCTATAGCATTTGAAGGTAGAATATGAATATTAAAGATGTATAGGAATTATCCTGGCGCCTGGCTGGCTCAGTCAGAAGGGCATATGATTCTGAATCTCGGGGTTGTGAGTTTGATTCCCATGTGGGGGTGTAGAGATTGTATTTTAAAAAGATATATACATATTATCAAACCTAGGGCAATCATTAGAAAGCTATAAAGAGACAAAAACAAAAAACAAAAAACAAGCAATGGTGGAGATAAAATGGAATCATAAAGACACTATTGATGCGAAAACAGTAACTGCCTCTTCCAATGGAACACAGCCTAAATAACGCGGGATGACTTCGGAGCCAGGTCAGAGAAAGCATTGCAGCTTCCTCCTGGCTCTCCTCTCTTTTCCACTTGGAAGCCCTGAGCCAACAGGAAAGCAGTCTGGTCATGCTGGGGAATACCAGGGAGGGGAGACAGGGAAAGGTGCCGGAAGTTGCTACCGCGACTCTCCCAGTATTACCAACCCAGCCACCAGACATGTAATCGAAGGAGGCTTTGCGACGCCCCAGCCACAGTCTGACTGCAACCTGGTAAGAAACCACCCCACTGAGCTGTTCCTGAATTCTGGCTCACAGGAAACCGTGGGAGCTAACAAAGGGTTAGTGTTTCAAGCCACAGCAACCGGCAACCAACGCAACAATACACAGTCCTTATCACAACGCCTGGCTCGGGGGAAGGGCATACTTGATCGCCTTTTCCCGTAGTTTTAATATTTTGTAGTCTCAGTATTTTTAATGGGTCATTAGCCACTAGCGTTTAATGCGTAGTTTTACTGTTTCTGCGCACTAGAGGGCGCTCCATCTCGATCGAGGGCCAGATACATGCAGGTGCAGTTTTCCAGCCAAGGCACCAGGCGGAGCCAGCCCCTAATTTTTCACTGTCATTGCAGAAGGTGAACTTGGCAGAAGGGGAGAAAAGGCCTCAGAACCCGTGCACTGGCATAATTAGGAAGCTGTGTGACAGAACACTCTGCAAACACATCCTAAAAAACAAGGAAGCTTATTTTGCCAAATAAGATGTGCTAAATGGGTGTGCAGACAAAAGACAAGGAAATTCCACCTCCCCCCAGTCACCACCTTTGTTTCCACTTTAAATGTAACAGAGCAGGTTATCGTCTCTTTAATCCCCGAAAAAGCGAAGGGATCTGCAAGTCTCCAATTTCTCAACAACGCTGTACCTAATCTCTGCCATATCTAGAAACAGAAAAGCAGGCTCTCCATTGCAGTTAACTTCCAATACTGTTTCACGGTGTCTCAAATAACATTTGTACCACCTCTGTAACTTAGCATTTTTGAAGTTTCCCCTTTTGAGAGTTCTTCATTTTGTATACACAGGATTTGATAGTCTAGTGACTGCGAAATGGGCCGTGATTATGATTGCAAGGAATTGGGGACTAAATCCCTTAAAACAAATTGTTTGAGCCAAATATATTTTAAGTCTCCCCCTTTTCCCACATTCAAAGCATACTTTACCCGTAATCATTCCTCGTAACCTGAGAGGGTTGGCAGCCTGCACTTTCGATGACAGTCTGCCAGTCTCTGTGTCACTCCTGAAGGCCGCCCCTACCCTGAGGTGACTCGAATACAGCAGGGCTCGAACGGAGCAGTGGTCTTGAGAATAAAGAAGGTTTTGTGATCAGCTTATCGGATTTGAGCGTTACACCGCGGGGTCAGGACTCTGCAGCCTGGTAGAGTATAAATCAGAGGGGGTCTGGGCTGGGGGACAATGGAGCTCTGAAGAGCTGATTCTTTGAGAGTCTCCTGTGACCCTGACTCCAGCTGACCCTCCATCATGCTGATCAATCACAAGGACAACTGAAGGAGAATGGGATATGTGACCAACACATACCCTATTTCGTGCTGGGGACGAAAAGAAAACCAAGCCAGACTCTACGTGCAGCAAAGTCAGGAGAATGGCGTTCCTACCCTTGATATGCCTATAAATGACGAGACTGATTTTCAGGTGTCACTCATGGCAATGTCGCACTATTTTGTGCTCACGGGTTGTGTATGGGACATGCTTTTCTTTAACACACTGGCAATAGCAAGCGCTGTCCTCTTTGACTTGACCACAAATTGGAGATTACAGAGCCTCAGAGCAGCTCCAATCCCTCCAGGCGAGCTCTGGAAATTCCCAGGGAGTTTCATGCACACGCTCCTCAGAAACCCTCTCGGCTCTCCAAGGCCACATTGTAGATCTGAATTGCGGCGGTGACACGCCCATGGCACTCTAGAGGCTGCTTGGCCGGGTGCCCAGGTCACTGATGCTGGCAGCAAAGATTCCGGTGGCCGCTGAAATGCCCCTTAGCACGCCCCAACCATGAATGCCACTTCATTCCATGCCCTCTGTAGCTGCCGGCACAGTGAATGGACTAGGCCGAGTTAAGGTAAATATCCCGTGTCCCCATGGCTGTTACCCCTCCATGCCTAGGCCACTTCCTAGGGCTCATCTTCAAGGGCTCTTTTTCAATTCTCTGAGGGGCTGCTCGGCCGTCCAGAGGCCTGAGCTCAGCTGAGCCAGCAGGCTGACCTCATCTCTGCCCGCACATCTTGACTTCCCCTCGGTTCCACGAGCTGTGCCCTTTTCCTGTAATTTTACAGCAAGGGGTCTTGCAACATTCTCCCATCAGACATGGAGTTTTTTGACAGCAGGTGCTAATGAACTGGCTCCAGCCTTGACCACCTGGAGGGAGATAGTTTTTCCAAGGGCCTGGCCATCCTCCTTTCCTCGCCGGACCCCTGTCCTCGCATTCTTTTCCTTTTCCCTTTACAACCCTGACCAAATTCTGCCTCACTGTGGTTTGGTAAGGCTGGGCACATGTCTACCACTCTTCCTTAGACCTACTCAAAGAAGCCTTTGAAATTCTAATGTTGTGAGAAGATTGGCTCCGGTAGGGGAGGATTCCTTTGGTATTTCCCCCTCCTGCTTCAGAGTTCAAGTAGGGACAGCAGCAGAGGGAGGGAGAGCTCACCGTGGTGGCACGCCTAGAAGGGTCTGCTGTCTGGGCTTATAATCACGAGGAGGTGCTGGGGGAGGTTTGCTAGACCACGTGCGCGATGCTGACCAAGAAATAAGGAACTCTGTCGTCAACACAGAAATCCAAACGATCTTATTTGCAACGAGGAAACCCTTTCTGTTTCATGTGCTGTCCCCACAGGGACCATCTCCGTGTCTTTCACCAATATGGCGATAAACGGATAGAACAGAGTGAAGCGGGTCCCCGCACCAGCACCCCTGAATCTCTCCGCTTCGCGGTGAAGGATGCATTTCAATCATCGCCATCCAGAGAGAAGGCGCCTTCCCTGACTGCCTATTCAGGACATCCAGCAGATATAATCCCACGCGGGAGTTCTGTGGGGTGGACCACAAAGAGTATTTGGAGATGGTGTGGTCGAGTGTCTCTCAAATTATTCCGGGCCGACCATTTTCACATCTCTTATGCCTTGTGCTGCCCTATTCCCAGTTTTATTTCACGATTTTTTTCGGGAAAATTCTATGAGGCCCCAATCCTGTACCCATGCTGCCTTTCCTTCCCAAACCTGAGGCCCACTGATGCCCACACCAACTCATGCTAGTGCTCAGACCAACCTGGAGTTGTGTAAGCGACTGTGAACCTGCAACCTACAAATCTAGTGCGTAAGTCAGGACTTGGTGAGTGAGCGACAACTCTGATTTCTGTTACATCCTTAAATGCCCTTATTGCAGATTTTGGCCTGGGATGGGGTAGCACAGAGCTATCTTCTGAGATCCTGCATCCATAGTAATAGCAGCCCTCCCCAGGCATCTATTAATTTTTAAAATATTTATTTAATTTTGAGAGAGAAAGAGAGAGAGCAGGAGCAGGGGAAGGGCAGAGAGAGAGGGAGACACAACACAGAGAGTTGTCAGCACAGAGTCTGATGCGGGGCTTGAACCCGCGAACCGTATCATGACTTGAGCGGAAGTCAGACGCTTAGCCAACTGAACCACCCAGGCACCCAGCACCCCCAAGTATTTAGGATCTGGTTATACTTTTCATCCTCACACAAGCCTTGAGGTGGACGCTTTTACCGACTTCATTTTAAAGATGAGGATTCTGAGGCCTGAGAGAGATTGAGTAACTTTCCCAGGTAACTGTCAAGCTGGGACAAGAAGACAAGCATTCTGGAAATTATAGCCCACAGGCTATGATTCTACCACGTGGCTTACACATGGAGTCACCATCTGGGCCTTTATTCAGCTTTGACATTGTGCTAGCTTCTACCCGGCCAGCTGTCTAGTCCCACCTCTCACCAGGCTCCTTTTGGGGGACCGAATTAGCTGGTGACTGGGACCCAGTATGGCAGGCTCACCCTGCCTGGTCTTTTATACACTGTTCACTGGATTTTTTTGTTGTTGCGATTTTGCCCTCATCTTGGGGGACACCTAACTGCATAAGGTGGGCCCCTGATATTATCACTTGAGATGCCCTTGGACACAGGAGACAGCCGTCTCCTAGTGTTTCTGGTTCTCCTCCGGGAATCTCTGCTATCAGCTCCCGGGCTAGTCCCTCACCCTTGTTTTCTCTCATGTTTCTCAGAAATCACAGCTGCGCCTTGCATTTCCAAAGGTCTGGCCCTGGGCATCAGTTGCCCTGGAAGCCACGTTTCCATTAAAATGGAAAGAAGTAACTGGACACAATTAATTAATTGCAGTGGGCAGAACTGGTAGGAGTTAACCCTGCAATAAATAGAGAGGGAGACTGAAAGTTCACTTTTGCTCTTTAAATGTTTCACGTGCAGAAATGGGTGACGACAGCAGGAAGGTCAGGGCCGTATGCCAGGTTTGCTTGAGGGCATTACACTGGCTATTAACGGTGTGTTAAAGGGAGGCTCCGTGAGCACTGCTGACCTAGAAGCTCCGAACGCCGCGTGGTTTCTTGTTGGTGAGGGTCAGGAGCAAAGTCATCTACGGGTGGGAGGGGGCCTGTGCTGGAGCCGCCCCACTGTGGGCTTAGCACCGTGCAGGGGGTGGGACTGCCCTCAGCCGGGCACAGGGATGCCCCGTATGCCAGCAATGAGCGTGAGTACACGTGCGCATACACACACACACACACACACACACACGCACGCGCGCACACACGCTTTCCTCCTAGATTCCCAACTTTTATGCTTCTCTTTTATCTCTCCTGACCAACACAGAAGATGGACCCTGCCCAGTCACTGATACAATGAAGTCTAGTCCCTCTGACAGATGTGGCAAAGCATTATCAGGGTCAAAGGTAAGTGCTGCAGCTGTTCCACTGAGGATTCCTCTCTGGATACAGCCTCCTTTACCCAGGGAAGCTTCTGAAACAATCCCAGAGCTCCTTTAGGGTTTACCTGAGCAAATTCCCACACTTTTAATATCTTTGGTTCATAAGTACCGATGTGAAAGCCAACAAAAAAACCCCCACGTATCAGTCTGTTCAGAGATTATCTGGGTTACCCAAACCATCAGATTCCACTAAGGATTCTTCTCTAGTGTCCAATATCTTTGGGATAATGTGTGGAATTGTTCATTCACTGAACAATTATTTACTGATTGCCTACGTTAGGTGACTAAGGAAGGCACACGTAACTGACCCAGATGGCCTCAGCCCTCGAGGACGTACCTTCCAGTTTGCAGACGTAGCTGGTGCTCTGCCACAGCTCTCTGCCTAAGGGATTTTCTTTTCTGGTCAAGTGTGTTTGGCCTGTATGTAGGACAAGCTGGAAATGCCCAGGAATTATTTTCCCTGGAAACAGACCTCAAATAAAACATGGAAAATGCATTGGTGAATAAATACCCCAACGTCTTTGACCTAGGGTGGGATAACTGTGTTTGACCATGTCCCCCAATGGGACTGAGCTCAGGTTGCCCACAGTAGGATCTGAATGGCTAATGTATCCTTTATTGACTTGCTTCTCCCCCTACTGGAGATTTCTGGGATCTCCTCTCAACTAAACTACTTACATCTGAATCCCTGTCTTAGAATCAGCTTCTGGGGGAAGCCCTACCAACTAAAGAACTAAAACATATGCGCAGATAGTTATAATTCTAGAAGAATTGGTGAAAGACGACAGTAGAGTGCCTCATTTAAGATCCCATGAGAGTTCGCAGGAAGAGATTGCTTTGGGTTGGGGAACTTACAAAAGGACTTCATGGAGGAGAGTCCCTAAATGGGGAGTAGGATTTGAGCATACAGTGATTAGGTGAAGGGAAGCTCAGTGGAGCTGGGTAAGCTGGGCCATGAAGACAGGAAGTGAGCATATATGTTTGGTAACAGTTCAGTCTAATAAGGGAATTACATCAAGGAAAACAGCAGCAGATGGGCTTGGAAAGGGTGGATTTAAGTGCCAAGCCAAGGTCAGAAGTGTTTAAATAGTGATCTAGGCCAGCCTGTCCAACAGAAATATCTGCAATAATGGAAATGTTCCAAGTATGAGCTGGGCAGTATGGCGGCCACTAGGTGAGTGTGGCTATGGAGCACGAAATATGGCTAGTACAACTGAGGAACTCCATTTTTCATTTACTTTAAGTTAATGTAAATAGTCATTTATGGAGAATGGCTACCATGTCTAGTATTGCATTTCCAGGCAATAGAAAATGACATGAGCAAAAGTGTGTGTTGCTTGAAATAATCTGAAAGCTGACTATAAACTAGATTATAGGAGAAGTACTATAAAGATAGGCCAATTATGAGACAAAATCAATATGTGGGCCAGTGGTTTTTTTTTAAGTTAAATAGAAAATATTTCCTTCAGATATTAAAAAAAACACATTAAACAGATAAAAGTGGAACTGACTTTCTTAAAATTCAGGAGGCAGGAATGGACATCGTAAAGAGACATACCGTTTTCTTGCTTTCCCACCCACGAAGCCCCTGAGGGTCTCCCTGGGATTTCCGAGAGCTGCTCAGGACTCTGTTTGCCAACCACTAAGTTAGCTCAATGGTGGGGGGGGGGGGAGGTAGGGGCGGTGTTCTACCAGGGTGATAGAGATAGAGAGGAATAAATGTGGGAGATATTATCGAGGCGGAATCAACAGATCTTGGCATCTGAGTATGAGAAATAAAGTTTGATTCTCTTCACATCTATTTCCCCACTCATCTAAATCCAATCCCTGGTGTTACCTGGAATTCTTCCCCATTACAGAGCCATCACAAATATAATAGGTACACAAAAATAAAGTTATTGAACTGAATGGAATTAGCATACACAATGCTACATAGATGTTAAGCAGTGGGGATAATCTGGATTCATATCCAGGTCCATTGGCTCCAAGATTTGCCCTACAGCTTGCTGTCCATCCCCCAGCATAATAATGATCCCCCCTGAATATATCCCCCCTGAATAATGCAGTCACGGAAGCCAAGGTAAGGGGCTTTGCTAACGGAGGCGCTCAACGAATGGTTTTAAGTGCAGCAGCAGGTTTGAGAAGAAAATGATAAATGGATATTGAAGCTGGAAGATAATTTCAGTTACAGTGGAAAGAAGATGAGCTCTGAAGTCAGAAGATTTCATGTATTAGGATAATAGGGAATGAAGGTAAAAAGTGAAGGCAACGGATGTAAACTACTATGTAGCTTCTTGGTAAATGGAAAGAAAGAGGTGAGAGGTACTGGGAAAACTTAGTAAGGTGCCTACTGGATCCATTGTCTACTTTTATGAAATCTTAACGTACCCAGAACACCCAATGTCCTTTCAAAGGAAGTCCCCAGCTATCAGTCACCTTACTTAGAGCCTTGTGGTCTCATCATCAGGTGGAGAAGACCCGAGATAGACAGCGGACAGGAATCAGCCATCACTAGGCTAACCAATGGCCCACGGGGTGACCTCACAGCAGACCCCCAACAGAGGCAGGGTGTTCGGACTGCTGGCTGGCCATTCTACTCACCCTCTGTGTCAAGGAGGTAGAACCCAAAGACACCAGAGATACTCAAGTAACACTGGAGCAGTAGAGGTAGGGACAGAAGGGGAAGATCACTTTGTCATCTGAAGTCACTTGGAGCAGAGAACGATGGCTATCTCCCCTGAAGAAACGAAATGACCAGAACCTTGGAAATGTTTCATTCTCCACAGAGTCTTGCTAGAGATGGCTGAGATCTTCCGCACTTTCTCTTGTATCCTTATGAAAAAATACAACAATTTGACAAATTATTTAAAAGAAGCCTTGCACAATTCTGTTTCTTGCTCAGAATGGGAGTGTATTTGGAGATAGTACATTTAAAGAGATGACTAGGTAAAATGAGATCATAAGGGTAGGGCCCCAATCCAATATGACAGGTGTCCTCAAAAGAAGAGAGGATTAGGGTGTGCCTGGGTGGCTCAGTTGGTTGAGTGTCCAACTCTTGATTTTGGCTCAGGTCATGATCTCGCAGTTTGTGAGTTCAAGCTCCACATCAGGCTCTGTGCTGACAGTGTAGAGCCTGCTTGGGATTCCCTCTCTCTCTCTCTTTCTCTCTCTCTGTCTCTCTCGCTGCCCCTCCCCTGCTCATACTCTCTGTCTCTCTCTCTCAAAAAAAATAAACATTTGAAAACAAAGAAGAAGAAGAAGAGATTGGGACAAAGACACATACAGAGGAAGGATGACGTAAGGACATCAGGAGATAGTTACCTACAAGCCAAGGAGAGAGGCCTCAGGAGAAACCAGACCTGCTGACACCCTGATCTTGGACTTCCAGCCTCCAGAGCTGTCAGAGTATAAGTCAGAGCTGTCTGTTGTTTAAGTCTGTGGTACTTTGCGATGGCCCCTCTTGTGAACCATCCAGTGTAACCTTACCCCTGAAGAATCTGAGGTGTGGCATCACCCAGCTTGTATGGGTGTTAGGTCCAGGCTCTAGGGGGTACCCATTCTCAGCCCAGAGGTCTTAATACCTACCACACCCTGAATTTGACTTGCATGGGTTTCTAGAAAGGACAGAGAAGGATGATGGGAAGATCAAGGGCACAGAGTTGGAATCCAGTCCATCATCTGAAAGGAAAGGATGACTTAATGGCTGCTTGTAAAATCCAACAATTCTTGGGCTACCTTAGTAGTGACTTTTTTAATATTTTCCATTTTTCCCCCATTCTTCCCTTGGTTTCTAACTGGGGGGAAATGATTGGTTGTAGACACTTCAAAGCGACTTCAGCGTGATTTTTACATACGGGACACCATGTTGGACCAGTAGGCCCAAATTTAACCAGGGAGACCTCTTCATTGGTGTTTACGGCTCTGATTTGTTGACTGTCTCCCAGAACCTCCTTTGATGAGAGAATCTGGGACAGCTGGGGGATTTGTGGTGGCAGAGTTTAAGTGATTTGTAATTACATTTTATTTTAGTTTTAGTTTCTGTTGTTTTTTTTCCGAGCGTGTGTACCTTTTAGGCCTTTTTTCTTTTTTTTTCTCGTAACATTACGGGCCTCTGAATGCCAAACTAATTTTCCCTCTCAATCCCCTGTAGGTTTCAAGTGACAAGCTTTTAAAAGCACAGCCCTTGTTAGTTTTAGAGTCTTAAGACTCATTGTCTTGTAGCCTTCCTGTCCCTCACCCCCCACTCTTATTGTCATCTCCCAGGGTGTTCTAAATCTCTGATTTCCCTCTCCGAGTGGTGTCTCCCATTTATTTTATTTAGAGATAATGCAGAGCTTTTGAATCTGAAGGAGGCTTGGCTAACTGAGCTTAGTGGGTTGGGAGGTTGGGCGATATCTCAGCATAATCCCAATGTCAAAAAAAAAAAAAAAAGGCTGAAATGCCCAGAGGCTATTTTTCAGAAACCCCATTGTTTTAGGCACAATTCTATCGGTGGAATTCAAGCTTCTGGACTTATTTCCACTGATTGGCATGATTGACACAGTGCCAGGCATTGTGTGGTGAACCAGGTGGCTTTGTGGCCTAGACTGGCCGTCACAAACACCAGCAAATGTAGCAGGATTATGTAGCAGGATATGTAGCAGTCAAGTCTGGACAGACTGTGATTATTCCGCTGTGGATGCTGAAGGTCAGGGCGCGGGTGGCCTTGAAAACCGTGCTTTACGTTGCCTTCCAGCACGTAGAGAAGAAATGAAGCCAGGCCTCTTTCATGAGGACCAGGAACACAACAGGTAGTGCTTACTTAAAAACAGGATCCATGACAAAGCATTCTAATCAAGGCTTTCACGTTGGCACCATAAAATAGCTTAACTGCCAAAAAAGATGCATTAGAGAGCAAAATACTGGTTTTAATTGGTGGGGTTTTTTTTCTTTTCTTAAAAAAAGGGAAACTTTAGAGCACATTTTAATTTAAGTTCTGGCCCTTGAGACTTTTCTTACTTGTGTGGTTACCAGCAAACGATATGTGAATTAATGGATATTAAGCTTCTCAAATTAGCTTTTTAACAATGATAAACATACGCACCTTGTAGCAATTAAAAATAGGAACTCCTCATGCTGAATTTCTTTTATATTAACCATATCCAGATGCACAACCCCCTCCGCTTAATTCCTTATTAATCTACTGTTTCCCCCCCCCCCCCCCCAGTACAGTGAAGTTGTAAATTAAAGGAAGAAACTGCGTCCCCTGGATTTTATTAATCGCAGTCGTTTGGGGGAAGACAGGCAGTGCTCCTGGTGTTTCTATTTGCAATCGCTTAAACCCCTTTGGAGAGGTTTCTTCAGTGCGTGGCGCAACTTTTCGGAACTCTGGAGAACATTCAGGAAAAGAGAGCACAAGTGATAAATAGTTTGGAAATGAAGATCAAAAAAAAAAGAACATTAGGAGCACTGGTAATGTTTAGTCTAGAGGAATGAAGAAGAAGCAGAGACAGATTTTTTCCCCCAACTGTCATAAACAGGATGAGGGCAATTCTTTTTTACCAAAGTGTAAATAAAGAACAAGTGAATATCGGCAGAAGAAAAGATTGGACTTTAAGTAACATCATTTCTTTTAGGGTTTTTTTTTTTTTTTTTTCATAATAATGGAACTCCTAGGAGCTTACTAAATTATCCTAGAGTAGTTTCAGAATGCTATCCGCAGGACAATCTGGGGATTAAGAATTTAGCAATACCTATCAAGGGGAGTGACGGATTATTATTGGGGCACTTAGGTGGCTCAGTCCGTTAAGCGGTGGAGTTGGGCTTGGGTTCTCACGGTTGCAGCCCTGCATCGGGGCTCTCTGCTGTCAGCACAGTCTGCGTCAGATCGTCCGTCTCCCTCTCTCTCTCTACCCCTCTCCCACTTAAGCACCCGAGCTCTCTTTCTCTCTCTCAGAAGTCAATAAATGGGGGCACCTGGGTGGCTCAGTCGGTTGAGCGTCCAACTTCGGCTCAGGTCATGATCTCACAGTTCGTGGGTTCCAGACCCGCGTCGGGCTCTGTGCTGACAGCTCGGAGCCTGGAACCTGCTTCGGATTCTCTGTCTCCCTCGCTCTCTGCCCCTCCCCCACTCGTGTTCGGTCTCTGTCTCTCTCTCAAAAATAAATAAACATTAAAAAAATTCTCTTAAAGTAAATAAATGAACATTAAAAAAAGAATTAACGCTATTCACATAACACGGAGCCTGAAATACTTTCCACCGATAATTGAGATAATAATGGCGTTTACTTCTCATGGGGCTCTCACGTTGATCACACGTTGATCAAACAATCTGTTCAGCATCAGGCGCTGAAGAATTCGAGGCAGTGAACACAGAGTGCTTGCCGTACCGGCACTGTCCTCAGTGCTTTACACACAGGAATGGGTAACCTGTTTTCCATTTGTGTCCTCTGGGGAGTAAAGGCCAAGGTGACATGAGATGGGCGTGAGGTTCATTGGGAGAAACGCCTATGAAGGATGAAGGGAGTGGACACAGGAGGAGGGGGCAAGGACAGGCTTCAGACCAAGATGCAGGTGTGATATCTATGCCAGAAGGTAAAGAAGGAAGCACTGGGTAGGAAAAGCCTCTGACCACTGACAAAAGTCTCAGATAGGCTGATGGATGAGGAATCTTGGATCAAGGTTGGAAGAATTCCTCATGCAGCATGAATGGCTTACTGTAGTGGTCCCAGCAGACGCTGGTGGGGGGGTGAGGGGGCTCTACCTCCTATAGTGGGCTCTTTGGAGAGAGATCTGAGTGGGACACTAGAGAACACAGCCTGTCTGGCACCAAAGTCCATGCTCTTAGCCGTGTGATTCCACCCGCTCATGCTCTCAGGGTGGGCAGTGAAAGATGTAACCCTGTTGTAATGAAAGGGCTGAGTAGGAAAAGAGGATGCCTCGTCACAGAGATCTAGGGGTTGCACTCAGCACTCACATGGAGCCTGGTCTCGGTGGCGTCCGAGGCCATGAAAAGCAATGAGTCTGGGAGAAAAGGGGCTGCACCGTAATCTCCTAATCCTAACATACTTGCAAATTTTGCCCTGGGACAGACACCTTCATCTGTTCCGATCTCATAAAACTTTTCAGTCAGTATTTAAATATTTACGCAACACTCACCAACGACGGGGCGCTGTGCTAAGTGCAATGGGAAATGCTAAGATCCAAACCTTAACTCTTCCATCCACTGGTTTACCCAGTAAGGAAGACGTCATTCACGTAAATAACCATAGGCACACGAGGACAAGTGAAAATGCCACATAAGGCACAGACAGGGCACCTTGGAAGTTTAGGGAAGAGAGGGACCACTTCCTGTTGGAAACGTTGAGAAAGATTTCATGAAGGAGAAAGAATTGGTATCGGTGCCTCAAATGCAAAGATGGTGGCCAAGAAGATCTAGACATTCATTCTCCGTTGGGAGAAAGTGACAAAAACCTGTCACAGAAGCTGGAAGCCAAACCTGAAATGACAGTATCATGATTCTCCTAAGAGAAATGTCTACAGTCCAGACCCCAACGGAGCTAGAAATATATTAATCTTTTTTATTAGAGGAAGAAGTAAGATTTATTTAGTTGACTAGAGTTGTTGTAACAAAATACACAAACTGGGTGCCTTCGTACAATAGAAGTTTATTGTCACACAGCTCTGGAGGCTAGAAATCCAAGATCAAGGTGTCAGTGTCATGCTTCCCCCAAAGCCTCTGAGGAAGGATCCTTTCTTGCCTCTCCCAGGTTCTGGTACTTCTAGGAATTCTCTGGCTTCTAGATGGATCTCTTCAATCTCTGCCTCCACTGTGACATTCCCCTGGTGTGTCTGTTCTTCACATGGCCATGTTCCTTTAGTGTCTCTTTTTCTAAGGACACCAGTCATATCGGGCCCACCCTACTTGACTATTGCCTCATTTGAACTAATTATAACGGCAACGCCCCTCTTTCTAAATAAGGTTACATTCTGAGGTCCTAGGGGGAAAGACTTCAACATAGCTTTTGGTGGGGGGACACTATTCAACCCGTTAACATTATCCTATTACTTGAATCATGATGGTATTCTTTGCCGCCTTCCGAAATATAATTTTACGTGAGCAAAAATCTCCTCAGATTTCCTAAGAACGATGAAAAGAAAACAAGCCATAATTATTTGGAACGTTAAATCAGTAGGTATATATTTATACATCAACATAAAACATTGAGATCTCTGAATAAAGTCCTAAAAATATTCTTAAACATTTGACAAAAGCATTGATTTTCATCATTCTTTCTTGGTTTTCCTAGCTGGTGTAGCCTCATGTTCAAGCAATCTGTTGAAGGTTTCCATAATTTCAGGGCAGATTTTTCCATAGAAAGTTCCAAGGTAAGAGGTGAAGCACTAACTCCAGACTCGGGCTCTTTTGATTGCAAGAATCTGTCCCTTTGTCCCTGAGAAACGGGAACAATAAAACATCTCTCACTACACTAGGCTGAGAGGAGCAAAGCTCTCTAGATGCGGTGAGAACAAGCCCATTAACTAGTTTGAACCCGGATCGCCCAACCTCACAGATTGTACCTTTTCAAGATGGCCACAAAAATATGTCCCCTCCCATCTGCTCTACTTGTAATGCGACATTGACACTGTTCCACTGGGAAGTGGAGAATATGGACAGGGTTTAGGGACTGGCTGCTAATGAACGCAACACCCGGGAAGCAGAGTTGAGTGATTTCCAAGATAAGATCATAAAAGACATACAGCCTCTGCTTGGCTTTCTCTGTCCTTCCCATCTCGAGCTCCCTTCCTGCCTTTCTGCCTCTCTGTCTTTCCCTCCATTTCTCTTTCTGTCCCTGTCTGTCTCTGTCTGTCTTTCTTTCTCTCTTTCTCTTTCTCCCTCTCCCTTCCCACCCCCCCTCACTTTCTCCCAGGACCCTCACCTGTGGAACCCAGCTGCCGTGTTGTAGACCATGTTTTGGAGCCCAGGCCAAAAGGAGAGGCCACACGTGGGTGTTTGAGTCGGCAACTCCAGCTACACTCATGGCCATCAGCCAGCATCAACCTCTAGACAAGCTGCAGGAACAAGTCTTGAGATTATGTGAGCTGAGGCCCAGACATCATGGAGCAGAGGCAAGCTCTCCCCACTGTTCTCTGGACACATTCTTGCCCAACGGAATTCACGAGCATAATAAATGGTGGCTTCATGCCTCTACATTTTCTGCATAGCCATGGTTACTGGAATGCCATATATCCAGCAAAATGACAAGTTGTAAAGCTAGATTCTTAAGTGACATATTTGTTGATGTTGCTGGAACTTTACCCTGGCCCTCTGAGAGAGGCAATCTTTTAGAAGCAAAGAGAAAGATATACTAAGGCTGAAAGGTTCTCAGAATCTAAAGAGTTCAAGGCTGCCAATAGGTAAAGCATTGAAGACAGACGTCTCTCATTTCAGGGGCGCATAGCTTGGCAACTGCTTGTGACTCTGTGGTTGACCAAGCAAACGTTTAGTGTCCTTGAAGCTAAGGTGACAATCAATATTAGTTGTATCTCAGGTAAACTCCTGCTGAATATTGACTGATAAATTTTATAAAGAGCAGCTATTTTGTTGGGATAACTACTATATTCTTATATAACTGATAAGAAAAACCTTCCTCCTTCCCTCCGTCCTTCCTTACTTCCTTTATTTCTTTTTCAGGGATGTCTGTGAATGAATGTATGAATGGCAGAAACAAACAAAAGGCTGAGGGTGAAGAAATAAACTCATTTTTAAAATTCAAGGTACTATTAGCACGTTATCTAGGTTAAAAATCAATTATATGTGACTCTTAGAATTTGTCTTCTTTCCTACTTGGGCATTCTCAGTGAACTTCTCAATTGAAACAACAAATTCATCTAAAGCTCCTATTTAAAATGTATAAAGGGGCACCTGGGTGGCTCAGTCGGTTAAGCGTCCGACTTTGGCTCAGGTCATGATCTCACAATTCAGGAGTTTGAGCCCCGCTTTGGACTCTGTGCTGACAGCTCTGAGCCTAGAACCTACTTTGAATTCTGTGTCTCCCTCTCTCTCTCTCTCTGCCTCTCCCCTGCTTGTGTGTGTGCTCTCTCTCTCTCTCTCTCTCAGAAATAAATAAACATTAAAAAATTTTTTAAATGTATAAAACCTCCTAATTAAAGACAATGATGCATTAAAATGGGATCCAACTGTTTATTTTATTTTATTTTTATTTTTTTAATGTTTATTTATCTTTGAGAGAGAGAGAGCGCGGGGGTGGGTGGAGAGAGAGGGAGACACAGAATCTGAAGCAGGCTCCAGGCTCTGAGCCATCAGCACAGAGCCCAACGCAGGGCTCGAACTCACGGACCATGAGATCATGACCTCAACCGAAGTCGGATGCTTAACCAACTGACCCACCCAGGCGCCCCTTATTTTCTGTTTTAAAGTTGTTATTTAAATTCCAGTTAGCATACAGTGTAATATTAGCTTCGGGTGAACAAGATAGTGATTCAACCCTTCCAGACATCGCCCAGAGTTCATCACAGTGAGTGCACTCCTTAATCCCCAACACCTACTTCACCTATTCAATTGTTCACGTTCAATCAATGATCGTGACAGCTACAACAAGGTCACTGCTGAACAACCAGCGAGTGATAAATCTTTAAAAATGGGAGAGGTTATTTACTTAACCAGAGTGGAGAAGTTACTTGCCCATGATTAGAAATTTGAAGCTATCTTTAAAATCCACATCTAACCCACCACTCTCACCCCACGCACTGGTCTTTGGCAACTTGCTGAAGACAAACGCCTTGGGTTAGAAAATGCAGTTCGGATCATAAGATTGAGAACAGGGATATTCTTGTGGTGGTGGCAGGTTGGAGAGAGACCAGAGACGGACGTGGAAACACGAGGGTCCCTATTGATCCGTTTTTCACCTATTTAAGTTTTTATTTAAATGCCTTAGTTAACATGCAGTGTAATATTAGCTACAGGTGTACAATGTAGGAAACCCATTTTTTCAGGGCAGCATCTTATTTTTAAATCCATTTCAACCTACTTATGTTTAAAGCAAGTGCCAAGTTTCGTATTCCCTATATCTCAAGTGCAGCAAAATGTACAATTCTCTGTGTAGCCATTGGTCCCCATGCAACACGTTTCCTTTTATATACGGTCCTAATGGCTCAATGGGACCTTCCTTGATCTAAGCCTTCCTTTTACTTGTGTGGTGGAATCATGATATTTTTTTACAGTTTATTTATTTATTTTGAGAGAGAGAAAGGGAAAGATAGCATGCGCGAGCAGGGGAGGGGCAGAGAGAGACAGAGAGAATCCCAAACAGGCTCCACACTGTCAGTGCAGAGCCTGACCTGGGGCTCGATCCCACAAACCGTGAGATCATGACCTGAGCCTAAATCAAGAGTCAGATGCTTAACCAACTGAGCCACCTGGGTGCCCCGGAATCATGATTTTTAAGCTACATCTTTAATGTGTCAGGAGTTTTCAATAATTGAATAATCGTTCTAAAAACATATCCCTTCTTCCTTTCGTTTTATTGACGTTTTCTTTCTAGGCTGTCTTTCTAGGTGTTTCCTCAGCGATGTAAGTTCATCTTGAATCATTCTCTGCACGTAGACCTGTTTCATTTGTGCAGATAAAGCTGTTTTAGACATTTCCCAAGGCGGAAGAGGGTCTGGGGTCTGGGGAATGTGCTTTCACCTTTAAGCTGGGTTAAGCTTTGAAAATGCTTTAACGAGTTTTAGATTCCTGTCTGATTAAGAGCTGCTCCAAGTAATAAGTAGGAGAGAGGCAGAAACTGAAGCCACACATTCGTGGATACGCGTGTTAAAGACCCTTTATATCCCTGCTCTGTGATTCTAGGAATTCTAAAAATCAAATTGTAGCCCTTTTATTCAGATTATATATATATATATGTATATATGTATATATATATTTATTTATTTTATATATATATTTATTTATATTTATTATATATATTTATTAAATATATAAATATATATTTATTTATGATATAAATATATATATTTATTTATACATATATACATATATACATATATACACCCCAAGCAGGCTCCAGGCTGTCAGCGCAGAGCCCGATGGAGACTCGATCTCACAACCTGAGCCAAAATCAAGAGTCGGACACTTAAACTGACTGAGCCCCCTGGGCGCTCCTCACTCAGTATCTTTTAACGAAGCTGTTCCATTTTATTGGAAGCTCTTACTTCTCTGAGTCTCTCTAGTCACCTGGTTTCCCTCATATGTCTCTGGCGTTCTTTACGTCTTCTCTGGTGCATTCTCCTTTCAGTTTGATCTCGGACCTAAGGGAGGGCCCTCAGAGGATAGTTCTAGGTCCTCTTCTCTACCTACATCACCTCTCTAAGGAAATAACCTTGTCCTATGGCTTGGGATTGCTAGATATGCCATCCCAGGTTCTCCATCACACCAGATATCGACTTTGTATTCATTATCTCCATTTGGCTCTCCAAAAATGCGTCTCAGAGATAACGTTAACTTTCTCCTACCCTCCAGACTGTTTCCTCCCCCAGGCCTCTCAGTCTTAGATAACGACGTCTCTCCCCAGGCAAGGGCTCAAGCCTTGATTTTTCTTTTCTACTCTATCTGTGAGTCTGGGGGCTTTATCTTCCACATTTACCTCAAATCTGTCTACCACATTCCACCTTCATTGCTAGCATGCTAACCCAAGCCACCATCATCACTTACTTGGGTGATTGCAATTGCCTCTGAATGTCTCCCTACCTCCACTCTCCCCGCTACAATCCATCACCACCCAGCAACCGGAGAGATGTTTTTAAAATATAAATCAGATCTTGTCATCGCCATGCTTAAAACCATCCAGGTATCTCCTTTCCAAAAGCACTGAGAATAAAATGTACCTCTTTCCCCCAATTTACAAGACTCCAGTTGACTTGGCCCCTACCTAGCTCCTTGTCACCTTACATCATTTCTCCCTCACTTCTATCCGAGTCACGTTGGCTGCCTTTTTGCCAATATGCCACTATGCTTTCCACCTCAGGATCCTCGTATATACTTTCTCTTTTATCCCTTTGCATAGCTCGTTCCTTCTTATTTGTCAGCTCTTAATTGATAGGTTACTGTTTCCCTTAGATCAAACCCCCCTGATGACTTTGTTCAAAGGGAGTCCTACCTCTCATCACCACACCCAGTTCTTGCCCAGCAAAGCCCTGGTTACAAGTTGTTGTAATTACAGGCTTGTGCCTGTTCTCATTTGTCTTATTCATCTCCCACAAGAACGTGAGTGCCCTGAGAGCAGGGACTTTCTCTGTCTTATTAATAGCTGCATCACTGTTGCCTAGAGCAATGCCTGCCTTCAATTGTGTTCAATATTTGTTGAATGAATGAATGAATGAATGAATGAGTTTTTAGTTTATTCAAACCATTTGTTTTTCCTTGATTGCCTGCCAGTCTACTCCTTGACAAAATACCTGGCTGTTAGACTAAGGAACATGTTTCGTTTTCAAGTTGTGTTCAAAGAGGATGTAGAAATTTAGCAGATTAGAGGGAGCTGATAGCTTTTGTGTTTTAGCTTTTAAGAAGTATATCCCTTAATGAGAGTGAATAACCGAAGCTTGAGTTATGAGAGCGATCAGACTTTCACTAAGCAAAATCTAATCTTTTCTGTTTTCTCTCCCTTTTGTGAATTTAATTTGGCCTGAATTCAGACTGTGGCCATAGCTATGGAAGCTATTGCTTGGATGCAATTTTCAGCTATTGAAATCCTAGAACTCCTAGAATTTATTTTCAAATACATGGGTCCCAAGACTATGCGTTGCTGACTCTTCCTATTCCAAGAATTACAAAATAAAGATGCTGACTTGGAATTCATTGCAATAATACCTTGAGATATGAGCTTGTATCTATAAAACACTGATGTAATGCTATAAACTCATAATATAAATGGATACAAAACCATCTGTGTTTTGTGGCACATTACTTTTGTGTGTGTGTAATTCCAAAGTAAAGAGTGAAACAAAGTTGCAACTAGCAGGTGTGTTGTTTCAAGCATACAGCTCAGCAGCCCTAAATCCAGACTTGATGAAATGCCCACAAAAACCGAAGGTCGGGTTAAGACATTACACTCAACACGCCAGAAAATAGAAAAGAAGTACCTCTCCAATGTTTTAGGGGGCAAATGATAAACTGAATATAAAACTTTGCGGGTCAAGATAAAAGATCCTGTGTAAAATATTTTTATTAGAAGGAAAGAGAAACAGAAGAAGAGGGAGGGCGAGAGACAGAAAGGTAGGGTATGATGAAGAGCTGGTGCGTCTGAGCTAGCTTAAGCAGTTGAACTCAGTCTCTTGGGCTGTGTGCAAGCGAGAAAATAATAGTCAATATTTATTTACCATTTACTCCGGTTTTCCACACTTTGCAGTGTGTATTCAGCTCTGAGGAGTGTGAAACCACGGTTAGGATTACAGGTGCAATCCGAGCTCGGAAAGGCTAACAGTGAGTGTGGACTGGAGAAGCTGGGAATCATGTTACGGAAGGGTTTGGACTTCTGCAAGATATTCTGCTAAATCATAGGATTTCGATGCAGAAAGAAGAGCACAGAGGAGGGAGTATGAAGGGAGACATACCAAGAAGCAAACGCACAAAAAAGTTTGGAAAAAGATGTGAGACTTCCCTACTTCCAGGGAAAAGCCTAAAAGGGTACCTTGATTGGAACCAAGGAACATTTTACGTAGTTGTAAGAAATGAATAGAATGACGGGGCACCTGTGTGCCTCGGTCAGTTGAGAATCTGATTGTCGATTTCGCCTCAGGCCATGACCTCACGGCTGGGTTCGTGAGATCGAGCCCTGGGTCAAGTTCCACGCTGACAGCATAGAGCCCGCTTGGGATTCTCTCTCTTCCCCACCCCCCCCCCCGCCCCTCACCTGCCCGTGGCCCCCACCTCTCAAAATAAATAAATACGTTAAAAAAAAAAAAAAAGGAACGAAGCTTCAGGGCTTTGAACTCCAGGTGCATAACGAGTGGGCTGGCAGAAGCTCTTGGAAACTTCCAGCAAGGGTGTCATGAAGGAAGTGTGTTTTAAGAAGAGAACACTTGATGTTTATCAGGCAAGATGGGTTAGTTGCAAGGAGGTAAGCTTGGAGTCAAACTACGATTCTGTTTCTGTAGTAAGGATGTAAGATGTAATCAATCAAGGGTTTGTACTCTGACGGGGCCGATGTTAATAGAGTTTATCTCTATTAAATAACTTACTCAAGGTCAGATGGCGGAGCCAGCATGTGTTTGATTTAGAGAACTGTGTTTCTACTTTTATTTGATTTTTTCCTCCTCATCTGGAAACCTAACGTTGGTTTGTGTGTGTTCCTATTTCAAAGACCAGGGCTGAGTAGGTAATGGCCAAAGCAGAAAGTGATGGCCTGTTCTGTTGGAGTTCTCTTCCTTCATGCTTAAAAGTTGAGTATTGGTTTCAGATAAGTGAAAGATGAGGTCCTGATGACAAACAACAGCCTCATAAAGACTGATAGGGGCGCCTGGGTGGCTCAGTTGGTTGAGCTTCCGACTTCGGCTCAGGTCATGATCTCACGGTCTGTGAGTTCGAGCCCCGCGTCACGCCCTGTGCTGACAGCTCGGAGCCTGCAGCCTGCTTCCGAGTTCGTGTCTCCCTCTCTCGCTGACCCTCCCCTGTTCATGCTCTGTCTCTCTCTGTCTCAAAAATAAATAAACATTAAAAAAAAAAAAAAAGACTGATAATGCGTGGTTATGAGCTGGTTAAGGCAAGCTTCAGTAAGTTGGCTCTCGGTGAGTTCCTTTGGGTCGTCGTGACCTGAGCTGGAGAGGAATCACAAACCAGAGGTCTCCAGAGCAAGGGAGGCCAGCCCAGGCATGTTCCAAACAGTATCCTGGTGCTGCACAGAACCAGCGTTAAGCGACTCGAGCAATTTAGAGGCAGCCTAAAACAAATTTCCAACGGCAGAGTCAGAGAATAACATGGGCTTCGAGTCGAGGATACAGCTCGAGGTTTAGAGTCAGATTTGAAAGCCCGGAGAACTCTCTTTATAAAGAAAAACAGAAGCTCACAGTCCTGTTTCATTACCCACCCGTGCTTTTGAGCCATGAACTTTCCCCCACTTCGGAAACTTCTCTGGAAAATTCATTTCATGCTTGTCTACTCCAGTAAAACCCTTGACTGAACTGTTACAAAACAGGCGACTTGGCGAAGGGAGTATGAGAAATCACCCGACACGGTGAAGCCAGTTGGCATCCTCGAGAGCCATGTGCCTGTGACCTTTGCTTTACCTGTAATCTTGGACTGTGACCTTCTGCCAGCAGAGGGGGCGTTTTGATTGTTCCTGTGCCAGGTGGCCAGGAGGCAGTCACGGGCTCATGCATCTGGGTCTTTGACACGCTGAGGAGCACCAACCAGGCGGAGGGAGGATTATACGTGCCCGGGTTTCAGGCTCAGAACTCACCAGCGCCTGAGAGGCGGTCTTAGGAAACTTGCTGGGTACCTCTCACATCTCCTCAAAAGCATCGCATCTCAATCTCTTCTTGGATTGTTTTTCTTACAAGGGTGTGCCTGCGTCAATTACCTTATTGCTACTAATGCTGCTTCGAAACTAATGTGATAAAACATCCCCGGCTCCTCTATGCAGATTTTTACCCAGCAACCCTCATGTGGATCCTTCGCCAGACATCCTCCTCTTCTCCAGCACAGTTGTTTCAGAACGGCGTCCGTTGTCTCAAGGTCTCACCCATTCTTACCCCCTCACTCCCTGGAGATGGCCCAATTTCTTCTTCCCCCAAGAAAAGTCTGTATTCTCAGTAAGAATTCACTGAGCACCTGCCGTGATGTAGGACTTGTGCAGAATTTTTGGAAAACAAAGATGGATGAGGCATGATCTTGGCTCTGGATGGGCTTTGAGCTGACTATAGGAGAATAGATATGAGATGAGTGTAGTCCAACCATGTAGGCAAACGGATGGATGGATGGATGGATGGATGGGTAGGGCAAAGGGAATGTAGAAGAGGGGTCATTATTTCCACTTGGAAAGGCAAGAAAAGCTCCAATACAACCATCTCAGGTGGGCTTCCTAAATTCCTTTGCCTCTGCTTTCAAAATTATCAATAGCTGTAGATAATTCTTACCATCTTGCTCCCTATCTTAGAAGAGGTATCTACTCATTTCTAAGGTTCATCCTTCACGTGGCTCTTAAACACAAACTTCATCCTCCAGTACGTAAGTGAGGTAAAAGAATTACAAAAATATTGTAAAACAACAGCTTGGAAATATGAAGAAAGAAAAAAATACCTCCCATAACCCAGCCAACTTAACATCGCCGCCATCATTGGTGTGTGTGTATTTTAATCTCTTTTCTTCTCCTTTGTATGTTTCAAAAGTTATAACCACAACCCTTTGTGTTCACGTCCAACCTCTAGTCCCCCCACCCCCGGGACCTGACTCTTTCCAATTCTACATCTTGATCATCTTTCCCACTGGAAAGTCCCATTCACTTCCTTACTCATTTAAATCTCACCCACCCTACGACACAGGAAGTCAAACCATTTCCTTAACCAAACTAGACTGTTCTTAAAGATTCTTCAATGACGCACTAAGGAGGCCAACTCACTTTCCTTTTTTTTTAATGTTTATTTACTTTTGAGAGAGAGAGAGAGACAGAGTGTAAGCTGGAAAAGGGGCAAGAGTGTGAGCTGGGGAAGGGGCAGAGAGAGGGAGACACAGAATCTGAAGCAGGCTCCAGGCTCTGAGCTGTCAGCGTAGAGCCCGATGCGGGGCCCGAACTCATGAGCTGCGAGACCATGACCCTAGCTAAAGTCAGACGCACAACCAGCTGAGCCACCCAGCGCCCCTCACTTTCCTTTTTGATCCCTTTCTTCTGTCTCTAACTTTTCTCCCTTGACTGTCTTGGCCATCTATTTCTGAAATTAATTTGGTTTGTTTCCCTACACTCTGATAACGCTTTTCTCCATCTTTTTCTGACATTAGTCCCTCCCCTCTCTGCCCACCCTTTACAGACTGGTGGTTCACAGGGTCTCTCTAACTGCCTTCACTCACTCAAAACTCTCCTTGGGCCCCTCCTAGAGACTGAGTACTTCCAGATCTGTATCTCTACCTGGGCTTTTTGCCTGAACCTCAGCCCCGCTTACTACTGGTCACCTTTACCCTAGACACCGCCGACTCAACATTTGCAAACTGGATTCCTCTCTTTCTTGCCTAGCTTCCTCAAAAGTTTTACCACCCACCTAGCCTCCCATGCAAGAAAAATGGGCATCGTCTTCATTTCCTCTTTCTTTCTCAGTCAAGCAAATTCCTTCTGCAAAATGTATCTCAAATCCACAGCTTGTTCTCACGGCCACTTTTAAAAGTCAGACTCTAGTTTTTATCTGGTCTACTAGATAGTCTGCCAGTAAAGCTACCGCTTTCTATTTCTTTTTACAGTGCTTCCCCTCGTCCATGCTTTTGTCACAAATTACATTTCTGGAATACAGATATCTTTTTTTAAAACAAAATCGCTTCTTCAATTAAAAAAACGTTCACGAGGGGCGCCTGGGCGGCGCAGTCGGTTAAGCGTCCGACTTCAGCCAGGTCACGATCTCGCGGTCCGGGAGTTCGAGCCCCGCGTCGGGCTCTGGGCTGATGGCTCAGAGCCTGGAGCCTGCTTCCGATTCTGTGTCTCCCTCTCTCTCTGCCCCTCCCCCGTTCATGCTCTGTCTCTCTCTGTCCCAAAAATAAATAAACGTTGAAAAAAAAAATTAAAAAAAAAAAATGTTCACGATTTTCCACTGCCTGCACCAAAATTCAGATTTCTTACACGGCACTCAAGGCAGTATGTAATTTGCTCCCAATCTATTTTTTTCCACGCTCATTTCTTTCCTACCCCTTCCCCCACCCACCCTTCCATGTCGTTGACGGCATGCTGTTCTGTTGTTCCAAGCATGCCTTGAATTCTTGTACCTCATAGGACCAAGTGTGGTTTTCCCTCTGCCTAGAAATACCTTGTGCATTGTCAAAATTATATTCATGCTTTTAAGCCCAGTTTCAACATCACCTTGTGCGTGAAGTCCTCCCAGACCCGGTTTTCTCTTGTCCCCTGGGAAATCAGTGGCTCCCTGTCCTGTGTTCTTTTTTTTTTTTTTTTTAATTTTTTTATTATGTTTATTTATTTTGAGAGAGAGAGAGAGCGAGAACGCAAGTGGGGGAGGGCAGAGAGAGAGAGAGAGAGAGACAGACAGACAGAATCCAAAGCAGGCTCCAGGCTCTGAGCTGCCAGCACAGAGCCCAACACGGGGCTCAAACTCGTGAGTGTGAGATCATGACCTGAGCCGAAGTCGGATGCTCAACCGACTGAGCCACTCAGGCGCCCCCCTCTCCTCTGTGTTCTTACACCAGCGTGGCTCCCAAACCTGGCTGTGCACTAGAATTAACTGGGAAGTTTTTAGAAGATCCCGATGCCTGGGTCTCACCTCATACCATTTGTACCAGAATATTTGAGGGTCATCTCTTTGCATTAGTCATGCATTTTGACATTCAGGTCCCAGGTGCTTAGAATTTGATAACTTCAAATCTTGATTCATGATTCATGGCACACTCCTATCAACACTGTCCACGCATGTCTCTCTTTCAACTCAATTTTAATAATGTAACAAATACCTGTGAACCTACCACCTGACTGAAGAAGCAGGTTTGTAACCTTTAAGGAGGTTATTATCTAGAAGCTTCTCATCTATTTGCCTGCACCTGAGGCAATCACTACCCTGAAATTTTATGCTTTTGCTTAAAAAATGTTATATATGTGGGGTGCCTGGGTGTGTCAGTCAGTTAAGCGTCCAAGTCTTGATTTCGGCTCAGTTCATGATCTCAGGGTTTGTGAGATCGAGCCCTGCCTTGGGCAGTGTGGAGTCTGCTTGGGATTCTCTCTCTCCCTCTCCCTCTGTCCCTCCTCTGCTTGCACACATGTCCTCTCTCTCTCTTCTCAAAATAAGTAAACTTTAAAAATGTTATATATGTATATACAACATTTAATGTTATATATAATATATAATATATATAATTATATATATAATATATAATATATATAATTATATATATATAATTATATAATATACAATTGCATGTTATATGCATGTTATAATGTTATATATAATATATATGTTATATATAATATATAATTGCATAATACAATATAATTATATTATATATTTATATATAAATTATAGTGTATAATATATATACTCATGGTACCTATTATCTACATCTATATATATCTATAATATATAATATATATATAATATATATATATAATAATATATATACTCATGGTACCTATTATCTATATCTATATATATCTATAAACATATATACAGTGTGTGTGTGTGTGTGTGTGTGTGTGTGTGTGTGTATATATATATATATATAACAGGTACCAACCATATATATTACTAAGTTTTGTTTGTTTGTTTGTTTGTTTTATAAAAGACAGATAGCTCTCCAGGCACTGGCGTTTGTCCAAAGCTCTGGGTGATTCTCGTCCACAGCCAGGGGAGAGCAGCTAGCTCTCAGAGCACTTTGTACGTAGCCTCTATTCCAGATATCTCCCTGGGTCACCTCTGTGAGCCACTGACTAGTCTGTCTTTGGCTCTGACTTTGGGAGCCATGCCTCACTCTGGCTTTTCTGGAGGTAGTCCGTCAGTCCCTGGCCTCTGATCCGTTCACTTAGGGTGCCCTGTTCTCATCTTCCTCTACGTCTAAAATCATTCTGCTGGGCTCTTTCTCTGACGGCAATTTGTCAAAGAAGTCTGTCACCCTCCACCCTGTCTCTGTCCCCTTTTCTGTTTGCTCTTTTGTCTCCGCCCCACTCTCACAGCGTTTACTCTCAATATTAGCAAAGGAAAGCAAGTAAAGTTGCAAAGACTTGTATATGAAAAATCATATATAGGAGAGGAATAAAATGAAAAATGTTCCCTGTATCTTTAGCTTCTAATGACTGGGAAGGCAGAACTGGGGTTTAATGAAACCACAATTGTACAGAAATGGGAAGTGGGTTGTTCTTGAACACGTGGACTAGTGGGACATCTCAGTGAAAGAAATTGGCTTTTATCTCTGAGTACGTATCCTTAGCCCCCCTTCCTTTATTGCTTCACTTAATGATCGCAAATAAACTGTGTGCGGCCAGGTAGATTACATGCCATTTATCGAAACAGGTCACAAACGGTCCACAGGGAAAGCAAGACTCACCTTATTCTGGGTTAACCTAGTTCTGGGACAAGGAATTCCGTTCTGGTCTGTGTCCCCAAAATGTCGAGGTTTTCAAATAACCAACGAAGACGGTGCACGGTGTGACCTGCGGTGTTTGCGTCGTGAGAAAATTCACAAAGATACTTTGGAATAGAGTTGGGACTTCCTTCCTCACCAGATGGCATTGTTGACTGACAGGACAGATGAACCAACAAGGTCTCTGGAGCACCTGCACCTGATTCCTGAGATTTTCCTCATGCTATGGAAAAGGGACTAAAGCAGGGACAAAGATTTTTTTTTTTTTCTCAGCTAAGAGCCATTGATGGAAAAGGTGGAAAATCAGCTGAGTATCACATAAACTTTTTTAAAAAGCCCACTTAGATTTTCCTTTTGTTCCTTTTAATAAGAAATATAACATATTCAATTTCTCTTTTTGCTTCTTTTCTCTTCTTTCCTTTTCTTTCTGTCCTTCCTTCCTTCCTCCCTCCTTCCCTTCCTTCCTTCTTTCCTTCCTTTCTTCTTCTCTTTCTTCCTTCCTTCCATCCTTCCTTCCTCTCTTTCTTCCTTTCTTTTCTTTCTTTCCTTCTTCCCTCCTGCCCACCTTCCTTTTCTTTCTTTCTTTCTTTCTTTCTTTCTTTCTTTCTTTCTTTCTCTTTCTTTCTTTCTTTCTTTCTTTCTTTCTTTCTTTCTTTCTTTCTCTTTTTCTTTCTTCTGTCAAATAGTTGTCCTTTAGTTGTAACGTTAAAAATCTGTTCTCTCCCAGGCAGGTGTATGTGTCAGGATCTTTTCAGTTCTATAAACTACCAACTTACACAGAGACAGACTAAATACATTGAAATGAAGTGTTCTCTGCACTACTAAATTGGGATCTGAAGGTAAGTCTGCTGAGTAAATAAAATAGTATAGTATTCGTAAGTGAAATAGTCCCAGTACTCATACTGTTTTTTTTTTAATGGTTCAAATGCAAAGTATTGTAATAGCTTCCAGTTTGTCTCAGAAAACCAAAGAGGTTCTTATTTAGAAACCACTGCAATAAGCCTGCTATTACTGGGGTGCATTGGAAATCAACAAGTGAATGAAACTGTTGTCTTGGAGTTTGAGTTTATTAAATAACATTTGAACATAATTGGCAGGAATTCTTAAATTCTAAAATTCTTTCCTGTGTCTCTAGCCCATCTGCCAAGCTTATCCTCAGGAATATATTTTTAAAATCTTCTAAAAATGTTTACTGGGGAGAGAGAGAGAGAGAGAGAGAGGCAGAGAGGAAGGGAGACACAGAATCCAAAGCAGGCTCCAGGCTCTGGGCTGTCAGAACAGAGCTCAATGCGGGGCTCCAACTCAGGAACGAGAGATTATGGCCTGAGCCCAAGTCGGAGGCTTAACCAACTGAGCCACCCAGGTGCCCTAACCCTCAGGAATCTTGAACAGTAATGTATTGGGATGCTTTGTGAGTTGGGTCGCACCAGAGGTCTCCAGTCCTGCTTGCACACGTGCCTTGGCAGACGTGTGCACGCCATCCACGCGTGCACAGGGATGTACGTCCACACCCCCAGTGGCTGGCCGGTCCCCAGCCTGGGTCTAAAAGAAACTCTGACTTTTATTTTTTTTTTTTTATTATTATTTTTTTTAACGTTTATTTTTTTGGGACAGAGAGAAGACAGAGCATGAACGGGGGAGGGGCAGAGAGAGAGGGAGACACAGAATCAGAAGCAGGCTCCAGGCTCTGAGCCATCAGCCCAGAGCCCGACGCGGGGCTCGAACTCACGGACTGCGAGATCGTGACCTGGCTGAAGTCGGACGCTTAACCGACTGCGCCACCCAGGCGCCCCGAAACTCTGACTTTTAAAAGGGCCGTTCTCTTTTTGTTTGAAACCATGATCTTAACGTTGAATCCAAAGCCCAGACAAACATGACGTCAGGGGACAGCACAGCAGGGCAGTTTGAGAGGATTAGATTTCTTTAAATTACAAAAACAGTAAGAGCCGGAGGTCTTCAAAATCAACATTTTATAATCCGAGTCACGCTCGTGATTTTGCTCCTTTGCTTAGAAAAACAATATTGTCAGAGTTGACCTCAAATCTGTGTAGCGGCACGTGACCCGGTTGGAGAGAAGTGTGCAAACGCTAAGCAGCATCTAAGCGGGGGTCCTGCTGCCCTTGGGATCCATACCAGGGATGGAAGTTCTGATGGTTGAGAATAATCATATTCTTCACTCGTAGCGGAAGAACATTGAAATAAGAACAATGTATTACATAATACATTGATTTAAAGGTTTACTTTAACATCCATTCATGACAAAAACTCTCCACAAAGGAGGCTTAGAGGGAACATACCTCCACGTAATAAAGACCACATAATGAAAAATCCACAGCTAACATCATGCTCCACGGTGAAAATCTGAGAGTTTTTCCTCTAAGATCAGGAACAAGACAAGGCTCTTCTCACCGCTGCTAGTCAACACAGTACTAGAATCCTCGCCATAGATATCAGACAAGAAAAAGAAAGCAGAGGAATCCAAATCAGTAAAGAAGGACAAAAGCTTTCACTATGTGCAGATGCCATGATGCCACATAGAGAAAACCCTGAAGACTCCATCCAAAAACTAGAGGAAACTGATAAATAAACTCAGTGAAGTTACAGGATAAAAAATTAACCTGCAGAAATTGATTGCATCTCTACACACTAATAACAAAGTCACAGAGAGAGAAATTAAGAAAACAATCCCATGTACAATTGCCAAATTACCAAAAAGAATAAAATATCTAAGAATAAACCTGACCAAGAAAATAATAAGGTTCACCGCTCAGAACCCAAACACTGAGAATAGGTGAATAGACCCTCCACCCACCCCCTACTGACTCACCTGTCTCGTAACCTTCTGAAATTCAACTCAGTGCAGTGATCCTCAAGGTGTGGTCCCCAAGCCAGCAGTGGCAGCACCACTTGAACTTGATGGAAAAGCAAATTCTCAGGTTCCACCCCAGATTTGCTGAATCAGACACTCAGAGGCGGAGTGAGCCAGGAATGCGTGCTTCAGCAACCCCTCCAGGTGATTCTGAGTAGGCTCAAGTTTGAGGACCCCTGGTTTATACACTTCACGATTAGAAAGACCATCGGGTGTCTGAATATAAGCCGACCGTATGGCATGGCTTAATGAGAAGATGTATAAATCGAGAGGGTCTCTGCAACACCTGGCCTTTATTCTTAACATCTTTCTTGTGCCAAAACAAAGGGAGTTATGCAGAGATGGAGAAACTGTTTCTTTCCAGCCAAGGCTCATTGATGTAAAAGGCAGAAAACCAATTGGGTACCATATAAAGGTAAAAAAAAAGAAAAAGAAAACATTTAAGTTATATTTTCTGTTCCTTATAATAAAAAATATATTCAATTGGCTCTTTTTCAGTTAATGAGGAGGAACAGTAAGACAAAGCCGGGAAAAATAACTTGGTTTTCTACTATAGTTATTTAAGGGAGATGTGCCAGATTTTATGAAGGAGCCAATTTTCTTGAAGGGCAGAGGCTTTCATTATATTCCTCAGGTACCTAGCTCACTCCTCAGTCTGAACTAGTTGCATAACAGATAGTCACTAAAATTAAGGGAAAAGATAAAAATAAAATTAAAAAGTAAAAAAAAAAAAAAAGGTGAAAAGAAAAAAATTGAAAAAATACCCCAGGGAGAAATATAAACACGAGATGCTGAGGAAAAAAAATAGAAACGACATAAAGAGCAGGAAGGC
Source organism: Puma concolor (assembly GCF_028749965.1). Classification (NCBI taxonomy): domain Eukaryota; kingdom Metazoa; phylum Chordata; class Mammalia; order Carnivora; family Felidae; genus Puma; species Puma concolor. The sequence continues at coordinate 17,612,828 of NC_141671.1, forward strand.
AATCAAGTAGAAAATAGAACAAAATGGCAGAAGGAAAAAGCAAAAGGGTGATACAAATGAAGAACTGAAATGATTTATAAACTATATCAGGGCGCCTGGGTGGTTCAGTCGGTTAGGCATCCGACTTCGGCTCAGCACATGATCTCGCAGTCCGTGAGTTCAAGCCCCACGTCGGGCTCTGTGCTGACAGCTCCGAGCCTGGAGCCTGCTTCAGATTCTGTGTCTCCCTCTCTCTCTGCCCCTCCCCCGTTCATGCTCTGTCTCTCTCTGTCTCAAAAATAAACGTTAAAAAAATTGATAGGAGTAAGGCTCATGAACTTCAAGTTCAATGATCAAGCTACAAAGGTATACAACATTTCCTCTTTTAGAAATTATTTCTAAAAGTCCGTGTTCAAAATGGCGGCCGAATTTCAAGGACCACGAAGTTGGCTCTTAGGGACACGGGAGTGTCACAGAGTACTCAAGTCAAGGAGGAAAGGTAGCTGTGAGGAATGTGGTAGATGCTGTGTCAACAGAAGAGGGGGGAGGGAGAGTTGGACTTTTTTTTTAATCTTCAATTTTGCTGAGAAAACTTCTCAGAGTTTCAATTTATAACAGCTGTTTCACAGATATGTAAGCATGGGAAACATGGCTCACTGGACCAAGGCCTGTGAATTCTCACCTTGAACCAAAACTCATTTCAGCTTCTTAACCAGTCACCACCCTATTTCATGCCTGGTTTCATCTCAGCAAGGAGCATTTGCTCTGATGCCACTAGTGTGGTAACCGAATAGTTCAAGGGCAGTTGTAAGCAGAGTCGGACTAAGGGGGAAGTGTAATCCGCCCTAAGTGTTGGCGGAAGACATTCCATCCACCCCCAAGAAGGAAACTACTTGTTCAAGAAAAGACATCAGAAAGCATAAACTACCACAACACACACACACACACACACACTCACACACACTCACACAGCAGAGCTGACAGCCACATCTTAGAAGTAGGAAGAATTGACCCAACTCTACAAGACGGTAGTTTTCCCAGCTAACTCTTGCATCTCAGAAATCGCTAGCCCTCCATGCAGCGTAACTGGATGCTAGACCTGTGTTTTGTCACCTCAGGCAATAAACAAAAAGAGGGCACCAAGGAGAAACAACCCACACTGCCATCGTCACCACACGTTATACATTCACGTGTCATCTGTTCAAACCCGTAGAATGTGCGCCACCAAGAGTTAACTATGGACTTTGGGTAATGATGTATCAATACGGGTTCACCAACTATAATAATGTACCACCGTGGTGGGGGACAGTGATAACGGGGGAGGCTGTGCCTGTCCCCACACACCTCTGTCTCCTCCTCTCAGTTTTGCAGTGAACCTTAAACTGCTCTAAAATAACACTGTTAAACACACACACACACACACACACACACACACACACACACTTCCATTCCTGCTTTTTGAATCCAATCAAATGTTTTTCTCTATCACTAGGCTGGAACCTCCGATAATGTCAATGACGAGATCTTTAGTGGGCCGGTGGGAAAATTGAACCTACCTTACAGACAGTTCCCAAACTTCTTAAGCTTGTTTAAACTTGCCATTGATTTGGCAAATACATAAATTGACCTGACAGTAGTCAATCGTTAATCATAGAATGAAAACACACTGAGAAGTTAAACTTTTCTTAAGTTTATTTATTTCTTTTGAGAGAGACAGAGAACTTGAGTGGAGGAGGGGCAGAGAGAGAGGGAGAGAGAGAACCCCAAGCATTGATTGTGTGGCCGTTAAGATATGATCGCACAACAATGGCACTGAGTCAAGACAGATGCGAGGCTGGAACGCACAAACCGTGAGATCATGACCTGAGCCGAAATCAAGAGTCAGAAGCTTAACTTCAGGTGCCCTTGAAGTTTAACTTTTTGCTCAAAGGAAAGCATTACAAGGAAAAGACAGTGGGTAGGTGGGAAGCAATGTGAAACTTATATTTGTTTTACATACACATGTAAAGATGCAAGTATATCCACCTAGGGATGTACGCTATCTTTTAATCTCTACAAAGACACTCCTCTGCTGTCGGGAAAGTTTTCTTTTGAGAGTTGGTAGACTTGGATTTGCACGCATGTCCCACTGGTCCCCTCGGTGCCTTACTGTGCATATCTTCAAAGCAGAGTACTGGGGCAATGTGAAGAAGTCTTTCTTGCGCAGCGCAACTCTCCAATGGGTGATCGTTCTCAAATCAACTGAGCTCAGAAGGCTTGTTCTTGAATTAATCCAACTTACTAGACAAATAATACATAAGGTTCCATGTGAGTATTTTTTATCAGTAAAATAACGGATTTATGGTACTTTCTATTATTCTAATTGGTACACCATTTAAAACATTAAATCAAGAGAAGAGGCAAAAATGATTATGCAGCTGTCAAGATACGATTGCACAACAATGGCCTTGAGTCAAGATTGGGAGGCAGTACATCTGTGCTGGCATGGAAGGCTGATTTATGACAAATGTCCAACATAGTGGTATTTGGAGTTCTTTCCTCAGTTAAAGTGATGGGGTTGATTTTTTTCAGGACCTACCATTAGAGTTCCCACTTAGCATGTCTCTTGTATTTCTGATTCGACTCTAGTAGAAAGCAAAAGAGAGAGGAGGTAATGTAATTCCTAAGTGCCCTTGTACACAGGAAAATAGAGTGTGTTTATGACGAATGTGTTTATGCAGAGCATGTCCTTATGAAAACACATATTTTGAGATCACCTTCTTCTCCTGCTTCATAAGACTTAAGAGAACTAACCTATATTGAGTACCTTCCACGAGCCAAGTATATTATAGACAATGCCTTAAGTGTTCGCAACTAAGTCAAGTAGATATGATTATTTCCATTTCCCCATCCCATTTCCAGATGAGAAAACTGAAGCCACGAGGATAAAACCAGTGGTCAATGTTACCAGACAACTGGCGGGAGAGCTGGGGTAACGAGCCTTGTTCAATTACAAAACCAGAGTACCTCCTATCATACACTCTTGCACCCTTTTCTAGCAATATCGGTTGAAGTTCTGTCTTCTCTCATTGCCTTTTGTCAAAAAGTAACAATTAGATACAACCCCCCCCCCCACACACACACATACATCTCTCCATAAATGTCCATATATGAGTTACAGGGTAGTATAGCGGTGAAGTGCATGAACTCTGGGGCAAAAACTACCTGGGTTCACATAACAACGCTGACCACCTGTGTGCCACTCAGCAAGATGCTTAGCCACCTTTGGGGTCATTTCCCCATTAGTAAAACAGCTATGCTGATAGCATAATCACTAAGAATGGTTTCTGAAATATTTTAAGTGCTGTGCCAGTATTAGCCACGACTGATATCAGTAAGGGCAGAACTCTTGGATAATATTTCTCATTCGGTATATTTTGGCTAGAGTAGTCTGGACGATTAAAATTTAGTGCTACGGAGGCAGAGATTAAAATTGAGACAGACGCATAAACCCGTTAGCTTCCTTTCTGCTCTATGCCCACAGGTTCCCTCACCCCACTCAGCTATGTCAGTGAGTATCATGGGTCAAAAGGGCTCCCTGAATCAGAAAAATTTTACACTCCCAACAAAATACATGACTTGAGGATCAGAGAGTAGGTTAGTCATGAAATGGAAGATGAGCCCTCTACTGTGGTAATTTAAAATACTGACTTCAGGCACCTGTGTTTACAGCAGCATCATTCACAATAGCCAAAAGACAGAAACAATTCAAGTGTTCATCGATAGATGAGTGAGGAGTCCCTGGGTGGCTCAGTCTGTTAAGCCTCCGACTCTTGATTTCAGCTCAGATCATGATGTCATGGTTTGTGCATGGAGCCCGATGCGGGCTCTGAGTCTAACAGCATTCAGCCTGCTTGGGATTCTCTCTCTGTCTCTGTCTCTGTCTCTGTCTCTCTCTCTCCCCCTCTCCCTCTCCCTGTCCCTCCTCCACTCTCTCTCTCTCAAAATAAATAAACTTAAAAAAAACAGATGAATAAAGAAAATGTGGTCTAGCCATATGATGGGATATTATTCAGCCTTAAAAAGGAAGGAATTCTGGGGCGCCTGGGTGGCTCAGTCGGTTGAGCGTCTGGCTTCGGCTCAGGTCATGATCTCACGGTCTGTGAGTTCGAGCCCCGCGTCGGGCTCTGTGCTGACAGCTCGGAGCCTGGAGCCTGCTTCGGATTCTGTGTCTCCCTCTCTCTCTCCGCCCCTCCCCCACTCATGCTCTGTCTCTCTCTGTCTCAGAAATAAATAAACATTAAAAAATTTTTTTTTTAAAAAAGGAAGGAATTCTGACACAGGCAATAACATGGATGAGCTTTAAGGATGTTATGCTAAGTGAAATGAGCCGGTCACAAAAGGACAAATACCGTGTGATTCCAGTTATATGAGATAGCTAAATTAATCAAATGGACAGAGACAGAAAGTGGAATGGCAGTTTCCAGGGGCTGGGGGAGATTGGAAATGAGGAGTTATTGCTTAATGGGTACAGATCTTTGTTTTTACCAGAGAGAGGGATCTCTGGGGATGGGTTGCATAACCATATGAATGTACTTAACACTACTGAACTGTAACTTAAAGATGGTTAAGATCATAAATTTCATGTCACGTGTATCTTACCACAATGAAAAAAAAAAAAACCAATACTGATTTCAGTGAAACCAACTATAGCTGCCGCGGTGGCCCCTGATTTAGTGGGACAGTGTTCTGTTACTGATCTATGAGGTTAACTGAAATCGTCAATGCATTTTCTCATCAGCAGCCAATCTCACTGACACACTGCAGCTGTTGTCTACACTCCACACTCCAAGCAAGAGCCTGGGCCACCCACCCCTTGACCTTTGATTCTTTCCTAGGGGAGCTACAAATATAACTCTCGTATTCAAGGGTACCTGTGGAGAAAACGCAAGTGTGTGTTCCTAGGTGGCCACCCTGTTGAATCCCCTCACCTGTGGGAGAAAAGGCAGGAGTAGGAAAATCTTCCTTATAGGGCAGTGGTGTTAGATCACATAATTGTCAGACGCGTTGTTTCTATTTCTGATGGCATCGTTGGAAGTCTAGGCACCACCCCAGGGTCTCTGCATCTGCACCCATGTTTTTGCATGGTGTATGAATGTGAGGTTTGTGTTTTGGAACTTGGGTCATTAACCCAAGAAAAGAATGGCCGAGTCTCTTAATTAATTAGGACCTATTTAGATTTCTGTGGTCAGTGGCTTCAATAGGAATCCTTTAGCTTAGACTTACTGCCTATGGATTTTTTAAAAATGTGTTTGAATTTCACAAGTACGTGTGAATTACGTATCTTTTAATTCTCCCAGTTGGGAGGAAGGAGAAGGGAGGATAAACATTTTGTGTTTCAATACAAATGAGAGCAACCTTCAGGGCCAGCATATTAATTAACAAATGATTATTCTTCATAATAGTGGAATAGTGTAAAAAGGAATCTATTTTAGTAACAACAATTCCTTCATTCGGACATTAGCATCAATTCTTTATGCTTCCTGACTGCCTACATACTCCAGTGTGTGTGTGTGTGTGTGTGTGTGTGTGTGTGTGTGTGGGAGAGAGAGAGAGAGAGAGAGTGTGTGTGTGTGTGTATGTGTGTGTGTGTGTGCACGGGGGGGGGGCATCTATCATGTGGCATGCTGAAGTGTAATTTGAAACAACAGCAATTCAGAAAGAATTCAGAAAGAATCTTCAGAAAGAAACTTCGTTGTTTTTTTTTAAATATAATTTATTGTCAAATTGGCTAACATACAGTGTGTAAAGTGTGCTCTGGGTTTTCAGGGTAGATTCCCGTGGTTCATCATTTACATACAACACCCAGTGCTCATCCCAACAAGTGCCCTCCTCGATGCCCATCACCCTCTCAATGCCATTTTTCCCTCTCTGTTTGTAACCATTTTCCCCCTCCCCTTCCCCCATGGTCTTCTGTTAAGTTTCTCAAGATCCACATATGAGTGAAAGCATATGGTATCTGTCTTTCTCTGTATGACTTATTTCACTCAGCTTAATACCTTCCAGTTCCATCCACGTTGCTGCAAATGGCCAGATTTCATTCTTTCTCATTGCCAAGTAGTATTCCATTGTATATGTAAGCCACATCTTCTTTATCCATTTGTCAGCTGATGGACATTTAGGCTCTTTCCATAATTTGGCTACTGTTGAAAAAGCTGCTATAAACCTATGAATCAGCACTCCTGTATCCTTTGGCTAAATTCCTAGTAGTGCTATTGCTGGGTGGTAGGGTTGTTCTATTTTTAATTTTTTGAGGAACCTCCACTCTGTTTTCCAGAGCAGCATCCAGATGGCTAACAGACACATGAAAAGAAACTTTGTTTCTGATACCTATCACCCCCACCACTACAAGCTTATTTCAAAAGGGCAGCTGTCAAGAAGTCTCTAGTTGGCTTTACAGAAAATGAAATGCAAAGTGACTGGTGTTTGACTCTGAATGTCTCTTGATTCAAACCATCTTGAAAAGTAGAAGCCTCTCTGAAAACTGAGTGCCACCTGTTAACTGGAAAAGGGCCAAATGACCTCTGACCGGACTGCTGCCAGGGAGGTTTGGCCACGTCTGTGATTTCCATCAGCATCCGCCTTCTCTGGCCCTTCAAGAGGCTGGGGCAGGCCTTAGTTAAGGAGGGGAAGTGGCTTTCAAAACACTGAGATTAAAGAAGTACCAGAATCAAACAGCTTAGTACAATGACCGATTCTCTTTCGCACAATCCTCAGAGCTGACCTGTCCTTGGCCTTCCGAAAGGTTGCTTCCAGAATATTAAGCCGTCAGGGCACTGGGGAGAAGCCACAGCAAATGATGAGGCCACTGGGTGGGAAGACTGGATCTTAACAGCAAAATCAAAGTGATTCTGCCTGTCTTTAAGCCTCCAGAATCGCAGATAGGGCAGCACCGGTCAAGACTGAGCCATTGCCCTAAGAGATCTCGGATCACTGGTTCTCTTCTGAACTTGAGAAACTGGAAGTGGCCTTGCCAGGAACTATTTTAGCAGGGGTCGCAAAGTTTTACGAGAAGAGGAAGCAAGAGCTTTAAACCAAGTTTCCCTTTTGCATTTCACCGAGAACAGGTGTTTGCTTTGCTCAAGGGAAGACTTCCCCGGGGCAGGGGATGTCATGCACAGCTAAGAGCCGCGGTGGGAATGCTCAGCTGTCATACCTGGGATTGGTTCACATCACCAGTGTGATATCACTCCAGTGGCTTTCCCTGAATATGATAATAAACACACGGGTGTTTTATTTATTTAAACACACGTTTAATTAATGTTTATTAAACATCTCATTTAATTTTCATCGCAATGCTATGAAATAGGCATTATGGTCCTCGCTACAGAGATGGGGAAATTGATGCTTAAAGGGCTTGAATAAAATGTTAAGGTGGCAAAACTAAGTGGAGGAGTTGGGATTTGAGCCCAGAAAGTCCAGAGCTTTGCTTTCAGTCACATTTCTACAAGATGAGTGGCACACATTGTATCAGTTGCACAAGGTCACTAAAGAATCCTGGGTGAACATCTGCCAAGCCCATCTGCTAATTTTCCTCTTCTTTCCGGAGCTGACCCATGAGCCTGGAGGTGTGGCCCTGCCTTCCTGCCACCTGACGCGGAGTCTCTCTGCTTCGCTGCTTTCATGTCCTTTCCAAGATTAACATTTTACCTACCTTCTTTCCATGACCTCCCCCCCGCCATGACCAACGCCCTCGACACTGTGTCCTGAATAAGAGAATAGGACAAAAAGTCTTTACCCACGTTTCTGAGTAGAACGGCTATCACTCCGTGGGCTTTTAGAGGGGCACTGTCTATGCAGCCTTAGCTAACTGCATGGTGTCTTCTTTAACCAGAGCTCCACAATATCAAATCTTTTTCACAATGACATAAGGAGGCAGAAAAGAGTCACTTTAGCTGGTGACGATCTACTTTCTCTTTCCAGCTTCTCCTGGATGCCTTTCTCTTTTCTAATGCTTCCATTGCTGGATGTAAGAGGCTGCACTGTGTTGCTGTGTTTAAGATAGATGATAGATAGATAGATAGATAGATAGATAGATAGATAGAATAAATCTAGAGAGATTTAGATATCAAGATAGAAGTAGGTGTTACGATATCAAGACATGTATGTATGTGTATCATTAGTTTGGGTTCCCCCAGAAGCAGCCCTTAAAATAAGGATCCAATGCAAATAGCAAACACTAGTAAGGGAAGGGATAAGAAACAGAGAAGGGAAGTAAACGAAAGAATAATCAAGCAACTTCCCACTGAGGGCAAATGGAGCTTAATTCTGTGGGGGAATGCCGGGGGATTGTGTAAAACTTCCTACCCTATGGCTCAGTCGGTTAAGGGTCTGACTTCAGCTCAGGTCATGATCTTGTGGCTTGTGAGTTCGAGCCCCACATCAGGCTCTGTGCTGACAGCTCAGAGCCTGGAACCTCCTTCGGATTCTGTGTCTCCCTCTCTCTGCCCCTCCCCTGCTCATGCTCTGTCTCTCAAAAATAAATAAACATTAAAAAAAAACAACAACAAAACTTCCTACCCTAAGTGGATCACTACCATCAGCTCAAGCTCCAGCCCCAAATCCACCGAATCAGAACGGGAATTTTTAACAATATCCCCAAGTGATAATCTATGGAGTGCTAGGGCAGAATATGCCTCAACATTACAGTAACTAAGGGGCAAGAAAACTGTGAGATTTATCCTCACCTGACATGGGTTGTGAGCGACTTCTTGGGGTTTGAATTCTCGGGCATTTACGGCTCAGCCTTTGCACAAGGCAGAACATCAGTGCTCCAGTGGCCAGAAAGAAAGTCCTCAGACAATGAAAGGTTTCTTAGATATAAAGTTTAGATTGAATTTCATAATAATCACCACCACAGCTGTCGTGCTGGTTCAACATTAAAGACACATTTAGTAGAGTCAGGTAAGCAGCATTTCATCTAGGCTACATAAAGCTGTTCATTCACCTAGCTGGGAAACACCAGCGTCACCATTTACTTTAGAGGCATTAAAATAAATGTAACATTGTATTTTATCAGGAGTTATTTCAGGCGCAGGCCATGAGTGGGGTCAGGAAATAGGCCTCCAAACTTGAAAAATAATCCTAAATATATTTTTTAAATGTTGAGAGAGAGAGAGAGAGAGAGAGTAGAGAGTGTGCGTGCAAGTGGGGGAGAGGGGCAGAGGAGAGAGAGAGAGAGAGAGAGAGAGAGAGAGAGAGAGAGAGAGAGAGAAAATCTCCATGCTCAACATGGAGCCCAGTGCAGGGCTCAATCCCATGACCCTGGGATTATGACCTAAACTGAAACCAAGAGTTGAACGCTCAACCAACTGAGTCATGCAGGCACCCCTAAATAAGTTTGTATGTTTAAGTACTGGGACCATAGAAAAGTATGAATCCAAAATTTGGGGACACAACAATATATATTTATTCTAAGCTCAAAGTATATGCTCGATACTTCAGCGTCATTACATAAACTACAAAATACAAATGAGTTAGCTACGTTTCCTTTGCTACATCTTTTGTTCAACACAACACAGAATGAATTTTAAAATGTTCAAAATATTGTAAAATTACATTCATTCCTCGTTTATCAGCCAACTCTCAAAATGGAAAACTTTTGCTCAAAAAATGAAACATTAACGCATATGGTATATTCTTAACTTACATTAAGTAATGAAACCCTACAAAATATGTTCTTCTTATGACCCTTTCTCTTTGTTTCTCTCTCCTCTGTCTGCCCTGTAATTCCAGCCATTGACGTGATGAAATAAGTCTCTGAAATAAGTCTTCCCTGGGTACCCTGAGCATAGCATTTTCCGTGCACTTCCTCACATTAAAAGTTAGCTGCCTGCTAGAGAATAAAACCTAGTGAAATCCTGCTTTTGCACAAGTGCTGTCTCTGGTTTCATGAGTTGTTTCTTCTCTGGCAAGGACAGTGAGGAAGACATCAGAGGCTTTCGATCATGCATATCTTTTTTTTTTTAATTTCTAAACAATGTTTTATTATTTTTGAGGGAGCGAGAGAAAGAGAGAGAGGGAGACACAGAATCTGAGCTGTCAGCAGAGAGCCCAACACGGGGCTCGAACTCATGAGCCATGAGATCATGACCTGGGCTGAAGTCGGACACTCAACTGACTGAGCCCCCCAGGCGCCCCAGTCATGTCTGTCTTTATACAGCATGGTTGACAGACTCACTGATATTGAAAAGAAAAGTTCTGCCAAATTTCACAATTCATTCCTCATTCTATTCTGAATTTCAGTTAAACAAAAAAAGCCACCTTAGAATAACAATTTGGGTATTTTCCTCAAAGAAATAGATTCTCCCTGTCCCCAAAGCGTGTGCAGAAGATGAGTTGTAGAGACGTAGAGGTGGGCGGGGGTCACGTACCAACAAATGATGCATCTGAGACCCAAGCTGCCAGTACAGAATGGGATGAAATCTTCAGGATGAGAGTAAATCCGAGAAAACCAAAGGTCTGAAACTAAGTGGGTTTGTATCAGAAACTAGATGGGTTCTAGACCAGTGCTCTCCAACAGAGATGTAATGTAAACCACGTACACTATTCTAAACGATTCTAAACGTTCTAGTAGCCCCATTGAAAAAGCGAAAAGAAGCAGATATAAAGTGTATCTAACTACTATCTTATTTAACCCAATATGTATAAAATGCTGTCATTGTTAATATTCATGAAATACGTAGCATTCTCCTTTTTTTCATACGAAGTCTTCAAACTCAAGTGTGAAATGTCCACTTTGTAGCACATTTCAAGGGCTCAGCGCCACCTGTGACCACTCGCCATCATGCTGGTTAGCTCAGTTCTAGACAACCTATTAATAAATTAAATTGCCTTTCAACTATTTGCGGGATCCTTAACAGCCAGATCAAAAACACTAGCTGTAATCGTGTAGCCAAAGCTTCATTTTTATTATAGGGAGGTCTGACCTCTTTCATTTATACTTAGAATTCCAGCTACCTCACAGACTTTTCTCTAAGGATTGTTTTGTCATCCAATTCAATTTCACATGCTTTCATTCATTCTAAACACATGTTATGAGCAGTACCTCCGTCCCCCGCCCCCCAACACACACACATAACCTGAATTATCCTACCCTCTTACCCCGGGAATTGCTTTAAATTAGAAAAATACTTTAATTCTGATTCGCTTTTTAGCACGGAATGCTCTGCTTACAAATGCCATCGGTGTAAGGTACCAAAAAACCCTTATTTCAAAGCTTCACTAGGTCTTTGTGTGGCCCGAGGAGAGGCACCAAAAAGCAAATGGCTGTTGTTAGAAAAAGTTACATGTACTAGGGCTCGTTTTTTTTATGTGCTCTGGGTCTCTGGTCAAATTCTGGAATTAGGAAGGAGACAAAGGGCGGCCTGTCACTTCAGTGCATAATCATATATATCGCCATCCCCTCAAGGGAGCAGTGAGAGCACACTATACTATGTTGTAATTAGAGAAATGTTTCTCATCCCTAGCATGGATCTTGGTCGTGATGTTTGGAAAACTTCATGTCTCTCCCGAGAGAATAGTTACCTATGAGATGACCCAGAAAGAATAAGAATAAAGCAAGTTTGTGCATTACACTACCAGGGAAATCTCAAAGAGCACTGAACCTGGAATGCCAACATTTATCCCGAACTGTCCCTAAACAAAAACCCTGTCTGCCAGTGATACTCTGGCTTAATTGGGGAAACGTCTTGCTGCAAGCGATTGCCCTAAGGATCGTATTGGTTCAGGTGTGCAAATGGGTGCAAGGGGATTCTAGGACATTCCTGATGCCAGTGAGTATGGGGTGCATTTCTCCAAAGGGAGATGAAGGTTCACGTTCTGGTGGTTTGCAAACGAAAGCCCCCCTCAGGGGGACATCGACCTGAGAATTGGGGGACAGGGCAGGGCACACTGGGCCTATCTGTGAAGGGCTTAACCCTCTGAGTGATTTTCTCTTGGACCAGTAAAATCATCTTGTAAAGCATACGCTATGAATGCCTCCGACGTTGTATTCTTTTACAGCTTTTCCAATAAAACTCTCATGTGATAGAATAAAGGCAGGACCAGCTACATTATTTGCAGGGCCAGGGCAAAATGAAAATGCAGGAATCCTTGTTTAAAAAAAAAAAATTAAGAATTTCAACAAAATGTGGCACATACCTACAACGAAATATCGTTCAGTCTTAGAAAGGAAGGAAATTCTGACGAATGGTCAGGAACAAGCGCATGATACTAAAAACAAAAGAAACATTTTAAAGCAGTCAGAATAGGGGTGTCTAAGTGGCTCAGTTGGTTAAGCATCTGACTTTGGCTCAGGTCCTGATCTCGCGGTTCACGAGTTCGAGCCTCATGTCGGGCTCTGTGCTTACAGCTCAGAGCCTGGAACCTGCTTCAGATTCTGTGTCTCCCTCTCTCTCTGCTCCTCCCCCATTCATGTTCTGTCACTTCCTCTCTGTCAAAAATAAATAAAAACATCAAAAATTAAAAAAAAATAAAAGCAATCAGAATAAAAGGTAGATTACCTTTTATCAGACTAAAGGCAGAATTCTCATTAGCATTACAAGAGACCAGAAAGCAACAGAATAATGCCTTCCAGTAATGGGAGAAAGTGGTTGTCAACCGGGAAAGTTCCATCTAGCTCAATTATTATTCAAGAACAAGGCGAAATAAAGACAATTTCAAACAGATGGAGCCTGACAGTTTACAAATCATGGACTTTCCATCACTGAGAGAATGAAAAAAGGATGTACATTAGTAGGAAGGAAACTAATCCCAGGAGGAAAAAAGGGCATGCAAGAAATATTTTATAGTTTTTCATTCTACCTCCATTGTCTCTTATAATTTTTTTTAATTTTCTATTTCTTGTTTCCTCTGTGCTACATTATGAATACTTTCTTCATATTTTTCTAGTTTACTAATTCTGTATTTAATTGCTAACCCTGATCTGTGATGGTTAGGATTAAGTTCAGGTAAAGTAGTAGAAAAACCCGTTTTTGCCATGGCTTTAAAAAAGAAGAAATTCAGCTTTCAGTAAGATGGAGTAACAGGGGACTGGATTTGTTCTCCCGTCTGGGGAGGAAAGAAACACAGACAACACCTATAAGGAACAACAGTTTTCGGGGCTCCTGGGAGGCTCAGTTGGTTAAGCGCCCAACTCTTGGTTTTAGCTCAGGTTATGATCTCACGGTTCATGAGTTTGAGCCCCACATGGGGCTCTGCACTGACAGTGTGGAGCTTGCTTGGGATTCTCTGTCTCCCTCTCTCTCTGCCCCTCCCCCGACCTCTCTCTCTCAAAAATAAATAAATAAAAATTTAAAAAAAGAAGCAATAGTTTTCAAGACTCTGGACATCAGGTAATAGAAGATAATGATCCTGAATGAAAAGGAACAAGTAAAGTAAGTCCTATGATCACTCCAGCTTGTTGCCGTGAGCGAGGTCTCATCTTGGGCTGTGTCACCAAGAGAGAGAGCTCAAGTACAGCCTACTGGAGTCTGATTTGAGACTGAGGATCTCAGGAGACCAAGACAGATAGAGGTCGCAGGACAGAACACTGAGGGGAGGAGAGCTGTGCACAGACGGAAACGCAGAACTCCACAGAAGGTTCTCCTGCAGTAGTCAGCTGAGAAATAATCGCATGTGTGTGAGGAAACCATCTGAAGCTAGCAAACGAACAACCCGAAATGTTCAGAGGAAATAGCTCCTGAGCTCACACAGGCCGAGGAATAGTGCCCATTCCCAGAAGTTGTATTAAAAAAAAAAAAACATATGATTCATGGGGCACCTGGGTGGCTCAGTTGGTTGGGCATCCAACTTCAGCTCAGGTCATGATCTCGTAGTTTGCAAGTTCAAGCCCCATGTGGGGCTCTGTGCTGATGGCTCGGTGCCTGGAGCCTGCTTGGGATTCTGTGTCTCCCTCTCTCTCTGCCCTTTCCCTGCTTGCACTCTTTCTCTCTCTCTCAAAAATAAATAAAACATCAAAAAAAAATTTTTTTTAAACCCTCTGATTTGTGAGGCGTGGGGTAGAGTACATGGAGAGGTGGGTGAAGGAGTTCAAGAGATACAAACTTAGAGTTATAAGATAAATAATTCTTGGGATGTAATGTGCGGCATGGTGACTGTAGTTAACGCTATTGTATGTTCAAAAACAGCTGAGAGTAAATCTTAAAAGTTCTCATCCCAAGAAAAAATGATAACTGTCTAGTGGTGGATGTTAACTGAATTTATTGTGGTGATCATTCAGCAATATAGAATTCAGGTATAATATATATGATATTGTATATATGACATACTATACAATTATTATTACATATTATATATATAATCCTTATGCTTACACCCAAAGCTAATACAATATTGTATGTCATTTACATTTCAATAAAAAAAGAATAGACCTGAATACCTCTACATCTATAAAAAGAACTTCAATTTGTAGTTAATAAAGAATATTATAGGCCCAGATGGCTTATGGGGGCAAAACATAGATCTGATATACGGTTTTCACTGTCTAGACTTCTTGCTTATTTTAGATTCATCTAACGCATGAAAGACAATGGGACATTTTCCAAGACTAGTAAGAGCAACATATAAGTAGGGCTCATGAATTCTACCAAACATTTGCAAATAATACCATTTTTACACAAACTTTTCTAGAAATTAAAGAGAATACTTCTAAACTCATTCTATAAAGCTAAAATTACTTTGGTAAAAATATTACAAGACAGGAAAACTTTGGATCAATACTTCTCCTTAACTTAGGTGTAAGAATTCTTTTTAAAAATACAACAAATCAAATGTAACAAAAATTAAAAAGCATATTTTGAGCAAGTGAGATTTATATCAGGAATGCAAGGTTGGTTTAACATTTTAAATACTATCAATGTAATTCACCAAACCAAAAAAGAAAACCCACATAATCATCCCTGCAGATGTAGGAAGGTCTGACAAACCCAACATCTGTTTCTATTAAAACCTCTTCAGAAACTAGGAATAGAAGGGAACTTCTTCAACTCAATAGAAGACATCTACTGACCTACAACTACCATAAAACTCAATGGCAAAAGACTGAATGCTCTTCTCGATATGAAGATAAAGATGAGAATGCTTGCTCTCACCCCTTGTATTCAACACCATATTGGAGGCTCTAACCAGTGTAATAAGGCAAGAGGAAGAAAGACAAGGCATCATTTTAAAAAGGAATAAAAGCTTTTTGGTTTTTTTTAAGGCAACATGAATGTCTACATAGAAAACTCAGTGTAGTCTACGGGAAAGATACTAGAATCAATCAGTTAGTTGAACAAAGTTTTGGTATACAAGATCAATATACAAAAGTGAATTATATTTCTGTAAACTAGCAATGAATAATTGAAACATCGAAAAGCAATGACATTTACAATAGCATGATACTATGTGATATTTAAGGATAAATCTCGGGGCTCCTGGGTGGCTTGGTTGGTTAAGCATCTGACTTCGGCCTAGGTTATGATCTTGCAGTTCATGGGTTTGAGCCCCTTATAGTATTGGGCTCTGCACTGGCAGCTCAGAGCCTGGAGCCTGCTTTGGATTCTATGTCTCCCTCTCTCTCTATGCCCCTCCCCTGCTTGTGCTCTCTCTCTCTCTCTCTCTCAAAAATAAATAAATAAACATTAAAAAAAGGGATACATCTGACAAAAGAAGTGTCCTGGAAACTATGAAACCATGCTGAGAGAAATTAAAGAGGGATAAAATGAATGGAGATATGTATTTTGTAAGTCAGAGGATTCAACATTACGAAGATAATCAATTTTCTCCAAATTGCTACCTACAATCAGTGCAATCCCAATAAAAATCCCAGAAGCCTTTTTTTTTTTTTTTTTTTTTTTTTTTTGGTAAAAAACGAAAGCTGATTCAAAAATTCATTTGGAAATCCAAATGACCCAGAATATCCAAAGCAAATGTGGGAAAGAACAAAATTGAAGGCCACTAATTAATTTTGAGTTATCAGGGCATTCGAATGGCAAAAGGAAAATGAACACTCAATAGTAAGCGTGCCCAAAGTTTGTCCAAATAAAAAGATGTGAAACATCTGTTGTGTTGAGATGTAGTAATTAACAAAATAGATTGGTGTGGCATCACATAGATTGGCAAAGGATCACATAGACTGGGCCCAATAAACACTTGCTGGATATAATCAAAATTGGTCAGATAGCAGTCTTGAAGGTTGAGGACACATTAGAAATTAGCTGCTTTCAAACTTGATTAACACAATTTTATTCATTTATGTATTATTTTTACCCCACTCACTTCTTTAAAAGACTTGAAGTAGCTGGTAATTAACTAGGAAAGTAGCCAAAGACTTGTTACCCAACATATATATTTTTTACCCTTGTGTATTTTCCTAATTTGTCTTTCATCAGACTAGAGGTTCCTGAGTGCCTTCCACTTTACAATACTAAGTAAAACATAGATCTGATATATGGTTTCCACTGTCTAGACTTCTTGCTTATTTTAGATTCATCTAATGCATGAAGGACAATGGGACATTTTCCAAGACTAGTAAGAGCAACACATAAGTAGGGCTGTCGTCATAGTCCTTCTTGTGTTAGGAATTTTCCCGTCATTGTTCCAAGAAGGCAAACACTTGGGAACCACACTGCAGGAAATGAATGGTTTCATGTAAATAGCCATTTGCCACACAGTCCAAAGTATCATAAAGTGTCTTACAATGATGCATTTCCTACTCAGCATCTTCCCTTCCTGAAGAAAGTTTGATCCTTTCTAGAGGAGAAAATGGTGACTGGGGATTTACATTGCCTCTTGAAGAGATTTTCTCCATGTTTATGAAAAATTATACTGGCAATTAATGATGCTTAACATTAGGCATTACGGTGATCTTTTAGGTACACTGCTGCTTTTAATAGGAATCGAAAAAGTCTTTCATGTGTCGTGAAAATACTGTAGGTTGATGAGGGGGAGTGTCTGATCCATGGGTCTGATGTATGCTTGTTTGGGATAGGGAACAGCACTTTCCATCTGAATTTTAAAAATAATAATAAATGTGACCAAAAAAAAAGCACCATATACTTTCTTCCAAATGGGCAAGGTAAGCATCCTTATCTTTTCGAGAACTTGGATACTGGACAATTAAAGGCTTCCTACATTTGAATTCTGTTCTCATTTTTATGTTGCCTATAGTGGCCTTTCTACATACAGATAACATTTCTTTCTGCCTCTCATCGACTGTTGTTCAAACTCCCTAGGATGTTTCACCAGGACCTTCACGAGGACCTTCTGGTCCTTGCTTACCTCTCCAACTTCATTTTTTTTAATCCTGCAGGAACACACACATATGTGCATGCTAGCCTCCCTCTCTCTGCTATCTCCATCCCACACTACCTGATGAGGCACCACATTCACACCCAGTAAGGTGGTCATATGGAAATCATTTCAGTTCCATAATGGCCTAGGTTTCCACCAGATGTTGGGCCTTTGCCCATGTTGGTCTATCGGCTTAAAATAGTGTTCCTCATATACTCTTTGTTATGGACTGCATGTTTGTGTCCTTCCCCCTGCCCCCAAAATTCATATACTGAAATTCTAACCCCCCCAAAGGGCAGTATTCGGAGATAAGGCCTTTGGGAGATGATTTGGTTATGAGGGTGGAACCTCCAAGATGGAATTAGTGTCCTTGTAAGATAAGGAGGAGAGCTAGACCTTTTTCTGCCATGTGAGAATATAAGAAGGTAAACCAAGAAGTGGGTTCTCACCATAACCTGACCATGGTGGTACCCTGATCTTAGACTTCCAGTCCTCAGTGCTGTGAGAAACAAACGTTTGTGAGTTAAGGCTCCCAAACATTGAGTAGTTTGTTTTAGCAGCCTCAACTAACACTGTCTTTGTTTGGCTAACTTCCACTGAACCTCAATTTCAGGTTACTGGGCACTTCCTTTGAAATGCTATTGGTTGATCCTCCCGTCAAGATTAGGACTCCTTGTATGTTAACATATCCTCACCTACCATAACACTTATTTTACAGTGTTTTGGAGCCACTGTATTTTCAAAAGATGGCCACACCTGTATCTCTGAGCCCACGTGCTTTTACCCTGCTGTCCTCCATCAAGAGGTGGAGGGCAGAAGTTGGAGGAGCCTAATTCTCCTTCCCCAGAATCCAGGCTGGCCTTAGAAGCCAATAGAATATGGTAGAAATGATGGTCTATGTTTTCCAAAGCTGGATCAGAAAAGGCCCTGAAGCGTTTTTGTGTTACTGTCACGACGCTCTGGGGGAAGCCAGTTACCATGTGAGAAGCCCATCGCCCTAAGACTGTTACACTGGAGAGGACACTCACATGTGTTCTCAGCTAACAGTTAAGCAACAACTGCCAGCCAAGTTAGTGACGACATCTCCGGCTAATTTCATCCCCTGGCCATTAAGTCATGCTCAACACTGCATCTTCTCAGCTAAGGCCCAGACATCATGGGCTCTCGTACCTTGTTTAAATTCCTAAGCTGCAGGGCTGTGGGCATAAGAAAGTAGTTTAAGCTGCTAGACCTGGGGATAATTTGCTACACTGCCCTAGTAATGAAGCGACAATTATGAAACGGAGGTTCACTTACGTAGGCTGCAAGATCCCACACCAGACTCTACAAGCATGAGGACGAGGACTATATCTGATTTGTTTACCATTGTAGCCTCGGCTTTTAGCTCAATGCCTGGCACATAATAAAGGGCTGGATAAGTAATCTTAACGAAATATATAAATGAATGGAAGGATGCACGCCATCTTCCTCTAGCTTTGGGCTTACCCACGTCTTGCTCACACCTGAAGTTTGGTGATCTAGTTATAGCCGTTTGCCCAAGATCCTGCTTTTTTCTTATCTGTGACGTTCTATATCATTAATTCCCACAGTGTTCCTCTTGACCGTTCCTTGATTAGTGTTTGGAATGATGAAGTGGCCCAGAGAAAGGCCTTGGACCAGGTGGGTCTCAGGAGGCCTGCCTGGTACAGCCCCCAAGTGGCCCTCCTTTCCCCAGAGGGGGTGAAGTGAGGAATTACAAGAAGCCAGTAACCCTCTGAGGTCTGTGAACTTGACAGTGGTCTCCATGAGGGTGCAGAGATGTTCATTTGCCACATACTGCTCCTCTCTTTCTTCTGACCCTCCCAGGGCGTGGGGATGGAAGAGATTACAGAGAGAGAGCAAGCCCACCAAGAACATCATCAACTCTGTGCTCCAGGAGTGTTAGCTGGTGGGGGGCAGGAGGTCGAAGGTGAGGGGTAAGGAATTCGGGCACTCTGCTGTATGAGATAATATCCACGCCTTAAAAAGTCTGTCATCTTCCCTCTCCACCCAAACCCTTTCTCTTCCCTTACACATGCTCACTCTCTCTCTCTCTCTCTCTCTCTCTGTCTCTCTCTCTCTCTCTCACACACACACACACACACACACACAGAGCCAGGAGGAAGCCTAGCATCCTGAATCACCTCTGGTTGTATGTAGAATGGGCGTAGCCTTCCACACTTAGCCCAGTCATAGAGATAAAATAAAAATAAATAGAATAAGGAGAATAGAAAGAGAAGGGGGAAAAGAAGGGGAATAAGGGCTTTTATTTCATGTTTGTTATGTGCCATGAAACAAAATACAAGCCTCTTTGCGTAATGCCATTCCATTTGAAGCAGCAATTCACAGAATAGGTCTAATTTCTAATTTGCAGGCAAGAAACCTGCTGTTCAAATTGTTTAAGTAACTTACTCAAGATTGCATAGTCAAGGCAGAAACCAGAATTTGCAGCCAGATCTGGCTGTCTCTAAACTCCATGCTCTTTCCATTCAACTGGTCTACAAGGGGGTTCTATAAAAGTATCCCAGGTATCCAAATAGCCCACAGGGAGAATGTTCAAGAAGGATCACGACATGGGGTCGCGTCGGTTCTGACTCTGTGCGGATTTGGACCCCATGTTACACCACCTGCTTGATTTCCATTCCTGCTTACACAACTACCTGGGTGTCTAAACACAGCTCGGAACTCCTGGCTGATCTGGAGTACAGAGTCTTGGCTGCACCTGCAAAGAATTCAGGCTGTGAGATTCCAACACAGAGCATTGCACCATAGAGGAGATGGTTGAGAAATCTAGCTGATGGCTTCCAGCCACACATTGCTTCATACCCAAGAATGCATTTCTGTTTCTGGCAAAAGACAAGTGACCTTCCGCGATCCATTCTGGTCAACCACATTAGCTATTCTGATCATAGCAGCCACTGTGAACTGAGTTGGTTTTCTAGACTCCCCATTATACAGTGTATACACCAGCTCCATTTGCTAGGGTGACACAGTCAGTGATTTCTTCAACGTTTACAATAAGTGATAAGAAAACAAAGAACCACAACAAAGTGCCTTGGTGCTGGATCAAGTCACTTAAAGATCACAAGGAATTCTCAAAAGTGTCCTATTGCTACCTTGAAACATGGGCTCGGGCTGCTGAGAACGTGGCCAGTGGTCTCTGACTGTCAGCCACATTCCAGAACCGTAAAACGAGGAGTGACCTTCCAGCAATTTCTTTTAATTGTTTGCTTTATTTTTCCTATTCAGCAAACATTTCCTGAGCATCTGCTTGGCCACTGACCCCTATCGAGGACACCAAGATGCAGGGAATGTGATCTGTACCTTCAGAATGTTACAAAATGTTGGACAAAGGATAAGTAATCAGCTAACACATGCCCCAGGGTTTTGTTGTTGCTGTTGTTTTCACTTGAGACATTGATTGCATTGGTAGGGGATTAGGGAAACGGTGGAATGAACGATACAAAGCTTGAAAGGGAGACCGGACATTGCAGGTAACAGGACCCCTTAGAACTCCCCACTCTCACCCTCACAGTCCATAGATTCTGTGTCGACTTTTTCATAATCCTTCTCTGGGGTGGCCCAGTCTTGCCTAAGAACATTCCTGAAATTCAAGGGAAGCATGTGGAAGGGAGCAGTCTATTCCAACAGGCAGTTACATATTTTATTTTGATCAAGGGTTTACTCCGGTTTGATTCAGCTCAACCTTTGAAGTCCCATTGTGACCTAGACATTAAACTACAGAGCAGAAATAAATGGTCCTATATCCTGAGTTTAGCTAGCTCCCCATACCTAGTGATTATAGAAAAGAAGTTACATATTTCAGCAGATTGCTTTGTCATTTACGACCCTTTGTTGGGTCAAAATATAATTTCTCATAACATATGCATTGTGATTTTTAGTTCTCAGAGTCAGAATATATGGTCGAGTATATAATTAAAATTGACGACAACTTACACATCAGTTACTGTGTTAATCAGTGGTATTCAGGCCCTTCCGTTTTAATACATCTCATATGGTCACTTTCTCTGAATGTTGTGGAAAAAAATTAAAAACCTTTCTCTATAAATCCTACTTTTTTTAATGTTTATTTATTTATTTTGAAAGAGGGAGAAGGAGAGTGCACACACTCATGAGCAGAGAGAGAAAGACAGAGAGAGAGAGAGAGAGAGAGAGAGAGAGAGAGAGAATCTCAAGCATGCTCCGAGCTGTCAGCACAGAGCCTGACTCGGGGCTTGATCTGAGCCAAAATCAAGAGTTGGGCACTCAACCGACTGAGCCACCCAGGCCTTTCAGCAAATCCTACTTTTTAGAATATGATGTAAGAAGTTGAATTTTACCCTCAGAGCTGCTTGACTAAGCCACGTTACTCTATCTTTGGGATGGAAAATTCTGGAATTCCCAGTGGTGATGGTTTACATTAACTTTAGGGAGAAGGAGGGAATATAGGAGCAAGTGAGAAAGAAATAAAAGAAAACAAAACTTTAGCTCCAGAAGAAAAGACAGAGGTGGGTAAGGGAATTTAGAAATAGGAAAGAAAAGACAGAACGCTATTAGAAAAAAAAAATCTGAACGGCAGCCTGATTTATTGTAATTCATCATATCTTCACTCATATCCCCAAAATAGGATTCGATGTAGCTCTAGGCAAATGGCATCAAACACCAAAAGCAACAAATGACTCATAATTTAGAAAACCAGTTGAATGAGCTGTAAAAAATGGGTCCAAGTTTATTTTTAGAATTTCATAGAGCGGTTTTCATTTTCTTTGAACAATACGTCAGAATATACAATGGCGTTCTCTAGGGTCTGAAAAATATATTTAAAGACACTGTGAATTCTATTTTAACACGGTACACTTCACTTTTGATTTTTTTTTAGTTAAGTGCAGAGAACATTACAAAAGCACTCCGTAGTACCCTAATATCTTTCCAGTCGTCGAGAGTTCATTGTCAACACCCCCAGCTGTGGTCTGCTGTATGTGGTAGTCACATTTAACGGGCTTGACTTTACTGAGTCTGTGTTTTTATTTCTCCACCAGTGCCTTCCTCACTTGACTTTCAGCTTATAGTCATTCACCACATAAAAATACCAGAGCTAATAAGATGATTGGACGAAAATGCAGAAAAATAACCATGTAATATGTAATGTGCCATAAATGCAGTGGACACATATTATATATTATAGCAAAACCTTGGTAATTGCCTGTCTGGTTTAATTTTCAGCTGAGTAAAGGGAAAACATTCCAAGGTTGCACTATCTTTTTCTCTGGTATTATTATTATTACAAATATCTGTATTGGTCAGGGAACCACATGAATCCATCACTGAGTTTCATAGTTTTCAAAGATTCTGGAATTAGAAGCTAACCTAAGGTAAAACACTTAGCTGTGCACAGATTTCCAGAGTTTTCTTACTTTTCTCATCCAAAATGAATTTCAAATTAACCTTTAAATAATAAGAAACAAGAGTTCCCTAGGAAATTGTGGGGTAGCTAAACCCCAGGGTAGGGAGGGGGTAGGACACAGGGTGAAGACATTATGTTCTTACTTATCCCTGTTAGCAGATGGTTTTAAAGACGAATGGCCTTGGATCTTGGAGTCTTTCCTCTATGCGTGTGGAGAAGGAGACATCATGATTTAGGAGTCGGGGTTGGGGGGGGGGATAGTAAAAACTTGGGCAAAATTCTGGTATGTACCAATTCCAACCTCTCATTTTTCCTTTTTTTTTTTAACCCCTATCCCCCAACTTAAAGTCCGAGGAGAACTTGGCTTGAGAAGGCAGCTCAAGGTTTCTATAACCATCTAGTGGGTACGCCAGCTGCTAGAGATTTGGGGATAAAGGACCCCGCGTCCCTGTCTGCAGATAATTTAGAGTTTAAGTGGAGCGGTGAGTACTAACTCCCCAGGACTGTCATTAACAAAGCACCACAAAGCTGGGTAGCTTAAACAATAGAAATTTATTCTCGCACAGTCCTCGAGGTTAGAAGGCTGAGACCATGTGTTGGCCGTGTTAGCTCCTTCCCGGGGCTGGGAGGGAGAATCTGTTCCACTCTGTTCTCCTAGTTTCCACCCTAGTGGGATCGAAAAAGGATATTGGAACAGTTAAAAGAATACAGCTGACCTCCGAACAATGTAAGGGTTAGGGGTGCTGACCAGTTGAAAAGTATAACTTTTGATTCCCCCAAAGTTTAACTCCTAAGAGCCTACTGCTGACCGGAAGCTTTAACAATAACATAAACAGTCAATTAAAACATAGTTTATATGTTATATAAATATATTACAGATATTTAAAATATTAAATATATGTATTAAATATACATATTGTTATATGTATTATGTTCTGTATTCTTACAATAAAGCAAGGTAGAGAAAAGAAAATGTTATTAAGAAAATCATAAGGAAAATACATTTACAATACCGTACTGTATTTATAAAAACAAACAAACAAACAAACAAACCTTAACACTAGGGGCGCCTGGGTGGCTCAATCGGTTAAGCGTCCGACTTCAGCTCAGGTCATGATCTCACTGTTTGTGTTTGAGCCATGTCAGGCTCTGTGCTGATGGCTCGAAGCCTGCAGCCTGCTTTGGACTCTGTGTCTCCTTCTCTCTCTGCCCCTCCCCTGCTTGTGCTCTGTCTCTCTGTGTCTATCAAAAATAAATAAACGTTAAAAAAAACTTTTTTTTAAAAAACCCACATGTGAGTAGACCCACAAGTGCCATTCAAGCCCATGTTGGTCAAGGGTCAAGTGTACAGTAAAAGATTGTAATTACGTACTGGAAATATTCAGTGAATATGGAGAAGAAGGGTGGTATATTCAGAGATGAGAGCAGTTTTCTATTCAGCAAGTACAGTTTGTCTTAGGCAGTTCAGGCTGCTATAACAAAATGCCCTGGACTGGACAGCTTACACAATTCACACTTGTTTCTCACAGCTCTGGAGGCTGGGAAGTCCAAGATCACCCTTCTAGAAGATCCAGGATCTGGTTGAGACCTCTCTTTTTAGCTTGTAGGTGGCTGCCTTCTCACTGTGTCCTCACACAGTAGACAGAGAGCAAAGCTCTGGGCTCTTCCTCTTACGAGGGCACTAATATCATCTTGCGAGCCCCACCCTTATGACCCCATCTAAATCAAATTACCTCCTAAAGGCTCCACCTCTGAATACCATCACATTGGTATTCTATATATGAATTTGGGATGGGGCACAAACATTCAGTCTATGATACACCTTCTGCTAATGTTAACAGGAGAAATGAATGCACAACGCAAAAGAACCGACCGATAAGGTCTTTTGCGCCTCCCCGACCCCCACCCCCGCCACCCCAAAGCCCATGGACTTGATCAAAATAAACCACAAGACTGTGCTTTAGTCAATCCAGTGTGTGATCAGTTAGCAGGGCCCGGATAATGGTCCGTCACACAGTGTAAGAGCAGACCTAGCTAAGACCGCCTCTTATTACACAGCCATGCAAACAGAAGCTACTCCAGAAACCCATTGGCCTGCCCAGCTCAATGCTACAGAAGGGGGAATGCAGCTCTTCCCCAGTGTGGGCATTAACAGTCTCAGCTGGATTGAGGAGAAGTGTGCCATGTCCTCCCCAGCTGTCCTGTGATTCCTGGGCTGCTATTGCCCCATCACTGCGGTCACCTGACGTCATGGTCCTCCCAGAAGCCTATGATCTGTGCTAATTTAAGACGGAAGACCTATGCCATGTTGCCTCCTTCACCTCAGAACAAAACTCATCATTCCCCAATACCTTAAAATGCACATCCAGCCTCAGGATGTGATAAAAGTTCACCAGATTGTCAAGTAAGCCACCAAGATTAGAGAAGGTTATATGAGGGCTGAGAAGTTTAACCGAGTCTGCGCTAAACAAAATAAGGTAGAAATGGAGATCTCACTGGTTGCATAATCATCAATGTATTTTTTTGCAAACAAAACCTCAGCATTCCTTTAAAGCAGTGTAGTAATCAGGAAGGAAATAAGCTGATTTCATTTGTTGTTCTCTTACATCATCAAGAGTCTTGACCATGTTTTAAGCCAAAAAAAAAAAAAAAAAAAAAAAAAAAGCCAGTATACGTGCCATTCGCCATGTTTTGGAATAAACTGTGTTGGTGGGATGGAGGAGACTGGTTACAAAAAGCAAAAGATAGAGTCTACACATAAGACCCTGTGTGCCAGAGAACAAGGTCAATAATTAAACAATGCGGCTGACCATAATTTGGCTTCCAAGATCCAGATTCTGGGCCATTGAGCAACTGTGTTCCCAACCCCTGGGTCCTGTCTTTTTTCAGCCCCTTTGCTGGTGGTTTGTGGGTTGAGCTAACTCCCGGTCCGGCACCAGGCATCACGCAGCGGGTCTAAACACACAAAGACCCTCGGGGCTTAGCTTCCGTTCCACGAACTGGCATTTCACAGGTCAGGATCTGGAATTCAGCCGGAAGAGGAGATGTTTACAACTGCTGTCTGCTTTGGGGGCTGGGGTGTTTCTCCGAGACGTGTTTGATAAAACCAGAATTCCACATTCGATACAGAAAACAACCGCTCGATGTTTTTAATAAGAATGGAATGTATGCCTCTTCTTTCCACATTCGGCCTCAGATATTTAGGGGGGTTATTTACAGTGTCGATTCCAACTCTGTACGGCACTGTCCAAAAGAATGAATGAATTCGTTAATCAGTTCAGTACATTCAATTGAATTCTGACTGGATTCTGGAAGATAGAAGGAACCGTTAGACCCAGTCCTGCCTAGAAAGAACCCACGAGGATAGAAGGAACCATTAAACCCAGTTTTGCCCTAGAAAGAACCCACAACCGGGCGCCTTGGAGGCTCAGTCTGTTAAGCATCGGACTTCAGCTCAGGGCATGATCTCATGGCTTGTGAGTTCGAGCCCTGAGTTGGGCTCTGTGCTGATAGCTCAGTGCCTGGAGCCTGCTTTGGATTCTGTGTCTCCCTCTCTGTCCCTCCCCTGCTCATGCTCTGTCTCAAGAATAAATAAACATTAAAAAAAAATAAATTAAAAACGAAGGAAAGAAAGACCCCACAACTAGTCTGGGAACCAACCAACCACAGGACCGAAAGCTTGTTCTCTGGGTTCGGTCATCGCTGTCTCTCTCATACCGAGCAGTGTTTGTGTGGGGGCATGCTGGGTGTTCAACAGTTATTTGTCAAATACATGAATTGAGAGCAATACCACAGGAGGACAGTGATTCCTTTCCTGGCTGAGAAGCGAGCATTCCTGGCTTAGGTGCTTAGGGCGGGCTACAGGAGATGGAATTTTAGCAATGCTTTCGAGAAGGGGTGGGACCCATGCAGCTGGGGGAGGGTTGACGGGAAAGGCTCCCCCTTGCAGGTAAGGGGACAAAGGTGAGTGACACCAGGAGATGGGGAGACACAGAGCATTTTCAGAAGAGGGAATGGCTGGAGTACCAGAAGCTGGTGGGGGGTGGGGTGGGGAGAGAAGCCTGCCGAGTGAGGAGGGCACCTGGCATCACTTCCGGATTGACTTGACCATGTGGTTGAGAAAGGTGGGCACGGATACACCGGATAAATCGTGGAGCGCTGTGGCGAGGGAACCACATACAGACAACCTGACCGGGCCTGGGACACCCAGGCCCCATCCCTCCTGGGCCCAATAGAGTAATGCTCTGTTCTTCCCTGCTTTCATTTTAACCTTTAGAAAAAGGAAATTTAAAAAAATCTTGACTTCCCATGTACTTTTTCAAGTGAGTCCTAAGGATTATTACGTTCATAGGTGATTTTGATGGAAAGGCAGGAATGGGAATGAGAACAGATCCCAGAACCCCCCAGGAGGCTGCTCTTCGCCATAAAATGTCTTAGGACAGAGAAACCGCCTCTCGGTGTCCATTCTCCCCACAGTCATGTAATGTGTTGGAAGGTGCCTGGTCAGCAGGTCATGGCATTTTGGGGACCTCCTACCACAAAGGGTGTGGGTGTATGAGCCTGTGTGTGTGTGTGCGTGTGTTGTGGGTAGGAGGGCTGTGCAGGGGCGTCTGGGCACTAAAAGGGTTTGAGAAAGAGCAAAAGTGACATGGGACTCGGTGACATGGGACTCGGGGGATACCAAGTTTCTCCTGAGCAGGCTCTGTGTATGATAATCCCAGTGACAGTTGAACACACACACACACACACACACACACACACATCCCACAAAAACAAGTCAGGAAAGGGACGCACAAAAAAATCCTCATGAGATTAGATTTCTCAACAAAATAGTTATAGGAAATTGTTTATAACCCAGGAGAGATGAATTTTTCTATAATTAGCTTCCACAGCAATGTTGCAATCATCTTATTCATCTAAGCTGGAGGTATCAGCCCCACCCCCCACCCCACACCCCGTGCTCCCTAGCCTCATCTTCTCTCACTTCCTGGAAGGCTGTCACCTCCCGGATGGCGGGAACTGATTGACTTACGTAGAACACTCCTTGGCACAGAGTAGGTGCTCAATGAGTGTTTTGACTGAATGGGATCCAGGAGGGGCTTTGAAGCAGCGTAAGCTGCAGAAGGAGGGCTTTGCTGATTATCCCACAGATAACTCTGGAATCCATTGCAAATGTGCACGTGCAGACACACACACACACACACACACACACACACACACACACACATTCTTCCAAAAATAACCATTACTTTTTAAAATCGTGTGATCTATTTCAATACCCAGGAGTCCGTATGTTTTCTGAATACGGCACAATCCATTCCATGCTAACACGGTATAATTTTATGTTAAGCAGTTGGAGCCTTACATCAATGTACTGAATGGTGTCCAGTGTTATCCACCCCTCCCACCCCAGTGCCCCACTCTCTCCCCTCTGCCCTCTGGGCCCCTGGTCCCTGCTTAAGACACCCAGGCTCAGTCAGGACCATCTAATCACGGAGGCGCTATAGGAAGCACTGCAGAAGCTTTGAAATGCTGCTGCAGTGTGTTAGGTCCCATCCCTGTCCTGGGGAGGCATCTCAGAGACTTTCCATTAGGAGAAGAGGGGGTATGAGGATTTATGACCCTTCTGTGCAAGAACCACACGATTGTTTATTCCACTCGTCCAGCTACAAGAACAAACTTCCGAGTATAAGAACGGGCTAGCACAACATGTCACAGATGTTTAGAGAAAGCAGAATGTGGACCGCAGTGAAATCTGTAGGGGAGTATTCTCCAGGCGCTGGGGCTGGAGCCCAGATGACTGAACAGGATTTGGGGAGGTGGGCTAGCCGGGCGAGTGGGGGGCAGGGAAGGTGAGGGAGGACATTCCTAGCATTCCTGGGTGGGGGTCAGCTGTGGCAGGAGCTGTAGGGTCCTGGGGAAGTCTGTAGGGTCAGTGCTCCCACGTGACCACTGTGCAGGAGTCCCGAGAAAAGTCAGTGTGTGTGCACGTGTGTGCAAGCAGACCCACGCACGCACATACATACTTTAATAGAAATCTTTATTTGCAAGCTCTGTCTCTGAAATCCTTTTCCCTCCCTTTTCTTAACGTGAAAAATGTTGTCTGAGTGACGATAACAATGCGTAAAAGTGCAAACAACTTGAAAATGGCTTTTCCTATCTTTTGTTACATTATATTATTAACTCTTTGGAAGGGCTCTCCTCCCCCACCCCTGGAGGTGCCGGGAATGCTTATCCGAGTAATGTTGCATTTCTGCAGGGCCACTTATTTTAAATGGCTGGTAAAATATTCTTTCTGTGCTTGGAGAAGCAGATAAGATTGTGCACTTAACACTCACTTGCTTTCAGAGGTATGTGTCCTTCAGGAGGGCCTCCAGAGAAGAATGCCGGTATCTCTTTTTCCCCAGAAGGTGACGGGTTGTGCTGGGTGAGTCAGCTGTTGTCACTCTAACTGCTCTTGCCACACTAGGGCTGGGAAGGAACTGGTAATCAGGGTGTAGGAATGAACGCCCCCCCACTAGCCACCCCCCACTTCCCTCCTTGCCCAAATAAGGGCAAGACACTATTCAGCAAAGACAACTTGATAACCCCCAGCCAGAGGGGCCTAAACCAAATTTCCCCTTCTGCTAGTTGAAAGCCACCTGCTGTGGGGCATCATGAGCCCCCTCCCCTTCTCAGAAACGGTCCCTGCTGGGCTGGAATATGAAGCTGGCTTGCAGCCCCTGTGTGTAGAACAGGGTATCCTTGAAGACTGTATTTAGATTTGCTGGAAAACCCTGCAAAGCATGTTCCTGTTGCCCTAGAGCCACCCCGGGACCGTAACTATGCCCAAGTCTTTGTCCTGGACCCTTGAAGGAATAGAACCTAGCCCTGAGGCGTAACCTCCATGGTTAAAGTTAGGGTTCTGAGATCTAACAACCCTCCGGGTAAAAAACCACTGGAACAATAATGCCTTTTTTTCAAAATTCAAATAGCCACTCTTGGCTGAATTCTCACTGCAAGCCAGGCCCTATGCTCAGCTGAGCATTTTACATCTAGTCTTCAACCAACCTGCAAGGTCCTTACTACTCTATTTCAGCCCCAAGAAACCAGAGGGCTCAAGCAGCTCTCTCAAGATCTCACAGCCAATAGACTGCAACGCCGCCGTGATGTTATTCTAGGCATCTCCGACTCCATTTAACCATTTGAAAGGAAGTGCACGTGCCATTTTGAAGTTCTTGCACGTACATTTGTTCTTTTATTCACTGACCGTCGACTGAGCTCCTACTAAGTGCCTGGGCAGTAAACACACTTGTGAACGAAAGTGACAAAGCTGGGGATCTCATGGAGGTTACATGCTGGTAGGGAAAGGCAAAGGTTGACAAATACGTAACATGTTATGTGGTGGGAAGCGCCATAGGGGAAAATAAACCGTGGTAACCGGGTAGAAAGGGCTGGGAATAGGGCAGCTCCACCTACGTAGGAAATGACGCATTCCTGATGCGAGGACATGAACATACTTCCCACCATGTCAAGAACAATTTCTAAACTCCTGGAACCTGTCATATCCAGCTGCGATGACAGCATGATGGTTCCCCGGCCAGCATAAGAGGGGTCCCTGCCAAATAGGTGCACTTCAGCTTATTGGAACATGGGGTCCGAAAGGAAACGATACAGCACAGATGGACTGAATGACACGGGTAATGATTCAATCTCGTTGGGAGCCTTACTCCCCCCTCCACCTTGATAGAGAACTAATCCCCTCCCCCTCTTTTTTTTTTTTTTTACAAGGGGCTTTTGAAAACTGACCCCCACCAATCTGGAAACCATTTGGAGATTCCCAAGAGGAAAGAGCTACCTACCAATGTGATTACTGGTATTGTTTTCATTAAATATGACATGATTGGGAATTCCTGGGGAAAACTATTACCCATGAAGGAAGGGGTTTCAAAAGATGTGACAGATTAGCATGTCTGAAGATTGGCCATAAAATCAGGAGGTTGATGAACTATCAGTGTTTCTAAGCTGTGTAAATAAGCAGTTTGATAAAGTGATGTGATTTATTTAGAGATCTTGAGAGAAGGTGGTCTCATGTTTTAGAGACAAGTGATTTAATAATGTAACAATATACTTTGAGAGGATTATTTTCCCCGGAAGTAGCAAGGGTTGCTAAGACCCACATGGAGGACAAGGAGTTCTTGCATTTAAACAGATCTACCTATCTGCCTTAGATGCTTGGGGTGTCAGGCTGTAAATAGCCTATCAAAACCATTACTACAACATTCAGTAAAACCAAATACCCTTTGTCACGGGGGAATTGAAAATTAATCTCAACCAAAAAAAATTCGTATAACCCATAAAACTCCATCATATTTGACACTTCTGATGTCTTCCTAATCTTTCCAGCACCTTCGAATGTCTTTTGGCAGTAAACGGAGTTTAACTCCTTAACTAATTTATAGGTAATTAGTGCAACAAGTATTTCAAGCCTTATATATTCTCATTTCATGTAACTCGAAAACACCAAAACTTTGATTTTTCAGAAAACACTTTTCCAAGATTGATACATAAAGAGTCTTGTTTCTACTGGAAATCTGTACCCATAAGGCTTTTTGCTCTCTTCCCTCAATTCAAAAAGAGAAAATAAGGAAAGTCCTCCAAATATGCTAGCACATGGGGCGCCTGGGTGGCGCAGTCGGTTAAGCGTCCGACTTCAGCCAGGTCACGATCTTGCTGTCCGTGAGTTCAAGCCCCGCGTCGGGCTCTGGGCTGATGGCTCGGAGCCTGGAGCCTGCTTCCGATTCTGTGTCTCCCTCTCTCTCTGCCCCTCCCCCGTTCATGCTCTGTCTCTCTCTGTCCCAAAAATAAATTAAAAAAAGTTGAAAAAAAATACAAATATGCTAGCACAAAGGACAGGTATAATAGAGGAACATATAGCCTTTGAGGCCATCTACACTTGGCTTTGTGCGTTTTCATTGCTCAATGAAATTCTTAGAACAAAAAGGCCCCAAAAAGTCCAAAGCAGTAGTGGTACTGATTCAATTTACTATCATTTCATACTCGCTGTGTGTCTTTACCATCCAATATGGAGCCACCGTCCGCATATGGCTATCGATCACTTGACAAGTGGCTACTCTGAATTGAGATGTGCTGTAAGTATAAAATACACACTAGGTATCAAAGGCTTAGTATGAAAGAAGACTAAAAATATCTTATTAATGGTTTTTATATTGATCTTACGTGGAAATGATAGCGTGCTGGCCATACAGATGATCCCCGATGGTTCAATTGTACGGTTTTTGACTTATGATTGTGCAAACGTGATGCACATCTGATAGAAACTCTACTTTGCATTTTCAATTGTGACCTTTTCCCGGGCTAGTGATACTCGGTATGATAATGTGTCATGGGCATCTGCCACCCCTCCCAGGTGAGTAAACAACCAATACCCTGATCACCCCATCAGGAGAGTAAACGACTAATACACTGACAACCATTCTGCACCCGTTCAGCCATTCAGTTTTTCACTTTCAGGATAGTATTCAATAAATTACATGAGATAGCCACTTTATTATAAATGAGACTTTGTGTTAGATGGCTTTGTCCAACTGTAGGCTATGTAAGTGTTCAGAGCACGTTTGAGGTAGGCTAAGCTGAGTTACCATGTTCCATAGGCTAGTTGTATTGAATGAATTTTCAACTTGTGACATTTTCAACTTACATGCGTTTATCAGGATATAACCCCATCATAAGTTGAGAAAGATCTGTATTGGGTTAAATAAAATATATTATGAGAATTAACGTGACCTATTTCTTTTAAAATTTTTAAGTTTATTTATTTATTTTGAGAGAGAGACAGTGAACAAGAGTGCAAATGGGGAGGAGCAAAGAAAGAGGGGCAGAGAGAGAGAGTCTCAAGCAGACTTCAACTGTCAGCACAGAGCTGGATGTGAGGCTCAATTTCACAAACCATGAGATCATGACCTGAGCCGAAATCATAACCTGAGCCAAGATCAAGAGTCGGTCACCTAACCCACAGAGCCACCAAGGCACCCAGCCTGTTTCTTTTTATATTTTTAGTGTAACTACTAGAAAATTTAAAAGTGTATATGTGGCTTGTGTTTTATTTCTATTGGACAACGCTGCTCTGAAGTTTAAGAAAACACAAAGAAAGGGTTTACTTCAGTTGGCCTTCAGTTATTTTTAAAGCAATTGGGAGATTGTATTTAAGCAAGAATCACCCTAAGGAGGCGTCAAGATTAGTTCAGTAAGTACATGCTTTGTATGGCCATCCCCCTCTTCAAACAAGAACAGTGATAGGCACAGCATAAATAAATAAGTAAAACAATATATCAAAACACGATAAGCATCTACATGGACAGGCACATGGGCCAGAAAAGCAAGACAATTTCGTGCACACAGCACAAAGATCTGGGCTTGCTTCTGGGGCAGCAAGTTGGTGCCAATATCTGGCAGTTTAGCTCATCTGAGGTTGTGGTAACTAAAATTATTCTATACAATGTGGCAATAGGAATCGAGCTGGAGAGTGGGTGGAAAACCCCCTGATAAAAGAAAAAAAGCTGAGGAAAAAAAAAAAAATCTCTGCTAATTGTCTCCTGGGAATTTTGCCTCCTTGAATGGTAGCACGTAGAAAGAGCCTCATCTCCAGGATCCGAAAGACGCTATCTGCTGGTTGTAGGACCAGACTGGCCAACAACCTTAATCCTCGAGGCCATGATCTTTAAGGCATGTGAGCTCCAAACCTGCAGCATAAGACTCGTTTGGTCAGCCAGCCCCAAGGGGCCAGAGGGAGGCAACTTAATACGCTAGTAAAAGAAGAGCTGACCCAAAGAAATTAAAAGTAAGGACAGAAAGCAGAAATCAGTAGTATACAGAAAAGACAAACTGTTGGGAGATGAACAGAATCATATGTTTTAAACAACGTCACCGAAATTTACATACCGAATAGCTCACTCACAGTGGACAACTCAGTGTCGTTAGTATATTCACACATTTGTGCAACCGTCACCACAATCTAATTTTAGAATATTTTCATCGTCCTGCAAAGAAGACTTTTGTTCCCTCGCAGCCTCTAGGCAATCAGACAACCCACAAACTACTTTCAGACAACGGTCCCAATCAGACAACGGTCATCAGACAACCCACAAACTACTTTCTTCTCTACACACATAGTCAAAGAAACTTCCCAAGAAAAAGCCCAAGTCCGATGGCTTCAGTGGTGCATCCTAAATGTTCAAAGAACATCCTTCATAAACTTTCTTCATAAGACGAGAGCCCACTTTCCAACTCCTTGTATAAAGCCGTTATTAACCTGAGAGCAAGACCAGACAAGGACATCAGAAGGAAAGAAAACTCTGGCTGCAAGCGTTTGTATCACTCGCCTCAAGAGTCCAATCTGTAAGCAGCAGCAGGAAAGTCAGCCACGAAGGATGTGTGAGAGACACAGATGAATGGAAGTCATGTTGATTTGCCCACATTGACATCCATGGGCGCGTGCCCGCAAGAAGGGGCCTCCAGAAATGGGAGCTGCTCTTGGATTCTGTGACACCATGGATTCCATTCCTATTTACACAAAAAAATACTCAAAGGTTCTCCCTCTCTGTCCCTCCCCCACTTGCTCTCTCTCTCTCTCTCTCTCTCTGTCTCTCTCTCTTTCTCAAAATAAATATATAGACATTAAATTTTTTTAAAAAATACTCAAAGTTTGAAAACTCATCCTCTTTGAAGAAGCTACCCTAGTGTCATCCTGAGGGCAAGGCCATCCCACGCACGACTACGGAATTAAGCAAAAGTCAGGATTTATTCATTTTTTCCTTCAGAGAGTCTTTCTTCATTATCACCGAGAGCGTCCCGGTAACCTGAGCTCTCTTCTCCACTCTGCATCACAATCTTTCAGAATCTTCATTGCCATTAAGGCCTAAACAAATGATAACAGTATAAAGAAAGTTTCAATCAGAGTTTGTGCGTGTTACCAGAGATTCAAGCTTATACCCGAAGCCCAGAAATTGATCATTTCTGTCATCAGAGAGTTTTATAGGAAATAATTTATGGGACAAGATCTCATCTCGCGAGTACAGACGGGCTCTGGATTATCCCAGCCCCTAACAGCAGTACATACACCAAGAATCTACTTTAACTCTTACGCCAAATCCTAGGCTACTAGAAACAAAGAAGTGAGCATTGTAAGTCTGCCTGTTTGCATAGAGTTCCGAAAATGGGTCCAGGATATATATATGTGGTAGAGATTCTGTGAGCAAAGTAAACAGCATACACTAAGGAAATATACCTGTATCCAGGCTGTGCTTTCTAGAAATACATTTGCTTTTCCTTCCAATGATATATATGGCCAGCATTATTGAAAACTCTGTAGATGCAGCCTCAAAAATGTGTATAAATGACTTTAAAACTCATTCATTTCAATAACATGGGGCCCTCAAGCACGCTTTTAAATCCTTTAGCGAAATAGAAGATGTTTCTAGTATCTGATAACCAGTCACTTTGAATCATGAGTATTTGGTACTATAATCACTGAGGAATGTATGGCTAGGCCTCAGAAAGCCTTACTTCCCTCATTTGCCTCTGAGATTAAGAGCATCCAAACGACAGGTATTGTGTTTGCTCTGGGACCATGCTGTGCCTTAATTCCTCTTGTCACCATCTGGGCTAATTCCATTTTAAGGCCAACTAGGTGAGGTCTTCTAATCATTGGCAGGTCTCTTATCACAAAGTCAGATCTCTGTAACCATCAATGGCTTTAGCTTTCCTTTGCGATGCCATATAAAGTGCTTGTCTTTAACTTGGTCTTTGGAGAATGAGCAAAGGTTTGCAGTATATAGGAAATCTGATGAGTCCTAAGGGTGAGCTCATGGGCTAAAACCGAGATCAAGCGATCAACTAAAATACTACATGAATGGTGGACAGAACTTAAATTTCCATTCACACATTCAGGCTACGCAAGTGGGGCATATGCATAAAAGGCCCATAGGAAGGATGGCATGCATGAAGATAGAAGCAGAAAACAAAGAACTTTCGATTGAGCACGTAATAAAAAGGAAAAATAAAGATATTTTGTAAAGGATCAGGCCAAAGGGGTCTGTAGCACGTGTGATGAACTCATTCACAGAGGCACCAACATATTTTAGGGCAAAGTTATCTAAATATAACTTGTGTCATCAGTTCTGGGACATTTTTGCACTCATTTGCCAAGAATCCAATTAATGTGTGTGTGTGTGTGTGTGTGTGTGTGTGTGTGTGTGTGAATGTGTTTCCTTTCAGGCAATTTCATGTGGCTTTTATATTTTGTACTCTTTTGTAAAGAAAATTCTTATGGCCAAGCGGATGTGAATAATATGATATGTGAGTAGCTAAGAGGCTAAGGCTCATAAAGCAATCACTTGAGTCCCCCTGGACCAGGGCATTTATAAAGATCAATTAATTCAGCTAAATTACTCTTAAAGAGCCCTTCTTCTCTGCCTCAGTTTCCACCATATTTCACTTGTGTAGAGAGCTGGTGCTCAGCTCCCCTCCCCCCCACCGCCCCCTCCCACCCCCCCCACCCCCACCTCTGTGAAGGTGCCAGTGAATGGGCAAGGGAAAAAGGAGCAGGAAATAGGAGGCAGCTAGGGACTTTCATCTTTGCTCAGAGTTTATAGAAGTAACTATCTGCAAATATTTAAACCTAAAGGGTGAAGCTGGCCCATCTTCTTTGAGCATTAATGAATAATAATAAAACACTTTAATAATAAAACCATGTCAACCATATTAAGGAATAGGATGCGCATAAACTTTTAAGGTAAAACATAGTGGACTTCAAAGATATTTCAGGAGGGGCGCTGGGTGGCTCAGTCGGTTAAGCATCTGACTGCGGCTCAGGTCATGATCTCACAGTATGTGGGTTTGAGCCTCGCCTCGGGCTCTGTGCTGACAGCTCGGAACCTGGAGCCTGCTTTGGATTCTGTGTCTCCCTCTCTCTCTCTGCCCACCCCCCCACTTTCACCCTGTCTCTGTCTCTTTGTCTCTCAAAAAATGAATAAATGTTAAAAAATAAATTCAAAGATATTTTAGGATTATTTTTTTTTTCTAAGTGGGCCACTTTAGTTGAGCCTCCTTCTGGAAGCCCCTCACCACACAATGTAAAATATAAGGACAGGAAAGATCTCTGGTGCAATATTCATTTGGGGGGACATTATTATCAATCTAACAAAACACTGAAGACAGATCCCCATTCACTATGGATTTTAATATGGGAACAGACTTTAAAGATAATATGGCTTAACCTATTATTTTTAAAATGAAATTGAGAACAAAGACAAAACGTAGAGAAAGGTCTTGGGTGGGTTTTCCTTTCTTCCTAACAGAATCCAGGGTCTACATTTTCCATGCACTGAGCTACTGACCATTCTCCAAACACACCATTGCTTGTTTGCTTACAATCTTCCTTTTGCATGCAATGCCTTCTTCCTTTGGAAAAGTTTTACTCAAGATCCAGCTCAAAGCCATCTCGTTGGGGAAGGCCTTTCTCCACTCATCCAGGTAGAGTTATCTGTGCTCTAATAGATCTTTAAATATAATTTTGCTTTAGTCTCTCTCATCTTAAAAAATAATAATAAACCATGTCCCTTTCTGATCTCCCTCTCCAGGGCCATCCTCTCTATCTCCTCTCCTTTACGACTACTGTTTTCCATGAATGGTTTCCATAGTCTGGTTTAACTTCCTCATCTCCATTTAGTCTTTGGTCACTCCAACTGGCTCCTGACCTCTGTCTCTGCTTCACTGAGGTTATTTCTGGTTAATGCACCAGTGACTTCTATGCTGCCCCTGGCTGATTTTCAGTTTTTATCATACTTTTCTATCTTGAGCATTCTACATAGTTGACCACCATGTCCTTGGAACACCCTTGGCTTCTGGGACACCACACTACTGGTTTTCCTCTAATGACTTAAGGCATTTCTCTCAATCTCCTTGCGAGTTTACCCTTCTCTCCTGGATCTTTTGTGTTAGAGTTCCTCAGAGCTTAGATATCAGTATTCTTCTCTTCCTTTCCTATCTGTTTTGGTGATCTTGTCCACTTCCTGTCTTCAAATGCTGTATCTATATCAACAACTCTCAACAATATATCTACAAGTGATTTCTTTC
The DNA here is from genome assembly GCF_028749965.1 of Puma concolor. Classification (NCBI taxonomy): domain Eukaryota; kingdom Metazoa; phylum Chordata; class Mammalia; order Carnivora; family Felidae; genus Puma; species Puma concolor. The sequence goes on from NC_141671.1 coordinate 17,650,677, forward strand.
ACTGGGTTGTAGATTGTGAATCCAGCTGCCTACTTAGATAGCTAGCATTGTCATGATTTATAAGCAATAAAATCCCACCAAAAACTAGCTAAGATAAAACAAAAATAGTCATGGGGCGCCTGGGTGGCTCAGTCAGTTAAGCGGTTAAGCATCCGACTTCAGCTCAGGTCATGATCTCGCGGTTTGTGAGTTCGAGCCCCGCATCAGGCTCTGTGCTGACAGCTCGGAGCCCGGAGCCTGCTCTGGATTCTGTGTCTCTCCATCTCTCGGGCCCTCCCCTGCTCATGTTCTGTGTCTCTCTGTCTCTCAATAATAAACGTTAAAAAAATTAAAACAAAAAACAAAAACAGACAGACAAAGGAAAACATAGAGAAAGAGAGGCAGAGGAAGAGAGAGATTGGTTAAAAAATAGATATGACAGATATGAGACTTTTAACTCATGTAACCAAACCAGGGGCAGAAGCAAGAAGATTCCGGTATCCTCAGGATCCTTTCTCCTCTACTCTTCTCTGTTTGCATATTATCTTTATTTTTTTAAGCCAACATAATTCCCACAGAGGGGCCATATTCATCAACAGCCCTGAACTTAGCCTCACAGCTCTAAAACCAGAATGTAAAAGTCTCTCTTCTGCCCACTCAGATTAAGAGAAGGAATTTGACTGGTGTAGTGAAGTTTGCGTGGCTTTTCCACAAATCAGTTATGTGGCCTTGGAGTCAAGGCATTATGATTGGGTCACATGGACCCCTCGTAATTACTAGAGGAATAATGTTGGGCCAGGAAGTCATACAACGTGTATCAGTTAAATTATTCAACATTTCCACTTGGATCTCTCACAGGTATCTCAAAGTGATAGCATCCAAAACTTAACTAATAATGTTCCTCTAACGTGCATGGCTCTCCTCCCATATTTTCAATCTCAGAAAATAATACGAGCATTTATGGGTTAGCTCAGGCAGGGAACATAAAAGGTATGTTTGACCATCATCCTTACTGTCATAACCACCCCATCTGCAATCTAATAATCATGACCTACTGATTCTGCATCCAAGATATATTTTGGATCTATCCACTTTCGTTTTTAAGTTTATTTATTTTCGAGAGAGAGAGCACGTGCAATTGTACAAGCAGGGGAGGGGCAGAGAATTCCAAGCAGGCTCCATTTGGTGGAGCCTGACATAGGGCTCCGACTCACAAACTGTGAGATCATGACCTGAACTGAAATCAAAAGTTGGATGCTTAACTGACTGGGCCACCCAGGCACCCCCCACCTCCATCCATTCTTTTCTGTATCCAAAATCACCTTCCTAGTTCAAGTGGATATCCTCTCATACCTATATTACTGCAATAGCATTCTAATTAGTCTATTTACTCTCCACTCTTCATGCCCCCCCCATTCTTTATCCTCAAAGCACAGTAATTTTCTAAAGATTAAAATTCACCATACCTTTCTCCCACTTAAAATCATGGAAAATCTTCTCAATGTTCTTGAAATAAACCCTGAATTCTTAACTTGCCCTCCGGGCTCTGAGAATCCAATATCTGCTTTCTTTCCTAGTCTCATTTCTTCCCACTCCCCCCCTTCCCCCCAACTCAGAGTGTTTCAACCACGTCAATCTTTTGGTTTTTCACAAGCAATTTGAGCTTTATTGGGCTGCAGGGCTTTCACGTGAGCCAGGCAAACCTACCTGGTTTCTGCTCTCTAAACCCTGAACTTCTTCACATCAGTTAAAACAACTCTAATACTTATTTGGGTGGATTTTTAACTGTAAGGTCCCTAAGGGAAGGACTGCATCTGTCTTGCTTGACATAGTACTTAGCAGTTAGAAAATGTTCAATCAATATTTATTGAATGGGTGGTCATCCATTTTATTATAGTTTGTATTTCCATCATTTCCACAAAAATGTGAATTTATTCTTTTATTTCACAAATATTTGAGTCTCTAGCTCAAGTCTAGAGACTTATTGAGTCTCCAGCTGGTGTGAAGGAGTTAAATACCAGAGACGGAGGCATGCAGAAGATAGATGGGGCCCCCTACCTTTGGAAATTTATAGTCTTTTTACTGTGCAGAAGCCATGTGTTTTCCCTTCCTGCATCTCAATCCCTGGAAGATACAAGCTATGTAATGTTTACTGAATGAATACATGAATTAATTGATGGGTAATATGAACTTGACCATCAACTAGTTCCTGTTCTTATAGCTGTTCTTAATTCTATGTGTCTGGAAAAAACAAAAAGCTCATGGCAGACAAAAATGAGCCAGGAGCCGTGGATTTCCTGGTTGGCAGTGAGCTGGGCCAAACATGATCATCACCCACTAGGCAGAAGTGAGAGAGGGAGGTCCAAGACAGGATATTGGCACAAGAGAAGAAGGAAAGTTCTAGATGCACAGCATCTGGGAACCTTGGGGCAAGGGGACGGGAGAGAAATTACAATGTCAGTGGAATAAGGAAAGAAGAGAAAGGAAAAGGACCAATAGGAGATGAAATTTGCGCATTTTTCTTGAAGCCTCTTACCAATGTCTGTCTCCTACTCTGCACTGTGAATGCTGTGGACACAGGAACGATGTCAGCCTTGATTATCAGGGTGTCTCCAGCGCCAATTCAAGTGACCATGCTTACCTGATCAGTGAAGAAGTGAGTGCTCAGTCGCAGTAGGCTCAAGGTCTCAGAATTACAGCTCCACGCAGCTAACGAGGCCAGGACACCTGTTCCTAAAACCTCACATCGCTCAGAGAACTCACTTCTGGTATCTGGTGAGCCAGGGCTCACCCTCTCCAGGTAAGCAGAAAGGCCTTGAGAATAAGTCCTCACACCCAGATTTTTCAGTCGCCAGTCTGAGACATCTCCAAACCACAGTTAAGCAGAGGGGCGCCTGGGGGGCTCAGTCGGTGAAGCATCTGACTCTTGCTTTCGGCTCAGGTCATGATCTCACCGTTTCATGAGCTCAAGCCCTGCTTCTGGCTCTGTGTTGTCAGCACAGAGCCTGCCTGAGATTCTATCTCTCCCACCCTCTCTGCCCCTCTTGTACTCTGGCCGTCTTTCCCTTTCTCTCTGCCCCTCCTGTACTCTCTCAAATAAATAAATAAATAAGCTTAAAAAAGAATACTTAATAAAAAGAGACAATAGATTCTTTTTCTCTGAGATGATAGCTGAAACTCCTCAGAAAAAAAAAAAAAAAAAAAAAACAACTCTTTATAGTTAAAGAAAGTTTCCAAATGTATTTATGTCTAGAAGGCACAGCTAGTATTTGTATGAATGAGTGAACGATATTGGGTAATCTTTTCAGGAAAAAGTTGGTAGCCATAGTGAGGTGTGAACATTATATGTAGGCTGTGGAAACCTAAAATGAAGAGGGGAAGCCATTAGGGAGAAAAAGGGGGCAAAAAGTAAGGAGGCTGAAGACCTCAAACCTAAACTTAGAAGGAAATTACACCCAGAGCAGGTGTAATTTTGCGCCTTTCCTCTCTAAGTAAAAGGCAGTAGCACATAATGGCTACACATGCAGCCATGTTTGAATGACCAAACATGGGTTTGGATTGTGCACTGTTGATTCCGGACAAATCCCTTAGCATCTCCAGGGTTCAGTCACTTTATCTGAAAAGGAGGCGGCAAGGGAGACCCATCTCTTGAGAGTATTCAAGGGGGGATTCCTGTAAAATGCTTGGCATGTGTTAGGTGCTTGATAGATGTTAGTTATTACTAATCGTCACGCAAATGACTCAGCAGCAGGTGTGGTCACCATCAGGGCTGATCTCCAATACTGGAGATGCAAGGAGAGCCCGAGGAAAATGAAGAGCCCCCGAGATAACGTTCACGAGAAGCATCCACACAGCCCTGGGCACACAGTTGGCACTCAGTAAGTGATGGCTTTCTTCCTTTCCTGTTTCTGTCATCTCCCTGTTCCTCTGAAATTGAATGTCAGTGAGCCATCCCTGTTTTATCTTGTGGCTCAGCTGTGCACACAAAATCTTTTCTGGTCTCATGGGCACGACAGAGCCCAGCAGCTAGGAGGGAAAGCAGTTAAAATGCAGATCAGAGTTTCCCCCCCTTTTTTTAAATGCATATTTTAAATCAACCAACCAGATGCACAGATCACGTTAGAATCTAATCAAGCACAGATAATGCAAAGTTATAAAACCATATCCTACTTCTTCTTCATTCAGCATTTTAGGAGCCCTCTGCTCAGGAAGGGGGTGGGCTCTCAGCCGTAGGGGTGGGGGGAAAGGAAGTCAAGTTCAGTGCCCCGATTCTGCCTCCTTCCCCTTTCCCCTTCCTTGTTCTACTCCCTCAAGCCTTTTACCCTGCAACTCTGGGCCCAGAACCACCGTCCATCCTTTCCCAGCCCCAATTTTCTCTCAAGAAGGATCTGAAACTCATTTACATTAAAATACAAATGTGGATTGCAGCTTAAACACTACCCCAAGATTTGCCTTTACTTTAAAATCCCCGGCAACATTTCACACCAACCCCAGAAGGGAGCAGAGAGGCTCCCTTAGCAGGCTCCCTACCCTGGCTGGTGGGCATTTTCCAGAAGGATTCATCCTGGAATTCCTGAAATGTCACTCCTTGGGCTGTCAACTAATGGGCAGAGTTTAAAGAAAGCTACAAAGGCTTAGGGAGAGCTGTTTCCATTCCTTTGAGTGGAAAGATGCAGCCCCACATGGTGATTCCAACTGCCGTTGAATTTAAAATCACCGGAAGCATTTGTGTATTGACAACCGGATGCCCTTGGATCTCTCTTTCAGGAGGTCTGGGTTGAAACCCTGGAAACTGATTTTGGCAGCCAGCATTGTGGGGTTGTGGAGAGGATTAAATGAGGGTATTCAAAATTTTCGAAAGTGGGGGATCCTAGTTGGTTAAGCAACCAACCTAGTTGGTTAAGCATCCGACTCTTGATTTTGGCTCAGGTCATGGTCCCAGAGTCCTGGGATGGAGCCTCTCATGGGGCTCCTCACTGAGCACGGAGTCTGCTTAAAATTCTCTGTCTGTTGATTACTTGAAAAAAATAAAATCTAAAAACAAAATTCCCTAGCTAAGCTGAAATCCGCAGTGGTAATTGTAGTGCGATTGGCCAGTGTTCCTGAATCATGGGTTCATCCCCGCGGTTTTCAGAAACACAACAGGAGCTTTCCTCAGTTCTCACTTTGTGAGTAAATACTGAATAAAGTAATTTTTAATTCAAAAAAACATTCTCTCTCTGTCTCCCTCTGTCCTCTCCCCCGCTCGTGCACTTTCTCTCTCTCTCTAATAAATGAAATGAAATGAAATAATAAAAAAAATGAGGATATTACTAGTGAGAAAGTTGTAGCCTCTGAGCCTGGCTTATGAGAGTTGGGTATTATTTGAATTTCTTATCTCACTTCTTGTAGCCTCATTTGGAAGCGTGAGTTTGACTTCCCCTGTTCACACTCTCCTTATGTCAATTGCAGACATCTCGGAAGAGCTGCTCTTTCCTCTCTGAGCTACTTTACATGTTGCTAAGTAAGTCCTCTTTCTAAAGCACAGTTCTGAGCATGCCCCAGGGATCCACGCTGCCCCTGACCCATGGGCATACTCAACAACCCCATCTTCACACAGTAGCAAGAGTTATCTTGTACTCCCATGTTTAAAATGAAACGCGAACTCTTCGGCACATCTTTTATAGCCCCCACATGCCCCTGTTCATCTTTCTGACCCCATCTCCCACGATTTCCCCCTGCTTACTAGGCTCTAGTCACACTGATCTGGTAGATTCTCCTGCCTCACTGTTCACCCCTGCCTCAAGGCCACCATCGTGCTGTTCGTTCTGCCCAGAATGTTCTTCCCCCAGATGCCTGCGGAACGGGTTCCACTGCGTGGTTAGTTCTGTGCTTAGCAACTACTTCCCACGAGAGCAGTTCCCTGAGGCTCCATCACATTAACCCTTATTATTATTATTATTATTACTTACAACACTTCTACAATCTAAAATTCCCTTATTCATTTGTTTTCTTACTACTACCTGTCTAACCTCTCCGGGATGTAAGCTCCCTGAAGACAAGACCCTGGCTGCCCCATTCGCTGTTCATTCCTTATGTCTGTTGCCTGGATGGTAGTTGACATATGGTTGACTTCCAATAAGCATCTTGCACCCCCGATACTCAAATGACAAATGCTCTAGCGTCGTCACCCTGATGTTCAAATCTTTCCATGGTCTACATCCTTCTTAGGATGAAGAACACTCTCCTCGGTTCGCCAGTGAACAATCTCCATGGTTTTGCCTTAATCTATTTGCTAACCTATGTTCATACAGCTCCCTTATTATTATAGCATTTAACACAGTAGATTGACATGATCTGCATGGGTTTCTGTCTCTTAACCTTTAAATTGTTTTTAACGTTTCTTTATTTTTGAGAGAGAGAGAGAGAGAGACAGAATGCGAGTGGGGGAGGTGCAGAGAGAGAGGGAGACACAATCTGAAGCAGGCTTCAGGCTCTAAGCTGTCAGCACAGAGCCCAACATTGGGCCTGAACCCACAACCGTGAGATCATGACCTGAGCCAAAGTTGGACGCTTAACTGACTGAGCCACCCGGGCACCCCTCTGTCTCCTCACCTTTAAACCTCAAAGCAAGGTTTGTGGACTGGTATCATTGGTATCATCTGGGAGGTTTTTTTTAGAACTACAGAATCTGAAGCCTAGCATTAGACCAACTAAATCACTATCTGCATTTTAATAAGATCCTCAGGTGAATCAGGTGCACACTGGGCTATCCACATACCTCAATAATATCAATCCAGGTAGTCAGTAAACGGATGTGCATCAGCTAAACTACTCACCACTCCCACTGGGATCTCTCACAGATATCTTGACTGATGTCCAAAGTCTAAACTCAACAAATAATATTCCTCCAAAAGCCACGATTCTCCTCCAGTGTTTTCAGTCTTGGGAAATAAAAAATATATATTGTCCGACACCAGTTAATGAGCTAGTCAAAGGTTTTATTATTCCCATGGTTTAATGGGAATTAAAATTGAAAGGTTTAATTTTCCCATGAGAAGACAGGGGATACATGCCAAAAGGTGGGTGGATATAGGAGTTTGGAACTCAGGAGGGATATCAGGAGCCAACACACAATAGCTGAAAATGTTGATTCATAAGGGTTTACTGAGCAGTGATCCTACCACATCCCCCAAGTCATTCATTTTTCAAGATGACTATCCCACACCCTACCCTTTCTCTTTAAACATCCAACACCTCCCCTCTAGACTTCAGTCTTGTTGATGACCTTATTTCCTATTCCACAGAGCAAACAAACAGAAGCAGTCAGAGGGGTCCTGCATCCACTCACACCCCATACCAGTAGTTTTCCAGTCTTCATGAGAAGCTGTTCTGTATGACTTTGCCAAATTAACATTAGTTACTGTGGAACACAGGGTGCAGGATGGTGAGCCAAGGTTCGATAAAAGACCACGGGAGACAATGAAGTGGAGAGATTTATGACTCATTGGTCTTGAGGGAAGCACATGGCAGGGAGGTCAAGGCGGAGAGAGTGACAGAACCTGGGGTCTGGGATGGAGTGCTTTGGGGTTGTCAAGCAGAGGAGAGATTGGCCAGTTCAGACCAAACTGAATAGGGTTTTGTAAGTTCCGGGGGGCTTATCTAAGGAGCTCACAAGAGGAGGGCCCTGGGAGGTGGGGGAGACTCGATCACAAGGGCTACTGGGGAAGTCATAGCAGGAACTTGCATTCACTTGTCACTCTGAGGGCTGCTATCTAGGCTATGTGCTTGCATGAGGGGCTAGTGTCAGTTCAAGGCCCATACTGGCTGCCTGGCCAATCAAGATGAATGCCAAGGGGCACCTGGCTGGCTTAGTCAGTAAGGCACGTGACTCTTGATCTCAGGGTCATGAGTTCAAGCTCTGCATACAACTTACTTAACAACAACAACAACAACAACAACAACAACAACAATTGTCGAGGCGGTAATACTGTGGAGCAGCTGAGCTAACCCCCTGGTGGAAGCCAGCTTCTTCTCCTGTACCCTAGTTCCCATCCCTTTATCCTTCTCAAAGACCTCGTTCCAACAGTTCACTCCCTTCTTTCCTGTGTCATAAAATTTTCCCTATTAGAGTTTTGATGATCATTCAAGTGTATCAAAGCTCCTATCTTAAAAATAAAAGGAGCCTCCCTTGACTCTGGTCCCTCCTTCCAATCTCACCCCATTCTTTCGCTTTACAGCAGAGCCCCTTGAAGGAATGGTCTACATAACTGCCTCCAACTTCTCTTCCTGTTCTCTTTTGCACTCACAACCCAACCAAAACTGCTTTGTCAAGGTCACTGATGACTTCCACATCACCAAATCCATCGGGTAGTTCTCAGTCCCCATTACACTTCCGCTAACAGCAGCTGACACTCTTGTCCCCTCCCCCTGGACACTCTTCACTCACCTTCCAGGACACCGCACACTGGTGGTGGTCCTCGCTTCTTGGGCCACCCCTTCTCAGTCTCCTTTGTTGGCTTCCCTCCTCCCCCCGACCTCCTCTCTCCATATTTCACGTTGGTGTGTCCAATGCTCAGGCCTCAGTTTGCTTCCTTTTTCCATGGTGATCTCATCCAGCACCAGTGCTTAAATACCATCTACATGCTGATGACTCCCCAGGTTCTGTCACCAGCCCAGAGCTCTCCCTGGACCTCCACATTTGTATATCTGACTTTTGTCAACAGCTGCTCTACGAGCTTCCAGTCTAACTCTTCATCTCCATCCCCCAGTCTTCCTCATTTCTGAAAATAATAACTCCTTCTTCTTGCCAGACCCAAAATCTTTGGGTCTAACCTTGATTTCTTTCCTTCTTTCCCCACATCCAACAGGAAATCCTATTAGCCTCACCTCAGAGTGGAACCAAAATTCATCCATTTCTCGCCACTGTATTGCTGTCATCTACGGCCAACCCCTCATCTCTGGTCTTGAGATGCCTGCTAACAGTTGCCTCTTAACAGAACTCCCTGCCTTTACTCTGGCTTCCTCGGTCTCTTCTCAACACAGCAGTCAGAGTGAGCCTCTAAGAGTGTAAGTCGGATTATAACGCTTCTATCTTAGAAACCAGCCTTGACTCCCAAAGACGTAACACCGACCATAAGGACCTCCCTGACCTTCCCCTGCCGCCCCCTGGTTCTTTCCCTTTCCCTGGGGACCACTTCATTCTGACTATATGACGATTTCTTGAAAATTCCAAGCACAATCCCACCCCGGGGCATTTGTGCTCTTTGTTTCTTCTGCCAAGGTTCATGGTTGGGTCACCCACTCCTATGAGGTCTCTGTGTAAATGTGTTATCAGAGAGGCATTCTTAGTTACCCTAAAGGACGTTGTCCTGACTTCAGATCTACCCCATTCTACTTACCCAGCATGACGTTCTCCCCAGCACTCACTCCATCTAACATAGGAGATGTTTATTTGTTTATTCATTGTCTCTTTACTAGAATGTAAATTCATAAAGGCAGGGATTGATCTGTTTTATTTGTTGCTTTATCTCCAGCCAAAAGAACAGTGCCCGGCATATAGTATGCATTCAATCTATACTTGTTGAACAAATGATTGAATAACAGATTAAAGAAATATGTACTGAACATCTAATATGTGCCATGAATATACAAGTAGAAATGGAAAATATAGGAAAGGATGAAGTCTTGCCTCTGACAGGTGAGATCATAACAGAGGAGGAGAACACTGTTCTGGGGCAGGCAGCAAAGAGGACCCTATAAGGCAGCAGGGGAAGGAACAGCTAGAGAGATAAGAGGCAAAACCAAGGGAAAGTTGTCACAGAATGCAGGAAAAACAAGAGTTCACAAACAAAGGGAACTGTCAAGAGGAACAATGGGGCAGAAAGAGAGCAAAATGGAAAGGGCCCGTTGCATGTAGCAAGAACCTCAGTGGTTCCTAGCAGGCGTGAAAGCCTCTGTACACACTCAGATCACAGTGCTTATCGATCAGAATACAAGCCAACAATCACCCAGCAATTTAGACTGCAGGCAGCCTAGGAGCTTTGAGGAAGGGATTCCTATGGGCCAGCCATGGTGCTAGATCCTCTGCGTATCCTAATATATTTGATGCTAGTATATTTGATGCTCACAGCAACCCAGTGAGACACGGATGATTTCCCATTTTACATATGCAGAAATTGAGGCTCCGAGAGCTTCAACTAACCAGAGATCTTGCAACTACTCCGTAGCAACGCAGATACTGAAACGTGGTTCTTTTAGACTCCATGCGAAAAATGCGTACATGGAGAGTGTTTTGCCGGTCCTTCTGGGTCATCTGAAGTCCCACACGGAGGCAGACCTGCTGGTTTCCTATAACTAATCCCTTCCTCCTGCTGACAAAGATTGCATTTGGGGCGGCGGGCTGCTGTGTGCTTCAGGAAAGACTGAGTCCCTTCCTAACCAGGTTTTGCTGGTCTAGGGTAATTTTGACCATTTCTTTTGCCTTGGTGTTGATTGGCTTAGACACGTTTCTGCCTCTTAAGACTTGAAGGTATTTCTGCTGGGGAATGGGGGGGGAGGGAAGATCAGCCTTCTAGGAAAAAGATCATCCTCAAAAAGAGGCAGAGACTCAAAGTGGGAGTGTCTTTATTTTGGCTTTATTTATTTTTTTATTTGCATTTGGACGTGGTTGAGAATACACTGCTTAGAGCTACTGCAGACACTTGTAATCACGAGGGGACCAAAAACCTGGGAACAAAGCTGACATGAGGCTTTTATCGATCTACTGAATTAACCAGCCTCTACTTCCAGACTTCTTGTTTGGTGAGGCAACGAATAACTTGTTGCCCAAACCTTTATAAATTCTATGTTTGTGTTATTTGTAGCCAAAGTATTCAATATACACAATACGCTACCTACGTTTTTACCCACTAGTTTCTTCCCAGCTCCAACAGAGTGGTAGCAGCTCAGAAACGATGTTTTGATTGACTGCCTAAAGAATGTTCTGTATTTCAGAGTAAAAAAAAAAAAAAAAAAAATGAATGAATTCAATGTATTATTATAGGGTGCGGAAAGTTAAGACAGCGACATGCCATCGGCATTCTCTCTAAAAGCACGAGAAGAGGAGAAAAATACCATACCACATAGAAAAAACCCTGGTTGCCATGTTATACGGTAACACCTCAATACTCTGACACCAGGGAAAAAGCATTTATGCTAAGACCCTGTCTGCCAGATGGCCTTTTCCTCCCATGTAATGAATTGAAATTTGAAATCAACTTTTGTCCCCGGTCACCGTGGTCCAGACCCAAAACAGCCCAGATTGTATTCTCAGTCAGGAGGTGGCTGTGTTTGAGATTTGTGTTGGCATCGCTGAGCTGTGACCACAGCACACATTTTTGTGGGGAATATCAGATGAAACTTCTAGAGCAACATTCTTCCGTTAGGAAGGGGGTGGGTGGTGGCGGCAGGGTTTGGCATGCCCAAGAGAGCTTTTCTCCTCCTGAAACTTGTTCAGGCTCATTCTTTCCAGGTTATTGAGACCACTTTTCCCCTTTCAGAGCAAACGTAGCCAGAGAAACAAATGGGTACAAAATTCAGAAACAGCAGCGTCCCCTTTCCAAAGCCTTATTTCATAAGACCCCGTGTGATTTGTGGGAGCAACTTGAGGTCCCAGTAACTGAGAAAAATGATATAATTTTAGAACTTTCAGAAGCCCGTGTGGCCTCTTTGTTCAAGATCAGCAATTAGAGCCTTTAAGTACTGAAAGTAGTTACCTAAACCTTTTCAAAATGTTCGTCTTCGATAATAGTTCTGGACACCACTCTCCTCCTCTCGTTTTTCCCTGGCTTACACTCTTTCATTCAGCTAGATTATTCTAGTTGCAGTTCCAAGATATGGTTCAATTGCGGTGTATGATGGAGGGATGTAGGGGTTCACTGGGAAGACATTTTAGCATTTGGAGAAGAATCTCTTTGCACTGCTTGCTTGTGGCTCTATTCGGAGGCAGGTAACCTACGTGATTCCTTGCATGCAGATTGTGGTAATTGACCTTCTGACTATGGCTGATGGAACCAGGAAGTGTTTGTTATTTCTGAAGACAGCCACCCCTAAACTGGCTGGCAGCCAACGAGATAACCCAGTGGGAACCCCCTATCGGACAGAGGTATCCTGTGCCCTGTAGTGACCAACAGGCTCTTTCGGATCCTTTCTTTTAAGTAACTTGAAGGTGACACGCAGACAGAAAGCTACAAGTGACAGAAGGGTACAGAAACCAAGAGACCCATGGAAAGGAGGCAGTGGGCAGAAGCCATGATGAGTCAGTAGAAACTAGGAAGCAAAGCAGTAAAGGAAGTCCATTGGAGGGAGCTAGAAAGGATCCAAAAAATGCAAAGAGTGGCAGCAGAAACAGGCAGTGGCTTTGTTGATGTCAACGTGGTGTCATGTTGATTTGAGAGAAATCAACAAGATCATGGCACCTATGGACTGAGAATGAGGTGCCAGCCCCTGAGAAGCTTGGTCCTACATTCATTCAAATTCTTTGTAGTTCTTCCCTCCACCTTTCATCACTAATATCCATTAGCTGAGACTCTAACTGCATCAGAGTCTTGCACTCTGAAAGAGTTTAATAGATCCGATAATTACCAGCTTTGTGACCCCTGGTAACTCACTTAACTTCCATGCACTTTGCTTGTTTTAGTTCTATACACTGTAGGTAGAATAATGGCTCCAAATACATCCATGTCTTAATTCTAGGAGCCTGTAAATATGTTACTTTACACGGCAAAAGGGATTTTGCAGATGTTATTGTCAGTGACCTTGAGATGAGCTTCTACATTATCCATAAGAGTCCAATCTAATCCCACGGACCCTGCAAATCAGAGAAGAAACATCCCAGCTGCGGTCAAGGGAGATGGGACTAGAAAAGAGTGGTCATGGAGATTCAATATTGCTGGCTTTGAAGGTGGAGGGAGAGGACACGAGCCAAGGAATGTGGGAGGCCTCCAGAAGCTGTAAAAAGTTAGGAAACAGATTCTCACATAAAGCCTCCCAAAGAATGCAGCCCTACAAGCATGCTGTCTCTAGCCCAATAAGACTGGTGTTGGGCTTCTAACCTAGAGAACGATGAGATAATGAATGTGTTTTCACTTAAGCCGTTAAGTCTGTGGTAATTTGTGACAGCAACAAGAGGAAATTAATGTACTATAATATCACACTACACATACACAAGAAAACATTTAAAACAGTATATACTACAATGTAACATTGGTTATGTCACCTTTTTAAATTACTTATTTTTTCAGCCTTCAGCAATGAGTGTATGTTTCTTGTGTAATAAAGAGATAATGGAAATATTAAAGTAGAAGTAATATAAACAAATTAGCTTCTAAGGCTCGGCCCAGGTGTGATATCGTATGAACAACCAGGAGATGGCTTAACTGTCAACCTATATCTTGCCTTTTTTTCTTGGGTGCTATCCCCAGGTCTCAGTTCCTCCACAAAGGACCACCAATTTCCAGTCACTCTGGATGCTTTTCATTTCACTTCCATGTTTCCGGTATGCTTGTTTGCATTTCACTACCTAACGGTATCGGTGTGTTTCTACACTTTGGTTCTATGTACCTTCGGAGATGTTTAACTATTTGGTAAATAACAAATCCAACAAAGATTTATGGAGGATACTTTGTGTAGGCACGGGGTCATTTAGATGATGCATATGAGTCCTCATGAGGCCTGATAGGGTGCTTTAGGACAGATCTCAAGATCATGTTGCCAGAGCTCAAAATCTACTGATGAAATTTAAAAAGAACATTTTAGAGACCTTGTGGCCCAAAGAAGACTTGCCTACCTTCACAAGTCAGTCTCGCCTAAAGTCTTAAAAGCCCTTAGGGTTCATTCATCGTCCACCCAATGTCAACAGGAGAGGGCTACTAGTTGACACTAGAGTTATTGATACTGGTGAGAAGCACAGCAAATAAGACAGTGAGACTCCTTAGAAGGTACTTGTAAACCACTAAAGCTTAAGAACGTGGCTGTGGTGAGTTAAAAATGTAGAACATGCCTGTAATACCAGTTCTCACTTGAGCAAGAATTTGCTAGTTCTTATCACAGCCAACCATCTTCAGGGCTTTGAATGACCCTAAACTTCATTTGGCATTTGGACAGGACAATAGGTACTTCGCATGACCTGATTAGAGAATAATGCAGGGCTGTTTCCCACTAGGTCACTTTGATCCAAGGCTGAGCCAAATTCCCCGGACCTCTCTCCAGCCAAAACATAACCCCAGATAAATGAAGGATGTAGACCAGATTTTCAGAAGTAGGGATCTCAGTACTTTTCCTCATGTCTTCATTCATCAAATATTTGTTGGATACTGTAATTTTATTCTCAGATGTTCATATGCGTAAGAATTACCTGGGAGAGTTCACTCCCCGGCAAACTGGTTCAGCAATCCAAGGGTGGGGCCTGGGGAATCTGTATTTAACCAGCCTCACGGGTGATTCTGATGCAAGACCTCTATAGACCACTTTGTAAAATGTTTAGTTCCCAAAATGAATAAGCAACAGCTCCCTCCCGTCAGGAGCCTTGAAGTCCGGGGAAGGCAGATGCACCATTGTGATGTTGTGTAATCAGAGTAATAGAAGCCTGGTGACAGAGAGAGGAAAGACACCTGTCCAGGGCAATACAGTCTTAAAGGAGGCTGCCACAAGGAGAAGAGGGAAGGGCATTGTAGGCAGGGGTATGGCTTTTATAAGGTCATGGTCATGAGAGTGTATGAACCATTAGGGACCAAGGAGCAGTTCAGGGTGATGGGAAGGTAACTGGCACTTAGGGGCAGACCAGCAGAAGATAATCTAAGAGGATACCATCGATCTCAATTCACCACTAAGTCCTTTCAACTTTATTTCACAGGCAATTGGGAGCTGGGGGAAGTTTTGAAATCTGCCTTTAAGAATATCTAGCATTGGGCAGATGTTTACTCTTGAGGACGCAACCTGTGCCCAACAGCGTGCTGAGTATTAGGGGCTAGAAAAGGAAGGGTTGTCACAGTTAGGAATTGTCGTGACGGTCCGAGGAATGAAAGTCCAAGGTGGTGCCAGTGAGGGTGTACAGAAATAATTGGTCAACAAGATGTGAGATAAAACAAAACAAACACGCGAACAAAACCCCCAAGAATTTGGTGACAAGTTAAATTGAAGAAGCAAGGAAAAGAAAGTTTGCAGTGTTTGGGGGCAGAGAGACGGCTATAGACTGAACGTTTGTGGCCCCCACTTTCCAAATTCATATGTTGGAGCCTAATCCCCAGCGTGATGGTATTAAGAGATGAGGCCTTTAATCATGAGAGGAGATGATTAGGAGGTAATTCTAATGATGAGGGGAGGTAATTAGGTCATGAAGATGGAGCCCTCATAATAAGATTAGTGCCTTATAAGAAGAGACACAAAAGAGATTGTCTCTCCTGCAGGTGAGGGTATAGCAAGAAGATGGGCCTCTACAAACCAGGAAGAGGGTTCTAGCTGGAACCAGACCACACAGACACCCTGACCTCAGACTCCCAGCCTCCAGAGAAATAATTGTTTCTTTTTTAAGCTTCCCAGCCCCTGTGGCATGTTGTGAAAGCAGTCATCACTGAGACAGAAACTAAGGGTTTGATAACGATGCTACTGGAGAGTGCAGAGGACAAAGACTTGCCCCACACCAGATGGGACCTGATGAGCCCACCCAGAGACAGCAGGAGAGTGAAAATATATGCAGTCCAATGGTGAGACGTGGGGGATGGTAAGTGGAGAAGGTGCAGTGAGCCATGAAGGAGGCGACCCAGGGCAGAGTAGGGTCCCCCAAAGAACGAACGAAGTGCTCTGAGTGGGAAGAGGTGATCAGTTGTTTGAAATGCCCACAGAGGGAAAGACTCTGTATTGCCTATTGGCTTCATCACCTAGGATGCCCTGGGTGACACTGACAGGGACAATCTCCATGGGGGCCTGGGGTGGGATCCGGGTGTTAGCTCGGTAGGCATGCAGTGAGGAAGGAGGAAATGGAAGGTGTGGCTGTGGGGGCCCAGGATGTCGACTCCTCTGTCAGAAAAGTCAAGCCTGGAAGGAAGAAGAGAGGAGGCAAAGCAAGAAAGTAGACAGAGCTGAGGGACTGAAGTTTAGGGCTTCCACGACTCAAGGTTTTCGCTTTATAGAACAGGAAGTCGTACCGAAAGTAGAGGAGGAATAAGTTGGAGCTTTTATTATATTTTTAAAATTTTATTGTATTAGAGTAAAATACTTGTATAAAACCCAGAGGGACCATAAAGCGGAGCAGGGGTTTTAAATACTGGGAATCAGGAAATATATGTATATACACATACATATATATATTTCTCAATCTTTAAAATAGTCATCTCGCCATATGCGGTTGTGAATGGAGGCTGTTCTGAGGTTGAACAGAACGAAAATGTTCAAGGAAGAGGACAAGCAAAGAGTTGGTCAGGGTAGAGAGACAGGTGGCTACAAATGATCACAAACAGCACATGAGGGTCCCTAGCTGGGGCTGGGTCACAGTCAGGGGCAGCACGACAAACCTAGGGAGAAGCATGATTTTGATTTGATTGTCTGGCTAAGCGGTCAAGCGGGCGAAGAGGAAAATCCAGAAGTTCACTTTATCAAATCACCGCTGGACCTTTGGCATTTGATCTGGGAATCTCAACTCAGAGACGAACCAGCTAGACCGAAATCCGCGTTTTTGTATATTTAGAAAACAAATGAGCAGACGCCAGACAAACGGAGGAGTCTAACCTCTTCAACCCTGAAAGGCAGCAACATCGCTTTATTTTGTATATTCTCCCGAATAAGATGTTGTTTTCAAATTGCTACTTGCATGTGAAACCAGAATAGCAGTTTATACAGTTCCCTCAAAAACTGAGGGTAATAGGATCGTTTCAGTCTCGTGTTCTCTTTGTATGCACAAGCACGCTCAAGGGGAGACAGCCCATGTGCCCAATTGTAAACTGACAGTGGTTACATACATTGATGTAAACACTTAGAAAACGTCTTGGAAAACTACCAGACAGATAGCAGGGGTTCGCTGTGGGCAAAGCAGGGGAGGGGATTGAAATTAAGGCTGATGGTCAAAGGCACTTTAGTTTTACCTGCACTGTTAGTTTTTTTTTTTTTTTTACAATATAAAAAATTATTACTTGTAGATTTAAAACAATTAAATAAAATTTTTTTTTAATGTTTATATATTTTTGCGAGAAGGGGAGAGACAGAGCATCAGTGAGGAGGGGCAGAGAGAGAAGGAGACACAAAATCCGAAGCAGGCTCTAGGCTCTAAGCTGTCAGCACAGAGCAGGATGCGGGGCTCGAGCACATGAGCCATGAGATCACGACCTGGGCCAAAGTGGGACGCTCAAACAACTGAGCCACCCAGGTGCCCCTTTAAAATGTTAAAAAAAAAAAATGGAAAAATTAACACTAACAAGATTTTCCCAAGTATTATAGGAAGGGATCCAAAAACGGTTACCGTGCAGCAGAGGGATAGGTGAACAGGATACAAGTTATGGAGAAGTGAGTGCGTGGTGTCTGACAGATGACTAAAGGCAACGGATGCTCCCCAAGATCGCAATCTTGAAAATCTGCCGTCAGTGCTCTCTTAAAACTAATTTGGCCTTTCTTCCTTTGGCCCTCCCAGGTGCCTGCATTTCTTCAAACAGCTGTTCTGTGACCTAGAAGAATGGTTTCATCTTTGCAAATGCCACTTACTTCTTAAGGATAAACGTCAAAAAATGGTAGCGATTGCTCTTATGGTCAAGTGGCAATGCTAGAAGCTACAGCTGAAAGGGTTGGAGAATGCGCAGAGAATGAGGAGCAGGAGGATGGAAGAACCGAGTTCTGCAGAGACTATGGAGTCTCTAGAAGCTCACATCAGCGCTTACCCGGGGCGCGGCGCAAGGTGAGGGCTGGGCGCACAGTTGATGGACGGTGGGCAATAGTATGGAAAGAAGACTTGACAGTCCGTGGGAGATGCACAAGAAGACTCCTGAGCGACTGAGGGGCCTAGCTGAGCTGATTGGGGGAGAATTTGCAAGGAAACAAATCCGCCTCGGTTAACTGGGTAGCTGTGGAGCAGGAGAGAAAGTAGACTGAGCTTCCACTCATGGCTGGAAATGCATAAACACCCAAAAGAACAAGAACAAGGAAATCGACATTAATGCGTGCACATTGCTTAAAGAGCTGGTCATGAGGTTCTGGGATTTGGGACTGGGGATTTGGCTGATGAGAGAACAGGAGGAAGACAAAGATGTCCTGAAACAAGAGAAAAGGAGGGTTGCAAGTGGTAAAGGAAGGTTGTAAGGGCAAAAGAGGAAGGTGGATAAGGTTCGTTTTGCCATGCCTACTGGCCTGTAATGTCCCTTAAGGAAGGAGCTGATTCTCGTTCATTTTTAATTTTTCATAGCACTTGCTCAATAAATGATTTTGATGGCTGAGTGAACCCATTAATGGGAATAGTTATCTCACCGAGTCACCTTGAGGGCAGGTCCCGTGTCTTGGGGACTGACGTACCAACATGCCCAGGAAAGCTCATAGGAGTTTGTAGGAACACAGCACCTACTGAACGGACAAACGAACTGGATCTTTCTGAGTTCTAATTTCTTCGTCTAAAAATGAAAACCACAAGACTGACTGCCATTCTTGAGCAGGGATGAAGCGCACATTATAATACTAGACAACTTTGCTCTTGAAATTTGCCAAACCAACTCTGGGTCATGTTCATTGAAATGCCTCTGTGGGTAGCTGATTCCCTATGGCTCATACTGTATTCAGTCATGGAGGGAAATGAGTCACGCATAGGGAATCATAAACACACACACACACACACACACACACACACACACACACACACAAACACAAACACACACACAAGTTGGCCATGGATTTTTAAACTTTTTATCTTCTCAAATTCTCACTTCTGCCCCCCCACCCGTCCCCACCTGCCCCTCAGACTTCACTCCATACAACAGTCACTCCTTGGACCAAATACCCATGACAAATTCAAAACAGTTGCCTGGGGTTTGGCTACTGCTTAGCAGGTAGTTATAAACCATGCAGTGGTGCGAACTGAGCCGGCATGAAGAAGTTAATTAGAGCAGTCAAGAAGATTGTTTAAATAAAGACGAAAATGTAAACACGATCTTCATTGGATAGAGTGATTAGAAATTACAGGTGTTTGTTTTTATCAGAGCCATCTGGGGCCTGTCAAAATCTTGACGCATGGCATAATCTGCCACTAATCAAAAAAGAAGAAAACAAACCCCCAAAAAAGAAGAAGGAAAACATCTAAGACCGTAAGTAGGAAAACAGACATAGAAAACCTTCATCTTTCCAAGTGGAAAAAAAAATATTTCAGTTGTTTTTTTAAAACAAGTGTGATCCGTGTTTGGAAAAAGTCTGAACTCCTTAGTTCGTCTTGACAGACATGCTCTCTCTCCATTTTAAAGCCTTAGCCGTGGGATGTGCAGTGGGAAAGAAAGCCATGGGGATGTGGACAAAAGAACAGAGTTAAGGGTAATCAAGTTGCCCATCTCAAGTGCTTGATGTAAATGAAGGCCAAGCTTAGCCTTCTTATATATCTAAGGTGTCACTGACTTATGGAGACAGCTCGATAGCATTCATCTTCGAGGTATTATGGATAACTGGAAATTATTTTTTCCGAAATTGACACACTTAAATTTATGCTGCTTAAATATCTAGTGGAGAAAATGGCACATGATATGGGATAACGGGAAATGCATGGAGGGACATTTTGAAAAAATATGTACTGTCTAGACTTCCGCTCTGCTCGATTTGTTATGGATATGCAGCACTAGAAAATAAAAATTGGGGAATAGGATAATTCTATCTCAGATCTGGAACTGTTCCTGGTATATAGCATGTATGCAAGAGTGGTGTTTTAAGGAAAAGAAGAGAGAAAGAAAAAATAGATGATACTTTTACCATGAATGTTGCTAATTACACCTATGGATGCAATATTTATGTAAGGATTACCATGGATGTTCTTGTCATCGATTTATTTATAAGTCCTAATTACACAAGGCGTTGAGCAGAGTGTTTTGTTTCTTTACTTAAATATGGCATCTGCTGGGGTGCCTGGGTGGTTCCGTCGGCTGAGCGTCTGACTTTGGCTCAGGTCATGATCTCGCAGTTTGCGAGTTCGAGCCCCGCGTCTGGCTCTCTGTGCCGACAGCTCGGAGCCTGGAGCCTCCTTCGGATTCTGTGTCTCCCTGTGTCTCTGCCCCTCCCCCGCTCATGCTCTGTCTCTCTGTGTCTCTCAATAATAAATAAACGTTAAAAAAAATTAAATATGGCATCTGCTTATGGGTGAAGTATTTCCTTCATATGACTCAGGCCGGCCCAACACTTAAAAATAGATGACACGGATCTGAATTTCAGAAAAGTATTGCAGGATATTAAGACACCCAAAACGGCAACGAAACAGAAGTCACAAGAGCGCAGTGGATACCATGAGCGGAGATCAAAGATGAGGGGGAAGGTCAAGGGCAGTGCTTTTCTTTGTGTTGACCCTGGAGCAGGAACTCTACCTGATCACGGGGGAGTATCGATCCTTCAAATCATCTCCCTCTCTCCTCAACCCTCTCTGTCCCCCAGTCCCTTCCTAGGCACCAGCGAGGGATGGGAAGTGGGAAGAGAAGGAAAAACCAAAGGACTGAGCTTATAATAATACAACTCACCACTAGTGATGATAGCAAACGCTCATATCCTGCCTACCTACTGACTTGTGCCAGCCACTCTTTGAGCGCTTTACATATAGTAACTAATTCAACTCTCGCAACAATCCTATGACTGTCCCATTTTACAGATGAGGAAGTTGAGGCCCAGAAAGACCAAAGGCGCTTAAAGGGTAACCACCAGGTAGTTAGCCTCAGACCAGACCACTTGTCGGCTACCCAGAGGCACAGCCAGAAGACAAAGGTTTGGGACTAAGGAACTTCCAAAGTCCTTTCCACATGCTCAGTCTAGGCCTCCATTCCACACTGGGATGCTCCATCTGGGTGCCTAGCGCCTAGCAGGGTGCCTATCAGTGCACAGACTCAAAAAATACTGGTCGAATGAAAAGTTGCTTCGTGTCAACTTATAGTGGAATTCTTTAGAGTCTATTAAGTCCGTAAAACCACAAAACCCTGATTTGGTTGGCCTTAACATAGCCGAATGTTTGCCTCCAGGCAGCCTAGAAAGGAGTTTATGCCACTCTGCAGAATGCCATTGCAATGATAATTTAAAGATCACCTCTCTTTCTCAAAAGAGCAAGCAGTACCGATGAGAGCTAGATTTCTCACCTGCCCCTAAACTACATATCGCCCCCAGTGTATGAAAAAAAAAAAAAGACACAGAGAGGAAATGAACTGAGACAACATCACTTGCAGCAACCGGAAGGAAAAACACACACAAACCCTGTTCACAGTCTATGTGTGTGGTTGCTTAGTAGGGTAATGCTTGCAGCTGCCTTTAGAAGCAAATCTGGTGGCCGGGGCAAGACACAAGCATCGGGATGAGGCAGGACTGAGCTCCCAGCTCCCACCTGCCTGACTGGGGAGAGGGAGAGAATACCAGTGAGACCAGACGATCCAGCAGCAGTGGCTCTGCCCTGGGTAAGTTCTCAGACACTTGTTGTGGCCTGACGGGGGGTGGGACTCACTCAGACTCTGACTTCCTGAGCTGGTATCAGACATCTGTTAGTGTTCCCCTCTGTTGACACCCCTGAACTGGAGCTGAGAGGGCCTCAACACGTCCCAAAAGTGGAAAGAGGGACTCCAGGATTCTTTCCAGTCGACCCGCAGGCACTGGCTTTAAAGCAACCTGAAACCTACATGATTCTATTTTTGAAATCATCGTGGGGAGGTGCTTCCGGGTGTGTAAGCTGGATGGCTCCTCCCCCTTGCTGCCCTCGCAGAGAGCATACCTATGATAACCTTGAGCTTTGGCTTCTCCTAAATTATTTCATTACTTCAAAGTGTGGGCTGTCACTTGCACATTGTGATGGACTAAAATCATTCATAATGTCATTTTCAGTCCCTCTGGGAGTCAGCCTGGAGGGGTAGGAAACGGTGATTGGGGATTGGACTCAGGGTTGATTGGCTCTGCAGAGAACTGGCCATCAGCATCATCTCTAAGGGGTTGGGGACAAATCACACTATGTTCTACCTGTTCGCACTGGGCCACCTCAACTTCTCCATCCTTTCTTTTTTCTGTATTTACTAATTCCCTTGAGTCATTCATTCATTCATTCGGTAGCATTTCTTCCACAAAGGAATTGAGGCAGCCTTTTCATCTTGCTGAAATCATTTCAAAATGAAAAACACGGACAACTTTCAAGGGAATGCCATTTGAAAAGCGTTGCATGTTGTTCAAAGCTGTGTGGACGTCGGCGGGCTGGTTTTCTGCCCTGTGTGCCCGTGATGAGAGCTGAGGGTGTGTGCTCTGGTCTTCTTAACCCCTGTTTGAGGAGCTTCCTCGCCCACCCAGAAAGTTGGTTCCCACCAGAAGTCGGTGTGAAGAGCCCATGACAGGACCCTGGGAACAAGTCAAGTGATTTTTCTCCTTGTTTCTACTTCCTTCCAGTTTGGGGATAAATTCCTTCCAATCTGCAAGGACATCCCTGTTTTAAGAATGGGGCAAAGTGGAGCAGTGGAAAGGGCAGGATGAGAAATCAGCTTTGAGTTGGAGCTCCACCATTTCTCATTACTTAGTTCATTCATGGGGAAGCTGCTTTTAAGTCAAAACTTACATAAGATGAAGGAAAACAGACATTGCCCTGCTTCCAAAAAGTTTACGGCGCAGGGGAGAAGCAGACGTTAATTAGTAATTACACAAATGCGATAAGGATCACAACATATTGTGGGGGAAGCTGATCTCGTCTGGGAGGCAGGGAGGTTTCTAGAAAGAAAATGAGACTAGAATTGAAAAAAAAGGCGTAGGAGTTCACAAGGCTATGCTCCAGGCAGAGAGAACAGCAGAGACCGTTTCCTGAGGTAGGAGACCATAGAATTATCTGGCAAAATCAAGGCCAGTGTAGCGGGAGGCGAGTGGATAGTGGGTCAAATTAGCCCAAAGTGCAGCATGAAAGATGCTGCTTATTCTAAAAGCCACGGAGAAGGTAGAGGGGTCCTCCACGGCTGTTAGAATAGGTGTGGAGGACGGATGGAAAAGGACCACATCTAGAGACAGGGAGACCAATCAGAAGGTGGAGAAAGTCAGCCAGGCAAGTGTATCTACGTGAATACAGACAAGAGTGGTCGCAGTGGAGACAGAATTACACAAATTTAAAAGTCAACTAGAAAGGAAAATCAACGGCACTTGGTGGTGGACAGAAAAGGAAAGCGACGGGGGAAGGGTCAGAGATGACCCCCAGTTTCCCGGTTTGCACATTCAAACGGATCTTGATGCTGTTATAGCCAGTCACTGAGACTGGGGAAGCTGGTGGGGACCAGGCTTGGGTTAGTTCAGTTCTAGAATTGATCCAAATGCAGATGTCAGTCAGGCATTCGACACTGGCCAATATCTAGAGCTCAGGGGAGAGGTCTGGGGATCCTTGGCATAGATTTGGTAATTGCAACCATGATTGTGGGTGATACATGCTTGAGGGAAAGTATCAAATGGGAAAGGAGAGGGTGGCTTAGAATCGAATCTCAAGAAATTCTAACCTTTATTTTATTTTAGTGTTTGTTTTTGAGAGAGGGAGAAAGAGAAGGAACATTAGTGGGGGAGGGGCAGAGAGAGAGCTGGCAGCCCAGAGAGTGAGGCTGGAACTTAGGAAACCACCAGATCATGACCTGAGCCGAAGTCGGATGGTTAACCGACTGAGCCACCCAGGCACCCCAAGAAATTCTAACATTTAAATAGAGGTAGAGGATGGGGTGCCTGGGTGGCCCAGTCGGTTAAGCATCCGACTTCGACTCAGGTCATGATCTCGCGGTTCGTAAGTTCCAGCCCCACGTCGGGTTCTGGGCTGACAGCTCAGAGCCTGGAGCCTGCTTCAGATTCTGTGTCTCCCTCTCTCTCTGACCCTCCCCTGCTCGTGCTCCATCCCTCTCTCTCAATAAGTAAATGAATGTTAAAAAAGTTTTTTTAATAAATAAATAAATAGAAGTTAGAGGAGAAGGAGCCCCCACAAGAAGACTAGCACAGTTCCTTGAAAAGAGAAATGCAGGGGCGCCTGGGTGGCTCAGTCGGTTAAGCGTCCGACTTCAGCCAGGTCGCGATCTCACGGTCCGTGAGTTCGAGCCCCGCGTCGGGCTCTGGGCTGATGGCTCAGAGCCTGGAGCCTGCTTCTGGTTCTGTGTCTCCCTCTCTCTCTCTGCCCCTCCCCTGTTCATGCTCTGTCTCTCTCTGTCTGAAAAATAAATAAATGTTAAAAAAAAAAATTTAAAAAAAAATAAAATAAAAAAAAAGAAAAGAGAAATGCAAAATTGCCACGTGACCCAGCAATTCTACTCCTAGTTAAGCATCCAAGAGAACTGAAGACAGGGACTCAAATATGTACATGTGTGCACACTTTGCTAGCAGCACTATTCACAACAGCCTGAGATGGCAAGCAGCTTAAATGTCCATCAGCAGATGAGTGGAGAGACAAATTGTGGTATGTCCATACGCAACGGAATACTATGCAGCCACCAAAGAAAAAATGAACTGCTAAATACATCCCACAGCAGGGTTAAGTCTCAAAGGCACTGTGTAAAGTGAAAGACGCCAGGCACAAGAAGCGCTTGATTCCATTTATATGAAATACCCAGAATGGGTAAGTCAGTAGAGACAGAGTGCAGGTTGGTGGCTACCAGTGGCTATTACAGAGTAGGAGATTTCCTGTGGGGGTGATAAAAGTATTTTGGAGCCAGATGGAGGTGGTGTTGGCACAGCATTGTGACCATATTGAACGCCGCTGAATTGTCCTCTTGCAAATGTCTAATGTATGTCATGTGAATTTCACCTCGATGTTAAAAAAGAAGACGACCGGGAAGGTGTAACCAGGGGTGTAGAACACAGGCTACCTGACTTTGGGCAAATGATGCCTAAAATGATAGAGCCTCTTTCTCTGTATGTAAATGAAGGGAAAGAGCCCTCTTGGAATGCTGTGGTATGGGTCAAGCATGACACGTTTTTGAAGTTTCTAGCAGAGGAAGGGTGGAGTGAAAACAGTTTCCTACCTACATCCTTTGGGCCTCATCAGGACTGAACTAACTTCTAACAGCCTGAGTCTTTATCTCAGGACCTGAGAGCTTTCTCCAAGCCAAGTAGGGCCACTGTAATTGCTTAAAGGCAAATGAAAAGGCCCAGAATCCAACTCTCGAGTGGGCCATAAACATCCCAGCTCCCTCAGGCCTGAGTGGAATAACTCTAAGACGCATGTTTTACCGATTCCCTAAAGTTTCCACGTGAACTTAAGCTCAGTTGCCACAGGGGTAGCCGGCTTGATAACTGATCTTTTATGTGCTGTCCCTTCTCACGACTCTTCCCTGGCTTCCTGCTCTCCAGCAAGGTGTCCTGGGATCATCGGTTAAACTACCCGCACTTGAGGGGGCCTGGGTGGCTCAGTCAGTTAAGCATCTTTGTTTGGGCTCAGGTCCTGATCTCCTGGTTTCACGAGTTTGAGCCCGGTGTCAGGCTCTGTGCTGGCAGTAAGGAGCCTGCTTGGGATTCTCTCTCTCCTTCTCTTTCTTTTCATCCCCAACTTGCACTGTCTCTATCTCTCTCAGGACAAATAAGTAAACTTTAAAAGTAAACAAACAAACAAAGTACATGCACTCGAATATGAGTCAGGGTCTGCTTCTGGGGAAATTCAAGCTGCTACACAGCCCTGTGCATACTCAGGTCATGTCACCCACTGTTCCCCGTTTACTTGGGCATCTGCATTTTGATATCCCTCATATCTATTCAGGGCCATATGGAGGACGTCCTCCTCAGCCCCTTATGAGATCCTGCTTAGAGAAAGGACTCAGGTACACAGGGAGAGATCCTTTCTTTTTTTTAAAGAGCTTATTTTTAGGGCACCTGGGTGGCTTAGTTGGTTGAGCGTCTGACTTCTGCTCGGGTCATGATCTTGCAATTCATGAGTTCGAGCCCCGCGTTGGGCTCGGTGCTGACAGCTCAGAGCCTGGAGCCTGCTTCCGATACTGTGTCTCCTTCTCTCTCTGCCCCTCCCCTGCTCTCTCTCTCTCTCTCTCTCAAAAATAAATAAACATTAAAAAGTAATGAAAATAGTTTATTTTTAAGTAATCCCTACATCCAACATGGGGCTCCGGCTCACAACCCCGAGATCAAGAGTCACATGCTCTTCCGACAGAGCCAGCCAGGCGCCCCAGGGAGAGTTCCTTTAGACGTAACATGTCCTGTGCAAAACTGTATCACACCTTACTCCAAATGCCCTCCATTTTCCTTCCGCTTATCTGTCTCCTGGCAACTCCTCTGATCAAAGTTTCCAAACTGTGGGGCACCACAGGATATACACAATACACAGATATAGCATATAATCATGCTGTCCCTAGACCTTGCCACAGAAAACTTTTCCATTTTCACTCTCCTGATCGTTTGAGATTGGCCTGATCTTAACATTCTCTCACCATTGGCCATTTACCTTTTTAACAAGGAGAAAGGGAGCCTTGGACTATGAGCCATCAGCAGTCAACGAGAGCCAGCTAAAATTCACCAGCCTAGTTTTGTTTTCCTGCATCTGTTTTCCATGATTACCTTCTATCAACTGTAGCGGCACTGGCTATTCACCTGCAGGAGTGGTATAAACTTTCTTTTAGTATAAGTAAATATCTTCAAGTTAAAAAAAAAAAAAGTGAGCCGATTGAAAGGAAAAAAAAAAAATCATGTTACTAATTGTGCTGGGAGCACAACTGATATGGTAGACACCGGGAGGCAAGACTTTGAGAGAAGACTGGCAGAGCTTCATTAGAGCGGGAGCTCCTCAAGGCCACAGCTGAGTCTCATTCCACCCAGCACCTGCCATGTGTGCGTGCCACAGGGCCACGAATGACAGGGACGTCCCAGGCTGGGGTGTCCAAGCCACCCTTTGCTGCAGACTGTTTTGATCATTCAAATCAACACTGCACCCACGATAGCTGCCAAATATCCAGGCAGTGATGATAGCTTGAAATTGACACCCTTCCCGGCTCCATTACATGGTGGTTCTGCCCTTAGGAAGCATCCTGGGGGGTCAGAAGTAAGTCAAGCAATGGTGAAGGGAGGTAACGAGTGAAGGTATCAGTACATCCACAATTCTTTTCCACCTTCGGTTCCGACCGGAAGCTTTGGTTAATGGAGGTCTATAACTCCGCTAACGTTCTCTTTGATTTTTATAAGCAGCTGTTATCCCTCAAGCCCCTCCCTTCGTTTTCCAAGGAAGATGATAAATGAGGATTAATAATCTGCACAAATTTCACTTTAGGAAAAATTTTTAGGTATTGGAAAACATTTCATACTACAAAGAAGCATATGTTACGTGTGCCTACCTTCTAAATAGTAATAGAAATAAACCTTACCAACCCTTGAGGCCTGATTCATGCCCCCAGCCAATTGTATCAGTTTCTACCCATGCCCCCCACAAAGGGAACTGCTCTCTTAAATTTTGTGTTAATCATTCTCCCTTACTTTTCTTTTTAGACATGCCTCATATGTCTATAGGTACAGATATATCATATGTGGACTATAAGTTATGTCTATATTTATTTATATAAACATTAATTAATATGTAATTTATGTGTATTGTATATGCTGTTTATTTTTTCCTGTTTGGTAACTTGAAGCAAATATGATCATACCGTATATATCCTTCCATAACTGGAACGTGTTGGCTCAACATTGTTTCTGAAGGTTAATCCACATCGATGCAAATAGGTGTTGACGAGTTATTTTGATGGCTGTATAGCATTCTATCAAGTGGACATATGACAGTCTGTTTATCATTTCTCCCCATTGACAGTGCTAGGTAATTGCCACCGATGAAGGCTCAGGGTATAATTTCAGGAATGCTCCCCAGGTCTCTCCCTCTCTCATGCACAAAACACTACCAGCAGAGGCGTGAGGCCTGGCTTCATGCTAGAAACAGGCTTCCACTGGAGGCAAGAGGTAAATGAATTAGGGAACCGAGAGCCAGAAGGAAAAAGACATCAAAGGAGAGGAGGGGCCTTAAAGGGGAAGGAAGAAAGAGATAAAAATGACTCCCAGAGAGAAAACATACTCCCAGGGGTGAACTGTGCTTCCTGCAGGCACATTAAGGAAGGCTTTCACTCTCAATGTCCACTTCCCCTACCACACAAACCCTCAGTGGGAGGGTCTATGTGAATATGGACTCTACAGAAGCATCCTCCCTCAGGTTCACAGATAGACTCTGTGACTGCTAATCTCGTTGCTAGATCCCCAAGAGAACCAGATTTCATGCCGTGCTCCCCTAGAGGCTTCCAGCCGATGTATTTTTAGATTCGTCTTTTCCTTAGCCTTATGGGGGGACCAATTATCTGCCACACATCAAGTGGTACCGTGTCCGTGAACCTTTTGTAACCTTTTGGCTAGTTTCCATGACGGAAATTCCCCACCCACAGCTTCACTCTAAAGAGTGGAAATATTTAGAGGAAGTGATACTATTAATGTCTCAGCATCACCCTGGGAAGTATTTTCCCCTAAAATTACAGTAGTAAATTGGTGCCTCCCATAACACCATCACAACACAGCTTTGACAAGTACAATGTTCTCTCGGCACCTGTTTCTCTAGAGAGATGTACAGGTGCTTTGCATCACAAGAGAAATGAAACTTTGAGGAGGTAATGTTCTCTGGTCCTCCACCAGAGTGGAGAAATTAAGGTCAAAAGCTGTCGGAGGTGGGGAGACACCTGGGTGGCTTAGTCAGTTGAGCACCCAACTCTTGAGTTTTGGCTCAGGCCATGATCCCAGGATCCTATGATCGTGGGATTGAGGCCCATGTCGGGCTCTGCACTGAACATGGTGCCTGCTTAAGATTCTCTTTCTCTCCCTCTGCTTCGCTCTCCCACTTGGGCACTCTCTCTCTATCTCTCTCTCTCAAATTAAAAAAAAAAAAAGCAAGCTATCTGGGTTGTGTCACTGGTCTGGCTTTGGCGGCTGTGGGGCCTCGGTGAGTGAGAATGATTCTTGGTAAATAGCATGTGTTGACTGATTCATTGAGAGAGTAAATGAGTAAGGCATACTGAATTAGCCAGGGTTCTTTATTTTTTTTTTTTTATTTTTTATTTTTTTTAATTTTTTTTTCAACGTTTATTTATTTATTTTGGGGACAGAGAGAGACAGAGCATGAACGGGGGAGGGGCAGAGAGAGAGGGAGACACAGAATCGGAAGCAGGCTCCAGGCTCTGAGCCATCAGCCCAGAGCCTGACGCGGGGCTCGAACTCACGGACCGCGAGATCGTGACCTGGCTGAAGTTGGAGGCTTAACCGACTGCGCCACCCAGGCGCCCCGAGCCAGGGTTCTTTAGACAAGCAGAGCCAATAGCATGTGAGTATATGTGTAACGATACAGAGAGCTTTCTTTTAAGGAATCGGCTTATGCTTCTATGGAAGCTGGCAAGTTCCTCGGAGACCCGAGGAAGAGGTGATGTTGTAGCTGAGTGCGAAGGCAGAGTCGGCTGGCAGAATTCTTCCGCAGGGGCAATCAGTCTTTTTCTCTTAAGGCTTTCAACTGATTAGATGAGGCTCACCCACATCATAGAGGGCTATCTGCTTTCCTCAGAGTCAACTAATTTAAATTTTCATCTTACCTGACTAGTAACTTCATAGAAACATCTAGAATAATGTTTGATCAAATATGGGGATCTCTTGGCTTGGCCAAGTTGACACATAAAATTAGCAATCACAGATACCATATCTCATTTCAGAAAATCAGTTAGCTATTTGCTCAACATTAGTGAAGGGCCCCCTATGGGCGGACACTGTGCTGGGTACTGAGGATTCAACAATGAAGCTAAGTAGACAAAATCCCCATCTTTAAGGAAATCATGCAGAAGAGATGCTCAAGATTAAAATCCCTTGTAAGATTTATGCCTACAAGAAGCACTACAAATACAACATGAGCCAATCAAATCCAATTTACTTGATAATATGGTGCTGGGATATAATAAGGTTGTGTCTTCATGGAATTCCTCGTTGAGGAGGGACCTCAGATGTAAATTATAGAACGACCATAAACACATTTCAACAATCACACACAGCATGCTATCCGTTGTACAGCTTTCCAAAGTACATATAATTCAGTTATAAATGACAGTGAGGATTAACAAATTGCATACAGTTGTATTTAAAATAAAGTGACCGAGCTATTTTGTACATAGTTGTTTTTTTTTTCATATTTCTCTATTTTTATGGCAAGATGGATAAAAGAACCACTTAATAAAGGTGTTATGATTTGAGAAGCACTGATTTGGAAAGGCTCAGCTAGGACTGTTTGATGATATTCCTTTGGTTGGTTGCTTTAAGTTATTTACTTTATTGGCCTCTGTTTTCATTGCACTCTTGGTATTTTGTCTGAAGCAAGGGCAGTTATTAGAAATAAAGGGATTAGTTCATTTTATTTAGAACTGAGAATCCATTTTTTAATTAAAAGTTTTTTTTAATTGTTTATTTTAAGAGAGAGAGAGAGCAAGTGGGGGAAGGACAGAGAAAGAGAGGAAGAGAGAGAATCCCAAGCAGGCACCCCGCTGTCAACACAGAGCCTGATGCAGGGCTAGATCCCACGAACCATGAGATCATGACCTGAGCAGAAATCAAGAGTCAGACACTCAACTTCCTGAGCCCCCAGGCTCCCTGAGAATCCATTTTTTTTTTTTAAATGATGAGGTTATCTGTGCCTGCTTGCTAAGTGCTGTATGTGGCTCTGGGCCTACGAGCCTAGGCATAACTTACACTCTAAGAGCATTGGTATTTTACTGGGATATTCGAGGGCCACAACCTAGGGGTTATAATCCTATCCAAGTATCCTTGTGCCCTTTCCAGCCCTTACCAAAAACTTTGATTGGTATACTTCAGACAGTGGAATTTTACTGAAGAAAGAAAGCATCATGACACTTTATCACGGATTATCCACCCCCTCTCAGGAAGCTTACCCTCAAGTTGAGGAAAAAACCATACATTTGTTTGCAAAACAAAGACCACACTTAAAAGGCCGCTAAGTGGCCTCCTTAATGTTCCCCTAAAAGGCCAATTATGCACCCAACTCAAGACTTCTGCACCGGAAGGACCTTCTGAGTCTTACTTGCCAGGCTCCCCCATTCCCTCAGCAATCAGGTCACACCTTATCATTCTAGTCTTCCCTGATCATTTTATATATAATGAATATATATATTTATATATAATATATATTATATATTTATATATAATAAATAAATATATATTTATATATTATATATAATAAATAAATATATATATTTATATGTTATATATAATATATTTATATACATATAAATATATAATAATATAATATATAATATAATATATAATATATATTATATTATATATTATATATATTTATGTATATTTATGTATACTTATATACAATAAATATATATTATTTATATATAATAAATATATATATTTATTTATACATATATATGTGCCCCCAACACTCCCGCCATTACCTGCACTTACCGCCACCTGCCACTGTAAATACCTGCGTATTTGCTTATTTCTTGTTTACTCCTCTGGACTTAGTTTTGTTCACTGCTGTGTCTCTGGCATTGATAGGCGCATAAGAATGGATGGATAAACAAAGGAGTGAGTGAGTGAGTGGATCACCAAGTGAGTGTTAGAGGCCAGTGTCACCATGAAGAAGGAGAGTTCTTTGAGTCAGGAAGCCTGCTCGGGAGAGCTGAGGCTCAGATGGCCGGCCTCGAGGAGTGGGAAAGACCTAGAAAAGCATGAGGAGATTGTGAGGGGGAATAAGAGGCGGTCTGAGCAGCGGATCGAGGTGGCTGTGCACCAGGACGCTCCTGGGGGACCTGCAAGCTGGTCCCTTTGACTTGCGTGCAGATAGTGGGAGGGCAGAGGCAGGAGACACCCCCCCTCACACACTGAAAGAATGGGGGGCAGGCCTGGTTGTCCCTGGTGAGGGGCCGGGAGCCCGCCCTCTTGGACTGCGCATGCTGGAGGCAGAGACAGGCTTTTCCTCAGGAAAGCAAATTTGGACCTGTTCCAGTATTTGGATAACAGCCTGATTGAAAAGCAGAGTTCATCTCGATAGCGCAGAGCAAAAAATGTTTTGGGCCTGAGCAGTCTTCAGAGAAAATATGGCTGGCTGCTTGCTTCAGCCATAGGAAGAGTTCAGGAATTGTTTCATGTGATGCCTTCCTCCAAGCAGGCCCGTGATTGGCCCTCCTGGGTCCCTGCCAGCATGATTTAACAGCAAAATGTCTATTTCACAGTTAAAGTGTTGCACAGAGAAAAGGGTTTTTACATACATGAGTTAATACCTGCGGCAGTAATATTCCTTCAATAATACCCACTTAGAGAAGTGCTGGCCTTATCTCTGTCTTATTTTCTCTCTGCTGAATAATTTATTTCTTAATGGCACGGAAGAACTACCTGACCCAACACTCTCTCTTTGACTTCAACCTAGCATGTGTTTCTTTATTTCGGGGGATTTGAAATGCAGTTATGCCTGATATCGAAAGTGTGAACGCTGTCACAACGTCCATCAGGAGGATCCTCATTATAATTTGGGAATCCACACTTACGGATTACTATGCTTCTGGGGTTTTGTGTGTGGTTTTGTTGTTGTTGTTGTTGTTTATTTAAAAATTGTTTTTATTTATTTTGAGAGGTGGGGCAGGGGGGAGAGGGGGAAGGGGAGAGAGAGAATCTCAAGCAAGCTCCCCACTGTCAGCATGGAGCCCGACTCGGGACTCAAACTCATGAACCATGAGATCATGACCTGAGTTGAAATCAAGAGTCGGATGTTTCACTGACTGAGTCCCCAGGCGTCCCTATGCTACTGTTAAAAAAGAATAAAGGTGATCTATACCACAAAGATACGAAAAAATGTGGACTAAAATCGAAGCAACAGATACAATAGAGCAGAGAGTATTAGCCTATTTTTAACAAAATAAGGATTATTAGCTATCTTCTTGTAAACAACAACAACAACAACAAAAGGGATCATCAGAGTTCAGGAGAGCTGGATAACCAGTGGAATACTTAAGAGGGCAGCTCTGGAGCCAATGGCCTGGGTTCGAATCCCACCTCTACTGCTTTTCTGTTGTGTGGCATTGAAGAGGTTACCACTGTACCTTTCTGTTTCTCCATTTCTCATCTGCAGAAGGGAGGTAAGAGCAGTAATACCTCACTCGGTGGGGTTCTTTTGAGTCAGTACATGGGTTTGAGGGTTCTATGAGTCAATCTATGCAAAACACTTAGAGCTGTGTCTGACACATTAAATGCTCAGTACGTACTAAGTATGAGGAAGAAGAGGAGGAGAGAGAATAAGTTTTCATAAAAGAGAAGGGGCCTAAAGAGCGAATAGGGTTCGACAAGAGAAGAACGCCAGAAGAGAAGAGCCTGCAAAAACAAAACCCAAACACTTCTCGGATGAATAAAATAACCCAATTGAATTCATCTCCACCTCTGTAAAGAAGGTCAAAAGGATATTTCATTACCTAGATGATAAACATGAGCTCATAGGTATAAGTATTGAGATGAAATATAAGGAGGATATCCTTTGTCCTCGTGGAGATCAGCGTGCATATCAGTCACCAGTCAACAAATATTTATGGATTCCCTACAGCGTGCTGAGTTATGTTGGAAATAGCACCAATAGTCCCTGCCAGCATGGGACTTTGTGCAAGTGGGCTTAAAGTCAGAAAATTACTGGGGTGATTTCTTTCATTGTATGTTGATTTGTAACATACCCAAGTGTTTTAGTAGTTACCCCCGTGTGACTCAAATAGAAAAACAAAATCGTTGTATTTACCTCTTTAGAGACATAGACATCCCTTGATTTTCTGGGCTTGTGAGGAATCCCAGGAACTGATAAATGACATAATGTTTATTTTATCTGTAAGTTAAACAGATCGTCATTGCTTTGCCTTCTAAGTTGAAAACCTTACTCCATCTCTTGGGATTCCTAGTTACCCTACATTCCTATCCCCGCTTCTCAACTTGCAAATGGCCCCATGGGCCCAGGGGTGAAGCAACATCCAGGTGACACGCAGGACGTTCTAAGCAGTCCCTTGGTCGTTTAGCTGGGAGACATTGGCAATCACCTCATCACCCTAACCCAGTAAAATAAATGCAGGTGAGTCCCTGAAACACGGAGGCTTCTTTTTTTTTTTTTTTTTTTGCTTACTACCCCTGACCACACTTGAGGAGGAATTTTGAGGACCAGGATCCAGGCTTACAAATCTCTGAGGGTACAGACAGGGGGGCCAGGCATTTCAGAGCTCTGCAGGATTTCTTTGCAAGGGGTGCTGTGTGGAAGGTGCCAAACAGCTAGTGGCTAAATTTAAGAAATTGCAGTAATTAATTGGTCCAAAGGGGTATCACTCACTCTCAGGATCGCACTGCCAAGAATTGAGCTGGGGAGTTTGGTCTCCAGGGAAGAGTTAAAGATCAGACAGGAATCATTACAAAAATTTCCACTGAAAAATAAGTTCCTTGTAAGAGAAGCTGACAGGCTTACTAATTGCAGCTTACTCTGAACTTAATGAGTCTGTATGCGGCATTTTTGAAGAGAGCTCAGAGTGTTTGAATGATGGGGAGCAGAGCAGGGGGGAGGGGGGACTGGGGTGGGGGAGGGGGGTGAAGGGCTCCGAGCAGATGAATCTGAATCTAACAGGCATGATGAGTGCCTTAGAATAATGATCCATTTTAGAGTGAGCTGCATTGGGAAGTGACGCAACTTTGCTTTCTCCAAGATTCGTACCAACAGCAAAGATTGATAAAACACATTTGTGCTGCTGTGTGTTTTAGAAGTTCAACCACATAATAACTGTAGCAGGCACATCACACTGTGCTGCTTAAATCTCAAACATTGCCTTGATGTAGGATGATCACAATAGAAAGGAATGTTATTTTTATCCAGCCATTGGTGAGGATGTTGACTTCTTTAATCCAAGAAACTAAATCACTGGCCACTCCAGAGACTCTGACCTAAGTCTTCATTGATGCCCAATCACCTTTTAGACCGCTGCGTGTGGTTTGTAGCAGACCAACCCAGGAGGAAGGATTAAGCTGCTACAATGGGGAAAAGTTAATATTTTGATTGGTCATACAACTGAGTTTATTGCAATACCCTTTCCATTTGTAATTTAGCATTAAAAGGCTCTACGCTTGAGGTAACTTACCCTCCTTTCTGAATGCTCAATACAATGAAAACTAGGTTTTTGTCTCACATTTGATTTTTCTCTTCAGTCTTGGTGATAGCTAACGTTATCGGAGCGAAACATTCATAGCTAACATTTAGGTACTAATTTACAGTTCAGTCAGCGCATTGGCCCACATCATCTTACCCAATGTCTACTGGCGTCCTGGGAGCATTATTATATCCCCCACTCTACCAATGATGAAACTGAAATAGAGATAGAATCAATGAGGTAACTCATGTAAACTTGGGCAGGTTGAGCACCAGATATAGCTAGGACTGAAACTCGGGTTTTTTCGCTGAGTCATTGGCTTAAAAGAGTTTATCCAACGACCAGGCAACTCTTCCCAGTGGATCCTGACAGAGTACTTGCCTTTGGTGTGAGGACATTGATTTTTCTTGGACGAAAATACACTTTATTTCAAGATAGGAGGTTTTGGTCTTTATTTACACCTCTTCCATATTGCTTACATCCTGCTGACCAGCAAGGGCCAAGATTTCCCATGGGAACGTCTGCTGTACAGGTAGGTCCCATCTCCTTCTTTTGGCACTTGTTGTGACCAAGTCCTCTTTCCAGCTATCCAATATTCGTGGGCTCCTTCCGATTTTACTTTGTCAAAACGTGCTCACAGGGAAGGATTTGATCTCATTGATTCGGCATCGCCAGGCCACTGCTCACCCACCATTTACACTGTAAGTCATATTTCTTCCTACGAAATAGGAAGTTTGTTTCCCTACTGAAAGGGATTCGGAGGAGGAGATGGAGAAGATGAGGTTTTACATCAAGGGCATCTTCCATTACCGTTCAAATTCTGCCATGTAGGTGTAGTGAGCTTTAGCCAACTCAGCTCTAAGTAAGACATCTGGATCTATCGACTAGGGCAACACAGCAAGTTGGCATACATTTGCTCTGACATATAGCCAACAGGCATTGAACAGAAAGAGTGGTTTTTCTTTGAAAGCAGTGCAAGAATAAGTCTGTGGAATGCTAAGGTCATTCCGTTTCCTCAAGTGGAAAGAAACTGGATGTTTCTACATTAACTAGGGGGGTTGAAATGTAGGAAAGGGTGATTGAGAAATAATTTTAGCAACCAGAATGTTAGGTATTCTGCTGCAAGACAATGTGTTCCTGTCTGGGGGACGGGTGGTAGAAAATAGGGTGACCATGATGAAAGGGGCTCAACCCAAGCTGCCCAGCCCCTCTCTCCTGCTTCTGCTTCAGTTCTCCTAAACACCCAGCCAGCTCTGCTGAATTTATCACCACAGTGTCCAGCCCCTCCGTTCTGGACCCAAGGAGAGAGAAGAAGCAAGGGAAGAGGAGAGAAAGCATAGAGGCTCCATTTGGCATATAAAGCAAAAGTCTTGTATAAACATTTTTGTCTAAAAAATAGTCATTGGGTCACCTGGATGGCTCAGTTGGTCAAGGGTCTGACTTTGGCTCCGGTCGTGATCTTGCAGTTTGCGAGTTCAAGCCCTACATCAGGATGTCTGTTGTCAGCACAGAGCCTGCTTCGGATTCTCTGTATCTGTCTCTCTCTGCCCCCTCTCCTGTTTGTGCTCTCTCTCCCTCTCTCTCTTTCTCTTTGTCTCTCTCTCTCAAAAATAGAATAAACATTTAAAAAGATAGTCATGGAGTTGCACACCATTCCCCTTCCTTTTCCCTCCTCGTGGATGTTTCAATTTCTTGGAGACATTCTATGTGTCATTGAGCAGTGGGAAACGTATGGTAGCTTTCCTGGGTAGCGGGCAGAAGAGATTGAGGGCTTGGTGCCTCATAATATGATATAGTTTCATTGAGCATTTAGTATGTTCTGAGCAAACATATCTCCTTTGACTTGCAATCCACCAATGAGGGAAGTATTATTATTGTAAGCTTAGAGGCTCCCCAGGAGGAAACAAGGGCTCTGTAGCTATCCTGCCTGGGTGCAAACCCTGATGGTGCCATGTGCCTGCTGTGTGACCTTAAGATGTTTGCTTAAACTCTCCATGAAACCGCCTCCTCACCTTTAAAACTGAGATGATAATAATGTCACACACGTGTGCCATGGATCCCCAAGCCCACCCCGTGTGATGACTCACTAGGGGGACTCAGAGGACTCAGCATATAGTCATATCCACACTAAGACCTATTATGCCCAATGGCATCAAGCTGAAATAAGCAAAGGGAAAAGTACATGGGGCAAAGTCCAGAGGAAACCAGGTACAAGCTACCAAGAATCCTTTCCCAGAGGAGTCACACGGGATAGGCTTAATTCCTCCAGCAATGAGTCATGACAGGTATGAAATGGTGTCTACCAGGGAAGCTCATCAGAGACTCAAGGCTAGAGTTTTGATTGAGGGCTGGCCACTTAGGCATCCTCTGTCTGGAACATAGCAAAATTTCAAACCCCAGAAAGGGGAGCAGGTGTTAACACAAACCACATTGTTTTTACAAACAGCTACAGTAAGTCATTCTTATCAGGGAATGGTGGAAACCTTCCTGAAATCCAAGTTCCCAGATGCCAGCCAAAGGCCAACCTTTCAAACAGGGCTTTCTAAGGATAGCAGCCCCAGACCTGCTCTGTTAACTCTTCTCTGTACATCATCTCATTGGATTGTTGTGAATTTAGATGAAGTAAAATACATTCAGTGATTACAACAGTGTCTTTTTTTTTAGTTTATTTATTTTAGAGATAAGTGAGTGAAGGAGGGGCAGACAGAGAGAGAGAGGGAGAGAGAGAATCCTAAGCCAGCTCCCCACTGCCAGTGAGGAGCCCAACGCAGGGCTCGAACTCACAAATCTTGAGATCATGACCTGAGCTGAAGTCAAGAGTCGGACACTTAACCTACGGAGCCACCCAGGTGCCCCACAACTGTCTTATACTTGGGAAGCCCTAAGCATTTTTTAGCCATGACTATTAAATGGAAAAAAAAATTGCTAAGATTTAGAATAACTATGAAACCAAGATTATTCCATCAGGAATCTTAATTCACTTCTACCGACCAGAAAACACTCATGCATTTATTCACATCACACTAGCATAAGCCAAAGAGTATCCTTCAAACCCCAGCTAGAAATGGGGGTGGTATAAGTCCCTCCCTTCTCCGGCCCACAGAAGCTGGAGCCTTGAAGTGTAGCTGACTGTTTGGAAGAAATAATTTCCTCAAAATACACACAATGCCACACTATGATGCGGAGCCCTTCTTGGTCAAACATACTCCTAGAGTCTAGTACTTTAATGTCCCAAACGAGCATAGTTTGGACTTACCACGGCCCTTCCCTCCTACTCAATTCCCTATGCTTTGTTGATGTCCCTCATTTTTTCAGGATATGTATTCTTAATGCTCTAAGAATTTTCTTTTATGACCTCTAGATGGTGAATCTTCACATGATAACTGAAGTCATCCAATTGTACATCGTTTTCAGGCTAACACAAATCCTGGCAAAGCAAGTTCCCCTGCCTACCCCCTCCCAGGGCTAAGCAATTAATCACGACTTTACATCACAGAATTCCCTCTACCTCATCTTTCACCAGGTTTTCATGTCTTTGGCTCTGCAAACGGGATGAGCAGGAGAGTATCCCACAGGTGGCTGTGAATGCAGTGTAGACAGCTGTGGCACAAGTTTATTCAACTGAACTAGAGAAACCTCTGTATTGAAACAGTCTCTCGATTGAGAGGGATATTTTAGTCAAAAAAAGGATTTGGAAATTGGTCAGGGCTGGCTGAATCCTTTGAATTTTGTCTCAATAGTTAGATTCTATGAGAGAAACTTTGTAAGGAAGGAATTTTCGGTTAAAAAAGTGCACTATCAATGGTGATTGCCATATCATCATAGAATATGATGAAACCAAGAGTCTTGGCACAATAGTTTATTTCAACATTAGGACAGTTGTTATGCATCTGTCTCGTCCAATAAATGAAGCTTTTGTAAACGTCTTAGTCATTTCTGTCCCTTATAAAGCTTTGCATAGAATTTATACATAGTGAATGGTCAGTGAAGATCTGTTCCTTTAACATTCAATTCCTAGTGTATTGCTATTAATAAAAGAGGTTCACCTTTGACTTGGTGGTTTATGACATATCCCAAGTGTGTAGGTGTGTATTTCCTGGATGATTATCATCAGCCCAGTGCCGAATTTTGACATCTACACAATCTCTCCCTCCAGTGAGAAAAGCAAGCAAGAGAAGGAAACTAAAATGAAAGAATAACATGACCCGGGTTGTTCACTTTCATAATTTGAAGAATAAATCATGGGACCCAGAAAAAAAAGAAGTGAAGCTCAGAGAACATCGAGGTCAAAGTATTCATTGCGGCTCTGGTTGCTAGTAGCTAGGCCCAAGGGTGCTACCGAAGGACTTAAGACATGCAGAGAAGAAGGGAGACCTAGAGCACACAAAGCAGGAAGAGAGATGAAATGGGAGGCTCTTAGCATACAACCATCCATCAAGACTTCATTTTTCTTCCTATATAATCTCCCAACTATCCCCTGAATATCTGTGTCTTCACCATTGTCCAGACTAATTTCCACTTTCTACCCATGTACCAGACTTACCTCACATACTCCTTCTTTCTTGACATCTTTTCTTGAATGTTCCAGCCCCTAGCCCCCAGTGCTTTCTCCCTCCTTCAAATGTACAGCTTCCCTTGTTAATATGAGATATTGCTTCTTAGGGCTACACTTAGATTACGTATAATCTATTATACATACATTAGACATGTATGAATATATAATTAGATCACATATATGCATGAATGCATATATGCATGTATGCGTATATGCATATATAATTAGCTCATATATAATTATCGGTGGAGATTATATATTTATATATAAACATATTTTTAAACATTTATATATAACTATATTTTATATAGTTATATATAAATATTCTTATATATTTATATATAACTATATTTTTATATATTTATGTGCACATATATGCATATATAATTAGATCATATATAATTATCAGTGGAGATGATATATATTTATATATATAAATTTTTTTGCTACACTTCGGTTTCTTTTTTTAATAGCAACAAAAGATTCTTTCCTTAATGAAATCTTTTCATATAATTGACATTATGAATCTTTGACTATAACATTTAATTATCACATTTGAAACAAAGTACCTCATTTTTACATCATTAGTTGTTTATAGTGATTTAAAACATGATGGGGTTTTTTTCCTTCTTTTTAGATTTGGAAATTTCTTTTTAATTGAGGTATAGTTGACACACAATGTTCCCCTAAGTTTCTTAACAAAAACTGACAGGTTTTTTTTCTTTCTCAGCAGCAACACGCACTTCTTAACCATCTACTGTGAAGAGGGTAAAAAGAGGGCACCATCTAAGGTTTGATCAGACTTTAACCAGGATCCCCTCTCCTCCAATTCCTACCTCAATGGTACTGCCGTCCAAGCACAAAAGTTTCCTTTAGCAAAACCCAAAACCAAGCTTGCTGAAGGTGGTTTGCTTTTTTCCAGACCAAGAAGCTTGATTCGGGAGATCATGCCTCCGCTCTTTCATTGAATAAGGCTTGAGTACCCCAAAAGTAAATGGCACTAAGAAAAAGTGCCTCGTGTGCGTACACACAAACGAGCTTACACATCGGTAGGATTTGGCCAGTCTCTTGACTTTGAGTGGGAAACTGTGCTGTGTACCCTTTCTCTTCCTGCCATACTGCCCTCCTGTTGTGAAGATGTCAGCTTCTCACAAAAGATCCACGTAGGCATGGGGTGGTACCCCTTCCTGGCTACGCAGTGACCACACCATTCTGATTTGTGAGGGTTGTTTCATTTCCTCCTCTTCCCCAGACTCTTGAAATTATTAGCAGACTCTTGATCCTGCTCTCCTTTGGCTGCTATTTTGCTGATATCTGGTGTGCATTGTAGTTTAACCCTTTCTCGTATGTCATGCCCTCTTTACCCAGAGTGAAAGGTTTCTTTTGCGTGATGTCTCCTTAATCTATCCATACTTCTCTGTCGGGTGGCACTGGAGACTGAAGCTTCTTCCAACAGCAGTTCCCAGGAACCAGAGAACTTGGAGCTGAGAAGGACTACTGTTGCCCTGCTCTGTGACACACTGGCAACTGAAGCCAGCAGAATCCTAGCATGTGATGGGCAGTTTCACTATGAATTTCACACCCATCTCTGCTGATAGAAGAGCATCCTCCTTTTGTCATGATATAGGCAGAAGTTTCAGAAAATTATTTCATAAGGCCTATTTTCCCCCCCATACTGCCTCAAGATGTGGTTTGTCCCTCAGTGGCATGAGACAAGTCTCAGCAGAGTAGGTATCTGGAAACAAAATGGCGCACCAACATGGTAAGCTCTCTTGACTAGAGATCTTCATGACAAAGATGATGTTTAACAGATCGGATGCCAACCTTATATGATAGATCTCTCTAAAGCCTGGGGTCAACAACACGTGGCAATTTATTTGGAATATTTGGGATATTATGAAACAGAACATTTTTCAACCCTGCCTAACAACGGTTGAAGCAGCTCTTGAGAAACTGCTGTAATGACAACCAAGCATCAACACGGAGGAATATGTCCAGAAGGACATGAGGTAAAAGTCAAGTTCATGCAGGAGAATGAGGGGAACTTATGAGATAACTTTGAACTGGCTTATATGCAGTTATCTCTTTAATGTGAATTTCCCAAAGATTAACTCACCAATATGGACTATGATGAAATATAAACAGTCAGTCACTTGTTCTGTAAAGCCTATTGGGTATGTCTTCATAATGCCAGAACCATTAGGTAGAAACTTCCTCCACTCTCTTCCTCAGAGAAATCCGAACATGATCGGTGACTTCTTAGACTCCTGAGCAAAGGCTCATTTGCTTCTGGATTCCAGGGGTAAACAGGCTCTATTGGAAACTTCAGTCTGCTTCTTCAACAATTTCCTACATCGAGATATATGTATATTTCCTTCTCCCTGTGCTCCTCCACCCCACCCCAAAAGAAATCCTTGCTGGCTTTCTTCCTGTAACTCATCTGACTTAGGTTGCTGAGGACTTGTCTTCCCACATGGCAGGAACTTTGTATTCTCTCTGTTATCTACAGAAGCCCGTTCAAGTCCCTCAAAGCTTTACAAACTAGTGTGTCTCTTACAAAATATTTGGTCCTGACCCATCATAAAAAAGATGGACTTTTAGGACTGCCTAGTTTCCCCCCTAGCGGTGGTAATATGCATCATTAAGCCGAGATACTTTTGCCTTCTCTGTTGCCTGCAATGGTGTGAACTTGACTTCTTCCTATTTGAATCTCTTCAGTCTCTATGAATGGTGGGAGTTGTTTTCAACTTCTCCTTGCGACACCCTTCCCTGACCATCCCACACACACCACACACACACACACACACGCTTTGTGAACTGAAAAAGTCAAGAGGCACTTATGAAGATTGAATTGCAGGCCATGTTTCCTCCCTCCTCCCACACCCCTCCCCACCACCACCCACCGTGTTTCTGAAAGCCTGTAAGAAAAATACCCCATTTCCCTCTAGACTGACTTGACTCTTCAAAGGGAAAGTCAAAACTTTTTCAGCCCTCAGTTTTATTTATTATCTAACATGATATTTTCCTGTCAGTCAGGTTCAGAGGTTTTTCCTGCAACACCCATGTCATTACCACACTGAAAGGGTTTTGGAGCCTTCCAGCTCACACGTGGCCAAGCCAGACCAGTTTGCACCAGAGAACCGTTCCACACCGGCAAGCATTTCTGCCACCATGGCATTGGGGGGAAAGGCAATGTTCCCGTCATGCTGTTGGCAATGTGGAATAGCAGAGTGACTGCTCCTTTTAGTTGCTGTATAGTCACCTCTGGAGCTGAGGCCCATGGGGACCGCCTGAGTAATGGGCAGAGAAGGCCACTTTTGTTCGCTGCCCCAGACTTGGCCATTTAGCCAGACTGCTGTTGTAGAGCTGATCTAGAAGGGACTATTTCTCCATAATGATATGCCCTGGTCAAAAGCAAACCCTGTTTCCAGGGAGGAGCTGGGATGGTCCTCTGTTTCCTGCGTTTGGGGGCACATATCTTGTTTTCTGGGGTAACTAGACGGTATACTAACTAAACAGCTATCTGCAATATTATCATGGTAGCAGGAGTCTGAAATAAAGAGATGGAATCTTTACATTTGATTATTATTACTATTTGTGGGTTTCTGGGCGCTGTTTCTTGCTTCGAGTAGTTACGTACAAGGTACAAAGCCACTTAAACACGATCTGAATGTTCCTGCAGAACTTGGACAGTGTGCTCCCGTATTTAGCAGCTAATAGTGGTCAGTGGCTTTCTTTCTTTTTTTTTTTTTTTCAAACTTTGTTTGGGGTGTGTCTGCATTGAGGTCTGGACTGTGGTCACATGTAGGTCTCTTTAGTACAAGAAACATTTCTTGTACTAACGAGGATGGGTGGGAAGACGGTGCCAAGTGCCCCACAGCTGGTCCAGCACCAACAGAGAAGAAACACAAGCCGAAGGATGCAGGCATGAGTCGGGGCCCCGCACAGCCCGAGCAGGGATTGGAGTAGTCATTCTTGGGCTTCCAACATGATGACAAGTTTACCCACAGAAATGAAAGAGTTACAGCAGTCAGAGTATGTTTAGGAAATGTCCTGGCAAGTCCATTTACAGATTTAAATGTAAAGACATTAAACATTTACATATAAGCTAAAGAAAGAGAGGAGCTGGTGGGTGAAAAGCAAATCTGCCAGCCTCACAGAAAGAGAGTGACAGGCAAGCAAAATGGAGTCTTGGGGAGAGTCCAATGTGCATGGCTGGAGGCCCCAGGACAGAATTGGCAGTGACCTCATTGTATTTAGCAAAAAGCCCCTAAATCCTAGAGCAGGAAATCCTGTTGTTCCCCACCCTCTCCTCAGCAGAGGTCCCATGAGGCAGTGTTCCTTAGATAACCAACAGAAATCTTTCTTACGTGCTAAGGGGGATAGGTCACGGTATTCTTCGGAAAGTGGTGGGAAGGTCACTGTCATCAATGAAACGTTTTACCCACACATTGTTTCATCAATAATTTACCCAGTACTATGCCAGGGGGACGTGAGAGGGGGATGTTACAATGATTACGAACATTCAAGAGAACAGAGAAGACACTCAACTAAGTTTATTATGGTCTACAATGACGCCTACCTGTGCGCGTCAGAAATGCGAAGTGCCCGTTCTGCCCCAGCCCTACTTGAAACAGAAGCCCTGCAGGTGGGGTCCCTCTAGCTGTTTGAACAAGCCCTCCTGATGCATGGAAAGTTAAATATGTAATGGAAACAGTACCTCAAACAATGGTGCGTCTTGGCCATTTGTGAGGTGTGTGGAAAGTGATTTATTATTAACGATAGTTAACAT
Organism: Puma concolor; assembly: GCF_028749965.1. Taxonomy (NCBI): domain Eukaryota; kingdom Metazoa; phylum Chordata; class Mammalia; order Carnivora; family Felidae; genus Puma; species Puma concolor. Next base: position 17,695,336 of record NC_141671.1, read on the forward strand.
ACCAACATTTGTGAATAATTTATATCTATGTCACCTGCAAAGATTTTTTAAAAATACAGATCTCTGGCTCTGCCGATTCTGGCTGAGTTGGAATCTCCGGGTGTGGTGGCTAGGAATGTATGTAGTTTTAAAGTTCCCCAGGTGACTGCAATGATCAGCCAGGTGCAGGAACCATGGTCTGTAAGAGCCATTTGCCCTGTAACAAAGAATATTAAAGTGGAATTCTAAAGGGTGGTCCTGCAAAGAGCAGGTTTCCCTATCCCCAACAAATCTCAGGCATATTATTTTAAATTTTTAAAAATAATTTTTAATTTGATTTTTTTAATTTAAATTTTTTTTTATTTTAGTGAGAGAGAGAGCATGAGTAGGGGAGAGGGGCAGAGGGAGAGGGAGGGAAAGAGGGAGAGACAGAGAGAGAGGGAGAGAGAGAGAGAGAGAGAGAGAGAGAGAGAGAATCTTAAGCAGGATCCACACTCAGCATGGAGCCCAACATGGGGCTTGATCCCACAACCCTGGGTTAGTGACTGAGCAGAAATCAAGAGTTGGAAGCTCCACCGACTGCCATGGGCAGACTATTTTTATTTTTATTTTTGAGCAGAAGAAAGATTCCTCTGACCAAAGCAGAAGAGATTGCTTGCCACCCTTTTACCTTTTGCAGTGACCACTGTAACTCTTTATGAAAACCTGGAACTCCCTGATGGACCATCCAGTTTGGCCCAGGCCAAGGTGATTCTGGGAATGGGAGACTGTCAATTTCAAAACAGGGACAGTACCACTGGACAAACCAGGATAAGTTGGTAGCCCTAGGTCAGACCCCAGATGAAACCCACACTTCTTGCCTTTGGGATGGTCATTTTATTATTATCATGATTCCATATTACTACAAGAAGAATTCAGTTTACTGTTTTTTTTTTTTTAACTTTTATTTCCCAATTCCAGAAGAATTTAAAAGAGTAATACCATCATTTTCTATTTGGAAATACTCTTAAATTATCTAAAATGCTTTCAAAGCTATTCCTATGTTCACATCTGTACCTTAGAAGCCCTTGGATCCAATATGCCATACATTACATCTTGTATATTCTGTCTTCTACATATTTTGGTGGTATTCTCTGTTGTCCTATTTTGCCTTGCTTAGGTCTGTGTGTTAGTCGGAACTCTTTAGGTTTCCAAGAAACCTAACTTCTACTGGCCTAAGAAACTACAGGGCTAGAATTATTAGCTCACGTAACAAAAAAGAGCTTTAGGCACAGCTGGATACAGGGGCTCAGTCTCATCAGGACTCTCTCTCCGTCCCTGAGCTCACTCAGACAGGCCCTTCCAACATGGTACCAAGATGGCCCCCAGAAGCTCCTGGTGCACATCTTCTCTCAGCAACCCAGCTGACTGCATCTTGTTCTCAGTCGTTTTTGTAAAAGACCCTAGGATCGACTCTTTGGGCTGACATGCGCCCATTCCTAAACCAATTACTGTGGGGCCAGGACAACAGAATATCCTAATTGGCTGTAGCATGGGCACTCATCAGCCCTTAGTCGCAGGAACTGAGAAGAGAGAAGAGTGAGTTCCCAAAGAAACACCAGAACATGGTTCCCAGAAGCAAGGGAGGAACACATACTAGGCAGATGAAAGTCCTCTGTAGTCTTAAAACTGAGTCAAGAGCCACCGCACCCCCATTAGGTCTGATTATCCCATCAACAGAGTGTCAGCTGGTTTCCTCCATCCCAAACCCAGCTGAGATCTGAGTACTGTTTTACCTGAAACGTCATGCCGCATGAGCCCAAGGCCATCATCACAGGTTCTAATTTTTAAGACCTGTACAACATTTGGCTGAAGCTCACAGCAGCCTCCAAGCCAAGGGGACTCTATCAAGATAGACTCTATCAAGAGCCTTTTGCTGGGTTTCCAAATTTGGAGCTTCTGAAAGTTGGGAGCTGTGACTCATGCCCCTGTGCCCTCCCTGGCCCCACGTCTTCCAGCTGGGTCTGTGACATGTGACAATTCTTGTCTTCAATGTGTCCCATAGAAAAGGAATAAATAGCCCAGAGCTCTTTCTTCTTCTTCCTTCCTTTCTTCCTGTAATTCATACTCAGGCCAACTCAGCTTTGTTCAAACCACAGTTCACACTGTCCTGCAAGTTCTGACACAGTGACTTGCTTTATGCCTTTAGTCTTCTGTTTAGCCAGGAGTGAAGCTTCACCCTGTGGCTAATTTTTACTCTGTCAACCTTATCCTTTGATAAGTTGAAATCGTAGATTAAATTGGCACAAAAATGCCAGCCCTCCTGAGACCTATGAATTGTGGCCACTTTGGCCCCCATTTTAGACCTTCCCTACTTTTACAAGTCGCTTTGTCTTATTCATCAGGAGGGTGGTGCTTTGACTCTTAAGTGACTCTGTTCCTTCTGGATCCGCCTAACCCTGTTCCATTTTATCGATTTATTTCACAAGTAATCGCATAATATATCCCAAATTTGGGTATAGAACTTGTCAGTTCTAAAGGTGTGCTTTAAGAATGTTTATCTCACAGGAGCACCTGGGTAGCTCAGTCAGTTAAGCGTCCGACTTCAGCTCAGGTCATGATCTCACAGTTCGTCAGTTTCAGCCCCATGTTGGGCTCTGGGCTGACAGCTCAGAGCCTGCAGCCTGCTCTGGATTCCGTGTCTCCTTCTGTCTCTGCCCCTCCTCTGCTCATGCTCTGTCTTTCTCTCTCTCTTTCTCTCTCAAAAATAAATACACATCAAAAAAATTTAAAGAATGTTTATTTCACAAATTGATGAACCTCTCAGTCAAGTGGACTCTAACCAGCAATGTGGCCAGGGTGTCAGTTTCCTGTGGCTGCTGTAACAAAGGATCACAAAGCAGGTGGCTTAAAATGACACATATGCATTCTGTCACAGTTTTGGAGACCAGATGTCTGAAATCATGGTATTGGCCATACTTAATTCCAAACCTCTAGGGGAGGACCCTTCCTTGCCTCTTCCAGTTTCTATAATCCCAGCTTCCTTGGCTTGTGATGGCAAAACTCCAATCTCCCTCTGCCTTCACAGACTGTCTTCTGTGTTCATGTCTCCAAATGGTGTTCTCCTCTTATCAGGACAGCAGTCATGTTGGATGAGAGCCCACCCTAATGACCTCATCTTAACTCAATTAAATCGGCAAAGACCTAATTTCCAAATTAGGTCACATTCACAGGTACTGAGGGTTGGTACTCAACATACTTCCCTCCGCCCCCTGACCCAGGAGACGTGGGGAATGCAGAACTCAATCCATAACAGGCCAGAAAGAGATAAAAAGAGAAAAACAAGGGACAGAAAAATGACTCTGACGTTAGGCAAACAAAAAGGAAAGCCTCACTTCTCAGAGACTATTTAACCAGAAAAAGCTTATGACCCCTGACAGGAACAGCCAAGATGGAGGGAAGAGTGCCTAAGGATGGAGATAATGGCTAAAAGGAAAGGGGTCCCTTGAGAGAAAAAAGCAGGTATCTGCGCTCTAGGGCCTACTGGGTGCTTTGCACATGTTTATTACATTGGAGCCTCAAATAGCTCTACCAAAGAATTGCTGATATCCTCATCTAAGAGATGGGAAAACTGAGGCTCCAAGTAAGGCAGTAGACCCAGGGCATTCAGCTGTGAGTGGAAGAGCCAGATCACCGTTTGGTTTTTTTTTTTGTTGTTGTTGTTAACAGCCATCAGTTCTTGCAGGCCTGTACCCACTTTGTACAGAGGACATTACCTAAATGATCTCAGATCTTCATAGTTCTGAATATGATACGGTCAGTGTTATACAGATGAAGAAATCGAAGCTCAGACAGGCTAGGTCATTTGCCTGTAAGTCCCACAGGTGTTAATCAGCTGAGCCAGGGTTCAAACTCAGATCCTTCTGACTCTGAAGACCGTTCTTACCATTATGCCACGTTGCCAGGGGAGCGCTAAGGCATCCCGATTAAGATTTATCTACCCTCAGCAAGAAGAAACTGAATCATTATAAGTGAAGCTTAACAAAACAAAGCACCAAGAGTCCATTTGGGGGGAAACTGGCAAGAGTGAAGAGAAAGTGGTGAGCCAAGTGAGCGGCAGTGGGGGAGTTAGCTAGTCAAAGAAGCAGTGCCAGAGATTGAGTGTTGTAAGACAAAGCAGCCGGGCCCAGTGTCTGTGTAGACATCTCTACTGCCACCAGGAGAGGACTCATCTGCGTCATCTGTGTCCGGATGGCCGATTGAGCATCTGTGGTGTAGACAATCCACTTAGAGAGGCAAGAGGGGAAAAACTGGAGTCTCCAAGCCCCACGTTTCCAAGGAGAAGCTCTTCTATATCTATGAGAAGAGGTAGAGGGATCAGCTTGTTAACCCTGAAAAGGAGGAAATATGGGACGCAAGTGGGAGAAGAAAAAGTCTTCCAGTATGAGACCACTGCAGGAGGAAGGGCAGGCAGACCAGTGAGACAGAACCAGGCTGATGTTCCTGGAGTCCATCTTTGGACTCGACTTGAACACACATTTTATTAACAAGTTGACCTGCCTCACGGTGGAATGAACTGCCAGCCAGGGGGACCACCGAAGAAAACTTAGAATGCACCGTGCTGTTTAAAACCTTCAGACTACCTTGTCATCTCTGGGATGAAGTCCTACCTTCCTACCTCCTTCACAAGGACCAGAAGCCTCCTCCTGATCTGGCCCCTGCTTACTGGTCCAGCCTCAACTGCCACCGTTCCCCACCTGGACCTTCACACTGCAGTGGGGGGGAGGGGGGCTCTTGGCAGCTGCCTAAATGGGCAACAAGCTTGGTCACATCCCCTTGATCTTGCCTGGTCTTCTCCCACGTCTTTGTTTACCCTTTCCATCTCTCTTTTTCTTCTTCCAAGCTCTTTTCCTTTCTGGTCTTTCTAGCCCTGCACGTGCTATAAACTACCTAGAACTTCTTCCCTCCCCACCACCTTTTGATCTCCTTTGGGCTTACTCCTTTTCTTCCTTCAAGACTCTACCTCTTCTGAAAAGCCTTTTCTGATTCCCCCCACCCCCCCAACCTTGGGTGACATTCAGTCCATGAGCCTGAGCATTCAGCTTCACTGTATTTATCTGTGCATCCCAGTCTCTTATCTTCCTGTCTGCTTTTCTCCGAGGGGTTAGCCACAGTGTCCAGTTCAGCACCTTGGTCCTACCCATTCCAGTACCGACTCCAGCATCCGGCACAGAGTAGGTGTTCTGTAGGCATACTGACTGACTGGTGACATTGAGGGAGGCCAGACACAGTGACCTCTAAGTTCCCATTTGCTCCAAAGTCTGTGAGTCTATTTCTACTCCCACAGTTAGTCACAGAGAGGAAATTGCCAAAGCCAGATGACGCGACTTCTGTTTGGGGTTGCCCAGGTCCACCTGGTCTTTGCAGTTTGGAATCAGTTGAAAAAGAAACCAAACCAAGAGAAAAACATAGCTTTGATGAGGCAAGAGTTGCAAAATAACTAGTTATGTAAAGGTGATGGCAACCTCTGAGACTATCTTTGGTCTGTCCAAATTACCTGAGACTTTGCATGCTCAGCTTTGCATACGGGCCAAGAGGATAACCATCAAAATTAGAACAGGAGTGTTTAAAAGCCCCTTCTCCCTCAAGGTATTGCCTCTAGAGGTCAGCCTGACACCTGAAATCCTCACCTTAAATGATTTTTCTTTAAGATTGCATTTACTTGAAGAGATTGAATATAAATGAAAATATATTACCTACGTGGTGTAACCCTTACTGCCATTAAAACCCAACTATAAATGAATTTGTTGTTTTGTAGATCAAACTGTGTTGCCCAGACTAGCTCCTGAAGAGCTGTGAACCATTTACTTCTAAACGTTTCTAGTGTGATCTTCTCAGTTTACAAGGTTGGGTAAGACTTTTAGTCTGTACACCATCTGTTACCTCTTTTGAATCTAGAGATATTCTGAGGCAGGCAAACTGGGAGTTTCATCACAGATCTACAAAGAAAGAAACTGAGTCTCAGAAAGAAGGGATTGGACCAGCGTTGCAGCTCAGAAAGATGAAAACAAGTGGCCAGGTGTCCCCATCTTTGTCTCCACAGTGCCCCTCCTCGCACTGTACCTCTCAGCCCTGTTTTTTTGGCAGAGAGGGGTATTCCCTGGACTGAAGCCGGAGGCTGGAGGTAGGGCTGGGCTGTGCAAGGCAGGCTGGCTAAAATATATCCTGGGCGCCCCTTAACCCAAAAGGGGATCTATGAAGGGTGAGAGGAAGGGGTGGAGGCATGGAAATGCAGCTGTGAAGACTGGGAATAGAAAAGATCAGTTGACCCTTCACAACTCAGCTTTGGGTCAGCACTGACTCAGTAGCTCTGGGCTCTGAAGCTGGCTGAGTGTGGGCCCCACAGAGGAAAAAGGTTTTCACACCTTCTCTACATGAAGACCCAAGAGCTGGGACCCCACTGAGCACAAACTGCTGCCTGCAGCAGCTAATGGGTTGAGTGATCAAAGCAAGTGGAGGAGTCTTGAAAAGCTGAGGTGGGTAGCTGCTCAGTTAGCAAACGGGCCAGATCCCCTCTGCAACACCAGTGCTCCCAGCCCCAACCTTGTTCCTTAAGGAGAGTTGCCCTGGCCACAAACAGAAACTGTAGAGATAAGTCAAAGAGAGTCAAGCCCTCTCTGCCTGCAAATCCTAATATGTGCATCCTAATAAGATTGATTCTGCCAAGTAAACAGAAGGGATTTGAATTCACACAGGGGTCTCTGAGCCTTCTTATGACCACACAGCAAAAGTAACCACAGACATTTGCTTCTTTAATTAAGAGCATTGCTGTTTCACTGGGTCCTTAACAGCTAACTGGTCCCCTCATTCTTGCGTCTTTTAAAGACTGTACGCATCATGGAATAGAATAGTAGGACTGAGAGAATCTACTGAATCAGTATGCAGTGCATAAAAAAATGCCTTCTATGTAATTAAAAAAATACAGATATTATATTAACAGGCATTTTTATTCACTCAATGAACATTTATTGAGCACTTTTCATGTGCCAGACAGTATCTTTGCTACTGGAAAAGATGGACAAGGCTCCTGTTTTCATGGAGTTTATATTCTAATGACGCAGACACAAATCAGCCAAATAAATAAATAGATATATTAGATGATATCAGAGGGTGGGGAGTGCCATAAGGAAACTGAATGTGGGTGATGCATTGTAGGAGACACTTTAGATATGGGGGTCTCAGAAGCCATAACCCTTGAGAGCTGGGGTCAGAGCCTTAAGGCAGAGAGCAGGTGCAGAAGTTGTGCTTGAGAAACAGCCCGAGCCAGTGGGGCTGGAGGGCTTGAGCCAGGGATAGTGGTACAAGACGAGCTGGGAGATCGGTTATGCCCTCATCCATCACACTGGCTTGGGCCTTTTGATCTCAGATAAAAATACCTCTCAATAGTGCTACTTTGCTCAGCACTGTATTGGTATCTACAACTAACACATGGTGCATTGTGCACTTCCTATTCAGAGAGAAATCTTCTAAACCTGTTTGTGGAGTTGAACAGAAGATAATCTCTCCTTCGGAAAACCTCTTTGGAAACTCGGCAGCTGGGGACAGGGGACTAAGAGCAGCTTCAATCTTGCATGGTCTGAAGTTCACTGGGAAATGGAGCCATCACCCTCTGTGACTGTGACAGTACGGGAGGGAGACAGATCCTCACTCAGTGTGCAGAGCTAAAGCTGGCAGAAGGAGAGAGTCTCCTGTAAGGTCTCCAAAGGCAGCACGTGTGCACGCGCACACACACGCACACACCTGCTGTCTTGGTCCTTGGTTCTCCATCACATCCACCGCTGTCCTGAATCGAGATAACTCCATACACAAGTAACACAAAACCCTGAAATTCCTTCACACTGTCCAAAGCTTCACACTGTCAAAATAAGTCATAAATGTCATGGTTTCTTGTTACTCAGTTTTCTTGGCTTGATTTCAACGCACCCATGGGCTCATCTTCTCCATCTCCCACCCCCCTCCCCCAGCAGCTCCCTATCAAACCTTCAATATTCCCTTGGGTGGATATTTTCTCCTTCTTTCTTTTCTCAGTATCTTCATGTTTATTTTCACTCCCACTCTTACCCTCTTCCCATCTTGCCTCACCTCGGTCCCCTTTCTCAGGCCCCCTTCCCAGTCACCTTATTCCCGACAGGATCTTTTACAAAATACTTTCTTCTCTGATATCTTCTCCATTCCCACAAGAATGCCCTCAGATTCCATTTCTTTCCATTGAAAGGGCTGCCTCCTGGGACTTATAATTCCAGTAGTCAGAAGGACACGGAATGAGAAGTATGAATATGCCCCTCTGATCCCCACCCCTGAGTCCCTCTCCCCAGTTTCTTTGAGTACTAATTCTCTAATGGGGTCAGGGACGGGAGTAGGGGAAAGTGGGGGATAAAAAAGAAGAGAAGATGTGTTGCTGTTGCTCAATGATAAGAATAAACAAAGTAGGGGAGACAAGGTAGCTGTTTTCTGAACTTTGGAGCAGGAGAGACTGATACTCACGTTGGGGTGGGTAAAGGAGATGCAATACTGGCCAGTGCCCAGGCAGAATGTGGTCACATGCTGGACCGTGTGCTACGTGATCTAAGTGCAGTGGAAAGCAGTGCAGAAGGAGGTTGGAGTCTGCCTTGGAGGGAGTGGCACTGAGGTCACACCTGTCAGAGCCATCCACATGGCTCTGTACGTTGGAATCTTATTTCATCAACTATGGCATAAACACACCCTTACCTGAAATTAGGAATCCAGTTTTCCCTTTCCTTTGGAAGGGTGTGATGCTCAGGAGAGGAGAATGACGCTGTTGGAATTTTGTGTAAACCCCCTTCTGAACTTTGGTCCACCTTGATGGAAGTCTCTCTCTTCAAGGTAAATCTCTTCAATAGGGTGGACCTTCCGATAGGAAGAGAACGAGGTGGATTTTTCTCACTTGTCTGAAGTTTGAGGCTAAACGAGATGCCTTAATCTTTGGAATTGAGGCCGTATTCATATTCTAATATTATGTCCACTGCAAGTGCTTATCAGCACTTGTCGGTAGCCAGAGATGGGACAGGCCCAGCCATCGCAAGATCAATACACTTAGGAGAGTTACACTTACTAACACCATGACAACAAACCAGTAAGCAAAACAGGAAGAAGCCTTGCGGTGGTGTGGGTCTTGGAGTGACAAATATCAGGCCACTCGCCTATGTCCCTGCCAACTACAACCCCACTCCCCTCCTCCTTATTATCCTAACTCCCTGGTTATATATATCTCTATCGTCTAGTGGTTGTATTTGTTGTAAATATCCATAGTCATGGGAGAGCCTGGGTAAAGCATCTCACATGACGAGCCAACTCCTGCTCATGTACTTAGTCGGTATGTAACACCTTCTTTACTTACGTTTCCTCCTTTCTTTCTTTGAGTTGGACTAAAATCTGGTGTCTTGAGTTTCACGACATACTAGCGTAGCATCACTCTAGTGTACGTATGCGATCTTACTTTTGATACCAGTAAAGAAAGTCAACTCATTTCTTCATTTATTCATATGTTGATTCATGTAATCATTCATGGAGCATTTATTGAGCAGGTGTTATGTGCCTTGTACTGTTGTTGGCAATGTTCAGCAATGAAAGAAATGAGAAAAGCCATTGCGCGTCTGGCAGCTACGTTCCAGAAGGGAGGATAAGATAAGACGAATAAAATATATAGTGTCAGCTATACTTCAATAAAAACACTCAAATTAAATTTAAAAAATATGGGTGCCTGGGGGGCTCAGTCGGATAAGCATCCTACTTTGGCGCAGGTCATGATCTCGCGGGTTGTGGGTTTGAGCCCCACGTTGGGCTCCGTGCCGACAGCTGAGCCTGGAGTCAGCCCTGGATTCTGTGTTTCCCTCTCTCTCTGTCCCTTCCCCACTTGCATTCTGTCTCTCTCTCTCTCTCTTTCTCAAAAATAAACATTAAAAAATTAAATATATATATATGTAGCGTGTTAGTGATACATACTAAGGAGAAAACTAATGAAGGGGAACAGTGGGGTACAGTTTTAAATAGGGTGCTCAGGGAAAGGTTGCAGAGAAGGTAACTTAAATTTTTTTTAACCCACCTTATTAAGATATAATTTTTTGCTGTAAAATTCACACATTTTAAGTGTACAGATTGATGACTTTTGACTAGTATACATGTCTACTACCTAATCAAGCTATAGGAAATTTCTAGCCCCCTAGAAAGTTACCACTTACCTTTTTATACACAATCTCATACTCCCACCCCAAGATACCACAGATATTATTCTATCATTATCTGCTAATTTTTCCTATTTTAGAATGCAGTACAAATGGAATCATACAGCATGGCATCTTTTGGGTTTTTTAAAATATTTTTTTATGTCTATTTATTTTGAGAGAGAAAGCACGTGCGAGCTGGGGAGGGGCAGAGAGAGAGAGGGAGAGAAAGAAGCCCAAGTAGGCTCCACACTGCCAGTGCAGACACAGATGTGCGACTTGAACTCACAAACTGTGAGATCATGACCTGAGCTGAAATCAAGAGTTAGATGCTTAATGGACTGAGCCACCCAGGGGCCCCCAGCTTGACATCGTTTGTGTGTGGCTTCTTTGAGTCAGATCCATCCATGTTATTTCACTTACTAATAGTTACTCTTTCTTATTACTGTTGGTCCATTGTATGCATGTGCCACAACTAGCTTACTCGATTATTTGATATTTCTGTTACTTTTCATTCTTTCTGTAGTTTCCATCTGGTATTATTTCCCTATGGACTAGAGGACATCCCTTAGTATCTCTTGCAGTTCAGGTCTGCCGGTGATTAATTTTCAGATTTTGTTTACCTGAAAACGACTTTATTTCACCTTTGATTTTGAAGAATATTTTTCTTCATTATAGAATTCTGGAGGGACATGACTTTTCATCCAAAACTTTAAAGATGTTGTTTTATTGTCTTCTAGCCTCTATTGTTTCTGATGAAAAAGTAACAACCTTTCTTAACTTTGTGCACCCGTATGTAATGTGTCTTTTTTCTCTGACTGATTTCAAGATTTTGTCTTTATATTTAGTGTTCTGTAGTTTGACTCTGATGTACCTATGTGGGGCTCTATCATTATCCTCCCTGAACTTCTTGGATTTATAAGTCATTTTTCAAAAAAAAATTGGGAAGTTCTTGGCCACTGTTTCTTCAGATATTTCCTTCTGTTCTCACTCTCTTTTTCTGCGACACCAATCACACATGTGTTAAACTGATACTATTCCACAGGTTCCTGACCTGCTGTTCATTTTTCCTTAATATTTTTTCTCTCTTTGATAATTTCTACTGATCTGTCTCCAACCTCACTGCGTCTTTCTTCTACAATCTAAAGTCCCTCGGTGAGTGACTCACTTTAGGTCTTGCATAATTCTAAAATTTCCATGGGGCTCTTTTTATGGTTTCCATTTCTCTGCTAAGATTCCTTACTTATTCACTCATTGGAATCTTTTCTTAAAAAAAATTAATGAAAATATTTTTAATTCTTTGAATATATATTATAAAACATACACACTTTAAAGCCTTTATCTACTAAGTCCATCATTTGGTCCATTGTAGAATCAGTTTCTTTTGACTACTTTTATTTTTTACTGTGAATGACACGATCCTGATTAATTTGTGTTTTTGCCTGTCTAGTGATTTATGATTGACTACTGGACACTGTGAATTTTACACTGTAGAGTCTCGAGATCAGCATTGCTCAGTGGGACTTTCTGAATTAAGGAAAGTGGTCTATGTCTGCACTTTGCAATACGGTAGCAACTGTTGAACATGTGAGCATGACTGAACAACTGAATTTAAAAATTTTTTAATGTTTATTTATTTTTGAAAGGGTCGGGGGAGAGGGGCAGAGAGAGAGAGAGTGAGACAGAGGATCCAAGCAGGCTCTACCCTGTCAGCACAGAGCCTTACGTGAAGCTCAAACTCATGAACCATGAGGTCATGACCTGAGCCAAAGTTGGAGGCTTAACCAACTGAATAACCCTGGTGCCCCTGAAGAACTGAGTTTTAAATTTCACTTAATTTTTGTTCATTTAAGTTTAAATACTCATACATTTACCCCCAGAACGTCTCAACCTTTTTTGTATTTGCATCAGTATCAAGCCCATAGTAGCTGGTATTTAGTAAGCCTTGGATGGTTTGCACATGTATAATCCAGCCCTAAGCCATGGACTCAAGGAGGACCTGTCCACAGATATACTTGGGCTTCTAGGGCTTTCTTTCTACAGAGATTCCAGCTTTTTTAGTTGGCTTGAACTCTGATCCCTGCCTCTTCAGCTCAGTGGGACTAATGTGCTTTGCTCAAATTCAGCTCTCTAGGTAGAAAGCTGAAAAACTGTGGGGCTCACCTCATGCTCCTTTCTCCCAGGTACTGAAGTCTTGTGCTATTTATTTTCCATTATCTAAAAGCGATCTTACCTCACCTACCTTGTCAAGTTTCCGAATTATTCATAGGAAATGAGCTAGTCTGAAATCAGTTCCATCATCATGGTCAGGAGCCCAAGAAATTTCCTCTTAAGTAACAATTTGAAGGAGATGAAGAGTATTGGGGGGAAGACAGTTTCAGAGAGAGGGGAAAGCCTATGAGAAGGGCTGTGAGGCAGAAGCATAATGACTTCTTCGTAGAACAGCAAGGAAGCAACTTGGTTGGAGTACAGTAAGCAAAAGCGAGAGTAGAAAATAGGGCCAGAGAGGCTGTGGGATGGGGAAAGAACTTGTTTAGCCTAATAGGCCATTATTAAGACTCTGGCTTTTACTCTTGTGAAATGAAAGCCATTGAGAAGTTTTGGGCCCAAGAACTAATTTGAGTTAGCACAGGATAACACTGTCTGTTGAGCATAGACCTTATAGGACAAACGCAAGGGAACAAGGGAAAAGACAGGAAGCTTCACTGGAAGACCATTGAAATAATCAAGTGACTAAACTTGCAAATAAATTAAAATACTGTATTATACAAGTTTCGTGGCCAGGTTTTTGTCAAGTTTGTATAATTTAGGGCTCACGAAAAGAGACATCTTAAGGCCTAAGAATATATCATCTACAACCAAATCAGCTGTATGACTTCAGGCAACTGGCTTAAAATGTCTCTCTTTATTTCTATAAAGTGGAGATAATAATATCACAGAAAGGATGTTAAGACAATTAAATTAGGTAACACATGTACAATTCTTTAAATGGTGACTTATGTGTATTAAGTGAGTGCTCCGTAAGTGATAACTAATACTCTCTGATAATTTGAATGTGTGATGATCATCTCTTCACTCAGGAGAAATTGGCTGATTTCCTGCTCTGACCAGTTCTGGTCCGAAAGGCATATGTGCAGCTTAGTAAAGGAAACTGGCATGGAAACGATATCTTACAACAACGCTGAAGGAAACAAAACCTAAGTAGAGATACACATTTTCAGATCTTGAATGAAGAGGGAAACCTATTCGTTCCGTTGGGGGGATCTTTGAAGACTTCAGGAAGACAGTCAGTTAGACTTGGAAGGATAAATGGGATGGATATTCTGGAAAGGAATGGAATGTATTTCACACATATGTGCTGCCTGGCCTATTTGAAAGTCACAGACCCACTGGGGATGAGGTTCCACGCAAGTTATGGCTTCTGAAGGTCACTTGAATCTTGGCCACGGTTAATGTTTTAAAGAATTTTTTAGACTCAACGTGTAAAATAATGAGTTAGAAATGGTCACTATCCCCTTAAGTTCACAGTTAGAATCAACCATATAAATTAGGACATAGTTATACTACAAATGAGTCACTTTATTAACTAATTTTAGGAAATGAGGTGAAAAGTGTAAGAAGAGTCTTACAGAACCAGAAGCATTTATCATTTATCTCTGTGAGAATTTAGGTAAGGTTCAAAAAAAATGCAAGCAGAGAGAACTCAGGTGACTCCTGAAATCCCAGTGCAGTAGCATGGGTCACAGGAAGGAAATGGACACATTACTCAAAGGTTTTGATTAATGCATGTGGCCTCACATTTCATCTGGCCCAACATGTATCCAAGTGAGGCTTTCTAGCATAACCCATGGGAGGGGAAACATTTGATGACATAAGACCTACAGGGCCAGTATGGGCCAGTCCCATGCCAAACACAAGCTCCTTTGCTTTGGAGACATCTGTATAAAACATAAGGAAAGTCAGCCTTTCCCAGAGTTTAAAGCATATTTACCAAACTTTGGTGGCAAAGAGAGTATCTATCTCTTTAATGGGATAAGAGCAGTGGGCAGGATCAACTCTGTCTGGGCTGTGAAGGGAACTTTGGGAATGCTTCCTACTTATATTGATTAAGAAAAGTCAGCTAGAAATTTATTAAGAACAAGCAGAAAATATCTATCAAAGAAATACCATGCAGTCATCAGAAAAAATAAGCTGTGTTTGTATATTCTAATAATTGTATGATAAAATCAAGGCAGAATGGTGTTTATAGTGTATGATCACTTATGTAAAAAATGAAATATACATATGCATAGACGTAAAAGAGGTTGCCTCTGGAGAGGGGGAGTGGATGGCAGGGGCTGACAGGAAGCAGAAGACATTGTTCAGTCTATCCTGTGTCTTTTGAAATTAGTTCTAAACATACCTAAATTCAGACAATTTGTTTTCTTCAGTTGAAAAAATTAAAAAGTATAGGAGAAAGGAAAATAATGCCCACAATTTAATTGTCAGAACAGCTAGAATAGGACCTTCTTTTTCTTATTTGCGAAAAGAGCCAGAATCATGCCAGATGCTGGCCAGCACAATGGTAGTTCAACAGAGGACATTTAGGATAGCATCCTCCTCTCTGATATTACTTCACTTAAGGGCCCTTGGGTATATTCGTTAACTAGAACTGCTATTAAAAAATACCACAAACTGAGTGGCTTAACAAGAGAAGTTTATTATCTCACAGTTCTGGAGGCTTATAGTCTGAGACCAAGGTGTCCATGGGGCTTGTTCCTTCTTAGTGCTCTGGGGAAGAACCCATGCCTCTCCGCTAACTTCTGGTGCTTTGCTGGCAATTCTTGGCATTTCTTGGCTCATCGAAGCACCATCATGATCTCCACCTTCATTTTCACATAGCACTCTCCCTGTGTGCGTGTGTCTCTTTGCCCAAATTTCCCCCTTTCTCAAGAACATTGTATTGGATTAGTCATAATGGATTAGGGGGTCCACCCGAATGACCTCACTTTAACTTAACTAATTACATCTGCAACAACCCTATTTCCAGATTAGGTCCTATTCTGAGGCATTGGAGGTTTAGGACCTCAACATACGAATTTTGTGGGGGCACAACGCAACCCACAACACCAAATGACATTTCACTTATCCAGAATTATATTGCTCACAGAGGGGAAGCATTTTGCAGCATGTCTTTAAGGCACAGCTAATGGGATACATGCCCCAAATGGAGGAAGTGGATAAATGTTGGCCCCAATTGGAATACCTTAAAATTTGGGCATGGCTTACCCTCCTCATCTGAGGAAAGAGAGAGTCTAAACTTATTAACTAAAAATCACAGTTTCTACAGCCAGAGCAGGAAATCAATGAAAATAAGTTCAGATTCTTTCTCCTCCCCTCTCCCCATCCACACCAGCTAAGGGTTTATTCACTCTGTAATGTCTATGAAGCACCTACTCGGGTGTGGCACTCGCCTGAGATCTGATCACAAGGATGGACAGAGACCCTCCTGCCCTTCAGGTGGAGAAAAGAGACTCATAACATAATAATCATATTGCTATGGAAAATGCTAAGGTGGAGATGTGAACAAGACAGAAAACCCCTAACTCTACCTGGAGATGCCAAGGAAGGCTTCCTGTGGGAAAGCCTGAGTCAGAGAGTAAGTGATGCGGGTGAGGGCAGGGCAGAGAGGAGGAAGGGAGAGCAGAGTCCCAGGGGATTCGATGCTCATAGCAGGAGAAGGCCCAGACAGCCTTCGGGTGGCCTGGAATGGAGACACAGGAGTCGCATTTGAACCTTGGATGCACACAAGCTTCTGAAGTGTTTTAATCTTCAGCCTGAGGATTTTGGACTCCTTTGTCCTACAGACCCCCCTGGAGGATTTGGGGAAGCCACTTGGTCAGTTTTCCTTCTCAGGAAGACCCTTAGGAGAGAGAGTGAATTAAGGGTGGGAGAGACTAAAGACAGGGTGCCATGCAAGGAGAAATTTCTAGGTGAAAATAAGAGCAATAAACTCTGGTAGGAGTGACAGGACTAGAAAGTACAAGGACTACTTACTTTGCGTGTATCTTTGTTTTCTTAGCATTTTGTATGAATTTTTCAGATTACACACGCTCCATGTAAAAAATTTGGAAACCAAACTTTAAATGTAGATGGAATAAAATTAAAATGACCCTTAACTCCACTCCAGGAATAATCATTATGATTTTTATGTGTATATCCCATTAGGTTCTTTTCCAAATCATACATATGTATATACACATATGTAAACATTTCCTCAAACTATTTTATAACCTGCTTTCTCCACTCTGTATATATTCCCTCGTTCCATGAAGTGACTGGGCACAACTCGATTTCTAATGGATGTGCCATATTTATCTAGCCAGATTTGAAAAGTGTTAGAGAATTCTAAATAACAGCAGGAAGTGATGGGTTAGCTGATGGGGTATGAGGGGAAGGAGGAAAACCCGGACAGCCCCAACTTTTGAGCTAAAGCCTTTCTCTCTTTGGCTATCTGCTTGTTGTGGCCCGAAATGAAGGGTATGTCATGAAAAAGATATGGCAAAAGGATATGCGAGCGTATGTTCCATTCAATCTCAACAGTGGTGAAAATAACCACCGCTCGGGGCATGCAGACACAGCCCCATGTTCAGAAACTGCCAGAGCATTCATTAAGGTAGATGAAATGGTCTGCAATGAAATCCTCAAAGGATGTGGTAGATAAAGCAAATGTTCTCCTAAACACAGCTGCAGGCTGCCCAAATCCCTGCCTCACTTGATGAGCAATCTGAGCGAAGAAGCAAGTAGAGACAGCCTTCTCTGCCAGGGGGGGAAACTTCTCCAGGCTGTGTGGCCCTGGCCCGGCCTCTGCACCTGTCACTCGCCTGATGTCTTCCCCACATCCTGGGAGGGGTTGTTTGTCTTACCACTCCCTTGGTCTTTCCACAGCTAGACAGGAGGAGAAGGAGTGGCTTTTTGCAAGAGAGGCGTCTCTGCAGGTGAGACACCGTAAGTCCAAAGGAGGTGAATAATGAAGCTTATTCATTTCTGAAGAATGAAAAGGGGAGGTATTGGGAGATAAACAGACTAATTAATCAGGCACTTCATGTTAGGCTCAGTTTGCTTTCCATTGTCTAATGCAACTCCCACACTCCTGGGCTGCTTTAGAAAAGGTTTCTGGTTGAAATACAGTTTGTGTCTTTTGAAGGATCGGGAGCTGAAAGACATCCCTCTTCTAATCTTGTGGATGGAACATAATATATTCCGTCACTTTCTGGGTTGTTTTTTTCTTTTTTGGTTCATGGACCAAGCCTCAGAACAAAATATAATTTCTTCTCTTGCATCTGACAGGGACTTTCAGAAGGAAAACTTTTTCTTTCTTTCTTTCTTTCTTTCTTTCTTTCTTTCTTTCTTTCTTTCTTTCTTTCCTTCCTTCCTTCCTTCCTTCCTTCCTTCCTTCCTTGACTGAAATGTATGAATTACTTCTGTTCTCACTTTCTCCTTTCATTTTTTATTTGATGGGATTTAACTACATCTTTAACTATGTGGAGCTGATATGAGGGAAGTATTAACTTCTCTAATAGCATTTATTCTGCCAAAGAGAAAATATGGGATGTGCCTAGGTTGAAAAGGTCTCTATTATTTACAACTCACTGAAACTCACCCATTCCATCATTAAGCATTTATTAACCTGATATTACCTTTGTGCCCGGCACTGTGCTAGGCATTGGGGAAGCAAGGATGACTGCATTGTAGCATCACCCCTGGCCTTCAGGATCTCATAGTCAAGTTGCGGGGTAATTTCAATAGGACACGATGTGCACTACAATGAAGTTAAACATGGAGTGCAGAAGAGAATCTAATTCAAGGGCTGTTGAGGTTGTCACAGAGAAGATGCAAATGAGTCTGAGGGACGTGCATGTGCCAGAGGGTGGAGTTATAAGAAACCATGGAGTCCTTGGAGAACCAGAAAGATCTCAGTGTGATGGGAGCAAAGGTCAGAGGCATACATGTGGACAGTGAGCTCCCCTCTCCAGCCTGGAGGTAATGGAGACCACAGGTGAATTTTAAAGATTTTAAAAAGGGGAATTATATGGTCAAATTCATACTCAGTGGACTATGCCTTGAACCAGTGTTCAGTGCACCACTCCATATGAGTGATGACACCATCTCATGTAGCTAAAAGCTGGAAGTCTGATTGGAAACACTACCCCACAGGTCTGGTGATGGAAACAGGAAGGTAACTCAGGGCTTATAACCCTGAGATGAAAAAATATCAAGGACATTGCATAGACCTTATTGCTCTGCTTTTTCTCGGAAGGCAAACAAACATTAAAAAGACCCTCCTATGGCACCTTTTGGGATGAGCACTGGGTGTTGTATGGAAACCAATTTGACAATAAATTTCATATATATAAAAAAAAAAAAAAAAGACCCTCCTATGCTGCTCACTGTTACCAACATTTTCTTTTTTAATCTTCTATCTTTCATCCTAAATGCTCATGAAAGACATGTCGCTTCTGGTCCAAGTACGGGCCAATGGCAAAGCTTTTCATGTTTGTTGACCCAATAATCAGCCATTACACTCTCAAGACTTAGAGTGGATCAGTTTAAAAACAGCTATTAGTGCATTTGAACTGCAGCCCCCCACCCCATATGCCTGGGCTTGCTGCTTCCACCAAGAAGCTCCCACTTCCATCCAGGGAGGTATCATGTTTCTCAGCCTGTAAACACTGTTTGTGTCAAGTATGGTTTAATTTCAAACTCAGTTATGATGTTTAGCATGTATGGCCAGAGGAGACAAACCCAAAGGCTAGTGGCAAGATTGACCCAGTGTTCTGTTTTGAAGAATGGCACAGGGGTTGTTATGGGAAAGAGATGAAGCCCCTTTGTGTGCTTGCCTCAAGAAATTAGCTTTAAGTACCGTAGTTTTCTCTAATCAAGGATTCATTATGGAACTGCCATTTTATATTTAAACATCTTTTGAGCTCTTTATTTCTGCAGCCTTTGGTACTGGGATACAAAGCTCTTAAATCCCCCCCCCCACTACCGCCACTATTACACTATATTAAGTAATTGCCATAGAATGAGTGTTTGTGTCCCTCCACCCCCTCCATTCATGTGTTGAAGCCTAATCCTCAATGTAATAGTATTAGGAGGTGGACCTTTAGAAGGTGATTAGATCATGAGGGTGGAGTCCTCATGAATGGGATTAGTACTCCCATAAAAGAGACCCCAGAGAGCTCCCCTGTCCTTTACAGCATGTAAGGACACAGTGGGAAGATGTCTATGAATCAGGAAGAGAGTTCTCACCCGACACCAAATCTGCCTTGATCCTGGACTTCCCAGGCTCCACGACTGTGAGAAATGTACCATTTTTTAAATGTTTACTTAGTTTTGAGAAAGAGAGAGGGCACGTGAGTGAGGGAGGGGCAGAGAGAGAGAGAGGGAGACACAGAATCCGAAGCAGGCTCTGGGCTCTGAGCTGTCAGCACAGAGCCCGATGCAGGGCTGGCACTCACAAACTGTGAGATCATGACCTGAGCCGAAGCTGGATGTTTAACCGACTGAGCCACCCATATGCCCTAGAAATGTATGATTTTTCTTATTGCTCCCCCAATGGACTAACACAGAAATTGCTACTGAGCAGTGGGGTGCTACTATAAATGCAGCTAAAATGTGGAAGCTTTGGAACCAGGTGATGGAGTGTAGAAGAGTTTTGGGGTGCATGCTAGAAAAAGCAAACATTGCCAAAAATGTCCCACTAAGGGTGACTGTGATGAGGGCTCAGAAAGAAAAGGAGAATTGCAGAGAAGGCCTTGATCTTCTTAGAGGATACCTAAGTAATCGGGCAGAATGTTAGTAGAAATGTGGTCAGTAAAGGCCATTCTGATGAGGTCTCAGATGGAAAGGAGGAACATGTTATTGGAAACTAGAAGAAAGGCCATCCTTATTACCTACTGGAAAAGGACGTGGCTGAATTGTGTTCTTGTTCTAGTGTTGTGGAACGTACTACTAGTGAGTGATGGAATTAAATATTTAGAGGAACTGTTTCTAAGCAAAGTGTTGAAGGTGCAGCTTGGCTCCTCCTGACTGCTGATAGTAAAATTTGAGAAGAGAGAAAAGATTTAAAGATGAGATGGTTAAACAAAAAAGAAGCAGGACTTAAAGATTTAGAAAACTCTCAGCCTATCTATATTGCAAAAAGATGAGAACACTGGAAGTGTGGCCAGGCGACTATTTGATAAGGTTAGTATGGATCAGCCATCTCAACAGAAGCCAGGGGTAGTTCTCTAAGACAATGAAAGGATGACCCTGAAGCCAATTCAGAGGTCACTGGGGATACTACTCCTACCACGGCCCTGGGGGACAGAGTGATTTCAAAGGGTGGGGCCACAGAGAGCCCAGACTTGGGCTGTATCCGGTAGAACCATGGCATGGACAAGGCCATGTGGGGAGAGCTGCTGGGATCCAGCAGAAAGCCATGGTGGATCATGGCTCGGCAGAGAACTGGGGCAGGAACAGAGATGGAGCCCTAGCTGAGAGCCACTGAGGGGCTGTCCCACTGAACCATGGAGTGATGTTGGCACCCCAGTGGGCTGAAAAGCAGAGCGCTAAGCTGAAGATTATTATCCTTGAGGCTTGAGGTTTAATACTGCTTGTCCTATTAGAGTTTGGGCTTACAAGGGACCTGACACCACTTTCTTCTGTCCTGTTTCTCCATAGGAATGGCAGTGTCTATCCTATGCCTGCCCTACCACTGCATTTGCAAAGCAGGAGACTTATCTGATTTCACAGACTCACAACTGGAGAGGAATTTGCCTTAGGATGAACTTTGAGTCTTACCTGTATCTGATTTAGATGATATCTAGATAATACTTTGGAGTTTAGACTTCTGAATTGCTGCTGGAATAAAGTTAAGATTTTGAGGCTATTGTAATCAGTTGAGGTATTTTATATACAAGAGGATATAAATTTCAGGGGGACAGGGGCAGAATGCTGAAGACTGAATGTCTGCACCCTCCCCATTCATATAGTGAAAACTCATCCCCAATGTGATGGTATTTGGAGGTGGAGCCTTTGGAAGGTTGTTAAGTCATGAGATGAAGCCCACATGAATGGGATGAGTGCCCTTGTAAAGGAGACCCCAGAGAGATCTCTTGTCCCTTCCTTCATGTGAGGACATAGAAAGAATGTGTCTATGAGCCAAAAAGAGGTTCTCACCAGATACCAAATCTACCAGTGCTTTAATCTTGGACTTTCAAACTCCAGGATTGTGACAAATAACTTTCTGTGTTTACAAGCACACAGACTGTGGTATTTTTTATTATAATAACCTATGTGAACTAGGACAAAAAAACTTCCTTTCACTGTCCTAAATATACCTACCTTCCCCTCCATACCACTTTCTCCTCTGCCACGTTCAGGCAAACTAGAGACTTGTGAACAACTCAGTACTCACAATGATCTATTCTCTGGGTTATGCATCTCTCTCAACTCTGTCTTTCTGAGCAGAGGAATTCTCATTTTTGTTGTTGTTGTTGTTGTTGTTGTTGTTGTTGTTTTAGCTCTTTTTATACCAAAATCCCCATATCTCTGATATAACTTTGGTGGACTTACTCTTTCAGTTTGATCCCCATTGTTCCCCCGTGGGAATCACCAAAACAGATGCCACCAGGAAGCTCCAGCTTGAGCCCTAAGGGACGTTTAGGAAGACAGGGTTTGGCTTGGCCCGCTCTGATTTAGTTTACTTAGTATTTTCCCCAATATCAAGAAATATAGATAGATGTAGCTTACCCAGTGAGGTCGGTGACTTCTGTAGAAATTTTTACAGTGAGTACACAATATTCCATGTATGCAAATTGTTATCATAAGCTAGCCATTCAATGGATTATGTAAAAATAGGCCCTAAAACTCAATCCCCAAAGCAGGGCTAGATTAACTAGGAGGGATTTGCTTGCTTAAGGCACCAGCAGAATTCAAAGCAAATGGTTTTATCCAGAATTTTTATCCAGCAAATGGACTTATCCAGAATTTTGTGAGCAGGTCAAAAAAAAAAAAAAAAAGTTGTGTTTTGTGGTTCAGTATTGCTTTTGTTTGGGCTTACATACGGGAGGGGGCACCATATTACTTCAGTACTTGGAGACTTGGTCTAAGAACTAAAAGCATGTAGGAGAACAGGAGACAGGCTTGTCTTTGTCATATTCTTTGTCTTTCCTACTGCCCTTTGGTCCTGGTGTTCGCAGAACACGTGTCTGAATGGGAATGGTGAGTATTTGGCTTCTCTTCTCAACAGAATGCACATGATTAAAGTGAGCAAAGGTTACTTTTGCTACCTCTAGCCCATGACTTCACATCCTCCAGTTTATTCTAGATATCTCCCTCTTAGTCTGCCGCTCAGTCTCATGGTGTCCCCTCCTTCAGGTCAGAGCCTTCAGCTGTCTGGGATCCTGTCAAAACATCTTGCAGGTCCATTAGTCATATTAAAACTCAGCACCAGTTCTTTATACGTTAAAGGTCATCTCCCTCCCAGGGTAACGTGATACCAGTATGGGTCAAAGTCTTAGCTGAAAAAGGAGTGTCTAACTGAAGAATTGTAGTTGTAAACCGGCAGAGTAGATAACTGGGTAGGCAGGCTATCTCTCAGTGCTTCCAAGCCCCCATTATATGGACCTAGCTGCACTGTCCAGTATAGTAATCATTAACTGCATAGGACAATTACAATTTCATTAGTTAAAATTAAATAACATTTAAAATTCAATCCCTCACTCACATTGGCCACCTTTCAAGTGCTAAAGAACCACACATGTCTCATGGTGACCATGCTGGACAGCACCAATGTTAAACATTTCTCTTATCCCAAAAGTTCCACTGGATAGTGCAAGTTTAGACAATTACTTTCTTGGCCTATGCAGAGGTGGTCTACTCCCACCCTAATGCAGGATTTCTCAACCTTAGCACTACTGACATTGTAGATTGGGTCCTTTTTTGTTGTGGGTGGCCATTTAGAAACACCTCCGGCCTCCATCTCTTACATGCTAGTAGCACCCTTCTCCCTCTTGTGACCATCAAAAATATCTCCAGACATTGCCAACAAAACTGCTCTCTGTTGAGAATGACTGCACTAAAGTTGGCTGATGCTTTGGGGAGCGGGAGACATCTGTAAGCACTCTTGTGAGCAAGAAGGAAAGTTGTGAGCAGGAAGTTGTGAGCTCTTAGAGGGTGGGGACTCTGCAGGGGGCAGGCTGTGCACATTTCAAGTGCTCTTGAAACATTACAGATGAGGAGAATGTCAGAGTGACGTTTATAGCCAAGAAAGATATTCTTCCCTGGTCTTGGAAATTCCCTTGATGCTAAATTGTCATGTGTTTCAAAGCTCTAAAGAACTGCAGGGAAGGCTGTAAATCCAAAGGAAGGCAGAGAAAAGGCCCAAGAGACAGATTGTGGGTGAGTTAACTTATTCCAGCAAAGGTGAATGGGGTTGCCCCCGGCTTCACTCTGAGATTTTCAGCCTGGTGTGCTAAGCCCCCTGTTCCCAAAGTGGCCATTCATGCACTAAATGGCCATTACTGACTCATCAGCAGCTTGTCAGCTGTAAATTCTAATCCTAGGCCGGGTCTCTCTTCCCAAGACCAAAGTCATAAAGATGTTTGCCCTCACGCAGATCTCTGACATGCACTAGGCTGCCTGTATGTGTTTGTCTTTGGACCCTCTTGAGAGCTTAGCATTTCTCTCTGACCCATGCTTTACGTGGTACACGTTGCTCCTGACCACGATGGCATGCTTGTGCCTCGCCATGGAATTCTGAAGCAAGACACTAAGGGTGGAATCCAAAGACTGGAGGACTTAGAAGTCTCAAGCAAGCAAATGTTTTTCATTATTTGAGATACTAAGGAAGCCAAATTCTGAAATATTTATGGCCACAGCCTCCTTTGTGAGTTGTCAATGACCTCTTTCCTTTTAAGAGGCATCTTCTGGAGAGGGAGTCCTCGGCCTTCTCCCCCCCGGGGCCACTAACTCACAGCAAAGCTGAATCCACGTTTCCATGGGAAGACCAGTGGAAAGTTTGTTTGCTACACACTTCTAGCTGAAATGAATGGAACCAAGCTCAGGAGAAGTCCAAGTTTATCACAGAAGGCAAAGCAGAGACAAAGGACCACTACGTCAGCTGCCTACTTGTGGCTTTAATGTTGCTCCAATTGTTTTTCTGTTTTGAGGGACAATGTCAACCATCTCATAAATAAATGAAGACAATTATTCAACAGTTCTGTCAACATGGAAAGAAAAAAAAACACCCCATAGAATACTTTTTATACTTTATCTTGGGGTGAGGATGAGTTGCACAGTGTCTTCTTGGGTGACCTATGCTCTTTGCTTTTATCCAGGGGCTATCAAAATTAACCTGCTCCATCTGGAACTTCTGCCCAATGGCCTGACACCATGGAAGTTTGTCCAGTGTGACTTGAGCCCTCTTCCATGTCTAAGAATTCTTTATATAGAAGAATTAAAAGCTGGGGCGCCTGGGTGGCTCAGTTGGTTATGTCTCTGACTTTGGCTCAGGTCATGATCTCACGGTTTGTGGGTTCGAGCCCCACATTGGGCTCTGTGCTGACAGCTCAGAGCCTGGGACCTGCTTCAGATTCTGTGTCTCCCTCTCTCTCTATGCCCCTCCCCTGCTCATACTTTGTCTCTCTCTCTCTGTGTCTCAAAAATAAATAAATGTTAAAAAAAATTTTTTTTTTAATTTTTTTTTCCAACGTTTATTTATTTTTGGGACAGAGAGAGACAGAGCATGAACGGGGGAGGGGCAGAGAGAGAGGGAGACACAGAATCTGAAACAGGCTCCAGGCTCCGAGCCATCAGCCCAGAGCCTGACACAGGGCTGGAACTCACAGACCGCGAGATCGTGACCTGGCTGAAGTCGGACGCTTAACCGACTGCGCCACCCAGGCGCCCCCAAAAAAAATTTTTTTAAGAAGAATTAAAAGCCATTCTGTTAGTTGGTGTTTCCCAGTGGGGATACTTTCAACACTTTGAGTGGGCTGACTGTTCATCGCGACAGTGATCTCAAGGGTTATAATAGGACATATTAGCATTCCCAGATTCTGGGCACAAAATTCTACGGGTGACTGCCTTCAGTCACTGTCACAACCAGGTGCCTCCTAACACATTCATTTCCCAGCACCAGTTAGGGGGTATCTCTACCACCACTGAGTGCATTGCAAGAAGTTGGGACCCAGAGATACTGACACTAAGTGACTTGCTGCAGGTTACACAGCTAGCCAGTGGCCTAGATTGGTTGTGACCACACCACACCAGGACAGTGTCCATCTGTGTCTGTTGTCCTAGCACACTTATCAACAGTAATCCCTCTCACTCTCAAAGAAGTCCCCGTTTGGATAATAAATGATGTGGTCAGCCTACCTAAAACTCAAGTCTCCTAACCATCAATTTATTACTTTTCTGCTACACAACCTTCCTCTTTCTCTCTTTTTTGTGGCTTTCACACACCTTTCTTCCTATCTGAGTCCGTTTCTTGTGTTCTTGCAATCTAGTGATCCTCAAAGTTTGGGTGGGTATAAATCACAATGTCAAGTCCAGACTGCCTGAACTCTGGGGCCTTTCGTTCCTGAGTGGACAAGGAAACAAATCACCCCGAGAATAGGATCAACCAGGCCCAGGCGAGCCCACAGTCTTGATATTGACCAAGCCATGGACAGCTACCCACATGCTCCCACATTCTCAATGACAAAGGCTGGAGGGGGGCAGGAGCAGGGAAGCTGGTGAATTTTTTTTGACTTTTGCTTTAAATGAATCCACACTGGATTGAAAAGAAATACACTGTAAAACACCACCCATTAGGCTGTGCACGTGCAGCACGTTCAGATAACTCAAATATGGCATCCGTATTCTTTGATAACACTTTGAAATACCCTAGTGAACAATAAAAGTTAGGAAGAATCCAGGAAGAATCATAACAAAATCAATCCCTTTTCCTCGTGTGCCCCACGGGGCCAAAAGTACCAGCGTCTTTAATTGGTATATCGGGACCACCCTCAGGAATTTCTTATGTGCTAGAAGCACACAATGCAATTTTGGTGGGGTCCTGCAGCAAGCTGTGATCATGAGCTGAGGGCAGCCTCGTTCTGCAGCTGTGCTTGGTTTACTATATTGCTTTTAACTTGCACAGGAGCTAAAAATACTCGTGCAAAAAAAAAAAAAGGCCTTCTGATAACAAAGCTCGGTGGACTTGAGCGAAGCTAGATACGATGAAAATTTCTCCATGCGGAGGTGGACCATAAAAATGGCTTCTTTTTAACGTAAGGAACTTGGCTGTACTGTTTAATGAAGAGGCTGTTGTACTGACAAGTCTTTCTAATGAGTACTTTTCCTGACAGCCTTGGAAATACCTCTTCACGGAATTCATTCACTCCACGGTGAACAACGCAGTCTCCCGTGCTAGCAAACCTCGGTCTGACTCCATTGTATCCCTAAGGAGGCTGTGTGATCTCAGGCACGTTACTTAACCTTCCTTGGCCTCAGCTTCCCCAATTGTGAAATAAGGATACCAGCCTCCACCTTACAGATACTAATTGTGTTGGTGTGAAAGGCGGAAGACGATAATGCATATAAAGTACTTATCATAGTGCCAGGCTCATATTAGCTGCCGTTATGGTTATCTACTCTGAGCCTTTTGAGATCAGTCGCGGGCCAAGTGCTGCACAAGGCTGTGGGACTTCAAAAGTTAATAAGGTAAAGATTCGGAATCAACGTCTTTCTAACTTAAGGGTAGTAAATATACACACAAATACTTACATTGGGACGTTAAGTGGCACGTAAGGAGAGGCTATTTGCATCTGTGGTGAATTCTCGAAGGTGGATAAAAATTCTCCAGGCAGAGAGGGTAAGAAGGCATTCCAAGATGGCTCAAGTAACCATGTACCTAGATGAGGAGAAAACGATGATAACTTTTTGTGAAGTATAGTCAATATACAGTGTTACATTAGTTTCAGGGACACAATACAGCGATTCAACAGTTCTACCCATTTCTTAGTGCTCAACATGGTAAGTGTGCTCTGAATCCCCTTCATCCGTTTTACCCATCCTCCCGCCCACCTCCCCTCTGGCAACCACCAGACTGTTCTCTGTATTTAAGAGCCCGGTTTTTGTTTGTCTCTTTTTTCTTTGGTTGTTTGCTTTGTTTCTTAGATTCCACATATGAGAGAAATCATACGGTATTTGTCTTTTTCCTGACTGGCTTATTTTGCTTAGCATTATACTCTCTAGCTCCATCCAGGTCATTGCAAATGGCAAGATTTCTTTTCTTTTCTTTCTTTCTTTTTTTTGGGGGGGGGTGCTGAATATTCCATTGTACGTATGTATGGAATATGTCTTCCAAGATGGATTCCACATCTTCTTTATCCATTCATCTATCAGTGAATTAGTGCTTTCATTCTCTTTAAGTAAATACCCAAGACTGGAATTATTGGATGCTATGGTAGTTCTTTTTTTAGTTTTTTGAGGAAACCCCATATTCTTTTCCGCAGCGGCTGCACCAGTTTGCACGAGGGTTCCTTTTGCTCCACATCCTCAACAACACCTGTTGTTTTGTGTGTTGTTGAGTGTAGCCATTCTGACAGGTGTGAGGTGATATCTCATTGTGACTTGAATTTGCATTTCCCTGGCGATGAGTGACGTTGAGCATCTTTGCATGTGTCCGTTGGCCACGTGTATGTCTTCTTCAGAAAAACATCTGTTCAGGTCCTTTCCCCATGTTTCGGGGTTGTGGAGCTGTAAAAGTCCTTTATATATTTTGGATAATAACCCCTTATCAGATATATCATCTGCAAATGTCGTTCATTCTGTAGACTGCTTGATGGTTTCTTTCACTGTGCAAAAGCTGTTTATTTGGATGTAGCCCCAATAGTTGACTTTTGTTTTCATTTCCCTTGCCAAGGAGACATATCTAGAAAAAATGTTTCTATGGCTAATGTCAAAGAAATTACTGCCTCTGTTTTCTTCTAGGAATTTTATGATGTCAGGTCTCACCTTTAGGTCTTTAATCCATGTGCAGTTTATTTTTGTGTATGGTGCAAGAAAGTGGTCCAATTTCATTCTTTTGCACGTCACCGTCCAGTTTTCCCAGCACCGTTTGTTAAAGAGGCTGTCTTTTTTCCACTGGTAAACTTTTGTTTTAGTTTCAGCCTGATTTTCACAGCGTGGATTATGACTAATTTAAAAAGGTAGGACAAAGCCTGTTGTTTGTAAGTTTTGCTCCCCTGTCTCCCAGCAAACACGATGAGCTGGAGACGTTGTGGCACCAAGAAGATCGTTAGGTCAAAAGAGCACATCCCCCTGAGGTCCGAGCCATTCAGTCTTCTCTCATCTGGGTCTCAGCCCAGATCTGTCCGGAACATTGCTTGCTGGCAGAGTAGTCCGTGATGGGCCAGCTCTCCAAAGGGCTTTCCAAATGCCCTCTGACCGGCACAGAAAGATTTTTTTGTGTCAAACGTTTCAGTGTAAACCCCAGAAACCAACATATACAGCGGGCTCCTTTGGCCATGTCTGTAGTGTTGTTTCCTACCCCACCACCTGATCAGAGGCACGTGATCATTGACACCTTACCGAACCCGTGGCCTTGGCAGAGAGAATTATAGAACTGGGAAGGATAGGTGAGCTTGCCCACAGCGCACTCAAATGTTTCAGCTGGAGAGGTCCTGGGTTTCAGGTGACGTAGAGATGCTGTTTTCGGTTGAATGAAAGTGACCGTTTCAGAGATCTTCCCAGGAAAAACTGGCCAGGCAGTGGGACCATGAAGGTAAGGAGCAGGCAAAGGGGTGCTACCAGAGGAAGTCACAGAGCGGCTGGCTTGGTAACCCCCAGGGGAGCCTGGATTCAGTGTCCTGGAGGGGTTCACCGGAGCTACCGTATTTATACCTCTGAATCTCTCAGCCACTGGGTCAGCACTGCTCCCAGGGAACATCCTGCCTGCTGTCCGCGCACACAGGCCAATGGATTCCTACAGCCTTAGCACAGTCCCCCCACGAAGAGACACTGGCTCTGGCCTTAGAAAATAAAAGCACACAGGCAGAGCTCAGTGCAAAATGGAAATGTAGGCACCCATTTTTTTTTAAAGCAAGAAAAAGATGCCATTAGAGGTACTGAAATAAAAGCGTTCCCCTTTCATCCACAGTCTCTCTTTTCACTTGTCACAGCTTGTTTTTTTTTTTTTTTTAATTTGCTATTTCATGCCGCTCTGAGAAGAGGGACATTTAAATTTTAAATTATTAGCGTGAATTTTGCCTTTCATCTCTACATTGTGTGATGCCGGTTGTAAATGCAAATACAAGAGCGTTTAACTCATATGCTCATCGCCAGAATTACCCAATTTGCATATTTTGTTCTCACCGTCAGGGTGGAAAAGCTGCGCAAAACTAACTCAGCTGCTTTTATGTCATTTCTTGATCACGCCCATTGTACTAACAGTCGCCACCTTTGGCTTAGAAGGTAAAGAAGGATAAGAAGGAAAGGAGCTCAGGGTTAGCGAGTACAGGGACGTAACGTCAGTACGAACGGACGAAGGGTATTTTGGTCATTGGTATGTCTTAGCATGTCATTCCTTTCTTTCTGTGTTTGAAGCAAGTTTTGGTTCGGAAGGAAAGTGTGGCCACTGGGGGCGGCCAGTGTCCCGCCCTCTCCCAGCTTAACCAGTGGAAGACCACTAGTGGTGTTCCTTTTGAATCGCCAAGAACTGCCGCACATGTGGGTCCACTGGAATCCCAGTTCCCGGCGAACACGCTACAAGCACGGAGTCATGAGAAAAGGCAGACACTCATATTGTATGCATCTCTCGTGTTCTTGTGCGTGCTCTGTTGTCCCATCAGAGTTCACTTACAACATACAAGTTCAAAGAAAAACACTATTAAGAATTTTAATATGGTGGCAACAGAGCCTTTAAACCCAGCCTGGGGTCCTTCTGAGAAGGGTCACACATACCATGACGGTGACCCGGCAAGCAGGAAGACAGCATGTACGAAAATGCTAAAGAGACCCCAGGGCACATGGGTGGAGCCCAGAGAAAGAAAACTAGGAGGCTGGGCCTGCACCCAGGGGAGTTAGTGCAGGAGGAGTCCAGAACAACCAAAGAGACTGATTCTCAGAGGTTACAGCCCTAGAGCACAAGGCATGTCAGGAAAGAGGAGACAAGAAGAGACAGGGGATCAAGTGGAGGGAACAAAGTCGGAGCTCTGGTTAGCCAAGACACAAGTCACTAAACTGGAGGCACGGGGAGAAGTCCACGAAACAAAGCCAAGGATCACACAGAGGGGCAAGATACCAGCAAAGGTTAACACAAACCAATGGCCATTTGGATCTGATCGCATCCCAGAATGCTGAGCACCCCAGTGGCATCCCTGTAAGCGTGGAAGGTACTTGTCATGGGCCTGCGAGGGGCAACCTCCCTCCCAGATCCTTCCCACCGCTCCAACCTCCTGGTAGAAAATGAGACAATCACTCTCTCACTCCTGCAGAGAGCAATTCCTTCCCCTTCACCAAAGCTCTAGGAATGCTTGTCCCCATGGCTTCATTGTGGAAACGAGCTGGAAACTGGCCCCGTGGAACGTGTGACATGGAACGCGGTCATGGTGACCCGTCAGTTCGCAGGCCACTGGGTCCCGTGGTTCATCCATAAGACTTTGCAATAACAGCAGCTGGAGACTGTCACTTGGGCGGTGTGTAAGCCACCTGCAGGCCTCCTTCTGTCATTCATGACTCAGTCATCTGTGTTAACTCACAGCAGGGTTTCTAAACGTTGGCAATATTCACATTTTGAGCCAGATAATCCCCTGTGTGAGCAACTGTCCTATGCACCATTAGACGGTTAGCAGCACACCTGACCTCTGCCCAGTGGATACCAGTAGTGTCTCCCAGGTGTGACAATCAAAAATGTCTCCAGACGTTGCCCCGTGTGCCCTAGGGTGCATAATCGCCCTCAGTGAGTCAGTGACTTAGAGTATGTGGCCCCTGCTGAGGAACACACCTACAAAGACATCACTTTCACTATGTGCTCTTAGCTGACTTACTCCACCCTTTTTTTATAATGCTTATTTATTTTTGAAAGAGAGAGAGAGAGTGTGTGTGTGAGCAGGGGAGGGGCGGGGAAGGAGATACAGAATCTGAAGCAGGCTCCCGGCTCTATCAGCACAGAGCCCAAGGTGGGGCTCGAACCGACAAACCATGAGATCATGGTCTGAGCAGAAGTCAGACGCTTAACCGACGGAGCCACCCGGGTGCTCCTGACTTATCCGACTTGTCTGTTAACTTGCATCTTTTTTTCTGAAAGCGTCTCTTTAGGGTCTCATCTTCCTGAGAACACAATATCCCCCCCTCTTGGCTATGCTAATAGGGCCTTAGCTGGTAGTAAAGCCACGTAATGGATAAGTCTTCTTGTTCTTGTCCATCCAAAAGGAGTTACGTGAGCCGTTGCAAACTGCTGCAAAACATGCATCTCAAGGTCTGCAAAGATTACCGGAAGCTCACCATCCCTTTTTTTTCTCTCCCTTAGGGCATAGTGTACGAATGCCTGGCAAGACCTCTGTTTGCTAGCCTTGCCATATGTCTTATCTCATTTAATCCTCAAGGAAAAAGTATAGATAACTCCTATAAAATGCCATATCCATTTTTACAGATGGGAAAATGAGGCTGGCAGTTACGAAGTAACTTGCCCAACATCACCCCAGTCACCCCAGTAGTAAATGGATTTGAACTCCAGTTTTTTTGGGGGCTGCTAATCTAAGACCTTCTCACTTCTACCAATGCTTTTCAACTTTACTGCACATAGGAATCACCGGGAATGGGCAGGGGAGGGGTGTGGAGATCATGAACAATGCAGATTCCCAGGCCTTCTCCCACAGAGACTCAGAAGATAGTTTTAGGACAGGTCCAAAGAATCAGGATTTTAATGTTTATTTATTTATTTGCGAGACAGAGAGAGAAAGAGAGCTTGCATCAGCAGGGGAGGGGGAGAGAGAATCCCAAGGAGGCTCCATGCTGTCAGCACAGAACCCAAGGGGAGGCTCCAACTCATGAACCATGAGGTATGACCTGAGTTGAGATCAAGAGTGGGCCGCTGAACCAACTGAGCCAGCCAGGTACCCCTCCCCGCCAAGAACCAGGACTTTAAACAAGTGCTCCCAGTGATTCTAATGCAGGTGGTCTAAATCCTTGGCATTCCCTGGAATCATTGCCTACCCTGGTTAGATCATGAAAAGTCTGGATCAGCTCGGAAGTTGGATGTCTGCATACTTTAGCTTTCAAATAGTCTGGAAAACAAGGGTTATAAGACATCTCAGTATGATGTGTTTCCAGGAAAAAAAATGTTAGCAAACCATAAGAAGAAGAATATTTGGAGGGCTCAGTTCCCATTAGAATTCAGCAAATGCTCCAGAGAATCTCCCAAGGTTCAGATCTAGTTTAAGGGGGAAAAAAACGTCGGAGGCAGGTTAGACTTGCAGACTTGAGTTTCTGACATGAGATCATGAGCCAAATCAAGAGTCGGACACTTAACTGACTGAGCCTCCCAGGAGCCCCACAATTTGAGGTTTCTACACCTTAGTGTGAGTTTTGAGTCACAGTTTTCTATCTGCCTCAGACACGGTAACATTTTAGGCCTATTCTCCATTGCTGAATATTGAGGAATAGTAGACTTTATCACAGGGAAGGAATTTCCAGTCTCATTCTTATAATATTGTTTTGAGTCACAGTTTTCTATCTGCCTCAGACACGGTAACATTTTAGGCCTATTCTCCATTGCTGAATATTGAGGAATAGTAGACTTTATCACAGGGAAGGAATTTCCAGTCTCATTCTTATAATATTTCACAGGATAGTGGGGAAGGAAGGGAGGTGGTCATTGTAAGGACAAGAATAGATCTCACGGTACCAGAAGCAGAAATGCGGTTATGCTCCCAAGTTCCCATGTGGAGAGGGGCTGTGTGAGTGACTCAGTGCGTGTGCGTGTGTGTGTGTTTGTGTATGAAGGACTTTTGAGTCTAAACTTGGGCCAGGCATTCATCCCAGGTCCAGGCAGCTGTGAACAGTAAAGTGCAACCATGTTGCCCAGACGGAAACCTGGAACCGACCTCTGAGTGAACAGGACAACCAAGGGCGTCTATTTGAGCTGGGGAGATGTTTCAAATGGCGTGTGCGACAACCCCAAAACAAAATGGCTTATCATCATTACTTTATTTAAAATTTTTTTTTTATATTCACTTATTTTAGACAGAGAGAGAGACAAACTGTGAGTGGGGAGGGGCGGAGAGAGAGGGAGACACAGAATCCGAAACAGGCTCCAGGCTCCGAGCTGTCAGCACAGAGCCCGACACGGGGCTCAAACCCACAAACTTCGAGATCGTGACCTGAGCCGAAGTCAGACACTCAACCGACTGAGCCACCCAGGTGCCCCGACCACCGTTACTTTAATAACAAAAAAGATCATAAAAATAGAGCAGAAACCAAATAAATTCTCTGTGCCCAATAAACCTCTCAGTGAAATCACCTCCCTGGCTTCTGAGGTTATCCCATCGCTGTGTCAGAAATAAAACGGGGTGAGCTGGGCAAATCTTCACCTCTGCCTCAGGTTCTCTTCAGCAGGTAGTTTCCTAAAAACTGGCGTATCAAAGAAGATCTGTAGAGTAAAGCAAACAGAAAAAGTTTTTTACATTTTTTAAAACAAAAGTGTCTCTTTCATGAGTATCGGAAAAAAAAAAAAAAAAAGAACCCAACAGATTTCAGGGCTCGCCTATAGGGCATATTTCAAAGTGATGTGTAATGTCACTTTAGGAAAGTGAGCTGTTTCTTTTTTCAACCTAAAGATAAAATGACCAGGGAGAAGGCAGCCAAGACTCTGAGTAATCTTATTGAGGGTTCCATTTTCTGAGTATGAACTTATGCTAGCAACGGCTCCTTAGTAACATGAAAACAAGCCAAGCTAGGCAGTCCCGCATTTATGAGACATAACCTCCAAGGCAGCAAAGTCTGAAGGCTAATTCTGGTTACATAACGTTCATGAGTCACCGATGCCATCAGATATTACAGACAACTAGACAGTCACCCGCCCTCTCCCTGCATTTTCAGAGCACGTAGGCTCCCATGGACCTCATTCATCCAACACTTGCCTTTCGCTCTCCCTTCTTGCCTTATTTCCTATCTTGTTCCTTTTCTTTTCTTCTCCACTCTGTGCTATATTAGTCAGGGTCCTCCACAGACACAGCAGTAGTAGCATGGATATATAGCTATAGATATTATGATTTAGTGTAAGGAAGTGAATCATATAAATATAAAGATGAACAAATCCAAAGGTCTGCAGTCCGTTCAAAAGTCAGCTGTATATATAACTGCTCATGGGTTTTCTCCCCACATGACCTTCCCCACATGACCCTGGAACCTAACATGTCGTGTTAAGTTCATCATTTGCTCCCCGACTTAATTCTGAATTTTCTTTCTCAGGATGATGCTATCATCCACCCAATCTCCTCCACTTCTATCTGGGAGACAATTATTACAAACACTCCCTCCAACCTCACCTTCGAATTCCAATCGGATATTACACTTTATCCCCCGACTGCCTAAATAGCTACTTGCTCGTCATTGTTTCTGTCTTGAGCTTAATGGGGACCCTCTGGTTTTGCATCTGGATTTTAGCAAAGCTCTGTGATGGATTTCTCGCCACCTCCACACCAGCCGCCTTTCCAATTCATCCACTGGATTCAGTGTGATTTTTATGACAAAGAAAAGTGATCGCATTACTTCCCAGTTAAAAGCTTTCAAAGTCTTCCCCTTTGCCTTGAGGATAAAGTGGCCAGAAAATTTCAGTGGTCCAGCAGCAAGAGTTAAGACAGTGGGAGCTGGCATGGCAGGTTGGGGAGCGGGGGGCAGGGAGAAGGAGACCTTAAGGAGATAGAAAGGGCAAGACCCCATTGCTGAGGCGATGTGGGCAGTGACCATAAAGAAAGCACTGACGAAAACCTCTCTGCTTCTGCCTTGGATGACTGAGTAAATCACGGTCCCGTTCTCCGAGACTGGGGACAGACACTGTTCTCTCTTCGTGGCCAGTTGTGTTACCTGGGTGGGGCGCCAACGTCTGGGGAACCAAGCCTTCAGGAAACCTGAAAGTTTGGGTGGAGATGAGTCAGAGCCTAGTAAAGAAAAAGAAATAAAAATTAATACCAGATGGGGAAAGAAGGCAGTTGAAAGTCCCTGTAAACAGCATCCAAGAACTCCACAGGAGTGGAAGGTGCAGCAATGTCCTCTCTTCTGCTAAGAGATTCCTGAAAATTTGCTGGCAGAGACCAGGAAAAGAATCAGGGCCGTGAGCTCAGCAAGACATTACCTAAGTGCGGAAGGGTTTAAAGGACCTCATAACTCCGACTTCCACCCTCGTTTATTTCACGATCATTGCCATGCCCTCTTTCTTGGTCAGGGTTTTGGCCGCAGTTTGGAGTATCTTGATGTTTGTAAAAAATCTTAAAACACGTGTTACTTCATTGCTATGCTCCCAGGGTGCACATGTGGATGTGCCCTTGGATGAACCCACAGCCCTGTTCGTCCCACTGTTTACTGAGTCTTACCCATTTGCAACAAAGGGAAGGCTTGTTTCGTAGATCTCGAGAACACACCTGGGAATTTCCAACTCACTTAAAAGCCAGTCCCTTGCAGGGATCATTCTGAAAGAACCGAGGTCACTTGAAAGGCTATACCCCAACATTTAAATGGCTGCAACTGGGCCAAACCACCCAGTTTGAATGTTTAGCCAAATTCCAGTGTGTCCGATGCATTGGGGTATTAAATCCCCGACAAATTCCTCTTTGGCGTGGCCTGACGAGATCACGGGTATTTATTTACTGTTTTGACACAAATGGAAAAAATATATACCGTAACTAAAAAGAAGTTTCTTAGGTAACCTGGTTAGAATCCTGAATGAGGCCCAAGGGCAAGCTGAGGCACACAATCTTTCTGCCAAAGCACAGCAAAGAATCTGACTTTTTCTCTGCAAGCAGGTGCCTGATGGACTATTTTATGAAGGGTTTTAATTAACTCTTTCTGTCTTAGTTACCTACCCAAATAAACTATGTGAATCCCAATATGGTAGAAGGCCTCCATCAGCTGGCAAGCAACATCTCAGAAAAGCTCCACAGCCCAGGGACATAAAACTCCCAAGGAAGACAACTTAGTAAGTGCGTAGTTTCCAGAGGCCTCTATTTCAGGTGCTGTCAGCAGCCAGACAGTGGAAAGCCAGTGTGCTCCGCTGAGTGCATCGTCCCAGTTCC
The DNA here is from genome assembly GCF_028749965.1 of Puma concolor. Lineage (NCBI taxonomy): Eukaryota > Metazoa > Chordata > Mammalia > Carnivora > Felidae > Puma > Puma concolor. The sequence goes on from NC_141671.1 coordinate 17,731,838, forward strand.
AGAATCGCGTTTACGCGGAAATGTAAGGGGCACCCGGCTGGTTTTAGCCCCTGCTCTGTTCCTCTTTCTCCAGGTCTCCTCCTCTGGGGGAGCATTGCCCAGTCTCCTGATGAGGGTCTTTCTGACACGTTTGCCCTTAAGCCTGACCTCAGGATACTCCCCAGGTGGTGAAGGCGTAACATCTTTGATGTTCACAACTGATAAATGCTTAGCTTCTGTGCCTTTTAATTACATAGTGCTGCAATTTCACTGGCACCTCCAAGGCCTTATCTAAAAGGCACAGCAAAGTAGAAACATCACCAAGGGTGACAGGGTCAGAGATAGACTGAGACATAGAGACGGAGAGAGAAAGATACTGTTTATGGTCAATAATGCCTTTCCTGGTGTCCGACAAATTACATATCCAGGTGATAACCTATATGACATGTGCAACTGAGGACACACGCTTTTCTGGCTTTTCATCTTGCACATGAGGAAACAGGCAGAGAAATGGCTGAGTTGCCCAAAGTCACACACAATGGGGACTAGGGCCCAGGTCTCCTGACTTCTAGGGCACTCCCTACCACGAACATCGCCAGCTGTATATGGTGGCATGGGAGATAGAGAAGGTTGGAGAACCTGGTTTATGCTAGTAGCTCCGCAGTTCCTTTCCCCTCAAGGATTCCATTTCAGGTCCTTCAATATGAGGTTCAGATACCACATAGAGAAACATCCAAGGATAAATAAGAAAAATGTAGACTTGGGGCTCCACTGGCTTCCATATAGGAAATGAAACTATTGGCCAGGAAATGAGGAACTTAAGACAGACTGGTCTGAGGAAGTCACAGGACTGCCTTCCTCCACTGTGCTTACCCCATCCCGCAGGTAACTGTCCTACAAGCAGAAACCCTGCCATTTTACCCAGGCCTAGGTCAAGAGCACTGCCCCCTCTTAATCTCTTGGTGGATTCCACCTCACCCCCTCCTTCCTTTAGAAAGAAGTTCTGTTTTTTGTTGTTGTTGTTTTTTATCACCAAGACTTCTCACAGAGCTTCAGGGAGTTTACTTCAGCATATGGCCTCAGTCAACAAATACTTACTGAGCACCTACTGTGCACCAGATATCGAATTAGGTCCTGGGGAAACAAAGATGGGGCAGCCACAGTTATTACCCTCAAGAACTCATTAGCTGCACATCCTGTTCGTGCACAGGCTCTTGTTCACACACAGGGCTCAGTCCCAGGTGGGCAGTGAGCATATTTTTAACCCCCAAATTCCAACACATGGTGCTCAAAATAAGATTGTTTTCTATTTTTTTTTTGAGAGAGAGAGAGAGAGAGAATGGGGGGAAGGGCAGAAAGAGAGGGAGAGAGGGAGAATTCCAAGTAGGCTCCACGCTGACAGTGCAGAGCCTGATGTGGGCTCAAACTCATGGACTGTGAGATCATGACCTGAGCCGAAGTCAGACACTCAACCTACTAAGCCCCCCAGGTGGCCCAAGATTGCTTTTCTAATGTGTAAATGTTTTAGATGAACCTCTTTAAAAGGCATAGAAATTAAATTGCATTAGTAAGTCTTTTATCAAGTCTCTTTTACTGACAAGAAATAGATTTCATTAAATCAGGCCTTTTTGAGAAAAATCTGTACAATACGTTCGTCGAACCCATAAGCTTTGACTTGCAAAATCTTATAATCATAGTCTATTGTGGTGAGAAAGGATCTGAGATATCACCTGAGCCAGCAGATTTAAATTTTGTATTTCATTTTTTAAACAACAAAGTCTTTTTTTTTAAGCCAAATATCACCAAGAGCCCCAAATTGAAACCAGTTAAAACTGGAATGGCTGTGGCCAAAGGAGAAGTGCAGAGCTCAGGACCCTTGCTTCTGATCTCCCTCTCTCATGTGCCACCTCTGCTCCCACAGATTTTGGAACTGCACACCACAGAAATGACAATCTACCAACTCCTCTTGTCCCGGATGAGGAAAGTGAGATCCAGAAAGAGCATGGCTTCATTTTAACTGATTACATCTTCAATGACCCCCATTTCCAAATAAGGTCACATTCTGAAATACTGGGAACTAGTTCCTCCGCATATGAATTGGGAAGGTAGGGGAGGGGGACACAATCCAATCCGTAGCATTGCTTCTTGCCCTGTTTGGATGTTCTTGGCCAAACAAGGAAGTCTCTGATACCTGGTCTTTAAGGGAAAGACGTGAGCATATTTGACAACTACTGGGAAGAAGTCAGGAAAGAGATACGTCAGGCACATAGAGATATGTCCCTGAGTGGGCATTGAGGCCAGATGGAGAGATACATTTTGGCACAAGAGGAGAGACACTTCCTTTATTGTCACAAGGAGGCGGGCGGGAGAAAGAGATGAGTTTGGATACAAAATGAATCAGCAGATGAGGAGGAGAGAAGTCGAGGGAGTTCACCTGAGGTGGTTCTAGCTTTCTTCATGAAGCAGGAGAAGACACTGCCTGCTGGGGCTGACAATGGAGGTGGGAACTACAGCTCAGTAGGAACTAGGGTTCAGCAGAGGGACTGGCACTGAAACCGGGGACTTGAGGAGAGTGGGGAAAAGTTTGAAATAGTCCTGTGCATAATGGACCAGAGCCAGCTGTGTCTAGAGTATGCACCCACTGCATCATCACAGGAAGGGATCTATTACTAGGATAGAAAGGTGGGGAAATGAGAGGGTGAGCAAACCAGGGGGAACAGAAAGGGGCTGCCTGACAGTAACAAGGGCCCAGATGGCATGGGTGACCAAAGTTTATAGTGGCACCATCTGCAGGGTGTGTGGTTTTTTCCAGCAATGCTCAACAGCTGGGCGATTGATGTAGAGAAAGTAAACAGTTGAGTACATCCAGAGCTGGGCTTTGTCCAGGAGGGTGCATTACAAGGGCAAAGGGGCAAGGAGGTTGAGGATGTGAGCAAGGGGAAGGTGACTTGAGAAAGCTCAGGGACGCGAGTAGGTGACGAAGAAAGTGTGCAGTGAGGAGGTTCTGCTCATCTCTGCACAAGAGGCTGGTGTATGTCCCTTGCTTTCTGTTGACCAGAGCACACGGTTATTGCTGCCTCCTGGAGGAACAGATGTTGCCAGATGTGACATGCTAACGAGCCACAAGCTGATGGGCTCCCCCAGCTAAACTTCCTCCTCTAGGGTGGTCCTAACTGGCCCCAGCTGGGTCATGTGTGCCCAGTGCTGCCACAACTGTCAGAGCATGCTCTGGGGACATGTGTGCCTCTATGGAAGGAAGAGGTCAATACCAACTGCATATCTAGTGTATTGGTTCAGCCCCTGGGTCAGTCTGCTAATCAGTGCTGTTTTAAAGTGGGCCATCCCTATTGGTTTGGATTTCATTGCTGTGAATCTTCCAAGGGCACAGATCTTCTCTTAGCTGCCATAGTTCAAATAAAAACTGTGGCTATTACTACACATATCATTGGTATTATTATATACCTCTACTGATGTTATTAGCACTCAATTTGAAACCCTAAGCTCCTAGAATCACCTCAGTATTTTCAGAAACCAATCACTGGGGAGAAAAAGAAAAAGAAACTTTTGAGTAGGACACTGAAATATTCCTAGTACGGAAAGGTTAAAACTAAAAAGAAATGCCAAACATTGTCAGGAGCAGTGGGGTCCCCCCCACCCCACTGGTGAGAATATAAATTAGTACAACCGCTTCTATTTTCCAGTAAATAAAATAAACGCCTATCTATCATCCAGAAAATTCCATTCTTAGGTATATGGACAACAGAAATAGATAAAGGTCTACATAGCAGTATTATCCACAATGGCCTCGTACTGGAGATGACTCAATTGTCCCTCCACATTAAAATGGATAGGTATCGGGGCGCCTGGGTGGCGCAGTCGGTTAAGCGTCCGACTTCAGCCAGGTCACGATCTCGCGGTCCGTGAGTTTGAGCCCCGCGTCGGGCTCTGGGCTGATGGCTCGGAGCCTGGAGCCTGTTTCCGATTCTGTGTCTCCCTCTCTCTCTGCCCCTCCCCCGTTCATGCTCTGTCTCTCTCTGTCCCAAAAATAAAAATAAAAACGTTGAAAAAAAAATTAAAAAAAAAAATAAATAAAAATAAAATGGATAGGTATCTATACACTGGAATACTATATGGCAATAAAAATTATGAACTACAGCTATTGGCAACAACACGGACGAATGCCACGAACATAATGCTGAGCGGATGCAGTTAACATAAAAGAATACATACTGTATGATCTATTTTTTCAGAGCTCAAATATAGGCAAAAGTGACTCTAGTGTATAGGAATGCCAATTTAAGGGGTAAAGTCTAAAGAAAGGCAAGGAGAGGATTACCATGATAGTCAGGATAGTTATCTTTAAGCAGGATCACCTCTACCATTTGTGGGGCTTAAATAGAGACCTGCAGATCATCGTCCTAGGACTAAATATTTTAAAGTCAGTTAAACTAACACTATATGAAATAAAAGCTGTTTTATCCTCCACCTCGACAAATAACATCTTCATGGCAATCTGGAAGACCAGGCTGGACCCTAGGATTCTTGGGCTGCTTAGAGCTTGTCACTGGAATGTGTGGCACAAGAAAAGGTGGCCCTCGGACTCCCAGGCCGTCCGTCTTCTTCCATGTCTGCCCCATCCTGTACCTCAAGGGCCCCTGTGTCCATGTATGTTCATCTGCAGCCTCCCGCACATATTTGCCCCTAGGCCACCTCTTGGGAAGATGGACCTGAGGAAGAGGCCAGAAAGTGGACTCAGAATCATTTGGACAGGGAATCCCAATGTCCCAGTACTTGGTGAATGGTCTAGAAAGGGAGACATAGGTTCCAGGTGGACACGGCCTCTTGACCTCAAAGATTCCTCTCTCCTTGGAAAGCAGTATTTCTGGAGGAAATCTAGAAGCCTAAAAGCACAAGGCTCAACATAGGGTCCACGGGATGGGGTTTAGGGTAGTATTGCCTCTAAAGAAAGGGGTTGTATTGGGAAGAGGACCTGGAAAATTTCTGGGGTCCTGGCAGTATGCTGTGCCTTAACCTGGAAGGCAATTTATGACAATTTATTAAGCTCTACATTTGTTTTATATAGTTTTCTGTATGTGTGTTATATTTCACAATAAAGAATTAATGAAATCTATCTATCTATCTGTCTACTATCTATCTATCTATCTATCTATCATCTATCTATCTATCACCTATCTGTCTATATATCTATCTATCATCTATCTATCTGTCTATCTATCTATTCACCTATTACTTCTGGTACTGTCATTTATGAGATCCTGAAGGCAAGCTCTGAATGCTTGCCTTTAAGCTCAGACACCTTGTACAGTTAAAATGCCTCAAGGCAGGAATACCTCGGGGAGAAATGGAGACAATTCTGGAAACATAGTAACTCTCACTGCTGGTTTTCTCCACTATCTGGGGCCCAGATACTTCAGTGACCATGGATGGGCTCGGCAGTGCACATGAGTCATGGGGCCATGTCCTCTTGCCTAGCCACTGCAGAGCGCCTCAGAGGAAAATTCTCTTTTCCCCATCTTAACCAAGATTTTAAATACTGTGTTTATCAAACCGAAATTACAGGAAGCTATTCCCATCCTAGCAGAAGTGAAAAGAGACCAACTCCCAATTATCCTCTGTTTGGAAAGCAGTTCTAAGAAGCCTTCCCTTCCCCATAAGGGCAGCTGGATAAATTCATTAGTTTGCTAGCTTCTACTATGTGCCAGACACAGTCCTTATTTTTCTGCTCCACACTTCAAAACACCCATTTGGTTTTGATTTTTCATCCTTGATAGGAAAAACACTTTCCTTTCACAAAGATTCAGATTCCCGGTTCTCAAAGAGATTTCTGTGTAGCCCATGTGGTTTAAATATCAGGACTTTTCTAAGAATATATATTTCAACTATGGTCCATATGGATACACACGCATTCACACACACACACACACACACACACACACACACCATTCCCAAACTGAACTTTATAGCAGTGAGATGATGAAAGGGAAGTGAAAATCTGGCCTCTACTAACCAACCAAAAGCCCAGTCAACTTTTTTCCCCAAAAAAACAAAATTCTGGGCTTTGCATCTAAGCTGTTTAAAAGCCACATTGCTGGGGCGCCTGGGTGGCGCAGTCGGTTAAGCGTCCGACTTCAGCCAGGTCACGATCTCGCGGTCCGTGAGTTTGAGCCCCGCGTCGGGCTCTGGGCTGATGGCTCGGAGCCTGGAGCCTGTTTCCGATTCTGTGTCTCCCTCTTTCTCTGCCCTTCCCCCGTTCATGCTCTGTCTCTCTCTGTCCCAAAAATAAATAAACGTTGAAAAAAAAAATTAAAAAAAAAAAAAAAAAAAAAGCCACATTGCCAAAGCGCCATTTTCCTCATTTTAGGGAAACAAGAAAAGCATGTGGCTGCAGTGACCTTCTCGAGCTGTTGATGAGAGGTAGAGTCAGGGACATGTGGTGGCTTCAATATGATAAAAGCAACAACATAAAGAGGGATAATGAAGCAGTGGGGGGGGGGGTGGAAGAACAAGTGAGGTCAATATCAGTCAATGGCAGGACTAAAATTGTAGACAACGGACAATGAAGGCTCACTCACTTCTACCATTCTGTCCCAATATGAAACACCTGGCAAATATCTACCCATCACTCAAGACTCCACCCCAAGTTTCCCTTCTCCCTCCTTTATGCCCTCACCAGGCCCACTTCATATTCTTTCAAAGTAACTGTAGCATTTTATGGAACTATATATTTTTGGTTTGTCCTACTAGACTGTGGGGTCAGTGAGGACAGGATCATATTTTATGCCTCTTTGCAGTTCCAGCCAATACGTAGTGAGGGTCCCATAAATGTTTTCCTTGGTTGCGTGATTGAATGAATGAATGAACGAACGAATGATGGATTTCATTCATGGGAGTATGGATTTGGCTTTTCCAACTGCTATGATGCAATCCTTAAGTGATAAAAAGTGTCTCAGCCTCTGCCAAGGTTTACCCATTTTTGCATTTTTAACTTCTTTTCAGATTCAAGAAGCTGTGAATTCCGTAATGTCACACACTGGCATGAGAATATCGTGTATTCTTTAAACAGAGTTATGAAAAGAAAGAAGCTGGTCAGGAGACTAAAACAGGAATTGTCCTTTTCAAGAGCCGGAACTCCAACATTCCTTGGCTTCACGGAGAGAAGCACCTGCGAAAATGTGGGCAAGGGTGAGTAGTGTTGGAAACAACGTACATTTCATGCACTTCCTTTTTGTCCAGTTCAACTCAGACTCATTCCTGTGGAACAATAATCCAAATGGTGTTCCATCCTCGCTCAGGATTGTAATTTATGTTTGGAATTAAAGGGCTAATTTCAGGTCACCGGATTTTGCTCTGTTAGGTGAATCTTTTGAGATGGATCTTTTGCCCACAGGAAATCCTCTTCCACTCAGAAATCTCGAGGGAGGCAGTCTTCTGGAATAAAGGCAGAATATTCCCCTTAGTATAACCAGTTCCCAAGCAAGTCTGAAAGTTATACTCACTGACAACTCAGAAGTTGATCACCTAGGTTAGATTAGCCAGGTCTCTGGTGCCTCCATTCTCTCTCTGCCCATCAGTGCTAAACCATCCCCTTTCCATACAGTCATTCCACAAGAAAGTCAATTCGGCCTGGGGTGGAGGTTAGGGTTAAAATAGTTGATTCATCCATCTAACCAAGGCTTCCTAAAAGTTTTATGGAAATTAAGTCGAAGAAGTGATGTGTGATGCACATCTGTTCATTGACTTGGAAGCAGGCAGCATGGCATGATGCAGTGGCCCTGGGGTCAGGCAGAGCTGGACTTATGTCACTCTTATGCTGAGCAGTAGAGTGACCGGGAGCAAGTTGCCTGACTCTTTTTAATCTTTGTCTCTGAATTTATAAAATGGACATAGGAAGGTTGTCCTGAGGATTAAATGAGAAAACGCACATGAAGCAATGTGTGCTCAGAGGAAGAAAGGTTAATTCCCTGATGTGCTGGGATCCACAATCTGCTGTCCGTATCACATGGAGAACTGACCATCAGGACAAAATAGAAGGCAACTGGGCAGTCATGTCAATCCAAAAAGTGCCGTATTTCGTTTGCAGGAGAAAGGCTAGGAGTCAAGTAAAATGACAAATGTGTCTTTAAAATATTTTGATGAGAAATAAAAGGATTTGCAGGGGAGTCTTTAAAAACCAAATGGCCATATCACTGTAATTGCTTTTAAAATAGCGATCTCTTAAAAGTCCCTCTAGTCCTAAGATCCTATGATACAGAATTCTGTCACAGAATTGGACATTTCAGAAGTGTCAACCAAACTGAATTACAGTAGTCCCCCCCTTACCCGGGGTTTTGCTCTGCATAATTTCAGCTACCCACGGTCAAGTGCAGATGATGCATTCTGGAAGCAGATGACCCTCCTTCTGAGTGTCATCAGAAAGTCAGTAGTTACCCCTGTCACAATGCCTACGTCATTCACCTCGCCGCATCTCACTTAGGCATTTGATCATCTCACATCATCACAAGAAGAGTGAGTAAGGGACAGTAAGAGACAGGGACCACATTCACATAACTTTTATTACAGTATATCAATATAATTGTTCTGTGTTACTACTGCTGCTGTGAATCTCTCGTTGTACATGATTTAGATATTAAACTTTATCATAGGCCTGTATGTATGGGAAAAAGCATAGTGTATATTGGGTTCAGTGCTATCTGTGTTTTCTGGCATCCACCGGGGGTCTTGGCATGTATTCTTTATGGATAAAGAGAAGACTACTGTATGAATTCAAACTGGAGCAAATTACACTTGTGATTCCTCAAGTCACAGGCATGAATATTAATTTCTTGGGGTGCCTGGGTGGCTCAGTTGGTTAAGTGTCCAACTCTTCGTTTCAGCTCAGGTCATGATTTCACAGTTCGTGAGTTTGAGCCCCGTATCGGGCTCTGTGCTGACAGCATGGAGCCTGCCTGGGATTCTCTCTCTGCCCCTTGTCTGGTCTCTCTGTCTCTCAAAATAAATAAACTTAAAAAAATTTTTTTAAATAAAAAAAATAATTTCTTAATGAAGAGTGAAATAAAACCAGTTTCTCCTCATTTTTTTAGACCTACTCAGTTTCACTCAATTGAGATGAAAAAAAAAAAAAAACTTAGCAATTCTCTAAAGCAAGCCAGTATTTCATTCCATTTGAGTCCCTGCAATGAACATTAGCACTGTGGTATTTCAAATACATGTTGATTCTCAACTTTTGGTATTCTAGATCTGAAAACCAGATAATTCGGCCACCTGAAGTCTTTAATTTGCTTTAGAACTATCTGTTCAAAGTCCAAGGTCCTTTTGGATCCTTAATTCCATCACTTCTGGGTGGGTTGTCTTTTTTTTTTTTTTAATGATTGAACTGTATTTCAATATTACACACATGTACACACACACGCATACACACTTACATGTAACTTCACACTAGACTAGGTAGAATGGAAATATTTGGCAGTTATTAGTATCACCTAATAGCAAAAAAGAGCATTGATTCCTTGTCGTCAATGCTTTCTAAAGATATATCCCTACTGGTCTTTGGGGGACAGATCCAGATCTGAAGCAATACCACCTGATTTGAATCCCAGCCCTGTCACGAATAAGGAGTAGGACAAACTATTAACAAAGTATTAAACCTCTCTGTGCGTCAGTTTCTTCATCTATAAAATGGGTGAAAATAGCACCTTTTGGGAGGGGTTGTTGTGATGAGTAAGCATGCAAATTGTTTACAAATATGTTTGGCACATACTAAACCCTCAATAGAGGCTTCCAGTGAAACTCAGAGTTCTACGGCACATAGGAAGTAAAGTCTACACGGCTCAAAGAAATCACTAAAGGCAGAAGATGGGGGAAGCAGAGTGTAAAAAAGGCCTTGAGAGATTGAGCCTCTAGGAATCTGGGTCCGACTAGATTTGGTTGCTCTTTTGAACCCCCTCTGCTGTGATTTTCTGGTTTGGGGAGCCACAATGAGGACACTGTGAGGTCATGGCCAGAAACATCCTTCGGGGAAACCTGTGCTAACCTTATAAATACTCTTAAAAGCAAGCCCTTTACCAAAAAACTCAGCAAGTGAAAGCAAGCCCCGAGCTGACTGCAAATACCAATGTGGAGGGAAGGTGGAGAGCCCGTGCTCACACCTGGGGGGCCATCTGAGAGCTGCAGAGAGGCTGGGCAGTGGGCAGTCTTCCTTTGTGTCTCTACATGAATCAGTGGTGTGCTGGAGGCAGCTGGTTCCAGCTTCCTGGAGCCCACTGTGTCCATGCATCCCAGTGAGTTCATGTAGGTAACTCAACAGTTGCCATAGTGGGGGTATTTACACCACAGAAACTGGCAGACTATAACTCAGGGTATTTTGTTTTGTTTCACTGTCAGAGAGCTGGTAGGTTAATATTTCCCAGTGCACCACTGGGGATGATAAAGAAGCTGGCTCAGAAAAACAAGAACACTGGCAATAAAAACCTTTTAAACTGCAAACGTCTTCTTTTGACATTCCTCAGTCTTCCCCGTTATACTAGGGCAGGAAGTTGGCAGTTGGACATGGTCTGTCGTGGTTTATCTAAAGAAGAAAAATCCAGGTGGACTATTGCTTCACGGATGGTCAATATGTATCGATTGACAGGACTTGAAAATGTTGTCCTTTTTTTCCGATTAAATACACGTTCACCCCAGGTCTAAAATAGTCATCAAACTGCATTTACACCTGCCCTGGGTTTGTAAAGTCCCAAAAAGGGAGATGCAATGAAGTGGAGTAATTCACATACTCTTTTTTCAGCCCTTAAAAATAGTATTTTGATTATTCTAACATATTTTAAGGAATATGAAAACTTTATGTACTGAGAATGAATACCTTATGTCCCAACACTTAAAGGACAGCTTAACTTGTTCAGATTTCCAAGGTTGTTCCTTGAGAGTGAAGATGAAAGAATAGGGATTGAAATGAAGAAGTACCTCTAAGTCTGCCTTTATTAGTCTGCTCGGCTAGCCATAACAAGTACTGTAGACTGATGGCTTAAACAACAGAAATTTATTTTCTCATGGTTCTGGAGGCTGGAAATCCAAGATCAAGGTGTCAGTAGGTCTGGTTTTCCTGAGGCTTCTCTTCTTGGTTTACAGATGGTCGATGGTCAAATTCTCCCTATGTCCTCACACAGTCTTCCCTCCATGTGAGTCTGCATCCTAATCTCTTCTTGTTATAAGGACACCAGCCATATTGGATTGGGGCCCACCCACATTTTACCTTAAATGCTCTTTTAAAGGCCCTATATCCAAACCACGTCTTAAAAGACCAAATATAGTCACATTCTGAGATACTGTGGGCTAGAACTTGAACGTATAAATTTGGAGGGGGACACAATTAAGCCCATTACACTGCCTGAACATAACCATAATTTATCCACAAGGAAAATTAGATCTAACAACATCACAGGTCATGTTCCTAAGAGAAGCAGACTCTGAAGAGATGGAGATTGGCCTGCAGGGGTTTATGGTAGATGCTCTCAGGAAAACCTACAAGCAATGAAGGCAGCAGAATTAGGCATAAGGGGACTGCAGTGAAGTCATGGTCAAGGCCCAGGATGACCACAGAACTCTCCAGGCACGTGGAGAGTTGTTTGGAATTGAAGCAAGGGCACTAGGCCATTTTACTCCTGCAAGGACTAGTCATGGGGTGTAGGCTGCCCCCAGGAAAGAGGCATGATATTCATGAACAGGCTCTCTTCAGCTGAGGACAATCTCAGGCAGACTCAGTTGAGAGTTGCCAATCACCCGGTCTTTGGGAGCTGACAGAGGATTGCTCAGTCAAGTGGAATCTCTGGTCGGTGCACTGGGTGTCTACAGTATAAGGAAGCAGAGGTTCCCCATGTGAATGAATAGATTTACCATCATCTTCTTAAGAAATTTCTCATAATACCTCTCAGTAGTTTAAATGGTGACCTATTATGAACCCTAAAACACTTGGCCCAATTCTGGGTGCATCAAAAATGCCCAGCAGAATGGTCAGGGTGTATGGCCTCATGGGAAAAGTATGCTATTTGGAGACAAAGAGATCTGGGTTCAACTCTCTTCCCCACTATTTACTAATACTCTTTACCCTCTCCAAATCTCCAATGTCTCTTCTGCAAAATGAGGATAAGTAAGCCAACTTTGTTAGACTGTTGGAAAGATTCAAAGAAAAAAATACACTTCAGGGTGTCGGGCACATGCTTGACAAAGAAGGCATTCCAAAAGCGTACGTTTCCTTCCCTTTCTTTAAGCAAATAATTAATCGGTGGTAACCAATTTCAAACCAGAAATAGACATTTGATCTCCTAACATGAGGGAAAATGTTTCTCAAATTCTGCACTTGATCTTAGCCAAAAGGCTGAGAAGTGATGTTTCTCAAATTCTGGTGTGATCAGAATCACTGGTGAAGATTGTCAAAACAGATTCCTGGATCCCATTCACAGTGAATCTAAATCAGGAGGTCTAAGGTGAAGACCAGGCATGTGTAATTTTAGCAAGCCCCATGGGGGTTTCTGATACCTGGAAAACCTTGAGGCCCCCTGCTTGAGGCTGTGGGTGTTGTGTCAGTAAGAATGGGAGTTCAGTGCTTAGATGCCTGGGGACATTTCCACTGTCTTCATTGTCATTTAGTTCTGTGGATGTGGATGTACACATCTCATCACAAAGACTTCTCCCCTTGTATAAATACTGTGCATTCCAAAGCTAAAACATGCATAAATTATGTCAGCTATAGAATCAAACCAATTCTCCTTTTCAAGATGTAGTTTTATTGAGGTATAAATCACTACTACAAGGCAATTTAGTGCAGACAGGAATTTTACTGGGGGATGCAGATCCCCTGAGCTTGTCTGGAAAATGGGAAGCATATTCAGAGTTGCAGGTGTAAGAGCTGCGTGTCCTGCAAAGAAGCTCCGTCTGGACAGAGATTTAACTTTCTCATCTAAATCAAGGTAAATGGAGTTCCTCTGGATGGGATTGCTAAAGGCTTTCTGTGTTTGATTAGGGATCACAAAGCCCATCTGTGCTGCAGAAATTATACTGTCAAAAAGACACCTGACCGGGGTCCAGAAAGTAAACAGGAGCTGGAACACAGAAAGTGACCCCTGAGCGCAGACGGGCTTTCACATCCCTACCAGACTTCCCCTGATTTAACATGGGGCCATGTGGTTTCCCAGTGTCTTCTGTGGCTTTCTTTTCCCACAGAATGAGGCCTCATTTGTTCTAAAATATGAAGCTTTGGGGGTTTCTCGAAAATGGTACTTTCACTCAGTAAAAATAAGTCAAGACGAAAACGTTATCTGTGGGAATCCATTCTGAAAATGGATTGAACTGAGAACATGAGAGAAATGGTCTGTTTTTCCCAAATGATCAGCAGCCACCCAGAAGTGGTCCCTTTCCCTATGGCAACAACAAAAATTCTAGAAGTAGCACAACAGAAGCATTACGATCAGCGAGAAGTCCAAGATGGCTCTGTGCTCATTGTCTCCATACTAACACCACAAGTCCGGGAGTTGGTGAGCTTCTTCTATCCTTAGACCTGCTCTGAGTTCTTATCGATGAAGGAGGGTTCCCTACAACTTGCCTTTATTTTCTTTTAAAAAATATTCCTCTGGGTTTGACTAGGGCCTTGTAACACACACTGAGTCCTCGTTACACGAGAGGAACCATGCATCCCCTAACCTTTAAATATTACCTAGAGTCCTTTGCTCTTTCCCTGGCTCACTTAGAGAAGCATCTTTGAGTACAGCATCCAATTAAGTAGTAGGTTTACATCTAGTGCTTCTTTCTTGTATTCACATCTCTTTCTGACTCAGCCCTGTACTCTGCCATTCCTTAGCTACACAGAATTTTAGGGCCGGAAGAACACATTAGTCAGGTTAGTATTACAATGAGCTGCAGTAATGAGTAAGCCCTATAGTCTTGGCATTGCAGCACAATACAGTTGTGTTCTCACTCCTGTGATAGTCACTGGCTCTCCTGGGCAGCTATCCTCAGGCATCTGGGCATCTTCCACCATCTCAGAGTCCTTCCCTTCCAGCAGCACAGATAAAAAGAGAAAAGGTATGGGACGTTTCAGCAAGCAGGCCAGGAAAGTGGAGAATTGGTCCACCAGCATTCCACTGATCCAGAGATGGCTGACAAATGTTGACAAGTGCACAGATGCTAATAGTGTTTGTCTCAGAGAGTCCTTAGATGCCCCTTTGCTTTCAATGCCTTCGAGTGTTTTCTAGTTGAGGCAACCGAGACCCAGAGTTACACAGAGCCAATCAGTGACAGCTCAATTCAGTGCTGGCCAAAAGGCCTCTTGCCCATTCCTATTAGTTCCAATTAATGTATAAAAAGGCTCATAAAATCTCAAGATACAGTTGGAGCATTGTTTCTAGAACTTTCTATCCAGGACTCCAGGGTGAGGAGGACTATGACCACCCTGCTCCAAAACCCACAGTTCCGATGCAGTCCTGTCCATCTGAGAGCTGGACAGATGAATGTTTCAAGGAGGAAGCGCCAGTAGCAAACCCTAATTATGGGAAATGCTTCTTGGCTCCTAAGGATATAAAATTACTTTGCGGAAAGTCAAGAAAAATAGAAACAGAATACACTGTAAAGCTTTCTTCAGAGGCCAAAAGTCACCTAGTAAGCCTTGCATATTGTTCTTGATTCTGTCAAGATAGCTTACAGGGTGGAGACAGCTGATAGGGAGAGAAAGTCTGGATGGGGTCAGCCTGGTTTGTAACCATTATGTTGGCTCATGGAGGATATGTCTTGAAAGATTGTCCTCCCCACGGCTGAGTTCAAATGAGAAGAGACAGAGACTTCCAGAAAATACCTAATAGAGGATAAAGAAATGGGTGCAGGCATGGTCTCTTTGACAGGTTCTAAACACTATCTGGAGAACAGTGGAAAAACCGAGTGGAAAGAACTCCTGTGTGGGAATCCGGATGAACCACATTTCTTTCTTTTTTTTTTTTTTAAGTGTATTTATTTTGAGAGAGAGACTAAGCATGTGCACAGGCAGGGGAGGGGCAGAGAGAGAGGAAGAGAGAGAGAATTCCAAGCAGGCCCCTGAACTGGCAGCACAAAGCCCGATGTGGGGCTCGATCTCATGAACTGTGAGATCATGACCTGAGCCAAAACCAAGAGTCAGATGCTTACCCAACTGAGCCACCCAGGCACCCCAGAACCTTTGCCACACTTCTGACCATCTATATCAATGTCTATTGATCCCTCAGTTACATACCTATTTTTTTAAGTCTGACTTTATCATCACAAAGTTTGTATATCTGGATTTTTTGCCTGAATCTTAAATTTTTCACCTGGAGTTCTGATGTTGAGTCGTTAAAGGCTTTATGTTAGTTTTCATCAGTTTTAGGGAGGGAAAAGAAATAAAAATAATACATGCCACTTGGCTGGAAACTAAGGTGCTGATTTAAACTAAACATTAGGGGCGCCTGGGTGGCGCAGTTGGTTAAGCGTCCGACTTCAGCCAGGTCACAATCTCGCGGTCCGTGAGTTCGAGCCCCGCGTCAGGCTCTGGGCTGATGGCTCAGAGCCTGGAGCCTGTTTCCGATTCTGTGCCTCCCTCTCTCTCTGCCCCTCCCCCGTTCATGCTCTGTCTCTCTCTGTCCCAAAAATAAATAAACGTTGAAAAAAAAATAAAAAAAAAAACAAAAAAAACCAACTAAACATTATTACACATAATGTATTTTATTACATAAAATACATAAATAACAGTAATAATAGAATTATATTTATAGAGTGAATGCCAAATTATATTACTTCATTTAACCAAAGCACAATCACATTTCCTAGATTCACAGATAAGGTATTAAAAATAGTGCAGAATGTAATTACATGTGCTTTTATTTTTCAATCTTTTTACCTCATTCTCAATACTTCCCCTTTTTTATAAAAATTTTTCATCCTTGTGAGTTGGGGGAACAATGTGTCCATGTTACTAACAGTCACAATGAAGCCAGTGAGACGAATGGATTTGCTGAATCCCATGATAGTTTATGGCAAAGCTTGGACTCAGATCAATGGT
Source organism: Puma concolor (assembly GCF_028749965.1). Classification (NCBI taxonomy): domain Eukaryota; kingdom Metazoa; phylum Chordata; class Mammalia; order Carnivora; family Felidae; genus Puma; species Puma concolor. The sequence goes on from NC_141671.1 coordinate 17,747,889, forward strand.
CAGCATGGTGAGCAAGAGAAATGGAGACAGGCTTGTAAGGTACCTCCAAAGAATTTGGAAATAAGGCAGCTCTCAGAGTTAAACTAGTAAAAGGCATACATAAAGTGCATAAACCTAGTAAAACAGAAAGGATGTAATTGGCCAATTGTGGAAGGAAGCCAAGAAACCATCCATTTATATATAAAAAAAAATAGAAGAGGTAAAAGCATCTCAGACTTCAGCCCCACTGATCTGGGGGTACGGTAATGAGAAGGATGCACATGTGATTATAAGTTAGTAAGCAGAAAACTTACTAACTGCATTGTAACTGTTTGGATTAAGACTATGTGAATGAAGGAGTTGGTTAACCAAAGAGCAGGAAAAAGAGCCAGAGGGTCATAGAGGCCCTCTCGATGGCACAGTCCATCAAGACGGAAGCACCTAAAGAAGACACAGTCTTGGCAGTGTTGGCCAAAGCATTATGGTTCCCTTGATGAGACTATCTCTGTTAGGAGCAAGAGTGCCCAAGCCATTGACAGCAACATTCTAAGATCAATTAAGAGCCCTTCTGATTCTGTGGACACCAGGCAACCCTGTGATAATTTGGTTCCTCATGACAGAACTGTCTCAATGCTTTCTGGTCTATCTGCCAGTGGTAATTATTATTTTAAATTACTGTCATTGTATCTGATGGCTATGAGCTGGTCCCACCCTAAGCACGCCAACCAAATCCCTTTTATGAACCTGAGAGACCTGAGACCATGATGTGTTCTTCAAGGTAAACACCACCTTCTGGAGTCCACCTGGGCATACAGTACTGTTACGTAGCCACAGCTCAGGCTTCACTCTGCTCTTCTTGAACTGTCGCTGAACCAGCCCCGTGCAATTTTGACGGAACCATATGTAAAGTCAAGATCAGGATGTTCTAATAATTGACAGAACAATTGCCATATTGTAAGCCAGAAGCAGCCTGCAGAATAAAGGGAAGGAAAGAACCTAAACCACTTTAACAGGCCGCGTGCCGATTTTCTATTGTATCTGGGACCCTGCCACAGACAGCTTCATCAAAGATACGGAATAGTTGACAGAGTAATGTTTTCCAGGTTTTCTCGCACCTTATCCAATTGCAGTAATTGTTAGGTGATAAATACAGTGACAGCTCATTACAAAACGCAGCTTCCAGAAGCTGAAAGGTTAGGTGGCACCTCTCACCTGCTGGGTGATAGGTTAGCATCTTACCCCTGTCCCTTTCCACTCCCAACCCCACAGTTCTGTCTGCAGTCTTGTGCACTCAAGGCATTAGATTTCACACAAAGCCTTTTGAAGTGAAAATAAAGTCAGAAGGCTCTACTACAGAACCTAGGAATAAAACTATGTATAAAACTATACACAGAGGGCAGGAATGAAGAGGATAAAGAATATGGCCTGAAAACTTGAGAGCATTATCCGCAGTCTCTTCGAGTTTTTAGATTTGTGTGTGTGTGTGCACATGTGTGTGTCTGTGTCTCCCTGTGTACCTAGGGAAGGGTTTGTATACTCTTGTGTCCTCACATGTATATTCCTAAGTCTGTAAGTGCTAATTCTCTGGTTTTTTTTTTTTAGCAGCTTTATTGAGGTATGATTGGCATACAATGAACTACACATATTTAAGATGTACGTTTTGATAATGTTGACACACAAATGCAGTTGTAAAACCATCATCACTATCAAAATAACAAACATATCCATGATCCCCAAAAGTTTTCTTGTGCTCCTTTATATTTTTTAATAATTATTTTTTAATGTTTGTTTATTTTGAGAGAGAGAGAGAGAGAGAGAGAGAGAGAGAGAGAGAGAGAGAGAATGCATGGAGGAGGAGCAGAGAGAGAGAATCCCAAGCAGGCTGCATGCTGTCAGCACAGAGCTGGATGTGGGGCTTAATCTCTTGAACAGTGAGATCATGACCTGAGCCCAAATCAAGAGTTGGATGCTTAACTGACTGGCCACCCAGGTGCCCCTCTTGTGTTCCTTTATAATCCCACCTTCTGCCCCTTCCACCTCCCATCCCATCCCCAGGAAACCACCAATCTGCTTTCTGCCATTATACATTAGTTTGCAATTCCTAGATATTAATATAAATGAAACATACAATATATACCCTTTCTTCCTGGCTTCTTTTGCAGAGCATAATTATTTCGATATTCATTCATGTTGTGGTGCATATCAATAGTTCATTTTCTCATTGTTGCTGAGTAGTATTCCTTGTAGGAGTGGACCGCAGTGCGTTTGTTTATCCATTCACCTGTTGATAGATACCTGGATTGTTCCCAGTTGGAGGCAATTAGAAATAAAGTTCTACAAACATTTGCATAAACATTTTTGCATGGACACGTGCTTTTTTTTTTCTTTTCTTTTTCATTAATTTATTTTCAAGTTAGTTACCATACAGTATAGTCTTGGCTTCAGGAGTAGAACCCAGTGATTCATCTCTTACATGTGACACTAGTGCTCATCCCGAAAAGTGCCCTCCTTAATGCCCATCACGCTCTATCCCCCCTTCCAACAACCCTCAGTTTGTTCTCTGTATTTAAGAGTCTCCTACGGTTTTCCTCCCTCTCTGTTTTTATCTTATTTTTCCTTCCTTTCCCCTATGTTCATCTGCTGAGTTTCTCAAATTTAACATATGAGTGAAATCATATGATACTTGTCTTTCTCTGACTGGCTTATTTCACTTAGCAAAATACACTCTAGTTCAATCCATGTTGTTGCAAATGGCAAGATTTCATTCTTTTTCATCGCCGAGAGTGTTCCATTGTATGTATATACCACATCTTCTTTATCCATTCATCAGTGGATGGACACTTGGGCTCTTTCCATAATTTGGCCGTTGTTGATAATGCTGATATAAACATTGAGGAGCATATGCCCCTTCAAATCAGCATTTTTGTATCTTTTGGGTAAGTTCCTAGTAGTGCAATTGCCCTGTCATAGGGTAGCTCTATTTTTAATTTTTTGAGGAACCTCCATACAGTTTTCCAGAGTGGCTGCACCAGTTTGCATTACCACCAACAGTGCAAAAGTGTTCCTCTTTCTCCACATCCTTGCCAACATCTGTTGTTTCCTGAGTTGCTAATTTTAACCATTCTGACTGGTGTGAGGTGGTATCTCATTGTGGTTTTGATTTGTATTTCCCTGATGATGAGCGATGTGGAGCATCTTTTCATGTGTCTGTTTGCCATCGGGATGTCTTCTTCGGAAAAGTGTCTATTCATGTCTTTTGCCCATTTCTTCACTGGATTATTTGTTTTTTGGGTGTGCTTTGTTTTCTTTTGGACAAATTCCTAGGATGGATGAGTAGGTTCCATGGTAGATGTGTGTCTAACTTTCGAAGAAACTGACAAACTGTGTTCCAAAGTGGTTGTACCATTTTATGTTTCCATCAGTGGTACGTGAGAATTCTAGTCTAGTTCCTCCACATCCCTGCCAACACTATGTATGGTTCGATTTTTCTTTTGATTTTAGCCATCCATATAGTTGTACAGTGATAGGTGTACAGTGATACCTTCCTATGGTTTTATTCAGCATCTCTTCATGTGCTTAGTTGACATCTGGAAGTCTTCTTTAATAAAATGACTATTCATATATCTTGTCTATTTTTTAATTGGGTTGTTTTCTTATCATTGAGTGTCAAGAGTTTCTTATCTATTCTGGATGCAATTGCTTTGTCAAATGTATGTACTGTGAATATTTTCTTCCAGTGTCTGGCTTGTCTTTATTCTCTTAACATTGTCTTTGGAAGAGTAGACATTTTTAATTGTAATGAAGTCCTATTTATTAACTTTTTTTTAATGGACTATGCCTCTCAGTGTGGTGGCTAAGAAATCTTCACTTAATCCAAGGTCACAAACATTTTCTCCTATATTTTCTTCTAGAAGTTTCACAGCTTTAGGTTTTACATTTATCTCTGGTGCATTTTGAGTTAACATTTACATGATGGAAGGTATAGATTGAAATTCATTATTTTCTATATGGATATCCAGTTGTACCAGCACCATTTGTTGGAAGGACCATGTTTCCCCACCAAATTTTCTTTCTCCTTTGTCAAAAATCAATTGTCCATATATGTTATTTCTGTTCCCTTGACCTATCTTTAAGCCAATAACACACTGTCTTGATTCGTGTAGCTTTCTCATAAGTCTTGAGCTCCAGTGTTCAAATTTGATTCTTCTTTTGTAAATTTTTTTTCTTTTGTTTTGTTTTACTTTTGCTATTCTAGGTCCTTTGTGTCTCCATATGAAGCTTATAATCCACTTGTCAATTTCTACAAAAAATGCTTACTGAGATTTTGATTGGGATGGTGCTGATTCTATAAATCAATCTGGGGAGAACTACGTCTTACCAATATTGAGTGTTCTGATCCATGAATAAATTCTATCTTCCCACTTATTTAGATCTTCTTTAATTTTTCTTGGCAGAATTTTTTTTAGTTTTTAGTGCATAGAGAACTGTAAACATTTCTCAGTCACAAACTATAAAAGAGAACAACCAGTTTCTTCAAGACTGACAAGCTAAAGGCACCAGAGTCTTAAGCCCCAGTATTGTTTTACAGCAATACAATGCAGGGACTATAGAGAGGGGATGATAGTACCTATTTCCTAGAATCTTGAGCATTAAATGAGAGAGCACAAGTATACAGTTTAAGATAGCACAGGCCATGGTTCCGACTGCCTGGGTTCAAATCCCAGGTCCACCATTTAGAGCTGAGCAATCTTCGGAAATACACAATCCCTATTCAACTCAGCTTTTTGATCAGCAAAATGCAGAAAATACTAGTACTTCCCTCATAAGGACCCTCATGAGGGTATGATGAGCTTGCTAAACAGTTAGAAATCTCTTGTCATATTTTAAGCAACAAATAAATGTTAGCAATGGGTGTTGATTTTATCATTAACGGCACTTAACACAGCATCTGGAACATAGTAAGCAACCAATAAAGGGTAGATTTAATTATTAGCTTATATAACAAACTAGGCTACCTGGTTAACACCTTCACATATGCTTCACATCAATTTGAGTATCACAGGCTGAATTGAATTTGCTGGAAGGATGTTTGTTCTTTTTTTTAAGCATGTTTGTTTTGAGAGAGAGAGAGAGAGAGAGAGAGAGAGAGAGAGAGAGACAGGCAGCAGGGGAGGGGGAGAGAAAGAATCCCAAGCAAACTCCATGGTGTCAGCACAGAGCCCAACGCAGGGCTTGAACTCATGAACTGTGAGATCATGACCTGAGCCAAAGTCAAGAATCAGACGCTTAACTGACTGAGCCACCCATGTGCTCTAGGAGGTTTGTTCTTAAAAGACCTGACCCTGATACTGAACACAGACTCCCCTTTCTACTCTTTGAATGTCGTATTTGAGAGTTTGCCTCAGACATACCCAACACAGGATCTCAACATATAGGCAAATCTCCCACAGCTAGCTTTACCATTAGCTTCCTTAATTTCTCTTCCACCCATTTTGAGATCTAGAAGTCTGAAAGAGATTGTATAAATCATTCTCTCTCATCACTTCCAACATCCTTAGAAAGCTGACTCCTTCCTGAAGATACACCTACTCTACCCCTGACCCTTGCTATAGGGCAGAGAAGTGTCCAGGTTACATATAGACTGGTTCTATGGGGTAGTTTTATGATGTGATCTGATTTCAAAACCCAGGAAGGCCCCGTGCACCTCTCGTCACCCCCCACCACTACTTTCCACCCCTGTACACACACACACACACACACACACACACACACACACACAATCTCCCCTTCTAGTTTGCTGACACAAGCTGCCTAATTGGAAACCCATGTCTGCACTTGATGACTCAGTTCCCTGTAAAATTGCAAATTACCTTTGAAGAAAAAAAATGATCATGAACTTATTCATGTAGGTGACAGTGTGAGGTCATGGAAGCCCCAAACCAGAAGAGTCAAGTCTTGGGTTCTAATCTTAGCTGCTCTTCTCCCTTCTCTGTAACCTAAGATTCCACTTAAGCTCTCTGCTGTACCCTAAGGGGATGGTGCCATTTGAGTCATTCATTCACCCAGCAAATCTTACCACAGCCACGTATTGTTTTAAGTGCAGAAGACACAGCAGTGAGCAAAACGAAATCCCTGCTCCCACGGAGTGCCTATGCAAGTCAGAGAGATGGATAATAAGCAGTAAACACATATGTAATAGATCGTCAAGGGGTGGTGAATTGCAAGAATCAAAATAAAGCAGAGCAAAGAGGCAGAGAATGAAAAGGAATGCTAATTTAGGTGGTGGCAAAGGAAGTTCTTTCAGAGGCAGTGACAATTCAGCAAAGGCCTAAAGGAAGTAAGTGAGGCGATGTGAGGCAAGCTGGCAGAAGAACATTCCAGAATGGGGAGTGGTAAGTGTGAAGGTCATTTTGCTCGACGTGTTTGAGGAAAATAAAGAGGCCATATGGTTGCAGTAAAGAGTTAGCTGGAGAGGGGTCTAGGGCACAACACATATGGGGCATTGCAGGCCAGCATGATGACTTTGGAGAGTGTGTGTGGTCTAAGGGACACGGAAGTCACTGCAGGGTTTGGAGCAGGGGAGTCACAAGATCTGACTTGTTTTCGAGCACTCACTCAGGCTGACGTGCTCAGGACAGGTAAGAAACAAATGTTTGGAACATAACATTAAACAATTAGATGTAGGGGAAGCATTTCAAACAAAGGAATAAGAAAAGAGTAACAGATGACTCTAATATTTTGGCCTGGAGAAGAAGAGGATGGCATTAACTGAGACACAGAAGCCTGAGGAAGAAGAGGGCGTACCAATAGTTTGCTGGGGACATGTTAAGTTGGGCTCGTCCATTAGCTATGCCAGGGGCAGGTCAAATGGGCAGTTGTGTATATGGGGTTGGAGTCATGAGTGTCTGCATGATAATGGAATTTACAGCAGCAAGTGGCATCACCTAGGTGGTGACTGTTGCTAGAAAAGAAAAGAATTCCAACAAGAAAAGGGGGGTCCAAACAAAAGATTCCAGTTTATTAGTGGGTTAAATGAGATGGACACCTAAAACAGGGCATTGGAGTACTTCAGGGTACACCCCAAGTACCAGAAATCTCAAGTAAAATGAGCTTGAACAATAAGAACGTTTATTGCATAAGAGAATTCTGGAAGAAGAGTAGTTCTGAGTTTGGTTAATTCATTGGCTGAATGATGTCATCAAGAACCAAGATCCCTTCAGCCTCAGGGTGGCTCAATTGGTTAAGAGCCAGGCTCTTTTGGTTTCAGCTCAGGTCCTGACCTCATGGTTCACAGGTTGGAGCCCCACATCAGGCTCAGTACTGATAGTGGAGGGCCTGCTCGGGATTCTCTGTCTCCCTCTGTCTCTGCCCCTTCTCCACTCTCTCCCTCTCAAAAATAAGCAAATAAAAACTTAAAAAACAAAGAAGAACCAAGGTTCCTTCATCTTTGGACTCTGCTATTCTCATAACAGCAAGATGGCTGCTGTAGCTCCAGATGTCACATCCTCTCACACCGTCCACAGGTGGGATAAAGACAACAACCTTTTTCGTCTCTTTTTAAGAGGAAACTTTACCAGTAGCCTCCCCGCAGAATTCCCTCTTCAACTAAACCAGAATGGGTCACAAACTCACGCCTACACAAATCTTAGCAGGGAGCACATAGCCGTATGCAACCATACTATTATAGACTCCAGGGGTAGAAGAGACCTGGAAAGTTCACGTACTTCCAATGTCAAATCTTCATGACTTTGTGCATTAGACAAGGTTCCAGAGAGAAGTATAGGACCTATCCAAATTATCCTAATTTAGAAGGAACTCAGAGGATCTGATGCCAGCCTCAGCTATGAGTGAGAGCAGAACACAGCAAAACCACGGGATAGTGCATCAGTCCAGGCTAGTATGAGAGATGCCTCCCTCCCCACATCCCAATAAGAGCTGAGACCTTTGGTCCAGGGGCACAGCCAGCCAACCCACAGCCACCTAGAAGGATGAAGGATGCTAGGGAATAAATGCTCTGCCTCACCCCCTTTCTCCCTCCAACTAGAAAACAAAGGTGAGACCCTGAGGCACAAAACAGAAAAGAGTGGAGAAGGTTCTGGAAGAACAAACAGAGGATATCTGGCTTGCCCCATAGGGAAGATCAGCCACTCTGAGGCCACTCGTTTCACCTAGGGAAACTCTGGCTTCTAGAAATATCCCAGTCAACCCAGGGAAGTTGGGGGGGGGGGGGGATCTATATAGAACAGGCCTAATTCCTCATCCCTGTGACAAAAGTTGAGATGGAAGACATAGTCAAGTGTTAGGGCAAAAGTCATCAAGATTAGTTTAGTCCTTGACCCCAGTGTCCACTGGAGATGGAAGGTTGGGGTCTCCATGTATCTTTTCCTTAGCACGGTGCCTCTCCGCCAGAGGCAGTTTTGCTCAGTGGGAGACACTGGCAATTCCATTGTCACAACTTCAGGGAGTGCTACTGGCATCTAGGGGGTAGAGACCAGGCATGTCACTAATCCCACAAGGCACAGCGCAGTAACCGCCACAAGGAATGACGTGGCCCCAAATGTCAATAGTGCCACAGATGAGAAACTGGTGTAAGACCTTCCCGAGGGACCACAGCCCAACGTTTCCCCTTACACTTGGGCCGAAATCTTTGGTTTCATGGTGAGCTAATACAAAAACAGTACCAGGGTTCTTTGAGGGCAGGGAGGGAAGGGGTTGGTGGCAGCAGAGTCGCAGGGGTGGGGGGAGAGGCGGGAGAGAGAGGAGGGGCTCTGTGCTCACAGAGGAATGGCCCTTGTTGAATTTCTCTCAGTCAGTGCACAGCCCCCAGCCAATGGCGGGGAGCAGCGAGCCCACGGGCCACACAGGACCCCCACCAGCTGTGGGGCTGCATGCGAGCTGTATCACACCCCAACACCCGCTCTTCGCAGGCAAGCCTATAAACAAGAAAGCCAACCGCGAGAACATAAGAAAGAAATAAAAGTTGTTTGGTCTGCCGTCAGGAACAGATTGTTGGAATATCCTAACCCCAGTCCAAAAGGAACAACCAACAATAACAATTAGGAGACCGCGTCTGACGTTGAACCACACGATGCCTGCATTTTCCCCGTGCCAGGACCATTTCCAAGGGGACTAACCACTGGCCCCGTCCTGTGTTCTTACCACGGCCTGAGGAGCCCTCCTCTCTATGTAATCACCAACGATAGGACCCAAACACATGAAAATGTCAGCCGGGACCATGAATTAGGAGCAGGTGAACTTAGCCTCTGCTAAAGGTCAGCGGATGTATTTTGATGGACGTGTGCTGTCACACCTCAATTCCCCTTTCACTTGGCATCTACAGATCAATTGAAAATATTGTATTTTAAGTGAGTCTTCCAGATACCTGTAGTTACCCTGTTTAAGAATAACCTTACTGCTGGCATATTCAGGGGTGGAAAGCTTTCTAAACGGTATACATTTTCCTTGCTTCGATAAACAAAGCATACTGACAATAATTCTAGCCTTTCAAGTGACTCAGGACAATTACTCTAATATAATAATAAGAAAATAAGATGTTCTCAGACCTTGGATCACTTTGCCCAGGCATTAAATGAACCCAGATCATGCCTTCCCCCACCCCACCGCCCTGCTTTGGTTCTTGTGCAAACCCTCCATAGCTCCTCTTTGCCCTCCCTACAGGCAGCTGTCAGCGATTACTCTATTTATATAACCAGGCCTGCTCACCCATAGGCCTTGCTTTCTAGCACTTGCTGCTGAGGGCTACGTTTTTGCAGCATGCTGAAATCCCCTGGGTGTTTAAAAAAATCGTCCACGTCTGAGTCTCATCTCCAGAGTTGTGATTTCGTTAGTCTGGGGCATGGCCTGGGCCAGGGGATAGTTAAAACTCCCCCAGGTGAGTCTGTTGTGTGGCCAAAGCTGGGACCCACCAGAACAGGAATAGTCCACCCTATTAGAATGAGGCAGAAAATAAGAGTGAATTATGATCCGAATGATTTTCCTATGAATAAGCTTTAGTACATGAACCTTTCTGTGATGTGTTTTGGAGCTCTTTGGGTCTCGTGTTCTCCTTTTTAGCTGTGCTCCGAGGAAGTGATTTAAGGAGGGAAAGGGGTTGAATGGATCGGTGGGTTAGTGTTGGGTGTCTCCTGTGCAGCTGCACAGGATCAGACCTTCACTGTGCCATTTACTTGTGACCTTGGGTAAGTGGCTTAATCTTCATCAGTAAAGTGCCGGCATTATTACACTATATGTTAACTAACTTGGATTTAAATTTTAAAAAATAAAGTGTCGTGAGGATTCAGGGGGTTAGTGCACACAGAGGACTGAGCCTAGAGCCTGGCACGTAATAACACTTCACAAGGTTAGTGCTGTTAGTTCGGGACGCGGCATTCAGGTAGTCAAAGTGGAGAAACGAGATGTGGGCGGGGCTAAGGGAACAAAGCCGGGGTGTTGCAGCTCCCGGAGAAGGGCAATGCTAGGAAGCTGTTACCAGCCCAGGCCAGCAGGGGAGAAGGAAGTGGTGTTGCCAGGATCCAGTGCAAGCCAAGGCTGTGGAGACACAGAGTAACTGCCGAAGAGGAGGCGAAGGAGCAGGGAGGGAACAGGGAAGAAGTACCCCGACCTCTCTCTCCCGATGCCTTCCATTGGCTGAGCCCCAGATAGTGGAAGGGAAGAGGCCCTCCGGGGCGGGGTCAGCATCCTGCGGCACACAGCTAAGCACAAAAGGAAGGAGATGAATCAGAATGGGCAGGGAGGTCGAGAGAGAATAACCAGCACAGTTTGCTATTACTAATTGCTGTATGAGCTGGGAAGTCACCAGAGAGAGTCCTCCTTGCCCTAGAGGGGGGTGCATCTACTCAGCATGCATCAGCTGTAGAATCCAGAGTGCCGCCCCTCAAGCCAGACTCGTTTCGAAAGAAAGGTGCCATCACCACAGGCCTTCAGCACCAAACTGGGGTGGCTCAACATGGCTGTGTGCGAAAGTCCAATCAGAGCACTGGCATGAGCTTGCTGGGAATTGCAGGGTCTTGCTCCGCCCTCAGCCCTGTGGAGCTGCCAGTGTTGCCCTCCGAACCCTCACTTCACGTGCTCTCCTCAGCTTCTTTCCCACCCCTGCCTGAAAGTGTCAGAAACAGCTCCTCCTTCACTCCCTCTGTTCCCTGAGCCACATTCCTGAGCCTGATTTGCAGCTAAAGAATTTCTTCTTCCATCCCTTCCCCACCCCCAAACACCACTTCTTTCCCCTCCCTCGTGAATGTTGACCTTTTGTCCAATAAAGACGGCAGTCTTCCAACTTCCCACTTTCTACTCAAGTGGCCCTTTCTCGGCTGTGTTTGCGTTTGCCCTACGAAACCACCCCCCCCCCCCCAACCCTCGGAGTCTCACTACCTGTCAAGTACTGAGTGACGTGAGCGGAAGCAGAAGCCCCTATCTTCCGGCAACTTCCATTCTAAGTGTAAGGGGTGAGAGGCAGTGCTCACGGGGACTGGTGGCTTTCCCCATAAACATCTAGGCAGTGTGACTGCACTTTATGTTTTGTCACTGCACCTGATTGCAAATGAAAATGATTAACTTTTGGATTCACCGCCGGGTGCCCTGGCAACTTTTCATACTGGGCTGATACATGCACTTGGTTGCCCTGGGAACCCTGCTGTGACCCTGTCTTCATTGACATCATCAAGCCTTTTCCAGATCCTCCGACTAGATGCTCCTTTACCAGATTAAATTGAACTATTTATCCTTATTACTCCATTATGTGCATTCCAAATTCCTTCGGATTCATGCTTTCCATCACATACACACTGTGCTATCATAACAGCCATCATCCGGCTCTGTTCCCCTTCAGAAGCCTGGAAAACGTTACTACAGGGCTCTCCTGAGGCAAGAGAGAAGATGAAACCCTTCCTGTCCTCCTCCCAGTACTCAGGGGCCTGTGAGCAAAAGCATCATAATGATGCGCCAATGTCCCCAGAAGGAGCTGGGGATGGAAGTGAAGAGACACCTGCTCAGGTCTTAGTTGGCAGGATTTTAACCATTGATTTGGGTGCAGAGTGGCCAAAAGCAGCTGCAGCAGGAAGAGTGGCACTCGCTCAACACATAGGTCCTAGGGATTCGATGAACCCCTGCCCTCGAGGAGCTTACATTTTATTTTTATTTATTTGTATGTTTTTGTTAAGGTCTGCACTTTTTCTTAACATAGCAGATGCACAAGGTTATGTTAGCTTCACGGGGATAACTTAGCGACTGGACAAGTCTAGACCTGTTCACCAGGAGTATGGCCATCATCTGTCCCACTGCATGGCTGTTACGATATCATTGACTGTATTCCTTATGCAGGAGCTTGCATTTTAGATAAGGAGGGAGGACACAGTGTGCATGCATGTGCACACACACACGTGCAACACGCTCCCACCCCGATAACGTAGGCTGGCAAAGGATGAATGCCAATTCAGTAGTACGTAAATAATAATAATTGGGTTCATTTTTAAAATCTGTAATGCAGGGGCAGCTGGGTGGCTCGGTCGGTTAAGCCACCGACTTCGCCTCAGGTCACGATATCACGGTTTGTGAGTTCGAGGCCCGTGTTGGGCTCTGTGCCGACAGCTCAGAGCCTGCAGCCTGCTTCAGATTCTGTGTCTCCCTCTCTCTCTGCCCCGCCCCTGCTCGCACTCTATGTCTCTCTCTCAAAAATAAATAAACGTGAAAAAAACTTTTCTTAATCTGTAATGCAGGCATTTCCCTTAATTATGACTCTTTCTACCCAGGTGATTTCCATTTCAATTGATGTTGGTGGGATTTTTGCTATATTTCCTCGTGTGTCTCTGTTTCCATATGCATAACTTTGGTGGCTGAAAAATTTTTCCCACTTCCAAATCCTCGGATGTACTGTTTGACATCCTGACTTCATGACACATCCACAAATTTACTAACAATTTATCCGTCCATATCTAAGGATATGTCTTGGGATGATGTCTTTTTTTTAATGTTCATTTTATTTTTGAGAGGGAGAGACAGAGCATGAGTGGGGGAGGAGCAGAGAGAGAGGGAGACGCAGAATCCGAAGCAGGTTCCAGGCTCTGAGCCATCAGCACAGATCCCGACGCGGGGTTCAAACTCACGAACTGTGAGATCATGACCTGAGCTGAAGTCGGACGCTTAACCGACTGAGCCACCCAGGTGCTCCGAGATGATACCTTAAGATTTAAATACCTTAAAGTAGAAATTGTCTAAAAAATAACTCCCCATTTAGGTAGGATGAGGTGTATGCCTTGTATCTTCAGTCTTCATTTTTTTCGGGGTAGACACTATAACAAAGCCAATTCCTCCAAGAACAGCCCCCTCCTCCTGTCCACATCTGTCCACATGTGTCACTGGCATAGGAAAAGCAAAGTCCAATCCTGAGCAATGAGTGATTCTGAAGAATGTCTCAGCTCTAGCCCATAGTGGTTGGCATACAAATCAACCATTAGTTCGTCATACTGACACCTGCTTTATTTGCTTTGATGCCCTGTCCATATTTCTGTCACAGCACTTCTCAAAGAGGCTATGCCTGCTGCCTGCACACACAGATGCCTCATCCCGCTAGACTGTGCACTCTTGGAGAACATGCAGGGTTCGGCTTGGCATTTCCAACATGGAGCACAGTGTTATGGGCTCAGCAGACCCAGGGAAATGTGGATGAATGAATTGATTGAATAACCAACTAATGGAAAATGGGAAATCATAGGCATTCATACTCCTGGAGAGCAGGAATGGACCGACGAGTAATTCTGAGACAGGAAGCACTGTCTACGGGGTCACTCACCTTCCTTGGCAAAATCACACCCCAGAGTGTAGCACCATTTGCACTGAGGGTTGATGACTGAGCTGGTGGTTGGGGTGTCCCATTCTGGTCTGGGAAGGATCTCAGGGGCACAGTCTTCATCACCCTTCGGAACACACGGCACAGACCCTCCCAGATGATGGAGCAGCCTAGACAAGGACCAGATTACTTAGCCCCTTTATCACGTCCCATTTTAATAAAACTCTCTGTCGTTACTCCCGTAAAACTGGAAGACCACGTTATGCGTAAACTGGGGTAGGTTCAAAAAGTTCCTAACAAATTGTTACTCCAATTCTAACCTAGTTCTCAGGTTTGACGTAGGAAGAGACAAAGAATTTAGTCTCAAAGGGACATTTGGATTTTGCTTGGAACACATTTCAAGAAAATTGTGCCGTAGCATTTTGCGATTTAATTGGAGCCCGTGGCTAAATCCCATCATTAGAAAGGGGGCAAAGCGCATTTGGATGTTGAAGTGTCACTAATGTTGTCGTCCTCCTCTCTTGGCTCACCCTGGCAAAATGCTAATGAAGCAGGAACCCATCCAACATGAGCAAGCCACAGTGTGCCCTTCGCACAGCACTTCTCCCTCATCAGACATAGGAGTCACATCCATGAAGATAAAGTGTGTCTAAATGGACAGTAATTTTCCAGGGAACAACCTTGTATTGAATGATGTGCTAAGAACTACTCACAGGTAGGTGTGCTAAAGGTCACGGGGCGTCGATTCTGCCTCCAGTCGGACGAACAATGCCTCGAGTCATTTGAACCCTGATAACATTTACTCCAAACCTCAAATAAATAAAGTCATACTGAGTCACTGGCAGGAGATATCTGCCGGCAGGACAGAAGTAGCTGGTTGACCGCATTCAGGGACTGTGTAAAACTCAGCCTGAGTAAATAGACACAGATAAGCACAGCCATGGAGTATTCGCACCTCGGCTTTGGTGATGCTACGTGACACGTGTCACGATTCAGGTTGTCCTTGCTTTAAACAAATTTAACCTTTAGTATACTTGTTTTTTTTTTTTTTTTTTTTTAGAAACTAAATTAAAGAGGGACTATTCACTTAAATTTTTTTCATTTAACCAGTCTTAAAGAGCACCTCTGTGTTGGTAGTTATAATATTTTTTTTTTAATTTTTTTTTTCAACGTTTTATTTATTTTTGGGACAGAGAGAGACAGAGCATGAACGGGGGAGGAGCAGAGAGAGAGGGAGACACAGAATCGGAAACAGGCTCCAGGCTCTGAGCCATCAGCCCAGAGCCCGACGCGGGGCTTGAACTCACGGATCGCGAGATCGCGACCTGGCTGAAGTCGGACGCTTAACCGACTGCGCCACCCAGGCGCCCCTATAATATTTTTTTTTAAGTTTATTTATTTACTTTGGGAGAGAGAGAGAGTTGGGGAGGAGCAGAGACAGAGTGGGGCAGGGGAGAGAGAGAGAATCCCAAGCAGGCTCCACAGTGCCAGCACAGAGCCCGATGTGGGGCTTGAACTCACAAACCAGGAGATCACGACGTGAACTGAAATCAAGAGCCAGACGCTTAACTGACTGAGCCACCCAGGTGCCTCAATTTTTTTAAAGTTCGAAAATACACATTTTTCAGGAATACATCACCAAGTACACGTTTATAAAGAAAGGCAGATAAGCAATCAAATGACTATTTAATTGACAATATTGTAATCTTAGATACTTCTTTCAATAAAACTTCACCTTGCCTACACCAAAGAAACTGTTTCCTTGACCGAGCTAGACAACAACTGAGCAACAGAGACGTCTTTTGTTCCCACCACAGCACAGAGCCAACAGTCCCTCTGATGATCTGTCGCTAACCGAGACAAGGAGGACCGTGTGGCAGATCTATTCATCCGCCAGGCACATCGCTGTGGGGGTCAGCGTTTTGGCATGAACAAGCCCATGGCTTCAGGGTCAAGAGAGAAGCAATTAATCAAACCACGGGGAAGAGAAATGAAAATCGAGCAGACAGTTACGAAGACCAGATAAGAGGAACAAGAGTCCAATATGTGCGTGGATAAACAATGCTCCCCTTTGCACGCTGAAGAATGTGCAAGAGGGTGAAGCCAGAAATACAGAAATGGTGCTCTCAGCTGCAGTTTCCAGGCATGGCTTTTCTCTCCCGAACTTGGAGCCCCCTCCACAGCCTCATTCCTCAGGCTCTGCACCTTGGTCACCCACCTCCAGTGTCCAGGGAAAGCCACGGCCGGTGCCAGGCCAGTGCAAGGATCCGAGCAGCCCAGAAATAGGGAGGGATGAGATAACAACACGCCTTCCGCCGTTAGTGAAGAATAGAACTTGCCCAGTTAACCATCTTGAAGCAAACGCCTCAGGCAATGGTGTTCTCCTTCTTTTGGTCCCGTGCTCATACATCCAACCTTAATCTGAAACGTGGCAGTGAAAGGCAAACTAAGAAGGCCAATCCAGATCAACTTGCGTTCAATTGTGCACGGAGCAAAAAGGCCGAAAAATAGGAGAGGATCGTTTTGTTTTGTTGAAATTTCAAAAGCGAGTGTATCTTCTATTCAGTGCTGAATGTCACTGTGACACCTGGTACCAGCTTCGCCTTCCTTCCACCTGGCTTTGGAGGAAGGGAGAAGCCACAGTGTGTGACGGCCGAAGAAAGACCTGAGGGTGGACGGAGTGCTTAGATCTGATTTGTGTCGTGCACGAAGCGAGCAATCCGTGAGCTGCGGAGATCCTTTGTCTCAGCTTCCAGAGAGAAGGGTAGACGGAGTCCCCAGGTTCAGGGCCAGTAGAAGAACACAGAAGGAGACAGTCTTCCGGATTTTTGCATGCCAGCTCTTCACTGAACTGTCCTTTGATATGGCAACCGCCTTCTGTGGTGGGGCCACCTAAGAAGTGCAGGAGGAAATATCTCAATAGGAGAGCCAGACGGAAATACGCGATTTCAGGGAAGGGATGTGTCTTGCCCATTGTGGTTTTACAATACATGAGCCTAGTTTATCTAGCAGCAGCAAAAATGCACTCTGTATAATATTGTCATACTTAAGCTATGCACGTGTTTATCATTTCCTTACCAACAACAGCTGGAGAAAATGGTTAAGTGAGATGGGGGGGGTGGGGGGAGGAGGATGGGGAGGAATCCAAACACCAGAATGGACAACCTATAACTAACTTCCTCAGTAATGAAGCTCTAGATACCATCATATGTCATCGCTGTCAAAGTGTCCTGGCTCTGCCTTTTTTCTTCTCAACCCAGAGTGAGGGTGGACAAAAAACAGGATGGTGAAAACAAAGTGGATAAAGCTAAAAAAACGTTTTACCTTGATTTCTTGAAGTTCTGTATTTGCCCCCCCGCCATGGGGCCCTTGTTTTATTTCAGAGGTGCAAACTTGTAACTGCTTAGAATGCATCCGTTGACTCTTCTCCTGGGGGACACTTGCCCCCCATGGAGTGCAAGAGCTGAGATTGCACCTGCTTACTGCTATGACCCAGATCCAGCCATGCTACTAAATCCCTCTGCAACCTGGGACAGGCTCACACTGCCTGAGTAGGACTTTCTGCCCTGCCAAAGGCTGCTAAAGCAGGGAAAATGGTTCAGCAAAGGATTTTGAACTCTTTTTTTTTTTTTCTCAATTTATTTTTGAGTGTTAGAGAGCTAGTACGGGAGGGGCAGAAAGAGAGGGAGAGAGAAAGAAAGAGAGAGAATCCCAAGTAGGCTACCTACTGTCAGCATGGAACCTGAGGCAGGGGTCAAACCCACCAACCATGAGATCATGACCTGAGCCGAAATCAAGAGTCAGATGCTTCACCAACTAAGCCACCCAGGCTCTCCAGGATTCTGAACTCTTAAAATGACGTCAACCAAGAACACTGCTCCACTGCTGTTTCTTAATAGCTTGTCTTTCCTCCTACCATCACCTTGGCTTGGGATGACTTCTCCCCCTCATTCACCCACCCCACCCCCCCTTTGTTACCTAATTCTTTGTCGTCCTCCTAGAAGCCTTTCCTGAAATCCTCAAGCAGCCCTCTTGCATTGACTCTCCTCTTTGGATTCCTCAGTAGCCCTTCGAGTAAGAGTCTGGTAGGCTCTTAAGTTGGTGTTAACACAGGAGTACTTTGGCGATCTCTCCAAATTCAGTTATTTCACTACCTGAGTTTAACTGGGATATTCAGCAGAGAAACACATTATACCTTCTTGGTTAACAGCGACAACAAAATGCAAAGACGCTGATGTGAACTGAACACACTCTTGACGTGCTCGGTTCACAGTTATACAGACATCGGTGTCTCCCTCACACAAAATGAATAACGAGGGTGACCGCAGCCAGGGTGAATGAGCCCTTCCCAGTCACCTGATTAGTCAGACCACTTAAGCTTGTTGAGTCTCTAGGACTGTTTGAGCTCATGAATGCAGACGTGACACTGATTGCTATTCAGGATAAAGTTAAGTGCCCCAGAGTTTCCTGGCTTCACCACTGGGTCACTAACAACTAAGCCTCGGTCAAGACCTTTCAAGGTCTCCACTCCACTCCTAAGAGTGTCTACTTGTTTATTTTAGGTAGAGAAGTGCTGCTCTTGTTCCTGGGTGCATAGTGGATCACTGGAAACTCTTTAAACTAGAACAGTGTGAAGATATGTTGGAATCTCCAGCACATTAAAGTGAAGGCGGAGGAGAAACAGCATACTCTTATCTGCATTTGGTGATACAGTAATTACAGTTCCCCTTAAGAGCAGTTAATAATCACTTTCCATTTTGTAACCTAAGAGTAATGAACACTGTAGCTTTTCTTGTTAATTGAAGTTGACAGAATGCTAGAAAGAGCCTCATGGCACGCCCCTTACGCCAGGGGCATATTTTCTCTTTGTTTATCAATAGGGAGTGTTTGTTTATTTCTTTATGGCTTACTCTAGGTTTCAATGAGAGAAAGCAAAGACTTTATTCTCAGGAAAGTCCTTGGGGGAAAGTTCCAGTCATCTGGCATGAGCATGATCTCAGTATGTAACCTGGCCCAAACCAATTAATAAGTAATCCATTTTGCCATCATAATCTGAATGTATCCCTGGGAATAAAAACGGACCAAAATAACTGGGACAGCTACAGTTCTCTCCATCCTCTTCCCAAAGATCTCACCAGCCCTCTAAAGAGCCTAAGACATCAAAGGTCAGAAACTGACTGTCCATACTGTTCCCGACAGCAAGAAGAATGCCCATGACCTAACCAGACAGAGCACAGGACAGAACTGCAGGACGGGCGTTCCACTGAAGGCTGCTTAGAAGCCAGAAGGTCTACCCTGCAAAGTCATCACTAATGCCCACCCCCACCTCCTGACTGTCCCCCATCCCGGTCCAAAACCTCCAAAGGACACCCTTGGTAATGAATGGGTTAGATTCGCTGAACTGCAGTGAAATTCAAAGGCCCAGGCTTACACGAAGCATTCAAAAGCTAGAAGACATTTGGCTAGGATTGTGTTGTTTTCTTTTGTTTTGTTTCAGTCACTGAGCCAAATCCCTAGTCTGTGTAACTCAGGACACCAAGGTGAAATGGAAATCTGGCCTATATTTATATCTTACAACGAACTTCTCATTGCGTTGTTCATTGTGTCCTATTACTTCTAATACATGCTATAAAAATAAAAAACATCATCATAAAAAAAAAAAAGCTAGAAGAGAGAGCACCACTTTCATGTGACAAGGAATTTCAGAAATTTGGGCCTTTACTTTAAATTTGTAAATTTTAATGTCAATTTTCAACTTCACTGAACTTTGTTATAAACAAGTAAAATTTCTTTTCCTAATTTCAAGTAGATTTAAAGGAAGCTATGTTAAGGAACTAAGATACCATAGACTACTCCCATTTCGGCCAACTGCAATAAATATAAATGTAGCCCCTGTTCCCAAATACTGGAGAATTCTTTATTACCCTTAAAAGGCAACAGCTTTAACCCAGTCTTATTTTATATGTATGATCTTTTATTTCTCTGGTGTTCACAACAGAATGCCTTTTATATGTATATTTGCTACCTTTTACCTTCACTGATAGGTAACCAACATTAAAATTGCTACCAGATAATTTATAAATCAGAAAATAATTCAATGCCAATTAATTGAAGATCCATTTTAATTTTCTGCCATGTTTCAGCAAACGAAACAAGTTACTCCTGTTGTCATGTGTGTCCCAGAAAATATGTCCTTTCATTTTTTTTTTCATTTGCCACATGTTTTGGTTAGAGGTCAAGGAAACAGAGATGCTAATGAGGGGGGAGGGGCCAGCCAGCCCAGCTGCTGGCCTCGGGTTTCCAGGTGTGGTCACCACATTCGACCATAAGTCCTACAAGTCAAAAAAAAAAAAAAAAAAAGTTTCATCTTTGTTCCAGGACAAAGCCGACCCTCAGGAATTTACTCAGATTAACCAAATGGAGAAGAGACGGACACACAACCTGTAGAAATCAGTTGAAAAATAGTAGGTGGGAAAGTCAGATAGAACCCAGGATGGTTGGTACCTCCAGAAAGAGCTGGTGCTCTGCTTTGAAATACCAGAAATTTGCTCCTATCTGTGTTCGTGGGTGACATCAACCAACATGCAGATGTGCTTAGGGTATCCTCTAAGAATGACAAACTTACTAAAAATACAATGGACCAGAATAAGCAACCACACCGGTGTGATTATCTCCCTGGACTCTATGGGAAGCTCTGCCACCATCAGAAGCGATCTGTTGGTTCCTCTTGAGACACTGTTGCCATAAGAAACAGGTTGCTGGCCGTTCACATCATCCCTACCTGAAAACTTACAGGGAAAAGCCAAGTATTAACCAGAAGGGGAATGGGTGTCCTGGGAATCAGAACAAGAGGCCTCAATCAATGGAAGGTTAATAGAATTGGGCCAAAACATCCCAAGGCATCCATCTGATAATAGGAATAATTTTACCAACAGTGGCAAAAATAGAGTCTAATAACTATACTCTTCCCATTTAGCTGTTTCTACATTATGGATTTCTTTGCAATTGAAAAGTCCCAGAGTGCCCAGCTGCTCCCCTCTTCCCCCAGACAGTGGGCAAGCCCATGGGATCACACTTCTGATTGTCCTTCTTCTAAGTCTCTAAAACTAATCAACATCCTTCACGGGGCCCTCTGAACAGATCTCTTTCAAGTGTTTTTGCATTGGAGAGGTATGTTATCAGCTCAAGAGTTTCCCGTTAAGTTTTTCAAAGGCTCAGGTCAAATATCTCTCTGAGCCTGAAATCAAGTCTGTTTTCCCCAATTCCATACATGTCCCTGATACCTGATTCTTCCACCCACATACCCCACTCTGAAAAAGGGATGCCCCCAAACAATAGACAAGTCACTGAGAAAGGAATAAAAACATGGCAAATTAGTAAATTGACATACTGGCTTATGTCTCGAGTGTGTGGGATCTCCTGAAATGTGCCCTAGATTCATTGGAAAATCAGAAAAAGAAGGTTTCCACCTGAGAGTTAAATGATAAGATCAATACATAGAATCCAGAATACTTGAAAGTATGCTTATTTCTATGTTCTCCAGACTCAGCAGAATAGCTCAAAAATGCCATGTAAGATTGTCTCCCCCCCCCCCACCCCCTGCTGCTGGAAGAGGAGCTAGATGGGGCTGAGGGATGACTGCCTAACCCGAGGGCAGGGGCATTTGCTGGTATGAACACCAGGACTGTTGGAGGGAATGGTGGGATTATTTTGCCTCTTTCCCATTTCCTCGTACCCAGATACAAAATCAGAGAGCAGGAAGGCCTGGCTGTGAAAATGATTCGTGGGGCGCCTGGGTGGCTCGGTTGGTGAAGTGTCAGACTCTTGGTTTCGGCTCAGGTCATGATCTCATGGGCTCGTGAGTTCGAGCCCCACATGGGGCTCCATGCTGATGGTGCAGAGCCCGCTTGGGATTCATTCCCTCTCCCTCATCTCTTACTGTGTCCCTCCTCTGCTCGCTCACTCTCTCTCTTTCAAAATAAATAAATAAATTTTAAAAAATGATTTGTAAATAATATAGTGCTACTCAAATGTAATATAATTAGTGATAACTGACGTCTTTGTTAGTGATAATATAAAATACCTGAGGTTCCAAATGTTACAAGCACTTTCCATCTTTAGTAGGAAACTAACATTTCTTTCGGGACTAGTCAGGCCAGAGAGAATGATACATGAATCCAAATTAAGGATAAATTCAGGAAAGGCGATCCTCTTAGAAAATAGTGAAGGGGTGCCTGGATGGCTCAGTCAGTTAAGTGTCTAACTTGGCTCAGGTCATGCTCTCGTGGCTTTTGAGTTCAAGCCCCACATCAGCTCTGTGCTGACAGCTCAGAGCCTGGAGCCTGGAGCCTGCTTCGGATTCTGTGTCTCCCTCTTTCTCCCCTGCTTGTGCTTTCTCTCTCTCTCTCTCAGAAATAATAAATGAATAAACTTGAAAGGAAGAAAGAAAGAAAGAAAGAAAGAAAGAAAGAAAGAAAGAAAGAAAGAAAGAAAATCTAGTGAAAACCAACACAAAATGCTTTTACTTACCCATGACCAGGAATAACCATCTTTGAGTGAGGCTGTAAATGTGTGCTAAGGGAGACTTAGGAAATACATAAGTCTGTCCAGGAAATATCACTTTGCAACTATTGGAAATTACATTGCATCTTGCCGGGGAAAGGCCAGTCTGCAAAAGAATGGTAGAATTCATGGGTCTGGATACAGGGAGTGGAAGAATGTGTCCCTGTCTATTCATGGGGGCAAGGGAGTATACTGGACGGAGAGAAAAGAATGCCCTAAGAATCTGTCTTAAGGTTTCTGTCTGAAATATGACTAGAGGGATACTATCTCACTGTTTTTCAGATCTTTTGAGTATGGGAGAAAACTTTCAGGGGAGAAGGGGCTTTTTGTTTGTTTGTTTGTTTGTTTGTTTGTTTGTTTAGATCTTAGAAAGCTCTAAGATTTGCCCATAATATAATTGTTCCTAAAAATTGCCTGCAAAATTCCCAACATTAGACTTCTGTCTTATGAGGAGCAAGTTGTTCTCAAGGAGCTAAAGTTTACCAAGAAAATCCTTTAGCCCAGTAGTTGATAGCATATTTTCAGCATTTCATACATGTTCTTTATTTTCATTCTTTCTCATGGCAAGTGCCTACTGGAAGCCTAAGTTGTGCCCACTTGGTCCAAAGACTCAATTGCATTAGGTTAACGACATCTATGTGTGTGGCTCCTGTATCATGTATGTATGTATCACTTCAGTTTCCACTTTTCGTAAAATAGTATGAAACTGAAAAAAAAAAAAGTCAAACAATTGCACAAGTATCAGTGCAAAAGGACAACACCACCAAAACTGAACAGCTGAGGTAGGCAACATCCTCACGCAGTAGCCTGGGTTGTACTAGTCAGTTAATGTCTAAATGGCATGCCCAAAAGGCCATTTAGAGGGCCGAAATACAATGTAGAATAGTAAAGGCTCATCAAAATACACTTGTAGTAACCACCCCCCCCCCCAAATACAGTAATGTTTTGAAACAAATGCAGCTACACATACCCACGAACTAGCAGAGCACAGATGTGATTAGAGTCCTGACTACCTCCGCAGTAATATTTCTTGCTCTAAATTAATTTTCATTCTGTCTTCGGAACTGTCTGTCTTCTGAGCCTCATCGGCTCAGGGTGAACTGAGAATGTTTTTAGGGACTGTAGAGTTGAGGCTCACTGCTGTGGTCGAGGGCACTGACTCCTGTAAGGCAAAGCCCCTTACCCTTCTTACGTTTCTCTACTTAAATGCAATCTAGGGTTGTGGCATATAGAAATAAGCTTTATCATAAGCCTCAGATAAAATATTCAGATAGGATCAGTTTAGGGAAGATAATTGAAAAAAAGCAATTATCCTCCCCCCAGACAAGACCCATATCTCAATAATCATTGATAATAATAGCTGCATGTTTTTCTTGTTGTCCTAGCTCCTCAGTGCTGCCCCCACAACCCCCCCCCCCACCCCATGCTCTTGCCCCCTAGGACCTCTGTTGTAAATTGATAGTGTATGTAGCAATCAGCATATGCAGCTGAAAGCCAATGCCTCTGACAACCCTGGATACCCACGTTGCTCCCCAGTACCAAAGGACTCTATATTATCATAAAGCCAAGTCTATGTTCTTAAGCTACATACGATAGAGTTGAGTCAATGTACAGGTGTGGAGGCATTATGAAAAGATCTTTGAAAACCACCTGCCTGAAGCCAAGGAAGTGGTAGCTTTTTATTTTTTGCAAAGACGTCTGACCTTATCAAGCCTTCAGACCAAAAACTCAGTTCATCAGTTCATCTGGCATCTAACGAGCCCGAGAGCCAATTTGTTCTTTGCGCGTTAGAGTCAGACGGTATGTCACAAGCCATTTCCGGGGTTAGTTTCTTGAAAAGACACATCTGCAGGAAGCACTGGCCAGAGAGAAATGACTGTGGCTCAAATAAAGGAATTGACTTCAAGGAATCTTGACTTCAGGAAGAGGTCCCGAGAACAGCAGCCAGAGATGCTGAGATTTTTCTGTGAGGGCTGTTTGTAGTCACGAGCCAGACAGGTAATTCCAACATGTAGAGGTTTTCTTTGGCACGGGTGCTGTAAAATCTGTTGGGCTGAGAGCAGAATCTCTACTCAACTGACGCCAGCCTGCTTCCATCTGTTGATGGCTCGTCCTTATGGCAAATGAGGAGAGGGTACGCTTGTCTATCAAAATGGGTCCAGTCTTCCTGCATTAACTTCCTGCAACCCATCTGGACCATCCGCTGTTTTCACAGAGATGTCAAATAGCCTGGCTGGGCTTGCTCGGCTAGTAAAGATTAAGATCGGAGACCGGCTCAGCCGAGTTGGTACTAAAGGTACCACTGAAAACTACATTGACCCTTGGTTAGACTTATCCCCGTGATTACAATGACAATTTCTCATCCCTAGGTGACAAACAAATTGATACTGTAATTAAGGATTAATTAGGGCCCAATAAAAAGCAGAGAGGTTGTTTTTAATAAAAGTACTTCGGCTAAAAACTCTAGTGGCCAGAAAGAATCAACTTAGCTTCTTAGAGAGATTTCATCTTCAAATAGGATCCTTTGCCTCGGGGCTCACTCTTGTGAGTGAATTAGTTGTCTATATAACGGTTTCTTTTCTAAGACTTTAGAGCAGTTTTTCTCTATGCTGGCTTTATTGACACTTGGGGCCAGATAGTTCTCTGTTCTGGGGGCTGTCTTGTGCATTTATGTTTAGTAGCATCCTTGGACCCCATACATTCCTCCCACCTCAGTTATGACAATCTAAAATGTTCCCCAGAGGGGAGAGAGTGCAAAATCACATCCAGTTGAGAACAATGCCTTGTTTAGGGCATTATTTAGTAAATACATTTCATCCGTACCAATGACACCTCTCCCCCAATTTCTTATGCTTAAGCCCTCCAAAAGAATTACCTCTTGTTCTACAAAAAGATGAGCAGCTTTAGTTTAAACAACTTCCCCGCCAACATGACTGGTCATAAGGACAACACATTAATTGATTGAAATTACTATCCCAGGATATAGCTCTAAGACAAAAGTTTTGCCATCCACACACACTAGAGAACTAAAATTGAAAACTCTCTGTAGAGGTTTGTTGAAAGAATGAAATACAAGTTAAAGTCCAGCGAATATCCTTGAAAAATTCAAGTAATGTAGGAAACAATTTTGGTAACATTTAAAAATCACCCAAAATCTAACCAGGCAGAAATCACCATTAGTGATATTTGGCGGGCATTCTTCCAGACATCTTTCCAGGTACTTATACAGGTATAAAGCCAGATGAATATATGGAAGTTCGTGTCCCAAATAACCCAGGATAAATTATCCCATGATTCCACATTGACGTTTACAAAAATGAGATTATACTTATGCAGTTTTAAATTAAAGGATTCGATTGAGTTTTCAGATGAGAAACTAAAAACTGAAGTGGCTGATGAATTTCAGATCAATGTTTCTTCGCCATCTTAAAAGAGCTCCCTAAATTAAGAAAATGCTTATGCAAAATTTTAAGAGCTGATGTTATTGTTATTTTTAGGCTGTCCCTTCCAACGTGAAGTCGCACCTACTGATTCCCTCACAGAAAAGATGAGAAAAGAAGTTACCATATTTTTTCCTACCCCTTTCCTCCCATCCCCAATGGGATTAGTTATAATATTTACCTGTGATCTTTTAGTTCTATTCTTTAGCCATACTTCCTACGGTTGTTTGGTCTCGCTTCTATTTTAAATGAATCCACAGCCTCTCAGTTCCTGAATTCTTTATTTTGATTCATTTTTTTTTTATTTGGCTGGATTGGTTTTCAAGACACAGTTTTTATTTGCAGAAAGGACCCACAGATGCTGTATTTCTTGAGCTTTTCAACCCTTGATGATCTCTGCCTGCTGCTTTGACACTCAAAGGACAACTTGGCCAGAGATCCAATTCTTGGGTGACCGTCTCTTGCCCTCAAGCTTTACAGACACCATTCTGTGATGACTACCGGAGTAGATGGCTGGTTCCTACTCTGAGCCCATGCTGGACGCTGGGGCCGGATGGCTCCACCCAGCACGCTGGTGCCTTCTCTCAGGGAGTCAATTACAGAGCCCACACCTGCTGTGATCACCTAGTGGCCACTGCTGCCATTCAGAAGGTGTAGGAAGGCTGCAGGCTCTGGGGCCAGTCTCTTCTTGCCTATCTACCCCGTACCAGGAACAGTCACCTCTTCATCTCTGACAGTGACAACAGGAGCAGACCCTTGTTCCTCTCCCGCCGCCCTTTGTTCACCTCCAAGGAACACTGGTGACCACTCTTTCCCTTCTTCCCATTCTCTTCCCACGGAATCCAGAAGGCATAGGGCCATCTCTTCCTCCCCTTTCCTAGAATAAGCCAACACTTCTGTCTCTTCCAGTCTTCCTTCTGCTTAATTTCCCCACTCAGGACCTGTAATTGAGTTCCGCCCTTTGGGTGCACCTCATTACTCTAATGGGTACCAAAAGGTCCCCCTGTATACTCTTAACATCCCCACTCATTCCCAATATGTGCATATGAAATAACCAAGGATTATTTATCCCATGATTCCATACTGACGTTCCAGTATTAAGCTCTTCTCCTTCAGGGCAGATAACTCCCAACTTCTTCAAGTGTCACCCGGTTTACTCTTGCCTACTGTCTCCCTCCCCCGCAAATTTTGACTGTCTTTCGATCTACTATACACACGGAAAGGCCAGACTGCATGAATAGTTAACTTGGTAGATTGTGTCCCAAAGCCTCTCGAAACAGAATGCCCGACGCATGATGGCATTCGGCAAATATTTATTGATAAAGGGGATATAGTGAGAATTCTATTAATATGTTCCAGGGCTCACGAAAGAAAGGATGCGTAAGGGAATACCAAAAGTAAGTGAAAGATCAGGATATAGGGCTTTAATAATAATAGTAATAAATATTAACTGAGCGCTTCTTACGTACACGGCAACTACTTTAAGTTGTACCCACAGTGGTCTTGTCCAATTTCTACAATAACCCTAGGACAGAGGTCCTGTTATTGTCCCTGTTTGAAAGATAAGGAAACTGAGACACAGAGAAATCAAGGTATTTGCCCAGGGTCAGAGCTAATAAGCGGCAAAGTCTAGACCTGAACCCATTAAAAGTAGGAGATGCTCTACGTGGACTATTTTGGGGAAAACGGGCTGCTCTTCATCTTGACAATGGTTTGCAAGGGTACAGGCGTAAGGAACCGTAAATTAAAACTTTGGTGAGAACTAATGAGCTTCCTTTCTGTGAAGAGGATAGGCCTCCATCTACCACGAGAGGTTAGAGGCTTCCTGTGTAAATGTCCCAGACAGAAATGAACCTTTCCACGTGTGACCTTAACGCACACTCTTCCATTCCAACCAAACGATGGCCTCATGATGTCGAAGGCCAGGAATGCGAGTTGGGGAGGAGAAAATAACAGCCTGCTTTCACTTTCCAAGCACAAGCACGCCAGCCCAAGACGGCTCTGTGCTGTGCATTCTCCACAGCCCAAGAGGGCCATCCATGTGCCAGACAGATTAAACACTCGGGGAATTTGATACGATCACTCCTGGGAGGGGTTTTTTCCACTACTCTCTAATCCAGTGAAGCCCGGGCTGGCAAAAGGCAGTTGAATTGAGAGAGTGACTAAATATGCAGGGTCCTTGGAGGTTAGAATACAGTCTGTCTACGAGAGGAAGGCATTTTGCCTTTAGTCTGTCTGGATTTCTAATATCCACTGCAGACTATTAATCATGCAGACCAGACTCTTGAACTTCTTTGAATTGTTTTACATTTAATCAGAACCACCACCACCACCCCCTGCAAAAAAAAAAAAAAAAAAAAAAGAAAGAAAAGAAAAAAAAAAAAGCTACAAAATCCTGCCTGATTATCTGATTTAAATGATTTTAAACATTGAAACAATGGTTTATCTGGAATACATACCCCACACTGAGCATATGTTTAATCGTTTTAAAATGGCCTCAAAGCCAGAAATGCAATCGCTGTGCATATCATGCAATCATGAGAATTAAAAATTAGCCAAGGACTTATTGTTCATTTCCTTTAGATTTCCTGCTCCGCTATTAGTTATCCAAGATTTTCACCATCAGGAATACAATGGGAAAAAATGGAATAACTTCTTTTCTATTATCATTTCCCTCTAATTTTATTGGATGAGAATCTGGCACAGAGTTTACACTTTAATGGATGATTCTATATGTTAAAATGTCACCTGATTTTATTTATGACCTTCAGATAAAGCAGATGTCATGATTTACAAAACCACATCTATCTGAAGTCCAGGAGTGTCGCTTTTCTTCGCTCCTTCACAAACCTCTTTTCCATGTATTTGCTAGGCTTTAAATTATTTTATTATTTTAACAAATCTATATTGTGTTTAGCTCAACAGTTTTCTATTTTGATTTTCTGGGCTGTGTGGATGGAAATGTTTTTCCCCAAGAACGCTATCCTGAGATAACAATTGAAGCCAAATTCGAACTGTGGAATGGTAGCCAGGTTCCAGAATAGTCTTAACCACACATACATTCCTAAACTTGCTTCAGGCAGAGAATCTGAGGAGTGAACAAAGTCTATGTTTTCCTTCTACACTCAAGGAGGGTAGATTGCGTGTTTCCACCTAAGGGCAGGGAGGGAATCAAGACCCATACGCTCTTGAACGCACAAAGTAGGAAGATAAAAAAAGAGAGCAAACATTTACCTGGGCCAAAAGAATGTTGCCACAAACCTGTCAGCGATGCAGCCGCCAGAAATTTTCAAGGGGCAGAAAAAGTAAATCTTTAGAGCAAAGCCCCTTTGGTTCTCTCTTCTGGGAAGTGTCTCGTTAATTTCCTCCTCCCTACCCTGGACATCTGAGAGCCAGAGCTTAGGCACCATGGACTCACAGCAAACAGAATCGGGGCCAGCGGGCTGCGAGGCAAAGGGACTCATTAAACCACAGCCCTTTGCAAATCTGGTCCGGGCAAATATTTGCTGCCAATTTTCCATGTTGGGGAACTCTCCAGAATACTGAAGGTTTTTGCTTTGTCTATTTCTTTAAAAGAAATGCTTCAAAATCAGATGAAGCTGAGGAATTGGGGAGGTGGTTAAGGTGGAGGTTTCTTCCAAGGAGATGAGCTCCCGATGTGACGTCCTCAGGACGAGACAAGAGTTTTACAGATCACAGCAGTGGCTGTGTGGTGGTTTGTAGGCCTCATCCCTGAGCCGGTGTGATATTTCCTTCCCCACACTTAGCGCATTTGGGGATTTGAGTGGAGCAAGAATTAGGGGAAGCAGGGAAACTAAGATAAAAACAAGGTATGAGTTATCAACAACCACGATATATCCTGGACCTTCCATGACCTATGTCCATGTAATCTCTCCAGTCATTCCCATCAAAATAGACAAACCTGCTAGGTAGTTGGCCTCCATTTTTTTAATTAGGAAAGTTAAAGTTATAGACCAAGTACGGTTTATAAAAGAGAGGATACGATTTAACCGTTCTTTGAGGACAGTGATTGCGACGCATTCATCTTTGTGTTTGTAAAAAATTTTTTAAATGTTTATTTATTTGTGAGAGGGGGACGGACAGAGAGCGAGCAGAGGAGGGACAGAGAGAGAGGGAGACACAGAATTGGAAGCAAGCTGTCAGCACAGAGCCCCATGCAAGGCTCGAACTCACAAACAGTGAGATCATGACCTGAGCCAAAGTCAGATGCTCAACCGACTGAGCCAACCAGGCGCCCCTATCTTTGTATTCCTAATGCCCTATATGACCTGTGGCAAATAAAATGTATGTTGAATGAACATATGATTTAAAAAATGAATAAGCTGTTCTACCTCGATGACTGATTTTTAGCATAAACTAAGCATCCAAAGATCTGGCTTCTGATCTAGCCCTGCAAAGCACTACTGAGAAAGTTACTAAGCCTTCCAAAGACTCAGTGTTCCCATCTATAAAATGGAGCTACTAACTTCCTTTACTGAGCTTATGTTACAGAGTTGTTATACAAGCCAACAAGACACTGAATGAAAATGCTAGGAGACTTGAAAAGAGGAATGCAAATGTAACCTTTTTATCATGGCTTTTAAAAATTTTTATCATTATTTATCATTATGGTCACTAATGATCACGGTCCTACACCCCCGGGGTGCTCAGCTTCTCAAATCTTGTCCAAAAGAACATGGCTAGTAGCCCCAACAAATCTCAGGCTGTGTCTGAACTTACTTTTCCAATTGGCTTTGTTTTTATAATAATGAAGAAATAACTCATAACACTGCATGCTTTGTCCCCGCAGTGAGACAACCAGGGCACAATCAAATGCTGGAAATTATACAGCACCAACTCCAGGAAGAATTCTTCAGCAACACACACACACACACACACACGCGCACACACCCCAATACCACATATCCTTCAGCACTGAGAATGTTTGCTGATAGGTGTGAAGAAGGCCCACCCCCAGGAAAACTGAGAAATAGTTCGTATTCCATGACTAGCCAACGACATCTTCTTCCTCTTCAACACCGTCCCCACTTCCAGATGCCCAGGTCCTCAAGGGGTCAAGAACCCTCCAGACGTGTTCCCATACCTGCCCCAGTCCTGTCAGTCAGTTGGTTGATGCAAGCCCTTTGCTCAAAGCCGGCAGCAGGGCGGGCAGTGAGTGGGGCAAGAGATCATCATCTTCTACCCAAAGGCACACAGCTTTTAAGCGGAGAGTCTGGATTGAAAACCTGTTCCACCTGATTCTAAGTCCGCCTCACTCTACTACTGCCTTCCCAGGTGTTTCTACCACAGGGCAGTTTTGGGGTCTGCTAAGGCAGAGATTTGCGAGGGGGAAGAAGGCCTTTGGGGAGCTCTTCAATGTACATCTTCCACTCTGTTCATGACTATTAATCCTTGTATTAAACTCTTGGGTACATATGGCTGACTATGCTAGGCCTGGAGAAATAGAAAGAACTTGGTATTTCCACAATATAAGTGACTACTAGCCCTTTTATAGGGTTACCTTTGTTTTGTTGTTGTTGTTGTTCTTTCGATTTTTTGAGAGAGAAAAGAGCACATGTGTGAGGGAGAGGGGCAGAGGGAGAGAGAGAATCTTAAGTAGGCTCTATGCTCAGCCTGGAGTCTGTTGTGGGGCTCAGTCTCATAACCGTGAGATCATGATCATGAGAGACCATGACCTCAGCCAAAATCGAGAGTCTGATGCTTAACCGACCAAGCCACCCAGGCACCCTGGGTTACCTGTGTTTTAAAAGAGGAGCTAAATCGGGGCACCTGGGTGGCTCAGCTGAGTGTCTGACTTCTGCTCAGGTCATGATCTCGTGGTTTGGGAGTTTGAGCCCCACGTCAGGGTCTGCGCTGACAGCTCAGAGCCTGGAGCTGCTTCAGATTCTGTGTCTCCCTCTCTCTCTGCCCCTCCCCTCCTCACGCTCTGTCTCTCTCTCTCCTTCTCTCTCCCTCTCTCTCAAAAATAAATAAACATAAAAAAATAAAAGAAGAGCTAAATGAAAGAGTTCCTAACGGTACCATCCCCGACAGTTAGGCAAACAGATAGGGAAGAAGCTTTGTTTCTATGGGGCTTTTGTTTGTTTTTGTTTGTTTCAAAGGGGCCATCATTGCAACCCTGCTCCTAAACACCACACCCTTTAGGTGACCATCCAACCTGACCTCTCAAAGTTTTGACGTGTTGGTATTGCTTTCAATGTCCTCATCCTAAACGTAAAAATGGCTGGCTAATATTAATATTTGCTCAGTATGTCTTAAAACAGTATCTGCCCCTATTATTCAGCAAATCAGAAATTATGTTGATTATTCCTAGTGTTATGGAAAGGGGAGGGGATGTGTTTCAGACCACACATGTTTGCGTGTTATTTCTGTGGGGTATCTTTTTTGGTTTGAGTAAGAGCATGCAAACAAAATTCCATTGTATATACAGTTGATTTTGCTAATAGTAAAGCATGCCTACAGCTCTAATATTAAATTAGTGTATGTACCCATAACATTATTCACAGAGGCAGTCCCTTATAAGGCTGGTTTTGGGGTGGACAGGACTAAAAACTCACCTTCAAAGTCTGCTCTATCACACCGAGCTTTCATGGGTTTCTGTTGTTTTCAAGGATCAGATACTTGAATTACAAGAAACTGAAAAAGTAATTTGCTTTTTTTTTTAAATTTTTTTAAGTTTATTTATTTATTTTGAAAGAGACAGGGAGCACCCAAGTGGGAGAGGTGGCAGAGGGAGAAAGGGAGAGAGAGAATCCCAAGCAGGCTCTGCTCTGCCAGCACAGAGCCCAACGTGGGGCTGGAACCCACGAACCGTGGGATCATGACCTGAGCCGAAACAGAGTCGGATGCTTAACTCACTGAGCCACCCAGGTGCCCCAATAATTTGCTTTTTTGAAAAGCTTGGGATTTGCCATTTCTGCCCCTCTTCCGGGTGGGCCTTCGGGGCAGAAAGGTCATTAAACTTGGGTTAACTGGGAAATGTTTCTGAGTAACAGGGTTCCAGGGAGAGAGCGCCTTCCACACATACCTTCCCTGCAGAAACGGCACTCCCTGCAAGGCTCTCAGAGCAAAGGTAATGGGAGGATCCCTCGGGCTGGCAGAGGGTTCTATTTTGTAAGGCTTCTCAGCTTGCCTAGGGACACGGGAAGAGGGGAGGAAGGGACACCCTACCTACCTGGCGGAGCACAAAAGGCCAAGCATGGTTCCCTCCCGACCTCCTTCCCCCCGTGTCTGGCTCCTTCACACAAACTGCCCAGATCTGGGTCGTGTTTCCAGGTCCCCCCTCCATCCTGCACAAAGAGACTCCACTGGACGCCCCCCCTCCAGAAAAAAAAAAAAAAAAAAAAAAAAAAACCAGCAGCAGCACCAAGTGCCAACAGAGAGAAATGAGGTGTGCGTTTTCTGGTTTCATATTGCAGCTCTTCTAGAAATAACATCGGCGATGCCAGAAGCCTATGAAGTAATAAATAACCTTTCCCCCAGACGGTCACCAGCTTTACGTTACTTTGAGGCACAATCAGCACTGAAAGGTTTATGACTCTGTGTCCTGCGATCTGAATAGACATTACCCCTTCTGAGAGTTTAATGACCTCAGTCGGCTTCACACTCACCCTGGTTGGGAAGTGTGGGCACGGTCACCAAGGGGGTGTCCTACGTTGCCTGCATGGCTTCAGGTGGTTCCAAACCTTCAACCTTTGGTCCACATTCTGGGAGAAGCACACAGAGAGTGAACGAGCTTCTAAAGAGGTCAAAGAGCAGAAAAGCTTCTTCGTGTCAATAACCAAGTGACACAAAACTTAAATGTAAAGAATGCACAAAAAGCCACAAAACCACTTCCCTTCAACTTCTGGATAGCAAACGTGTTTGATTATTAAGTGAGGCCTGCTCTTGGTGAAATTCAGAGAAGAGCAATGACACCTTCTAGAGCAGGGCCCATCTGGGGTGCTGGGGCCCATTTCTCACATGGCCCCGACGTGAGAAAAATGCCAAGAGGCGAGGATTAGTGGCCAGGGCGAGCCCCTGAGCCTCCCTGCTCGGCACATAGCACCCTCATAGCCTCGTGCCCTGAGTCCTGTAAAAATGCGGTTACACCAAGAAATGGACTGTTGTGTCAGCAACATGCTTGCTGCAGCGCAGTCTGAGTTTGTCGGCCTTCACCCTGGGCTTTGCTCTGACATGATTCATTTAGAAAAGGTCCGCGGTCGTGCGCCACTGGAAGTTGTACGCTTCCTCTTTCGGGATATGCCCACTCTGTAGAAAATGATCACTTGCAGTTATTGCCAGTTATTTATACATTCGTGTGAACAAAGGTTACACGAATCAGTTCTAAAAGCAAAAGACGGACAGAAGGACACTTGTCCACGCGCAAGATCTTACTCACCAGGATACGAGACAAGGAATATAAAGATAACCCGTCATGCTAGCCGATTAACACGCACGCACGCACGCACAAAACACACACGCTAAAGACACACCCGGCAACTATGTTGTGCCTGGTGGGCTGCTGGACTGCTGGCAAGGCAGAGATGAAAGGATTCGGTTCTCATCCTGTTTGGAATGTTACTTGGGACCTACTCTTCTGTCGGGTTGAAATTCAACTTAGCGAACGTCTCATTGCTTCCAGTAAGACCTCAGGAGCAAGAGGACACAAGAAGATTTTCGGACAAAAGGGAAGGGGAAAAGAGCAGTGTCCGGAGGGGGGACATGGACAGAAAGACACAACCTTGTTCAGAATAATCATCTGTTTGGGGGGCCCTGGAGACAGACCCCGCCTAGGATTCCAGAGACCTGTGGGTTCGTTCCAGGGTTGTTTCTACGGAATGGTGGACCCTCCAAAGCTATCCTTCCCTTTCCAGGTCCTGATTTTCCCATGGCATAAATGAGGAAGGTAGAGTACACGGGGGTTCTCAACTAGGGGCAATTCTGCCTTCTCAGGAATATTTGCTGATGTCTGGAGGCAGTTTTGGTTGTCAGAACTGGGAGGAAGCCAGGGATGCTACCAAACACCCTACAGTCACAGGACAGCCCCACCACCAAGAGTTATCCAGCCCAGATGTCCTAGTGTCAACATTGAAAAACTCTGGGCTGCACCATTCGAAGGGTCTGTTAACCTCTAGTAAGATCCACGTGGTTGATGGAACCCCCAAAATAGGACTTGTCCGGAACCAGGAGTCTAACAGCCATACTTTGCATTTTTTCCAAGGGCCCGAGAGCCAATGTGACCCACTGTACTAACAAATTTTGCCTTCTTTCCTGGCATTCATGAACACAAGTCCAACATACCCAGAGGTTGGCCAGTGCTACTCAAAGGGAGGTTTGGCCTGTGGTAAAGTTGGGAGGTCAGCAAATATGTCACCCACACGGGGGCCGCTCCGAGTGTGAACAACACATGATGTCACCTACATCAATTCATGCTTGTGGATATTAAAAGGTTACTTCAAGGGGTTCTTTTGAATTCCCAGAGTTTGTAACAAGCATGTAATGTACAAATTATATATCCAAGGATGCTGCAAAAGAGATGCCTCCTGCATCACCAGTGTTTGGTGAATAAGGCCAAGAACAGCAGAGGTGCCCCTGTGCTTTTAAAATTTTTTTTTTCAACGTTTATTTATTTTGGGGACAGAGAGAGACAGAGCATGAACGGGGGAGGGGCAGAGAGAGAGGCAGACACAGAATCGGAAACAGGCTCCAGGCTCCGAGCCATCAGCCCAGAGCCTGACGCGGGGCTCGAACTCACGGACCGCGAGATCGTGACCTGGCTGAAGTCGGACGCTTAACCGACTGCGCCACCCAGGCACCCCTACCCCTGTGCTTTTAGAACTGGCCGGAGAGGTTCCAAGAGTCATAGAACCATCCCGCTCTCCTGCCACAGACATGCCTGGGAAGAGAGGAACCAATGGGGGAGGCAAAGTGCTAGGACTCGGAAGGCCTCAACAGGAGGCTCAACAGCGTAAGCAGCTGGGGCTCTACCTTGGCAGGTGTTTGGCCTAGGAAAGGTGGTTCTGCCAGCCAACTGCCTTTTGAGTTGGCCTGCATTCCCCGATGCCTCTGAGGCCTAAAATATCCACTCGGGACTCCGCTGAACTGCCGCTGGTCAGTTATGATACCCCGCGCCCTACCTCCAGCAGTAACGATACTGTGGAATTCTTCCCACCTTGCTGGGCCATCAAGACCCAGGTGCTCTGTGGCCATGCTGACTGGAGGCCTCATGCTGCTATTTCTGATTCCTCTGAAAATGAGGCAGAAAAAAATCATCAGGAAAGCTGGGGTATATGGGTTCCCCTCAACTCTTGCGCAAATTACTAAAGTAGCCTCCTAACTGGTCTCCTCACAGCTATCTGGTTTCCTTCCGGTCTCTTCTCACCAGAATAGCCAGTCATTCTTTCCCACTCAACATCAGTTATGTTACATTCCTACTTGAAGCATAGAATGACTCTATAGGGCTCTGGTGGTTGTGATAGAATTCCCTAAAAGATTCCAAAATGCCTTGCATGGATCCAGGTGCTACCTACTCCCTGGCAGGCATAATATCCCACCATGCTCTCTATGCTCCAGACACAGCAGCTTTCTTTCAGTCCTTTGAATGCCTCCCGCTTCCTTCTGTCACGGGGCCTTTGTACATACTATTTTATCTGTCATGTATCCTCTTCCTCCCAGGCCCTCACCACCCCTGGTCACCTGGCTAATTCTATTCTCCTCCCAGAGCTCAACTCAACCACTGTCTCCCTCACAAAGACTATAGCCAACCACCCTCACTGGGTCATTCCTCCTACACTACCCTTCCTGGGACTGTGTGTCTCTTCTTCATTGCTCTTTATACAAGTGCAATTTTACATTAATGTATGTATTGGTGTTTAATAAAGATCTAGTCAACAAACGAATGACTCATTCCCTCCTCGGGTGGAATAGGGACTCTGACCACACATTCCTATTTCTGTCTCTTTAGTGGTTCTATCTTCGCGGCACTGGAGGCTGTTGGCTTACATCTGCCCACACAAGATTCTTCCTTCCCCATGAGCTCGGTTCACCTACTCTCCTCCATGAAGCCTTCTCTCATCTCCCACTCCTCACAGAATTTATTCATCCCCACCGTACTTTCTCTGTATCTCCTCACATGTTGCTTTAAATTGGCATCAGTTGTCAACATGTTACTCTGCGTTTTGGATTCTAAACTCCTTGAGAAAAGAGCCTCCTCCTAGCACACCGTTCTGCAAAGTTGTACGTGCTCAGTAAGTATTCGGTAAACTGAAATGCCACTTGTCAAAGCTCTGGCGACAGGAATGATCACAAGTAGCAACTCTAACATTAATGCCAGTGCTGATCCACGCACTCAGCTACTCACACAGGATATAGAACAGACATGAGAAGAAGTTCTCTCCCTGCGGCAGGAGAGAGACTAGGTATGTTGTGAGCGTCTTCTGATTACCAGGAAGTTTCTATCATCTGTGAGGCCCCCGTGGGATTTCTCCTCTTGTTTCAGATGGCTGTCATGGCAGAGCACTGGTTCTCTGCATGTAAGCTTGTTACATTTAGCAAACAGAAATATAGGACTGCCAGTTAGTCTGAATTAGTCTGAAACAATAAATACTTTCTTGCATAAATATGTCCCAAATATTAAATGGGATCTACTTACACTTAAAATATTGTTCATAATTTATCAGAAACTCCACTGAAACTGGTCATCCTGTATTTTATCTAACAACCTTACTGTATGCTTTTAACATACGGTCGAAGATTCCATGGTATTAGCGGGTGCTTCCAAATGACAATCCACGAAAAAAATCAATACCAGTACAAAGTGATCAGATGAATGTAATCCTTGTCAATGTTTATTCACCATGGCTGCCATATCACTGCCTGAATCACCATTGTCTGAAAAGGAGGGTGGACCTATTTTATTCTCTGTATACAATCCTCAGGATGACATATTTACATATGCACTCAATGCATACTCAGGTCACTGCCTATTATGTCTGAGAGGAGGGAATAACCTTTGGGGATTGTTGTTACAATGTTCCTCCAGAAGATGGAGAGTTAAATTCCAAAATCATACCGTAGTTTCCCATACACAGAATTTTACATTAAAAAAAAGTGGAAAAGTGGAAGCCACTTTTGAACATTTTGGGTCGGTGAGCACGAATATTCACAGTGTAGCTCACCATCACTTGTGTTTGTCCCAGAACATGGGGTTGTGCAGGGAAATGAAAAAGCATATTTCTCCAGCAAGTTTCCTGGAGACCTAAGACTTCTCAGGGAGGAAGAAATAAGAGTGAAGAAGGAGCCGTCTACCCTGATCAAATTTGTCCTTCAGAAATGACAACTGCTACAGTGGACCTCACAACCTCAGTGGAGGACGCCATGTTCCTATAACTGGGGAGGTTTTGTTTGATTTCATCTTATCTTTTCCTCCCTTGTGATCCTGCAAGGTGAGACATTTTTAAAATTATTATTAACAAGACTTAAAACTCAGGTTGATATGACAAGTTTTTGTGAGTTGAGTGACCATACTCATGTGTGAATGTGACAAAAACCAAAATAGGGCATTGCCTGGATGAGAAACTAAATGAGAATTTATTAGGACTGAAGTCGGTGCATTTTCTTTGACCATAACCTGATCCTTGTCTACAGGTTCTTGAAAGAACATGTCCCAGCTTCCTTGGGACGCAGCTGTGCACAAGAATCTTAGATCATTAAGACAATCTTAAACATCCCTGTGTTCCTACTGTTTCCCCAGAAGATAATGCTCCTAGGTGACCATCAGCTAGCATTAAAAACATCTAGTTCAAAGCCCAGTTTTCAAAAAAAAAAAAAAAAAAAATGATTTCTGTGTTGAAATTGAGGGGGGAAATGTATTCTTATCATCTCTGTCTTTTTTTTCTTTCTTATCATCTCTGTCTTCAGCTTTTCTTTCTTCCTTCTTCCCTTCCTTCTTTCCTCCCTCCCTTTTTCTCTCTTTTCTTTTCTTTCTTTCTTTCTTTCTTTCTTTCTTTCTTTCTTTCTTTCTTTCTTTCTTTCTTTCTTTCTTTTCTTTCTTTCAAGCATATGTTGACCCTAGAGTACAAAACCAATTTACACACAAAAACAAAACATGTACTTGAGAAACAGAGCTCTTTTCTGGAAATTAGAACTTGGCCAGGCTAGGAATGAGTTTCTCTTCAATATTTGTCACTTCCAACTTTGCATATTAAGGTAGCAATGCTTGGCATGTGTAGAAGGTTCTGCACAATTAAACAGTGTAAGTGGCATGGAACTAAGATGTCTATTTCTCTATAGAGTTTCTTTGACCATGGAGGGGGTGCTTCTAGGAGGCCTGGGAAAGGTCAACCATAACTTCCAGGGTCTTTAACGCCAATTTGCAATGAATCATGTTTTAGTGCATATCTGTGATTGTGTGTGTGCTGGGGCGGGGGTGGGGTGGGGTGCAGGGGGTGCCTGTGTGCATGTGTTAATTTGTCTCACTCCCTTTAAAGGAAGAGACTGGCCCACTCAGACCCTCAAAGAATTGTATTAGCACAGGTTTGCTGAGGCATTCCAAATAAACAGAGATAAATGAGCTACCACGAGGTAGGGACCAGAGAGCTGGCTCAGATATTTCAAAAGGAACCAACTGCCCCTTTACTTGATTGGCACCCTCTTAGAGCCTCCGAGGACCTTTTTTGATTTTTGTGTTCATCTGTATTCTCAGCTGCCACCGGGCCGGAAAGTTCACGACATGCTTGGGCTGGTAGAAAATGAGAATACCAGTTGTCTCTGGAGAGGCCTTGACAGCCACTGCCAAGGCTCCCAGGCCAGACCTGAAATGAAGATCTGGCAGAGGTGGTCCTACCACGGCCAGGATAACGGATGAGGCTCTAATTCAGGGCAGGAGATTGAAATGCAACCTGTGATTGACAGGAATCAAATCACACAGCCTCAAACCAAGGGGCAGAGCGGAAGCACACAATATGGGAAAGGCATTTGTGTGAAATGAGAGCAGGAGATAAGGAGAGAATTGTGTCCCTCATCTCGCTCCCCCATACACACACACACCTGCACATTTGCACAAACAGATGCATGAAACTGTGCATGCGCACACGCACGCAGCATGTTGGTGTTGAGGCAGGAAGCATCGCGGGGCCCACGGCAAACATACCCCTGGAATTGAGTCACAGAAATTAGTGGGGGACTCTGGGACGTCTAGAATATACAAAGGGTCATTCCTTTGTGGAAATGCCTGAGAAAAGGACCATATTCTTCCATGAGACCAGGCCTATTCCCAGTTCTGCCTTGTTTTCCCCTTGCAGCTCTGCTTCTGAATCCCTGCAGGGGTGAATGCCTGTCTCTGAGGCTCGGTACTTTCATGGGGCACTGGAACCTACTTGAGTAGGAGGGAACTGGACCCAAATCAGGAAGCGTGGAGTCAGGGTCCAGCCGGCCCTGCTGCTTGCGGAAATCAATGCTACAGAGGACGAGCAGCCTTCAGCTGTTTGACCCCTCAAAATTGGGCTCCTGATACGGGTCTGCCCCACGTTGGAGGGAGGACAGAACCTGGAGAGCTGAAGGTGCTTCCGGATGTAACTTGTTCACAAGGAAGGAAGCTATTTCCTCTCCAGCATGGACTTGAGCTCCTCATTTAACTACCCTGGACCCCGATGTCAGTATCAGTCCCCATCATAGGTGTCCCATTAAGAGAAGGCAACAGACCAAGAGAGGTGATTTAAACAAAACAACAACCGTAACAGCAAAACTCCTTTATTGGACTTGAAAACCTTCCCCCCTCCCCGAAACATTCGAATCGGGTTGAATTAATTAATTAAGTTTGAATTAACTTTTTCATATTGGCAGAATTCAGATTGAAAGAATGGAATAATAGCCAGACAATTCTTGTAGGGCTTTATTTTTTTACAGGATTTCATTTATTCTTCCCATCATAGGTTATATTCCTTTAAAATCCAAGTTAAAGAGACACTTATCATATAACCTATAATCTCCTTAAATGTCCTTAGAGTGGGAAATTTCTGGAGACATTTCCGCAGGTGGAAGATCTGGGCACAGTACCTAGAGAATTAGAATACAGCACGTGGACTCACAGTTATGGCCAGAGTTAAAGTTTGTGTGTGGTTTTGCAGGTGTGTGGTTTTATTCCTCAATCTAGTAAGAAGGGCCATTTCAATGTCGTTAACCAGGCGGCTGAGCCAAAGGCCTTATTAAACTGATCTGCAAATGAGAACTTTGAAACGTGGAGGGATGGTAAACTCTAAAAAGCAACCAATGGAATGGGAAAAGGTATTTGCAAATGACATATCGGACAAAGGGCTAGTATCCAAAATCTATAAAGAGCTCACCAAACTCCACACCCGAAAAACAAATAATCCAGTGAAGACATGGGCAGAAAACATGAATAGACACTTCTCTAAAGAAGACATCCAGATGGCCAACAGGCACATGAAAAGATGTTCAATATCACTCCTCATCAGAGAAATACAATCAAAACCACACCTAGATATCACCTCATGCCAGTCAGGGTGGCTAAAATGAACAAATCAGGAGACTATAGATGCTGGTGAGGATGTGGAGAAACGGGAACCCTCTTGCACTGTTGGTGGGAATGCAGACTGGTGCAGCCGCTCTGGGAAACAGTGTGGAGGTTCCTCAAAAAATTAAAAATAGACCTACCCTATGACCCAGCAATAGCACTGCTAGGAATTTACCCAAGGGATACAGGAGTGCTGATGCATAGGGGCACTTGTACCCCAATGTTTATAGCAGCACTCTCAACAATAGCCAAATTATGGAAAGAGCCTCAATGTCCATCAACTGACAAACGGATAAAGATATTGTGGTTTATATACACAATGGAATACTACGTGGCAATGAGAAAGAATGAAATATGGCCCTTTGTAGCAAGGTGGATGGAAGTGGAGAGTGTTATGT
Source organism: Puma concolor (assembly GCF_028749965.1). Taxonomy (NCBI): domain Eukaryota; kingdom Metazoa; phylum Chordata; class Mammalia; order Carnivora; family Felidae; genus Puma; species Puma concolor. The sequence continues at coordinate 17,789,604 of NC_141671.1, forward strand.
TAAGTGAAATAAGTCATACAGAGAAAGACAGATACCTCATGTTTTCACTCTTATGTGGATCCTGAGAAACTCAACAAAAGTCTATAGGGGAGGGGAAGAAAAAAAAAAGAGGTTAGAGAGGGAGAGAGCCAAAGCATAAGACACTCTTAAAAACAGAGAACAAACTGAGAGTTGATGGGGGGTGGGAGGGAGGGGAGGGTGGGTGATGGGCATTAAGGAGGGCACCTGTTGGGATGAGCACTGGGTGTTGTATGGAAATCAATTTGACAATAAGTTTCATATTAAAAAAATTTAAAAAAAAAGAAAGAAAGGCTTCAGTGCTCAGAGGATTGGGAGAGCAGAGGCGGGAATGAAACTTCTAGAATCTCGGAGCTAAAGTCACAATGAATTCCTCAACACACTTACCCCCAGGGAATAATCATTGTCAAACTTATGAACTGTGGCTGGACTCAGCAGCAGATCTCTGTTGGGGACCTGGGGAGGAGGGCCGCCCACTGGGTGAATGTCAGCATGCTGGGGAGGAGGCTTTTGAGCACTTGTGGGCCTAAGCCTGGCAGCAAAATCCTCTGGTAGATTCCGAATGATTCTAGGTACTAGCAGCCTCCCTCCTCCTCAGTGTGTTAAGGATGCACATGATGTGCTAAGGAAAAGGGGACCTGAGGGAGCCCACCATTAGAAGGAGACTCATGGTGGGTGGCAGGTGGATATTCCAACAAAGAACAGCACACAATTGTCTTTCTTTTCATGGTGTGTCAAACTGAATTTAGGATTTGGGTACTATGCTTGTCACGGGGCTTTACCTGTCATCCAGAACCAACATTTTGCAAAATTTTACAAGTTGACACCGTCTTTGACCTCCAAGAATAATGGCCATTTGGGGAAAAGACCAGCAGGGGCCCTTTCCTCTTGAAGTCCCGGCTTTTCCCTCCCTTCCTATCTCTGAAACACATACGAGTGGGATGTTTGGCTACTCTTTGGTCACACCAAATCCACTTGTACTTCTCTTCATGTGGAAGGACGGGAAGAGGAAGGGCTCGTGGCCCGCATCAGGACCCAGCTGGCCATGGCACAGGCACCACTGTAGGTTGAAAAAAAGCTGGGAAAGACCCAGTCCTGGCTGGAGCCTCAGACAGGCCCTTCACCATGATGTCTACACTCACCACATTGTGCACGAGGAGGGCAGACCCAGTGGTAGGAGCTGAGAGGAAGCCCACGCCAACAGAAAGAACACAACCTCTGGGCAGGGGGAAAGAAATGCAACATACAACCTACTGACCCAGTATGACTATCTGTCATGAGCAGAGGGCTATCCTGACAGGCAGACAAAGCCTGACGCATACACATTTAGCAAATAGTTATTAAACACCTACTATACATAATTATACAGTAGGCACTTGTGGCTGACACTAACAGTCTTTCTCTAATACTCATTCTCCTCTTCCTTTGTCATGGAATGACCACCCAATATGAAAACTACATTTCCCAGCTTCCCTTGCAGGTAGTTGTTATCATGTGATCAGGGTCTGGCTAATGGGATATGAGCTGAAAGTCCCTTTGCATCTTCCAGAGTAGAGGCACATTTTCTTCACCTCCTTCTCCCTTCCTGCTGACTGGAGTGCAGATCTATGGCTAGAAGCTGAGCAAGCTTGGACCTTCTATTGAGGACAGCAAAGCACAAAATAGGAAGAGCCTGAGTCCCTGCAGTCTTTAAGCCCTCAACCAGCCCTGGGCTGCTTTCTTTCAGATCTTTTTTTTTTTTTTTTTTTTTTAAGTTTATTTATTTTGAGAGAGAACCAGCAGAGGAGGGGCAGAGAGAGAGGGAGGGAGAGAGAATCCCAAGCAGGCTCCACGCTCAGCACAGAGCCCAACACGAGGCTCACTCTCACAATCGTGAGATCATGACCTGAGCTGATATCAAGAGTCAGACACTTAACCAACTGAGCTACCCGGGCGCCCCCAGACTTTTACTAAATGAGAAGAAAAGTAACTTCTACTTTGTTTAAGCCTGTCCTTCTAGGGTTTTCTGTCACTCACAGTCAAACCTAGTGCTATAGGACTCAATAAATACTCACTGAGTGACCAACTGACCTACTGGGTGATTAAGTAAAATATATATATGTGAATGAATGCAGTTCTTGGTGCCTAGCTCTTTATGCTAAGCCCCTCCCCATAATAACACAGCCATGGCTCCAGCCCTCATGTGCCTATAACCTTGCAAGAAAGCTTGACTTTGAACAAGAAATATGTGTGATGAACGTGAGAAGCGTGGTGTGCAATGGTGGCGTATAACCAGGAAGCTCCAACACAATGTGCAGAGTGGTACTTCAGATGGATCCGGAACTCTGAGCAAGAGTCAGGAGACGGAATGCTTCAAGCCTTGCAATGAGAGACAGTGTGTGGCACCGGAGGAACTGAAAACGGCCAATGTCCGCAGCCCTGCCTTCAAGGAGAGTCACAGGGAGGGAACCAAAGAGGCAGGCAGGGACCCGACCATGTTGTGTCTTCTGAGCCCTTGACACTCTAAGAGTGGTTTATGGACCAACAGCTCCATCATCCCCCGGGAGCTTGCGGGGGATGCAGATTCCTGGGCCTCCCCCAGACTGTGAAATCAGAGTTGCATTTTAACAAGAGCTGCGGGGGGCACCTGGGTGGTTCAGTCAGTTGGGCGTCCGACTTCGGCTCAGGTCACGATCTCACGGTCCGTGAGTTCGAGCCCCGCGTCGGGCTCTGTGCTGACAGCTCGGAGCCTGGAGCCTGTTTCGGATTCTGTGTTTCCCTCTCTCTCTCTGACCCTCCCCCGTTCATGCTCTGTCTCTCTCTGTCTCAAAAATAAATAAACGTTAAAACAAGAGCTGTGGGACACAGGCATGCTTGAGAGACTTTGAGAAGCACTATTACAGGCCAGCTTAGAGATTTAGGTTCTGTTTTATTTTTGTGTTGTTACTTTTCCTTGAGAAAATTGGGATGTAACCCTTTTAAGCATAAAAGCATAGTGGGATTTGCCATTTCAAAAAGTCTCAGTGGCCCCAGTGAAGAGAACGCATAGAAGGCCTAAATGGATGCACAGAGGCTCAGGGAAGCTGACAGGGAGTGACAACGGTGGCCTGGGATGTATGGCTGGGGACAGACAGTGCAAAGGGATGTGAGTAGTTTGAAAGATACGTGCGAGGGGATTGTACTACTCAGGGCTCTCCAGAGAAACAGAACCAATAGGATGTGTGTATGCACAGAAAGAGACTTATTTGAAGGACTTGGTTTATGTGTTTGTGGAGGGTGGCTAGGCCACAATCTGATGGGGGACACTTAGGAAAATGAGTTGTAGTTCAAGTTCAAAGACAAGCTGCTGAGAACCAGGAAAAGCCAGTGCAGTCAAAGGCAGTCTTAGAAATCCCTCTTGCTCAGGGAACGGAGGCCTTCTGTTCAACTCAGGCCTTCAAATGATTACATGAACCCCACCCACAACTGTAAACACTCTCACAGAAACACCTAGAATAATGTTTGACCAAATATCTGGACAAGGTGGCCCAGCCAAGTTCAAATACAAAATTACCCATCGCAGAGATAAGAACTGGGGAGTCACTGGAGTGTGGTTAGGTGACTACGGAAGCATGGTGAGTGGGTGGCATTTGTCCAGGGAGAGAAAACAAAGGGAGAAAGGCAGGGCCATGAGGAGCATCACTATTTAATGGCCAGGTGTAGGTGACAGCAGGTAGCTGGCAGGAGAGACCGCCATGTCACTTGACCAAGTCCTCAGAGACCAACCCATCGCAGAGCCACGTGTAGGTAGCTGGGCCACCCAAGGGGCAGGCTGGGACCTCTGTGTCCCATCAAGTAAGTTAGCAGAGTTGGAGCAAATCCAAGTAACTCTGGCACTCAGGAGGCTTAGTGCCAACCGGAGAGCTGGTCTTGGGGCCCAGAAGAAGCTGCTTCCGGATGAGAGTGGCCTCAGGGATACAGAAGGCCAGAAGCTCTGATGGCTCTTCTGCAGAGGCCACAGAGCCTGAGGACCTGGGCAGCCTAAGAGAACAGCTGATGCCCTTTCCTGTGCAGGCTGGGAAAATGTTTGCATACCTGTCCCTGTTTCCTGGCTGTTTTCCATAGCATAGCAATTTTCTCATCAGGGTACTTTTTTAGGACCAGTTGGAAGATCCGTAGACCCACAGCGTTCAAAGGAAATAACAAAGTATTAAGAGCATGAGAGTTGAAGCCAGCAAGCTTTGATGAACCCCTTGCTGGGTGGTGCTGGGCAAAGCATTCACCTCTCTGAACATCAGGATCCTTCCTCATCGATAGCCTAGGATTCTGAACTCCTGCCTGATCGTTGAGAGATTAGATAATGTTCTTAGCTCCTTCTGGCACATGATCAGACCCTACGTTGTAAATACAAAGAGAATAATCTCCCTGTCTCTGCAAGACCTATTTCTCTCCTCTCTCCAAAGCTTTCACTCCCCAACTCTCTTCGACTCACCAACACCCCCTCCCAACTTCTGCTTTCCCTTTCTGTATTTAATTACCATTTTTTGGTTGTTATCACTCCACATTCCCTTGCAAGGATTAAATATGTATGTGTTCACGCAACCGAAGCAATCCTTTTAAATGCATACAGAGACTTTTAATGAGCAATCTCGTGTTTGTGCCAGCTTTCCGAATTGTGCTGGGAAAAAAAAAAAAAATGCATGAAGTCAGTTATCACTTGCTCTTGCCAGACGGAAATTAGATGGCTGGTCGTGGTCGCCAGGATTTGGACGAGAGAGAAATGGGGAGTGACTGCTGGTGGGGAGAGGGTTTCTCTTCGAGGTGATAAAAAATGTTCTGGAATCAGTGACCATGGTGCTGCAACTCCGTGAATATACCCCAGATCACTGAAGGGTACACTTCAAAATGGTGAATTGTATGTACGTGAATTGTGTGTCAGTAAAAACCTGTGACTATTGGCTAAGTGACAGAGGGGATTGCCTACCTCCAAAGTCAACTGTCATGCAGACGTGAGGCACCTGCCACCAAGCAAGGCACGGCTAGGGATTCCCAAGTGATACCCAGTGATGCCAGGATGCCAGGATGCGTCACACCCGCCTGTGAACATAGCACGGATCCTGGAAAAGGGCTCATCCGTAGAGGCTGGAGTACATTTCAAGGAGAAGGTGAGGCTTGACCTTAGTGTCAGGGAGCAATCGATAGGCTTGAAGAGGTAGAGTAAGACACACTCCAGAGAAGCCTCCAGAAGGAGTCAGAGGTTGCGCTGTTCTCTTTGCTTCGTTGTTGTCTTTTTCATTTCATTTCTTATTATAGTGTTTTCAAGGAGAGATGGGAAGACTGACTCCAGGGCAGAGGACAGGGGAGAACGGGTCTTGGCCAGACAGGGAAGTGCCACATTCGATCGTTTCTTGCTAGTCGAGCTCTGTCTGGACGCGGGAGGATGCAGGACAGAGCTCAAGGCCCTTGAGCTGTGCTGGACATTCACCCGTCATTCATTCCAACTCATTGGAACCCGTGTGGCCCACATCATATAACGACGTAAGGATCGCCTGTTGGAAAGGAAACGTTTTGACTGGCCTGGCCTTTGCAAGTCTTCATTTACGAGAGGTGACTAAACTCTGAGAGAAGTGAGGTTTCTTTGTTTTAAAGAAATACAAAGCTGCAGGGCGCAGGGGGAATTCCTAGGCAGGCATCTTATTTTATGTGGGTGTGAAGTGTAAAAACCTTCATTTTTTGCAAGCCGAGAGAAGCCAGGGTAAAGCGGGAACAAAATGAATATACCCGGGCTTTAAATACCACCTTGAAGACCCAGGGCAGCCTTCGCTGGCATGTCTGGGAGGCTTCAGAGAAAAGGCTGACACACGAAGTCTTGGTTTTTCAGCAAAATGTCACAGGGGAGTCACCAAACTGCCATGCCGTACGAGCTGGTCGAGCCCAGAGCCCAGAAGGCCACATAGAGGTGGTTCATTTCCGGAACCTGGGGCAGATCTATCTTTGCCTCTTCGGTGGGGGAACATGTCAGAGAGGGCGGACGAAACAGAGAAAGCTGGCATCTCCTGAAACCTCACGCCACTGCCCTGCTGGCAGGTGTGGGACCCTGGGTCAACGACACCAATGGTGTTTATGTCCATATTCTTAAATTCCATTTGGCTGGGATATCTGGTAAGCTCCTTCTTTGGGGTGATAGAAGTCTGAGTCTGTGACATTCTGTATCCTTCGGTATTAACATTATTATTATTTTGTTAGTGGTGTAGTAAGAGTATGACTGCCATTTATATGCCCCCCCCCCCCGCCAAGTACTTGTTTACCCTGAAAAGAAGTGGTTTAGCATAAAGTCAAAGTTATTAAACATCCATTTTCCAGACCTCTCTGTTAAATTTATATATATATATACACACACACGCACGCGCGCGCGCACACACACACCCACACACAAATAAAGCTAAACCATGTGAAATGCTCCTAAGTCAGTATTATTATTTACTAGACTTCTTATTCCATCTTATGGTATTTTATAATAAAATATCAGCAAGCTCATAAAGAGGGCTTTTTTTTTTAAGATCCATAATCTTTCTAACCATAACAAAAGAGCGGTAAATGTATTGTACAAGAGCACGATGGAAAAATGTGCTAAAGTATTTCCATAAATCAAATGTAGCACTTTGGCATTGACTCTAAAGCATTAAATTTAGTAAATTAGAACCAGATGATTTTAAAATAGAAACTTACATAACTTTACGGTGTGATTTTTTTTTTTTTTTCTACACAAGTTTATCTTCATGAAGTTCCCTTGGCCGCTACCGTAATAGGTATTTAAGAAGGAAGGGCAGCGTCTGGGTATTATTCATCTTTGTAATTCCCATGATGCCTAGCATTCTGTTGAGCAATTAGTAAGCGCTGGTGGACGGATGAGTGAAATCTCAGCAGTGATTAGCAAGTACAAGTTAATTGGAAAGGCAATATAAAATAAATATTTATACGGATCCGTAGGTAGACAAAACACTGATACCCCACACCTCACAGTAAAAATATGTCTTGCTTCTCCTTTCATAGTGAAATGTGTGCATCTCAATCAATGAATTTAAAATCAAAAGGTGGATCTGCTTCTCATTTGGGCCACCACGCCCCCAGCTACCATCACCCTGGGAAGTTCCTCATCTATAAGTCTCTGTTCTATTTCTGCCATCATAGGAGCCACAGAAAATGTTCCTTTCTGTCATTTCTCCTCTCACACACAATTTCACAACGTAGCTGGTACCTTAAGAAGGACAAGCTGGGAATTCAGTGCAACACAGAGACCAAGATGTTCCTAAATGTGGTGCCACATTTAGGGGATACACATGAATAAGGTAGAGTTGTTGCCCTTTAGGAGGATACTTTCTGGCAAAAGGGTTCATCGGGACACTGTCATTGAAAATGAAAGAAGCTCAATTCCAACTAGGTTAGGGAGAAAATGTGTTTATTGCCTTATGAATTGGGTTGTCTAAGAATGGACATCAGGTATGGCTTGATCCAGAGGCAGAGACAACAGCATCAGGGTTCTCTCTATTCCACTACTCCAAATATCTTTGCTTCTTTTTTCATGTGGACTCACTCTCTTACTATAGACACTGCACAATGAGGAAAAGAAGTTCACTACCAAACCTAGGTTTACAGACTATGATGCAAAGAAAGAGAGGTCCCCTATCTCCCAAGCTTCATTTACAAAATCTCAAAGAAAATCTCAGATTGACTCTGTGAGTCACATGCCAATTTCTTGGGCTTGTCATTGTGGAAAGGAGGATATCTTCTATGACAGACCAGGTCTGGGTGGTTGTTGGGGAATCTTCATTAGCAGACAAATGGAAAGGAGGGTATTTATGCCATAAATATTGAGGATGTAAAACTGACAGGGCTGATTGGATGTGGGAAGACGGTGGGGGAAAAAAATCAAAAGATCAGTCTGAACTTTCAATTCTAGGCACCTTAGACAAAAGCAGCATCATAAATACAGGCAGATTAGTTAGAAACGGACATTGTTTCAATAGCAAGTTCATATGAATATTAGCCAGAGTTCTCCACAGAAACGGAACCAATAAACCAATAGGGTGTGTGTGTGTGTGTGTGTGCGTGTGCAGACAGAGAAAGAGAGAGAGAGATGGATTTTAGGGAACAGGCACATGATTGTGGAGGCTGACAGGTCCAAAATCTACAGGGCAAGCCGGCAGGCTATAGACCCAGTGAAGAGTTAAAGAGTTGATGCTGTAGCTCAGGTTCAAAGGCAGGCTGGAGCAGAATTCCCTCCTCCCAGGGGGACTTTGTCTCTTAGGGACTTCACCTGATTAGATGAGGCCCACCCACAGGATGGAGAGTAATCTGCTTTACTCAAAGTCTACTGACTTAAATGTCATTCTCGTCTACAACATAGCTTCGCAGCAATGTGTACACTACTATCTGACCAAACATCAAGGCTCTGTGGCCCACCCAAGTTGACATATAAAAGTAACCATCGCAATCTGTGACTCGGAGGAGTGAGTGAGGTACCTCTGGACTATTTGGGTGCGGTAAGAGGTGAGAGTCTGGGACTCAGAACACAGGTCAGGAGACATGATTGTCATCTACGTAGGAACGAGAGATAGAAAATGGGAAAATGCAGGGTGAGGACACAACCTGGGGGGAGAGCCTACCTGGAAAGGGGCCTGAAGTACTGGTGAGGGAAGGAGAAGATGAAGAAGAGCCGGCTGCCGTGGAGGCCAGGAGAGGAGGCCGCTTCAAGAGAGGTGGGGGGAGGGAGGGGGCGGGAAATGTCAGGAGCTAGGGAAGGCCAAGGGCCCAGGAGGGCCCCCCGCACGGGCCCTCCAAATGTGACCTGCAGACCCCCAGCCGCCAGGCCGCACACTGCACAGGTCCACAGCGAGGGTGAGGTGGCCAGCGAGTACTTCACAGCCCTGACAGCTTTTAGACGGGGGCCATTTGTATCGTTAGATTTAATTATAAAGACAACGGACAAGGCTTGTACGTCGTATGTCTCTTGTACTCCATTTTTCTGATGACGCGTTAAGTATTTTACAGTCCAACTGACCCGTGATGGACCGGGACATGGGAGGCACGGGTGGTTCTCTGTGGACGGCCTGAGAGGCGCCGGCTTGAAGGGTGGTCCGTGGGATGGATGGCAGAGGCCGAGGAGAGGAGGTCCGGCGGGAGGCCAGGCCTCAGACTGCTCACTCTGGCCCTCCGGTCGTGGCAGGTGGAAGAGAGAGAGTGCCCGGCTTGATGTTGGGGGAGGGAGAGGTGCCAAAGGGAAGATTTGGAGGAACTGGATTGTATCCACACTCGCCTATCCACCGTTATCAGGTATAAAGGTCTACAGTTCTTTTGTAACTCTTTTGGTGGCAATACCCGACCTGGATCGGCCCGAAGCAGTGCATATTCTTCATTTACCCCAGTTGGCATGAATATATGTACGTCTTCCTGCTGGAACATGAACGAGTTTGCAGACTCGATGCTGACCCAGGTCTCACTGGGATTTGCGTAGTATGGGGGATAGGTAAGTCTGGTTCTAAAACCTGAAATATTCAGAATTCCACAAACTCGTCTGACCTCCAGGCTTTTGAACAAGGAACTGTGGATCTGTCTTTGGGATGAGGAAGACCTGAACGTGTGTGTAGAGAGCAGGATGTGAAAGACTGGGGGTAAAAATGAGAGAAGGGCTTGGAGGAGTCCCAGAGTGGGCTTGGAAGAGAAGAAAATGCCCAGCGCTGTCTGAGTAAGGAGCAAAGATACTTGTCTTCCCGGCGACCAAAACTGCACGGGAGATGGCTTTTGAAGATGCAGAGGGGTTCTGAGACCACAAAATCTAAAGCGGGGGAAACGGTTCTGCAGAAAGAGCAGAAGAAGCCTTGCTTCGTCCCCCGGCTCTCCACCCTTCAGAAGACCAGCAGCTCCTAAGGCTGGTTAGAGCATGAATCGTGAGAACCGCAGGCACCGGCGTTCGAGAAAACCTTTGCAACACCCGCTCTTCTCCACTCCCTAGTTGGAAGTCACAATGTGCCAGGACACAAGCAAATTAAGGGAACTTACACTCAACATCTGTAAACCCCAGTGGTGCGAGCGAGTGAGCCTTAAGGTCTTGGACACGTTCATTGATTCGCAGGGCTCCCCCTCGGCTTTTCGTAGCAGGAAGAGAGCCGTTCTGCATTTCTTAGCCCCAGTGGGCAGAAAGGAACGCGCTGTCCACACGCAAGGGTGGACGCCTTCGTCTCCGCCACCACGACCCGGTGCCCCGCCCACGCTGGAGAGGCATTCGTCCTGCAGACAAAATAAAAGATTGCTGAGAGCTGGAGGAGTTTGTTTGCTTTCTAAAATGAATCAAGCTCTTCAAAGGCTTGGCTTGAACAGTGCCGGGTGAGCTGTGTCCCCACACCACATTCCTCTTATCCTGTCTTCCCCCCTCCACCCCCCAAGGCCCTGCATTACTCAGATTCCTTCCCCTCGCTCATCAGCGCCAGCTGGCGGCCGCCTGGGCTGGCCAGACAGGCCCGATGCCCTGGGACGGGGCCCACTGGCCACTCGCTGGCCTCAGCTGGTGAGGGCAGCAAGGGACAGGAGGCCGGCTTCCTTGGAGGGCTGGGTCAGCTGGCCCCTTTTAAGGGGTCAGTGCGGGGTTGGGGGGGGGGAATGCATCTCCAAACCCTGAAGAAATAGTTTCCCCTGTGCCTCCAGGAAAGTGGGTATCTGGTCTTTATTTATTTATTTATTTATTTATTTATTTTTCAATATATGAAGTTTATTGTCAAATTGGTTTCCATACAACACCCAGTGCTCATCCCAAAAGGTACCCTCCTCAATACCGGGTATCTGGTCTTTAAAACACCTTCCTTCTCGCCATGCTCCCTGATTTCCCTGATTCTTCCCCACCCCCCCCCCACCTCGGCTTCCATCTCCACCCCCCACCTCCACCTGGAGCCACACTGGATGCCGGATGTGGAAGGTGAACCTTAATGGCCCGTGTGCCTGGAGGAGTAGACTGGAAACAGCATCCGGCCTCATCCAGGCGCGTGGTCCATAAGCCCCTCTGTTTACCACACCTGGACAGGAGCAGTAAGTGGAGAGGGGAGAGGGGACAGCAAAGCGCCAGCACATCGCGTCACATCTTAGATACAGATGCAAGGAGAGGACAGGAAGACTTCAAACTTAAGAACAAAGAACGAACAGACGCGAGCAAGAAGGAAGCCTGGTGCGTTTGTCCCGTCTTACTGAATACGAACTACAGAGCAATGTTACTGTGTCTGGCGGTGCCTTCAGGAAGAACGGGCCATCCTCCCCCCGGGCAGGGGATTTCTGTCTATTTGGTCGTGGCCGATCACCTTGACCTTTGTAAAGATCCACGGTCTGCGGTTTCTACCAGCAGAAGAGACTTGCGGGACAGTTTCGGACAACAAATTGTTTATTCGGACGAACCAAAGCCTGCAATAAGGGGATACCTCGCAGCTAGAGAAAACAGGAGAACGCCGTGCCAGGCAGTCTGCACAATCTTAACTAATAAAGTCCTTTTGCTCCGCCAAACATCATTCCTGTGCCCAGCGGGATACATATAAATAGTAGAAATGTAAACTTTTGCCCGCTTGGTTTTCTCATAATTTCACCCCCGAGTTAACCCCCCAAATCCTTCGAGTAAAGAAAATGTTAAATGCTCAAGTGGGGCCTCATCATTGCTCATCGTATTTTACTATAGTGGAGCAAGTTGACTTGACATGTAATTTAATCTGTTTTGTTTTTCAGTTCTTTGCGGGGGGGGGGGGGGTTAGTAATTAAGGATTCCAAAGTTATAATAACACTATTATGTCTATATGTATAAAACACCAAAAGCGTCATAATTACACAGTTTTTCAAAAGTCTAGTCGCCAGGGGCAATATACAGGGGTCTCTGTAGGTTTTTAGTAGCATGTGAGTGACACAGTATTACATGTATTTTTTGTCATGCTTTATCAAGGACTGATTGGGGTCTAAGACACTCTCCATTTTAGCACTTCCCCCTTGGGAAAATTAAAAGCCACCTCAAAGAATCTGTGACGGAGGGCAGAAGGCAGTGGGAAAAGCGGGGGGGGGGGGAAGGGAAAGGATGGTATATTTTTAAAAGGGCAATAACAATGACACACTTATAAACTTGGCTGAATAAAAGGGGGCAGTGAGACCTCATAAAGCTGTCACAGTGTGGGAATCCGCCGTGTCATGCAATAAAGAGAAAATCTAGAGGAATCGTTCCTATTCTCTGTTGTTTAGAGCCCCACCCCATCCCAGGTGGCTCGTCACTGAGTGAGAAGAAGAAGTCAGGAAGGCACCAAGTCAGAAGTAGTTTGGGGATCCTGAGGCAACAAGGCTTTTTAAGAAACGCCACCCTCCGTTACAAATATTGTAAAATAATGTTTTGAACAACTCTTGCAGAAATCAGAGTTTATCTCTTAAACACTATTGTTAAAAGGGGGGTAGGAAGAGAAACTTCAAATAATAATAACAATAATATTAATAATTGTTAAAAGGGGAGTGGGGGGGAAGGGTTAGGATGGGATGGCCTTCGTGAGTCTCTTTTACCGACTATTAGTGGAGACAAAGTGAATGAGATCTCCTTTCCCCAGCCCACGAAGAAGCAAGTGTTAGAAACTGTATCTGGAACATCTCTCTAATAATAGACTTTCATTCATTCCAAGAGCTTGACCAGCTCAACAGATAAAAAAAAGGGCGATTGCCTGGAGTGAGAGATGTTCTTTCTTCTGCCTGCTGAAAAGTGACTTATTTTTTCCACGTTGACGTCAGTAAAGGCTGTGAGCATGGAAATGATTCAGGGCTTTGAGAAGACGTACGATGAGACTCAAGTTACCTGCATAAATGCAGAAGGGGAGACAGCAAAATCAAGACAGGATCCCCTTTTACAAGTCGCTTGAAATCTCACTGTGGAGAAGTGCCTCCTCGCAGGAGAAACAGTAAAGGCAGTACCTAAGCACTAAATGACAAGCGGTACCCATATAGCTATGTACAGAATCATCTGAGGATCTTTTTAAATGGATAGATTCCAAGTCCCCACCCCAGGTCCACTGAATCTATAAGCCTTCATAATTCCTTTTTCAGGGAGGTCAGGTTAGGGAAGTACCAACCTAGGGCACAGGTGAGGGAAGAGAGAGTGGGGTGAGGAAGAGATCAACACTGGAAAGGAAAGGTCTCATGAAGGAGACAGGGTACAAGCCGGGGTAAAGATGGGATCTAGAGAAACACAATGATAAAGGGGGACAGTCCACACAAGTGGGGCACGAATGCACAGATCGTTCCTCGGTTGGGTTCAGTCCCGCTCTGGTGGAGAAGCTACCTTATTGACTTGACTGACAAATGGGGTTAGAGGATGCTGGGGAGAAGTATGCACAGTGGTTCAGGTCGCAGACTCGGGAGCCCGAGAGCCTGTCTCCATGTACAGGACCTGCACTCATCTGCCTGCAACTTTGTGCACGTTGTATGACTTCTCTGGGTCTCAAGTTTCATTACGTGTAAAATTAGGATGCTCCAACCTACCTCGCAGGGTTGCCCTATTAGATAAATACGGAATGAAATCACGTTTGTGATATATAGCATAGGGCCTGGCACCTGTGGGGGGTTTCAACAATCAAGGTTGAATGTGGCAGGGGTCAGCTGGAAAACTCTCCACGGCTCATCTTTGTTTGGGAAGGTTTCTGGAGATTTACAGGATTGAGAAGCTGCTGCCTCCAATTATTTTTGGAAATAACTTTGTTTTTTGTAGAATTTTTTTTAACCGATAGCAAACTAGAAATGGTGAAACATGGCCCTAGAATGGGTATTTCTAGATTGTTTCTCTGTGGATATACAAGGACCTCTACTCTAGTCTGAACCCGAGGATAGATATATCTTGCACTTTTCTAGGGCATGAGTCAATAAACGTTTCCTGTGGAAAGCCAAATAATAGTGGGGTTTTTTTTTTTGTTTTTTGGTTTTTTTTGGTTTTGAAGCCTTTACCACTTCTATTACAACCACTCAAGTCTGCCATTAGAGCTCAAAAGATACCATGTAAAGGAATGGGTGCCCACGTTCCAATAAAACTTTATTTATAGACACTGAAATTTGAATTTCACATGATTTGCCCATCTCATGAAACATTCTTCTTTTTATTTTTTTTTCCAACCATAGAAAAATGTAAAAACTATTCTTAGCTCATTGGTTGTACAAAGACAGGAGGCCTACAAGCTATAGTTTTCAGACCAAAACATGTCCGGGAGCCAGAACTGGCAATAGGCCTGGAATTGGTTCTGGAAAGTTGCATCTTAGCTCCACTTCTTACAAATGCAAACCCCACGACTGCCCTCAAAACTGGAGTTTTCTCCATTCCTTTCCTGAGCATCACACAGAACCTCAAGATAACATACATCCTTTGATGTTACTTCTGTCCTCCCATTCATGCATTCATTCATTCGTTCAGCAGGCATGTAAGTACCTGCAAAGTAGAAGCCTGCAGGGGACACAGAGATGAACAAGATACCACCCTGTCCCTGGGGGGTTCGCCTTGAAGCTGGGACAACAGAGATCAACCGGTATTATGGCACAATGTGGAAAAGCCTTCTAAGAGGACTGTGTTCCAAGTACAATGGGGGCAGAGCGAAGGGAGGGAGGAGTTAGTTCTGAAAGGAGGACGTGGGCAGAGTGGGGGCGGTTGGCAAGGAAGCACAAAAGGGTTCGTGTGGGGGCTCGGCCTGACAGCTGAAGTGAGAAGACAGGACATGCCAGGCAGAGGAACCCATCTGTGCAAACTCAGGAGAGTACAAGGGTGTCTTGGAATTGGTGAGTCCCCCCTGTTTGGCTGCAGTGTGGGATGTGGGGTAGGGGGGACGGGAGAAGACGAGGCCAGAAAGGAAGGGTGGGCCCAAATCACAGTCCAGGCCAAAAAGTCTGCAGATTTTGTTTGTAAAGGCACTGAAGTATCCCCAGCGGTTTTTAATCATGGTAGCAACATGTCCTGCTCTGTACTCTAGAAAGTAAACAGGTAGCAACGTGGAATATAGATTCCAGCAGGGAGAGATGGCGGGCCGGGGAAACTACAAAGGAATGACTGGAATAGATCAGACAAGAGAGACAGAGAATGGACCTGAAACGCTGATCGCTGTTACGAGCCAGCCAACCCGGAGGCACCCTGTGTGGGGCACCCAGCCCTCAGAGCAGCAGTTTCGTCTGCTTTAGAGGTGACTGTGCTAGATTCCCGAGGTCACTTCCTGCCCTCACTTGTTCTGACTTTGCCCTTACTTTTAGAGAGCAGCCACATGGGTTCCTCCCAAGTTGTGCATAGGAGAATGTCTTCTCTCTAGCATCCACACGATTTTTTGCTATATCCATGCCCATGGCCATGGCGGCTGGAAAATCATTTGGACAGCATCTGGTGCCACTTCCCCCTCCCTCCTGCCTGTATCAGTGTCTGGGGAGATAGAGCCCTTGACAGACAAGCAGGCGGGTGGCAAGGCTGACGGGCGGACACAGTATTGGTGAGCACAGGGTAGGACCCGAGCCCCAGCATCCCGGCCCATTTTAGGAGGCTACCCATGGGGGTATGAGGGCGGTCCCATAAACCAATCGGCGATGT
This sequence comes from Puma concolor, assembly GCF_028749965.1. Taxonomy (NCBI): domain Eukaryota; kingdom Metazoa; phylum Chordata; class Mammalia; order Carnivora; family Felidae; genus Puma; species Puma concolor. The sequence continues at coordinate 17,805,190 of NC_141671.1, forward strand.
TTACACAGCATAGGTTAAACAGTGATTTTGGCACCCAAAAATCTCAGGTAATAGGCGGGGATGGGGCTGTTTTTCTATTCAGTGAGAGAATTTGTGTTTCCCCAGAGGGCTTTGAAGGAAACATATTAAATAACTAAGTACTAATAAAGCAGCTAAATACTAATAAAGTCATGACAACTATCTGCATTATGTAAGCTGTGTTAAGACCAGAGTTCAATATTTTAACTAATAGCCTGCTGCCCTTGAGTGTTTAAACAAAGGGTAAAAACAGAGAAACAGATCACATCATTCTCTGCTCAAATCGCTCCAGTGCCTTGCTGTGGCCGTCAGGAGAAAATCCAAGTGCTACCGCCTACCTGTCTGAGTCTCACCCACCCGTTTCCCAATCCCCCCAGGAGCCCAACTCCAGCGCCCTGGCTTTTCTGCTGTTCTTGAACACACCCAGCTCATTCCTACTCCAGGCGCTTTCCTCTATCTGGAATGTTCTTTCCCCAGATGTTTGAATGGATCCCTCGTGTCCTTCAGATTTCTGCTTCAATATTACCTCCTTAGAGGGGCTTACGTGACCACGCTCTAAACTAAGACACCCCCCCACACGCACCTGCTAACCCTTCTCTGTTTCCCTCTAGCAATTTTCCCTGCTTAACTTTAATTCGTGGCATTTATCACTCCAAACTGTATTACATATTCATTTAATTATTGCCCTCCACTCCCAGTAAGCCGTAAGCTCCATGAAGGTAGGAGCTTTGTGTGGGCGGCTCCTGTATCTTCCCCACCTGGAACGGTACCCAGCACGTGGTAGGTGCTCAATCGATATTTGTTAAATTACAAAGTGTCCTGCGAAAGAATGACACACGGATGAGGGCACCCGTCTGCCTTTTTCTCAATGCCTGCCACACTTAAAATATTAACGAGAGTCTAATAGTGATAACAGCTACAATTAATAATTAAGTGAATATTAATGCTTACATAACATATCATAATAATGTCATATACTATAGTAATAAAATAATATGTGATGCATTTAAATATTAAAACAATAATTAATAATGGAACATTAATAAGTGAACATTTATTAAGATCTTACTATGTGCTGGGTAGTATTAACTTCTATCCACACTATCTCATTTAATACTCATTATAACCTAGCAGGTAGGCATTATTATTTTCTCCATGTCATACTTCAGGTCACCAAAATCAAGAAGTTAAGACATTTGTTGAGACTATCACAGTATACCCGACTGCGGTGTGACTAACGCTGATCCAAACTCCCCTGAAATGAACTTCAGGTAGATTCCAAGTGTCTACTGAAGAGGAGAGAAGCAGGAAAGCAAGGGGGCCACTTAGTACGATTTAAACTTTCTAGCTAGAGAATGAAATGACAAAAAGCCCTAGCAAATGCATTGGAAACTGAAAGCATTTGGGGTGAGATAGTGTTGGCCTATTCAGTGGTACTCATCAAACAGAACAGAAAGCAGATCAGCCCTGCTGCTTAGGAAGCCAAAGGAATGTTATCTAGATCTTCTGGGGGCCACAAGACTCATCTTACAGATGGGAAGGACTTTGACTGATCCAGGCAGACACCAAAAACAATTTCCTGCAAACTAATGACTCTCCCATAAGCCGGTAGGACTGTCAGGAAGATCCTTGTAGTACAATATGCTGCGTGCTTAATTTGTGTTCAGAAAGACCTTGCAAAATCACTCGGGCTTATTTTCACTCCAAGGCTAAAGGAGGAAAAGCAAAGTCCAAGTCTGAGGCCTGAATGGGTGTATCAACCTCATTATGACCAGTGGGGCGGGGGGAGGGGGTCACGTCCAAGGAATCGGTGCCTTATTAAACTGTGATCTGGAGCCTTGTATCTGGAAACCACTTTTGCAGGGTAGCTGCTCGCCTGTTCTATTTGTTTGGATCATAAAAGTAAAAATTTAATTCACTGGGAATTTTGGGGGCAGGGGAATCAAACTGATCCTGATCCAACTAGGTCAGGAAAAAAAAAAAAAAAAAGGAGAGATGATTTTTCCATCCAGGTCGTGTAGTCTGCTTGGAGTCCATCCCACTCAGGGACAGCTATTGTCTGAAATCACCGAGTCTCAATCCTGAGACCCAGTGCAAAGGAATTTTCCCCTCTCTCCGCTTCATCCTTTAGAAGAGTCGCTAAAGGTGACCCTTTCTGTCTTCTCCTGGGTGATGTCTTTCTCTATAGAAATCATGAGGCTGAACCGAATGTTCTGTGCTTCAGTGGAAAGACTGGTCTTTTAAACCAGGCTCCTCAAACAGTGGGCATTTTTTTTTTGTTTCCCCGATAATAAGTGTTGGTGGGTTAATGGGTCATCTTCAGGAGAGAGGTCAGAAGGAAAACATTGCAGTGTTCAAAGCTGGAGCTGGCAACGCCAGCCATCAAAGAACACACTGCTCAGTGGACAGCCATGATGTATAGGGCATGCACCGGCCAGCCTCAGCTAAGGGGTCACATCTAACCTTTATCCTCAGCAAAGCCAGAGGAGATCACTGAATGTGGCTGACACTCAACTCTCCGAGGCCCTGGGGAGAAGCCGGCTAGGAAAGCCCTGGTGCCTGTGCTAGCGGAGTCCCTTTTCACAGAGAGAATTGTATTCTGGCTCCTCGCAGACTGACGTTGCAAGTACTTTGAACATTGAAAAGAACAAAAAAAGCAAACAGCCACAAAAAAGGGGAGGGGAGGGAGGAGAGAAAGAGAGAGAGAGAGATATCAGCAGGGGTAGTTAGTAAAAAGGGGCCCCGGAGACAGAAAACCTTTTGTTCCCCGAATTCGTTTCATGTAGAGATTGCGAGGTGAATGGCTTTGAAATGAAATGGGTTTATGAAGGAGTTGCTAGGTCACAGGAAGCACGACTGTCAGACTGCTTTGTGAATTCAATTTCTTTAAAACTTAGGTTAATCTTAAAAAAGAATCTCCTTTGCCCGGGGCTTTTTTTTTTTTGCGGGGGGGGTGCCGGGGGGGGGGCTGAGGGGATGGGGAGTAACGTTCGAGACGGTTCCCCACTTCGTTTTATTTTCCACCCTTTGGGCTCCTGTAAAAAAGAAATGACCACATTACAAGTTCTTTGTCAGTTCGCCGAAGTTAAGAGGTGGGCGGGGCCCCACATTACCTTCGCCGGCCAGCCAATGGCTGGCGATATGCAAATACGGCCGGGGCTCGGCCGGGCTCCATCAAAACAGTGAGCTCAGAGGCTGTGCGGGAGCTGGCGCGCTGCGACTGGCAAAGCCGCCCGGGGCCCGGACGCTCTCACTTTCATTTAGCACTGCACTCCATGGAGGCGCGGACACGCCAGCGCTTGATGCAGGCTGTCTAGGGTAGGAAAACGGCTCAACCCACCGCCGCCGAGATGAAGTATAAGGTAAGAGGGTGCCTCTTCCGTCAGGTTTCCGCGCGCGCGTGTGTCGCCCACCGTGACAACTCCTCTGCAGGGACCCCTTCTGTGCCCCAGGGAGAGGGGGGTCTCAGTCACCGAGGTTGGCATACAAGCAGGCAGGCAGAGACCCAGTCTCTGAGACCCACTCCGGGAGGGCACAGCATACCCGGGCCCATCTCCACTGAAAGACTAAGAATCAGTCTGATCGGAGCCGCCACTGGAGCCACTGGCATTCAGAGGGTGTCTAACTCGGAGCGGAGTTTAAGACTCCGCGGCTCCCCTAGGCCAGGCCTCCACGGGCCGAGGGCCGTAATGAGAGAGGAATCAGAACTGCTGAGTCCCCTCAGACTGGCTCCTAAAGCAGTTTTCAGCCTTTGCTTTAAGCATTTGGTAAGAGAAGCGGTTTGCCTTATGCACTTTTGGTGGGAGAAATTAAAAGCCCGAGGTACTCTTATGCAGCCCGTGATGGAGCATGCTGACGTCCTTAAATGAATCCTGGATGTAAGAACGAATGAGCATTTGCCATTTCTTTAAAACACTTCTAGGCATTTGAATGGGCTGAGAGTCTGAATTGTCCAGTCAGCTTATTGTCCCCGAAGCGTACAGAGGCTCAGGATACATTATTTTCTCATGCATTATGCACCATTGTTTTTACGTATTCTTGGCTAAAGGATCATAATTTGCTCGGCATATCCCACTTGTTTAAGGGACCCCCATCGAATCAGGCAAGGAGCTTCCAGAGACACTGTACTTAGAAGCACATTGCAGTGAGTTGGGCGTGACTTCTAGAAGAGACGTGAGACCTAATGATTTGAAACAACGGTGCTATTATTAAAATGAATGTTGGCAAGGTGGCTATGCTTTGGACTGACAATTTGTATTACCTGTCTGACCTTTGGGATTGTGCTAGCTGGGAGTTATTTTGCTTCCTTTCTGAATTATCTAGCTTCTGGCCCATCCTTTTTTAATGTGAGGTTGTAAATACTCGGTTCCAGCTAATAGCCACTGGCTAACCTCAGTGATAAATCTTTTATTCGAAAGCTATAAATCTTGTTCAAAAGCTCTAAATCTAAATGCTGAAAGTCTTTATTATAATGCATGAGTTCTGGTTCTCCTCGGAAAGGTTACAACTGTCTGAAGACACAGGTATTCGTTATCACTGTACTGTTAGCTTTCCATTATCTGCCTCAAGAGGGAAGATGAGAGGCATGAATAATCCTAACGATTCCTAATGCTTTTGACTTTAGGATGCGACCAGAAACAAATCCTTCTACCTGGCAGCAAAGTTCCCATTCTTGACGTGGCTCGCCCTGTATTTCCACAGTCCCTTGTTTAGAATAGTGGTTACTTAACCTGTAGTAGTTCTTTGGTCCCTCCTGTCCCTATTACTGAATGCCTTTAGTTTCACAATAACCAGCTTGCAGGGAAAAAATAAAAGAGAAAATAGGTTCATACGTTCATTATTGGAAAGTATAAATGGCTGAAATCAATATTGAGCGCTGCAATCTAGAAAGTGACAGAAGTGACAAAGTCTAAAGTCACTTTTATTCAGTGACCTCATTATGTTTTGATTTTACTCTTATGGAAACAAAGCATGGCAACGGACGAAATAAACTGCGATTGGCATTCACGGAAAAACCCTCACCCTCCTGTTTTGCTGGGTCTTACCAGTATTGAACACCCTTACCAAGTGATGTAAATATAGGGTCTTTATTAGCTCACCAGAAAAAATACTGACTTCTCTGACCGACCAAATGTCAGATTGACACTTTGTGGTGACTATAAAATAAACCAGTAGCTGAAGCAATCTGCTGTCCCTTTCTTAGAAAGCCTGGGTTCTCTCTAGTTAATAATGCACAGCTCGGGGCGCCTGGGTGGCTCAGTCGGTTAAGCGCCCAACTTCAGCTCGGGTCATGATCTCATGGTTTGTGAGTTCGAGCCCTGCATCCGGCTCTGTGCTGACAGCTCAGAGCCTAGAGCTTGCTTTGTATTCTATGTCTCCCTCTCTGTCTGCCACTTCCCCGCTCCCGCTCTGTCTCTCTCTGTCTCTCAAAAATAAATGAATGTTAGGGGCGCCTGGGTGGCTCAGTCAGTTAAGCATCCGACTTCAGCTCGGGTCACGATCTCACGGTCCGTGAGTTCGAGCCCCGCGTCAGGCTCTGGGCTGATGGCTCGGAGCCTGGAGCCTGCTTCTGATTCTGTGTCTCCCTCTCTCTCTGCCCCTCCCCTGTTCATGCTCTGTCTCTCTCTGTCCCAAAAATAAATAAACGTTAAAAAAAATTAAAAAAAAATGAATGTTAAAAAAAATTTTGAAAAAATAATGCACAGCTCTATTTCAGGAGACCATTTTGTCATTTTAAGTAGAGGAAATGATGCAAAGGTAGAAGAGCGGTAAATAATATTAATTAAGAATTACCATGATAATACAAGATCGTCACATTTCACCCTTCCAAAAACTCTGAGGTGGGTTTTATCATATACTCATTTTTCAAATGTAGAAATTATGGCCCAGAGAGGCTAAGTAATTTATCCAAAGCCACACAGCTAAAAAAATGGTGGAGCTGTTAATTGACCCAAGGGGATCAGGTTCCAGAACTTGTGACTTTAAGCCACTCTTAAAGAAAGAATCATCTGTGACCTCCCTAAAATGCTCCGTGTGACTGGTGGTTTTGTCCCCCAGGAAGTTTAAAACAATTTCATCTCAAGTATTCCTGCAGGATTGATTTTTTTTTTTTTTTTTAACATAGAAACTCTACAAAGCAAAGTGAATTGCACGCTTGGCAGTTATTTGTTTAATCTGAGCCACTTAGGGCATAAAACCAGATAGTTATTAGATTGTAAAATCCTGGAGTCAGGAATGATCTTTTAAACACTGTGCTGCTCTACACACTATAAACCTAGCACAGTCAGACTTCTGTTCACCGAGAGATTTATAATTCAGCCACTATAAGATTTTTTTAACCAGATTATCTGGTTTGGCTACTTCAGGAATCGTAACCAGAGGACAGGCTAACCTCCACTCATTTGCACTTAGACACATAGCTCCAGGCCAGCCAGTTAATGCATTTATAATAATCTTGAGAACCCGGGAGCGTAAGCTATGCCTTACAAACTTTTTGGTGAGCAACAACTAGTCTAGCTTTATTTCGTTTTATGTTTTGTGGTTGTTGTTCATGGGAAGGCTGCTGTCTCCTATGCACTTAACGCTCCGTTTCTCCTAAAAGGCTTCATTCAGTTTGAGGTTCTGTGATAGTAAATTACAGGCCCTTCACTTATTAAGAGTTTTCCACAAGCTCTTCGGAATATACAAAAAGCATGTCCTGAATTGGGGGGTGGGGGGTCGTTGAAGGAGCTTGTGCCTCAATGGCCGTGGCTTGCTCAGTGAAGGCTCCCCTTCCGAGGGGTCTGGAGGCAGATTGTTGCTGCTGTCTGCCAGGAGGGTGATGGAAGGATCCGTGCACAGCTGTGTTTGAGCAGAAGCCTGAGACCCTGCCCACTTTGTGCAGGCCCAGGCCTGGTCAGAGCTCAGCAGGCACTGCCTGTCTGATCTCTAATAGCTGAGCAGCTCTTGTGGCTTTGCCAAATTTCTGAACCCCGTGTGCCTACACGAAAATCCTAAATGATGAATCTAGTCTCCCATTCAACAAATTCTTTGTTTAATTGAAGCATGGTTGACAACAAATTCATTCTTAAACATTTTGAGTGAAGATAAAAGAATAGGTAAAACCTATGATACAAATAAGAAACCTACATGCTGAAATTCGGATCCCTGTGTTCTGGCTGGATGCGGGCAAACAAAGTGTGTCCCATTAAAAGCTTTTGGGGGGACTTTGAAAACACTTTTATTTTCCCAAGCTAGTTTGAGAAGAGATGATCAAGGGACTTCAGTTAAATCAACGTGGTCATTTGTGACTTGTATAATTACCAATTCTTGCCTTGCTTTGACATTTTGGTTTTAGGTTATTTGTTCCCTTGGGTATGATTTGCTGTGCTCAATCCAAACCAGAGACTCCTGTCTCCCATGATCCTTTTTTTTTTTTTTTTTTTTTTAAGAGAGACCATGGGAGAGGGGCAGAGGGAGAAAACCTTAAGCAGGCTTCATACTCAGCGTGGAACCTGACATGGAGCTTGATCCCATGACCCTGGGATCGGGACCTGAGCCAAAATCAAGAGTCAGACACCCAATTGACTGAGCCACCCGGGTGCCCTGCCTCATGCTCCTTTTTTTTTTTTTTCTAATATGAAATCTATTGTCCAATTGGTTTCCATTCAACACCCAGTGCTCATCCCAACGGGTGCCCTCCTCCATGCCCATCACCCACTTTCCCTCTCTCCCACCCCCCCATCAACCCTGAGCTTATTCTCAGTTTTTAAGAGTCTCTTATGGTTTGCTTCCCTCCCTCTCTAACTTTTTTTTCCCCTTCCCCTCCCCCATGGTCTTCTGTCAAGTTTCTCGGGATCCACATAAGAGTGAAAACATACGGTATCTCCTTTTTAAATCTTAGGTGAGATCTACGAATTTAAAAAACACCAAAAGATGTTAATTGTTTATGGATGCATGTATTCATTGGGCAAGTCCATTTTGGGGGCTGAATGGCAATCTGCACAGAGCTGAAGGTCTTTGGAGAACTGGGGGTGTTCCGATGATACCAAAGTTAGCACAGTGTGGGACACGCCAAGGATCTGTGTGGCACCCTTCCCTCACTGTGACCTACGTCAGCCCTTTTCTCAGAGTTCGTCAGTGGCTTCCGGTCTGCTGCCCCTATTCGTCCCACCAGACTTCGGAAAAAACTTCCTCTCCGCTTTCTCCCCTTTACAAATTCCCTCCCCCCTTTGTGCCCTCATGACCTCATCTTCTTTCATTTTCTCATTTAAGCAGTCTTTGTGCTGCTCTAACACCAGACTCGCGTATGGCTCGCCTCCCCAACCCACGTAGACATGATGCTCTTAAGCACACCCGTACCCCCTGACTCTCTCCTCTCTTTTGACTCTGCCGCGGGAAATCTTGGTCTCTTGCTGCCCCCATTCGTTTGTCCCTGTCTCTTTGCGCCTACCTGACTTGGTTAGTCTGTCGCTTCCCACAAGCCGGGTCTCCTCATCCATCCACTCTGTAAAACCATCAAAAGCCTACACCTTCGTCTCCTTGACTGTCCTATAATCCCTACAACAGGCTTTATGTTTTCCACCTCTGCCCTGCTCTGTTAGCACGTCCTTACTTATTAACCCCTTTTAATCAAATCGCTATCTAAGCGATAGCTGTTAACTCCCATAGATTGCCCGCCGGGGCTGTCTAGTTTTCGGTAAGCCCCACTGAAAATGAGAGACCCGCCCTTTATTTGTGGGTAGAGAGAGACTGTTAGACAAGTAAGTCCTTGAATAAAAAGTGTGATCTGGGATCTCTTACAGCCTGGAGGGGGCACAGCCTTGATCTTATATGTTCTTGTGGTAGATACAAGATAGAATGTGGGCTTGGGAGAAAGGCAGTTCTGTTTCTTGTGACTCATGGCTCTATATGGCCTCTGGCAAATTAACCTCTCTGAGCCTCAGCTTTCTTATCTGTAAGACAGGGAGAGTAACTGTCTCACACTATTGTTCTAAGGCCTCCCCAGTAAGATAATACATGGATGTAAAGGACCTACCATGGCTCCTGGCATGTAGTAAGCAGACAGCCTCAGCTCTCTTTGCACTGATGGATGTTGAAAGGATAGTGTGGACTCAAGACTCGGTGACAAGACTATGTCAAAACCCCAGTTACTAGGTAAAGGTGGTTGAGCATTGTTTAGTGCTCCATGGGCCTGGAGATGTTACATGAAATACAGATGCCAGCCACAGGGATTTACCAGCATACTTATGGGCCTGCTTGCACATTAATTAATTAATGACTTGGTATCGTCACTGTTATTCATAAGATTGATATTCCTGAGATCACAGGACCTTGCTCATAGTCAGTACTCTAGAAACATTGAACTGAATGTTGAGTGACCTAACAAACTTATACAAAGAGCCGTTGAAAAGAGTCTTCATGTAGGGCACCTGAGTGGCTCAGTCGGTTGAGTGTCTGACTTTGGTTCGGGTCATGAGATCACAAGTTCAAGCCCCACGTCAGGCTCACTGCTGTCAGCACAGAGTCTGCTTCAGATGCTCTGTCTGCCTCTCCCTGCCCCTCCCATGCTTGTGCTGTCTCAAAAATAAACATTAAAAACAAAAAAGTCTTAATGCCATATGGCATAGTGGAAAGAACCCTGGTTTTGCTGCAAATCCCACTTTTGCTACTTCAGGCCTCTGTTTCCTTGTTTATAAAATGGGAGTAATAATACGCATCTTACCAGATAGCGGTAAGGATATGATATATGGAAATCATTAGTTTTTAGCCCATAGGCACTTGAAAGTGGCAGCTATTATAATATGCATTATAAGACATATGTAATATATAGGTATAGAAACATTATGTAGATAAATTTTAAGAGGAAGCATTTACTAGAATTGCTTATCCATACCAAAAATATCACAGGACAAGAGAAAGTTATCAGTGTACAAAACCAACAGTAGAATGTGAAGGAGGTGATTGGAGTGACACAGAAGTTCAGGGGAAACTATATCCTTCATCCCACTGCAGCCACTTAGTGATGTAGATGTAAAGTAAGAGGCCTTGGTGATCCGTTTTGGGATCATTTTAGGGTTAGAAAGAAACGTAAACAAATTGGTTTGAAATACCAACCACTGGGCCCCTGGCATTACCCCGCAGGAACATATAGACTTAATTACCAAGCCTCTTTGCCAAGATAAAGAAGGGCCACTAGGAAGAAGTACTGTATTTCCCACTTAAGCACGAGCAGCAGGAGAATAGCTGCTCGTTTCCTAGGTGATGGATGATTGCAAAGAATACGGGCGTGGAAGGGGACTCCCCTCCCCCCCCCAAAAAAAACCCTCTGTTCATACTCCATCAATGGCATCCCCTCCGTCGTATTTACTTAGAGCATTCCAGTCATCTCCCCGCGGTCATTCTTACTGGTTAATGAGGACGAGGCACGCCTGGGGAACATTATGGCCTGGCCGCAAGACTATCTTCCTGAAGAATCTTCGTTTTAAGATAAATGGCCTTGGTGGTGAACTTTGTCTACCATCCACTGGGAAGAGTGATTCTTTTAGAAGGTAGTTTTAGTAGACAATGAGATTGAGGTGAACTGAACATATACTCCGAGGGAAATGGAAGAGGCGTGAGTTGCGATAATGTGTGACAGTGACTTTTCATACCTGAAGTTGGCACTGGGGCAGCTGACCGTGGAGATACTAAAATCGCCAGTAACGTGCATTCCAACACATCCGCCTGGACCCTGTCATGGGCTACTAAATACCAGTTTATTCTTAAAGAAGAGCTCATCTCTTTCCTCCCAACCTCCTCCCTAACCATTAATGGTGCTAACTGGTGTTTAAATAGACAGTTCAGGACCCTCATTCCAAGGACTCAGCCTTGCTTTGGAGATGTCATATCTCTTCATAAATCGTGGTGTGTGTGTTGCAAAATGAAAATTCCTCCTGATATTTCTAACATGTCAAGGTAATAGTTACGTTACCAGAAATGTTCCTTAATGACATGTTGATGCCTATGCTTACCAGAAATAAGGATTGAGCAACTGTGAATACGTAAAAGCGCAAGCATTGCACAAAAATGTTTGATACGATCTTCTGAATTTGAGTTTAATTCCTTTCTTTACTCGTGTGTGTGTGTGTGTGTGTGTGTGTATGTGTGTTTGAATGGGGATTATTTGTGAAGCTAGACAGAAAGTTGCGGCAACCAAAAAGCATATAAGGTTAAGATTTAAACCAGATCTGGGGCGCCTGGGTGGCGCAGTCGGTTAAGTGTCTGACTTCAGCCAGGTCACGATCTCGCGGTCCGTGAGTTCGAGCCCCGCGTCAGGCTCTGGGCTGATGGCTCGGAGCCTGGAGCCTGTTTCCCATTCTGTGTCTCCCTCTCTCTCTGCCCCTCCCCCATTCATGCTCTGTCTCTCTCTGTCCCAAAAATAAAAATAAAAAACGTTGAAAAAAAAAAAGATTTAAACCAGATCTTTCTATTTATTAAAGCAATATGCATTTAGACACAATGATGTGCCCTTAATATTTTTTCTGATTTTTTTTTTTTTTTAGTTACGTGGAAACCTTATGCTCTTATATGAATTAGCCTTATTCTCATTGATTTGTGGTAGTCAGTCCGTTATTCTTAACTTAGCACCTCACTCCCACAGGGGATGTGGCTAACTCAGGGCGCATCTAGGCTTCTCTGTTGCCCGGCCCTGCACTCTACCAAAAGAATGAGCTGGAATTCAACCCCCCACCCGACCCCCAAATCACCATAACAAGCAAGACCAGCACACTGGGAAGCCAGTGTAGTAGACTTCTAAACACTCCAGCCTTCTTGGAGTCCAGAATCTTTAGTGTCTATCAGGACAGGTCAGTGATGATTTTTTGTTTTTGTTTTTTGGTTACTACTTGTTTGTGTTATGGGTCCAAGCTTGGCAAGAAATGGGCTATAGTGGACCATCAGTACTGCATTACCAGTGACAACGGCATTGGCACAGCAAAATTTTGAAGTCCTCTCTCCTTGAGTGCCCCTCTGGGCTAGAACTTACGTGCTCTTCTCCGATTCTCCAGCCTTCTGCACTCACAGCTAAGTGTGTTGAGCGTGACTTTATTTTTGTTTAATGTTTTTTATTTATTTTTGAGACAGAGAGACAGAGCGTGAGCAGGGGAGGGGCAGAGAGAGAGAGGGAGACACAGAATCGGAAGCAGGTTCCAAGCTCTGAGCTGTCAGCCCAGAGCCCGACGCGGGGCTCGAACCCACAAACCGCAAGATCATGACCTGAACCGAAGTCGGACGCTCAACCGACTGAGCCACCCAGGCGCCCCGAGCGTGACTTTAAATGGGAGTCAGGGGAAGGAGCAAAAAGAATACAGTCAGCCCAACGGCATTCCTTCTCTTAACCCTACTCGCTGGGAAGCCAGATTTCTAGACAATCTCACAGAGGCCCAGATGGCCTCGGAATATATCTCATTTCCTTATAAAGATCACCTTGTCAATTACAGAAGATGTCCATTGACTGAATCAAAGCCTCTTATCGGCACCTTTTTTTCCCTCCCAAATCCTAAACTCAACCAAGGCAGACCCATTAGCAAGGTATATACTTGCACGCCTATCTTTTATTTTTAGTTTAAAATATACATAATTTCTGTGGATATGCATCCATGTTTCACACACCCAACCGTGGGACATATGGTCTGACAATGGGAAAGATATTTGAAACTGGGACTGTCTTAGAAAGTTCAGGAACACATGGTCACTCGAGACAGTCAACATGGGCTGTTCCAGAGATCAATCAACTGTTGAAGGCATTATCCCTTTTCCCTTATGTCAGCCCTTTGACAGGAAATTATCTAAGAGGTGCTTTTTTTTTAGAGTGAATTCAGACACATTTTTTCACAGAGAGTCATCAATAATATTTACTTATAAATAATTGGTTGGTTCTTTTCTCTTTCCTTGCAGAAACAGGCATCTCTAGAAATGAAGGAAACCCCTTTTTGAAATATGGACTTGTACTGAGAACACCTGGGAGCATTAAGCAGTGAGGGGTGTTGTATTTCAATTGTTCTTGTTTTAAACCTGGCAGGGTAGCTCTGTGCCTTATAGCCTGCAGTGTCTGCATCAATCCTCCTGCCTCCCTTATTAAGATCTTAATTACAGACGCAGCTTACTTCATTGCTGCAGGGAAAGAATTTAGTTTCTCTGAACTATGTCTGTTTTTTGGTGTGGCAGGTGTAATCATGATGAGATCATTTCTGGTTTGTTTTCTTTTCCCGGAGGAATCTTTTTTTTTTTTTTTTCTGGGAGGGAGGACTACAGTTCTTGAGACACAATTTCATGAGCTCATAATAATGCGGTGATAATAACTGTGCTTTGATTTTAGACAGAGCCTTTCTTCTGAAGAAATCAGAGCGCTTGGCGTATATGACTCCGTGACTTCTCATAATATCAAGAATATGTTCATTATCCCCATTTTGCAGGTGGGGAGACAGAAGCACAAAAGGTGTGATTTCCTTGCCATTGATCTTACAGTATGAGGCCTGAGACTAGATTCCTTCAGTTCAGTGAGTGTCCCTTCCTCTATCCAGGGCTCTCCATTCAGCACTGTTGACTTTTACAGCTCAATCATTTTTTTGTTATGGGAGACTGCCCTGTGCATTGCAGGATGTCTAACAGCATCTGGCCTCTACCCACTGGTTACCAGCCACACACACACATTGTGACAACCAAAAATGTCGCCAAACATTGCCAGATCCCCAAATCCCCCTAGTTAGGAATCACCAGTCTAATCTCCCCTACTCCCTTCTGCTTAAAAATAATTGCCCTACTGGTTTTATGTGACAGAAGCACAAAAAGACAGCCCTAGAACTGTTTGCCATAATTTTACCATGATTGGGGTTGTGCTTCATGTAAGAGGTCCTAAGCAAGAGGGAGCTTCCTCTTAAATTCGTAGCCCCAATCTGTTCATGAGAATACCATCAAATACTAAGAAGCACAGGGTCTCACTCGGGCCATATATAAAGCCATCAGACTGTCTCTAAGACAACGTTAGTTCTCTGAAGACTTCCTCTGCTGTGTGTGTGTGTGTGTGTGTGTGCACGCACACACACACACACGCATGTGTATATAATGCATATGTATAATTTTATGTTGACATATATATAATAATAAACATGCATTTAGCACTGAACCTTGAAGAAAGCTCTCTTATTCTAATAAACTGGTAAATAATACATACATGTAGGTGTTTGTCTGTATACCTAGCCGCTGAATAATTTCATTTAGAGGTGTTCTTCTGTTCCATTTGTTCCTGCCATCTTTCCTCTCTGTTCTAGCTGAGAAGCTACAGCATCTGAAGGTTCTTTCTGGAGACCTCTCTGCAGGTGCAATGCTGACAGCATATGGTTGTAGATACCCTTTCAGCCAAGTATACTGATCCATTTTTAAAAACTCTTTGAGGATCTCGCACGTGAAGTGGGATAATAGCATTCAGGCAGCTGACCTAGGTGAGGTGACATCTAAAAGATTTGAGAGGGGCATCCGAGTTGTCAGCTGGGTTCTAGCTGGGAGACAGACCAGAGCTGACAGAATGTGTACATATTTGTATTGGTGGGTTTAGATATCATACCTTGAGAGCTGCATCCCTTGGTGCCGGAAGATACGTGGGAATGTAAAAAATGGTAAGACCTTTCCCTTCTTTCAAATAATTTATTAGATGTGGTAGCTTTTGTGCTTTGACTTTTAAGAAATGATCCTGTTTGGGGAAATAAACAACTAATATAGTAGTGGTATTATAATAGTGGTAATATAGTGGACTGGCGTCTCCTACTCCTTTATAACTTAATTCTCATTTCACTTCCCCCCAAGTACCTGGATGTTGAACGGATTTGTCTAGACAGGCAGATAGATGTGATCTCGTGCCAACACTGTAATGTTGGCTGAAGTCCAGATGGTTGTTTTCTTGTTAATAAAACCTATGTTTTGGGTGAGTGGGTGTCAGGCCTTCATCATTATATGGCGCCTGTCAGATTTATCTAGGGACAGAACCCTGAAAAGAGTTTGCGCCTGCCCCATGTTTTTGATCCTTTGCCAATATACTATACTTAAATCTATCAAAACCAGGCAACCTGAGACAAATGCTTATAAATTCCAAGGCTTAATAGCAACAGTACTAAATTCTAAGATGGAGAAGGTTCTCGGGAAGCACATCCTGGTCCAGTGGAAAAAATCCTAGATTAAGAGGGGAACCAGATGCTAGTTCTGGCTCTGCTGCTAATATCATAGGTGACCCCCGGTGCTGTAAAACAAGATTCTAGAATGATCTCTAGAATCTTATTAGTCTAAAATTCTAGTCTAATTGGTTCTGGTCAAGCTATGGGTGACTTCTGGTTCTAAGACATAGAAGGTTCCCTTCCACCTTCTTTAAGACCCTCTGGAGTTGCTTTAAAAAAATCTCAAAGACCACAGAGGATGGAAAATTGAGCTCCTGGAGACACATGTATTATTTATGATCATCAGAGTTGTGAGGAAATGCTCTTTTCTCACTATTTTTCTCAAATAACTGTCAGGATTCAAATTCATCCTCCACAGTAGGCCAAGAAATAATAGAAGTTGACTATGAAGTTTCTCTCGCTCTCTCTCTCTCTCTCTCTCTCACACACACACACACACACACACACACGCATGCCTCCCTAACAACCCATTTGTAATTTTTCTTAGATGAAACAAAGGATTTGCTCCAGGCTTTTGTTGGCTTCGTGATAAACAAATCCTGTCCTATGGATGTTTCTCTCCTCTATCAACCTTAAATCAAGGGAAAATAGATAGCATTCATTCTAGTGCAGGGAAGGAAGAGAAACTAGCATCTGAAGAAACACTGATTTACAATCACAGCTATGCTGTCCCTATGATGTGACCAAATCTGGTCAGATGGAAAGTTCTTTCTGAGATCCAAATATCCAAATTGCCAAAGAAGCTCACATTTTCTCTCACCAATCATCGATTGGTATCACTCTGGTATGTGAGCCACCAAAATAATACGGGTTCTAAATGATGCCTCATCAAATGGGAATAGACCAATAATGGAAGGAAGAGACGTTAAGATTCCCAAATCTGGGTGCCTTGTGGTGACCACGCACAGGGTGCAGCCCCAAGGTGCCTGTCAGGGCTGCTGTATGTCAAAGAGTACCTTTGGGAGACAGGTATCTAATGTCAGATTTCTTCAAGCATCTTCCATTCAGAAATGCTTAAAAGAGAATGCTATGTGTAGAGTTCACAAGGCTAGAAAATCCAAGAAAATGTGAGGACTTGGGGCAGAGTAAATGACATGAATGTTCAGAAAGCTCAAGACACTCATGGAAGCTTTGTGACCACCATAGGGGTTTAGAAGCACTTTCCAGAAAATCAATATCATTGGATGAAATGTGGTCTTGGTGCCAGAGGGACCTTTGTGGCATATGTTCGTCACCCCACACCAGGTATCAGAAGCATAACTAGGGAAATTCTGCTGCTGCGTTGCCGTGGGTGGTTCAAATCCCATAACAAACACCATGTCAGACTGCAGTCGACACATATTGCTGAGAAATAAACCCCAGAAGTGATATGTATCATATCTTCTAATGCCTCAACTTGAAAGTCTTATGTCTGCTACGTTAATTAACAGCCTCCAGAGAATTCAACTCCAAACATTCAACAGTCCAGATCATCCAATGAAAAAAACCCAGGTGTAAACCAAGTATTCCAAGAATTGAAATCCAGACACTTGTAGATAGATATCCACGTTGGCTGACTATTACCTGCTTTGAGGAAATCCCACATTTCCCTATATCCCAAACGTGACGATGGGGCAAAGCCGAAGCAGTTTGATCGCCCTCAGCTGATTTTTGTCAGCAGGCACAAAAGCACATGAGCCTTTCTTTCTCTTCCCCAGTGTGTCCTGAGACTGACCGTGATGATGCTCATTCCTTAGCTACTTCCTTTAGGACTGATTTCCTTGACAATGACCATTTCCTTCTTTACTGTGTCTGTTTTTCAGAATCTGTCCAGTGTGTGTGTGTGTGTGTGTGTGTGTGTGTGTGTGTGTTCATGCACGCACACGAGCACGCATGCACCCTACCAGAGTCCAGGGCTAAAGCTTGGGAACTTGGGTACAGGAAAGGCATGTTGTTGAGCATGTGGCTGCCCCAAGGTCTTTGGCAGGAACTCCTACATGATAAATATAGAATGAAGTAAAAATAATAAGAGGAAGTTGGGCCATTGATGATGCTATCAGTCCTAGTGGGGTGACACATCAGCCATTGTGTCGCATTTCTCTTCAAAGAACAGCATGAACGGTCATGGAAATTATAAGTCACACCTCTCTGTATTTGGAATAGCAGATCATTTCCCTGGCAGTAGGAGTAATAAGCTTTCTTGACATTTTGATAGCAATGGAAAAAAAAAAAAAAGGCAGGGGAGAGTGGGGGATGGTGTAGAAGCTGTCACATGACCTAGAGCTCTCTGTGCCCAGTGACTAGCTAGTTGCCCAGTATTTTATTCCCACTCCTTAGACATAGTTTGGGAACCAGGAACAGCAGAACCCAACGTCCTGGCAAAGTATGAATGGTGTTCAGTCACCTGCTGCCAGATGGAGGTCGCTGCACTGAAGGAAGAAAAAGCTCTTCCAGAGATGACTGTATTTAATCATTTAATGGTCAGTTCCTCCTGGCCTTCCTGTTTGCTCAGTGGTTGTGGACACTAGATTCAAGCTCTCTGTCTACGTCATTATCCTGTTTAATAGGGAGGGGCAGGCACTATCCTTCTTGCCATCTCCCACGTTCTCTGGCTGTGACGTCTGGACATGCTATTTATCTTTCAGGCTTCGTTAGTTCATCTTCCCAAGTCCGTATAAAATTTTAACCAAATATCCTCCTCAGTTCTCTAGAAAACAATTTCACCCAGGAGAACCAGGAATACAGAGTCCGGAGCCCATTTTAGGTTAGCGAACATTTAATGATGTGCATTTTGCTTCAGACACTGGAATGAAGCTCTGGAAATGCTAAAAAAAAAAAAAAAAAAAAAAAATAGGGCAGCCTCTCTGAACTTAAGGAGTTGACAATCGTGAATGAGATAATACAAGTCATACTGTAAGAAATACTATTACGGAGAACTGGAAAGGGAAACAACTGGATAGGTTTGGAAAGACAACTCCTCTGGGTACATGGAGGATGGATTTTGAGGGGGAAGAGGGTGAATGGAGGAGAACCAATTGGGAAGCAGTTGTGTACTCCCAATAAAAGGCTGTTGAGGGGCCTGAACTAGGAGAGGCAGTGAGGCGAAAGGCAGGGTAGAAGCTGGTTGGGTTCCAGATTGTGAAGAGACTCAGCAAACCTCTGAGGCTTCTTCCTACCTTGGGCAGCTGTGTCTGTGCTGTTAACTAAGAGAGATAAAGCAGGAGAAAGGGGTTTTTGCACCTGTTGCGTTAGAGGTGAAGATACCCATTAGCCGGTTGGAAATACGGAAATGGAGTGCAGAAGAACTATCTAGGCTGGAGCTATGGATCTGTTATCTGTGTGTTCAGATGCCATTGGTCTGGATGAGATTCTCCGTAGAGAGCGAGCATGTAAAGAAGAGCAAAGAACACAGGGGGGATCCCTTTGCAACATGATTAGCCTGTGAAGAACATGGAAGATGAGTGGTCATGAGAACAACAGTGGAGAAGAAACCAGGAAGTGAAGTTCATGGAAATCATGAAGGCATGGAAGCCAAAAGAGAGTTTCAAGAAGGATTGGGGTGGGGGTCAGTGCTAGAGGCTGTTACAATTAGGGTTCCCTCAAATGGGATTTATAACTCTCAATGCTGATTTCTAATCCTAATGAGAACCACAGTTTTGGTAGCATGCGCATATGACTTTGTTAAATACTGTCCCAATTCTGGAGCTGGAGACAAGAGACCTAAATTCTTGCCCCACCTCTATGACCTTCTTGCCAGGTGTCTTGGCAAATCATTAACTCCTCAAACCTCATTTCTCTCATTTGTAAGGTGAAGGAGCTGGAGTGTAATCTTTTGAAGTTCCTCTGGCTTTCAACTTCAGTGCCCCAACTGCTCTGGCACTTTGCCAAGCCCTAGCTGCATTTCTAACTGCCACCCTGCGGAGGCTAACCATCCAACGGGCTATAGAATGACATAGCTCTCTTATCTCTCCTGGGTTTGTTTCTGTGTTGACCTTTCCTGCCTGGGAGATAAATATCCTGGGGCGGGTGGGAGAAAGAGGAGATCTTCAATAGACAAACTGCTTCTTCTGGGTTTTTCTAAGATATTCAGATAATCACTCTTCTGACTTTGTGGCCTTAAGGAATCACACCTCCCACACGGAAGGAGGCGGTCTGTCCACCTTCTCCTAGGCAGAGGAATTAACTCTTGATCTGCCATCAACTCTGTGCACTTTTGCATGAGATGGTTTGTGTTCTGGATGACGTTCATTTTGCTGTTATCTTCTCGAATGAACTCTTGACCCCAAAATGCCAAGTATTTTCAAAAGCCAAGCTCCTCACCCATTTCCCCCCCACTCTCTGATGGATTGTACCCTGTTGGAATCTAAAGAGATGTAGCCATAATTCATTCAGTAATAATAATCAGGGTAGTAGTAATAATAATAACATTTTGTCTCGGTCTCTTGAGGGCAACCAATAGTTTCATTATTGCTATTTACAGGCAAATGTTCCACAAGAGGCTGCAAGTGTCCACAATTCATTATTAATTCAGAGAAATACTGACAGATACAGTTCTCCTGATATATAACTGAACAAGAGAAAGATCGGCTATGTATAAATATATATATAATAGCATCATTAGAGCAGAACTCAACCCTTGATGACAGGAGGCCAAGTGGGGAGAGAGGCCAAGACCAAAGTGCCACCCAGCAAATTAAATAAGTTGTCATAACGGCTTCCTAAGTCTCCAGCGGTGTTAAGGTATTTGACTTGGGTTCACTTCTTTAATCCTCATAGCAAACCGGTGAGATGGGTAGTGTTACCCTCACTCTCATTTTATAGATGAGGAAGTTAGGGCACAAAGGGAAATGATCTATTTATTCTATAGACATGACAAGAATTGTCATCTTCAGAACTCACTATACGATGGAATTGAGCCCAGTTCGGAGGACAGCGTGTAGTTGAGCTAAGGCGGCTTAAGAGTTCTGGAAAGAGAATTGAGCCAAGAGACCATAGTTCCATTCCCATCTCTGACACCAATATTGTGGCTTTGGGCAAATGATAAACTGGCCTCCCAGACCTGTTTTTTTATCTATAAAACAGGGACACTGGGTTCAGGTCATTGCTAAAGGTCTCTGGAACTGTATGTAACCTTCTGTATGGGAGAGTGCTGGGTGTAGACACTGATTCTCTCTCTATAGCTTGTATAGAGATTAAGCAACTCACTCCTGTTCAGCCAAGGCTGAGAATATCTGTGTGTGAGATGTCAGGCTAGCACTGGGGTGCATGCCATCAATGGTCATGCCAAGCTTTCTTCCTAAATCCTCATCTGTGTGGGCAGCAGGAGGCCTGCTGGGGAATCACGGACAAAGAGTCAGGAGAACTCACCCATGGTGCCTCCGTTGGCGAAGACAACAGTCTCTGAAAGTTGCCCCAGAGAAACTGTTCTTGAGACACATCTGAAACATTAGCATGGTGCTTACCAGGTGGTGGGAAAGTCACTGGGATAAGAGACAAAGAACATCCAGAACGGCTCTCACACGGGGATTTCTATCTGCTTCTAATCAAGCACGGTCCAGTGCTCCACTTCAGTGCTTCATGGAGTCCCATGGCAGTGACCCAGCTCCACATGCCTTGAGCTTATTTATGCTGATTAGGTCTGTAGTCCTTTGCCTTTCTACAGAATACAGTAGAGACAGTTTTCTGTTTCTCTTCTTTCCCTTCTTTGTAGCCGCTAGAATCATACAGCTATCTACCCTCAGCTCCCACAGAACTGGTCCTACCTCTATCACTTCTGATTTCATCTTGGGGCTTTCGTACCAGCCATCCCCAATCATTGCATGGTCCCCAGAGCAAGGGACAGAGATGAGAGCGCTCGGCTCTCTCCCTACCCTAAAATCACCATATAACTCTGGTGGAGTGATCTCCTTCAGATTATTTTGGTACAAAAAGGACCAGAATCTTATCATCCGTAACTCTATGACTTTTCTTCTAAGTTACAGAACACCCAAAGATGGAAGAAGAGAAACAGAGATTTGGGGATTATGACACATCCTTAAATGGTTCCTCAAGCCAGGATAAAATGCTGCATGATTCTATCTCTATGTATGTGGACTTCTAATTGTTAGAAAAAATCCCAAAGTTTCCTAGCGTATAAATTCTAAGTAAAACCTTCACCTAGAACACAACCCCCCCCCCAGTTTCCCTTGAGCTTCCCTGACCACTCACCTGTCCACACCACAGACTTCTTGGATCTCAAAACTGATCCAAGAACAAGAACTTCAACCTTCTTCTTTTTTCTTTTTAATGTTTATTTATTTTTGAGAGTGGGAGAGGGCCAGAGAGAGAGGGGGACAGAAGCTCTGTGCTGACAGCAGCAAGCGCAATGTGGGGCTCAAACCCACAAACCATGAGATCATGACCTGAGCCAAAGTCGGACGCTTAGCCAACTGAGCCACCCAGGCGCCCCTGCAACCTTATTCTTAAAAAGCATCATCAAGCTTCCTGGGTATGGCTTGATCTCCTTTTCTTAGGTTAAATAGTTGCACTAAGAGGATTAACAGCAAGAGTAGGACCCCTTCCCAGGTACTGACCAGAGGGGAGGTGCCTTACATAACGCAGCCCCCCTGCCCCCAGAGGAGAGGACCAGCATACAGCACAAGCCTGTGGTTATGAGGCATAGTACAGGGGGAGATGATTAATGTATGTCAGTTCTAAAGGAATGAAAAGCACGAGGCTGAAAGATCAAGTCCATGTTTCTAGAGAAGCAAACAGGGGGCAGAAATCCAAACAACAACTGCCAAAAATTCCACGAATATGTAAAGTCCCAAACATGATCCGCCCGATAGGCTGTCCCTCCTCCCACAAAGGATCACCACTGCAGTGACTCAAGTGCATCCAGACACTTTAGGGAAGCACCAGAGAGATCACTTTTAGTTTTCCAAGTGCTCGCAATGAATTTATAGCATCCCGACTCCTCTCTGTGCTGGGAAGGAGCAGGCATGTGGCGATGGCTGCCATCAGTACTGCGAAACATTACTGACGCCAAGAAATGAAATCTTCGGAGCCTTTGAAAGGCTTCCAAGAATGTCAGCACGTACTGCCTGCCCGCTCTCTGCTGAATGCCTACTTTGGCTGTCTGCTTAGTACTGAATGTGCCAGACAGGCCTTCTTACAAAGGGAGAGAGTGTTTTGGGCCCATGAAAGGGGAAGGCACAGCGTTTCTGTTGTGAATGGCGAGATTCAAGAAGTAGGGGAAAAAGTGGCAGTGTGAGGAGAGGCCTTCAGGAAAGGTACAAATAAAAGACCAAAAAAGAAAAGGGATGGCATCCACCTACATGTGGCAAATTCTGCCATCGCTCCCTGCCGTCAAACATAGAGATGGAGACTACTGTCACGCCATGCACCAGGCTCGATTTCCATGGGGGGGGGGAAGAAACCCCAAAAACGCTTGCTTGTAGATTCTCCCGGTATCCAAGGACTTCTTGATCAACTGAGAGTAAGAATTTTTAAGCGCTGGCAAGGCATATATAACTGTACGTTTGTTTCCATTTTCACACCAAATAGAAATGGCACTCGTACTGCTTGTTATTTGGGCTTTTCTTTGACTCTTTCTGCCTCCAATATAGGAAGGGAAAAAAATGAGAAGCGTCCGCTGTAGCACTTGGAATATTTTATTCTGCAAGCTGGCTTTAAGAAAGGAAGAAAAATGTTTTGTGTAGTGAACTCTTTAACGGCGCTGCCCATAATTCCTTGGCACAGCAGCTACCGCTAGAGGAAAGAACTCTTGTGGTGTTCTGGGCTTTTCCGAGGAGGCAGTCTGATGTCATTGGTGGCAGACGCAGTACGTATGTATCTGTCTTTTGTCTGCACCATCTGTTCTTCTCCTTACAGACTATTGTTCACGTTCATTCTTCTCTCCTTTCCAGGAAGTGTGCCTCTCCATAAAAGCGTGGGATTTAGGTGTGAAAAAGGACCGAGCTAGAATTCTAACACGATGTCCATCTGTTCTCTTCTTCTAGAATCTCATGGCAAGGGCCTTATATGACAACGTCCCGGAGTGTGCCGAGGAGCTGGCCTTCCGCAAGGGAGATATTCTGACTGTCATAGAACAGAACACAGGAGGACTGGAAGGGTGGTGGCTCTGCTCCTTACATGGTCGACAAGGCATTGTCCCCGGCAACCGGGTGAAGCTTCTGATTGGCCCCATTCAGGAGACCCCCTCCAGTCAGGACCAGCCTACTTCTGGACTCACGCACCAGACCTTTGGCCAACAGAAGCTCTATCAAGCGCCAAACCCACATGGCGGCCCTCGAGACACAATCTACCAAGTGCCACCTTCCTACCAACATCAGGGGATTTACCAAGTCCCCACTAGCCACGGTACCCAGGAACAAGATGTGTATCAATTACCGTCATCCGTGCAGAGAAGCATTGGGGGGGCTAACGGCCCCCACTTAAGCAAAAAGGTGAGTGAGCAACCAACTGGATTTTTCTTCCTATTTATTTATGTCTCCATTGCACTCAGAGAAATTGAAATGTTCCCAAAACAAGAACTTGAAACTGCCAAAAAGGAAGTATGTCTTCCAAAGAGTAAGTAGACCTAAATGCCTGATCTCGGGCACCAGCTCTGCACCATTTTCCATTCATTGGTCAGCTAAACTTTGTTCCTGTGTCGTGATAAGTTCATGTGTCATTCCAGATCATACTGGATCATTCAGTTGTTTCTGTCTTTCCGATAGATCTGCTTTTATACTTAAGCTCTGCACTCAAATTGTTTCCAGTCTTTTCTGTTTCTTCCTTGAGTGGTACAAGCCACCAAATTTTGTACAAGTACAACGATGCAGAAAGGACTCTCCTTTCACCAAAAGCTGAATCATGACCCTGTTGGCTTGGCTGCACAAAGAACCCACCAGAGGTAAAGGGAGCAAAGGAGCTGGAAGTAGATCATACCCACCTACTTGTCCCACAGAGTTGTTAACTTCCAGATTGACCCATTTAAAACACAGAAATGCTAGTGAATTTAGAAAAGAGACATCCTCTTGTCCTTCAAGTAATTCCTATGATAATGCTTGAGCCAGTGGGTAAAAACAGGAGAGCTAGAATTTTTAGGAAAGCATCATGTTAAAAAAAAAAAAAAAGGAGGGGCGCCTGGGTGGCGCAGTCGGTTAAGCGTCCGACTTCAGCCAGGTCACGATCTCGCGGTCCGTGAGTTCGAGCCCCGCGTCAGGCTCTGGGCTGATGGCTCAGAGCCTGGAGCCTGTTTCCGATTCTGTGTCTCCCTCTCTCTCTGCCCCTCCCCCGTTCATGCTCTGTCTCTCTCTGTCCCAAAAATAAATAAACGTTGAAAAAAAAAATTAAAAAAAAAAAAAGGAAGGAAGGAAGGACCTCTTCAGCACTCTGTATAATTCAAAATGCCACAATAATTTGAGATAAATAGAAATTTGTTAACCGAATTAATTTTAAGTATTTAGCATGTGTGTGCGTGTGTGTGTGTGTGTGTGTGTGTGTGTATTTAAGATTTTATTTTTTTAAGTAATCTTTATACCCAATGTGGGTCTTGAACTCACAACCCCGAGATCAAGAGTCACTTGCTCCTTTCATTTAGTATATTTTTGATGCTTGTGATACATTGATGAATTAAAAAGTGAGCAAAGCCTTCATGATGCTTAAAAGCCTTCATGATGCTTACATTGTAGAGCCCAAATTAAAAAACAAAACACACAAACAAACAAAAAAACTGTAATGTCAGGTGGAAATACACATGGGAAAGAAAATAATGTTGGTGAACTATGGGGGTGATAGCCAATACCAAGGCCACGCCTATGTAAACAGTACAACGGAGGCTTTTCTCTTTCTTTTACTGGCAAATTCCAAGGGTCTACAATGGGTCCTTTGAGGTTTGGTATTAAGAATGGACTGATTTAATGGAATAAGAAATAAGGGAAGACGCAGTTAGATAGCAGAACGAGCTCGCTGGCTCCAAGAACACTACGTATACATGTCCCCTGCCTCAAGAAAATCTAATACAAAGAATTTTAAAACCCATGTAAATTATGGAATGTCTATTTGCATGATAATGGAATGCTCTGTTGGACAAAAAAGGGGGGGAGAATCACTGTTGGATTCCATAAATAACAAAGCCAAGAGTGTATTTCCAAATCACCTTTTATACAAAAGGAATGTATTACAAAACACTGCTCAGGAAGGGCGTCTGGGTGGCTCAGTCAGTTAAGTGGCGGAGCTCAGGTCATGATCTCACAGTTCATGAGTTTGAGCCCCGTGTCAGACGCTGCTGATGGCTCGGAGCCTGGAGCCTGCTTCAGATTCTCTGTCTCCCTCTCTCTCTGCCCCTCCCCCCACTCGTGCTCTGTCTCTCTCTCTCTCTCTGTCTCTCTCAAAAAAATGAATAAACAGTAAAAAAAAAATTAAAACAAAAACACTGCTCAAGAGCACCTGTGTTGCATAAGCCGAGTAGCTGTATATTAGGAGAAATTCCTCAAGAAGTGGGCACTTGTCTTTTCCAAGACAATGATCGTTGTCTGGAGGCATGGCGACTTCACCATGACCTTTCAAAATCCTTCTTACCCCAGGAGCTTTAGATTCAAAGGGAAAGCCAAACCAAGCCTCTAGCTCCAGAGGGAAAAACAGAACAGTTGAAAGGTGTAACTCTAAATAAATAGCTTCTCTCATTCTTAT
The DNA here is from genome assembly GCF_028749965.1 of Puma concolor. Taxonomy (NCBI): domain Eukaryota; kingdom Metazoa; phylum Chordata; class Mammalia; order Carnivora; family Felidae; genus Puma; species Puma concolor. The sequence goes on from NC_141671.1 coordinate 17,831,049, forward strand.
TCCTGGTTGTTTGCACCTTAAAAATAGCTCTCCCTCATCTGAGCTAGCTTGAGGCGGACAAGGGAGGCCGAAACAGGAAATGCTTGGCTGAAAGGTGGTGGGGTCTAAACTTTCATCACAGTTTATTTTGGCAGGAAGGTGACATGTTTTCCTTTTTTAGACTCAACCTTTTTTAGCTCCAAGTCTGAAAAGTCCTTCAGACCTCTTCCCATTTTATTTGCTGTAACTGCACTGCTGACCTGCTCCCTGGCCCTGCATCCTTTTAAAGGGGAGACACTTTGACCACGCCTTCCCTTGGATTGATGCTGGGGTGTGCGCTTGAGCTCAGAGTTTTGTTTGCTTAATTCCAAAATCCGTGGGACATTTTATGTTTAGCAAGAAGTAGGCGATTCCGGTAGGAGGAAGCCAGCTTCTGAATTGGACCTCTGCCAGTTCATATAGGGGGTGCAAGCAGACGGGGGGTGGGGAGACCTTACCAGAACTGGGGAGTAGACAATGCAGTGCTAAGCTTCGAGCAGTGGGGGTCTGAAGTGGTAACGTGGCCACGCAGAGGCACTGGTCCTGGCTTCTCCCTGCCAAACACCACGTGTTCTACAGAATATCCTGGCCTCACCCTGAAAGTCATTTTAGTGCCTCTGGTTCCCTACACTGCCTGCCTCCATCCTATCCACTGGGCCACTGGCGTGAACCCCCATGGGCTTGGGGAGGAAGAACCTCTTCCTTCCTTTCCTCTCCTTCTCTTCCTTCCTTCCTTCCTCTCCTCTCTCCCTCCCTCCCCCTTCCTTCTCTCTCTTGCTCGCTGTCGCTCCTGCTGTTTCTCTCTCCCTTTCTTTCCCTTCCTTCCTCCCTTCCTCCCTTCCTTCCTTCCTTCCTCCCTTCCTTCCTTCCATCCTTCCATCCTTCCTTCTTCCCTCCTGGTGGAGATGGCTTGGCTGCTCTAAAAAGATAATTTTAACCTTCTAGGCAATAATAGCTGCTTGAAAAACCTCTGTCAACATCCACCTCTCTGTAGGAATCTTATCAGTGGGTGAGAATCACAGTACTGACTGAAGCCAAGGCCCCAGGAGTTAATCCGAGTACAGCAAGAATCAGGAAGGCTTCTTGGGTTTTGTTTTTGTTTTGTCTTTGTTTTGAGTTCTCCTCGTAGCTGACTCGCTACAAGTTTTCTCTTTACTTTCCCATCTTTTAAAGGGTGGTGAGCCTAGCACTAGACGTTTCTGGTAGTTTAAGCTATGGTCCCTAAAAGCTGTTCCAGAAGAAAAAGAGGAGGGCAGTGGAGCTTATTCTAAACCACTAAAGGGAGCTTTTGGGGAACATAAGAATCATCTGGAGAGGTAGGGAAGGTGAGTTGAAATGCAGATTTCCAGGCCGTCCTCACCAGAGATTCTATTCCTGGGGCCTGGGATCTGCCCTGGGGTGAGCTCCTCCACTAGTTCTGAGAGAGGGGATCCAGGACTGCATTTTGAGAAACTCTGTGAAGTGACCATGAGGGCGGTTGGCTGTGTTCCCATCTGATTGTGATGCGGGACTTTCCATAGTTAAAGATTCCCTTGATGTTGCTACAGAATATGGGCTTCAGGAGTTTTATCCACTAATGAATCATTTGAGAGGAAAGACAAAATTCTGCCTTCTATCACTTCAACTTTGCTCTTTGGCAACCTGCAGCCTCCACGCACCTAAGAAACCTCTCTCTACCCATCCCAACGATGTTACGTGACATGCACCACTTACTACATCAGGGGTTAGAAAAAGAAGGATGATGATATAATCCCCACCCTTTTACGAAACAAGACAGCATCCGTGTTGTGCCAAGAGCGTGGTCTTTGGCGTTAGACTGACCCCTGGCTCTCTTCCTTCATAGTTGTCCATCCCTTGGCAAGTTACTCAACTTCTCCAGGCTTTCGTTTCTCCATCTGTGAAATGGGAACAATCACAGCTGCCTCACAGAGTTCTTGTGAGAATTGAATACAACAGTCTACAGAAAGGATCTGGCCCGGAGCTGAACATAGCAGGGGGCTTAAAAAAATCAGTTCCTCTTCCTTGTTTGTCTTTCCTTTTCTCAGACTTTGTTTCGAAGGGCCTCAGCCCTGTTTGTGGTTCTGAACGTACATCAGATAGGCACGTACTTTATTGCTAGCACATCTGCTGTTCCTTTGAGCGCATGGCTCTCTCTTTGGTTCTACAAGAATTTTGCACAGAGTAGAAAAGAACGCTTAAAGTTATCTGGAAACCATATACACTGACACCTTTCTTAATTTCATTGGCCTTTTCCACTCTGCGTTTGTGTGCAGTGCCGTTTTATCCATGAGGCATTACGGGCAGAATGCCCAGGGCCTGCAAGAATGTTTGAGAGCCCAGATTAAAAAAAAAAAAAAAAAATTGACTCCCAAGTATGACACACAAAGACTGCAAAGTGTAAATCAATAAACATTTACACAAATGTGCAGAAAGCCACTTAAGGTCAACCTCATTAATTGTTACATTTACGGCTCATAGCTATTTTATTATATTTGAAAACAATTTGTAGGTTAGATTCTTCTTGCTTTGCGAAGGTTTCTAAATATGCCCCGTGATTGCCAAGAACTCACAGGCAATTTTAAATTAAATGAGTTACTCATAGTCCAATCATTTGGAAAGCTAAACTGTGTGTATTTTTTAATGTTCTCAATTTTTTACAAGTGACAGTTCTACTTAATAAGGGACTACGGTTGGGAGTGGAGCCCCCACACGTCTAAAAGCCTCTAAAATAGCCTCGTTTTTCTGCTTCACAGATCAGTTAAATTGCCATCTGAGTTGGTCCATTCTGTGCCTTGATCGGAATCGAGAACTATGCGTGTTTCTGATTACTTTCTGGACATGTCGCTTTTATTCCCAACTGATGGAATTAGGTCTGTTTTGCATCCTTCTGAAGATCAGTTTTGAGCTAAATTATAAGCTCCATAAAGGCAGGCAGGGTTCAAGGCTGCCATTTACCTATGTCATTGACATATACAGCATTTACTGCTGTAGGCTGAGCTCATAGCCAAGTGTCAGCACACAGCTAACAGCCACTGAACGAATGAACAAGGCGGAAGCAAGAAACTAAGTGTCTAATTTGAGTTGACTTTTCAGTAAACTGAAAAGCGGTTCCAATCTTATCACCCATCGGACTATCACGCACTGTTCAAGTCTTATCACCCAGCTCATTACCATCTGTGGTGATTATGTGTCAGATTCCATATGGTAGTTTTCCCCCTAGAAGTGTCTTGGAGAATGCCACCGTCTCTCTTCTGGAATTATAACCATCTATACACAACAAGTGAGCATTCAAAGCATGAATGATGTGAAGTTCAGCTTGTCTGAGAGCCTAGCTTTTACACATTTTGCCCAGCGGAGACAAGATTAGTTAACGCTTCTGTCCTCACCTAAAGAGGAGAACTACACTTTTTTTTCACTGAGGAGTAGAGCTGCCTTTGCATAATTCTGTTACTTACTGAGAACGCCTTCCCTCCTCTATTCTATCTGTAAACTCCTGTTCATCCTTTAAAGCCCATTTCAATGTTCATCTCCTCTTACGGAGCGTCCTCTCTGCACCCCAGCAGTTTTCTCCCTCCTCTGTGGTCCCCAGAATATGTTGTACTTTTTTCACTTAATCTCAAGGGAGCTCATGGGTTCATCAAAACACTAATGGCCTGCCATCACAATGTGTATGACGGGCTAGGCTGGAGCTAGTGATGCATTGGTGGTAGCACTCAGAAAACTCAAGTAGGGCGCCTGGGTGACTCAGTCGGTTAAATGTCCGACTTAGGCTCAGGTCATGATCTCGCAGTTCATGGGTTTGAGCCCCGCGTCCGGCTCTGTGCTGACAGCTCAGAGCCTGGAGCCTGCTTCGGATTCTGTGTCTCCCTCTCTCTTCTGCCCCTCCCCTGCTCACACACTCTGTCTCTGTCTCTGTCTCTGTCTCTCTCTCTCTCTCAAAAATAAATAAACATTAAAAAAATTAAAGAAAACTCAAGTAACATTAAGGTTTATCTAGACCCCATTACATCATCTCTAAAAACCATTTCTTACCTTCCAAAATGGGACATGGCTGAATGTTGGCAGGAGATGATGAAAAGATTTTAGCCAGGTCTTCCGGGTCCATTCCTGAAAGGTAACATAAGAACCAGAAATAGATTCACTCCAATATTTGTACCTTCTTAGACACTGAGTCATCATGAATTACACACACACACACACACACACACACACACACACACACTCTCTAACCCAAAGCCATTGGTTAGGGAACCGAGGATTTCCCATATTGGGATTTGAAGCATTGTGAAATCTCGTTGCTCACGGCAACACTCCGTTACCAGCCAACTAACTCCTATATATTAGCAGTATGATTTGTCTACCAACAAGTAAAAATAGACTTAGAGGAAATGAAATCTCCCCAGGAAGATAAACTCTGACTTCACCTCACTTTCCTTTGTTGCCTTCTTGTACACACACACACACACACACACACACCCTGAAAAACAGCAGGGAGAATCAGAGTTTGACAGGGCACTAGGTACATCTGGTTTCTTCATTTATAAACTCAATGAAGTATGACTGTGTTTCAGAATTGTGCATCGCTATATAAAGATAATCCAAATTTAAACGATTTTCCCCCTCAATACATGGCTCCGGGGGCTGTGTGGAGGAGTGAACGTTCATCTAAAATCCCTACCTACAAAGGTCAAGATGAATTTTAAATCTTACACAGAACTGGAGGTCCTTGAGCACTTAGGGGCAGGACTTCATGAGCTTACTTTGAAAATGAGAAGTCTCTCCTCCCAGCCGAGCCACCCACGCCAGGGGATTGAGCAAACTGTAACACCTCCCTGAAAATGTACAAAGGTCTTTTTTTTTGTTTGTTTGGTCAATGCCAAGGCCTTCTAACTCAGTTGCAGCTTGTCACAAAGCTTAGAGATAGTATATATTTCTATGAATGCATTAGTAACTTCTTATGAACCCACACCAAAGCAAACAAAGGTAATTTTCCTTCCTTTTTCAATGATTTCATGCTATGTGAATGTGCTTATCACAGTGAATAGGTCAGATATTGTGTGTGGTATGATGTCTGGCTGAGTGGATAATGCTGTATTTGTGAGGGAGAGGAAAGAATGCATTTGTTTATTTGATTTGATGATAAAACCGAGACTTAATATTGGTTGAACGCATCTTTAAAAGCAGGCTTATGGGGCGCCTGGGTGGCGCAGTCGGTTAGGCGTCCGACTTCAGCCAGGTCACGATCTCGCGGTCCGTGAGTTCGAGCCCCGCGTCGGGCTCTGGGCTGATGGCTCAGAGCCTGGAGCCTGCTTCCGATTCTGTGTCTCCCTCTCTCTCTGCCCCTCCCCCGTTCATGCTCTGTCTCTCTCTGTCCCAAAAATAAATAAACGTTGAAAAAAAAAATTAAAAAAAAAATAAAATAAAATAAAAGCAGGCTTATGTTGGGGTGCCTCGGTGGCTCAGTCAGTTAAGCGTCCCACTCTTGGTTTCAGCTCAGGTCATGATCTCATAGTTCGCGAGATCAAGCCCCGTGTCAGGCTCTGTACAGATAGGAACTTGCTTGGGATTCTCTCTCTCTCTCTCTCTCTCTCCCTCTCTCTCTGCCCCTTCCCTGCTCTCTCTCTCTCTCTCAAAATAAATAAATAAACTTAAAAAATAACATCCTTGTGTGGGTGCCTTGTGGAAAAAGCTAGATGCCATCAGAAGTACACTTGCTTCTCAAGAGTGCCACCCACCCAGTTGTCAAGGGACACTTCTAGAGAGGTATGCTGCTCCTGTTGAAGGAGTCAGGGTGTGACTCACTTAGGACAATGTGTCTCCTCTAAAGGTTCTATGTAACTCCAGTAATATCTGTAGAGTACCAAGGAATCCTCTGTTTAAAGGGACTCCAGAGAAGGTCCATTCTTGAAGCAAAGAATCTTTGGCAATGCCATAATCACATCTGATTTATTGGAGTAAATTTTATTTGGTTTTCTTAAAGCAGAGTGTGCTTAAACCAATTATTTATCAGAATAGCTATTTATTTTCAAATGCACCACCAACTGACTGCATGGCCTTTAGCATGCTATCAAGTGGCTCATTTTTCAAGGTGGTTGTAGAACTAAAGTGCGGGTAACCCAAAAGTGCCCTGGAGCCCTGGCTCCATGTTAGGGACCTTATATCCATAATCTCATCTGATCTTCTCAATAGCCTCATAAGATGTTCATTATGACCTCATTTTACAGGGGAGGAATCTGAAGTCTGAGAGGTTAGTTAACTTGTTGAAGAACGTCCCTCTAGTAAGAGGCAGCATTGATATTTGAACTCACATCTGTCCAGCTAATGGTTAATGTTGCCCAGCCCTAAAATAGGAAGGCATGTTTAGGACACTTTATCAGCAGTTCCACCTCATCAGAATCCTGGGTGCTAAACAGCATCCATTGGGCCAGGAAGAATGAAAGGCACTTCGGAAGGCTCCCATCCCAGATCTGGAGAGTAGCCTCCGTGCTGAGGGAATGTGGGTTTAGGAAGGTGGGAAATTCCCACCACCCAGGTATAGTGGTCAGTTTCATGGCAGGCTGATCCAGAAGTCCTGAGCAGATGATTAAGGGGATGTAAAGACCGTGGTACCACCGAGAACATTGCTGTGCTGGCTTTCTCTCTCATTGGAAATACCACCTTGTCACATGACTTCAAATTGGTCCAAATGGAGGACTTCATGTAACCAGACACAATTGTCCCCATTTATCCACTGTTTTGCTCTCACGATTTCTGTTACCCATGGTCAATCACAGTCCAGAAGTAAATGATCCTCCTTGTCACGTACTGACATTCCCCTCACCTGACATCTCTTCACGTAGGCATTTTATCATCTCACGTCATTCTCAGAAGGGTGCGTACAGTACAATAGGAATATTCTGAGAGAAGGAGACCACACTCACATAACTTTTATTATAGCATATCATTATAATTGTTCTATTTTGTTATTGTTGTTGTTAATCTCTGACTATGCCAAATTGATAAATTAAACTTTATCATAGATATGTATGTACAGGAAAAACATAGTATATATATAGGGCTCGGTACTAACCATGGTTTCAGGCACCCACTGGTACTGGGGGGGGGGAGGTCTTGGAACACATTCACAAGGGATGAGGGGAGACTGCTGTATAGTTAAATCTCCCAGAATGGTCTTTCCAGGGAAAGGGGACCCCCCAAAATTTAAGATACCCAGATTTCAAGTTTTGCTTCTCAAGCAAGGAAGTGAGTTTCTTTGTGAAATTGGGAAAGTACTAAATTCCTAGTAAATTTCTAATCTGTCTTGCTAATGTAAGCAACAGGAACACTGAGAAAAGCAGTATGTGCCCAGCCAACCAGGTTCTCATTTACTTTGCTGTCATTAACCGTCTGAATAACCTCTCTGAACTTCAGTTCCCTGAACTGTGAAATGGGGAGTAGGGTTGAATTGTCTCTAATGGTTTTTGCTAAAATTTTATGATCCAGATACCCTTATCTGATTCTTTCCCAGAGTCACTTGAAAAGTTTAATAAAATGACTTGACCTCAAGATTCTTTAAAACACAACACAAAACAACAACAAAAACAAGACACGCAGGCACTGATACAAATTTCGAGCTGACTCCCTACGTTTTGGCCAATCTTTTTACTCTTCCTGTAGGAGGCAGTCCACCTTCCCATCTAGAAATCACAGTCACCTCTAGAAGATTGAGCTGTGGCGATAGAAGGCAGGGAACAGGTGGAACACAGGAGGGAGGGTCGGGGTATGCTGAGCCAGGGAGAATCAGAGTTCTCACCCTGTCCCCCTGCGTGGGAACATTTCCAGAGAGCGTCTTGTTAAGGAGAACTCTCTTCCCTGCTTTGCTACCAAAAGCTAAGAGAGTGTTTCATCCTAGACCTTGTCATTTTCTTCCCATTTTCCTGTGTTTAATCTTCTCGAATAAGGCAGAGGCCCTTGGTGGGTCAGGTGTCTCTCGAAGCGACATCCCTGCCGCAGAACCAAGTTCTGCCATGTGCGTGGTTTGTTCCATCAGCCACTGCATCTTGTCTCCCAGTGAAGCCGTGGGAGGAACCGAGAGCGCTAGGCATTTGGGTCTAGAAATTCTCATGCCTTGATCCCTTTCCATAATCACATCCTCTTCAGGGCGGTCTATGAGGATCTCTCTAAAATGCATTTCAGGGGCGCCTGGGTGGCTCAGTCAGTTGAGCGTCCGACTTCGGCTCAGGTCATGATCTCACAGTCTGCGGTTTTGAGCCCCGCATCAGGCTCTGTGCTGACAGCTCAGAGCCTGGAGCCTGTTTCCAATCCTGTGTCTCCCTCTCCCTCTGCCCCTCCTCCAGTCTCACTTTGTCTCACTCTGTCTCTCAAAAATAAATAAATAAATATTAAAAAAAATTAAAAAAATAAAATAAATAAAATGCATTTCAAAATCTAGATTTAGTGCTCAGTGGCCTGTTGCATTTATTTGGACATCAAAAGAATCAGAATGCCCATGCCGTTACAGTTCTCAAAGAGCATTTCAGTCCGCGGCATATAAAAAATGAATGTGGCACCCAGCTCTGTCATGGGTCACGTTCGGCTTTGTCCAGAGGAAGACCTCAGCCCCTGAGGAGCCCCGACGTCACTTCCCACCATGTCCTTTCACGTTAAATGCTTCTAGCTGCTCTTTGGCGCTTGGTCACTCCATAACTAAATATTGCTTTAGCACTTGCTGCACAAAGAGCTTCCAGAAAGCAGCAGGGGAGGCATGCTAGAGGCTTGACAATCGGGGCACTGTTTCCATTGAGTGTTTTGCCTCCTAAATGCTGTGTCCAATGAAAGTGACCCAAGAGCCCCGTTCCACTTCTGAGCCTTCGGTTGTGACTTTCTCCTCATTTGGAAAAAGACACTGGCCGTGATGTAGACTGGCTCGCAAAAGGCTTGGTTCTCGCATAAAATCAGATGTCGAGATGCCTTTAAAGGAAAGTAAATCACCGCCCAAATACAGAGGGGAAGAAACCTCCATGAGCACGAGAGAAGCCTTAGGAAGGGTAAACTGTGCACTTGGCCCATGAGGGGGTAGTTTTAAGGCCAGACTGCGTTTTCATTATATTGTTGCTGTGTGAATAATAAATGAGCTCACTGCTACACCCAAGCTGGGCAGAGAGAATTTATAGAGAATTAATAAATCCAGTGGAGGCAACATGTGGTCTTTCCTCCCGTCATAGAAAAGAAACGAGTAACCTTGGATTTTAAACAGACAGACCTCTATAACTTTGCACTTTCGGAAACCTGGATCCAACTTCTAATGGGCAGGCAGTGACAATAGTGATGTTTCTCTTCCTAAGGGTTTTCTTTAAAGGGAAAGGGTCACACAGTTCATGGGCTTTAAGACAAAGAGGTGGTTATAAGATCTCATAAATACTGTGGTGGTTCTGTTCATGCTTTTTAAGGGCATTTACGTGAAAGAAGTCCTTTCCAGCAAGCAGTCTTAGAAATCTAAATACTCTCGTTAATGCATGAAACCCAGAGATAGTATAAATAAAACAGGGGGCTCGGGGAGATTAGAGCTCGAAAGGAAGCAATCTAATTTTACTTTCCACATAAGCCAAAACAAAGAGAAAAAATGCAAATGGCTGACTGCTAATTGGTGAGGCCTACTTTTGAATTCAGACAATCTCAGGTACTGTTAACGGTGAAGTTATAAATCTGTAGTGTAATTACTATGGCACAGCCGTACTTTTTAACTTCTCCTCGATTACTCATTATATTTCCTGAGCACCACCTGGGTTGCCTAGTTCTTGACTAGGCCCTGGGGCGGAACACCAGGAGCCCGTTCCACACGTTCCTGCTCTGCTAGATTGATGGGAAAACTCCACTGGTCAATTTTCAAGGCATTATCTGGATATCAGGAGAAAGGATTGTGTCATTCTGGCCATTGCTGATGTTGCTTTGGAATGTAGAGACTTAGACCCAGAGAATTAAATCATGGGACACAGCAACTAGGACAGTTACAAAAGATGCCTCCCTCCCCTTCCACGCGGGATTTCCTGTTATTCTTTAAAAATTCTGTTAAAGTTGGGGAACCTGGGTGGCTCAGTCAGTTAGGCATCCGACTTCAGCTCAGGTCATGATCTCACGGTCCGTGAGTTCAAGCCCCGCGTTGGACTGTGCGGACGGCTCAGAGCCTGGAGCCTGCTTCTCATTCTGTGTCTCCCTCTCTCTCTGCCCTCCCATGCTCACTCTCTGTCTCAAATAAATAAACATTTCAAAAAGAAAAGGTGAAAAAGAAAAAGAAAATTCTGTTAAAGCTATACAAAATTACATTTTTGTGATTTTTGTAGCTTTTGAAACAGGCATCTCTCAAATGTAGAAGCATGAGCAATAATATTGGTAATAATACTCCAGAACAGTTCACCTGTGCTCCTCCCCATCCTATCTCAGTCTCTCATCTATTCCACGCAATTCTTTCTGTCAAACGGTCGGATTTTTCCGCTTCCTTTGCACTGTTTCTGTTCTTCCTTATGGTTGCCGGTAGCATGGCAGGAGGGAAGGAAACAAAACAGGGTTGAGTGTTGGAGGAGAGAGATGAGAAGTTGTCATAAGTGGTGAGCGGTAGGGCTGGCGTCAGAAGGAAGCATGGCAGAACGTGGCAGGAACTGAGACCCTATTAATCGGCTCCCATAGGATTCTCAGGGAGAGGAGGGTCTGCCTTCATGATTGGCACAGCTTGTTCCCTCCCGCCTCCCATGGCGTGCCAATGAACTGGTGGCCTGCAGCTGAGAAGCTAACATCTCCCTCACCCCAGTGCCTCCACAGCACCTATGCCCCACTCCCAGGCACCTGCCACCTGGCTCCCCTTTCTGGGGGTAGAGTGGATGCCCAAGGAGACTTGCTGAGACCTTGGCCCCATTGATATCATGTGAGCAGGAGTTGTTCTGAGAGAAAGTGTTTTCTTCTAGACATTCCAGTTGGGAATGTGCCCTACTTCTTGGTGAGATCCTCTTGATAAACCCGGCTTGTGATCTTCCACTGAAAAGACCTTGTCTGAAGAAAAATTCAATAAGGTGTCCTGGGTTTGGGACCTCCATGTTTCTCTTGGATAGTAGGTTTATTTCGAAGTCTCATAAAGCGTGTTTTCTCCTGGGGTTCTCCACTGAAGTGTCTTGGGCTGTTATGGTGATAACTGTGACAATGACAATACTGATATGACCACAGTAAAATGGTCACCCAAGTAAATCTACTGATGGTCATCAAGAACCAAAGTCTCTTGTCCCTTACTGCTTTGATTTGAAATTCCCATTGCCTCATAGACCTCACTAGGAACACTCTATGCTTTGTAAAGATTAATTTATTTCTATTTGACTTATATCTAAATGATTAAATCTTGTTTGCTCCCGTGGTTTAATCATAAGACACTGTGAAAGCAAACAGCCTCGAAGTCTGTGATCACTAAGACACAGACCACATCCTCATCATATAAGGAAGAAAGCAAGAATCCTCTGTTGTTTCTCTTCTTCCATTGTCTCGTCTCCTGTATTCCTGGTTATCTTTGCATAGTGGACATTGTATTTTTAAATATTTGTAAGAAATAATTGAAAGCCCATAAAGATGTTCTCTAATTCCAGACAGGATTTTCTTTCCTTCTGCCAGCCTCACAGCCACACATAAATCTAATTTCAGGCTTTGAAATGTTCTTACCAACCCCAGTGAGTGAAAACCTGGCTTCAGCTGGTGCAAGGGTGGGTTCCCTTCTGGGTTAACTCTGACTTTTACATGCAGCCCTTAGGATCCCAACCCAAAGTGGGGATGGGTAACAGAGTCTCATTCTTGGTGAGCCCTAGAGTCTGATACCCCCCTCACCCAAAGAAGCAGTGAAAAGACACACTGTGGCCTCTCCGACGCCTGTCCCAGATCAACAAATGCCACCAGGAAAAAAAGCAGCCTCAAAATTTGGGCTTACCTCTGGGGCCACTTCAGCATCCAACGGTTGATTTTGGCTCAGGTCACGATCTCACTGTTGGTGAGATAGAGCCCTGCGTCAGGCTCCTCACGGACAGCGTAGAACCTGCTTGGAATTCTCTCTCTCCCTCTCTCTGCCCTCCCCTGGTTTGTGCATGCACACATGCATCCACTCTCTCCCTCTTTCAAAAATAAATAAACTTAAAAAAAAAATTGGGGCTTACCTCTATGAGTTCCTTCTCTACTCCCAAATTTGGACCTGATAACTCTTTACTATCTTGTAGTGCTTTAATGCTATTAAGAAGATTTTTAGTATCTTTTCCTCATTTTTTTAAAAGCTGTGTTCAGTAGGATGATTGATCTGAATTCCCTGGTCCACAATTTAAGTCCAAAAGTGGAATCTGTCTAATCCAGGTGACAATTATAATAAAAACAACTAAGGCTTAAGGGGTTTACTCTATGCCGGATACCTTATGTCCTTGATCGCATTTAATACACTAATAGGCTATAAGTATTATTATTTCCATTCTACTAATAAGGAAACCGGCTTCGAATGGACAGATGCCTTGGTCATGCTCTCACGTGTGCGAGAGCCAGCCTGCCTGAGTCCAGCTTATATTCTCAGTCACTCCCCCCATCAGATCCAATCCTTCTTTCAAGGAGCCAAAGACCTAGCGTGGCCATGGCCTTTGACACTCAGCTTCTCGTGACACATGTCAGAAGTCCTGTTCCTTTCCATTGTATTTTCCTTCCAATATTAAGGTAAAATGCAGAGTTTGTTTTGATTTCTTTTTGCCAGACCTCCCCCCCCCCCACCCGCCATATGTTTCTAGCATGTGGCTGAGAAGAACGCAGATATTCATGTCACACATGGGCTCTAGACCGCGGAAAAGGAAACCAGCTAGCAGTCCTTGTTGGCCTCCAGTTGTGGTTTGTACCAAGCAGTGGTGTAGGCGATCATTCTTCCATGGTTTCTGATTTCTCGATTGGATCTAAGATTCACTCAGCTTTTTTGGCTTCTTCACTTGCCTGACGTTACTGCATGGCTGATCCAGCCAGCTCTGCCCCTTATCCCATGAGTCCCACTCATCCTCCAGCTGACTCACCTGGACACCAACCTTATCCCATACAGGCAGACCTTGTTTTCTGCCCTGGCCAGTGCCACACCATCTTGCTTAAGAAAAGCCTCGAGTTTTCCTGTAGTTTGTTAATATCTTCAGCCAATGCATTTATCCAAGGCCTGCTGTAGTCAAGGCCCTGTACTAGGCCCTACAGTCTCCACGGTGCTGAGAGAGGAAATGAGGTGCCATGAAACAGACCACGAGTGATAAGTACCATTAGGAGAGGCATGGATAACATGCTTGGGGAGTTCTCAGGAGGGAGGTATTATGTCCGTCTGGAAAGCCCTGATGGGAGAGACACTCAGCTTAGCCTTGAAGGTTGAATAAAATTTGAACATGAGGAAAGGAAGAGAACACCTGGCACGAAGATACAGCGTGGGTGAAGGCACAGAGGTTCGACACGCAGGGCACGTGTACGAAACGGTGTGGTTCCGTCTTGCCGAGGCATGGAGTCCGTGAGGAGCTTTTTGGGCCCTGCGCTCAGAGGCTTTCAAGATATTAAAGGGAGGATGGCAGAAATACACAGATGAAGGCAAGAGCGGCCCCCTGGGGGCCAGAGATATGGTTAGCTTGGCCAAGACGCCGCTTGAAATATTTGAGCCAATTCTGGAAATCGGATTTCACGTTAAAAAAAAAAAAAAAATCCAGATTTCCGGCTTCTCCTGAAAATTCGAGAGACTCGGCAACCTGGGGTGCATTTTTTCAGGGTGGCGGTTGGCGGGAGCCAAGCAATGGCCGCTTTCCATCCGGAGGGCGTGAGTTCTGTCTCCCCAGCACAGAATCCCAGCCTGTTTCTTCCTTCACCGCACCTGCTCAGCCCCGCAGGTATCTAAGTGTGAGGCCCTCGTTGGCTACAGGGGTAGTAATAAGCCCACGCTAAAGGCTGTCAGGTGTGAGTGGTGCTGCCCAAGGACCCCTCTTCCAGCTCGCTGACTCACACGTGCTGGTTGTTAGTGATCCCTGGCCCTTGCTGCCACCCCAAACACAGGCTCCTCTGCTCTAAAACGTCAGCATGCGTGGCTCTCAAAATTATGAGACCTGGAGGTTATTTACAGCATCTCTGAAAGCAGCTCTTGGCGCCCAGGATCTGATGCTGAAAACGGTGTGAATCCAACGGGTCAAAATGTGGGGTGGGGTGTGCCCTGTGTGTTTGCTTGTTTTTATGCAAAGCACATTCATTGGAGAGTTACCCTAACCCCAGTCCCTGGACTTTGGATACCACCCCGCTAGGCCCCGGCCTGGGAGATTTATTAAACGGGCTATTCCTTTCCTAACTGTTGACATCTGCCCCTTCTTCTCTGCCTCAGAACTCTTCTCAAAGCGTCCACCTTCAGACTCTTCAGTTAGTTGACAAGAACGGAGTACTAACAGCTGAGAAGCTGTCAGATTCCTCATGGGGCAGAAAATTCGTAGTTGGGAAATGCAAATCCTCTGCCAAGATCATCGGAAAGGGGGTAGCGGTAGCCATTGTCAGAGAGCCCCAGGATTCCCCCTTTTAGCCCCGTTTGCATCAACTCTAAGGAACTAAGGGGTCGATTGGGTAGCTCCCGAGGCTAAGCCCTTGTGACTAGAGATAAATGCGCAGAATAAAAGGAATGCACAAAAGAAAAACTGACGGAGGAAAAAAAGGAAACGAAAAGCCTGACTTAATGTCATTGAGGAAAATAGTTTTGATGTGCCCTTTGTGCCCATTGTCCATCAAAGCCTTGCCGTGCAAATGCCCAGGAGTGTGCCTCCGAAATTCACATCCTCTTAGCTAGACCTTGGTGTTCCTCCTAAGCTGAGGTTCAGTAATTCTGGGGCCCTAGAAAGGTTTTTTTTTTTTTTTTTTTTTTTTTTTTGTACTGTGTCAAGCGGGAAGAAAAGGTCTTATGACCACAAAACTGGATACTTTGTAAGGTACAGAACAGTCAGCACTTTCCTCCGAGGAGAGAACACACAATTGGCATCAAAGTCGCCCAAGCAATGGGTTGAGGAGGACAGTGTCCAAAAGTAGAAGACTTCCAGCTCCTCGTTCCTGCAGACGTCACAGAGTGGGTCGCGGTATGCCGTGGATGTGTCCGACCAGATGCAGAACGCGGGTCCCATTTAAAGGCTATTTGTGGACCGGTGTGAATTAGATGGTACCATGGGGAATGCTGGAATGGGGGGAGAGATTGTATTTTGTTGGCTTCTTCCCCCTGTGGTTTTCACCATCTGTTTCTTTTAATGCATAAACAAGGCAAATGACTGGTTTGGAATGCAAAGTTTTTAAAAACCAGATGACCACAGGCATCCTCTAAATGAGAAAGAGAGAGCGAGTTGAGGTTCTGTGACATTTGTCAGGAAGTGAGATGTTAAAAACCGGGAAGCACTAATGCTCACTGCCAGGGAAAATCCACAGAGGCAAGGAAAAGCTTTGTCTATGACCCTGCCTTTCCGACGTCTTGCCATACGTTTACATTTCACCCAGGACTATTTTCAGACGCCGGCACCACCACCCCCTCTATCTCCCAGCTCCCCCTTCCCATCTTTAAACTAAAGATGGAACCACGCAGCTGGCCTTCAGCATAACCAGCCTTGGTTTTCCATTAGCATTATTACTATCTTGGCAACCTTGGGCAGAATCCACTCTGAGAAACTTTCAGACTGAACAAAAGCTGTGTTGTTGCACAGGTTCTATTACAAAGCCAAAATAGAGAGCTATAAATAGAGAGGCTGATGAGATAGACTCCAAGAAGATACTTCATTTCTCTCCTGGACAATAGTGAGTGGGGGAAAAAAATCATATAAGGGCACTAGGAACACAGTGTGTTTTTCTTGAGCAAAGGGCATGCCGCTTTTAAGAGGAAGATTTGCTATGCACAATACAGTGGCCACTCTATAAATGGTTCTGTATGCTCCATGCCAACAAGCCTTAAAGCAATAGATTCCTGTTTTAAAACCCAAGGCGGCGGAGAGATTTGATGGGACGGTGACTGTGTACTAATCCCCTTTACCTTCATCAAGAGCAGTAATCAACTGCAAACACCAGGATTTAAGCGTCTTAGAGCTCCCCGGGGAGAAGGGTATTGATGCATTTGGCTGAGTTCCACCCACTTCAGCATAAGATGAACGCGAGCATTTTTCACATAGTTTTGTAGGCAGCCTGATGCCAGAAATGTTCACATTAGAGAAAGGATAAAAGATGATGGTTTCTTAGGGAAGAACCAACTCACCCTAATTTACGAAGTGTTCTAAAAAAACCATCATGGGTGATGCTAAGGTGGGCGCTATTAGTCATTCGGGGTTGGGGGGGGGCGCGGTTAGGCAGAAACAAGACCCTGGTAATTTAGAAGCCCTTGGGGGACTAAATAGGCTTCCAAATGAGTTGAAGTTCAAAAATAATTTCTCTACCCTTGCTTAGGACACAAGGAAGGCTGTAGATACGAAAATCCCAGCCTGTCGGGCGAGATTCCTTTCACTGGCATTGGTTCCAGATGCCACAGTTGTGATGAGTGTGTTTGACTTCCCACATCCCTTGGACATAGGTACTGTCTGGGATGGCTGCTTCCCTGGTGGAAACAAGAAAATGATTAGAGACATGACCTCTGTTCCGAGTGGCTCACAGGTCCATCTGTCATTTGTTTCAAAGGTTAGATTGAAAGTTCCTGGAGGCTTCTGAGAGCACCACTGTCTGAGTGTTACTTTCATAAAAGTGCTCTAGTGACCTATGGAATTTTAGTTATAATAATAATAATGTCACATGAAGAGGCATCCTGGGGAAGGTATGAGAGGAATTTTAAGTAGCTGAACTCTCTATTTGCATTATTCACTTTACAAATAGTTTCAGAGCCTTTAAAAAAAAAAAGTGCACCTTTTTTTTCCATTATCTGTGGTTTTGGTGCTCCAAAGAGATGATCTAGGACCTTCATAATTTAAAAATGATTCTCCCTTAAGTTGCATCCTGGGAATTGAGACTTTGACCTACTTTGAGATGATTTGTCACCATGAGGAAGAGGGTTGGAGCTATTTCAGGGATTTGTTCTTTGCTGGGATTCAAGAGGGGATTTAAAAGTGTTCTGACTTGATGTCTCCTTGTCTCCTTCCTTTTCTGTCTTCCATTCTTTGTTTATGGGGGAGAGGTGAGGGAGGAGTGCCTGGTTAGGAGGCTAAGAGATATACTAGGACGGGGGCTTGGAAGTTTACACCTCTGTGTCTTCTTGCCCACAGGTGATAACCCCCGTGAGAACAGGCCAAGGCTACGTGTATGAGTACCCGACCAGATACCAAAAGGATATCTACGACATCCCTCCTTCCCACACCACTCAAGGGGTATGTAGCAGGGCCATGGTCACCAGCAGAGGAGACCACTTCAGGGTGGTATTCCTTCAAAGCTACAGAGCAAAGGGAAGTTCACAGATTAGGTGTGTTTCACGTGAAGAATTATTAAGTTCACCCATCCAGAAGCCATTTTAGCCAATGTTATGTAAATTATGTTTTCTGGGGGCGCCGGGGTGGCTCAGTCATTTAAGCATCTGACTTCTGCTCACGTCATGATCTCACAGTTCGTGAGTTCAAGCCCCACGTTGGGTTCTGTGCGGACAGCTCAGAGCCTGGAGCCTGCTTTGGGATTCTATGTCTCCCTTTCTCTCTGCCCCTCCCCCGCTCACATTCTTGTCTCTCTCTCTCTCTCTTTCTCAAAAATAAACATTAAAAAATTTTTTTTAATAAATTATGTTTTCTGGATTTGCTTTATCAGGAAGTCCTGATAGGCTTTTACTTGACAAAGCTTTTATTGCTTATCATTTTGTTTCAGGAAGTGTAAATTTTAAACCACAGTTGAACGTACAGTGTCGATATTTCACGTAATGTCATTTTTATATGCGATCTGGGTCGAAAATTATGAAATATAAAAAGCAAAATTCCATCAACCTCTTATCACGTAGAATGCAGTTAAAGAGCCAGGGTGTACATAACCTGGCAAATAAATCCATAAGGAAAGGCTCAGTAGTGTAAAAAATGACAAGTATGCGACATTTCTGTTCTGGGTAACTCAAGTGTTTCTCTTCAGGTATATGACATCCCTCCATCATCAGTCAAAGTCCCTGTGTTTTCAGTTCCAGTGGGAGAAATAAAACCTCAAGGCGTCTATGACATCCCTCCTACAAAAGGGGTAAGTGACAGAGCAGCCCAAAAGGGGTGTGCGTGTATTTATTGGAATAAAACAAGAAGGGCAAACCAAAGGGGAAAAACTAGTCTTTCTGAGAGAGTGAACGAGAGGAAGGAAAGGCGATAGTTAAAGATAAGTCTAAGGATTCCAGGGGCACGTGGCTGGCTTAGTTGGTAGAACACTTGACTCTTGATCTCGTGAGTTCGAGCCCTGTGCTGGACATAGAGATTATTTAAAAAAAAAAAAAAAAAGTGGGGCGCCTGGGTGGCGCAGTCGGTTAAGCGTCCGACTTCAGCCAGGTCACGATCTCGCGGTCCATGAGTTCGAGCCCCGCGTCAGGCTCTGGGCTGATGGCTCAGAGCCTGGAGCCTGTTTCTGATTCTGTGTCTCCCTCTCTCTCTGCCCCTCCCCCGTTCATGCTCTGTCTCTCTCTGTCCCAAAAATAAATAAATGTTGAAAAAAAAAATTAAAAAAAAAAAAAAAGTGAAAGGAAAAAAACACCTCAAAGATAAGTCTAAGGATTCCATATTTAGGGGACTGTGCTAAAAATGAGGTAGTCCGCAAAGGAGAGCCAGTAAGAAGGTACGATAATTCAGTTTGGCAAGCAACTAACACATCTCATATTTATGGAAAGTGTTGCAGCTTCCTCGGAGCATAGACAGAGGTCGGTGCGTTTGATGCACTCTGTTATCCGCTGGGGTATGCCTGCACAGGAAGTACAGATAAGGGAACTGTGTGTCAGGACATTTAAGCAACTTACGCAGCATTTCATGGCCGACAGGTCCAGGGAGAGACCTTGGGTCTCCCAACACCCAGTCCTGTGTGTTAACACGTAGTCTGCTGCCCAGCTCAGCTCAGCCGAGGAAGGAGGCCCGGGAGGTGGTCAGAAACGCGGGACTGGGACCCAGGGAGGGACTGGGACCCAGGGAGGGCAACTCAGCCAGGCTCACAACTCACACACAGGCGGCACAGAGGCCACGGGGCGGAACGATCCTGTCAAAGGATGAGGGACGAACAGAGCCGAGCAGAGCCTTGGGAAACGCTGGCCGTCAAGTGGGTGGAAGGTGAAAAACAAGGAGCCAGAGAGGCGGCCTGAGAATTCTAGCCTCATTTTAATGTCCTTTTCCATTTCTGCATGTTCGTATGCGCCAAGCGAACAAATACCAGCTCCTGCTTCCTTTACTTTTCAGGTATATGCCATTTCACCCTCTACTTGCCGAGACGAAGCAGGGCTGAGGGAAAAAGAGTATGATTTCCCCCCTCCGGTGAGGCAATCGGGAAGGCTGGACGTCAGACCAGAGGGCGTTTATGACATCCCCCCAGCCAGCACCAAGCCAATGGGGAAGGACCTTCGCATAAAATATAACTGTGATGCTCCGGGAGCCGCTGAACTGGCCACACGAAGACACCAAAGCGTTTCGGTGAACCACCCACAGCTGGGACAGTCACTGGGTGCCCAGAACGATGCATATGATGTCCCCCGAGGGGTTCAGTTTCTGGAGCCAGCAGCAGAAAGCGGTGAGAAAGCAAACCCCGAAGAAAGAGACGGCGTGTACGACGTCCCTCTGCACAACCCACCAGATGTCAAAGGCTCTCAGGACGTGGTGGACAGTATCAACCGGTTATCTTTCTCCAGCACGGGCAGCACCAGGAGTAACATGTCCACGTCTTCGACCACCTCCAAGGACTCCTCGCTGTCAGCCTCCCCGTCTCAGGACAAAAGGCTCTTACTGGATCCAGACACAGCCATCGAGAGACTTCACCGGCTCCAGCAGACCCTGGAGACGGGCGTCGCCAGCCTCATGGCGCTGGTCACCACAGACTGGCGGTGTTACGGATACATGGAGCGACACGTCAACGAGATCCGCACCGCGGTGGACAAGGTGGAGCTGTTCGTGAGGGACTACCTCCATTTTGCCAAGGGAGCTGTAGCAAACGCTTCCTGCCTCCCCGAACTCGTCCTCCATAACAAAATGAAGCGGGAGCTCCAAAGAGTGGAAGACTCCCACCAGATTCTGAGCCAGACCAGCCATGACTTAAATGAGCACAGCTGGTCCCTGAACATTCTGGCCATCAACAAGCCCCAGAACAAGTGCGATGATCTGGACCGGTTTGTGATGGTGGCGAAGACAGTGCCCGACGATGCCAAGCAGCTCACCACAACAATCAACACCAACGCGGAGGCGCTCTTTAGACCAGGCGTGGGCAGCTCACACGTGAAGAGTGGGTCTGGGAACATCATGAACTCCGCTGAGTACCCACACGCCGCGTCCCAGATGCAGCTGCTGCATCCCGGGGACCACAAGGCCCAAGCCCTCACCAAGCCATTGCCCCCGAGCCTAGGCAAGGACCAGCCTCCTGACTGTAGCAGCAGCGATGGGTCTGAAAGGAGCTGGATGGATGATTATGATTATGTCCACCTACAGGTAAGGAAACCAGACCCATAAAAGCACCTATACTCGTGTCCGGAGAGCCTGGGACACATTGGGGAGAACATGATTACTGGTTCACAAACAAAATTAGTAGTTGACAGATGGAGGCGATATCGTACTGTTGGGAGAACACTGGCCAGAGAGTCCCGAGTCCCCGGCTCTAGACCTTTCCCCGACACTAACTAAGTGTGATTGACTTCTCAAACCTGCCAGGGTTGTAATTTCTTCATTTGCAACATGAGTGAAGCACAGAGTTGGAGTGATCCATTGATATGCCTCAGGCAAGCAGAAAGAGACTCCCCAAGTAGGAGAGTGGGCCCCCAGATAATCATATCCTCTCCACTTCTGTTGGCATTCTGTCATATAGTTCTGCGTGGCGTTTTATTTGAAAAAGGAGAAAGGCACCATTAAGGAAATAAAAACGCAAACCTCTATACTAAAGCATGTCTAAGGTCCCTTCAGCTCTATAATGTGTATGTGTGTTTAATTACCTACAGAAAAACTTAACCCGACCTCAGGCTTACCTTAAGGAACACTGGGCATTTGTCAATTGACGTAGAACTTAACCAGCACATGGGAAGCTGGACAGGCACAGTTGGCCTCCTACAAGTGGGAAATTCTACCAAGCTGACCTGGGATCCCTTTCACTTTGGGGAATTCAGACATTCTACCAGGGTCCATTACTTAGAATTTGGTGTGTTGTCTTATTTCACTTGACTGAGAGGCATGGATTATCCTGAGAACTGATGAACTACTACAATTCCCTTGGGTGCAAGAGTCTGGGGAAGGGAGAGAGCTGAGCCCGCCCTCCCTCCCCCATCTCCCAGGGCTAAGGAAAGGTGTGGAGAGAGAGTAGATGGGGGCATTCACCATTCATATGGCGGGTTGTCCAGCTCTGTCTGTTAGAAATACCGACTTGGTGTAGAGTCATAGATGATTCAACGAAACCAGGAGCGCAGCGTGGATCCCATTAGAACGCTGAGAAACAGTGTTGCTTAAGGAGGTTTGAAGGGGATTGTGGATCTCCAAGAATGGTGAAGTGGAGCAGGGATGGTGGCCTCTCACATGGACATGGACTTTACTTTTCAGCCTTGACCTCCATGGTGACTCTGGAAGTCTGGCAAAGAAGCACACCAGGGCCTGGGGTTCACAGGGCCTAACTGGGCCTGTGGGAAATCGCCAAGGCATTGGAAAATGAAAGGGTATTTACACATTTGTCAATGAAATTGTTAGCATAAGTGAATCACAGGGGTGATGTAATGTTTTCTTTGTGTTGAAAAATAATAGGGCAAGGAGGAGTTTGAGAGGCAACAGAAAGAACTGCTGGAAAAGGAAAATATCATCAAACAGAGCAAGATGCAGCTGGAACATCATCAGGTAAGTTCACTCAGAACAAAACCTACTGGGTATTGAAAAGATTTCCCACTTAATAAGGAAGGTGTTACTTCAAAAGATTATGGTTTTGATCCTTCCAGCATACTTTGGCATAAATAGGCTCTAAGGCATATAATAGGGTATAAGAACAAAGAGAAAGTTTATAGTGTTGGTAATCCAGCTGGTGTTCCTGGATTATGTCCAAACAGCCATTTTTTTCTGGGCTAATTCTGTATATCTAACATATTAGGACTCTTTGGGTTAAAGCTGTTGGTCTCAAGGAGCAGGACCCACTCAAGCTAGCCCAAGCAAACAGGTTTTATAGTAGGGGAATGCAAGAACAGAAAATGCAGATATAGCCAGGTCTGATGAGAGCTAGGACTATAAATTCTCTCTCCTTCTGTACTTCCTTTGCTTTTCTCTAAATCTGCTTCCTTCTCTATTTTCTAGCAGTTTCCTTTGCTTATCTATTCATTTGTCGCCCCTCTAACTTTACAGAACCCATAAATGGCCACTCAAAGTCCTTTCTACAGATGGCTTTTCGTCTCAGCTTCCTCAGCTGATGGTTTCCTACTGTGGTTCATCAAATTCCTCGAAAAAAAAAAAAAAGAGCCTAATTGGGTCATCTCTATCTCTCTCTCTCCTACAACTCAAGCCTATGGCTTGGCTGTTTGTTCTTGGTCCAATCGAAGAGAACGAGGGCAGGATCAAATGTTTTCAAATTACATGCAAGCTCTTAAACAAGGGATTTGGGCAGGGCAGGTTCACTCAACAGTTGGGCATGAGTGGGGCTGATAATGATGGGTATTGCTAGTAACTGGGCACAAAAAAAAAAAAAGCAATGGATTGAGGACTTATAAGCCTTTTAAATTGAAACGAAATAGCATGCAGAGACATGTCCTTGCTTTCGGACCAGCCAACTATGTGACCTCAGGCAAGTCACTTAACCGCCATGAACTTCAGTTACTTATGTATAAAATGAGAAGATACCCCCAGCTCTCCATCTAATAAGATGATACATTTATGAACATATTTGCAACAGCATAAACGAGATAACTTCAAACATCACGTTGTACCTGGTTATATCCGCTTTGGCATTTGGCCAAGTAGGACAGCAGGGCTTTGGGGAACTTGTTGAAACCATAGCAATTCCTAAGAGGAAAGCAGAGTCGGTTGAAAAGTAAAGCTCATTATGCATTTCTTGTGGGGGAAGCTGGACGAGGCTATCCCTACTCTGACTGAGCCCCACCTTGGAGCAGATCACTGAGTCCTAAGCTAAGGTCACAAATAGTCCTCACCTGCAAAAGAAGGGTCTTTCCTGAGATTTGGTGGAATAGCATGAAATTATTATCACTGCAGCTTAACTAATACACCAGCTGGACGCAGGAAGGGAAGAAGAAAGCTAACGCTCATTGAGTCTGTGTGTGAGGAGCTTTTCTTTCAACAGCTCTGAGCAGCTAAATGGTATGATGCACAATTATTCAGATTCCCTTAGAGACGCTCTTCTCCACAATGTACATGTATTTACGTGCATTAGTCTCTCCTGCAGTGCTGGATAATAACATTCATGGATCTTGACTGAAAGAGTAGGAGAAATGGAAAGGGGTCACAGACTGTCATTTATCTAAGAGTCTGGAAGGGACAGAGTCAAGGCTTTCCCAGAGAAGGAACCAACTCTCAGTTTCCCTCGCCACCACTCAACGTTCAATAAACATTTACACAGAGGCTACAATAAACCAAACACCATTCTAAGCACTCTGGAAACCTTAACTCATTTAACCTTCATAAAGGTGCAGGTAACAGAGCTGAGTCTAAGCGCGAGCTGCCTTCCAGCCTTAGGGCAGAAGGGACCAATATGCAGTCACAGGGGCCCGATTCCTTAGGGATCCTCTACGTTTCACACTTTAGGAAAGTCAGACAACCTGACCAAGGCCTCCCATCTAATGAGCACTTGACTCTTGTTGGGGATTAAAATCCCTGTCCTTGAACTCCAAGCCCCGGGGTTCATTTCCGGCACAGCGCACTTGCCTTGCCCTTCAGGAAATCTGCTTTTTGCTTCCTTGCAGCTAAGTCAGTTCCAGCTGCTGGAACAGGAAATTACCAAGCCCGTGGAGAACGACATCTCCAAGTGGAAGCCCTCTCAGAGCCTCCCGACCACAAACAGCAGCGTGGGCTCTCAGGATAGGCAGCTGCTCTACTTCTACTATGACCAGTGTGAGACCCATTACATCTCCCTCCTCAATGCCATCGACGCCCTCTTCAGCTGTGTCAGCTCCGCGCAGCCCCCGCGCATCTTCGTGGCCCACAGCAAGTTTGTCATCCTGAGCGCACACAAACTGGTGTTCATTGGGGACACGCTGACGAGGCAGGTGGCCACCCAGGACATTCGCCACAAAGTGATGAACTCCAGCAACCAGCTCTGCGAACAGCTCAAGACTATAGTGATGGCGACCAAGATGGCCGCCCTCCATTACCCCAGCACCACGGCCCTGCAGGAGATGGTGCACCATGTGACAGACCTGTCCAGGAACGCCCAGCTCTTCAAGCGCTCTTTGCTGGAGATGGCAACCTTCTGAGAAGGGCAGGAAGAAGGGGGAGCTGAGCACGCCACCAAGGAAAACTGGAAATGCTATCTGGTTTTTGTAAATGTTATCTATTTTTGTAGATAATTTTATATGAAAATGAAATATTTTAACATTTGATGGGGTTAGATGACATTCAGAAATTCAGGGAGCTCGAGGGGGAATTTTTTTTTTTTTTTCCCGTGTGGTTCTTATGTAAACACGTAAGCATCTAAGGCATCAGCTGTACAGAAACGTGTCCATGTGCGTGTGTATGCCTGTTCGTTTGTAGACGTCTGTCCGAGACATTCCAGTAGAAAACATGAATTAAGAAGCACCTTAGTAACCACCTCCTAATGCTGCATTTTTTTCCTTTTTTTTTTCTGTTTTTTTTTTTTTTTTTTTTTTTTTTAGAAAACATACCAGCTAGTTGTAATATTGCTATATGTATACTAGCAATTATCCTGAGCCTGTCACTTCCAAGTCTGGGAAGCACGTATACATGCAAATGTTCACCTTCCAATAATGAGGCATGATGTGACTTGTTCTTGTTTTGGGGCCCCTTTCAAAGTCGACCTTCTCGGGCACATTGTGGCAAAATGCCGCACTTCTGATGGAGGAAGCCCTGTTAGAAGTTTCAGGAAGTGTATGTTGATTCAAGCACTGATATTTTCGAAGTATTTCAAGGCCATATCCCCAGTTGGGGCTGGGTTGTTTCAAAACAGAGAGGACATCACAATAAAAGGAGAGCACATGTTTCCCCGGGGCTTTTTGATCATCTGCGTTTATGAGTGATTTGGCCATGAGGCTTTCCAGAGGGTGTTTTAAATTTGCAAAGACCAGATTATTTGCAGCAGGAATTCATAAAGACATATCAGACTACGATTGTCCACAAAAAGCAGGGATGGTTCCGTTCTGTCAGGTTTAAGTAGAGGCCTTTTTGGACTCTCAACATTCACTTGGGTGCTACCACCGTCATTACCTGAGGAAAACTGACCAGTTTCTTAGTCACTTAAAGGTTAAGAGCCTCCAGGCCACATCCTATTCTATGAGAATCCATTGCTTGATCTCACACCCTTCTTCAAACATGCAGCTGCTGACCCAACACTGAGCCCATCCAGTCTTTACAATTCTGTCTGGCCCACGGCCCTGTGTAAACAGCCCATTGCCATCTCACAGCTCAGCAAAGTCCGTTCCATAGTCTTCCCCCTTAAACCTGTTGGTGTTGGCACAGTACAGACACAACACAAGCCATCAGATTCATCTTGGGGCAGATGAGACCTTTCCTACCCAATGGGTAAAGGTATTCTCACATTACCAAGTCAGGAAGCATGTTATCTATGGGCTTTTGGTCCCGTTCTTATTTAATGGTTCTAGTCTAGCCTATTGGAAAACGTTTTTATTTTGCAATATATGCCTTGACTTAATTAAGCTTGCTTGTTTTAAAAAACAAATCATTGGAACAGGAAGGGATTTAAGAGAGAAGAATGTGCGATCTAAGTGTGATGGAAAAAAAAAAAAATCAGTGAAACATCATAGAAGGTGCTTTTGAAAACAGCCGTGATTGTAGCTCTCCAAGTTCTCTGTCAAAAGATGATTACAAATTGTATGGTTATATGACAAGTAAGTTTGTAGGGAGGAAGGAGACTGCTGAAAATCAACTAAGCAGGAGTTCAAAAGTGTCCCCATAGATTCCATTGTATAATAATGTGTATTTCGTAGGAGATGACAGACTTGTTCTAAGCTACGTGGTGACATTTCACGTTTTCGAAACCAAAACATTCAGTCTGTATTACTCTTTCCCATCTTGTATGTAAAGGTTATTTTTAAAACATTAAATTTTTAGATCTTGATTTCCAAAGGCACTGGGCTTTCTTTTCCATATTTCTCTTTGTCACAGAGCAATACTAGAGATCTGGATTTTTTTAGGAGAATTGAGAGTTGTGTATTTTTTCACTTGGTGTCACTTCAGAGTGTATTTACATATGAAGAAAATTCTGCGACCTGTGGACATTGCCAAACCCAAATATCTGGAACAAGGCTTGGCTTCCCCAGAAAGCCTGTCCATTTAAATCATGGGTACGATGATTTCTACCATCATAATACGGATGATACCATTTGTGAGGTTTTAGAATCAAAGAGAGTTGCTTAATTCATTTTGGAAGAGACATAAAGAAACAGTTAAAAGAAAACTAGATTTGATGAAAATTAGACATTCATATGCACATAAATTATTTTTAATGTTTAGCCCCCTCTTTCACACAGGTATCCTAACTGTGAGATTAACAGATGAAGTTATTTGTATATATTTTGTATCATTTTGTCCACATCCATAAACATGAGCTGAGTTTTAAGAAAAGTGTCAAGACACTTCAATGGGGAATGAAGTCTTTTGAAAACATCGTACAGGAACAACTGGATCTCTCCATGGAAAAAAACGAAGACTTACCTTACAGCCTACACAACACTGAAATGGAGCATAGACTTACATGTAATACTTCTAGAAGAAAACATAGGAGAAAATCTTTGTGATTTCAGGTAGATAAAAGTTCCTTAGATAGAAAAATAAATAAGTAAGTAAATAACGGGTGCCTGTGTGGCTGAGTCGGTTAAGTGTCCAACTTCGGCTCAGGTTATGATCTCCCGGTTCATGAGTTTGAGCCCCACTTTGGGTTCTGTGCTGACAGCTCAGAGCCTGCAGCCTGCTTCAGATTCTGTGTCTCCCTTTCTCTCTGCCCGTCCCCAACTCATGCTCTGTCTCTCTGTCTCTGTCTCTCTCTCAAAAATAAATAAATGTTAAAAAAATTAATAAGTAATGAAATAACTAAATAAATGAATAAATCATAAAAGAAAAAAGTCGATAATTTGGACTTTACCAAAAGTAAAAACTCTGCTCTTCTAAGGAGACCATTAAAAATACAAAAAGGCAGCCCGCGAAGCAGGAGAAAATATTTGCATCACATAAATCCACCAGGGACATTAATCAGAATGAAGAGATGATGAAATTTTTTTTAATGGGCAAAAAATGTGAACAGAAACCTCACAAAAGAAGACATATGAATGGGCAATAAGTAAATGAAATGTAAACACACCAAATAGAGTCAATAAAATTAAGCAGGCAAGCCATCCCAACTGTTGACGAGACGGGAGCAAATGGAACCCTCATACACTATTGGTGAGAGTGTAAAATGCTACAAACACTTGGGAAAATACATAGGCAGTTCCTTAAAAAATTAAATTTATGCCTAATGTATTACTTAGGAAACCCTCTCGTACGTATTTACTCAAGAGAAATAAAAGCATATGTCCATACAAAGACTTGAAGAAGAGTGCTTATAGCAGCTCTATTTGTAATAGCCAAAATCTAGAAACAACCCAAATCTGCATCTGTGTGAATGAATAAAACCACTATTGTGTATCTACACAGTGGAATACTACACAGAAATAAAAAGGAACGACAAAATTGAAACAAAAACAATATGATTGAATTTCAAAACCATTGCGACATATAAAAGAAGACAGACAAAACAGACTACATACGGTATGTTTCCATTTACACAAAATTCTAAAAATGCAAATTATAGTGACAGGAAGCAGCTCAGTGGTGTCCTAGAAAGAGGAGGGGTGGCAGGGATTCCAAAGGAGCTCAGGGAAACTTTGGGGAAATGATGAAAATGGCTATTTTACTGACCATGGTGATAGCTTCACAGGTATACACCTGTCAAATCATCAGTTTGTACACCTGAAATACATACGATTTATTCTTTTGTTAGTTATGACTTTTTTAAAACTAAATGATCTAAACGCACCAATTAAAAGTCAGATTCTCAAACTGGATTTTTTTTAAAAGCAAGACTAAGCTATATACTATTTAAAAGACACCTGCACTAAATGAAAATATACATATAAGTTTAAAAGCAAAGGGATGGAAAGAGATGTACCCTGCACATTCTGATTTAAAAAGAAAGCTGGAGGGGCGCCTGGGTGGCGCAGTCGGTTAAGCGTCCGACTTCAGCCAGGTCATGATCTCGCGGTCCGTGAGTTCGAGCCCCGCGTCAGGCTCTGGGCTGATGGTTCGGAGCCTGGAGCCTGTTTCCGATTCTGTGTCTCCCTCTCTCTCTGCCCCTCCCCCGTTCATGCTCTGTCTCTCTCTGTCCCAAAGGTGAATAAACGTTGAAAAAAAAAAAATTAAAAAAAAAAAAAAAGAAAGCTGGAGCAGCTACATTAGCAGACAAAGACTTGAGAACAAGGACAAAGGAGGACACTGCAAGATAAAAGGGTCAACTCATAAAAAAATTATTTATTTTGTATGTACTTAATCACAAAGTTTCAAAATTTATGAAGCAAAAACTGATATAACTGAAAGGAAAAATGGGAAATCTGTAATTTAAGGTGGAGATTTAGATACTCCTGCTTCAGTAATTAATAGAACAAGTAAACAATTACCAGTAATAACTGCTAAAGATTATTCCAGGGAGCATCTGGAACTCTCTACACTGCTGGTAGGAATGTAAAATGGTGCCACCATTTTGGAAAATGGTTTGGTAATCTCTTATGAAGTTAAATATACACTTACCATGTAACCCAGCAATTACAATCATAGGTATTTACCCAAGAGAAATTAAAATATGTATGTCCACACAAAAAACTAACTTGCTTTATTCATCATAGTCCCAAAGGAAAACAATCCAATGTCATCCACAGGTGAGTGGATAAATAAAGTGTGGTCTATTCATACAGTGGAACACTATTCATTAATAAAAAGGAGTGAGTGCCAGTAATTTCTCTGACAACAGCCATAGCAACATTTTTCTAGCTATGTCTCCTGAGGCAAGGAAAACAAAAGTAAAAATAAACTATTGGGATTACATCAAAATATAAAGCCTCTGCACAGTGAAGGAAATAACCAACAAAAACAAAAAGGCAACCTATAGAAGGGGAGAAGATATTTGCAAACGGCATATGCAATAAAGGGTTAGTATCCAAAATGTATAAAGAACTTATACAACTCAACACCAGAAACCAAATAATCCAATTAAAAAATGGGCACAAGGGGCGCCTGGGTGGCTTAGCTGGCTGAGCGCCCGACTGTTGATTTCATCTCAGGTCATGATCCCAGGGTTGTGGGATTGAGCCATGTCAGGCTCTGCACTGAGTATGGAGCCTGCTTAAGATTCTCTCTCTCCCTCAGTCCCTCTCCCCTGCTCCCTCTCTCTCTCTCTAAAAACAAATAAAAAGTGGGCAGAAGCCATGAACAGACATCTCCCTGAAGAAGAGATACAGATGACAAATTGATACATGAAAAGATGCTCAACACCACTTCTCATCAGGGAAATGCAAGTCAAACCACAATGAGATACCACCTCACATCTGTCAGAATGGCTAAAATAAAAAACACAAGGAACAAGTGTTGGTGAGGATGTGGAAAGAAAGGGACCCTCGTTCACTGTTGGTGGGAATGCAAACTGGTACAGCCACTGTGGAAAACAGTATGGAGGTTCCTCAAAAAATTAAAAATAGAATTACCATATTATCCAGTAATCACACTGCTGGGTATTTACCCAAAGAATACAAAAACACTAATTCAAAAGGATATATACACCCCTATGTTTATCGCAGCATTATTTACAATAGTCAAATTATGGAAGCAGCCCAAATGTCCATCAATAGATGAATGGATAAAGAAGGTGGTACACATACAAGCAATATTACTGAGCCATAAAAAAGA
This sequence comes from Puma concolor, assembly GCF_028749965.1. Taxonomy (NCBI): domain Eukaryota; kingdom Metazoa; phylum Chordata; class Mammalia; order Carnivora; family Felidae; genus Puma; species Puma concolor. The sequence goes on from NC_141671.1 coordinate 17,861,351, forward strand.
ATGACATCTTGCCGTTTGCAACAACATGGATGGAGCTAGAGAGCATGATGGGAAGCAAAATAAGTCAAAGAAGGACAAATACCGTACGACTTCACTCATATGTGGAATTTAAGAAACAAAACAAATGAACAAATGAAAAACGAGATGCACCGAAAAAAACTGATGGTTACCAGAGGGGAGGTGAGTGTGGGGACGGGCGACACAGACAAAGGACATTAAGAGCACACTTATCATGATGAGCGCTGCGTAACGTACAGAATTGCCGCATCATATTGTACACCTGAAACTAACATAGTGCGATGTTAACTCTAAAAAAAGAAAGCAACCAAAACAAAAATAAATAAATAAATAAAAAGGAGTGAATTAACGACACATGTAACAACATGGATGGATCCACCTTAGAAACATTTTGCTGAGAAAAAGCCACCCAAATAAAGAGTACATATATACGAAGTTCTAGAAAACACAGATCTACTTGGCAGTAACAGACATCAAATCAGTGATTTCCTGCAAGGGTGGGAGTTGGGAATAACTCGGAAAAGAGGACGAGGGAATTTTTGGTGTGACGGACACGTTTTATTTCAGGGCCATACATACGTGTTATATCTGCACTGTACGATGGAGATGTTTTATCACTTGCGCTGTCCAATATAGTAGGCAACAGTCACCTGTGGCTCGGAGCATCTGAGAGGTAACTAGCACAACCGAGGGACCGTTTTAAGTTTCAGTTCGTTTTAGTTCATATTAAATAGCCATATGTGGTTAGTGGCTATGGTATTGGACAGTACCGTGTCTACATCTTGAGCCTTAGGGTAATTATGCAAGTGCAGAAATTTGTCAAAATTATAATATCTACTCAAAACGGCTGCATGTCATCACAGGGACGTCTAGCTCAATAAAGTTGATTTTCAAAAGAGGTAAGGCATTTCCCAACTGATTCTAATGTTCCATTTTTTTTGCCAAACCAATACTGCCAATGAATTCACCAGAAACGCTGGCAGGCCCAACCCCCCCCCAAAAAAAAGGGCAAATAAGAAAGTTCAGCTTTTTTTTTTTTTTTTTAATTTTTTTTTTTCAACGTTTATTTATTTTTGGGACAGAGAGAGACAGAGCATGAACGGGGAAGGGGCAGAGAGAGAGGGAGACACAGAATCGGAAACAGGCTCCAGGCTCTGAGCCATCAGCCCAGAGCCTGACGCGGGGCTCGAACTCCCGGACCGCGAGATCATGACCTGGCTGAAGTCAGACGCTTAACCGACTGCGCCACCCAGGCGCCCCAAGAAAGTTCAGCTTTTTAGTGACAACCCCGGGCTAGTTCAAGACTCACCAGGAAGACAAAGACAGTTTCCTGCTCCCCTAGTCAGTTAAAAGTCTGTCTGGGCTTTAGATGTTTCCCCACATACCACATCCACATTCTTCACAGTTTTTGAGGAAGGATGACAAAAGAAATTGCCATTCAGCAGAGGATATGAAAAACAAGGATTCATGCATTCATTGAACATTTCTTGCCTGGCCGCCACAGCACGGATCGGCTGTGCCCATCAAGACAAGGGCGGCCCCAGCCCGAGGAGTCGTCCAGCCTTCCAGCCAGGGTCTCTACCTGCTCAGCAAATGTGTGGTGCCCCAGGGGGGCAGGAAGGAAATGGAAGTCCTGCTCTCGGCTTTGCTTTGTTTGAAGCCAAAAGTAAACATGCTTTGGAAACAATTTAAGACAGATTACAGACAAAAACCCAAGTGAAGGTCAATCTTGTATGAAGAGCTTTAAAATACAAGTACTTTTTAGACGAGACCCAAGAAAGTGAGAGGACAATGAAATCCATACAGAGAGAAAGAGAAAGAACAGTCAAAGATTGCCTGGCCTGTCCGGGGATTTGCTCTAAGGATTCCCATTTGCTTAACACTTGGGAAGTCTTCTCGAAAAGGCAGCCGTCATGATAACAAATGCCGTGTTCTGAACACAGCACGTGGTAGGGTGGAAGGCGGTGAGGACGGGCCTCGAGGATCCTGAGAGCTCAGTTAGGAAGCCCTCGTGTCCATTGTAGGAGAAAGGGCGAAGGGAGCCTGGGCCAAAAAGGAGAGAGAAGCAGACAGACTCCAGGAGTATAGGAGAGGGAATCAACACGATTGATGAATTGCACATGGCGTCTGATGCAGGGCTAGCTATGCTGAGGGTTTCTGGTTTGGGCATCGGGACAGATGTGGACCCATTCTGAACTAGGAAGCACCACAGTTCTGGACGTCTCCACGAAAGCAGCCTGGGGTGAACACTATCCCAGCCTGGCACTGAACCCCGAGCGAGGCTAGGCAAAAGAGGGAATAAACAAGGCCATAGAAACCCCAAACAGTACCACGAGAAGACTCCGTTCAGCCCACCCTTCTTTCCTCCCAGGTCCTGAACGTGTAGGCACACGCTTATTTTGTGCTTGAAAGCAAGAAAAGAAAAGAAAAAAACAACCTTGAAAGGGTTTTAATGAGTAGAGGCCAGTACACCGGAGAGAAACCTTTAAAAGGGGCAACGGAAAAAGTTGGGCAGGCTGACTTTTATCTCAGGGTTTACTGTTACCAGTCTCTGACACAAATTCCTCCACTGCCTGGAGGGAAGACGGAGCCCATACCTCACAACACGATTTAAGCCCATCTCCTACCAACTATAATTAAGAAAACTGAGTTAACAGAAAGGGCACCCTCGTTTGTCTCCTGGTGGACAATTTTCCAGGGAGACAAGAGTCAGCAAGGAATGATGTTAAATGAAAACATACCCTTAATTTTCTCCGGCCCGCCTGGCAGTTAGGATACCATCAGACATCAGACACTATCTACCCTTCCCCCACAGCAGTTACCACGCAAAAGCAGTTTATGAGTCTCCTTTATGACCCAGGGAGCATAACAGAGGGTTTTTTTCAGAACTGCCTGAACCCTTTGTGATTTAAATCCCTATCAAAGAAGTTGAAGTCTCGAAGAACAATGGTTCTGAACGGGACATTTTAAACACTGCAAAAAGAAGGAACATATTCCAGAGTCTTGCACAACGTTGAACTACCAAGACAAAGGGGTTGGTGTGGTGTATTTTTAGGAGGATGTAAAAATGTAAATAGACCGCTTGAGTTAAGGTTGTCCTTCCCCCTGGGCAATTATTTCCACCTATCTGTCTAGACATCCAATCAACACTAGGGAGAAAACCTAAGAGTTGACAAAAGAAGGTTTTAGTTGAATAATGGGTCCCCCGGTCTTGTTTGCAAAAGGAAAATCAACAAGCAAGAAAACAAAAGGTCTACAAAGAACCTTCAGAAGAGGGCCTGTGGGGGCCTGTTGTGTGGAGGAAAGCGTTCTGGAGAAAAGTTAGCATGTCCTGTCGCTTGCAAAGGGGACCAGACTTGCGTGTTTACACTTCCCAGGCAGCCGCCCTTATTGGAAAGGGCCGTCCAAGAGTCCTTTATGTCCCTGCCACTGCAAATGGCCTTCACTCATTCACTCCAGGTAACAATGGCTTTATCTGGACACCACCTAGGATGGTTCTGAAGCTTTTCATTTAGTGCCTACCATTTTGCTGATCTAAAGCAGAGTTCACTCGGGAGCCCTCAGGGTAGCCTCACACAGCGCCCCCCTGTGGTGAGTTGGGGAAACAAAAAGTCCGGAAGGGCAATTTGGCTTTTCTGACAGATTCTGCCACCACCCTGCTTTTGCAGGAGATGCTAACGCAGACCTCGCTCGATGTTACACATATAAGCTTTTTTTTAAATGTTTTTATTATTTATTTTTGAGAGAGAGAGAGAGTGCAAGCAGGGAAGGGGCAGAGAGAGAAGGAGACACAGAATCCAAAGCAGGCTCCAGGCTCCGAGCTGTCAGCACAGAGCCCGATGCGAGGCTTGAACGCACAAACCGGGAGATCATGCCCTGAGCTGAAGTCGGACGCTTAACCGACTGAGCCACCCAGGCGCCCTACAAATATAAAGCTTTTAAAAGAATTCTTCAGTGCTCTAGAAACACATAGCACTGCTCTTATTTCTCTGCCTGCACCTGTCCCTATTCTATTGGATATTTCAGACATAGGGCATCTGGAGTTCTTCTTCTCCATCTCATGGCCTGGAGTTCAAGTCATGTTTGCTGACTGGCTAACTGACCACATGAATGAATCTATTCCCCGAACGTCTCCTACCAATCCCACATTGGAGAAGCCCTTTGAACCAAAAGGACTTTGCAGGATCCTTACAGATAACAAATAAAATCTGAAATCCCTCCAAAGGGCAGGATTTAGAGTACTCATAAGTTCCGGTTGCATTGTTTCCCTTCATGTAAGTGATTTTCCATCATTCCTTTTAGTGCCTTCTTGTTGTGGTGGTTGTTGTTGCTGGGTGACTGCCATTTCGCTGCCAGCAATCTCCTGAGGTGGGATTTCCTGTTTCCTAGCTCCCTGCGGGCACAGCTCCAGGGCACTCCCTTGCAAGTTGGTGTAATGAGGCCAAACCCTCTGTCCCTGGATTTAGAATCCGTGGCTTTGGATTAAATGTGTTGTTACGTTACCTTATGTGCTCTCTCGATGGGACTCGCCACTTCTGTTTCTTCCCCATCCTGATACTCAGATCTTTAGACATCACAGCATTTACAGACCTTTCAACCACGGGACCTGGAAGTAAAAATCAATTACAGAGAAAATTGACAAGAGGCTAAGTGTTCAAGAAAAGCTCTATTACCAATAAGCAAAGCAAAGCAAAGACAGACGTATTCACGTTTAAGCATCGGGAATGTTTTGTCTCTTCTGAGTAACTGATCAGTTTTTTGTCATGGAAGTGAGATTTTTGTAACTAATTGATCACGTTTTCCTTTTTGCCTTTCCCATAGAGAAGTTCTGAGACAAATTTGATGCCAGTGTTAGTAACTATTTAGTAACCTATGGCTTGAGTATATGGGTTCTAACTTTTCGTCTAATCTTCTCTACCTAGATTATTCACTGTCCTCTCTTTTTAGCATACTATCTTTAATATCACATGCATTCGTGGAAAATATTTTGGCTGTGTAAGAGCTCAGATGCTCATGGGTATGTAAAGAACCAGGGCTCTGCTTCTCCTTCCGCAGAGTCAAGATGTTCTCTAGGAGGATGGGCTGGGTCAGTCCTACTGGGCTCACAGCCATTCTGCCTACTGCCCAGGGTTCTGGGCTGGGACCAGTTCCACTGGCGATTTCCGACACCCTAAATCAATCCTTCGTTGCAACGTCTCCCAGGTTTGGATGTGAAGCCAGTCCAGATTTCCATTTCTGTTGCTGTCTGCCTTCCCTCGAGGAACCGGTGCCCTTTCCTGAAATGTGGTCTCAGACATTACGGGTGAGGATCCCATTCCTTGTTCTCTCGGGAGGCATCTCAGCCGCTTTATCATTTCACAGATGCAAGCTTGACTCATCAGGGCCCAGAAACATCAAAGCCCCAAAGCTCTACCCGCGAGCAGTAACTCGGCCCTAACGAAATGCCCTGTGACGACTGGAAATCACAACAAAAGATGTGCGGACTTTCCAGCTGCAGGAAGAAGAAGCACATATTCCCCACTTGTAACATTCCCGCGAAGGGAAGGGAAGAACTTGCTTCCACCCTCACACACATTCGCGTCTCCCTATGACTGGTGCCTCCAAGTGGCAGAGAAACATCCTTCAGCCTCCCCCCAGACGGCTTATTAGCGGCAAGGGAAAAATAGTAATTATTTTGTCTGAGAAATCAGACAACCGCTTGATGGAGCATGGTGATCCGAGCCACCACCACCAGCGAGGGGCAGGCGGACATCGTGTGTCTCCAGAGATGAGATCCTGAGCCGGTCACCGCGTCTCCTATGTAGGACTGAATCTCCTTACCTAATCGCGACAAGGCATCAAACGCAAGATGAAGAATGCTTGTTCTATTTTGTTAAAGGCAGGAGGGGAAACATACTCTGCAAAAAAATATCAAGGTCACACAAGACACGGGAAGGGGATGAAATGTGTCCAGATGAAGGAGGCAAGAGAGATTTGACAACAAGAATACCTAGAACTGGGGCGCCTGGGTGGCGCAGTCGGTTAAGCGTCCGACTTCAGCCAGGTCACGGTCTCGCGGTCCGTGAGTTCGAGCCCCGCGTCGGGCTCTGGGCTGATGGCTCGGAGCCTGGAGCCTGTTTCTGATTCTGTGTCTCCCTCTCTCTCTGCCCCTCCCCCGTTCATGCTCTGTCTCTCTCTGTCCCAAAAATAGATAAACGTTGAAAAAAAAATTAAAAAAAAAAAAAAGAATACCTAGAACTAGTCTGGATCCCATCCTGGCGGAAATGAGAAAAGACCTTATTACTGGGTTAACTGTCAACACTGAAATATAGACAGCAAATGAATAGAAGTATCTCATCAGTGCTACATTTACTAAAGATAGACATGCGCTGATTGCGTAAAAGAACGTCCCTATTCCTAGCAAATACGCACTGACGTATTCTAGGGTAAAGGGCCACCGTGTGGGTATTTGCGTCTCAGAAGAACGTTACACACGCCAACAACAAAGAATCTCAGGAAGTGTGATATTCCTTGTCGCACCTTCCTTTACAACCTTTCTGTAAATTTGGGATTACTTCCAAGTAAAACACTTTAAAAACAACAATACCTCAATCTTGGCCTCAGCAGAAGAACCTGGGTTTAAATCTTATCTCTGCCTCTTAGCTGTGGGATCTTCAGTGATCTTACTCTCTGCAAAGCTTGATCTCCTCGTCAGTAAAATGGGCATAATAATAGTTGCTGTGTAGGAGGCTTGTTTCAAAGCTGAAATTAAAACTTAATGTTTATGAAGCATTTAGAACAGGTTCTGGCATACAGTCAGCATCATGCAGTTGGTTGAAAATGTGTCACCACAATTCTGAAGTTAAAAACAAAACAAACACACAAAACAGCTTTTTCCAAACCTAAAAATCCCCTCTTAGGATCCATTGACTGACTAAATTAACACATCAGTGTTTTCAACGACTTAGCCTGAACTGTGTGTTAATTGCTAGGTGGCCAATCAGATAGATATGGTTCATCGAGGAAGGTCAGAAAGGTGGGGGGAGCTTAAGCTATTTGTGTAACTTTGCTTTTATAAGAACAGTGAAATATATTACAAATCAGATATTCAGTTAAAATGAACACAGAGACGGGCACCTGGGTGGCTCAGTCAGTTGAGCGTCTGACTTCTGCTCCGGTCAGGATCTCATGGTTTGCGAGTTCGAGCCCCGTATCGGGCTCTCTGCTGTCAGTGCACAGCCAGCTTCAGATCCTCTGTCCCTCTCTCTCTGCCCCTCCTCCACTTGCACTCTCTCTCTCAAAAATAAACATTTAAAAGAGTGGAAAAAAAATAAAATAGAATAAAATAAAATAAACAGAGAAAATAAGTACTCATTGAACTGAACACATTTGAGTATTATATTGAGTTTCCAATACATAAGGGGGGAGAGGAAATACGATAATATCCTAGATGGTCCAGCCTTGGGGCGCCTGGGTGGTTCAGTTGGTTAAGCGTCTGACTTCGGTTCAGGTCATGATCTCACGGTTTGTGAGTTCAAGCCCTGCGTCGGGCTCTCTGCTGACAGCTCAGAGCCTGCTTTGGATTCTGTCTTCTTCTCTCTCTGCCCCTCCCCACGTGTGCTGTTTCTCTGTCTCTCAAAAATAAGTAAATGTAAAAAAAAAAAAAAAAAAAAGAAAAGAATTTAGATGGTCCAGCCTTGTTCGGGGCCACAAAGTAAGCAGAAAGTCAGAAATGGTCTCCTCACAGCCATGACTTGTTTCAAACTTCATAGGAGAATGCCCTATTACACCAATAACCCAATGAAAGAAAGGTAAAAATCTCCTCTTTTCAGCCCCTACTGTTGTTTCTCCTGGAAGACAGCAGAGTTAGGGCAACTAGGAGACTTTTTTGCAAAGTTCCTCAAGACTCTTGTCAGGAAGCCCTCTTGTCAACAGGGCCCGAGTGAGCTCTCTCTCCAACCATCCCCGGGCTCCAAGGTGCCTCAAAAGGCCACCTGGTTCATCCTCCGGGTTCCAAAACAATGATCACCTACAGCAACCAAGGGATGGTGTGCCTCCAACCCAGCAGGTCAAGGTGATTGCAGCGTGGAGACGGTGATGAATATTGGCTTGGGCTACCCCAGAGATAACCAGCTTATTCACACTTCCCACTTTGCCAAACTTTATCCTGGTCAAGCCAGGATAAAACAGCCTCACCGTTCTCCTGCTGCAATAATGGGCTTTTTAATATTATTTTCAACAAAAGGTTTATTTAAATAAGACACGTGAGTTAAAAGAAAAGCTACTTAGGATTCATTTCCTTCCGAGAAATGTGTTCCAACTTAAAAACAGATTCCCCGCATGTAACAGCTATGTACAAAAGACTGTAAAATGTTTAAGTTGTCCTTGGTTTTACAAGGATAAATGAAATCCATTGGAATTGTCTAAGCAGAGAAAGTATGCAAAGGATTTTGTTGTTGTTGTTGCTTGTCAAACAATGAAAGCAAAATAATTTAATGGCATATAAAAATAAAAGTTGTGGGGCTCCTTGCTGGTTCAGTTGGTTAAGCATCTGACTCTTGATTTTGGCTCAGGTCATGATCTTGAGATCATGGGATCAAGCCCGCGTCGGGTGCCAAGCTGGGCATGAAACTTGCTTGGGATTCTCTCTCTCCCTCTCTCTCTGCCCCTGCCCTGCTCGCTCTCTCTCTCTCCAAATAAATACAAATAAACACTAAAAAAATAAATAAATAAATAAAAATAAATAAAAGTTGAATGAGCACACTGCCAATGGGCCTTTTTACAGAAAGCTTTTTCTCCCCTCCATTTCCTTTGGATGTCAACAGAATACATCAATGACCCTTTAGTAAAAAAAAATAATAATGGCACAATGAACCTGGTCACAAAAGCCAGTTACTTGACGTACGACAAAAGAAAGGAGATGGGAAAAGGACCGAGTACAAGTCAGGGTGTGGTGGAATCGAACTGCCCTTTTTCAACCGAGAACGGCTTCTCGTCTGAGTTCTGGAGGGAAGTAGCACATCACTTAATATTGTCATCCTTTGTCTTCACTGCACAGGTGCATTGGTTTCGCTGATTGCCCATCAAATTGGAATTTGATCTTCCTCAGTGACAAACCCTGTCATTCACAGGTTTTTATGCATTGGCTAGTGCTCACTCCTCGTAATCCCCAACAGAACGACCTGCCCCACCTCCTTAAATTAATTGGCTCCCCGTTCCCTGTCTCAACCCTGCCTTGGGTTTTGCACCGGCCACGGCAGGTGCTGGACACTCTCCAGTCGCTGTGGCACAAGAGAGGCTCCAGGAGGGGCAGACGGGGGTGGCCGGGGGAAGAAGGGAGAACGCAGTGATGCTTTTGAGAAGAATTCTGCTGTTCCCAAGTGTCCCTTTCATAAGGCCTCCCTGAGAAACTGCTCTCTTGGGTCTCAGACCTAGAAATGGTTAAGGTCTCCTGAATAAGGGATTGGTTGTTGGAGAGCCCAGGGTTTGGTCCCATGCCCTACCCTTCTCCCTAAGGGATTTGACCCAGCCCCATCAACTTAATCCAGGCGAGAGTCATCTCTCTCTTAGATGGTGGCAAATGCCCCCCGAATGCGCCTCCCTGTTCTCATACTCGCCTTTTATAATACAATTATCACACAGCAGCCAGGATGGCCTCTTAGAAACATAAATCACATCCTGTTACCTCCCCTCCCCCTGCTCAGTGCCCTGCAGTCCTCCTCTTTGCCCTTTGATTCAAACCTTAACTTATAAAGCCCTTCATGACCAGTGCTGACCTCTGACCTCAGCTCAGACCGCACTCACCCTCGCCTCCCACGTTCCAACCACAGGAGCCTCCTTTCTGTTCCTCAGATAAGCTAAAGTCACTCCTTGGTACCATCGGTCCTGCTGCCCTAAGGCTCCCTGCCGGACGGTCGAGATCAGGCTTTTTGCGGTTGCCCAGAGCTCAGCGGCTTTAACCTTCCAAACGAATGTCCCCTCCCAGCCACCTTCTAGCACATTCACTTCTCTTAACCTTCTCAGAACCCTTATTAGTAGCTTTTCTATTTCTTGCCTTTTTTTTCCCTCTAATTCCACCTAAAATGGGATCCCCTGGGAGAAGAAACCCCTCCTATCTTGTCCACTGCTGTGTTCTCAGAGCCAAATGGCGGCTGCAGCATGATAATTGCCAATAAGTATTTATTGAAAGAGTCTTAGGAACGCGGTAGACTTTGCAACCACGCATTTTTCTCACAGCTGGGATCCCCAGTACTTTCAGAGTCAAAGGCGAGGTGCACTCCCACCCGCACCAGACCTTCCGGCATGCGCTGCGGGGAAACATCCTTAACTCTGAAGTTTCTTCATGCTTCTCTCCTCATTTTCCTCTGGCACCAATTTGCTCATCTTAAACAGTAGGTGTCAAGGGCTTGCATGCACCACTAAGCTTCCCTCAACCCCTAATAAAATGTGGTGGTGTGCAAATGAACCGTGGAGGTGGACTTCTGCTAAATGTTACAAGATAGGTTTGTGTGGTTAACAAGAAGAATCAGTCACCTGTGTCATTCACCAACCACAAGCTGCTGAGAACAAAACCCAACACCCTCCCTAACTGAGTCAGTGCTGGGGAGGCCATGAGAAAAATAAAGTGCGCTGCAGAAAGCCAGTGTGAATCCTCAGGTCATGGCCGATGTCAGTTACCAGGTGTTAAGGGAGCAGACACCAGGCTGAGCTGGCCCCAGGACCAGCGAAGGCGAACGAGGTGACAGGAACAGGTGGGTTGACCCTGCTCAGCCTCATCAGATGAGGCAACCTTTTTTTTTTTTTTTAAATTGTAAATCAGGCTAAATGTTTTTATCGCTTATGGTATGTCTTTTTTTTTTTTTAATTGTGGCAAGCGCACACACACACACACACACATCAAAACACACCATATAACACAAAATTTACCAATGTAACCATTTTTCAGTGCACAGTTCACTAGTGCTAAGTATATTCACATTGTGCAGAACCTTTTTATCTTCCCACACTGAAGCTTTCCCAACCTCCGGCAACCACCTTTCTGCTTTTTGTCCATGAATCTGTCTACTCTAGGAAACTCATATCAATGGAAGTGTGCAGTATTTCTCTTTTTTTGTGGCCAGCTCATTTCACTCAGCATCATGTCCCCAAGGTCCAGCCATGTTGTAGCATGCATCTGAATTCCCTTCCTTCATAAGGCTGGATATTATTCCATTGTATGTATGTGCCATGTTTTGTTTATCTATTCATCTGTTGGTAAAGCCAATTGGGCTTCTTCCGTCCCTTGCTTATTGTCAGATGGGACACTTCTGCACCTACGTGTTCCCTGCTTTGGTCTAAGGGACATCTGACCACGTCAGGGCACTGGTCAGCATTCATTTCTTTCACAAGGTCAGAGAAAAAAAAATCATACAACCACATACACACTTCCCTTCGTGGTTCCCACCTGCAGGTGGACACAAATACTGCTTAACAAGCCTCTGGCCACCTCCTCACTCACTGTGCAGGTGGCTAGCTCAGGCCTTCTCCACTTTCCTCACGCCTTCCATGATGCGTAACTATGTAGCTTGCATTTTGCAGACAGCCTCTGTAGACACGGTCTGTTCAGTGATGGCATCACCTACCGCCTACCCTGTTGGTGAAGCCAGAAGCCAAAAACCATTCCATTCTTTCAAGCTCCAGATCCAACAGTGATTTGGCCTCTAGCATCATAGAACCTGTCTGCTTTTCATTGCCCCTCCTATGGCGAGTCCTTCATTGCCAGGTACCATCTTCGTGAGCTAGACTACGGTAAGGGCCCCCTAAATGATCCGCCTGCGTGCACCCTGCCCGTCCCTATCCACGCCCCGTCCTGCATTCAGGGTAACTTTCTTCCAACTCCAGTGTGATTATGTCATCTCTCGGGGACACCCCAGTGTCCTCCTGGTGTGGCATACACGGTCCTCCTTGACCGGAGCCTCGTCTCCTGCACCCTGTCCTGCCCACACTTGCCTCAGCCATGCCCTTCTTCACGCCATTTTACACCTTCTTAACTTTGCTCACTCCAGTTCTCCACCAAGCACACAACTGCCACGTTTCTTCACTGGCCTAATTCTTCATTACTCGGGAGTCACTCGTGCCTCCGTCCAATTCCTAAGCCCAGGCTCTTTCCTCCTGCACATCTTCTCTACTACTGGAGCACCTGTTTCACACTTCTCTTTCAGTTTTTCCAGGAATCATTTCTTTCCTCAGATTCCCATCAACAGTCTGAGTTTCTTGAACATGTTCCGGGGGCATAAAGTCACATTCTCCATCCCCCCACTGCCTTCTTTTCCATGCTAAGTAGACATTTCATAGGGTAATAGTGCATAGGAATTTCTCAAAAGCCTCACTGTTGAGCCTGAGTAACATATAAACAAATGCACTTTAGAATACTTAAATTGTGAATTATAGGTACAAAAGAAACCATAAACAATTTAAACTAGTGAAGAACTCCCCTGCTGTGTGCCTCTGTTTTATGTAAGTATTCATGCACAAGGGCTGAGTCACAGAACAATAAAGAATGGCTGTTCAGCTCAGCAGCAGAAACCACAAATGCTAAGGTCACAGACAGACATCCATTCTGTGTCCGCTTTTCAGTAGTTTATGAAAAATTAGCCTTTCAGTCTGAGGCTTTCTTTGTGTAAGCTCAAATTTCATTTTGGAAATTCTGAACAAGCTCTCTTCAATTAAAATGAATCACTTTTCCACATTATGAAAAATTTTAAATGTTTATGCAGAAAGTTGGTTGAACTTGGAGAACTGGTTGGTCAGAAAGGAATGAGAGCTGTCAAATAATATTAATAATAAAGATTTTGGTTAAGCAGGGTGAGGTTTTTAAAAGAAAGATGCTCCTTGGGGGAACATACCTTTTTTGAATTAGCAGTTTTAGGAAATGGGAATTTGGATAATCCTAAGCTCAAGTGGCAAAAACGAAAGAGAAACATGGTCATCAAATTTCTTTATGTTTTCATAGAAAGACATCTTTTTAATTTACGAGGCTAACAACAATCTTTTCTCTCTTGCAGATCTAACCGCATATTTTGTTTTATTTTTTAAAATGTTATTTATATTTGAGAGAGACAGACAGACCGAGTGCAAGTGGGGGGATGGTTATTAGAGAGAGACAGAGGGAGACAGAATCCAAAGCAGGCTCCAGGCTCTGAGGTGTCAGCACAGAGCCTGATGCACGGCTTGAACTCACAGACTGCGAGATCATGACCTGAGCTGAAGTCGGACACTTGACCAACTGAGCCACCCAGGCGCCCCCTAACTGCATATTTTCCTATGAATTCTCTCAGATTGATTCCTCGAATAAGATAACATACTACAGTTATGTTAGCCACTGCTAGAATTTTCAGTTCTCTGGAGAAGGTGTCTGTCTTCATACTTATGTTTAAATAAAGAACAACATCAAAATAAAGCAATTAGAAATTAAGTAACTAACTAAACTAAAATTTGCATTCAAAAATAAGAAGAAAAGAACAAAATAAACCAAAATGAAGTAGAGAAAGAGGATTTCATCTCTCTATAGAGATAAAAGCAAAAAGCAATGAAAATTAAACAACAAACAAAATGTAGAATTGATAAGTAAAATCAAGATTTTTGGCTTTCAAATGTCCAGCAAAAAACACAAATTCCCCGTGCCTGTGTGCAGGAAAAAAAGAAAAAAAAAAAAAAAAAAAAGAACCATGAGTCTATAACATTAGAAGTGAAAAGAGATACATATAATCATAGCATAGAGGAGAAACTACTAAATACAATTCTATGTGAGTGGGTTTGAAAATCTGGATGAAATAGGACAGTGCCTGGAAATTTTAATCATCAGAGCAAAACCAGGAAGAGATAGAAAACTTCATGAAAAATAACCCTTCGGAGAAAAAAAATGAAAAAGTTTCAAAGCACTATTTCCAAAATAAGACACTGCATTCAGATAGATTCTGAAGAAAGTCCTATCAAAGTCCAGAGGAGGACATATATAATCCTGATGTGAATTAAAACTATTGCTGAATAGAGAAAAAGATGAAGAGTTTCTAATTCATCTTACAAGGTTTGCATAATCTTGATTCCAAAACAAGAGAAAAAAAGAGAAATAAGGACCAGTGTCCAAACGAATGAAACAGACACAGATTCTAAAAGGATATTCATAAATTGAAAGACATGCATACCTTAGTGCATTAAAAGAATCATGTGCCATAACTAAGGTTTAGTCCAGTTAGATAAAGCTACTATAACAGTAGAGAATCTGTTAGCCTGTGGTGTAAACCACCACAAAAATAAGTTGAAGTTAAAAAAAAAAAAAAAGATCCATATGACCATTTCTATAAAGACAAAAAAGATATCCAATAAAATCCCACATCCATTCCTAACATACAAAAGCCCTTTGTATATTGGACTACAAAGATGCTTCCATAATCTGAAACCAAAAGCAAAGAGCATACATGTTAATAAAACAATGGTGTCATTTCCACAAAGGTACAAAACAAGAGAAGGATGTCTAACCAGTGCAATAAAGCAGTAAGAAGATACTCGTTTTGAGTTTAAAAATTTACTTTAAACAAGAAAAGCTTAGGGGCGCCTGGGTGGCGCAGTCGGTTAAGCGTCCGACTTCAGCCAGGTCACGATCTCGCGGTCCCCGTGAGTTCGAGCCCCCCGTCGGGCTCTGGGCTGATGGCTCAGGGCCTGGAGCCTGTTTCTCATTCTGTGTCTCCCTCTCTCTCTGCCCCTCCCCCGTTCATGCTCTGTCTCTCTCTGTCCCAAAAATAAATAATAAACGTTGAAAACAAAAAATTAAAAAAATAATAAAAATAAACAAGAAAAGCTTAAGTGAAAGGCGATTTATTATAAAGATTAAGGAAACCAAAGAATAGGAAATACAGATGTACATCACAAGGGACTAAAAGTAAGACTTGAAAAAATCCCTGTACCGAACTGTTGTCTTTAAATATCTCCCTGTCTCTCTAGAAGCAGCATGATCCCAGATTTTATTCATTCTTCATCCTCAGAAAATCTACTACCTCATCTACTTCTATATGATCCACAATGCTTATTCCAAATGGCAGCCTCAGCACTAAAAACTGTATGACCTTTCAACCATTATCTTTTAAAATATTGCTATGCACCATTCTCTCTCTCTCCCCTCCTACTGCAACACCATTTAAATGTCTGTTAGACTTTCTCATTTGATCATATATGTCTCTTACCCTCTGGGAGGTACTTCTCTTTTTTTTTTTTTTTTTTTTTTTTTTTTTGTCTTTCTATGCATCATTCTGCCTTGCTGTTCAGTTTGCTAATTCTCTCTTCAGCTGTATCTATACTATTTTGAGTTCTTAATTTTAGTTATTTTATTTTTCCGTTCTGTAATTTCCATTAATTTTTCTTGTGACTTTAAAATATGGTTATTTTTTTCAGTTCCTTCTTTATTTTTTTTTAAGTTTATTTTTGGGAGAGAGAGAGAAAGAGAGAGAGAGAGAGAGAGGGAGGGAGAGAGAGAGAATGTGAGTGGGGGAGGGGCAGAGAGAGAGGGAGAAAGAGAGGATCCCAAGCAAGCTCTGCACTATCAGCACAGAGCCTGAGGACAGGCTCAAACTCATAAACCATGAGATCATGACCAGAGTCAAAATCAAGAGTGGGACACTTAACCAACTGACCCATCCAGGCACCCCTCAGTTCTTGAAATTGCTGATGAGAGTTTCAATATGGTGATTTTCTATTTCTGTATCTTTCTGCCTTTATTAGTTGTAATTCTCCCATAATGAATACTTTCCCTTCACCAACTATTTTGTTACCTAAAAACACAGTTTGAAAGGAAAAACAGGAAAAATGCTTTATTCTTCCTAGAGTAAGAGTTGATACCCTAAGCAATCTCCAACGCTAATCATTGTTTTTAAATGTATAGCATTATATACACTCACGAAATTTTGAAACAGCTTGCGACAAATTCATAATGTTCACAATTTATACTACAACATTCAAGGGTGTTTAGTATATTTACAGAGTTGTGCAACCATCACCATAATCTAATTGTAGAATAATCTCATCATCACCAAAAGAAACCTTGTACCTATTAGTAATCATTCACATTCTGCTGGGTCTCTGCCCACCAAGCCTTAGGCAACCACTAACATATTTTCTTCTCAGTAGATTTGCCTACTTAGGGTATTTCATATAATGGTATCATACAATATGTGGTCTTTTGTGACTGGCTTCTTCCACTTAGCAACATATTTTTGAGTTTCATCCATGTACTGTATCCAATACTGTATCAGTATTTCAGTCCTTTTATTGCTGAATAATATTCTATTGTAAGGATATACCACGTTTTGCTGATCCATTCATCAGTTGATGGACATTGGGTTGTATTCACTTTTAGCTCTATGAACAATGCTAGTATGAGCATTTGCATACAAGATTTTATGTGGACGTATGTTTTAATTTTCTTGGGCAGATAACTGCCTAAGGGAATTGCTGGGTTATACAGTAACTTTGTGTTTAACATTTTGAGGAACTGTCAAACTCTTTTCCAAAGTGACAGCACTTTGTACACTTACACTAGCAGCATATGAGTTTCCAGATTCCCCACTTTCATCAACTTATCATTGTCCTTTTGGTTAGAGCCATTCTAGTGGGTATGAAGTGATATATCATTATGAATTTTATTTACCTCTTTCTAATAACTAATGATATTGAGCATTGTCTTACATGTTTTTAGCCATTCATTATCTCTTTTGGAGAAATGTCTACTCAAAATCTTCACCCATTTTTTAATTGGGCTGTCTATTATTATGGAGCTGTAAGAATTCCTTATACATTCTGAATACAAGTCCCTAATCAGATATATGATTTGAGAATATTTGGGAACGTAGGTGCACAAGTTTTGTTCTTTTTCAAGATTATTCAGGATGTTCTGATTTTCTTGCATAGCCATACAAATTTAGGATCAGCTTATCAATTGCTGGAAAAAAAAAGCCACCTGGAATTTTGACAGGGATTGTGTCAAATCTATAGATAAAATGGGTATATTGATATCTCAACAATATTAACTTTTCCAATCTGTTAACATAGGATGTCTTCCCATTTATTTAAATCTTCTTTAATTTCTTCCAACTTGTAATTTTCAGTGTGCAATTCTTGCATCATTTTGTTACATTTATTCCTAAGTATTTTGTTGTTTTTGTAGCTGATGTAAAGGAAATTATCTTCTTCATTTCATTTTCAGATTGTTTATTGCTACTATATAAAAATGCATTTTTATATTGAACCTGATTAATCTAACATTTTTTAGCAGTGAATAAAAATAGTTTTACTTCTTTCTCTCCAACAGGAATGCTTTTCTCCTTCCTTCCTTTTTTTCTTCCCTCCTTCCCTCTTTCCCTCCCTCTTTCCTTCCTTCCTTCCTTTTCTTTTTCTTTCTCTTCCTTCATTCATTCCTCTCTCTCTCCCTCTCTCCCTTCCTCCCTTCCTTCCTTCTTTCTTTTTTACCCACCATTTGCCCTGGCTAGAATCTCTAGTACAATACTGAAGAGGCAAGAGTGGACAAGCTTGTTTTATTCTGAACTTACACATTTTTATATGATGTGTTCCTATCAATTGTAGCCATTATTCTCTTATTGAGCTAAAATTTTCCCATTTTTGGTCAGTGGGAGTCTATTTCTACTTAATTCCTGTGAACTTTTAATACGATTGCTTTAGCCTTTGATTGCTTTCTCACTTTCTGATATAAGAAGATGTCCCGGATCCAGCTTGTATTTCCCTGGTCCTGGAATCATCCAGTTTTCTAAAAATGCTCTCCTTTAAGTGGGAAATGATATTTAGAGACCACAATCTGGGCATAAGGGGTAACTATTCCTATGAGTCATCATTTCTTCTAGTCCCTATAGTTGACAGAACTAGGAAATAAGATTTTTTTATGTAATAAAGGAAAAAGTCACAAATTCACATTTATATTTTTAATTTAAATATAAACTTCCAAGGTTTTACTTAAATTCTTTGTACACTTTTATCTCATTTCACTTACACTGAAAATCTTGATCCCTTTTAAGGGTGATATAATTAGATATTTGTTTTATAATATTAATATAACAGCTTCCAAGTAATAACATCAATAGTATTACTGAAAATTAAATACTGAATACCATTCAAGGTTTTTGAGGTTTTTTGGTAGTTATTTTTGTCGCTAGAATATATCCCATGAGAGATGTACAGACAAATTAGTATAATGTAAAGTCACTTAGAGATTCTTTTCTCTTTGTGATTATGGTACCAATTTGATATACACTTAGGTTTATTTGTTTCCACTCATTTACTATATTTATTGCTTGCTTTCACTCCTTTTTAATTTTTGTATTTTAATTACATAGAACATTTATAGTTCTCCAACATCAAAACTACTGAAGAAGATATTTTCACAGAAGGTTTGCTTCCATCCATCTCCCCTCTATCCTACTCCCTCACTCCCCTGTAAGTAACTTTTTTTCCTTTGAAAATTATCCCCACACAGTATAGAAAAGGCAATAGTTAACAACCTTGCAGTCTTGTCTAAACCCAATAGACTGGTTGTATTATATTACCATTTTCCTATGCCACTAGGTTCAAATTGCCAAAATTTTGTTTAGAATTTTTGCATCCATATCCATAAGACAGACTGACTTGTAATTTTCCTTTCTTGGAATTTTCTTGCCAAATTATGCTGGCTTCATAAAAAGAGTTCATGAGTGTTTCTTCTTTGTTCATTCCTTTTATGTGGTGAATTAAACTAATTATTTTAAAAATAATAACCAAGCATTGTTCGTAGAATAAACCCGAACAAAACAGCATAGAGTTATGTTTTGTTCTTAAACCTATTCTGACAATCTTTGTCTTTTAACTGGAGTGTTTAGTACATTTATATTTACTGTAATCACTAATTATTTGTTGTTTATGTAGTTTACCTGTTTTATGTTTCTTTTTCTTTCCCTTCTTCCCTTCTTTTAAAGAATCATTTACTTTTACCTCTCCATTAGCTTTTCAGTTATACATTCTTTTACTATTCTTAAACTAAGCATTTCTTCTACTATTCTTACATAATGTATTTCTCAGGTTATAGTTATACTGAGTATCTTAGAGATTGCAACATGTAAATTAGTATTTACACTCCCCCAAAATATTCATTCCTTAGAACGCTTTTCTCTATTTACCCCCATCTTTCTTTATGTTTTATTATGTTTTGATTCAATGTAAATTTTTAAAGTCATGTTATTATTGCTGTATAGTCAATAGTCACTTACATTTACCTATATATCTTTTCTATTGCTCTTTAATCCTTCACATATCTTCATTTCCATCTGGGACTCTTCTCCTTGTGCTGAAGGCACTCTTTTTTAAAAATAATTATTGAGGGGCGCCTGGGTGGCGCAGTCAGTTAAGCGTCCGACTTCAGCCAGGTCACGATCTCGCGGTCCGGGAGTTCGAGCCCCGCGTCCGGCTCTGGGCTGATGGCTCAGAGCCTGGAGCCTGTTTCCGATTCTGTGTCTCCCTCTCTCTCTGCCCCTCCCCCGTTCATGCTCTGTCTCTCTCTGTCCCAAAAATAAATAAACGTTGAAAAAAATAAATAAATAAATAAAAATAATTATTGATTTTTTGATGTATATTTCTATTAATCTTTTAAAAAAAATTTTTAATGTTTACTTACTTTTGAGAGACACAGAGAGAGAGAGAGAGACAGAACAAGCGGGGGAGGGCAAGAGATAGAGGGAGACACAGAATCCAAAGCAGGCTCCAGGCTCTGAGCTGTCAGCACAGAGCCCAACACAGGGCTCAAACCCACGAACCACAAGATCATGATCTGAGCCGAAGTCAGCCACTTAACCGACTGAGCCACTTGAGGAGCCCCTGAGTCTTAATGCATACATAGATTCGTGTATGCACCACCACAATTGTGATGCAGTACATGAAAACTCCATTTAATACTTCTTCTAAGTCTACCGGTGACATATGTAATATATACCCTCAGCTTTTGTTTTTCTGGAAATACCTTTATTTACTTTAGAAGGTTATTATCACCAGATATAGAATTCTAGACTGGCTATTATTTCCTGTCAGCCTTTTAAAGGTGTCATTCCATCATTTGGTTTTCATAATTTCTGTTGAGATGTTAACTTTCGGTCTTGTTGCTTCTTTGAAAATAATGCATCTTGTTTTCTCTACTTGCCTTTATCATTTCCTCTTTGCCTTTGATTTTTAACAATTTGATTATGATGTGCCAAGTGTGTAGTTTCTTTGCCTTTATCCTGCTTAAGGTTCTTAGTAACTTTTGATTCTGTGACTCAAAATCTTTTATCATTTTTGGGAAAGTCTTGGTTATTGTCCCTTCAAATATTACTTCTGCCACATTCTCTTCTTCCCTTCTTGAATTCCAATTACATGTGTTAGAATGTTTCATATGATAGATCATGTCTCTTATACTCCTTTCTGTATTTTCTATCCTTTTAGTACTTCGGTCAAGATTTTTCTACTACCCTCTCTCCAGCTTGCCAGCTCTCTCTTCAGCTGTGTCCAACATGCATGTTAAACCAACATGCTAATTTTGATTACTCTATTTTTCAGTTCTAAAATTTCTATATTATTATTAAATGTCTAGATTCTTGTCCTTTAACAAAATTCTTCCCTTTTCCATTTATTTTCTTGATCACATTAATTAGAACTATTTTAAATCTGTGTCTGATAACTGTAATCATCTGGAACACCTCTGAGTATATTTCTATTATGTTTTCCTCTTGGCCCCACTTCTTAGATCCTACTAATTTTAGATTGAACGCTAATCACTGTGCCTGAAAGAGTGTAGAGGCTCCAGATGAAGTGATTTTCCTACAGGAAGAATTCAATCTATGGTCTGGCAGGCAGCTAGAGTACGGACAGTTTATCTCAACGCGATGGGGGACTGAGTTGCAACAAGGTTTGCTCTACCCTAATGTGCCCCCTCATAAGGGTCTCAACTGAAAGTCTAGGGCATTACTAGATGCTTGCTGCCTCTTAGATCCTGATTTCCAGTTTGTATCTCCACAACAACCTAAAAATTCCACTCTGCACTCCAGCTGCTTTTCTTGCCTTCATAGCCTTTCACTTTATGGACTACGAATCCCCAAGTCCTTCAAAGAGAACACCACCAAATATCAGGCTCACTTCTCTGCACCTCCCCTTTTTTCTGGAACCCGGGCTTGTAGAGTCTTGGTTGATTTGGGAACCCACTCCAAGCATTAGCTCCTCAGACCTGTGAGACTGCCTCTTAGCGGCCCCCCTCGACCAAATCTCTCAGCTTCTTTCTCAATGCCAAGGATCATCGATGCCAAGAGGAGAAAAGCAGCTTTCAGGATGTTGGGCTTACTTCCGTGTGGTTCCCTCTCTCTGATCCTTTGACCCTTCCACTCCAGGCTGTCCCAGTGGCCCCCTGAAACACTCAAAAAGATCCATTTCAATTGTGTCCATCTTTGTCAGTTGTTCTCAGTGGAAATCAGCAGTTTTCCACTACCTACTCCATCATATCTGGAAATGGGAGTTGCCCCTCCATTTCCTTTGGCAACTGTGTGGTACTTCACTTTATAGATATGCTGTAGTTTATTGAACCAGTTCTCTGTTGAAAAACACTTCCGTTGTCCCAGCCTTTTGCTGTAACAAATAAGCAAAATATTCACAGTGAATAGCCTTCTGCATATATCTCCACATATATGCAGTTGAGTATCTGACAAATGCATATAAAATTTTGCTAGCTGTTCCCAGTTTCACTCACAGAAGTTGTACTATCTTGTGTCCCTACCGACGCTGTGTGAAAGCACCTGTTTTCACATAGCCTTGCCAAAATTTACATTGTCAAACTTTGGAGATTTTGTTTCAACCTGATAGATAAGAGACAGTTTCCCAGTAGTTCTGACACGCATTTCACTTATTGAGAATGAAGGCTATTAGTGTACTTTTTCTGTGAACTCTCTATTCATACATTTGCTTATTTTTAAAATCAGGTTGTGTATCTTTCTCTTCTCAATTTTTAGGAAATCCTTATTGCATTGAGCATATTAGTGTAAGTTACAAAATTTTTCCCAATTTGTAATTATCTTGTGATTCCACTTATTTTGCTTTGTTTGCACTGTTGTCAAATTCTTCTCTTTATTGAATCTATTTTGGTTTTTTTTCAGTTAGAAATTTCCATTTGGGTTATAAAATAAGATTCACCCATAGTTTTCTTCCAGTACCTGGGTTTTTTTTTTTTCTCCCATTTTTGTTTTGTTTTCACTTAGATCTTTAACACAGTTGTAATGTATCCTGGACTACTTATGAGAAAAAGATCTAATATTTTTCTTTTTCCTTGCTGTTACCTCTTTGCTCCACCACAATTTAAAGTTAATTTTCCCCTCTGATTCAGAGCCTCTTTTGTAATACACTGAATTTTTCTTAATTACATTTCTGGGCAATCTGTTAGTTTTTAAGTCTTTCCCTGAGCCAGTACCTTACTGCTTTAATTTAGAGGATTTTAAGTGTCTCGGTATATTCTAAGAGGATTAGCTACGCATTAGATATTCTTTCCAACTATTTCCTGGGTATTCTCAGTTGTTTATTCTTCCACATAAACTTCATAATCGACTTACCTAGTTCTGGGAAAAAAAAAAAAGTCTGAGGAAATTTTTATTGAGGTTGCATTAATTAAATAACTAATTTAGGGAGACAATAGCATCTTTAGGATCTTAAGTTTCCCTTTGAAGGATAGGTATTTTTTTCAATTTGTTCAAAGCTATTTTAATATCTTTCAAGGGTGTTTTACAGTTTTACTATTTTTGCATATTTCTTCTTAGGTTTCTGTGTAGGTGTTTAAATTTTTGTTGTTGTATACAGGGTCTTCTCTTCCATTGTATCTTCAAACTGCTTATCATTCATATATTTGAAGGCTATTGATTCCAGTATGCTCATTTTATATCGTACTAGTTTATTATCTTATGGTTGGTAGCACTTGTCCATTGATTCGTATCCTTTGGTTTTTTTCCAGACATTACCAACAAAGGGTTTGCCTCTTCCTTTCCAGTTCTCAGGAATCTAATTGTTTTCTCTTATTTAATGGGAGTAACTAACATTCCAATGCAATGTTAAACAACTGGAGAAGTAGTGGGTATCCTCCTCTTCTTCCTGACTTTGAGGAGATGCCTCCCTAAAGTGTTTGACATTTGACAATCAAATGGGAAGCTAGATTTTGGACTGATATGCACACGCACGCACACACACACACACAGTTTTATTAGGTTAAAAATAGTATTGCCATGCTATTTTTTTCATTATACGCTGGACATTTGCATTTGAAAAATTATTTGTAGAAATGAGGCCTAGGATGATATAGTTTGCTCCAGAGAGAATTTTTGTTGCTTATGCCATAATTTGGGGCACTATTAATAATCCAGACTAATCCTATTCTAATTTTAGGTTTTAGATTTTCTAGCCCTTTCAAATGACTTGAAAAGAGGCTGTGTTCCATAAGGGGGCCCATTTAATTCTAGTCCACCCTACTTTTAGGGGGCAGCTCTTCATGACTCTGATCCAAAGTACAGGGTATGTCCCAAGGCCTCCAACCTTGGCAAGCTCTGGACCCAGACTTCTTTCTCATAGCCTCAAGAAGTTTTTAAACGTGTAGCTCAATATTGCAGTTCCCTGTTCAAGATCTGTAAATGTTCCCCAGACAAGAGTAGCCCCAACACTAAGCTCACTCTTGATTTCTGTCTTCTCCCAGATCCTGACCAGTAATTTTTCACTACCTTAATTCTTTGATGATTTTAAAACTGAATTTATATTTTATCTAGCTTTAGTTTTATCTTTAGCAAGAGGGTTGGTCTGAATCACCTCGTTCTCTGTTAGCAAAAGCAGCGCACCTAGTTGATGACAACAAATTAAAAATTAGGGGACCCTGGGTGGCTCAGTGGGTTAAGCGTCCAACTTTGGCTCAGGTCATGATCTCATGATTCGTGGGTTCGAGCCCCATGTCAGGCTCTGTGTTGACAGCTCAGAGCCTGGAGCCTGCTTCAGATTCTGTGTCTTCCTCTCTCTGCCCCTCTCCCACTTGCGATCTGTCTCTCTCTCAGACATAAATAAACATTAAAAGATTTTTAAAAATTAATTTAGGGGCACCTGGGTGGCTGAGGTGGTTAAGCACCTGACTCTTGATTTCGGCTCAGGCCACAATCTCACGGTTGTGATATCCTTTTATGACTAAGAAGTAATAAAACAACAAAATTTATGTCCACAACATGCCCCCAAAGTAGCATAACCTCATAGTCATACCTTACATTTTATGTAATTTACACATCCTCTAAGCTCTCCTAGGCTTATCTTAAGGCACATGAGATGTTATAAAACACTTAATGCTCAGAAAATGCTGAGCTCGAGGCACCTGGGTGGCTCAGTCGGTTAAGCATCTGACTTCGGCTCAGGTCATGATCTCACACTCCGTGAGTTCGAGCCCCACGTTGGGCTCTGTGCTGACAGCTCAGAGCCTGGACCCTGCTTCAGATTCTGTGTCTCCCTCTCTCTCTGACCCTCCCTCGTTCATGCTCTTTCTCTGTCTCAAAAATAAAAATAAACATTAAAAAAAGAAAGAAAGAAAATGCTGAGCTCTTCCTTGATTCTTATCTGTTGCCTAAGCAAATTCTTCCATGGAAATCACTCTCTTCCCACGCACAAGCAAAAAAATAAGCAAACAAAAAACAACAACAGAAAAAGCATAAGGCATTTCTAATTCTTTGCTCCTTTACCACTGCACCAAATACAACGCGACGTGAGATCTCTCGATTGGATCACGTACTTCGGTGGGACTGTATCCCCAAGTTCCTCGATCTCATTTCTTTCAGGTGCTCAAAAGCATGACTCATTGGTTTAACAACCATACTTAAGAATTTGAACCAAATACTCTTGTAACAGTTTAAAAAGCAACTATCCAGAAGATTACGAGTCTCTTGGGCAGGTTGGCTAATATAGTTGGCATAGGATCTGACACTGAATGAGAATTGGCAATGCAGAAAACAGCCCTTGAAGGCAGCAACCATAGGGAACCTAGGGAGGGAAGGAGAGATGGACCCATTTCAGGCAGGGCCCAGAGGTGCTACACATTTGGTTTCCAAGGTTCAAAATATACATCCATCACCAGGGATCTCTTCTGGCAACACAAAAACTACCTAGGTGATGCAGACCAGCCTTCCTTTTCACTGCAAACACATAGAACAGTCAGATGTAATAGTTGTTTTTAATTGCGGTATTTCATAATGCAGCTACAAAGAAAGAAGGGGAGATAACTAGGAGCCAGGAACCAAGACAGAAATCAAAACTGGAGAAGTGAGAGGGAGCTGAGGCAGCACTGGGGTATGGAGGCCCACCAACAACAGGGTCCTGACAAAGACCCTGGGACCCTGACAATGTGGGCAGCAGACGTGGGCTCCAAACGGCAGGGGGCAGAGGCACTGGAAACAAGCAGAGGCATGAATCACTAAGCCTCATTTCTGAAAGGGGGACTAGAAGTTTTTGCACATCGGCCCAGGAAAGAGACAAGAAATTTGGTCATTTATGCATCTTGGGTAGGGGAAAATACTCCCCTGAGGAATCAAAAACCTAAGGCATCTTCCATATGTGGGTATGAAAGAACATAATCCATAGCACTATCTTCGACCATATAAAAATAAGTTCAAAACGGATTAAAGGCTTAAATATAAAAATTAAAGAAAAACCCTAGGCAACTATGCATTTAGAGTAAGGATGGCAGAGATCTTCTTAACCAATACTGGAAACCCACAAGTTACTTAATAAAGACTGATATACATTTGGCTCTCTAGTCTTTTAAAACGCTTTATGACAAAAGGTAGCATAAACAAAATTAATAAACAAAAATAGACTCTGTCAATATAGAGAAGAAAAGGTTAGTAACTGCAGTATACAAACATTCCTTATTGAGTAACAAGAACGGAACAAAAACTAGAAAAAGGACACATAATATGGAGATAACTGACAGGTGACAAAAATTCAAATGGCCAACAAACGTATGAAAAAATGGGCAAACTTATTAATACCATTGGAAATGCCCACTAAATTTACGGTGAGCTATTTACTCCATATCCATCAGACTGGCAAAAGTTTTAAATATTCATAATACCTATTTGTTGTTGGGATTCAGGAAAAGAGATGATTTCAGGAACATGTGAATTATTACAGCTTTATTGGAAAGCAATCTGGCAGTTACTATTACAATTTTTAAAACTATACTTCATATCTCACTTCTGATAATCCATCCCTGGGGCCAGCAAACTATGGCTGTGGGCCAAATCCAAACAACTACCAGGTTTTACAAATTAAGTTTTATCGAAACACAGCCACTCGTTTGTTTACATATTGTCTATGGCTGCTTCAGGGCAAAAGCAGGGGTCAGAGAAGATGGCGTGACCCATCAAGCCTAAAATATTTATTATCTGGCTTTTTTCAGGGCAAGTTTGCTGACCCTTGCTCCATCCCATGGAAATAAAAGCACAAGTCTATAGAGCTGTTTGTACAGCATTGCATATTGGAACACCGCTTGTAAGGACAAACAAAATGAAAGTCCGTTGTTAGAACATGTCTGCATAAATTGTAATATGTCCATACCATGGAATAGTAAGTCTTAAAAGCAATGAGTTGGGGGTGCCTGGTGGCTCAGTCGGTTAAACAACTGACTCTTGATTTCAGATCATATCACAATCTCATGGCTCATGAGACGGAGTCCCACGTCTACGCTGACAGCACGTAGCCGGCTTGGGATTCTCTCTCTCTCTCTCTCTCTCTCTCTCTCTCTCTCTCTCTCCCTTCCCTGCTTGTGTGCATGTGCTCTCTCTCAAAATAAATAAA
The DNA here is from genome assembly GCF_028749965.1 of Puma concolor. Taxonomy (NCBI): domain Eukaryota; kingdom Metazoa; phylum Chordata; class Mammalia; order Carnivora; family Felidae; genus Puma; species Puma concolor. The sequence goes on from NC_141671.1 coordinate 17,888,237, forward strand.
TCAATAAATATTTTTAAAAACCTATTAGATAACAGTATGAATATTTAAAAAAATAAAACCATGAATTAACATTTTACCAGTAGATTTGTAAGGATTTCCAGGAGGTATCTTTGAATAATATATCAAGAAGCATAAGTACAATTCTACTTTCATGAAATAAACAATAACCAATCTATATGTCATATATATTTGTATATAAAGGCTTAGTTTAAGATAATGTAACTATAAACTTCTGTCTCCCTAAAAAAAAAAAAAAAAAGATGACGGGTGCCTGGGTGGCTCAGTCGGTTGAGCATCTGACTTTGGCTCAGGTCATGATCTCACAGCTCGTGGTTTGAGCCCCATGTCGGGCTCTGTGCTGACAGCTCAGAGCCTGAAGCCTGCTTCAGATTCTGTATCTCCCTCTCTCTCTCTGACCCTCCCCTGCTCACACTCTGTCTCTCTCTCTCTTTCTCTCTCAAAAATATATATTAAAAAAAACTTTTTAAAAGATGATTTAACCAAGGCAAAAACATGAGAGAATATACACTGCGTTGTTAACCTGAGTTACATAGAATAGGGAGAGGATAAAGAAAGTGGAAGACTGGAAGAAAGAGCCAAAGAAAAGAGAGAAAGAAAAAAGATTACACACACACACACACACACACACACACACACACACACACACATTTGACAAGGCCACATTTATGTATTTATAGAAAATATAATTTTGTGTATGCATATAAACAGACAATGAAGTCCAACTTCAATGGAACTCAACTGACAGGTTAAACCAACTAGACACAGCTGAAGAGAGAATTAATAAACTCACGGGGAACTATGAAGAAATCCAGTAAAAAGGAGCACATAGATAAAGAGTTGAAAAATTTGAAGGATCCAGCATTGGTCTACTTAGAGGCCCAGGAAAGACTAGAGAGGATGGAGAAGAAATGATTTCAAGGCAGTGGATGAGAATTTTCCAGAAATAAGAAAGCCCTAAGCAGCTCCATAACTCCCAAGCAACGTGAATCAAACACATCTACCCCTAGGAACGTGGCAGTAAAACTCTAAAACAGCAGAGTAACTGGTGTGTGTTTGGGGGAGGTGGGGACACATAGCTTATAAAGGGATGATCACTGATAACTTTCCTAATTTCTCACCTGCAACAATACAGCCAGAAGACAATGGAATCATAACTTGAAAGTGCTCAGGGAAAATACCTCCAATCTAAAATTCTATATCCAGTTCACGTCATGAAAGAAGGCAAGATAAAGAAAGATACATTCGGACAAAGACTGAGCGTGCACCACGCAAAGACCTTCACCGAGGAAGCTTCTGAGGGAGGTAAGGTCTTGGGTGAAAAGACTGAAGCCAGAAAGCGCTGCGAGCTAAAATGATAACGATGATGATTAATGAGTGGCTAATAGTAATTTACTCAACCACAATAACACGAAAGACGGATGGGATGGAACACTTACCAAGGTCGTGCCCCTGGGGAGGGAATGTTACTGTCTATCTTTAGAATCTGTTGAACAAACATCCTTGTTTTGAAAAAAAGGAAAAAGAAAGAAGAATACAGATGCCCACATAAACCAACTGGGGCTGACTAGAGCAGGAAAGAGATTGATCTCAGGCAGAGCCGGCCGGGTGAGAACACTGCTGCCCTCACTGTGGCATCACCTGCATCACCCCGGAGCCCCTGCTGGTGCTCCTGGGGGAATCACACTGCTGACCCAGAGCGAGGGCTTCCTGGGGCTCCATGGGGCCACGAGCTCCCAACCCGGTGGTGAGGATGCTACACAGGAAAGCTGCACAGGGGGGAGGGAGCTCTTTCACTTTTACAGAGAGACCTGGGCTCTTGAGATCCCCCAAGAGAAGCCCCCACGGGCCCAGTGAACAACCTCACATAAGCGCACCGTAACACAAAAATCATTTGCGTGAGAAGTGTAACTTCCCGCGGTGGGGAAGGGGAAGCGAGGCCACTTCATCAAGACAATGGAAGGTAGGAAAGGGGAGGGTGCTATTCATTTCCTAGGGCTCAAAACAACAGGAATGCATTCTCTCAAGGTTCTGGAGGCTACAAGTCCAAAAGGAAGTGGTTAGCAGGCCTGATTTCTTATTTTGTTGGCTCGGAGGGAGAAGCTGTTCCATGCCTCCCTCTCTGCTAGCTTCTGGAGGTTGCTGGCAATCCCGGGCATTCTTCAGCTTGTAGATGCATCACTCCAATCTCTGCCTCCACCTTCCCATGGTGTTGCCTCTGCGCCTTTGCGTGTGTGAATGTCCCTCTTCTTACATGGACACTAGTCATTGAACCAGGGCCCCGACCTCATCTAGTATGACCTCATCTTGGCACGATTACATCTGCAAACACTCCACTTCCAAAAAAGGTCTCATGTGCACGCTCCAGGTGGACAGGAATTTTGGAAAGAAATATTTGACCCCGTACAGGGGGGTTTAAAAAAAACGTAAAGGGAAAATCCATCAAAAATGTAGATCCTTGGGGCGCCTGTTAAGTCAGACACTTAACTAACTTTGGCTCAGGTCATGATCTCACAGTTCATGGGTTCCAGCCCCACGTCAGGCTCTGTGCTGACAACTCGGAGCCTGGAGCCTGCTTTGGATTCTGTGTCTCCCTCTCGCTCTGCCCCTCCCCTGCTCGCTCACTCTCTCTCAAAAAGAAATGTTAAAAAAAAAAAATTTTTTTTTAAATGTAGATTCTTGGGGTGCCTGGTTGGCTCAGTCAGTTGAGAGTCCAGCTCTCGATTTCGGCTCAGGTCCTGATCTCACAGTTCGTGAGTTTGAGCTCCACATCAGGCTGGTTCCTGTCAGCGCAGAGCCGGCTTCAGATCTTCTGTCCCTCTCTCTCTGCCCCTCCCTTGCCTATGCCCTCTCTTTCAAAAATAAATTAAAAAAAATTTTTTTTTAATTAAAAAATTTTTTAAAAATGTAGATTCTTAGTTCCAACCTTCCCAAGATTCTGATTCAGTGGACTGAAATGAGGAAGGGCCAAGAATCTGCATTTAGCAAGCATCCATGTGACTGTCCCTGTCAACAATAGCGGTGGAACAGGACACAATGGGAAGTGCTCCAGTAGAGGAAACGACACAGGAGCACAGGGTGCAGGGAAGGGTGACAGAAGAGGTGGCTTTGGAGGGGGGAGAAGAAGGACAGAGGTCTCCAGACAAGGTGACAGGTGTTTGCAGCAGCACAGAGCACGGGGCTAAAGAATCCATGTTCTGGGATAAAGAGGAAGGTCAGAGAGGCCAGGGCCTTGACTTTCTTTCTGTGCTCCCCTTCTGGGTCTGCCAAGGAGCACTAAGAAGCCTGTTTTCACGTGCCATCATGAATGAGGACGCATTAACACGACAACACTCAGTGCAAGACTTGTTGTGTATTTTTGCTTTGTATTATTGTATTGTGCCTAAATCAAATGAACTGTGCCTCTGGATCTGTTCGCCAGGGTTGGTGAGTATTAGTCATTATTGGCAAACACATCTCCCTCCCTGGGAGCCCAAAGGGTCCTACGCAATCCAGAAAAGCTAGCAAAAGACTTTGCCCTTCAGTCCAACAGGGCTGCCTCTGAGATGCTTATCACTCAGCCCCTGTGAGAGCCACACCGGCATCACTCTCTGGACCACAGAAAACCTGGCTGCACTTTTCAAAGCCAGAGCTTAGAGCTCAGATCCCAAGTAGCTGCAAGCCATCCCCATCAAGTCCCAAGTAGCTGCAAGCCACCTCCCAGGGCCCTGGAAGAAGAGAGTGAAATTTCTACTTCCAATCCTTGGCAATCCAACTGCATTCTCCACCAGCCCCTGGGTCACTTTCCCTAAATGTCTTTTTCCCTACCAACCCTGTGCAAAGTGCTGCTCCCTAGCAGACCATCCAGGTTTGGAACCCCCATGGGCCAACACCTGTTGAGTCCCTCCTACAGCGAGGGAAACCCAGCACTATAGGACACAGGGGCCCATTGCTCTACTGGGGGTTGGGGAGGTAACCAGAGAAAACAGACACCATGACTTTCTCAATATCCCGCCATGTACGCTCACATAAATTAGGGCTTCACCTAGTGTTTGCATTCAAACATGTATCCATTTCCCTTTGTGCTAAATGACCTAAGGCGATTGGGGTTTGTTTGTTCGGTTTTTGTTTTGTTTCGTTTTGTTTCGGTGCTTTATGTAACAAAGAAATTGTGTTTCCTTTCTCTAAGCAACAAGGCAGAAGCCTGGGGTGTGGTGTTCACCATGCCCATGGCCAAGCTACTTTGAACCTCAATTTCTTTACCTGTGAAGTAAAGGGAATATTTCCCCTGCCTTCCTTATGCCCTGCAAACTGTGCAGTTCGAGGAAAGCAAAAATATAAAAAAAGGATTGTGTGCATCGAAGGCACCATGAACACAAAGGCTTAGTGTTTCCATAACATCTCACCAATCCATCACTGGTTTTCTAAAATGGTCCTATTTCTGGGGTCAGACACTGGGAAGTGAAGTTCAAATTTGTGAGCGCTTTTTTTTCTCTGACTTCAAGTCCTTATCAGTAGGAATCAGAGGGACTATAAATATTGTTTCCTCAGCTTTAGATGGAGAGAAAAGATGTCCCTGTGTGGCCAGAACAGCCCTGGTTTGTATCTGTGGTCCTGGCCCAATGATGAATAAACTGCCCTCTCCCCTTCACTCTCTAAAGTGTTCCAGTTTGATTAATTTATGTTCACGCCCTGGCTGCTTTAGGTAAAGAGGATTAAGTAAAATACCTGTGCTGTAAAACAGGATGTCACATAATTACCAAGCCCATGGACACTAGTCTAAAGGAGCACACCCCTAACGGGAACAGAAAACACTCACCAAATGCTTGAAATCTGTCGCCATCTTGTGGTCAAAAGCCATTCCACCCACAAGATCTTTTGACCTTTTCAGAAGGGACTGTGGAGCAAACCCACACAGAATCCGGGAAAGAATTAGGGGCTTGCGAAATAAGCATCTCATTAACATACACTTTGGTGCTCTCCCTGAAAGAAAACAGTTACCATTTTCAGGAGATGTAGATAAGGCAGGAATTAGGCCTCTGATTTTAGACTCAGATTGTAACTGAAAGATGGGATATGCAGCCTGTGGGTTAGAATGGTATTTCGATGGAGGTTCTGCCTTATATTGAAATACTGACTAATTCAACTCAGTGAGGATGATGCTGCTTACTCAAATCAATCCACCAGTGAATGTTTAATTCTCTGTGGGGCCACCGAAGGAGAGGAAGATTGTCTATGTATCAAATGACCTACCTGGAAAGGGGAAGGGTGGTGTTCAGAGAAGCTTCCCTGTGAAAGTGACCAGTGAGCTGAAGTCTGGTGAATGACCAGGGGACAAGGGGAAGTGAGGCAAGTGTTCAAGTCAAGGCAAAGAGCCCTGACAAGGGTCCAGTGATGGTGGGGGTGGAGGTGGGTATTTGTGCAACTGGGGGTTGGCCTACACTGCCACAGGAATAGAGAGTGAGGGGGCTGTGGTATGAGAAGAGGCTGGTAAATGAGATCTTGCAACATATCACTGGGAGTGTTAAGGATTCTTAACCCATTTTCTAGAAGGAGCCATGGGAAACCATTTACATGTTATAAGCAAGGAGACTACAGAGTCATATTTGAGTTTCAGAAAGATCATTCTGGTGACAAGGGGGAAAGACTTGTGAAGAGTTATAATGGATTTAAGACAACCACTATGCAGTGATCCATGTGACCATTACAATGGTAGGAGACACGCAGTATACACTGGGCACTTTTCTAAATGCTTTGTGTGGATTCACTCATTCCTATCAAAGACCCTATGAGATAGTTACTATTACTACACCCATTTTACAGATTAAAAAAAAAATGGGGCACAGAGAAGTCTAATTCCAGAAGCCATCCTGATGATCAATACACTATGATGCCTACAGATGGTAAAAAGAAAATGGAGAAAAACAGATGGTTTCAGGACTATTTCAGAAGTAAAACCAACAGGACATGATGTGCTACATAGGGGGCCGGAAGGGGAGCTCCAGCGTACCTAGGCTGTAGACTTGGGCAACTGTAGAGGGACACTGGAAAAACACAGGCTCGGAAGGGACTACAGAGTTGACCTTGCAGGTGTTGAGTTTGACCAGTGTTTAAGACCATCAAGAGGAGATACTGAGAAGGCAGTTGGCTCAAGAGACAGGAATGTGGTCCCACTGGTGGAAGAGATAATAACTGAAGTGACAAGTAAAGAAATAGCACAGGTAAGGAAAGAGGGCTACAACCTAGCCCTAGGGAACTCGGACATTTAATTGCAGAATAACTGCAAACGAGGTAAAGGGGTGGGGGCAGACAGACCTAAGTATTAAAACCTGTAAAGCCAGGGGGCGCCTGGGTGGCGCAGTCGGTTAAGCGTCCGACTTCAGCCAGGTCACGATCTCGCGGTCCGTGAGTTCGAGCCCCGTGTCAGGCTCTGGGCTGATGGCTCAGAGCCTGGAGCCTGTTTCCGATTCTGTGTCTCCCTCTCTCTCTGCCCCTCCCCCGTTCATGCTCTGTCTCTCTCTGTCCCAAAAAAAAATAAATAAACGTGGAAAAAAAAAATTTAAACCTGTAAAGCCAGGAGAATTTAGTATCATGGAAGCCAGAAGAATGTTTCAAGGAAGGGATGAGCAGCCACAACAAATGTTGCTGGGAGGTCAGGCAAAGTTGAGGACTGGAAAATGCCCTTTAGATTTTGTGTCAGGGGTTCTAGAGGTAACTGCCCAGAGAAGTCTGCTGCTGAGAGGGAAGGGTGGCTGGCAGCTGAGGGAAGAAAGAATAGGCTTTTTCTTCTCCCGAGACATAATATGCTTAATGAGTAAGTTTAAATGTTGAAGGGAACGATCCAGTTGACAAAGTGACTGAATATACAGAAGAAATAGTTTTCCCTTGAACAACATGAATTTGAACTACGTGGGTCAACTTACACATGGATTTTTTTTTTTAATTTATTTTTGACAGAGAGAGAGAGAGAGACAGACAGAGCATGAGTGGGGGAGGGGCAGAGAGGGACAGAGACATAGAATCTGAAGCAGGCTCCAGGCTCTGAGCTGTCAGCACAGAACCTGATGCGGGGCTCGAACCCACGGACCGCGAGATCATGATCTGAGCCGAAGTCGGGTGCTCAACCAACTGAGCCACCCAGGCGCCCCTACACATGGATTTTTTTTAATACATACAGTACCATACTGTAAATGTATTTCCTCTTCCTTATGATTTTAATTTTTTTAATGTTTTATTTTTTTGACAGAGAGAGTGCAAGTGGGGGAAGGGGAGGGAGGGAGAGGGGACAGAGGATCCTAAGTGGGCTCTGTCCTAATGGCAGAGAGCCCCATGTGGGGCTCAAACTCAGGAACCGTGAGATCATGGCCTGAGCTGAAGTCAGGTGCTTAAGAGACTGAGCCACCGAGGGTGGCCCTTCCTTATGATTTTAACAACCTTTTCTTTTCTTTAGCTTACTTTATCACAAGAATATGGCATACATATAACATATTAACAAAATATGTGTTAATCAACTATTTCTGTTATTGGTAAGGCTCCCCGTCAACAGTTGGCTATTAAGTTTTGGGGGAGTCAAAAGTTATAAGCAGATTTCTGACTGCATGGGGGGGTGGGGATATTCCCACATTGCTCCAGAGTCAACTGTAATTTACAGTGTCAGTTTGCTGAAAAGGGGAGAATAGGATCCAAAGCACAGGAGGAGGGATTATTCCAGGTAGGTAGAGGGGTCTACCTGCTTATTTCAGTTGTCTCTGATATTGTAATTCTATAATTAAATGCTGCAATGAAGTAGAAGTATAAAAGAAGGATTGCTATTTCTGTGTAAGCTTGGTTGAATGTTTTATGAAAATCTGATAAAGCCAAGATGCTAAAAATCCTGTCCATCTAGAACAAGAGAGGCAATTATAAAAGATGGGAAAACATAGTAAAAATCTTTGTTCTGCAAGGTTCTGTTCTTGTTCCAATTTTAAGAGAACAAAATGAGAAATCATAGAATTATTAAGGCTAAGCTTTTACAAAGAAAATGAGGTTGGGGGGCCTGGGTGGCACAGTCAGTTGAGCATCCCACTTCAGCTCAGGTTACGATCTCACAGTTCGTGGGTTCAAGCCCACCTCGGGCTCTGTGCTGACAGCTCAGAGCCTGGAGCCTGCTTCAGATTCTTGTCTCCCTCTCTCTGCCCCTCCCTCACTTGTGTGCTCTCTCTTTCGCTCTCTCTCTCTCTCTCTCTCAAAAATAAACATTAAAAAAAGAAAGAAAATGAGATTGAAACTCTAATGGATCAATAATCACTAAAAAACAAAAACAAAAACAAAAACAAAACAAAAAGCACCTTAGTCTTACCCTACATACTGTAGGATGAATGTATATGTTTTCACGATTTCCCGCTTCAACTCACTTTTTCAATGGACTGACCAACTCTTAGACCAAGCTGACATTCAGAAGGTTTCTATGGTTACAAAATGAGTAAGAAGGAAGAAGAGAGGGAGGTTAAGTTATGGGTTGCTTACTATACATTAACGAATATGCTTCGCTTGGATTTTTTATTTTTTTTAAAATTTTTTAGCATTTATTTTTGAGAGACAGAGAAGTGGGAGAGGGGCAGAGAGAGAGGGAGACACAGAATCCGAAGCAGGCTTCAGGCTCTGAGCTGTCAACACAGAGCCCGACGAGGGGCTAGAACCCACGAACCATGGGACCATGACCTGAGCTGAAGTCGGACACTTAACCGATGAACCACCCAGGTGCCCCAAATATTGTTTTTTTTTAAATGTTTATTTACTTTTGAGAGAGAAAGTCAGATTTTTTAAAAATGTACTCCTTACAATAATCCTAGATGTTATCATTCCTATTCAGCAGATCAGGAAATAGGTTAAATAAACTACCAACTATGAAGATAAAGCATTGGGGTAGGAAGTCAGTTCTCCTGACTGTATCCTAAGTTCCAGATGGGCCATTTCCACTGGTCTTACATGTACCTGGACTCTTCCCCAAACGTGCCCCATCCACATCCCCCATCAGCCACCCACCACTGGCTCATCCTTATCCTTCACCTCCCGTATCTGCTCACATACCAACCCCAGGCAAATCAATTCCCATGGGTATTTGTTCAAGTTGTCTCCACTACCAGCAGCCTTGCACAGATTCACATCATCCTTTGCGTGGATTACTGCAAGTTTCCTGTTGCCACAATTTCTTAATAGGCAGATCTGAGCAATATCATTCTACATATATGTATCAGTTGAACGCTTGCACTGCTTTCCAGTTCTTTCTTTGGTTTGCTTCCAGCACATTACTTTCCTCCAGCTAGCTTCCTGGTTTTCTCCCCAGTCCTTCTCAATGTCCTAATGGTCTCTTTTTCTTCTGCCAGACTCTTAAATATCGGTGCTCTTCAAGGGCCGCTTCTTTGTCTCTGCTTACGCTAGCCTCCTCCCCCAGTAGATACGATTTTTGCCTACAGCTTTCACTGCATTCACACTGATGATCACAGCCTATGTTTTCAACCCAGCCCCTCAGGCCATTTTTACAACTGCTCAGTATTGCTGTCCAGCTAATGGCCCATAAGCACATCAAACTCAAATGCGGACACCCAAAACAGGACTCTCGTCTTCGATCTCCCCGTGGCCGACCACAGACCTACTCCTTCCGTGTGCATCCCTCAGTGTCACCAGGCTCAAACTAACTCAAACGTTGAAACCATCCTTTACTCACCTTTCTTCTTCACCTGTCTTCACAGTCCAATCTCAAGTCCTGTTGACTCCCATGGTTGTCACTTCTTTCCACTAGCTTCCTATTTTCGTACTTGGACTACAGTAAGATAAGCCGTTTCCACTGCGCCTCCAAAGTAGCCCTCCTTGACAGCTAGCGTGAGCTTCCTGAGTCATCTGTACTTAGTCCAGGTGCCTGGAAAAACAGCCACTCAATGGCTAAAATGAACAAATCAGGAGACTATAGATGCTGGCGAGGATGTGGAGAAACGGGAACCCTCTTGCACTGTTGGTGGGAATGCAAACTGGTGCAGCCGCTCTGGAAAAGTGTGGAGGTTCCTCAAAAAATTACAAATAGACGTACCCTATGACCCAGCAATAGCACTGGTAGGAATTTACTCCAGGGATACAGGAGTACTGATGCATAGGGGCACTGGTACCCCAATGTTTATAGCAGCACTCTCAACAATAGCCAAATTATGGAAAGAGCCTAAATGTCCATCAACTGATGAATGGATAAAGAAATTGTGGTTTATATACACAATGGAGTACTACGTGGCAATGAGAGAGAATGAAATATGGCCTTTTGTAGCAACGTGGATGGAACAGGAGAGTGTTATGCTAAGTGAAATAAGTCATACAGAGAAAGACAGATACCCCATGTTTTCACTCTTATGTGGATCCTGAGAAACTTAACAGAAGACCATGGGGGAGGGGAAGGAAAAAAGAGAGAGAGAGGGAGGGAGCCAAACCATAAGAGACTTAAAAACTGAGAATAAACTGAGGGTTGATGGGGGGTGGGAGGGAGGGAGGGTGGGTGAGGGGTATGGAGGAGGGCATCTTTCAGGATGAGCACTGGGTGTTGTATGGAAACCAATTTGACAATAAATTTCATATTAAAAAAAAAAAAAAGCGGGGGCTCAGCTGGTTGATCGTCCGACTTCATCCCAGGTCACGATCTTGTGGTTTGTGAGTTCGAGCCCCACATCAGGCTCTGTGCTTGGGAGCCTGCTTCTGATTCTGTGTCTCCCTGTCTCTCTGCTCCTCCCCTGTTCACACTCTGTCTCTCTCTCTCTCAAAAATAAACATTAAAAAAAATGTTTTTTAATTAAAAAAAAAAGAATAGCCACTCAATACACGTTAAACAAGTGAATCAATGCTCTCGCTCAATTCCAAGTATTTCAATGTTGTCCATCACAAATGCATGCACTTCAAAGCCCCTGCCCTTGCATACAAGGTCCTTTGTGTCTTAGACCTTTCCACTTCTGTGGGAAAAACCACTGTGCCCTATTAACCACTCTCTACTCCAGGAATAACCAACCATCTCCAGTTCTCCAAACAAAGCAGCTTTCCCTAACTGTGACTTTGCACATGCTTTCTTCTGTCTAGAATTCCTTGTCTCCTCCTCTACCCAGAAAATTCCCACTCCTCCAAGATCTTTAGAGAAGCCTTTGCTGTCCTTTCCTCCATGCTCCTCCCCCCACCCTCTAACATTCTCCATAAACAGCATCATTTTTTATAACTGAAGTACTCACTTGAACTTGCAGGCAACAATCATATACTGGCCTGTGGAGCTGCCAGGGGGGCCAGAGTGAAGAGAAATCATTCTGAGAGCTCTCCAAAAACATTTTGAGAGCCATCTAACATCCTAGACCTTGAGATCAGTCCCCCAAGTCTCTGAACTAATCCCCAATTCATGGCCCTCTTCTCGATCCCAACTCCAGCCAGCACGTAACAGTGACCGTGGTGACAGTCCACAGAACCCCTAGAATGAGTCCCAGTTCTGATTCCCTTTCGATGGCTGTACTGACACTGCTCAGAACTGCTTCACCTCTAAAATTCTGATCTCCACCCCTAACTTCCTTCTATCCATTACACACAAATGTCACACTCATTTTATCTTCAATCTCTACCCCTTCCCATTCACCCAATTTATCAGTGTCTTACTGATCAGACTTCTTACAACCCAGCCCAAATCCACAGCCAATCTACAGTAATCTCTAATGGCCCTGCCCTTCAGACACTCCTACCTTATGAAGCCTGACCCTGGCAAAATCCACTTTTTCCCCACTCTACCTTCTTGGCAGCTAAGCATCACTGAGGAAAAATAAAAAAACCTGACTCCTAGCCTCTACAATTAATGATTTCCCATCTCAAACTGGTTTTCAAAGGCATTCCTCAATCTTTTTACTGGGCTTTGGTCCGTGTCCCCACTCAGTCCTCTGGGTGGTTAATATTAACAAAAATGTGAGACATGACCTACGGTAAACAGAATATCAAAACAATCTTGAGGGTGTTGGATAAATTATGAGAAGAGAGCCAAAGGCCATACATGGGCAAAGCAATTTAGCTCAAATCCCTATGTCCTTTGGGTTCTACGTCAATTACTTTCATGGCACTAGGACCGTGGTTACTTTAATTCTTACAGACTCTTAGAGTGTGAAAAATGTGGTGAAGCGTGGACCACTGGGAAAAATGACTGCTTTCAACTCCCTTCATGCCCCAGGTACCCTTCATACTTACTATACTTTATCAATGACACATACCAAACTTTTGTTTTCAGTTTAATTTATTCTTTGCAGTTTAAAGTGAAAGTTAAAACATCAAACAAACCACAGAAGCTTTAGGTATATAGTACTGACCAGTTTTGAAACAAAAACAGTGAATGATCATTTACACACATTTCTTAACTCTAATTTTACATCTCGTTATATAATGGTACTATTGATGCACACATTTCTAATTCCTTATACATAGACCTATTTGTCAAGCAGCAGGATGGCAATGCATCATAGCACAGCACACAGTGTTTCCTTTAAGGAACCAGAGAAGCCATATTTGGTGGATGGTTATGCACAGAACTGACTTGGAAGGGTACTTACTGTTAAACACTGGTCATAAGGCAGGCAGCCCATGTACATTAAGAAATGGAAAATGGAAGTTTTAGTAATATAAGATAAAATGCTATTCTTTATGCTTTAAGTTAAAAGCTATAGGATACTTTAAAAGCAGACGATACTAGGTGCTTGAATTCTAGACTCCATTAGTTGCTCCAAAGTCTACAACCTTTGAGTACTGCTCATTAGCTTTTAAAAGTCAACTTCAAATATAAAAGCACCTGAAGTTTACCAGTCAAAAATCTAATGTTACATTGGTTACATGTTACACTAAAACACAACTTTTAAGAAAAACGGACTTTAAAAAATACTGCATTGTTGACTTAAAGTAATTTCAAACTACGTTGCTCCTAAAAATAAAAGAGCACTACTTTCAAATCTTTCAACACGTTTTGGTTTAAAGTAACATTTTGTGAAGCCATTAATATGGTTCACCCATCTTCCAGCAAAATATATTCCCACCTTTCAGCAAAATAACAGTTGAACTTGTTTTTAAGCCTAGCATCATCTAAAGAAATGGGTCAGCCTATAGGTGAATTAGCTATTCACCCAAAAACTAGGTATTTAATGTTTCCACCATGAAAACAAGACTACAAAATCCATTGGATGAATTCTATTTTTAGCTTGATGTAAATATTAAAAACCTCACTGAACAGTGCCACACAAATATCTAGTGTTTTTTGGCATTGGAATCAGAGCAACGCAAACCAGTACGCTTGATACAGGCAATTTTCACAAAAGTGTCAGAGGCAAAAGAGATGTGGGAATGGTTGATTGGAAAGGAAATGAAACAACCTATCAGAGTCCTCAATTTTAGAATTAATCCTCAAAAGATGGCATAGTTGGTCACCATCTCTGTGAGTATTCAGACCAGATGGATACTTGAATGCACTCTTAATTAAGCTCGGAACCTTCTAAGCTTCAAAATTAACCACAGGCTAGTCAGTCTCCCACTGAGAAAATGAAAATGCACTTATGAAGTTATGGTTAAGCACAGCTACAAAAGCACTAACAGAGAAATGGGAACAGAAACATTATCCCACACAAATAATTGTGTGTTAACACTCCTCTCGCCTATCTTAGCGGCGGGCTTAGAAATACGTACTACGGTGAGTGTATCGAGGGCAAAAGGAATGCAAGAAAAGATAAAAGCTTTAAACAAAGGAATTCGTTTGCAAAACATTCATATTGGCATCAGTGATTTCTTTTTGCACTGCGAAGAGTTAAAAGGTGGTAGGGTGTAAGCTACTTAATATGCTTTTGGATGTATTTCCTAAGTAAGTTCAACAGACCGTTTCCCTAAATCCTACTAAAAAAGATATCCCTGAAGCATAAATGTAAATAATACCAACATGTACACCTTCACATGGATTCATTTGTAGTCACCTGTGGATGACCCCTGCAGATTTTATGAAGTTACACCAGCCATCGTTCTTTAATACTGAAACAGTACAGAAGCTCACTGGCTACGTAATGTTTGTCAGCAACTATGATTAGTATCTAAACCTAAGGTACACACCAGAGAGCAGAATCCACAGCTCAAAATATTAGACTATGAAAGACCTATTTAAAATATCCTCCCAGTAACCAAGAAGCTTTTAGGCATTAATTCTTTTCTAGCTGATGACCGTTTTAACGTGATAATGCAGCTAGAATGAAGCACAAAAATTAACGCTTGCAACTTGTGTCACGGTTCTGTTCATCGCCACGGTCACAAACAGAAAACTGCATCCAATAAGGAAATGACAGAAGGAGTATGTGCCTCTCAGTTGCTGGGGATCTTCCCCTAGCAAATACTGAAAACTAAACTTATGGTCTGTAGATTCCCTTTCAGTTTATCCAAAGGGCTACAATGACGGCAGAGGCAAACCTCAGGAACACAAGCTGGGGCGCAGCAAGTGTGCCTGTTAACAAACCAACTATGGGCGTGAAAGACGAGGTATCAGACGTGGTTCCACACGGTTGTAAAACAGAGGGGAGTATCTATGATGACTGGTTCTTGAGGAAAAAAAAGGGGAAAAACCTAACAAGAACTTGGATTAATACAAGACACCGGCGTTGCAGTTCATTCTTGTACAGAGCAGGTAACACTGAACGGGAAGGGTCTTTGAATTCCTATCTCTCTTCCCTGGTGAACACCCAGTCCAAAGTCCAGTGAACACAAACACGGGCACCCGGCAGATTATTTTCCAGTGAGGCGGGCATGGTCACCACTCTATTTTATCCTCAATACCCAGGACCTCTGAGGTCTTGTCACTGAATCGTTTGTGAAGAAGTACTTTCTCCACAACGCATGCCTTGAGCATGAAGTCCTCCCACACAAAAGGGAGAAACTAATCCTCTTCCTGAAGTAGAAGACAGTTTCTTAGATGCCTAAATTACTACTCTAAAACCTTGAATAGGTTGCAAAAAAACTGTATCTCCTAGAGGACCACTGTAACAGCCTAAGAGTCAGGACGAAGTTCCCCAATAAATAACCGCTATCCAACAAAGAAAAATAAATTTACAAACTATTTTTAAACTAAGATACCATCAACTGTAGGAGGCACCATGTGTGCCACTAAGAAAAAACAGGCAATTAAACCGACACAATGCCTTCCTAGCATGTAGAATGTTGGTATTTAGTGAAACGTTGTTCTAGAGTTAAACGGGTTTTTATCACACCAATCTTGCACATACCTGAAGAAAGTGTATGAATTAACTGGTTAAGTTATAACTATAACTTCATATTCTGAGTCCAACTCTTCTGAATCACTTCTCCAACCACAGCCGCGGAGGTCTGCTCGCTTCCACAGAACGGCACCCTTGGTGTCACCCAGAGCACTGGGGAGGCAGCGTTTCTTAAAAGGGTGTTCCACCGTGGCCTTCTGTTTCACGTCAGCAGACAGCTTGGAGCAAAACGATGTTTGACGCCTTAAAGACAGTCCTGCTCGGCGCATGAATCGATCACACCAGCCTCTCGTTGCTTTGAATTTTGTTTCGTCTATTCCCAGGGTTTTGGCAATTTCTCCCGCCTTCGACCGCATTGCCTGGCGCGTGACAGGCAATCCTTTTGCACGCATCTCACCAACAAAACATAGTACAGCTTCGTCCACTTGTGGGTATCTTCCTTTCTTAGGCCCCGTGAAGCATTTTGTTGTAGCTTTACAAGTAAATATGGAAGCACGGTCGTTCCTCCAGCGACGGATGTTGGCTTCGCTAATACCGAACGTGCGCCCGGCTGCCCTGTTTCCATGCTTTTCTGCGTACACGATAACTTTTCGTTTCAATGCTGAATCATAGTGCAATCTTTTTGAAGACATTTTTAAATGCCTCTTAAACCTGACGCGTTTGACACCAATAATACAGTGATGACGCTGTCTAGGACAAGCTATTAGTACGTGCACACATGCACGGGTTGGGTAACTCCATCATAACCATCTCCTGGCTGACGGTAATCATGAGCTACATCCCAATTTCAGACAAGGTTAACATGTGGTAACAAAAACAAAAATACAACATACATTATAGAACTAATAAAATATGGTTTTTCAAGCCTGTAATGTTTACCAGATTCACACCAGTGCAAGAAAATAAGCCCAGGAGGCGAAGAGTAGTAAGTATGTAAGTGGAAAAAGCTAGTGAAGCAAAAGATTATTCTTTAAGATGGAATTTGCAATGGTCTGATTTGGTTTTAATTCCCTTTATTTTCATATGGCTTACATATAAATCTTTTTTTTTTTCCAACTGGACTTAAAATCCAAGTAAAAAAAAATGCAAAGCCAAGTCATTAAAGACAGAGGCTCCTCACTGCCTTTCATCATTCACTAGTACAAGACGCGGGCTGGGGGTCAGTGGCCTTCATCAGCAGGTGCCCTCCTTTGGCGAGCAGATCTGATCCTGTGTGAGGATGACGAAGTGTCTTCTTCTGTTTCAGAGCCTGATGGCTCATGATCTCCCTCCTGAGATCCTGTGTCTCCCACCAGTTCCCGCAGAAACTTGAATTTCGATAGAAAAAGATGCCATACAAAATACCAACCTAAAAAGAGACAGAAACATTAAGAAAAATTATTACAAGCAATTTTATCAATTGAGAACATTCTAGTTAATTGTATAGGCATGGGGG
This sequence comes from Puma concolor, assembly GCF_028749965.1. Classification (NCBI taxonomy): domain Eukaryota; kingdom Metazoa; phylum Chordata; class Mammalia; order Carnivora; family Felidae; genus Puma; species Puma concolor. Next base: position 17,904,938 of record NC_141671.1, read on the forward strand.
TATTTCACCAAACAGTATGTAAAATGCCAATATATATGTGATTACAAATATATTTTTATATAACAAACATTTATTAAGCATTTACTATAGACAAGGAGTAAGAATAAACTCTTACATTATACAAGGGTGGTAAAAAGTTTCTGCCTTTGTGGAATTTAGAATCCAAGCTTGGTCCATCTACATTAAAATTATCATGAGATTATGATATCTACGTCCAAGTGTTTCTTTTATTAGAGTCAAATTTCTGAGAGCACTTTTCTGGGGAAAAAAGAATACACTCTGCGCTTCCTTGGACATTCACATCTCAGTGCTAATATTTACTAAAACCAAGTCTCCTTCAACTGCAAGGTGAAGGCCATGCCATGGCAGGGGCACCCGCACTTCAGTAGGAACTTTGGTCAGGGGTGCTGGGGGCTTCAGCAGTAGGTTAAGCGTCCGACTCTGGGTTCCGGCTCAGGTCACGATCTCACAGTTCATGAGTTCCAGCCCCGCATCGGGCTCTGCACAAATAGCGGGGAGTGTGCTTGGGATTCTCTCTCTCTGCCCCTCCCTGCTCATTCTCTTGCTCTCTCTCTCTCAAAATCAATAAATAAAACAAAAATGAACTTCCGTCAGACTCAAGCTATTCATAAGTTTCTAGAAATAATAAACTTTCAAAGAAAATTAATACATTTTCTTTCATTACACGACAAAAGAATAAAGCCAGAGCACCACTATCGAGGCTCAAGGTTTTTAAAAACATGGCATTTTCATGTCAGAGTCATTAAAAAGTCTGAACAACTCTACTTACAAATAAAAAAAAAAAAATCACTAACCAAGTTTTGTTTGTTTTACGAGAAGTTTCAAGTTCACTACGTTTTAGGTGCCCACGAATAAGGATCAATCAATAAATGAGTGCACAGGATAAAACCTGTGAACCCATGATAGTTGCTCTGAAATGTTAAGAGTATATGAAAACAAACAAAAGTAACCACTGTAACAAAGCTTTCCATGCGAGTGCCTTTCACTGTGCCTTCCACTTTATACACTCTAGCAGAAAAGCAATTGATCACAGCATATCCTGATGAGGAGCATTATATGAAAACAAAATCCAAGCACCTCTTCTACCCCCAGCATTACACCAGACCAGGATGAATGGCCAGTGAAGGAAATTTCTAATTCTACTTGTTACTTTCTTGCAATCTCTGAAGGAAAAAAGAAAGAAAGAAAGAAAGGAAGGAAGGAAGGAAGGAAGGAAGGAAGGAAGGAAGGAAGGAAGGAAGGAAGGAAGGAAGGAAGATCAACCTAAGCTCCTTGGTATTAAAAGACTAATAACTTCAGGGATTTAACCCTATTTCCCAAGTATTTGCTTTCCTAAACTGCTGAATGCTAACCAACCAAACCACACCACAAATATATTTTGGCCAACTGTGAGTTAAGCATTGAACTCTGTAAAACAGTATTTTAATAAAATGCCAAAGTAGCATGCTCTTGTCTTTACCCAAAATTCTTTGTAAACACAGGCACAGAGAATTAGCAGAAAAAACTCTGGAGTCAGGAGTCCCAGTTCTGACAGAAGACTCACAAAGCTGCTGTTAGAACTAAATGAGAAGGTACATACAGGGCTCAGGAGTCCAGCACTGAGTAAGCATTTTGTAAAATGCTTCGTGCACCTAAGCTGTGGTAGCACCTAAGTCCTGGGCAGTGGGATCTGAGGTGCCTTCTATTTTGTCAATTATCTTTTTTTTTTAATTGAGATATGTTTCACATAGCATAAAATTGCCTCTTCTAAAGTATACAATTCAGTGGCTTATAGTTTATTCACAAGGTGGTGCGACCATCACCGTGGTCAGTGTCCGCCCAGAACATTTTCGTCGACCCCAAAAGAAACCCCGTATCCACCAGCAGTCACTCCCCATGTCCTTCTCCCTCCAGCCCCTAGCAACCACTCGTCTCCTTTTTCCTGTCTCTACGGATTTGTCTATTCTGAACATTTCATATAAATGGAATCACAATATGTAGTCTTCTGTCTGGCTTCCTCCAGTCCGCGTATACTTTCAAGGTTCATCATCCACGTTGTTACAGGCATCATCATTCCATTCCTTTTTATTGTTGAATAGTATTCCAGTGCATGGACACATCACACTAGGTTTAACCATTCAACAGTGAACGGACATCTGGGTAGCTTCTACTTTGGGGCTGGTACAAAAAAGCGTTTCTGCTTTTGGGTGCAAGGACCATTTGTGTACAAGTTTTTGAAGAGACGTGTTTTCATTTTTCTTGGACACCCAACAGTCCTACTAGGAGTACAACTACTGGGTCATATGGTAACTTTGTGCTTAACCGTTTGTGAAATTGCTAAGCTGTCTTCCAAAAAGTGGCTGTGCCACCTTATATCCCCACCAGCAACGCATGAGGTGCCACTTTCTCTACATCCTCACCAAGACTTTTTATTGTCCACCTTTTCCATTACGGTCATCCTAGTGGGTGTAGCACTGTGGCTTTTACTTGCATTTCCCTTGTGACTAAGACGTTGAGCATCTTTTCGTGTTTACTGGCCATCTGCGTATCTTCTTTGGAGAAATATCTATTCAATTCCTTTGCCTACTTTTTAAAACAGGTTGTTTGTCTTTTTAGCTTGTAAGAGTTCTTTATATATTCTTGATACTAGACCTTTATTAGATACGATTTCCAAACATTTCCTCCCACTCTGTGGGTTGTCTTTTCACTGTCTTGACAATGTCATTTGAAGTACAAATGTTTTCAATTATGATGAAGCCTAATTTATCATTTTCTTTCTTTGATGAAATCCAACTTATTTATTTTTTCTTTGCTTGCTTCTACTTTTGGTGTCCTATCTAAGGAACCAATGGCTAACCCAAGGTCATAAAGATTTACACCTGTGTTCTTCTAAAAGTTTTAGTTTTAGGTCCAATCCATTTTATTAGTTAATTTTGGTATGAGAGATTCAAATTCATTCATTCTTCGTATGGATACCAAGTTGTTCCAGAACCATTTGTTGAAAAGGCTGTTCTTTTCCCCATTAAATTGTTTGGCACCTTTGTTAAAAATCAAATGACCATAAGGAAGTGGGGTAGTAAAAAAAAAAAAAAGTCAAATGACCGCAGATTGACATACGATATCTTTATGCTATTACTACACCATCTTGATTACAGTAGCTTTGTATTAAGTTTTGAAATTGAGAGTGAAAGTCTACCATCTTTGTTCTTTTCAAGGTTGTTTCAGCTGTTCTGAGTTCTCTGCATTTCCATGTGAATTTAGAATTGCACTGTTGATTTCTATAAAAAAGGCCGTGAGAATTTTAATAGGGGTTACAGTGAATCTGTAGACTGACATGGGGGCCCTACACAGTTTTTTAATACTTCCCTGTACTGAACGTAATTTTTCTGCAACAGACACACATGGGTTTTGATAAACAGGAAAATCAGGGGAAAAACAAGTCAGAAACTATAAGTAAATCATGAACACTCTATAGATGTGTAGGTTTAAACACGCCAATGCCATTAATTGGCCTAAATTATTAAAGCCAGTTCTTTTATTTTCAATATTTTTTAAACTGTTTTTTTAATTTAATTTATTGTCAAGTTGGCTAACATACAGTGTATACGGTGTTCTCTTGGTTTGGGGAGTAGATTGCCGTGATTCATCGCTTACATACAACACCCAGTGCTCATCCCAACAAGTGCCCTCCTCAATGCCCATCACAGAGCCAGTTCATTTCAATAAATACTAAGGAAAACCCCTAACTCTTGGATTAGTTGTGACTATCAAAGATGACAGTCTTGACCTCATAAAACACAAAGATTCCAACAGTGGCTGCAAGGTGTAAAACGACCATAAAGAAACGTAAGGGAGGTTTAAGTTTTTTTATTAAAAAGACACTACAGTGAAGGGCTGGCATGACTGGAGCTCCACCATGAAACACTACAGTGCCCTTGCGAGGGTTAAGACAAAGCGAAGTCTCCTAGCACAGAAATCTACAAAATAAGGAATTGAAGACAGCCGTCACAGTCAGTTCGGGAAGCTACAAAAGCATTCAGCGAGATCACAAACTCAACTTTAAGAAAACAAAAAAATGTTTTCAATCTCTGCCAACAACCTATGTAAGGGATCCAATCTCGAGTCAAAATTCAGAATGTGGCTGCCAGCGAGACGCTTGAGTTCAGAGCATTAAGTTACGGCTCAGCACCCCCTCCTCACCCGTACCAGCTAAGCCATCCAACTTCACACCTCTAATGTTTATCCCCCAACCTGGAGAAAAGAAAACTCCCCACTCTGGTCTGGGTGGAAGATATGCAAGGGCTGGCAGTGGAGGGGGGAGCATGTGGGTAGTGACACTGCTTCCCACAAAAAATCGTGAGGTAGAGAATTCCAGATACGGAGTTCCTCTGCTGGCCGGCCACAAAGAACAAATGCTCACCGTGCCTGTTTTTCAGGGGCTACTATAATGACAGGGTAGGAATGCAAAGCTAAGAGAGAAATTGCAGTGTTGATAAGAACTGCAGTGGTATTCACTAAAGTGAGGGAAGTTCAACAAGCTGTTCTCCAAGTAAAATGGGTACTTCTTACAGAGACAGAATTTGTTGAAGACAGATGTGGGGGAAGGGAGTTTCCATATCACAGTACTTACGAATAGTAACATCTCATGCTTCTACAAAGAGTATTAGTAGTCTGAACAAAGGATGACACCAAAAATTCCAGGCAATTTGATCAAAAACAAAAAAACAATCACACAGGCTGTAATTTGTTTTAGAAAAAGAACCATTATTAACATCCCAGTGGGTATATACCAGGAAAAGCATGACTTAGCAAAAAAAAAACTAAGAGAGGTACTATCACAGTGCCAGATAAAACTAATAAGATAGTCACCGACTGTGTTAATTAGACATGGAAATCATATTAGCTAACTTTTTTTTGTCCGACTTGGGGACAGGTACTATAAGGAAACGCTTTGCACATATTTAATGGCCAAACTGTCACTCAGTTTAACTAAACTGTTTCTTCACGTATTCCTGGTAGCTGATTAACGGGGCCCTGACCTATTCATCTATAGCACCCTACTTGTACTGATCTTACGACAAATACAAAGTAGAAAGGCATATACACATTCCTCTCCTCTTAGGTTAATAAAGCGGCTTTTCCTTCAAGTAACAGAAACCTTGGCTTATGTTAACCAAAAAGAGGGAATTTATTGTTAGCTTACAGGAGAGCCTCAGAATGCATGGGAAGAAGCACCCTTACTGGGGACAGAACAAGAAGACTCTTGTGAACTGAGGTAGTTCTCACAGCATTATCTGTTTCCCTCTATACACTTGCTTCACTTTCTTCTCGGCTTATCTTGCACATAGCTGCTTCTTCCCAGTTCTATGAAAGACTTCTCAGTTCATACACTCAAAAATAAATAAATAAATAAAAAATAAAATAAGAAAATAAAATAAAACCCTGGAATCTCTATCCCAACTTGGGTCACATGTCAGCCCCAGGGCCAGTGTGCATTTCTTCTGTTGGGTATTGTGAATGTGGCTGTCGGGCCTACCACATAGAATTTGTGTGATCTTAGCGACAGCAGGGGGGGTGATGGGATAGCCTGGAGAAAGAAGCCAGTAAAGCTGTCTCTTCTACTTCCATTAGCAACAGAGTCCTGGAGGACAGTCTCCACTAATGAGTCACTCCAAAAGAAAACATCCCAGAGCTAGGCAGACAATTCTTCTGATGGATAAAGTCTAGCCAAAACCTTCAATAGTCTTGCCTTGATTCCTTCAAAACCTTCAATCTCCTCACCCTGATTCCTTCAAAACTGCAACACAGTGCAACCTTTAATGAATGTCCACACTGCAAGAAGTCCTCAACCTCTTGAAATGAGAAACTACTTACCTAAGGAGGGGTGAGTGAGATCAGAGAAGGCTGGGAGTCACATTCTCCCTTTTACAGAAAAGAACACATGTAAATGCAAGGCAAGTTCAAAAGCATTCATTATACAATGGAATGACCCTCGTTAACGATAGGTGACTACCACATTACAGCCATTCACAACAAAATCACTCAAACTGGCCACTCATCACACTCTGCTAGGAAGCTTTGAGAAATTACAGCTTCCCAAAGACTCATCCCAGATAAATCATACTCCAAGGACTGCGCTTACTCATTTTTTTTAAAGCTCCCTAAATGATTCTGATGCACATGCAGGTCTGGAAAAAAGAAATGAAGAAGACACACGAGTGCTGTTGCAGCTCAAATATGGAGATGAGCCAAGGAAAAGGAAAAAAAAGATGAGCAGTGGATCAGCAGTGGGGAGGAGGCAAGAAATCAGCTGACCAGGCCATCTAACAGAGAAGATCCCACTTGAGAAAAGGCCACAAGAGCCACATTAGCCGTTAATAGGACAAAGTAAGTGTATGAGGGGGAGCTACAAAGAAACTTTCCCAGGCATCGCTGGTAAGGGGGGCGATGCTGCAGAAGGATGATGGATGTGTAATGAAGGATGTAACAGATGGTCAGAAGTTGGACGTAAATAACAATCATACCTTTGCTCCAAGTAGAATTCGGTTACGACCCGTTTAACAGAATGACTTAATGAAACACTTACGAATCTGAAGTTCATTCTGTTGTATACTATGAACGTAAGAGAAAACAAATGGGAAGTTGCGTAACATAAAATGAAGCATCACACTCTATCTACGTGTTACTGACGTAAGACAGTATCGAATAGGAGAGGGGAGTGTGTGCCGGGAGGTGGAAAGGCATCACAGACACAAAGGACAGAATCAACAGTTCAGATTTACGACTGTGACTTTCCATATTAATAGACCAGCTCAATTTGGACTCTGGGCCCTAGTGACTAACTTCTACCAGATACGTGTATGTATCTTTGTGGAGGAGTGGGATAAAAGGAAGAATAATCACTACGAAGGCTATCTTTTACTGAAAAGGACTTACCCTTGTACCCTGCACACCTACCTACAGCCGACAGGAACTCTCAGGAACTCTCCCGGGAGTACAGCTCATATAATCCCTCCCACTGAGACCTGATATGCAGGTACCACAAACTCCCTACCTAACCTTACTCTATGGGATGTGTGTCTTGTGCCTTGTCCTGGGATTTAGTAAGAGAGAAATGGGAAGGAGGAAGGGAGAAAAGAAGTGGCGGAGGAGAATTGTCCACAATTAGATGTGTACATGTTAAAACGAGTGGGGCAGTTTTTCACAGTTTCAAAGGCAAGCGTGCACCTCGCTGGTCTCACACTGGTAAGCACTGTATGTCAGAAACACTGGCTGGCAACACAGGGTGTATATTCTGGGACAAGCAAATGAGCACTCTCTTGCGTGTGCCAACAATTAAGCGTTATTAGCTCAAAGGATGAATTTCATGAAACACATCGTACGTTGTTTTCCTGTGCAAGATAAACGTGCTGGCAGCAGAAGGGTAGTGATAGCAGATGAACCTGAGTGATGAACCAACACCATCAACACACCACAAACCCAAGGGACGGTTGTAATTATAGAGTTCTCCCTTTACAAAGTGCTTTTCTATTCAACGTCTCCTCTGATCCTCCCAATGACACTCTGAATTAATGAGACTAGGAATCATTATCCCTATTTTCTAGATAAGAAAATAAGAGAAAGTGACTCAACCACTGAAGAAAGCCAGCTAGGCAAAAGAGAGCAATGAATTTTAAAAGTGTATCAAATATCACAGATTTTTGTGGTGAAAGTATGGCTGAAGGACAGAATCACCAGTTCAGATTTAAACACAAAACCTCAATTAGAGAATGGGAATTTGATATCACCACCCAAGATCTTTTCAGGTCAAAAGCCCAGCTACAGTATAATCACAAATTCTTGTCTTGGTGGAATCAGTCCAATGGAGTTACATAATCTCACCTTCGTGATGGTATCGAAGTGGTTAACTACCTGGCTCAATACCAGTCTCCATTTGTACAAAGCTTTTTTCCACTTTCAACCTTATGACTGATTTTTAGTTTAATCTGAAGGTAGCTAAGGCTCACTTCTAAGATAATATATTCAAGGCCATGGACACAGGCTAAGTAAAAACAGAGCCATGCTCTTCCACCTCCTACCACAATACTCCCTCTACCGCCCGCCCCTTTGGTAATGACCCACTGGGCAACACTAAGTTACAAGCCCCTGTAATACCTGGGCTTGTATTTCCAGGAAATAGCCCCTGGAAATACCACTACTGAATCAACACAAGCTTGAACCACCAATACCTCTACTAGATTCAAAACTCTTTTACTCAATAAACACAACATTTTTAAAGCTGCCTTTTGAAACCTCTCCTCTTTCCTATTTTCTTCGTTGGTGACCACAATATTCTCACAGATCCAAATATTACCTCTATTACAAATGATAACCAAATTTTCCCTCCATGCCTTCCACCTTTCTTGAACCCGAGGGAGGAATGGTTGGCTTGAACAACAGCTCCTTCTGATTTTCTTCTTTCCGTAATGGGTATTATATCCTCTCCCCATCTCTCTGGTGAGCAGTAGTTTCTTTTCAGCACATTGTCCCTCCTCTACTTTACCTCAGTGCTATATAATATTCTACCTCAATAAACCCTCTTCCATCTGTTTCCTTCTCTACATTCCCAATGCCATTTTCTATCCCAGATCAAAACCTTATTATCTGCCAACTGGATTATCAGCATAATCTCTTACAGCTCATATGCATGTTGGAGCCGCACTGCTTGGCCATGAATCCTAACTCAACAACTTACTTGCAACTTGGGCCAGTTCACCTCTACGTGCCTCAGTTTCCTCTTCTGTGAAGTGGAGATAACAGTACCTACTCTCAGAGAGTGACACTGATAATAAAAAGAATATATATAATAGGCTAAAAAGATGCCTGGCACATAATAAACGTATATGAATTGTTACTACCATTGTTACTATTGCCTACGCTCCAGTCTCTTCCTCTCTAGGGCAAACTATAGATGCAGGGCTACTACCACTGTTATTAAGGGTTTTAAGCATCATTGATACATAGCTTTTAAACCTACCTACTGCACTGTCTCTTCAGTGTGGTGCTATCTTGGGTGATGGCTTTAACACTGGGTGCTCACTTCCGTCCTCATTGCATTAATAACTGACTGTCTCTCATTCCCCCAAGACACAAGTTTCTTAAGACAAGGAAATGGTATGGTTTATCAGTGTCTTTCACTCTATTCCCTATGTCTTGAGCACGTCTGGCAAAGAGTAGATACACAAATCAAATCAACCAGCCTCCATCCTCTCAGCACCCAACACACAGACAAAACCACCCATGAGTTTAAGGGTTTAATGACTTTCACCAATTAACCCATTTCACGGCTCTGAAGATGCCTACTACATAATGTAGTTACAAGTGGAGAGAACTGCTTGAAGATACTGACCAACCTTATCAAACAAGTTGACCTAACACGTACAGAACATTCTATTCCATAACTGTAGAATAATCATTCTTTTCAAGTGTATATAGAACATTCACCGAAATACACCATTAATCAGTCTCAATAAATTTAAGAGTAAACGCTCTTAAAAAAATTTTTGTGTAGCATTTATTTATTTTTGAGAGACAGAGACAGACAGAGTGCAAGCAGGGAGTAGAGAGAGAGGGAGATACAGAATCTGAAGCAGGCTCCAGGCTCTGAGCTGTCAGCACAGAGTCCGACGTGGGGCTTGAACCCACGAACCGCGAGACCATGACCTGAGCAGAAGTCAGACCCTGAACCGGCTGAGCCACCCAGGCACCCAAGAGTAAACTCTCTTAAATTTTATTATACAAAATGTATTTTCTGACCATAACAAAAATTAAAGTAGAAATGGATGACTAAATGATATATGGAAAAAAATCAAATATTCAAAATTTAAGCAACATACTCCTAAATATTATCCATTCAAACCAGAATTCACAGGCGAAACTAAAATTAGTTTGAACTGAATAATTTTTTTAATCAAAAGCAATACCCAAAAAGAAATTTATTTCATGATTTAAAAAAAAAAAAAAGGAAGGCCTAAAATCAATCATCTAAGCTTCCACCATGAGAAACTAGGAAAAGAAGTACACATTAAACTCAAAGTAAGTAGAAGAGAGGCACCTGGGTAGCTCAGTTTTGAGCACCCACCTCGATTTCAGCTCAGGTCAAGATCTCATTGTTTGTGGGATCAAGCCCCATGTAGAGCTCTGCACTGACAGAGCAGAGCCTGGTTGGGATTCTCTCTCTGCTCCTCCCCCACTCACGCCACACACACTCTCTCACTCTCTCTCAAAGTTAATATATAAAAAACTTTTTTAAAAAAGGCTGATTGACTTTTTAAAAAAGATAAGTAGGGGCGCCTGGGTGGCGCAGTCGGTTAAGTGTCCGACTTCAGCCAGGTCACGATCTCGCGGTCCGTGAGTTCGAGCCCCGCATCGGGCTCTGGGCTGATGGCTCAGAGCCTGGAGCCTGTTTCCGATTCTGTGTCTCCCTCTCTCTCTGCCCCTCACCCGTTCATGCTCTGTCTCTCTCTGTCCCAAAAAATAAATAAATGAAAAAAAAAAAAAAGATAAGTAGAAGAAAATAAAGATATCGGCATAAAGCAATGGAATAGAATATGGACAACTAATAGCGGGGAGAAAAAATGAAACCAAAGTTGATTCACTGCAAAGATCAATAACATTTATAAACTTCTAGCCAAACTAATCATGTGAAAAAAGAGAGAAAGGACACAAATAACCAATATCAGGAATGAAAGAGAAGACATCATCACAGATGCTACAGATATTAAAAGAATGAGAGAATACTCATTCTATGAATGTCCACTTTGTGTCTATAAAGGCTCACTTGAGAAGAAACAGACAACGAGAGTAGCCCAAAGTCTATTTAAAAAATTGAATTTGTAGTTAAAACCTTCCCCAAAAGAAAAGTTCTGGCCCAGATTAATTCTACGGAACATTTAAGAAAGTATGAACTGTAGCAGACACAGTTTAGTAACCTCAAAGAAGTCAAGCCACCGTGTAACTCTTGTGTGACCTGTCCCCATGAGTGTGGCCACAATGTGTGTCCTACTTCCAATGGAATACAGCAAAGGTGAGGGATAGTTACTCCTTTTATGAGGTTTTAAGACACATGTAAAAGGATTCTGCAGGTACAATTAAGGTCCCCATCAACTGATTCTGAGTTACGGAAAAGGGAAATTATCTTAGGAGGACCCAACTGAATTAAGTGTTAAGTCTTTAAAAGAGACACTGAGCCTTTCCTTGGTATCAGAGAGATTAGCCCACTGGCTTAAAGAAGCAAGCCACCACAAGTCCTACAGTCACAAGGAACTGAACTCTGCCAACAGCCGTAAGAGGCAAGCTAACACCCTGACTGCATTTGTGAGATGGACAGTAGAAGACCCAGCTAAGCCATCCCCACACTCCTGACCTGCAGACACTGTGAACAAATAATTATGTTTTTGTGAGCCGTTAAGTTTGTGGTAATGTGTTATGCAGCAAGAGAGAACTAATACCCTAATTCTAAGTAAATTCTTCCTTCCAAGAAATAAAAGAGAAACACATCCCCACTCACTTTTGATGAGGTCTCCCAGAACCCTCAGGACAAAATCAGATAAAAGCATTTAAGAAAGCTACAAATATTCCTCACGAAACAAATTCTGCAATATACAAAAAAAAATACACATGAAAAGGATAACCATCAACATATAAAAAGAGTCTATCTGAAGAACGTTGGCTTGCTTTAACATTCAAAACTCAGTGTAAGACACCATGTAAACACTTAAAGACTTAAACACTTAAAGACTTAAGACTTAAACACTTAAACACTAAAGAACGTGATCATCTCAACACAGAAAAAGCATCTGAAAAAAAAAATCCACCATCCATTTCTGATTTCTAAAACATTTCATCAGGTTAGGAAAAGAAGGAAAGTTTTCTTCTTCGACCTGATAAAGAATATCTACAAACAGGGCGCCTGGGTGGCTCAGTTGGTTAAGTGGCTGACTTCATCTCAGGTCACGATCTCACGGTCTGGGAAGTTTGAGCCCCGTGTCAGGCTCCGTGCTGACAGCTCGGAGCCTGGCGCCTGCTTCGGATTCTGTGTCTCACTCTCTCTCTGCCCCTCCCCCACTCACACTCTGTCTCTGTCTCTCAAAACTGAATAAATGTTAAAAAAAAAAATGTTAGGAATATCTACAAACAACCTACAGCTAACATTACACTGTACAGTGAAAGACGACATGTTTCTCTCTGAAAGATTAGGGAGAAAGATCTGCTCTCAGCTCTTTCAATGCTATACTAGAGAGGTACGATGAAGCAAAAACTAAAAAGACACAGATACTGGAAAAAATAGGTAAAATAATCTTCATGTGCACTTAATACGAATCTCTGGGTAGAAAATCCTATGGAATTTACAAAAACTAAATGAATTTAGCAGTATTGCAGAATACACTGTCAATATATGAAAATCATTTATATTTCTACATATCAGCAGCAAATATTAAATGAGTACCACACACAATAGTACCAAAAATATGAAACCTTCACAGTTAAATTTGACAAAAGTAATGCAAGAATTGTATTATATATTGAAATACGTAAAATGTTGCAAAGAGAAATTAAAGTCGAAGAAGGAGAAGGAGGAGGGGGGGAGAAGGAGGAGGGGAGGGAGGGGGTGGAGGGGGGAAGAGGGGGGGAGGAGGAGGGAGAGATACAATATGGTCATGGATCTCAACCTTAAGATGTCAAATCTCTCTACCTTCACCTACAGATTCAATAGGTCTATTCTGGCAAGCTGATTCTGAAGCTTAAGGAAATGCAAAAGATCTAAAATAGCAAACATTTTGAAAAGAGTAACACTGCATAACCTACACAATTGGTATAAGGATACATATATGTCATTGAAACAGAATAGTCCAGAAATAAACTCATATATAGGGTCAACTGATTGTCAACAACTGCCTTTTCAATAAATGATGCTAAAACATCATTTTCAACAAATGATGCTAAAACACCCTTATGTAAAAAAGAGCCCTGATCCTTAACTCAAAAACCATACACAAAAAAATCACCTCAAAGATCACAGTCCTACAGGTAAAACCTAAACTATAAAACTCATAGGAAAAAGTATTTGTGACCCCGGGGTAAGCAATAACTTCTTAGGATTCAAAAAGCATGAAATATAAAAGAAACTGATCAATGGAACTTAAAATAGAAAACATTTGCTCTTCTAATGATACTTAAAAATGAAAAGGCGGGGTGCCTGGGTGGCTAAGTCGGTTGAGCATCCCACTTCGGCTCAGGTCATGATCTCGTGCTCCGTGAGTTCGAGCCCCACGTCCGGCTCTGTGCTGACAGCTCAGAACCTGGAGCCTGCTTCAGATTCTGTGTCTCCCTCTCTCTCTGGCCCTCCCCCCGTTCATGCTCTGTCTCTCTCTGTCTCAAAAATAAATAAATGTTAAAAAAAAAAAATTAAAAGGCAAGACACATCAAAATATTTATAAAACATGTATCTGATAAAAGACTGTCCCCCCAAATTGTTACAACTTGATAATAAAAAGATAATGCAACTTCTTAAATGGGCAAAAAATGTAAACAGACACTTGACAAGATAGCTGTTGGCAATGGAAAATGTTTGGCAGTTTCTCACAGAGAAATGAAAACATATACCCCACCAAAACTTGTAAATGAATGTTAATAATAATAGCAATACTTGTATCAACCAAAACTGGAAATCCTAACATCCATCAATCAGCAAAAGGATAAACAAATCGTGGTATACCCATACAATGGAATATTATCCACCAATTGAAAACCTGAATCATTGATATATACAAAACCACAGATGGATTCAAAAGCATTGTGCTAAGGGAAAAGAAGTCAAACACAAAAGACATGCTGTATGATTCCATTTACATTAAATTCTAGAAAAGGCAAAATTATGGTTATGGAAAGCAGTGCAAGTGTTCCCAGGGGCTTGAGGAACTGACTACAAAAGGACATGAGGGAACCTTCTGGAGTGATCAAAAAGTTCTGTATCTTGGTTGCGGTGGTGGTGACACTACTGTATACATGTTGTTGTAAACTCAACAAATTTTGTCCTTCCTTTTCTGTGACCAACAGACATGTTTTACCTTATTCTCTCACTATCTTTGAAATGTGTATTATCATCCATCTCAATCTAAGGACAGTTTATGTGTCTAAGACCAGACTTAACCTTTGAAAATCTATTTTCCACACATCAGTTAATTCAAACTTCTTCACGAATACGATCCTCCGTATTCCCAGATTCTATTACTTGCACTCGGCTAAAAGTAGAGGTTGTGTGCACTGCTCAAGTCACAGCTAGTAAGTAAGTGGCAGTGTTGGTTGCCTTTAAAGCTGGATCAGCCAGAGTCCAACTCTGCTCACTAGCTCCCTGACGAGGGAGAACAGCACAGCAGGAACCCAGGACTGGGCACTAGACAGGCCTGCAGATTTGTCCGTCTGGGGTCTGCTGAGCCAGGTTCAACCACGAAGCACAAGGAAGCCAACCCCTAGGGAAGGGAGAATGTGCCCACGGAGACAGACAGCTGCTTCTCTCTGCTCCTGCAGGCCCCCACTGAGGCTCTCCCGTGACCTAACGGCTTCAAATCTCAAACGCTCTTCAGACACGGGCAGACAGAGCAGACGAAGTGGCATCACTGTTGTTAGGCCGTGCCACAGTCAGGCCACGACCATTCCCAGCCCCTACACCGTGGCCTCCTGATTTCAAACTCTCATCAACCCTAAATACTGACCTACCTGCTTTCCTTGCTTCTAGCCTCCCCAGTCCACACACTGTAGCTAGAACAGCCTATAAAATTCTGAGTTCCTGCTAAAAAACTCTCAGCTCCCTAGTGTCTATCAGAAAGCATAAATTCTGCAGGCGATGCATATAAAATGCCACAATCTGGGTGCTTCCTGCCTCCATCTACAACCTCATCTTAGCCAGTGCTTCAAGGACTAAACGTTCATTCGTTTACTCATTCATTCGAATATTCGTGAAACACCTGCCATGTTCCAAATACCATCTTTACTGAAACATATTGGCCCAATAAGGAAATCTAGGCAAAAATAAAGTATTGTGAGGGAAAGGGGCAGGTGTGTGAAAGGCGGGTATCTTACAGAGAGGGGTTAGGGAGGCCTCGCAGACAACTAGAAGGACAGTGACAAAGTTGCCATTTACTGAGATGGAGAAGGCTCCCAGATCAAGAATGCGCTTTTAGATATGCTTGTTATACTCGTTGTTCCAGAGTTTTTATGACCCCATTTCCAGGCCCCCTCCCTCCTCGAGGTGGGGAGGTCAGGGGGTGGAGCTGAAACATGCCACCCTCTAATCCCATTTGTTCTTCTTAATGACCAGCCCCTGGCCTCAAACCACCTAGAGGCCCTACCCCGAGCCACCTCCCTGCAATGGTCCAAAGATGCTATGAATAAGGAAAGATGCTCCTATCCCCAAAAAATTCTAAGGGTTTGGGGAACTTTTTGCCAGACACCAAGGACAAAGACCAAATATATCATTATCCCACGGAGTTGAACTCCTTAGTTGATGACTACTCTTCAAGCCACAGGACAAAGAAAACATTTGTTTCTCTTTGAAAATCAGGTAACAACAGGGAATAAGTACACACACCCAACTTGATGAATTTCATGTAAAATACAGTGTGCCTACCTTAGACCTTTTCTTAGATTCTTACAAATTTGTTGCTGAAAGTTAACAACTAATTTGTATCCTCTTCCAGAATTTGTGATTTAGTGGTAGAACCAGGTTTTCGGTAGTTATCTTTGTATCTCAGAACCATGCTTATAAGAGAGGTTCAAATATTTGAGGGAAGAAAGGGCATATGACATCTGACCATAAATGGGAATAAATGAGAAAGGTAAAAACAATGCCTAACGTTTTGTGCATAAACTGAAAATAAGGAGTTGTTTTGGGTAAAGATTCTGGGCTCTATTAAATAACAAGAAAAAGGAGCAGAGTCATGTATGTGAACTTGGAGCTCAGAAGCCTAGATCTTACTCAAGTTACATTGCAGGATTTTTTTGTAACTTCAATACCTGGGATTCACTGTCTTGCCACTTCGAAGAATAAAGAGGTGGACACAAAATGAACAGCAGGGAAAAGTTTATTAGGGTGCAAGAAAGTAAGAATAGTATGAAAGCTCTCTAAGAGAAGGAGCATTTGAAAGTGAATGCCTGTGACGATAGCAGGGGACTTTGTTTTACAGGGTTTTGTTCAGGCCTCTCTACTTCCCCGAGTTTCTTCTCAGGTGCCACCTTTATTGCCTGGGTAACTCTAAAAGCCTACTCACTCCTTTTTGATTGGCTATTTTCTATTGTATGAGGGGCGGTCTGTGGCCATCCTGTTCCCTGTGGGTCATAAGGTTTTAAGGTCTACTACTTATTTTTAGTTAGGTCTTTTGTCAAATTCCTGGTAGGGGGAGTATGTGGTCTGTTACATTCTTCAGAGGAACCTTATGCCCGAAGGAGTTTGCTGTGGTCAGACCCTCCCATAACTGTTCCAAAATTTGTGTTTTTCCCCAGCCAGAGACCTCACGTCCTACCTGACCTTTCCCTCTCTGCCTATTTTATCCTATCTTTCCCTAATATGGTTACCTTCTTTGAGTGTCTTCCCCGTTGGAGTAAAAGGCCCTCAAGAGCATGGATTATGCTTCATTAATTTGTGGATACCCATAAGCACTGCCACAGCACCTGAACATGAATGAGTTCCTTCAGTGCATCTTGAGCAATAGGAGGGCTGTCCATCTTGAGACCACCTTGGTTTGTACTACGCTGAAGACTTGTTGCTAACAGTTTTAATAATTTATACTGGGGAATCTTTCTTTGTTCTTTCTTCAAATATAGGAGGGTCTACTACAGGCCAAGCACTACTCTCAAATCCAAGGACAGAGCCGTGAACCAGCCAAACAAGGTCCCTGTCTTCATGGAGCTTACACCCTAACTGGGGAAAACAAACTCATAAAACAGCTCACCTCAGAAAGGGCTAAGAGCTCAGAAAACCAAGGATCACCGAGATAAAAAGTAACTGGGTGAGTTACCCTAAGCGGACGGGGCAGGTCTCTTCTGAGACAGCAGCGGATGTGAAACGTGGATGCAGAACCAGCCACGTGAAGAGACAGAGGAAGATCGAGGGCAAAGGCCCTGGGGAGAGTACAAGGCTGGCCTGTTGGTGGAAAGGTGAGAGCAGCGGGGAGGAGAACAGAGGTGAGTGGAGAAGCAGGAGGGGCCACATCAGGCAGATCCTTGTAGCCACAGTAAGGGATCTGGATTGTATTCCAAGGGAAACGGGAAGCCACAGGAGGATAGGTTTTAAGCAAGGAGTGACATTTTCTAAAGGGTGGTAAAATGATCTGGCAGAGCAAAGGAAACAAAAGTCTGGACGGCTGGAAAGACGAATATCAAATGGAGCCAAAATTTACTCAAGAACTATGGAAAAGATCAGGACTTGGGATGGGAAGACGGGAGGGTTGAGGAGGAAAGAAAAAAGGACTGGCGGAAAGTCTATTTGCAAAGCTGACACGCAGGCAGCCAAGTGTAAAGCACCCAAGCAGAAAATGAGAGGATGCTCCTCGGAAAACACGAAATACCCATGGAGAAGAGACCTCCAGCCACCAACAATTGGGGACTCTCCTAGAGAAGAAGAACTTGCTGCCAGAACTGACACTAAGACTTGATTACCAACTTTTACTTCCTCACCCTTAAACATGAATACAGAACAGAGCAGTAGACATTTGTAAAAATCTCCAATCGCAGAAAGAATCCAAAGCAAACAAACCAAAAGAAAAGATATGGAAGAAACAAAGACAATGCAGGGAGAAGAAAAACACTTCATTAAAAACTACAGTTGACCCTTGAGCAATACAGGCTTGAGCTGTGCAGGTCCATTTACACACAGAATTTTTTCAATAAATACAGTACTATAAATGTATTTTCCTTATGATTTTCTTAATGACATTTTCTTTTCTGCTTTACTGAAAGAATACAGTTGTAATACATACCCAAAATATGTGTTAATTGACTCTTTATGTTCTCAATAAGGCTTCTGGTCGACAGGGAACTATTAGTTAAGTTTTTGAGGAGTCAAGAGTTACCTGTGGATTTTCAACTATGTGGGGGTTCGTGTTCAAGAGTCAACTGTATTACTAACATGCTTATAAAGAGAAAATATAAAAGCATAAAGCAAAAAGAGGTTCTGGAGAAGCAATCAGAGAACAAGTTCAGAAATTAAAAACTGGGTAACTGAAATAAAAACATAAGAGATAGAAGATAAAACCCAAAACATATCCCAGAAGGGAAAGGAGAAATGATAAAAAATAGGATATAAACAGGTAACACTACAGAACCAGCCCATGAGGTCCAACATCCAACTAACAGAAGTGTTTTTAACTGAAAGGACCCAGAAAAATGGAAGGAAGAGAATATACCAAGGCATATAATTATGACATTTCAGAATAACAATGATAGAAAAAACTACCAGAAAGTATCTAGAGACAGAAACCAAGTTACTTATAAGGACAAAGACACAGAGGGCATTCGATTTCTTAAAATCAGGCCTAAGAAGCTAGAAATCAATAAAGTAATCATTTTTAAAATGTGGATGAAAATTATCTACCACCTGACAATTATTCAAATTATCAATCACGTATAAAGGTGGAAAGTTTTCCTAGACATTTTGACATCAATGAAAGACATTTTGACATCAATGAAAGATATGTTCAGGCAGGCATTATTAGCTCAAAAAGGTTCTTTTCCATGCATTTTTTTTCTCAGAAAGCGACCAGAAAATGTGCTCCTGCAAAACAAGATTATAAATTGAGAATGATGATGACATGAGATCCAGAAAACAAAGGTGCCAGCAGAGAAAGTCAAGGGGAGGCGAGATGGAAGGAGAGCTCTGGGGTTGGATGGCAGAGCGAGACCAAGGGGCAAAAACAGTGTGCACCCAGGAAAAAAGTAAGACTAGGAGGTAAACTGAAAAGGCAACTGTTAACTTCAGGAAAAATGAAGAACCATACAAGAAAGGAAGTGAAGTCGTATTACATCATTTGACCAGCAGGGACTATTTACACAGTTAAAATATAAATCTTGACTCTCAAATGAGCCAAAGGCTGTCGTTACCAATGGCATGCAAGGAAAGAAGTGGGGACTCTACCATGGTTAATAAATAATGCCTACGTTGCAAAATCAAGAACTAGCTATGAATAAATTATTTACGAATATGAAAGTAAATAGGCAAAACAGTGAAACAGAGGACTGAAGGGAACTACTTTATGCCTTTAGTGCTATTTTTGAAACCGCTTCTTTTGTTAAAAACACTTGAGAAGGGGTGCCTGGGTGGCTCAATCAGTTAAGCAGCTGACTCTCGATTTCGGCTCAGGTCATGATCTCATGGTTTGTGGATTCCAGCCCCACATCAGGCTCTGTGCTGACGGCGCAGAGCCTGCTTTGGATCCTTTCTCCTTCTCTCCCTGGCATGCTCTCCCTCCCTCTCTCTCAAAAGTAAACTTAAAAAAAAGGGGGGGGGGTCTGTTTTAGATGTATTAAGTTTGAGATTCTTTTTAGACATCCAAGTGTGCTATTAAGAAAAGACATTTGGGGGGCGCCTGGGTGGCGCAGTCGGTTAAGCGTCCGACTTCAGCCAGGTCACGATCTCGCGGTCCGGGAGTTCGAGCCCCGCGTCAGGCTCTGGGCTGATGGCTCGGAGCCTGGAGCCTGTTTCCGATTCTGTGTCTCCCTCTCTCTCTGCCCCTCCCCCGTTCATGCTCTGTCTCTCTCTGTCCCAAAAATAAATAAAAAACGTTGAAAAAAAAATTTTTTAAAAAAATAAAAAAAAATAAAAAAAAAAAAGAAAAGACATTTGGATGGGGCACCTGGGTGGCACAGTCGGTTAAGCGTCCGACTTCAGCCAGGTCACGATCTCGCGGTCCGTGAGTTCGAGCCCCGCGTCAGGCTCTGGGCTGATGGCTCAGAGCCTGGAGCCTGTTTCCGATTCTGTGTCTCCCTCTCTCTCTGCCCCTCCCCCGTTCATGCTCTGTCTCTCTCTGTCCCCGAAATAAATAAATAAACGTTGAAAAAAAAAATTTAAAAAAAAAAAAAAGAAAAGACATTTGGGCCGGGGGAGGACGCCTGGGTGGCTCAGTTGGTTACACGTAGTCTGACTTGGGCTCAGGTCATGACTGACTTTGGATCCTGTCTCCCCCTCTCTCTCTCTTTCTGCCCCTACCCAACTCACGCTTGCTCTCTCTCTTTCAAAAATAAAAAGAAAGAAAGAAAGAAAGAAAGAAAGAAAGAAAGAAAGAAAGAAAGAAAGAAAGAAAGAAAGAAAGAAGAGAGAAAAGAAAAAGAAAAGAAAAAATACTTGAGGTGCCTGAGTGGCTCTGTTGGTTGAGCATCTGATTCTTGATTTCATCTCAGGTCATGACAGGTCGTGGGATGGGGCCCCGCATCAGGCTCAGCGCTAAGCATAGAGCCTGCTTGCGATTCTCAGTCTCTCTCTCTCTTTCCTTTTCCCCAGCTCACTCTCTCTCTCTCTAAAATTAAAAAAAAAATTTTTTTTTAAGAAAAACTATTTGATGCATGAGCCTTGGGTGCAGGAAAAAAGTGAGAGCTGGAGATAATCAATTTTCGTCATTAGCTACAGTTAATATTTAAATCTCCAGGACTAGATAAGGTTATCATAGGGAAAGACCAGAAGGAAAAAGGAATAGAAATACATACTTGTATTATAATACAGAAATATAATAGAAAATAGCATGCATTATTTCACAGAGTAAGGGCAAATACTAGTCCATAAAATTTTTATTTCAGAGACAGAAAGATTATAGTGAGATAGATAAATGTATATAAACAGATTGGTATATGTAATTTGTATACTTATAAATGTACTGGGAATAATGTAAAATGTATTTCCTATCAGAGACTGTGATCCAAAATATTTAAGAAATTCTAGGGGATGAGAAGCCAGGAAAAAGGTAAACAATTAGGCGCTGTGGTCGGAAGAATACTATGAAAGTATAGTGTACAAAAGCCAAGAGAAATACTTCGTAGAAGAAATGCTCACCTATATGGAATGAATATGAGAGGTTAAATACAATTAAGACTAAGTGACCAGTGACCATGGGCTTGGTAATATGGAGACCGTTTGTTGCTGACCTTGACAAGGGCCACTTCAGTGAACAGTGGTAGTGGAAAACACTTTAGCGTGGATGAGAGGCAAAAAAGTACATACAACCAATACAGACAAGAGAAAGAAAACCTCCCCAGGAACCTGGAATTTGAACATCAGAATTCACTATGTGAAAGAGCCAGTCAGAGTTTTAAAATAAAGTAGGCTACCAGTTTCTTGGGACAGTCACAGGTTTCTAATCTCCAATGTTGACTGTATTTGGAGATAGGGCCTCTAGAGACTTAATTAAGGTTAAAAGAATTCATAAGGGTGAGGCCCTAATCCAATACGACTGGCTTTCTTACTAGAAAAGATTAGGGCACAGACACACACAGAGAAAAGACCACGCGAGAACACAGGGAAAAGACAGCCGTCTACAAGCCAAGGACAGAGGCCTCAGAAGAAATCAACCCTGCTGACACCTTGATCTCAGACTTCTAGCCTCTAGAACTGTAAGAACATAAATTTCTGTTGTTTAGTGTATGTGGTATTTTGCTATGGCATCCCTGCAAACTAATACAAGGCCTGAGATTCCCGAGCCTCAAGTCTGGTCAGATCCTTCCCCCCAACCTCTCATCCCTCCCCAAGCCCCCCAGGTCCATCCTAGTCGAACCATGAAGCTAGAGCATCATTAGCTCTCTCAACAACAACAACAACAACAAAAGTGCTTGAATTACTTCTTCATAAAGCTATTATTAGTTCTGGACCATTCCAATCAAAATAAGATGTTCTTTTTTACTTACCACACCTCACCTCTCATTCCACAATATTTTCTGAAACCAAAGGCAAGATATTTTCAGACAAATGAGTAAAATCAAAGTTAAATAGCTCTCCGGAGCTGAGAGAGCAAGTATGATGTAGTAACAATCAGGAATTTTGATGCCCCCAGTTGGGCAAACATTCTACCCAAGGTTTTGTACAGTCTATGTGTCACATCCCCACTCCCAGGCAGCTCACATCTTCAGATTGGAAAAGAAAGCATATGCTTACATGCTTTCCTCCTTCCCCACATGCAAACAAACCACACAGATCTGCTTTTCTTTACTTCCAGAATCTCACATATCTACAATTAGCCCCAAATCCTGACGTCGCAAGCAGGAAACCGAGAAAGGCTTTTCAATTGTTTTACCACCAGAAAAGAGAGGCTGTTAACTCCGGTTCCTTCCTAAAGCAAGAAAATTAAAAATATACACACACATATATAAAAACAAATACATATATAGGCATTTGCATAAGTGCACACGTATCTTCTCTGAACACAGTTGATACTGAGCATTTAGTACATCATGTAATGAATGCATTTATTTTTATTTCTGCTTAGTTATTGCATCAACCTGAACCCATTCTTCAATATATTGGAATTATGAAAAATTAAGCTCACTGACATCTGGTTCTCAATTCCCAAATTTTCACAACTGCTCAGCCACGTTGCTCAGAGACCTGTGGTTATCAGTTACTGTACATACAGAAGTCAAGAAGATCTAAAATGACGCTAATATTACCCTGAGAAGAAAGTTTTATGTCGTCTCAACCCAAGAAAGTCAAAAAATCACAGCAAACAAAACAGCACCATTATTACAAAACTGAGAGTTAGGTTACCTGATCCTGGAAGTTTAATATAGCCGGGTTTTTTTTAAGTTCTGCCTAGCCTAGACATTTCTGTCGGGAATCTAGTTTGAGCCTGAACTCGAAGTAAACAATTTCACGGAGGGTTTCATACCCAACTCTGTCCCCACCCCCTGATTCAATGAAGGAACGGAAAGTTCTCATTATCATCAGGGCCCGAACCTCTAAAAAAAAAAAGGACAAGGAATAACCAATCACTTCACCTTCGAATGCAGGCCAAGGTTAAAATCTGGGCAGACAGTGGTAAGAACGGCAATCAGGAGCAGACGCTGCCCTCTGAGAAGCAAGCAGTATCTGGTTTAACCCCGAGTCAGGATGCCCAGCCCTGGAACCTGTTCTTTCCCTCTCCAGGATGCCAGAGGGCCTGTCCTGGGTCAGGGGCACATCTCCCCCGAGCGACTTGGGCAGCGGATGATTTTAAGACACTTGTCCATCCACGACATTTAAAGCCAAAAAAAGAGAGACAGAGACAGGGACAGAGAAAACAAGCGAGCACCCCGAGTCGCGCGGGCGTGTGTACCGCCGTGTGGAACTGCCCCGCGGCGGATGCCCCACTCACCGCACACCATCAGCAGCAGGACGATCAGCAGCGTGACCACGAACACCAGCAGGGTCAGCCCGACGTTGTGCCACATCTTGGGGAGAGGAGGGCGGTCGGAGGCTGGCTGCGGGGCGGCGGGCGCGGGCGGGCCGGCGGCGCGTGCTGGGCTTCAGCGGCGGGCGCCGGGGGCGGCGGAGCGCCGGGGCGGCATGGGCGGCGGACGCCCCTCGGCAGCGCCCCCAGGGGGCGGGGCGGGGCGGCGCGGGGGCGGGCACAGCGGCCGGCCCGCCCGGCGGACCCTCCTTCGCTCCCCGGCCCGCGGAGCGCGCGGAGAGGCGCCTCTAGCCTCTCATCGCTCGGGGGAGCCGAGGACGCGGCGCCCGGAGACTCCGGCGACCGCCGGATGTGCTTCCATGGCGGACGCCGCGCGCCCAGGGACGGGAGAGAGGGTGAGCACGGGGACGCGCGGCGGACACACGACCCTCGTCGTCACCCGCCCGGGGAGTGGTACGAGAGGAGTGGGGGGAGGGGTCTCTCAGCCGGCGCGGACGGCGGCTAACGTCTCCCGAAGGCGGCCGCTGCAGCTTCTCGACCCCAGTCCCCTCCCCCAGCAGCAGCCCAGCAGCGAGCACGCCCACCGTTCGTCTCCTCCGCGGCGCGGGGCCGGCTGGGAGATGGAGTGCAGAGCCCGGTGGAGGCTAAAGGAGGCCGCCCCGCGGACACTACAACTCCCAGAATGCACCGCCCGTTTGGCAGCTTTGCTTCACCCTCCCTGCCGCCCCCTCTGCCTTCGGTTTTTCTCGAGCCGCCGCCTCCGTCCACCGACTGCGGGTTGGTGTTCTCGGAATGCGAGTGGTTGGCTGCCTCTCTTGCGCAGCGCCAGGGTGATCGCAACCATTACTCCACACGTGAAACCGTTTTTCCTTAAAGCCATGATCGACGAAGCACGAAGAAGGGAAGAAAGCGGTGGCAGCTGCCTGGAAAACCGGTTGCAGGTGGACCTAGCCCTAGTGCTGGGAGGAAACGCTGGATACTTGGGCTTTTGAGGAAATACCCGCGTCAGTGCCAGACAGGCGAGCCAGAGAACGGAATCTCCCTTTTCCTCCTGTAACAGATGTTGGTCTATGTTTTCATGAGTAATGTATTCAAAAATGGTCCGCGAGGGACTTCAGTACATCTGCTTAGCCCTTAATTCACCTGAGTTGTAAATTTAATTCAGGGGCTTCCTTGAAACCGAGCGACGTAGGACCCAGAGCTGAAGATTTTGCCGCAATGGCTTGAACAAATCACTGGGAAACAAGACAGTTTTTAATCATCTCAAGTACTCTGTCTCTACCTGCAATCAAGACTCCTCAATTCCGCCCCATTATGTTCACCCGTTAAAGAGGTGCCCCCCGAAGAGGAGAGGATAAATACGTAGCCCACTTTTAGAGGGTACCGTAAACAGCCTTTCCGTTTTCCTGCCACTCTTGCTTCCTGCAGTACCTTTCCATTCCACGAATTCCTTTCCTGTTGTTCTCTGTCTCCAAAGACAAGCCGACAAAATCTGAGCAGAAATCTCTTGATTTAATAAATATATCCTGGCCAAAAAAATTAAAAAATATATATATATCCTGGCCATAACCTAGCTGTCTCACTCTGTAAACTATGCCCTAAGCAGCAGTATTATGAACAAATACTGCGTATGAAAATACATTATGGGATAATGACTTTGTGGAAGATTTAATACAAGGTTCCTATGAAGAAAATGAATCCAGTGCAATTATGATGCATTTGCCAAAAAAAAAAAAAAAAAAAAAACATGCTTTTTTTTAAAAAATAGATGGTCTAATTCTATTGCATAAATAAAACATTTTATGTGTTAAAATCCAATTAAGTAGTTGAAATAACACAAGAACTGGAAGAATTTAAAGCTTTTTATTTTCCATTCCCGTGTATTGAATACGTATGTAATAGATGCCAGACACTCTTGTAAATGCTGGTAACATAGCAGTGAACGAGACAAGGTGTTTATACTCAAGATGCTTATATTGGAAGGTACAGACAATAAGCATAAATAGGGAAATCTCAAACCGCTAATTCTTATAATGAAAACAAGCAGGACAGTGAGGTAAAGATAAGGGTGTTATTTTAGATTGGGGGGCATCAGAGAAGCCCTATCTGAGTAAGTGACATTTAATCTGAGACCTGAATGACAAGAAAGATCCAGCTATGGAAATACCTAGAGTGTACTAGGTAACAGGAGCAACTAGTACAGAAACCACAAGAAGCAAACAAACAGCCATTCCTCTAGACCTTGGTAGTATTTCTCAACCCCAGGTGCACATTCTGAATGACCTAGGGAGATTTAAAATTTACAAATGGCCAGACCAAATGACTCAGAATCTCTAGAGGTCAGTGTCAAGCATAGTACTTTTTAAAAGCTCCCCAGTGACTCTAATGTGCACCCATGGTTAACCATTGCTCTAAAGCTCTCAAAGAATGAGAGCGGCATTAGCATCACCTGGGAACTTGTTGGAAATCCAAGTTCTCAGGACCTACTTCAGCCAGACCTATTAACCCAAAACTCTGGGGTAATCCCAGGAAAAAAAAAAAACAACATATATATATATATATATATATATATATATATATATATATATATGACTCCATTGATTATGACCCTAATCATATATATATATACATATATATGTATTTATATACATATGTATATATATATATGATTAGGGTCATAATCAATGGAGTCAGTGAAAAGTGGAAAGATTTAGGATATGTTTTAGAAGGAGAACTGCATCGGGATTGGCTGATACATTAATTAGATGTGAAAACAGGTGAGGAAAAGAAATCAAACATGATTTCTGGGTTTGTAGCCTGGGCTTCTAGGTGAATGTCTGTGCCCTTTCTTGAAAGGTCAGATGATGCAGCCATCTCCCCAGAATGCTTTACGGACTCTTGTCTTTACAAAAATCCTTAACTGCCTGGGCAAAGGCTGTAGTTGGTGACTGGGTAAAATCACACAACCAAGAACCAGTCTCTTAACTCTCAAAAGTCCAAGGGCTTTTCCACTAAATCATGCTGCCATGGGTCCCTCATTTGCTATATTAGCATTGATTCGTATTTTCAAGGATTAATCCTGTAAGGATTTTCAGGTATAGGGTCTTGAGGTTACTCTTGAGCCACAGTCATTTCTGGAGCCCTCCTACTTCCTGTTCTCATCCCTGTATAAAATGCTCCGCCCCTTCCTTTCTGACCTACTTATCCTTAGATGTCGGTCCAATTTCCTCCTCAGTAAGAGGAGGTCTATGCAGTAAGACCTCCTGGTTTCCTATTCCGGTCACTTGTCCGTCTAGCTCCTCTAAGCCAGTGGTTCTCAGCCTTACTTACACGTTGGAGTTATCCAGGAAGTTTTAAGAACAGATTCTCTGGTTTCACGTCAGGCATATGAAAGGTGGGGAGGGAGATACAGAGGGTCTGTAACTGTGTAACATCCTCTACGTTTTGATGCACAGTCAGCATTGAGAAACACTGGCATAAACTATATTCAGAAATAAATTACTTACCTTATGATATTCCTTGGATTGTTTATATTATTATATATTTAGCATTTAAAGTATACATATATAGTATTTGAGGGGCGCCTGGGTGGCGCAGTCGGTTAAGCGTCCGACTTCAGCCAGGTCACGATCTCGCGGTCGTCCGTGAGTTCGAGCCCCGCGTCAGGCTCTGGGCTGATGGCTCAGAGCCTGGAGCCTGTTTCCGATTCTGTGTCTCCCTCTCTCTCTGCCCCTCCCCCGTTCATGCTCCGTCTCTCTCTGTCCCAAAAATAAATAAACGTTGAAAAAAAAAATTTTTTTTAAATAAAAAAATAAAAAAAATAAAAATAAAAAAAATAAAGTATACATATATAGTATTTGATATTTCACATATGCATATATACATTCTGATGCTTAGAAAAGAACACTTACTCCTCCCCTGCCATTTCCTTCCATACGGGAGGAAGCTCAATTGGTAATAATAGGTCCAGTCTCTCTGTGCTCTTTTATTCCCTGTGTCCCGGGTCCAGGGAGAAGTGACTTATCTAATTGGTGCATTTAGGAGACATAAAGTGGGTTTGCTGAGCTTGGCTCCTCCCACATTCCTCTAGGGTGTGAGCTGCCTTAAGCCTCATAACTGTGTAGGTTTTCAGCATAGGGAGGGCCACACTAGTTCAGCACTGCCTCAACTTAGGGTTTTATTAGCAGGCCTGACCGGCTCTCACATTATTATGTGTTCTCTGACCTAGTCTTTATTATTAGTAAAGGTGACGTTTGGCCTCCACATGTCTTACTGTTGTTGTTTTTTTTTTTTTTTTTTCTAATTTCTCAGTTGAACCACATTGTTCATTGTTCCGTCGCAGCAATCCCATGCTGTTTTTAAGATAACTAAGAAAAGGAGTCATGAATTCAGCATGTATGTATTACCACTTAGTAGGTGCTTGTCAGATATTGATTGGTCCAAATTTTTTATCTCTAAAGCATGGCAGTAAGCCTGAATTTTAGTCATTTGATTTCTAAGTATTGTGGAAAGGATTATGCTAAATGTGCAATGGATACAAACTAAGATTCCTGCCCTCAAGGAAAACCTAGTTCTAAATTAAGTGTTTACCAAAGACTTCCTTGTGCCAGGTACTGTGCTTGCCAGTAGCCATACAAAAATAGAATGTATGGGGCACCTGGGTGGCTCAGTTGGTTAAGCTTCTAACTCTTGATTTCATCTCAGGTCACGGTCTAACGGTTCGTAAGATCGAGCCCAACATCAGGCTATGTGCTGACAGTGTGGAGCCTGCTTGGGATTCCCTCTCCCCCCCCCCCACCCCTGCTCCTCCCCTGCTCCTTTTCTCTCTCTCTCAAAATAAACTTTAAAAAATAGATAAAATATGCTCCCTTACATAAAAGAACTCAAACTGGCTCTGCCTTTTTCAACACTGACCCTTCCGTGCGTCATGAAATCAGTTTAATGAATCATGACAGGTTCCTTAAAAAATCGAATAAAATAGAAGATACCACTGGGTATCACAAGTACGAAGGGCAAGCACTACTCATGAAACTTGTTTTAGTTAACTATGTATGTGGGGGTGTGTGTGTATGTGTGTGTGAACTGAATTACAATGCAAAATTCATTCTTACTGTGGGTTATAGTTTTTAAAAAGTTGAAGACCTACAGTCTAGCAGAGGAAGCCAGACATATGTATTTGTGACTGTATGAAATATTATTGTATCTGTAACAGGAATTTTACAGATCAGATCAAGCCTCAGGAAATCCAAAAATGTAGGAGTAGGTAAATGGTAGAGCCGACATCCAAACTCAGGTCGGTCTGATTTAAAAGATAATTTTGTTTCCATTGGACCACAAGACTGAGATGACATCAGGCAGGTTCTCAGGAAAAGGGGAAGATGGAAAAGACATGAGCAAAGTCTTGAAGTCACTCAAATGCCTTTTGTGAGTATATACAGGGGAGGGTCAGGGTCCTTAAGATTCCACGGAAAATATACATTTCCTTTCAGTTCTAATGACCTGGGAGTAGAGGTATAATATGGTGGCTGAGAACTCCTGTTCTGTAATTAGACTCTGGGTATGAAATCTGACTTGGTTGGATTAGTTCACCTCTCTAAAAGTTTAAACCACTTCCACGTTGGTAAACATTGTAATATTTGTGAACATTTGTAAAATAGGCATATAAACAGTGCCTTCTTCATAGGGTTGTTTTGAGAATTGAATGTGTTGCTACAAAGAGCTTACTTAGCATAGTGCCCTACACTTAGGAGGTTTTCAGTCAATGTTAGCTATTAATTTTAATGAATAACCTAACGTATTCTTATATAATAGAAGGAACAGAGCAGCCCAATTGGTTTCATCCAATTCATTTTTACTTAATTTGGAAGAGGGTTTGATCAGAGAAGCAGAACCACCATGTGTGGCGATATGGAATAAGGCAACTGCTATAAGAATTAAAGGCAGTTGTATGAGTGGTAGACCGTCTATGCAGGCAGTTGCCTCCATGTCCAGTGTTGATCCTACAGTTGCTAGCCCAGCAGTTGAGAAGGAAAATTGGATGTGAATGAGGGCAAGGGCAAACTGGGACCGACATCTATTACCCAGAAGGACTAACGAGAACCCACATCCTCAGTGCACCCATGATGGTAAGAGAAGCCATCTAGGGGTTGGACGAGGCATTCTTTCCTAGGTGTCTGTCTCTCTGGGTCTTCAGGTGGCTTTCTTAAAAGGACACTAGTCATCAGATTTAGGGCCTGATCTGGAAGGGCCTCATCTTAGTATAAATGATGATATTTGCAAAGACCCTCTTTCCCAATAAGGTCACATTCTGAGATTCCAGGTGGACGTGAATTTGGGGAGAGGAGAGGGGACAACACCACTAAACTGTGCAGGTGGAGGAACTGCAGCTGGTTGTTTCCCCATGACAATAGGTGGGTTAGCTGCAGGTCAGAGACAGTGTGCCTGGCACCTACCACTAGCCATCAGAGCATTAAAAAAATAATGTGGCAGCTGCTTCATTTCTTCCTCCCAAACAGCATTCAAAATGTCTCTGTTGAGAAAAGGAAACAAACCATAAGAGACTCTTTTTTTTTTTAATGTTTATTTTTGAGAGTGACAGAGACAGAATGCGAGTGGGTCAGGAGCAGAGATAGAGGGAGACCCAGAATCCGAAGCAGGCTCCAGGCTCCAAGCTGTCAGCACAGAGCCCGACATGGGGCTCGAACCCATGAGCTGTGAGATCATGACCTGAGCTAAAGTCGGTTGCTCAACCGACTGAGCCACCCAGGCACCCCAAATCTTTAAGAGACTCTTAAAGATAGAGAACAAACTAAGGGTTGATGGAGAGATGTGGGTGGGGGATGGGCTAGATGGGTGATGGGCATTAAGGGGGGTGCTGTGGTGATGAGCACTGGGTGTTGTATGTAAGTGATGAATCACTGAATTCTACTCCAGAAACCAATACTGCACTGTATGCTAAATGACTAGAACTTAAATACAATTTGACAAGAGGACAAAAAAATGTCTCTGTTGGCCAACACTGATCCAGAACCGTACAGGAAAGGGAATTCTAGGAAATTCCAGCTTAGCTAAACCACAGTACAGTGAGTCATTGAGGATTTTTTTTTCTCAAACAGGGAAATAACCTGATGGAAATGTCTTAAAAACTTTGATCTGGCAGCCGAGTGGAGGAGAGATTGGGGGTGAAGGGGATTGAAGATGTTAAGAGATCATGGGCATAGTCTAGGAGAGTGGTCTCTAAACTCTTTTTGATTGTCCTTTTGGTAATGGTAGACAGTATGTTACGGAACCAGGCTGGAACACTGGTGGAAAAACCAAGGGGCACTCAGAGATCTTGGTGGATCGGAGATTTACTTAACACTGGCGGGCTCATAGGAGACCATTTCTCCTAAGATCTGAGCACTGAATGCAAGTGGGGAGGGTAATTTATAGTTGTTAGCTTCCATATCTGTGAGGGTTTTCAGGTGCACAGCAAACAAAGGAAGAACTGGAGGAAGGGTGTCTAAGCTAGAGACCAGAGTTTGTTTTAGTCCCATCAGCCATCTTTGGTGCAGTATTTTATTCATTTCTCCAACAAGATCAATAGGGCCAACCGTCTGGCAGAACACAACTTAAAAATCTGAACTGAGAGAAACTCTAAATGTCAAAAACACTAATAACATAATGAAGAATAACCAGTCCAAGATCAGAGAGGAGACAGAAATGGAAATCCAGAACCAAGAGCTGGCGTTTAAGGGCTCTTTTACCCAGAGATGCAACGGGGAGGTCCTGAAGAGAATGCTGAGCAGTTCTTCCCAGAGCTCTGGGGACAAGAGCAAAGCTGGAGTCCCGGGCTCAGGATGCTGGAAGACTACCAGGCCCGTGGGGCTGAGAAATCAGAAAGCCACACCACAGGAGTGAGAGGGAACCAAAAATAAACGGGCAGCCTGGGTCAGCTTTGCCTGATCTGGCTGACCCAGAAAAGTTCAAATCCTGAAATTGGATTAAGGAAATCCTGGATTACTACAGCCCCAAGGCCTGGCAGAAACAAATTAAGAAACTCACCATTCTCGGACTCAAGTTATTTTTACAAATAAATTTTCGAACACAATTCCCAGCACATACTCAAGCTTTTTTTTAATTGTCGTTTGCCATTCTTAATTTAAAAAAAAAAAAAAATTAGCACACCTTTAATACATATTTATTTGCTTACAATATGATAGAGACCAAAAACATATTAAAAATTTCAAAATGTTATGCCTAATGGTAAGAAAACATTTTAACACCACTGTTTAGTAACCAAGTACCATAACCAAGTACCACAAACTGGGTAGCTTAAAATGACAGAAATATATTCTCTCACAGTTCTGGAAGCTAGAAGTGCCCAATCAGGGAGTTGGTTGGGCCATGCCCCTTCAGACGCCTTTAGAGGAGAATCCTTCCATGTCTCTTCCAGCCCCAGGCATGCATTGGTTTAAGGCAGCATAAACCTAATCTCTGCCTCCTCTTTACAAGGCTGTTTTCCCTCTGTGCTTCTGTCTTCTCTTGTAAGGATCCAGTCATTAATTTAACTGAAGTTTATCTTCAACAACCCAATTTCCAAATAAAATCATTTTGAGATACGGGAGGTGAGGATTTCAACTCATCTCTTTGTGGGCCACAATTCAACCCGTTAACAATCACCAGTCCTCATTACAATAAAGAAGATCTTTTGAAAGGATTAATGTTTTAGATTCAGCAGCTCAATGATCTAAGTTCAGTTCACCTTATAGTTCATTCTAATGTTTTTTCATAATTGTAAAAGATGGCCTCAGAAAGATCAGGAGATCCAAATGAAAGCAGAGCATCTCTGACTGACTTTCTGAATGAGGATACACATTTGTCAACCCCATCCATTTATTATACAAAGAGTTCCGTAAATATTCAGTTAGTAAATTTCCATCCTTCCCATGTTAGTTGTTCTTGAGCACTCATTGGGAGATGGTGCATTTTTATTATTTTTATAAATAACTTAACAATCCATGAGGACTCTTTGGAAAATTGGCGACAAGTGAAAAAAGTTCTGGTTTCAAGTTTGCGAGTGATGCAACTGTGTAGTTTTTGACAAGTAAGTCATAGAACAGTGGACGTGTTTTCAAAATATTCTGTCCATCATGTGCACTTCTTTTCAAAGTAACTACTTTCTTCTTTATTAAGACATCCTCTTTATCTTGAGGAAACAGATGAGATGTGGCTGTTTTTCCAAACTGTCAGCTACCTACTATACTATAGACAGCCACTCTGTCATTTCGTTGCAGAAAAGACCAGCAAACTTTGTATTGTTGGCTTCTGGGATGACACCGACCTGCCACCCGTGTGTACCCCCTTCACGGTGCCACACTGTAGCTCCAGCTGTAAGGAGCACTTCAGGGGTTGGCTTGCCCACCCCTTCCTAGGCTGTCCACAACCAGCGACTGATCCACACACGAATACAAACATCTGGCCATCTGAGCACAACTCAAGACAACTTGAAAGAGCCGTTCTAGCTCCAGAGCTCCTGTGGGGTCAGCCCCAAGAGTCATTGGCCTGCGGTGCAACTTGACTTCTCCTTCTGATCAGTCCTGCTTCCTTCTTATTCTGCCTTCTACTCATGTTGCAAACCAAGGGCATGCCCTTCATTACCATCTTGAGGGCTGTGTCTCAGAATGTCCTTCATAGGAACCCAACCTAGACGCCAACATCTAAGAGAAAATAATGCATAATTCTTTGCTAAGAGAAAATCAGAAAACTCCTGTGTGGTACAAAATATTTGCCGGCCATTCTGATGAGGACATATTCTTTTTAATTCTTGTTTTTATGTAAAATGAAGCCCATCGGAAACAACTCGTAGCAAAGAAACCGTAGCACACAGTGATCGCCAAAAGTGGAGCCCCTACTATGCCCTCAGGTTACTGCCTGTTTGTCTAGTTGACATGTGATCATATAGCATAAGGACAAGTGAGGGCCTCAGCGTCCTTATAGTAGTAAATATTAGGAAAGTTTACTCTCTTTTTCAAATAAAAATATTTACTTTCTTATATTTTCCTTTTACGTTCTCAATGTATCATATTTCACATTCCACTCCTCTGGGCAAAAAGCCACAAGAACTGAACAGAGGATATAGCAAAGGAAGGGCAGAAGGGCCCAACACTATGGAGACAGGACCCATGAGTTGTCTGTGCTGCTCAGGGCACACAAAGAGCTGATGATAACTTCCACATTGTGACCCCAAGTGACTTAATGAAAGTCAGCACCTTGAACAGAAATCTTTGACTTGGGGAACAAGGTGACATTTGCCATGCTGGATTTGGATCATGATGGCAGGATGTCTAGATAAAGACATTCAGAGGAGGAGCTCCAGGGCGGGCTGGGGGGGGGGGGCGGGGGGCGGCGTGTGGAGTTTGCTCATGAAAGCAGTCAGGCCACTTTGGGAATGTGAAAGCGAAGGAAGGGATGAAAGTATAAGAAAAGAAGGTGACAGGATCAAAGCAGTGTTCTTAAGATTACACCTAGAGGGGCGCCTAGGTGGCTTAGTTGGTTAAGCCTCTGCCTTCGGCTCAGGTCATGATCTCACTGTTTGTGAGTTTGAGTCCTGTGTTGGGCTCTGTGCTGACAGCTCAGAGCCTGAAGCCTGCTTCAGATTCTGGGTCTCCCTCTCTCTCTGTCTGCCCCTCCCCCACTTGCACTCTGTCTCTCTCAAAAATAAATAAACATTTTTAAAACAATAAAAGATTATACCTAGAAATCTTGGGGGGGGGGAGAAGATTAGGCCCAGCAGGCCCACTTTGGCATATTAATATATATTTTTTTAATGTTTATTTATTTATTTTGAGAAGGAGAGAGTGTGAGCAGAGAAGGGGCAGAGAGAGAGGGAGAGAGGAAGAGAACTCCAAGCAGGCTCCGTGCTGTCAGCACCCAGCCTCATGCAAGACTTGATTCCATGAACTGTGAGATCCTGACCTGAGCCGAAATCAAGAGTCCAACACTTAACTGAGCCACCCAGGCGCCCCAGCATATCGTATTGGTATTTTGAATTAAAGGTGCAGGAGAGACAGCATATACAGGAAAGACACACTGATCTTCCTTTTCTTCATGAAAGCAGAAGATAAAATTCCCATGGGAAAGATGCCCTCCCTGCACCAGGAGGAAGGAAGGCATTCTTACCACCAGAGCGGAGAGTTGAGGTCAAGAGAGATCTGTATAAACAAACCTGGTTAAACTAACCCTTATCTTCCTGGCCACTTCTCCACCATCAACCTCCCTGGACCAGTGCCTTTGTCTTGTCCCGTTTTCACAATTGACTGCCCTTTGTCCAAACTAGAAGCATGGACCCTGACTGCTTCTTGAGATCCTCATTTTTCTTGCGAAGGCTCCCATGTACATGTAAAATCTCTAAATACAACTTGTATGCTTTTCTCCTGTTAATCTGCCTCCTGTCAGCTTAATTCTTAGGCCGATCTGGAGACCCTAAGAGAGTGGAGAAGGAACCTTACCTCACCTGCAAGCCTCAAGGTGACATCAAGGAGGCCAAAGAGGTGCAGCTTTGGGTTAATGAAGTCCAAAGCGAGGGCATGGGGAGGAGGCAGGGAGGGAACGGAGAGGATGGGATCAAGAGCTATCACTAAGAAGGGCAAGCTCTGTGAATGTGGGGAACCAGGGAGAGGTAAGAGTTCAAATTTTCCCTGTAGACCTTCCTTGGAAAAATATCTTCATTTCGAATACACTGTCTCCTCCTCTCATTCTGACCTCATGGAAATCCACATAAGCATGCTTCCATTTTTAGAAGTGGTTTAAGTTATAGTTAGGCATGGAACACACACCAGCTTCTCTATGGCAACTTAGCTAACTATAGTAATAGATTTTTATCTATACAGATTGTAGCAGCTGGTCACTAGCAAGAGGGTACGTGTGGCTGATCCTTGCTTTCTTGGTCTCCTCATTCCCACGACAAATAGAATATTCAGTTGTACAGATGAAAAGATGATATTGTAGCTGTTTAGGTCAACTTGTTAGGTTTTCTTAAGGATAGGCTAAACAATTTAGAACTTTAAAAGATAGAGAGGGGGGCGTCTGAGTGGCTCAGTCAGTTGAGCGTCTGACTTCGGCTCAGGTCACGATGTCAGGGTTGGTGAGTTCCAGCCCCGCGGTGGGCTCGGTGTTGACAGCTCAGAACCCGGAACCTGCTTTGGAGTCTCTGTCTCCCTCTCTCTCTGCCCCTCCCTTACCTGCTCTCTGTCTCTCTCTCAAAAATAAGTAAACGTTAAAAAAAATTTAAAGATAGAAACTCTTACTTTCACAAGGTAATAGATTGAACATTTGTAATGGATACTGTCTTAATCTGTTTGGGCTGCCGTAACAAAAATACCACAGACCGGCTGGCTTAAATAACAGACATCTATTTCTCACGGTTCTGGAGGCTGGGAAGTCCAAGACCAAGGGATCAGGACATTCAGTGTCTGGTGAGGGACCACTTTCTGGTTTATAGAAGCCTGTCTTTTCACTGTGACCTCATATGTCCAAAAAAGAGAGAGAGAGAGATCTCTGGGGTCCCTTGCACAAGGGCACTAATATATATATATATATATATATATATATATATATATATATATACCATCATTGGGGGGGCTAGGATTTTTTTTAAGTTTATTTATTTATTTTGAGAGAGAGGGAGAGAGGGAGAAAGAGAGGGAGAGAGCAAGCAGGGAAGGCGCAGAGAGAGAGGAAGAGAGAGAGAATCCCAAGCAGGCTCCGCACTGTCAGCGCAGAACCCAACATGGGGCTGGAACTCATGA
Organism: Puma concolor; assembly: GCF_028749965.1. NCBI lineage: Eukaryota > Metazoa > Chordata > Mammalia > Carnivora > Felidae > Puma > Puma concolor. The sequence goes on from NC_141671.1 coordinate 17,941,128, forward strand.
ACCGTGAGATCATGACCTGAGCTGAAGTCAAGAGTCAGATGCTCGACGACTGAGCTACCCGGGTGCCCTGGGGGCAGGATTGTAAGGTATGAATTTTGGGAGGACATAAGCATTCAGTTCATAACATATCACGCTTCTTTCCTGTAACAGCTCAGCCTATCTTATTTATAAATACCCCAGCTATTTCTGCCTATCAGAAAAATGGGCAACAACAGAGCGAGGCACTAATACAAAAGAAATGAATTCCTAAATCACATGCTGTTTCCCTTGGTGATACACAGAATGGAGTTTGCATCCTTCAATTTGAACAATAAAGTCCCAACACTTGCATTGCCAGAGAAATGTGACATTTTACTGGATCTCTCTTTTCTAGTTACAAAAATTTTCATTTCTAGTAGAATATTTTTTCCCCAGGATAGTTTGTCAATCAGTTGATGAAGTTTTTGAAGGTCCATTTGAATCAAGACTGGGGAGAATCGCCTTTGGTGATGACTGAAGACACTTTTATTGGACTTGTTATAGCTCACGTCACAATGTTCAAGCCATCGTTCAAAAAGCACTTGTCAGTACAGTACTTTTTTACCCTATCATGAAAATGTAAAATTAGGCTCAAACTCTTTACACTGTAACTTGACTGAAGTCTGACTAACAGTAGCTGATAACATTCCTATTGTACTTGTTTACGATGTTTAAGATTTTTTTTTTTAATTTTTTTTTTCAACGTTTATTTATTTTTGGGACAGAGAGAGACAGAGCATGAACGGGGGAGGGGCAGAGAGAGAGGGAGACACAGAATCGGAAACAGGCTCCAGTCCTGAGCCATCAGCCCAGAGCCTGACGCGGGGCTCAAACTCCCGGACCGCGAGATCGTGACCTGGCTGAAGTCGGACGCTTAACCGACTGCGCCACCCAGGCGCCCCACGATGTTTAAGATTTAATCTTCACCTCTATTCTGCTGGGCAAAAACTATTATGATTCCCATTTTATAGATGAGGAAGCTGAGGCAGGGAAGGTTAAATGTCTAGCTAGACCAAAGTTGCATAGCCAATAAATGGGAGAGCCAAGGTGCAGGCCAGACAGTGAGCTCCAAGTCCGAGCTCTTAACCACTCTACTACCCTGCCTGTGTAAGGGAGGGGTGTCTGGTTATGGGCGGAAAGAACACTGCAGCTTGCCTCCGTAAAATTCCAAGAATCAGACATGTAGTCATGTTGTAGATGGGGAAGAAAATCAAATTGGGACCTATCATATAAAATTGCTCCTGAAAGACGGGGCAGGTCCTGTCTGCCATTCAGGCTATGCTGCGGTCCCACCTTGCAACTTTCCATCTCACACAATGAGAAAGAAAAAAAAAAAGTACACGTGTTAGGAATCTAAAGGCAATACAGTCTTCTGACATTTTGTTGGTGAATAGTAATCAAAACCAAAAAGACAGAAAGCTGAAAGTGTCCTCCAGTTCAAACTTTCAGGTCACCAGTCATTCACAAGTTGGGAGAAGCATTTTTTTTTTTAATGGATTGCAATAGAATAACAATGTCGGAGTATGTTTCATAGAGTAAAGGTATCATTTTACTTATGAAACTTATTTTTGTACAGAATCACAGCCTAAATAGATATCTCTTACTGTGGGTTGCAAACAAAAAAACTTTGATATCTGCTGATCCAGTAGTCGATATATTCCCTTTCCCAAGAGACTAGAAGCAAATCTTCACTCAGCAGCGGCTGTCCATCTGAACTGAAGCACACGCTTAAAAATTCAGGCCTAGCACTTACCACTTACTTGGGCAGTTTTTATTGCCTTCAGAATAACTCTAGATTTACAAGCACCTAGGTGGCTTCATCGGTTAAGTGTCCAACTCTTGATTTCCGCTCAGGTCCTGATCTCAGGGTTCATGCTGTGCTGACAGCATGGAACTTGCTTGGGATTCTCCGTCTGTCCCTCTCTCTCTCTCTCTGCCCACCCACTCCCCGCTTGTGTTCTCTCTCTCAAAGTAAATAAATAAACTTAAAAAAAAAAAGAATAACTCTAGATTTATATTTAAGACTGTTGTTTAACCTTTGAATCTTGCAATTGAACCTTGCAATGTTCTATTTTGTTTTTACCTAAAACTGTATAGATTAAGCTAGAAGAGATTTATAGGTAAATGCCTCCAAAAAGTGGAGTTTTTCCAACAAAATAATTGCCCAAGAACTTCCAGTTCTTTGCTATTCAAAGCGTGGTCCATAGACCCCTGGAACTAGCATCACCTGAAGAAGAATCTCACGCCCAACCTCAGGCCTCCTCAGTCAGAAGCTGGAAGACCCCCAGCTGATGGGTATGCACTAATCTCATCCTTTGCCTCTCTATAAATCGGGACTTTTAGATGCTAGCAGGGAGAATGTTCATCGATTTAGATCTAATAGAGCTTTTCCCAAAATTAGAAAACAGCAAGAGAGAATAGTAGGCACAAGTTATATCTTGCCTCTCGCCACATATTTATAATTTTATAAGTTACATCTTGCCATAAATACACACACACATACACACACACACACACACACGTATATATATATAGCTTTACAGATAGGCATGGTTATTTATGTCCTCATTCATTCTCTGGTCACCTCACTTACTACTCACCATCTCCTCTGCTTGCCCACCTGCTCTAACTCACCTCCCTATTCGTTCCCACCTCCTCTCCTTTTCTCTAGCTACTTTCTACTATGTTCTCTCTCAACCCAAGCACAACATTAACCTTTTGTCCACTTTGCTCTTAGGATTGCACATCTAAATGTTTTTATGTACGTAGGTATAGCCTTATTAGTTTATATCTATGGTAGGTTTAATAAAATTTCTTAGGGGGTCTAATGAAATGCATAAAGAAATTTCAGTTTTAAATTGCTTTTACTGAGTTTATGACCTAGGAAATATGGGGAAGAGGTACAAAGATGAAGGGGATATTGTTCCTATCATATTTTTTACAATCTTGTAGAGAGAGAAGTGTGAAATGTGTTGTATATAAATGCAGATCCTATGTTATGGAAGCAGAAGCCGAATTCATTTTGAGACACTCAGAGAAACATTCCCCAAGAGGTAGTTTTGCATTGGCCTTTTTCCTCCTTGCTTCCTTCCTTCCTTCTTTCCTTCCTTCCTTCCTTGTAAGCTTCACACGCAGCGCAGAACCCAACACAAGGCTTGAACTCATGACCCTGAGATCAAGACCTGAGCTGAGATCAAGAGTCAGAGGCTTAACCAATTGAGCCGCCCAGGGGCCCTTGCATTGGTCTTTTAAGAGTGATTGACAGGGGCGCCTGGGTGGCGCAGTCCGTTGAGCGTCCGACTTCAGCCAGGTCACGATCTCTCGGTCCGTGAGTTCGAGCCCCGCGTCGGGCTCTGGGCTGATGGCTCAGAGCCTGGACCCTGTTTCCGATTCTGTCTCTCCCTCTCTCTCTCTGCCCCTCCCCCGTTCATGCTCCGTCTCTCTCTGTCCCAAAAATAAATAAAATAAACGTTGAAAAAAAAATTAAAAAAAAAAAAAAGAGTGATTGACATTTCAGGGCTCCTAGCTGGCTCAGTCAGCAGAGCATGTGGCTCTTGATCTTGGGGTCATAAGTTTGAGTCCAGTGTCAGGAGTAGAGATTACTTAAATAAAGTTGAAAAAAAAACTAGAATGATTGGCATTTTTATAAGCGGAGAAGGCAGAGAGAAGAAGAACGAGCATGTCAAATGAGCATGGTGGGTGTTCTCAGGGAACAATAAGCAACCATAGCACCTACGAATGGGTGGGACTGGAAAAATAGTGCCTAGTCATGGAGAACTCTAATGTCATGCTCAGGCACTAGGTTCAATGCTAGAGTCTAAGGGAAAACACTCTTGTTACATCAAATGTTATTCTTTCTCCAAAACCCAACAGGAGTAATTTTGTTTTCAGACACAGAGCTGATGGTGCCCTGTCTGTAGCACCTACTCTAACCCCCACCCCTTTCACCAGCTCCCAGCATTCTTGAGTCCAAGAGCAAATCTCCCACCCATGACCCACAGGCCCTTAGTCTGACCCTGCCTCCCCTCCCTCCCCTCCCTCCCCTCTCCCCCTTGATCTCTTTACAGGAACCTTGTTTGCCTTTCGCTTCTGCAATCATCCAGGCTCCAGAGTGCCACGCCGTTACTTTCTGTGCCTGGAGTGCTCTTCCTCCTCCTGCCCACCCTGGTCTTTAGCTGGTCGGCACCTGTCCATCGACCTCCGTTCATCTCGACTCAGTCACTGCTTTCTGACTAGTGGACGTAAGTTAGGTCTCCCTGCTGCATATTCGCAGAGTTGTATCCTTTCAAATCACATGTTCCAGTTCATAATTAAACACTTGCTGATCTCCTCATTTGGCGAAAGCACCACGATAAGATTGTCAACTCCCGGAGGACAGATTTCACATCTGTTGAGCTCAACATGAAATTCCTGCCCTCAGCACTATGCCTATCACATAGTCTGTTGAGTGAGTACTTGCTAATATCATAATTTGTACTGGGTTTTGGCAAAAAAACTCAGAAGACAATAAGGAGAGTTTGGAGGCTCGAGAGCCCTATGTGAGCATGGGAGGCAAGGGTGTTGCTAGAGAGAGACGTATAGTATCACAAATGTCTAGTTTTCACCAGGTATATATTTGCATTGTAAATGTGTAAATTATAAACACTTTAATGACATATTCATCCGTATTTATTTTTTCTACAGGATCTATAGAAGACACATACCATTGGTCGATGAATAGTTTATCAGAAGGTATTTGTTTGAGAAGTTTGTGAAACTTCTTTTAGTATGGAGTATAAATAATATATGCTCCAGGGCCTATGTTTGAAAAGCACAAGTCAAAAATCTCACACAGGCAGGAATCACCTATATTTATCAAGAGGGCCACATAGTTTCTTCAGCAGAGGGTGCTAAAATGTAACTTTGGCACAGTGAAGCTTGCCTAACATAAGTTTGTTTAGTTGCATAATAGATTTGCCTATTCCGTTCTAATGGTCAGATACAGCAAATCTATCTAAAAAGGACTAGTCTAGTAGAATATGGGTATAAGAGCTCATAAAAGTTTTATAAGGTTTTTTCAATATTGAATGAAATACAAAGGTAATTTCCTCTGTGCTATCTTCTCACTTTGTAAAATACTTAACGTTCAAGGGGGTAAAACTTGTTGTAGGGTGCCATACAAATAATACAATACATATTATATGTATAGTATACCTCAGGTAAGTTACCAGAAGATTGGAAGATGAGCCTTTTTGGAAAGGTTGGCAAAATTATCATCAGTCCCTCAACTTTGTAGAGGGCGTGTTATCACACTCATCAATCCAAAAGCTTTGCGGAGGTTATCTTCAAGGTTATGTGGAGGCCTATTTGTTTACTCCTCAGAAGCTTTTTAAGAAACCCTAGAATCAGTCAAGCAAGACTGGGTAACGCTGCCATAACAATCTCAGTTTCAGTGATTTCAACAACAAAGATTTCTTTGTAGCTCATGCTTCGTGTCCATCACGTCGTTGTCCAGGGGCGATGCCCAGTGTTGTCCTTACAAGGGGACTCAGGTTGACGGAGCAGCCCCCATCTTGAAAGTCGCCAGTCACCATGGCAGAGGGAAAGAACAGCACGGGCGACTAGGCATTGGCTCTCAAGGCTTGTCCGGAGGTGGCATCCATTATGTTTGCTCACACTTTCTTCACTAAAGCAAATCACGTGGCCGTGTCACCTAACACGTAGAGTTTAGGAAATACAACACATGCATATGGGAAGAAAGCCAGAAATATCTGGCTGATAGCCTTTGTCACTACCACATGCTACAAATGCGATAATAATTAAAAGTCATCAGAAATAATACAGCAGCATTGACTTTGAAGTTATTTTATCTTCCAAGTAAGGGATTGTAGGCTGTATCGCTAACTTTCTTCCTTAACGATAGGAACTGTTAGCACGGATAATTAAGCTGTTCTCCTTTTGGCTTTTAAATTCATTGCCACGTATGATTTGGAGGGGAGGGGTGGAGTGTAGATTTACTTCTTTACTTAGGATTTGCTTTGATTAATGTTAAAACCGACTTGTCTTTTCTGAGCACACAATAGCTGCTGTGGGTGTGAGAGGATGGAAGAGATACAACCAGGATGGGGAGAAAGGGTCAAGCAGCTGGAAGCTAACCTTTTGCTGCTGATGGGTGACAAAATAGAAACGAAAATTTGCTAACCAGCATTCCCTTTTCTCTTAACCTCATGAAGTCAGAGAAACAGGTTTCTTTAATAAAGATGTAAAATGGAGGTGCCTGGGTGGCTCAGTCTTTAAGCATCTGACTTTGGCTCAGGGCATAATCTCACAGTTCGTGAGTTCGAGTCCTACATCGGGTGAGCTCAAGCGCCGCATCAAGTGAGCACGAGCCCTGCTTCAGGAAAAACACCTACCCCAGATGAGCCCCACTTCCCTCTCGGTCTCTCTCTGCCCCTCACTCACTTGCACCCTCTCTCTCAAAAAAAAGAAAAAAAGTTGTAAAATGAAGTAGTCCTTCCAAGTACTGAAAAGAGGAGTTTTCGTTTCCTTTTATTTATTTTTTTTAAGTTTTTACTCATTTATTTTTGAGAGAGAGAGAGAGCACATGTGGAGTCTGGGGATGGTGCAGAGAGAGGGGGAGAGAGACAGAATCCCAAGCAGGCTCTGAGCTGACAGCAGAGAACCCGCCGCAGGGCTCAAACCCACGAACCATGTGATCATGACCTAAGCCCAAATCAAGAGCTAGGCACTTAACCGACTGAGCCACCCGCGTGCCGCAAGTTTCATTGCTTAATGTAATAAACCTAAAGGAATCTCAGGTGGCTGTGCCAGTAAGCAGGGAGTTTGACCGCCTTCTGCAGTGACAGCTGTCACCGCTCACCAGGAACAATCCAGGGTTGTAATCAGGTTGTAATCAGAGAGGCACAAAACTTGTTATCTGGGGAACAAGGCTCTCCCGCCAAGATGGAGCTGGCAAGTTGCCTGACCTCAACAAAGTGGAAGGAAGTTTTAGGTCAGAAGCAGGCCCCAAGGACCGCGGCCACTGGCAATCCAAACACGATCCTCGGCTTTTTTAAAGGGACCAGCAAAGAGACAATTAGCAGTGGATATGGATGATCAATATGCCCTTACTCTCCCCACCCTGACCTAGATCCTGCCTGGAAAGGGGGTGGAGGCAGGTGAGGAGTTAGCTCCCACCTACCTAAGGTGCAAGTTGCTGAGTTGTGGGGAAAGCTGCAAGGAATGCTTTGTGCATTTCTGCAAAATCAACAGTGGGGAACAGACGTCCCAAGTAAACTTCGCGAGAATGCAGTATTATATTTCAATATTCATCATCTTCACTCTCCAGTCACCTGAACTTTGCTGATGTCCTACTCATCATTCAGGGGCCCTGCAGCTCCCAGGTTCTCCAAAAGCTTTTTCTAATCCCCCAAAGCAGAATTCTTTCTCTCTCTCTGTTCTGTATCACTTTTCACCCGTAGCTCTGTGATACCGTGCACCACAGTCCCCTTGTCATTGCACCTGCTTGTGTCTGTCGCCTTCTACCCCAGCTTCTGGATTGTGAGCATTTGGAAGACAGTGATCAAACATCATGCCTGGGTGGCTCAGTCAGTTAAGCATCCAACTCCTGGTTTTGGCTCAGGTCATGATCTCATGGTTCATGAGTTCAAATCCCGCATCTGGCTCTGCACCCCGGAGCCTGCTTGGGATTCTCTCCCTCTCTCTCTCTGCCCCTCCCCTGCTCATGCTGTCTCTGTCTCTCTCAAAATAAATAAACTTTAAAAAAAAGTATATTGTTTATAAACTGATAAGAATCGTTATATTGCACACCTAAAACTAATAGAACAGTGTATGTTATCTACACTGGAATTAAATTTTTTAAAAAACTAAAAACAAAAAAATTTTTTTCAACCCATCAGTAGTAAATAAATAAATAAATAATAAAAACTGATAAGAGGGAAAAAGAGAACCTATAGACCAAAAGAGAATTAAAAGATATATCAATCAGGTATAATGTAGGGGGTCTATTCTATAGATCCTAACTGAATCTGACTGAACACTGACTTCATTGGTATTAAGGAATTATTGTTACTTTTTTACGATGTGACAATGGTATCGTACTTATGATCTTTAAAAAGAAGAATCCTTACCCTTTAGAGACCTAGCGTGATACATTTACAGGTTAAAATTTACAGTATTTGGGATCTGCTTCACAAATCGCTAGGGTGGGATTAAGGGAACCAAGTAAAGGCTCAGATGGATTAAATTGGCTGTTGGTTGATACTTGTTGAAGCTGGGTGATGGGTACATGCAGTCCACTCATTGGAAATTTTGAAGTTTTCCACAAATACTCAGCTACTTGAATATATTTGTCACGGGTTGGGTTTCCCCTGGGAAGCAGTCTCAGAGACGGAGAAAATTCTCTGGGGAATGCGCTTGGGATCAGCATCTGTGAGGGAGTGAAGGCAGGAAGCCCAGGCAATGGAAGGAGGATTCACTTGATCCTATGGGTGCTCAGGCCGGGATGGCACATCATTGGAACTAGCCCTTATATTCTCACGTGACCGGTCCCTTAGATGTATCCATGACCTGGGCAAAAGAGAGGCTACAACTTTGAGCCAAGCAGCAAGGTTCTCCGGCCTAGACTAAGTCCAGAAACACGCTCGACTATCTGAAGCCAACACTCACAGCAACCGGGAGAGTAAGCGAACGTGGACAAGGATAAATATTGGTCAGTAGCGACAAACCAACCAACCGACCCCTTTTTATTCCATTTCAAGTACATTATCTCCATCTTTCGTATCCTCAACAAAGACTGCCTCAAAGCAGGCGTTTTATTTCTGTATATATTTCAGGAAGTCATTTTTCTCTTCATCGCTGTCTACCAGTTATAGCTCGAGGAAGACCTGTTCTTCCACAGAAGAGATACTTACACACTTCTTCCCGGCTGATGAGTAGCTTCCTCCAGACACCTTCGAGAGGCAGCTAGAGAAGGTAAATAAAAATACAGAAAACTCCTAGAGAGCCACATTCGTTAACACGTTATTGCAGTCAGTTTTGTGTTCCACAAAGGCTGCGTGGCAGATGTCTGGTTTATCTCACTAGGGACTCTTCTCTCACTGAAGCCCGGGCAAGTGTGTGCGTAACCAGCCCTTCTGTGTGCATAACCAGCTAAAACTTGCAGCCAGAGAGCAGTGATTCAGTTTCAATGAAGGATAAAGCAATCCTTCCTCTCTTCTGCTGCAATATTTTTAAAAAATTTTTTAAATGTTTATTTTCTGGGGGGGAGACAGAGAGACAGAGTGCAAGCAGGGGAGGGGCAGAGGGAGAGAAGGAGACGCAGAATCTGAAGCAGGCTCCAGGCTCTGACCTATCAGCACAGAGCCCCATGTGGGGCTTGAACCCACGAATCGTGAGATCATGATCTGAGCTGAAGCCGGGCTCTCAACTGACTGAGCCACCCAGGCGCTCCTAGGTTTTTCACTCTTATTCAATGGTCTGTCAGTGGAATGGGGGAGCAGTTCTATCTGGGTGCTAGCCACAAGGGGGTGTATAGTCTGACAAGAATGTAATAACATGTTTTAAATGAACTAAAACATCTGTCTGACTTTTATCATCACTATGTGAAGGGGTTGAGAGCCGGGCAGGGATAAGATGGGTGGCTCTCTGGCTGTGTGTAGAATCAGCTGAAGTCACTTTCTCAGCTCAATTTAGCAGGTAGCTGGGCTGGGATGGAAGGTCCAAGATGGTTTCAGTTCCACGTCTGGTGCCTGGTGTTCCTCCATGTGACTTTTTTCTCTTTACTTGGTGTCCCATAATACAGTGTGTGCTTGAGCTTCTTTGCATCCGGGTGGCTGGATTCCTCAAGAAATACAGAAGTTGCCAATCCCTTTATAGGCAAGGCTCAGAGCTGGCACACGATTACTTCTGCCGTATTCATTGGTCACCGTAAGTCACGAGATCAGCCCAGGTTCAAGGAGACAGAAACTAGATTTTTACCGCTTGCTGTGCTGACAGGAGAAAAAACAAAGGATTGATGGCATTCATCTTCAGGAAAAATATTTTAAAATGTCACATAAATATGGGACAAATGAAAAGAGAGAAGTAACTACCAGAAGACCTTCCCCAAAAGGAAAGGTCAAGGAAATTCCACAGGCAAAGGAACAGAAAGTTGGATCTATGAAAAGAAATGAAAATCTCCAGAAGTGATTAAACTGAAAGTAAAATATAAAAGACATTTTGTTTTGGGGCACCTGGGTGGCTCAGTTGGATGAGCGTCCAACTCTTGATCTCATAGGCGTGAGTTTAAGCCCCATGTTGGCTCTGCACTGGGTGCCAAGGTCGCTGAAAAAAAAAAAGACATTTTGGGTTTTTTTTTGTTATTTATTCATTCATTTCTTTTAATTTTTTATTTTATTTAAATTCAAGTTAGTTGACATATAGTGTAGTCTTGGCTTCAGGAGTAGAACCCGGTGATTCATCTCGTACATATGACACCCAGTGCTCAGCCCAAAAAGTGCCCTCCTAACACCCATCACCCATTTAACCCATCCTCCCACCCACCTCCCCACCAGCAACCCTCAATTTGTTCTCTGTATCTAAGAGTCTCTTATGGCTTGCCTCCCTCTCTGTTTTTCTCTTATTTTTCCTTCCCTTCCCCTATGTTTTTCTGTTGTGTTTCTCCAACTCCATATATGAGTACAGTCATATGATATCTGTCTTTCTCTGACTGACTTATTTCACTTAGCATAATACCCCCTAGTTCCATCCATGTTGTTGCAAATGGCAAGATTTCATTCTTTTTCATTGCTGAGTAATATTCCATTGTAGATATATACTACATCTTCTTTATCCACTCATCAGTTGATAGACATTTGGGCTCTTTCCATAACTTGGCTATTGTTGAGAACACTGCTATGAACATTGGGGGGCATGTGCTCCTTCAAATCAGCATTTTTGTATCCTTTGGGCAAATACCGAGTAGTGCAATTACTAGGTTGTAGGGTAGTTCTATTTTTAATTATTTGAGGAACATCCATACTGTTTTCTGGAATGGCTACACCAGTTTGCATTCCCACCAACAGTGCGAAAGGGTTCTGCTTTCTCTGCATCCTCACCAATATCTGCTGTTTCCTGAGTTGTTAATGTTCGCCATTCTGACAGGTATGAGGTGGTATCTCATTGTGGTTTTGATTTCTATTTCCCTGATGTTGAGTGATGTTGAGCATCTTTTCACGTGTCTGTTAGCCAACTGGATGTCTTCTTTGGAAAAGCGTCTATTCATGTCTCCTGCCCATTTCTTCACTGGATTATTTGTTTTTTGGGTGTTGAGTTTGGTCAGTTCTTTATAGATTTTGGATACTAACTCTTATCCAATATGTCATTTGCAAATATCTTCTCCCATTCACTTGGTTGCCTTAGTTTTGTTGATTGCTTCCTTTGCAGTGCAGAAGCTTTTTATCTTGATGAGGTCCCAATAGTTCATCTTTGCTTTTATTTCCCTTGCCTTTAGAGATGTATCAAATAAGGAGTTGCTGTGGCCAAGGTCAAAGAGGTTACTTCCTGTTTTCTCCTGTAGGATTTTGATGGTTTCCTGTCTCACATCCATTTTGAACTTATTTTTACACATGGAATAAGAAAGTGGGCCATTTTCATTCTTCTGCATGTTGCTGTCCAGTTTCCCCAGCACCATTTGCTGAAGAGGCTGTCTTTTTCCCATTGGATACTCTTTCCTGCTTTGTCAAAGGTTAGTTGGCCATATATTTGTGGGGTCCATTTCTGGGTTCTCCATTCTAACCCATTGATCTGTGTGTCTGTTTTTGTGCCAATACCATACTATCTTGATGACTACAGCTTTGCAATACAGCTTGAAGTCCAGAATTGTGATGCCTCCAGGTTTGGTTTTCTTTTTCAACATTACTTTGGCTATTCAGGGTCTTTTCTGGTTCCATACAAATTTTAGGATTCCTTGTTCTAGCTCTGTGAAGAATGGTGGTGTTATCTTGATAGGGATGGCATTGAATATGTAGATTGCTTTGGGCAGTATCAACATTTTTAAAAATTTTTTACTGTTTATTTATTTTTGAGAGAGAGAGAGAGAGAGCACAAGCAGGGAAGGTGCAGACAGGGAGACACAGAATCCGAAGTAGTCTCCAGGCTCCAGCTGTGAGCACAGAGCCCAACACGGGGCTTGAACCCACAAACTGTGAGATCATGACCCAAGCCAAAGTCTGTCACTTAACCGACTGAGCCACCCATGTGCCCCAGGTAATATCAACATTTAACAACGTATGTTCTTCCAATCCATGAACATGGAATGTTTTTCCATTTCTTTGTGTCTTCTTCTATTTCTTTCATAAGCTTTCTATAGTTTTCAGCATACAGATCTTTTACCTCTTTGGTTAGGTTTATTCCTAGGTATCTTATGGTTTTTGCCACAATTGTAAATGGGATCGAATCCTTGATTTCTCTTTATGCTGCCTCATTACTGGTGTCTAGAAGTACAATATATTTCTGTATGTTGATTTTATATCCTGTGACTTTGCTGAATTCAGGTATCAGCTGTAGCAATTTCTTGGTGGAATCTTTTGGGTTGTCCATGTGCAGTATCATGTCATCTGCAAAGAGTGAAAGTTTGACTTCTTCCTTGCTGGTTTGGATGCCTTTTATTTATTTTTGTTGTCTGATTTCTGAGGCTAGGACTCCTAGTACTATTTGGGCAACAGTGGTGACAGTGGACATTCCTGTCGTATTCCCTTAGGTGGAAAGCTCTGTTTTTCCCCATTGAGGATGATATTAGCAGTGGGCCTTTCATATATGGCCTTTATCATGTTATGTTCCTTCTATCCCCACTTTCTTGAGGGTTTTTACCAAGAAAGGATACCATGTTTTGTTTGTATCTCTTGAAAGGATCATATGGTTCTTATCCTTCCTCTTATTAACGTGGCGTATCATGTTGATGGATTTGCAAATATCGAACCAGACTTAAAACCCAGGAATAAGTCCCAATTGATTATGGTGAATAATTCTTTCAATGTACTGTTGAATTAAATTTGCTAGAATCTTGTTGAGAATTTTTGCATCCAGTTTCTTCAGGGATATTGGCCTGTAATTGTCCTTTTTAGTGGGAGAATTTGGAATCAAGGTAATTCTGGGTTCACAGAATGAGTTTGGAAGTCTTCCTTCCATTTCTACCTTTTGGAACACTTTGAGGAGAATAGGTATTAACTCTTCGTTAAATGTTTGGTAGAATTTCCCTGGGAAGCTCTCTGACCCAGGACTCTTATTTGTTGGGAGAATTTTGACAACTTATTTAATTTTTTTGCTGGTTATGAGCCTGTTCAAATACTCTGTTTCTTCCTGTTTGAGTTTTGGTAGTGTGAGTGTCTAGGAATTTGTCCATTTCTTCCAGATTGTCTAGTTTGTTGGCATGTAATTTTCCATAGTGTTCTATAATAATTATTTGTATTTCTGTGGTGTTGATTACGATCTGTCCTCTTTCATTTGTGATTTTATCTATTTGGGTCCTCTTTTCTTGTTGAGAAGTCTGGCAAGGGGGTTGTCAATTTTGTTTATTCTTTCAAAAAAACAGTTCTTAGTTTCGTTGATCTATTTTTTTTTTTTTTTGGATTCTATATCATTTATTTCTGCTCTAATCTTTATTATTTCCCTTCTTTTGCTCGCTTTGGGCTTTCTTAGCTGCTGCCTTTCTAGCTCCTTTAGGTGTAGGGTTTGGGTTAGGTTGCTTCTTGAGCTGGCCTGAATCGTAATGTATTTTCCTCTTAGGACTGCCTTTGCTGCATCCCAAAGGGTTTGGACTGTCGTGTTTTCATTTTCATTTGCTTCCATGTATTTTTTTAATTTCTTCTTTAGTTTTCTGGTTAACCCATTCATTCTTGGTAGGATGTTCTTTGACCTCCATGTATTTGGGAGCTTTCCAATTTTTTTTCTTGTGGTTGATTTCAAGTTTCATAGTGTTGTGGTCTGAAAATAGTCATGGTATGATTTCAATCTTTTTGTAGATGTTGAGGGCTAATTCGTGACCCAGTATGTGATCTATTCTAGAGAATGTCCCATGCGCACGTGAGAAGAATGTATATTCTTCTGCTTTAGGATGAAATGTTCTGAATACATCTGTTAAGTCCATCCGGTCCAGTGCGTCATTCAAAGCCATTGTTTCCTTGTTTATTTTCTGTTTAGATGATCTGTCCATTGTTGTAAGTGGAGTGTTAAAGTCTCCTACAAGAATGCTATTATTATCAATGAGCTTGCTTGTGTCTGTGATTAATTGATTTATATATTTGGGGTTATCAAGTTGAGGGCATAAATATTTACAAGTGTTAGCTCTTCTTGATGGATAGACCCCTTAATTATGACACAATTCCCTTCTTCATCTCTTGTTACAGTCTTTGAAATCTAATTTGTCTGATGTAAGTATGGCTACTCCAGCTTTCTTTTGACCTCCATTAGCTTGAGAGATGGTTCTCCATCCCCTCACTTTCAATCTGAAGGTGTCCTCAAGTCTAAAATGAGTCTCTTGTAGGCAGCATATAGATGGATCTTGTTATTGTTATCCATTCTGATATGCTATATCTTTTGATTGGGGCATTTAGTCCATTTACATTCAGAGTGATTATTGAAAGCTATGAATTTAGGGCCATTGTGTTATCTGTAGATTTCATGTTTGTGGTGACATTCTCTGGTCCTTTGTAGTCTTTGCTGCTTTCTACTCACAGAGTCTTCCTTAGAATCTCTTGTAGGGCTGGTTTAGTGGTCATGAACTCCTCTAGTTTTTCTTTGTCTGGGAAGGTCTTTATCTCTCCTTCTATTCTGAATGACAGCCTTGCTGGATAAAGGATGCTTGGCTGCACATTTTTCCTATTAAGCACATTGAATATTTCCTGCCACCTCCCTTCTGGCCTGCCAAGTTCCAGTGGACAGGTCTCCTACTAACCTTATGTGTCTAACCTTGTAGGTTAAGAACCTTTTGTCCCTAGCTGCTTTCAGAATTTTCTCTTTATCTTTGTATTTTTCCAGTTTCACTATGATATGTCATGGTGTTGACCTGTTTTTGTTGATTTTGAAGGGAGTTCTCTGTGCCTCTAGGACATGGATACCTGTTTCCTTCCTCAGATTAGGGAAGTTCTCAGCTATATGTTCAAATAAAACTTCTGCTCCTTTTTCTCGCTCTTCTTCTGTAACTCCTATGGTATGGATATTGTTTTGTTTCATGGAATCACTTAGTTCTCTAATTCTCTCCTCATGACCTAGTAATCTCCTTTCCCTATTTTTTTCAGCTTCATTATTTTCCATAATTTTATCTTCTATTTCACCTGTTCTCTCATCTGCTTCTTCCATCCTTGCTCTCACTGTACTAGTTTATTTTGCATCTCAGCTCTAGCATTTCTGACTTCATCCTGACTAGTCCTTAGGTCTTTGATCTCTGCAGCAAGGGTTTCTCAGGTGTCTTCCATGCTTTATTCAAGCGCAGCTACTAGTATTATGACTTTTGTTCTAAATTCTTGTTCAGATATACTGTTTATATCTGTTTTGAGCAAGTCTCTGCCTGTGATTTCTTCTTGACCTTTCTTTTGGGGAGAACTCCTCTGTCTGATCATTTTGGCTAGGTTTCTGTCTTTTGCACGTTTTGTAAGTGTGTTATGTGTCCTGCACCTGACAGTACTACCATATTAAAAAGGGGTCATACACTGTCAAGGGCCTGGCACCTCAGGAAGTGTTTCCAGTGTATGTGGTATACACTCTGCTGTTGTGTTTTGGCTGCTCTATCCCACTGGTCAGTCCTCTGCCGGGCTCCTCCTTGCTTCTAGTGGTTGAGTGTTTGGATCTTTAACTAGGTGTGCTTTTATTTGTTTGTTGAAGTAACTTGGGGGGGGGGGAAGAAAGAGGGCTAGCCCCTAAAAAGAGAAAATGGAAAGGGGAGAAAAAAACAAACAAACAGAATATCAAAAAACTATAAGGCTGACTCCAAGGAAGGAGAGAGGAAAAGAAAGAAGGAGAAAAGAATAGAAGCAAAGAGAAAAGAAGAAGAAAGAATAGAATAAAAAAAGTCTGATCAAAAAGTTAAAACTATATAATAAGAAATGACAAAAAAAAAAAAAGTCATAAACCATGAGCATGATTCCAAAAGAAAAAAAAAGAAGAGGGAGGAGAAAAAGAAAAATAAAGAGTTGTCTATTGGCTCCTGGGGTGGTGGCTGTGCTGACCTGGAAGAGACGCTGGGTGTGTTGGGACAGTTAGTCTTGCTCCAGTAGATAAGCAGTTGCCGGGCACGCGGGGTTGGGGTTTGGTATAAGTGTGTCCCTCCTCCACCAGGGGCCACTTTGCTGCTCTCTGAAGTCCAATCACATTGGTGTTGAGGGGAAAATGGCGCCCCCCCCCCCCCCATCTCTCCTCCCCGGACTGAGGATCTCAAGTCTTTCTATTCAGGCAGCCCTCACAGAATAGCAAGGGCAATCAGCTTGCCCTGCACCACAATTCCCTGCACCTTCCCTTTGGTGATTGGCTGGGATTCAAAACCTGAAATCTTAAAGGACCTGGCAAGGTGCAGATCCACTCCTCTCCTCTGGAGTAGACCCCCTCCACCCTGCTGATGAAAGGCCTTTGGCAACTGCAGGGAGTTTTGCCTTGGGGAGGAAATAAACCCTCTCCCAAAGTACTCTAGGAAGAGGACTGTTCTCTTTCACCGTACCCTGGAGATTACTACACCATGCTATGCACTCAGGATAGCTTTTTCCTCCCCAGGAGTGTGCACCGCAGCTCCGCTTGGAAGAAAATAGTGTTTCCAAAGCCTCAGAGTTCAGCTCCAAAGGCTGTTTGCAGAAAAGAATATATACACTCAGAACTTCTCCCTCTCTATTCCATGGTCCAGAGAGATTTCCTCTTGTGCTGATGCCACACTTTCACAACCTCTCTCTCTTTCTCTCCCTTTTGTCTTTCCACAGAAAGGGTTCCTTTCTTCCTTAGCCCCACTGTTTTATCTCCCCCAGCTCACATACATGCACCTCCATTCTGCCAAGCTTTCTCCCTCCAAGGAGATCTGTGGAGATCCTTCTGCTTCCCTGCAGATCTATTTCCTGGGTGTTCCAAGTGATCTGACCTTAGTACAGCTGTGTTTGAAGGATGAGGAAAATCCAGATCCCCTACTTCACCATTTTAACTCTCTTCCTGACATTTTGTTTTTAATTGTGCTGAAAGATAATTGATTACTTAAAGAAAAATAGTATCAGTGGACTGTAGAATTGTGGCATATAAAAGAAAAATGTATGCCAATCACAGCACAAAGGATAGAAATGGGGAGTTGGAAGCATATAGTCATAACATTCTTATACTATGTGAGAAGCAGTAGAGTATTATTTGAAGGTAGCCTGTGATAAATAAAAGATTAGGGCAACCTAATTATATAGAATACATAATACTGTGAACCAGTTTGCTTACCTGACATTGGGTAAAGCCAATATTCCACCCAAAATGACAGAATGCACATTGTTTTCAAGTACATGTGGAACATTTTCACCAAGATAGGCCAGATGCCAGGCTAACTGAATAGATTCATATTCTGAAATATTTCCACAAATTTAAAAGAATTAAAAAACCATATGTAGTATGTTTTCTAGCCATAGCAGAATTAAACTACAATCCATAACAAAGAGAAATCTGGAAAACCTCCAAATCTTTGGAAATGGAATATTACTAAACAATATATGGGTGAAAGAGGAAATCACAGGGATAGTAGAAAATATTTTGAATCAAATAAAAATGAAATAACAACATATTAAAATGTATGGGATATAGCTAAAGCAATGCTTAGAGGAAAAACTATGCTGTATATGCTGATATCAGAAAAGAAGAAAACTTAAGTCAATAATCTAAGTTTCTACCGTAAGGAATTGGGAAAGAAAAGTAAATTAACTCAAAACAAGAGAAGGAGGGAAATAATGAAAGAAGAGCAGAAATCAGTGAAATTGAAAACAGAAAAAACAGCAGTGAAATAGTCAAACCAAAAGCTGATTCTTTGAAAAGTTCAATAAAACTAATAAATTTCTTGCCAAACTAATCATGGATATAGAAAAGGACTCAGATTACCAATATTAGGAATGAAAGAAAGAACATCACTACAGATCTTACAAACATTTAAGGAACAATAAGGAAATATGATCATGTATAAAATTATGCTCACAGACTTGACAATTTAGATAAAATGGACAAATTTTTTGAATGACACAAATTATCAAAGCTCACTCAAATAAAAATAAATAATCTGAATGGTCCTAGGTCTTAAAGAAATTGAATTCACATTGGAAATTTTTCTAAGAACGAAAACTTTGGGCTCAGATGAGTTCAATGTTATATACTACAAAACATTTTAAAGAACAATAGTATCAGTTCTAAAATCACAAATTTCTCCAGAAAATAGAAAAGATGGGAGGGGGGCGCCTGGGTGGCTCAGTTGGTTGAGCGTCCGACTTCGGCTCAGGTCATGATCTTGTAGTTTGTGAGGTCAAGCCCCGCGTTGAGCTCTGTGCTGACATCTCAGAGCCTGGAGCCTGCTTCAGATTCTCTCTCTCTCTCTCTCTCTCTCTCTCTCTTTCTGCCCCTCTTCCACTCATGCTCTGACTCTCTCTCCTTTGGAAATAAATATTTTTTAAAAATGTAAAGAAAAGAAGGGAGGACATCCCAACTTATTTATTGAGCCAACTTGATTCTGATACCAAAACCAGACTAAGACATTAGAAGAAAACAGTAGAATAATAACTCTCAAGAACAGAGATACAAAAAAAAAAAAAAATCCTCAACAAAATATTAGCAATATAAGACCAAACAAACTTTATCCAGGAAATTGAAGTTAATTCAACATTCAAAAATTAATCAATAAAATGTACCATATCAACAGATTTAAAGAAGGAAAAATTATGTTATTATCTCAATAAACATGCCAAAAAGTATCAAATTTGACATCCACTTATAATAATAATAGAAAACAATTCTCAGCAAACTAAGAAAAGAGAGAATTTCCTCAGCTTAATAGGGAACATCTACAAAACTCCCAACAACCATCATTATACTTAATAGCAAAATACTGAAAGCTTTACCCCTGATATCAGGGACAAGGAATGGACTTCCGCTGTCATACTCCTATTCAACATTATATTGGAGGTCCTAGTCAGTATAATAAATCAAGAAAAGGAAATAAAAGGAATATGGATAAAAAGGAAGAAATATAGCTGCCTCTATTCACAGGTGACATGATCATATATGTAGAAAATCTCAAGGAATCTACAAAGAAAGCTTCTAGAACTAATAAGTTTAGTAAGGTTACAAGAGACAATGTCAATGCACAAAAATCAATGGTAATTCTATATACTAGCAACAAACAACCATAAATTGAAATTTTATTTTTTATTTTTTTTATTTAAAAAAATTTTTTTAACATTTATTCATTTTTGGGAGACAGAGAGAGACAGAGCATGAGCTGGGAAGGGGCAGAGAGAGAGGGAGACACAGGATCTGAAGCAGGCTCCAGGCTCTGAGCTGTCAGCATGGAGCCTGACGTGCGGCTGGAACTCACGAACTGCGAGATCATGACCTGAGCCGAAGTCGGACACTCAACCGACTGAGCCACCCAGGCATCCTCATAAATTGAAATTTTAAAAAATCATTTATGATAGAACAAAAAAACATTAAATACTTAGTTATAAATCTAATGAAATGCATGCAAGATATGCTTGAAACTACAAAGCATTGATGAATAAAGTCAAAGAAGATCTAAATAAATGAAACGAAATACTACTTCATGACAGAAAAACTTAATATTATTAAGGTGTCAATTCTCCCCAAACTGATCTACAAATTCAACAGAGTCCCAGTCAAACATTCTGCCAGAATTTTGGTGTAACATTAATAAGCTTATTCTAAAAATTTATATGGGAAAGAAAAGGAGCTGAAATAGCCGAAACAATTTTGAGAAAGAGAGTGGAAAACTTTCAAAACTTGATTTCAAAACTTACTCTAAAGATATGGTAATCAATACAGTCTGCTATTGGTGAAAAGGTAAACACATAATCAACAGAACAGAAGGGAAAGTCCAGATGTTTACCCACACATATATGGTCAATTGATTTTTGACACAGGAGCAAGGGCAACTCAAAAGAAAAAAAAGGATGATCTTTTCAACAAATGGTGCTGGAACTATTAGACATCCACATACCAAAAAAAAAAAAAAGGGGGGGGGAGAAAAGAAAAAAGAACTTTGACTTATCTCTTGCACCAAATATAAAAACTTACTAAAAATGAACCACATCAACCTAAATGTAAACTGTAACACTATATAACACTACAAAATTCCCAGAAGAAAATAAAGGGGAAAATCTCTGTGACTCTGGGAAGGCAAATATTTCTTTTTTTTTTTTTTAATTTTTTTTTTCAACGTTTATTTTTGGGACAGAGAGAGACAGAGCATGAACGGGGGAGGGGTAGAGAGAGAGGGAGACACAGAATGGGAAACAGGCTCCAGGCTCTGAGCCATCAGCCCAGAGCCCGACGCGGGGCTCGAACTCACGGACCGCGAGATCATGACCTGGCTGAAGTCGGACGCTTAACCGACTGCGCCACCCAGGCGCCCCAATATTTCTTATATACAATACCGAAAGCACAGTTCATAAAAGAATAACTAGGACTTCATCAAAACTGAGATTTCTTCTCTTTGAAAAGCATTGTTGAAAACAGAAAAAAGAAGCCATAGGATAGATAGAATAAAATATTGTACTGTACATATATGATAAAGGATTTATATCCAGAATATATGGAAAACTGTCAAAACTCATCAACAACAAAACAAACAATGCAGTAAAAAATGGGCAAAAGATTTGAAGAGATTCTTTACTAAAGAAGGCATGAATGTGGCAAATACACCATGAAATGGCTCAGGAAACGCGTTGAATGGATGGATGAAGGAATGAATGAGTGAATGAATGAATGAATGAATGAGGTTTGGCTTTCCTGAATGCATTTGCTGATTACCTCCTTAAAATTCATGTTGATGATTATTATGGTAACTAGATGAAGTGAAGATTATTCTAGTACCAACATATACACTAAAGCCAGAGAAAAGTATGTTGTATCTTTATCTCTGGACCCTTCTAGCAGAAAAAATAGTTTTTTAAAAGTCAATTACTTTGGGGGGCTCCTGGGTGACCCAGTCAGGTAAGCCTCGGACTCTTGGTTTTGGCTCAGGTCGTGATCTCACAGTTCATTAGTTCAAACCCTGCGTCAGGCTCTGCTGACAGTACGGAGCCTGCCTGCAATTCTCTCTCCCCCATCCCTCTGTCCCTCCCCAACTCACTCTCTCTGTCTCTATCTCTCAAAATAAATAAACTTGAAAAGTTAGCTACTTTGGGGTGCCTGGGTAGCTCAGTCGGTTGAGTGTCCGACTCTTGATTTCAGCTCAGTTCATAATCCCAAGGTCACAGGACCGAGCCCTGGGTCAGGCTCCACACTCAGGGTGGAGCCTGCTAGCAATTATCCCTCTCTCTGTCCCTCTGTCCCTCTCCCTTGCTCACAATCAATCCCCTGCTCTAAATCAATCAATCAGTCAATCAATCAATCAAAAAAAGTCAGCTACTTTAAGATAAACACAACAAAGTATTTCATAGGGCTGTTTCCTGTGGCATTTCTTGATACAAAATGATGCTATCATACCAACTTCATTTGAGTCAAACAGTTTAGCGGGGCCAATTTGATTTGGTCCCTGTCTTCAGCTTTCTAAAGATCTGGCTTAATACAGGAATGGATAGAGACTATTTGAATAAGACTACAAAAATGACGAATTTCCATTAAAAAATCTCTCAATTAGGCTTTTGATTGGTATCAGTGGGTCAAGATAATGCTACTAGACAGAGTGTAGATGGACGTCCATTAATGACCCTTACAACGTGTCCCAGAAGACACATAGTAAGCATTTCTGTCTTCTTTCAAAGCTAACAGTTTATTTCCTCAGCTCTCCTCATTTAAGCTAAGAATTAAAAGTTGCTATTACCTTCTTTTCATGAAGACTTTCTTAGATGTCCTTTAGAGGTCTCTGAGACTATGTACGTCTCCCTTGGTCTCTACTATTTCATATTTTAAATATTGATTTGCTACCTATGTTCTGTCAGAATCAAGGATCTTGAGCCATCTCATTAAAACGTGTTTTTTTTTCTACTTGTTTTTTTTCTTTTTCCTGAAGTAAAGGCTATTGACCTGTTAACTCAGCCTGTTCCAAAGGATATCAGTTTGTTTGAAACTATTTGTCTAAGGAATTCAAAAGGTGGTCAGGCCTTTGTGTTTATTCTTATGCTCTGAGTAGTCTTATGAAAGGGCATGCTTCTGTTCTGGGAGGTAGTCTGGTTACTGAATACAGCTTAGTCTGGATGATGAAATTATGTATAGTCGTTGGCAGAAGTTCATTTTACAAGTTCAGTACCTGCTAGATAGTTTGGAGGTGAGAGTGAGGGTTGGTGGGGAGCAGAATGAGTCCTCCATATGGTAAAAGAGGCCATCCTCCACGTATAGGGTCCTTAATGACTACTATGTATCAAAGTTAAGAATGTAGTGACTTTGGCTTATTAGAAATGATATAAATCGATGCACCAGGAATTTTAGCTATTGGTGTATTGCCTTTTAAAGCTGTAGACCTTCACATAAAAAGCAGGTGAGCACAAGTTCTATTGGACACATAGCCATGCTTCATTCAGTTGCACTATGGGAAGGATGATCAGCACAGGTACACATGAATTGAAGTATGTGTATTTTTAAGAACAAAAAATAGAAATGCAAAAGAGCTAAATTTTATCTACTTCATTGGTAAAATTTTCTGGGCCACACACTTGCTGGCTAGACTTATCTCATGCTGTCACATATGTAAGTTTTCCTAGTTCAGTGAATTGCAGCTAATGTTAGAACTCAACAGATCCCATGGGCACTGGCTCAGGCAGGGTTTCTTGCTGCTAGTACAATGTTAAGGTCCTCCATCAGAAATGGGGAGATAATGCTAGAACGCACAAAACCCTGACTCCTAACGCAGCCATCATGCTTAATATAGGATAGCTAGAAATATGTCTTCCATTGTTTTGGTAAACACTTCAGCGCTGGCCTGGTGCAGGCCTCAACAAAGTAATGTCACATTTTTTCATGATATTGCTTATATAAATGATATTGTATGCTCAGAAACTGCATTTCTATTAGCCAATAATAAAACTATATTTTTCAAAGGCCTTTGAATCTAATGAGATTCTTATTAGGATGTCACAGAAACCCTAGGCGGCATGTAGTCATGAAAAAAGGGGGGAAGGGAAGTGTATATTAAATATTAATTGAATGTTTGCTATGTGACAGAAGCTAAAAAGACCATTGAAATTAGCATTTTAAGGCAAATTCTGATATAAGCTGAAGTATTTGTAGAACAAAAGTAATTGCTAATTATCTTTAACAGAACTAGTTAGAGTGGGGACCAATTAGAATCAAGATTATTGCCTTATATACTTTTCTATCCAACTAATTTAATGGTAGAACCAAATACTATTTTAAAAATTCTCCCGTGACTCATTCTCTTGCATTCTGACCTCTTCCCTTGGAAAGGATCAATCCCGTTAAAGTCTCCTGTTAATTTTTTTCCTTTTCAGAGCTTATATAAATAAAGAAATCCTTGAAAGTCACTCTAGTTAAGATAGAACATGGTATATATTTAAAAAAGCAAGTTGGGCAACAATAGTTAAGGTGGCCTTGTTGACACTGGCTAACATGAGTATTTCCAAATGCTATGCATTCTTAACTTATCTCCAGTCTAAATTTTGAACTCTCTCTGAATTTTTACATTGCTAGGGAACCAGCTCTTCACTGTAAAATTTTATTTTTTAAATTTTTTTATTTTTTGACTTTTCCTTACTTTATTATTTTATTTTATATTAAATATAATTTATTGTCAAATTGGTTTCCATACAGCACCCAGTGCTCATGCCAACAGGTGCCCTCCTCAATGCCCATCACCCATATTTCCCTCTTCCCCACCACCCCCCATCAACCCTCAGTTTGTTCTCAGTATTTAAGAGTCTCTTATAGTTTGCCTCCCTACCTCTCTGTAACTTTCCTTTTCTCCCTTCCCCTCCCCCAGTCTTCTGTTAAGTTTCTCAGGATCCACATATGAGTGAAAACATATGGTATCTATCTTTCTCTGCCTGACTTATTTCACTTAGCATAATACCCTCCAGTTCCATCGACATTGCTACAAATGGCCAGATTTCACTCTTTCTCATTGCCAAGTAGTATTCCATTGTGTACATAAACCACATCTTCTTTAGTCATTTGTCAGTTGATGGGCATTTAGGTGCTTTCCATAATTTGGCTATGGCTGAAAGTGCTGCTAGAAACATTGGGGTTTATTTCATCTTTCGCATGCAAATGCAACCATAGGTAATCAAAGAGCATATATGGGCAAACTTCTGGAAGTATCCTAGCTAATAAACGAAGAAGGAATGACAGAACTAGATTATCACAATTTCGCAAACCCTAATGAATGACTGGATGTAAACACTTGGCATCAACCACGGGTGCCAAAGCATCACAAAAGGAGCCACGATTGGATATCATGCGCCTCCTGATGGAAACACACGCTATTATCTCTGAAGCAGTCTTTCCAAAAATTTCTAACTTGAGTCTGAACAAGCCTCCAGAGCTAGCTACGGTTATCATTTTACAAAAACACAGAGGTCAGAAGCACATGCTAAACTGTACCCTGGGGATGCTGTCAAAAAAAAAAAAATCCACACTGTGGGAAATTCTACTGTACAAACAAATTGCCAGAAAATGAAAAGAGATAGACGGGGAGAGCGGAGATTAAAGAGACTTAAAGATACATCAACCAATTGCAATGTGAAGACAAATTTGGGAAATTTGCACATTCAGTGTCTGTAATTAATGCTACTAAGAAATTATGGTTAATGTTTAACATATCGCGATGGGTTTGTGATTGTGCGTGGTTTTTAAAAGATTTCTTGTCTCCAGTGATACATACCGAAATATTTACAGACAGGGGCACCTGGGGGTCTCAGTCGGTCAAGCGTCCAACTCTTGATTTCCTCTCAGGTCTTGATTTCATGGTTTGTGAGATTGCGTCCCTGGTCAGGCTTTGCACTGACAGCATGGAGCCTGCATGGGATTTTCTCTTTCTCTCTTTCTGCCCCTCCCCTCTTCTCTCTCAAAAATAAATAAACTTAAAAAAAAAAAGCAATATTTACAGACAAATGATTATATCTGGGATTTGCTTGAAAATAATAGAAAAAAAAAAAACCCAAAATTATAGAACGGGGAGAAATAGGTAGGGGCATAGATGAAACAAGACTGGCCATGCATAAATAATTTTTAAAGATGAGTGAGGGATGCATCGACATTCATTATTATTCTGTCTCCTTTTGTAGATGCTCGAAATTTTTCATAATGAAAAAAAATCAAATCGCTAAAGTTTACACTTCATCTCCTCTTCTGAACCATAGAAAGTGAGTTTCTCTGCCAAATTTATCAGGATTCTCAAAGATAGGGTTATTCAACACAGCACGGTGTCAGAGAAAGAATCCAACAGGCTTCAGACTGCATCCTGGCTTCCCCACTTCCCGACTGCCTATGTGACCCCGGTACACTAATTCCGTTCTTTAGACCCCAGTTTCCTCATCTACTGTTGTCAGTCATTTGGCATGGTTTATATTAGATACCCGATAGTTACCTGCAAATACCACACTTGAGCTAAAAGAATGATGAGGTCATAAGCTGAGGCTGCCTGCAATAGCTTCCGGATGAATCTTAGGATCCCTTTGGTCTGTTTCCCAGATGTTGAAGAAGTTGCTTGGGTTGTAGTAATGCATGTGGTTGACATCTGGGTCAGGTAAAAGGCTCTTCAAGCATCTGCACCTCATTTAGATTCTTCATTTCTATCCTGTCTAGAAGACCCATTCACCAATACACTGGTCAAATAAAATGTTCACTATTTGGGGATTACTATCCTGTATCCTCACTGAATACCAACTAGAACAGATATAACAACGCGCTAGCTAATTTCTAATAAAACTCTACTCCTCCAGCTATTTTTTATTCCCCTGTCATCTCAAACCATTCAACTTCTGCTTTCATTTAGGTGGAATCAATATTTTTGGGTAGAGTTTTTTGTTGGCGTATATGGTTTTAGTATTGAAAATCTTTTTTTTCAGGAAGAGAAGAGAAAGAATGTGCAGGGCAAATCAGTCTAAGATAAAGCATAGTCAGGGGAGGAGTCTAACGCATTTTATCTGTTCGTGCAAATTTTACCATTATGACATTCACATTGTTAACATCTCAATCATTTACAATAATGTGAAAATGATTTCTTATAGATCAGCTATCTTTTAAGCTTATTTATTTATTTTTAGAGAGAGAGCGAGCACAAAAACAGGGGAGAGAGGCAGAGAGAGAAAGAGAGGGAATCTCAAGCAAGTTCCACACTCAGCACAGAGCCAACTTGGGGCCTGATGCCATAGTCGTAGGACCATGAGCCAAAATCAAGAGTTGGACACTCAACCGACTGAGCCACCCAGGTTGAGCCCCTGAATGGTTGGGTTTTAATCAGCAATTTCTCTCTTTCCTCAATTGATTTCTAGGCTTCATGTTAAGTATGGGGTAGGTTTGCACCAAAAAGAGGCTGGGGGACTACTGTCTGGGGTTAATCATGGAAGGTACACCCGAGGTAGAAACAGCCACTCTATGATGTGTGTTGGAAAAGCTATTGCCTTGGGACAACTCCCCTTCCTTGTGAAATAGGCACTCTCACCTTATGCCTGTGCTACTTGACATTCATAAAAGAGCTTTTTAAAAGAATATTCAAAGGAAATAAATGCAATTTAACAGAACCAGCATATTTTAAAGACAATGGTAAAGACAAAATGTGAATGAATGCCTCAAGTAAATAAGATCAATTATGGGGCGCCTGGGTGGCGCAGTCGGTTAGGCGTCCGACTTCGGCCAGGTCACGATCTCGCGCTCCGTGAGTTCGAGCCCCGCGTCGGGCTCTGGGTTGATGGCTCAGAGCCTGGAGCCTGTTTCTGATTCTGTGTCTCCCTCTCTCTCTGCCCCTCCCCCGTTCATGCTCTGTCTCTCTCTGTCCCAAAAATAAAAATAAAAACGTTGAAAAAAAAAAAAAAAGATCAATTAAAGGAGCATAACAAAAAGACAAAAGATAAAAGGTAAGTGGCTGTACGAGTACAAAGTAATGGCTCCACTATGGTTTCCTGAACTGGGATGCCTGCAGCTGACCAGAAGACATCATCTGAGAATGTCCTTCCAGGACCAGGTTCCCTAGGGCTGAGATCCTCAACGGTAGGGCCGCAGGGCAGAGGTTAATGGCCATGGTGTCAACAAATATATGGATCTCCACCTACAAGAGTGGGTGAAGGTGATGATGGGCTTGCATCCAACTCTAACACCTGAGTCACACTTCTGGACATCCTGGCCACCTTCCTGTTCCTCAGACAAGCCCAGTTTTTCTCTCAGGGTATTTTCATTTGCTGGTTTCTCCACCTAGAGGGACTTCCTCTAGATTTACTTGTGGCTCCATAGCTGGCTTGTTCTGCCATTGAGATACTATCTGCTTAGAGAGGACTTTCCTAGCCATCTTATCTCAAGCATCCCTCCCACCAAGTCAACTCTCTACCATAGTATCATTTCTTTATGACATTTTTCTCTCTAAAATTATTTTGTTTGTTGTCTTCTTCCTATAAAATACAGGCTTCATAAGAGAAAATGATCTACCTATATTGTTCAAGGTCTTATTTATTGTATCTTGCTCCTACAGGGATCGCCACATGTTTTTGTAAAGAGCCAAGTAAATATGTGAGGATTTGCAGCTTTCAGGGTCGCCTGGGTGTCTCAGCTGGGTTTGAGCATCTGTCTCTGGCTCAGGTCATGATCTCACCATTTGTGAGTTTGAGCCCACATCGAGCTCTGTGCTGACAGCTCAGAGCCTGGAGCCTGCTTCGGATTCTGTGTCTCCTTCGCTCTCTGCCCCTCCCCCGCTCGTATTCTGTCTCTCTCTGTCTCAAAAATAAACATTAAAAAAACAAAAACAAAAACACCCTTCCCAACTTCCTCCTTCTTCTCCATAAAAGTAATATTCCTCTCCTGTGATGGACTTACCTGTGGTTTGGCTGTAGCTTGCGTGTCTGAAATTGCAATTCTCTGCTCTTCCCGAATAAATCCTTTTTTTTGCTGGTAAAATAACTGTTTTGTTTTTAAGGTTAACACAGGCCATGCAGTTTCTGTCACGATCACTCAACTCTGCCATTTTAGTGCAAAAATCACCATAGACAATATGTAAATGTATGGGGAAGGCTGTGTTCTAATAAAACTTTATTTACAAACAGAGGCAGTTGGTCAAATTTGGCCCGTGTCTATAGTGTGCCGATCCCCACTCTAGAACATTGTACTGAAGCATGGTACTCAGTCAATGTGTCTAACTAAATCAACATAAAACGCTTCTTACCAGGATTGATCCGACGTAACAAATACAAAAACCCTGGAGAAAGGCGTTCTATTAAGTTAAAGGCACATTATAAGTGAGTATTTTTCTTAGGATAAAATACAGTGGTGCTAAGTGTCAAAGGAGGAATGCTTCAGATGAAACCACACAAAAATATTAGACTCATGGAAAACAAAGTTTTTCCCACTTCATAATTTTGATGAGAACTAGAAGGCTAGAGCTGGAGAGGCAGTAGTTACAATGAGGACATTGAACCAGGGGGCAGATCAGGCTTTGGGACTATGACCTATTACTTGTTGGTCTTCTCTAATTTCTCTGAGATAGACTTTCTTCACCTAGCAAAATACATGTATATATATACACACATATACATATATGTATGTATACACACATACATATATATACGCATATATATGTATATATGTATACATACACACACACACATATATATATGGAGTCTGATCTCTATTCCTAGGTTTAAGATTCTTAGATTATGCTAATGATCATTTCCTATAGCACTGTGTTCATGTCAGTGCCTAACGCATAATTAGGTTCCAATTCTGTTATTGCTGTGCCTTAGCTGATGCACACGCTCCATGTAGGCATGCCCTACAGCTAAAGAAACATAAGTATATTCCAGTTTTTGTGTAATCTATATAAGAGAGCAAAAATAAAAGGAAGAAAATCCTATAAAAGAATGTTGATGGCATATTAAAATATTTTTATTGATAGATAAATGAGGGGACTCTCGTGTTTCCTCTGATTAGAATGTTAAGGTACCCTCCCAGTTTTGTGTTTATAGAGGTAGAACCACTTCCTTTTCTATTTAATGAGATATGGGTGGGAAAAAAAATACCCTCTTGCATATGACGATGTCTCCTTTGTTTTAGTGACAAGGAAAGCCATAAAATAGTATTTTAAGAAATAGATACGATATAGGGAACTTTTTAAAAATGTTTGTTTATTTATTTAGAGCGTGAGTAGGGGAGGGGCAGGGAGAGAGTGAGAGAGAATCCCAAGCAGGCTCCCTGCTCAGCGCAAAACCTGTCGCAGGGCTCAAACCCATGAATGGTGAGATCATGACCTGAGCCAAAATCAAGAGTTGGATGCTTAACCAACTGAGCGACCCAGGTGCCCCAGACATAGGTAACTTTTTAGATCTCCTTCTGGTTCTAGCTACGTTTTTAGACAACAAATGTAAAATAACAGTTATCTGGGGGCGCCTGGGTGGCTCAGTTGGTTGAGCGTCTGACTTCAGCTCAGGTCACCATCTCGCAGTCTGTGAGTTCGAGCCCCGCGTCAGGCTCTGGGCTGATGGCTCAGAGCCTGGAGCCTGCTTCCGATTCTGTGTCTCCCTCTCTCTCTGCCTCTCCCCCATTCATGCTCTGTCTCTCTCTGTCTCAAAAATAAAAATATAAAAAATAAAATAAAATAAAATAAAATAAAATAACAGTTATCTGGCTAAATGGTAATGGGAAGCAGCAGATAAAGTGTTAGAGTTCCTTCTGTGTTAACCTGGCGTGCTTTGCAAGGTATAGATGACATCCATGGCACAATTCCTGCCAGCAAATAGCAGAGAGCTTAGACACTGGCTATCACGCGTCTTTTTCCCTTAAAGCTGTTAGAAAAACAGACTAAAGCTTTCCCGGAGCACCTGATGGACTTGTGTTCTCAAAATATGGTCCATGGGTCACCTGCCTGCATCAGTATCATTTGTGATGCTTTTTAAAATTTGTATTCCTGGTCTTCACCGGAGACCCGCATGGGTCCCAGGTCTCTGAAATTGATTAAAGCCTCAGGTGCAATTTACACACAATAATGTCTGAGAATCACTAGGTTAAGAATTCCTATTCCAGACACCTGGGTGGCTCAGATGATTAAGTGTCTGACTCTTGATTTCAGCTCAGGTCACGATCTCACAGTTTGGGAGATCGAGCCCCGCATCAGGGTCTGCACTGTTGGTGAAGAGCCTGCTTGGGATTCTCTCTTTCCCTCTCTCTCTCTCTCTGCTTCTCTCTTTCAAAAATAAATAAATAAGCTTAAAAAAAAGAATTCCCATTCTACCACATCAGATTCATGATACAGTGAAATACAGATCTGGCATTTTTACAGTTCAATACCCAAAGAATGTAGAAGCTATTTTTATGGCTTTAAAAATATAAAATAATACATGTAAAAAAAAAGCCTGAGAAATAAAAAATACCAAAAACACTATCCCATACTACTGTTATCGGGGGCGGGAGGAAACTCTGAGTATTTGGTGAATATTTCAGTGAATTTCCTTCTAGTCCCTGGATATCATAATATGGATCATCACAAGATTCTGAAAACTAATGTTGGGGCTGTGTTTGTTTGTTCATTATTGTATCCCCAGCTCATACCACAAAGCCTGGCATAAAAGGTACTCAAATATTTATTGAATGGGCTTATTTCTGGGCTTCCTATTTTGTTCCACTGATATATGTGTCTATTTTCTTTAAGTTATTTTCTTTTGAGAGAGAGCGAGAGGGAGAGAGAGAGAGAATCCCAAGCAGGCTTTGTACTATCAGTGCAAAGCCTGATGCAGGGACCTGATGCAGGGCTCGATCTCACCAGCTGCAAGATCATGACCTGAGCCTAAATCAAGAGTTGGACACTTAACCAAGTCACCCAGGGGCCCTTGTGTTTATTTTTGTGCAAGTACCATACCGTTTTGGTTACTACACCTCTGTTGTATGTCTTGGAATTTGGGATTGTAATACCTCACGCTTCGTTCTTCTTTAAGATTGCTTTGGCTATTTGGGGGCTTTTGTGGTTCCACACAAATTTTAGCATTGTTTGTTTTAGTTCTGTGAAAAATGCTCTTGATAGCTTGGTGAGGATTCCATTCAATCTGTAGATTGCTTTGGATAATACAGACATTTTCACAATATTAATTCTTCCAATCCAGGAGCACGGATATCTTTCCATTGGCTTCTGTTGTTTTCAATTTCTTTCATCAGTTTTGTAGTTTTCAGGGTACAAGTCTTTCACCTTTCCAGGGTACGATATTCCTAAGCATTTTATTCTTTTTGGTGCAATTGTAAATGCAATTGTGTTGAATGAATTAAGAGAATGAATGAATCGAACCGGCATCAAATTGTATATTTGGGTTCAGCCCTACAGGCATTTTTTTATAAAAACATTCCAGCATTAAAAGGAATATCACTTTCTGATTTTCACAGGTGTCAGATCAATAACAAAATCAATAATTAATACTTTTGCACCAGGCATTTTTCCCGTGCCTTTTCATATTAATTCAATCCCAACAACAATATATAATGTGCCATTTTTATCCTCCATTTTATAGATCAAGAAACTGAAGCACAGAGATGTTAGGCAACTAAACCAGTATCACTCAGTATGAGGCAGGGCTGACTCCTAAGCCCACCAATGGTGAGATTTTAGAAGCCTTGGTTAATAAATACCTATCTGTTCATGGTCTAAAGTTAACCCACCTCTTATAAGCACGTATGTACCTGATGTTTAACACTCCAACTACAGGAAACTCTAAATACTAGGTGATTATACGACAAGAGTTAGCTCTGACATCTTTGGTTATTCACTTTGCTGCTTTACCAGATTGCAAATACATCTGCAACACTTCAGGTATGGATGCTAGGCGTATTTGCAGGTACCTCTGTGCACATGCAGATACGGTGTTCCTGACTGTCAACAAACACATTCACCTTTGCTTGCATTTCAGTTTACGGCATCGGCCACATAAAAAAAGCAAGCACACATTCTTAACGCTAATCACAAGTCTACCTTTGTCAGCATCGTTCACTCGGGCAACAAAAATAGAAGCCCAGGATCTAAGATTCCATACTTTCTATTCACAATTAAGGGTTAAACTAACCATCGGTGGCATTAGCTAAGAAGACCTTGGAATAAGACCCTCTGGAGACAGCATCGTGGGGGACAAGGAGGCTCCGGCTCAGACTGATCCACTCCGGACCTCATGCCAAACAGAACCCGACCGATAGACCTGGATCTAAAACACCCACATCCCGCAAACCTGCACGGGCTCGGGCCCTTCTCCTTTAACGCGTGCCTGAAACCGCGGAGTCCAACTAAGAGGACCAGCAGCGCCCTGGCCCTCTACAGCCCCCCTGGTCCCCGCAGCCGCCGCAGCCGCGGGGGGGGGGCGGGGGGGGGGGCGGGGCAGCGGCCAGAGGCGGGCTGCGGGGCAGCGCCAAGTCTCTGCGAACGTTGGGCCATCCCACGAGGCGGGCGCCGGCTGGGCCTGCAAATCGCCGCCCGCCCGGCAGGGGGCGCCGCGGCGGCGAGGGCGGAGCCGGGCGCCCGGGAGGGGGCGCGCGAGGCCGCCCGGGTCTCCGTCTCGCTTGCCCCCCCGCTCCCGCCGCCCTCCTCGCGCCTCGGCGCGCGAGGCCCCGGCGAGGGGAGGGGCGGGGAGCGGCGGGCGCCCGAAACGGCCCTGGAGCTCGGAGCGCCGCGCGGGAGCAGCGCGAGCCCGAGGGGGCGGGGAGGCGGGCGGGCGTGCGCGCGCCGGGCGTGGGTGTGGGCGTGGGTAAGTAGAGCGGGCGCGGCGGCAGCGCGGGGCAGAGGGACGCCGGCTACCCTGGACAGCGCGTCGCCGCCCGCCGGGGTCGCCGCGCCGCAGCCGCCGCGGATCATGGTGAGTGGGCGCCGCGCGCCGCCGGCGCCCTTCTCCTTTCTCTCCTCGACCAACGCACTGGGCGGGAAGGGGCCGGGCGGGCGGCGGCGCGGGAGCTGCGGGTTCGACCGCTGGAACCCGTCGCGCCCGGCGGGCCTGGGGAGGGGGCGGTGAACGTTTGGGTTGGGGGCGCGCGGGCCGGGTCGAGGCCGCGGTCTCGGGATCTTTGTCCGGGGCCGCGGTCCCGCCCCGGCACCTCGAGGCGCCCGCTCGCGTCCAGCCCCCTGTTGCAAGCACGCGGCCGGCCGGGCGCCGGGGATGCCCGACGAAACCGCCCCCCGCTCCCGCGGCGGCCATTCCCGCTCGTCCCCCGGACCCTGCTTTCCCCCGGCCTTCGACCCCTGGAGTGGGGGACGGCCTTTCCCTCGCGCGGTGCCGACCCTGCCTCGGGAAATTCTGGGGTTTTGTCTCTAACGGTTGAATCCATGCCTCCTCTCCTCCCTGCACCGTGCCTGCAATCCCGGGGGTGTGTCTGCGTGCTTGCCCCGGCCTCCCTGGGGTTGCATCGCGGAGTCGGGGAGGTTTCCTTTTGTAAACGGGGATGGGGGGGGGTGGTGGGGTGGCGGGGTGGCGGGGGGTCCTGGTGTGTCCTTTCCGACAACTACTCTCGTTCCCGGTTTCCCAGGCCAGTACTTGACTCTGAATTCTTAACGCTTTCTGCTGGCCATTAAGCTCTGTTCCTGGACAGAGAGGGGTGCGTGTGTCCGTGTGTGTCCCCGTGCCTCCGTATCCCGTGAACTGCCTGAGAGTTTTGGCAGAAGAACCTGTTTCTGGGACTACAAAAAGAGAAAGTGATGCGGTTTCCATATGGTTTCTTCTCCACTACCGGGCATGTTAAAATATGCTAATCTCCTTTCTTTTCCCCACTTCAGCTGACACTGATCAGTCCTAGATTTTGCTCTCTCTATCCTCTCAGGCGCATACCATCTACTATTTATTATACGTGAAGCCTTCTCTGGCCACTCTGTCTAAAATTTCGGTCTTTCCTACCCCAGCCATCACAGTTCATATTACCCTTTTTGCTTCATTTTTTTTTTCTTTTCGTCATGTATTATTTAACACACTCTTTTGTTTACCTTGTTTACTGAACGTGTTCCCCACTAGAATGTGTCAGCGCAGAGATTTTTGTCCTTTTGTTCACCGCTGTATTTCTAGTACCTAAACGGTGCCTGGCCCATAGTGTGTGATCGGTACATCGAAGAGGAAATTAACCCAATAAAACAGTATGCTAATGATGATGTACAAAAGGGAAGCGGCAAGGCAGTTACAAGGATTATCCAGTTGACGCTTGTAATGATGAGAATCTCAAGGGAAGTTTGAGAGGAGGGATACTCTTGGAAAGGAGGGACTCAGCGTGGTGACCCTCGATGATGAAAATATAGCTGGCCGTCTCAATACCTGGGTCTATCACTTCCTGCTCTTAACACCTTTGCACGGGGAAGGACAAAGCATTTTTAGTGCTAGCAGGCTCTCTCCTTGGGGGCCTGAGCCTTTGTTACAAATTATTATGAATTGTAATGAGTAAGGACACAAGTCCAAGGATATCGCCTTAATTGGATGGAAGAGTCATGGGAATTAATCTAAAAGAATCGAAATAAAGGGCTAGCTGTTACAAACACTACCCTATACTACTGTGATACTACCTTTATAGCAAAGTGTTTTTCAGAAACTTTGGGTTTTCAGAGGAGATCTTTTTATATATGTGTCCACGTACAAGTCCTCACACTTCAAAAAAAAAATGATGCTGTGAGTGGGAAGGTTTCGGGGGGGGGGGTTAAATTCAAAAATAAACTAGTAGGTCCCTTCAGAAGGATACTGTTTTGGATCTAAGTCCAACATGAACAGCCTATCACGAGGTCTGCTAATTAATCTTATTCCAAAGCAAATATTTTTCCTTCAAATTCCTTTTGTTTTCCCATTTCTATAATGTAAATGGATAGCAATCCTTTGTTTTAAGCCTGGATACATGTGTTTTTATAATCTGAGCCAAACTGCGTAGTAAAATTTACATGGGCAAGTTCCTGAAAATGATGTGATTATTATAGCCATCACTGTTCAAGTTTAGCGGTTCTATAATTGCTGTCTTGGCCAGATAGGTAGTAAAAAGTAAAGATGTAAAGGAAGGAATAAGTTTGTCTTTGAAATTAAATCCAACCACCAAACATACATGAAAGACCCCTCATTCTTTTGATCCCAATTTATATTTCTAGATTTTATGCAATGATTCCAGTCAAAAAATCAAGCCATTTTTTTTTTCTTTCTATTCCTCAAAGATGGCATTTTCAAGGCGTAGAAATTACCCTGTTGGGTAAGCTAAATTTTTGTTCCTTCAACAAACGGTTGAAATTTAATCCAGCTCCCTTAAAAAAACATTTTTTTTTAAATTGTATAACTCATCCCTTCAAAACATTGTAATCACCGTTGGGGAGGGTCAGATACTCCACAGGGTGTTTAAAATATAAGTGGCTCCATATCCTATATTTAGTTATATTCAGAAAACAGGGCCCTTCTGTTGAGGGTCATGCCCAGTATCATCTCCCTTGGACAATGTACTATCTAACTTGAAAGTTTTGGATTTTTAGGAGTAGATGTTGATAAGAGGCAAGAGTTACTTGCAGCTAATCTCTTACTGCAGCTAAACAGGGTGAAAATATGCCAACATGAGTAGCTCGGCAAAATTCTGAAGTTAAAAATTTTTACACATTTGTATTTTTCCTTTATCGAATTGGGACATCACTGGTATGTTGCTGACTCCTGACAATGGACCATTCTAATAAATTGTTAGTTTCAACATGACCATTTAAAATCTAACAATTTAAGAGTTGCAAAGTATAAATTGTTCTGGAATTCGTGTGGCAATTTAGACCTTGAGATCTGGGGTCAGTCAAGGATTTGAACTCCCAATGCCAAGATTTCACTGTGTGACCTTAGGCAGATTCGCTTCTTTAGAACTTAGTGTTTTTTTCTTTTGTTTTGTTTTTGTTTTTTTGTAAAAAAAAAAAAAAAAAAAAAAAAAAAAAAAAAAAAAAAAAAGAATGATATCATTTCATAAGGTTGTTGGGAGGAACAAATGAGATAACACATTAAATGTGGCTAGTGTAGTTCTTCGAGTGTTCAGAAAATATTATCTTTTATAATGACATGTGTTCTTTCTCCCCTATCTGACTGTTTCTGGTTGAAAGACCTCAGAATAATGTCTGTGATTCACCTCAGGGTTCTTGTCCCTTTATGTGATTCTGAAACGTATCTAGTATTGCTCTATATCAGCACTGTCCAGTAGAAATATGCAAGCCGCATATGCAATTTTAAATTTTCTCGTAGTCACACTAAAAAGTAAAACTGTGAAATTAATTTTAGTAATATATTTTATTTATGGGGTGCCTGGATGTCTCAGTTGGTTAAGCGTCTTACTTCAGCTCAAGTCATAATCTCACGGTTCATGAGTTTGAGCCCTGCATCAGAGACTCTGCTGTCAGCACAGAGCCTGCTTTGGACCCTCTCTCTCTCTCTCTCTCTCTCTCTCTCTCTCTGCCCCTTCCCCACTGGTTCTCTCTCTCTCAGAATAAATGAGTAAACTTAAAAATATATATATTTTGTTAACCTAATTCATGCAAATATTATTTCAACATGTAATCATGTAAAAAAAATTGGATACTTTACATTCTTTTTTTTTTTTTCCCCACATGGAATCTTCAGAATCTGGTTGTGTGTTTTATGCCGACAGCACGTTCAGTTCAGGCTAGCCACAATTTCAAGTGCTGGTTTGCCGCATGTGGTTAGAAGCTACTGTGCAGACAAAACAGCCCCAAATGATACTCATCTTCCAAATTTCCCTCTTAACCTGCCGGACCCTCCCCGCTCCTGAGAATCGCACTGCCACCTTAAACCTCGTGTTACTAAAAGTCAGCTACTCGCCTTTCACCCTGTCCTCTCTGTTCCCTTCGGCTGTTAGTAATTCCACCAGCTCTCAAGTCTACTGTGTCTGAAATCTGATTCTCACTCTCCTTCTTCTATTGTTTCGTGTAGAATCTCACATTTTTACTTGAAAATGTCTTTATGTCTCCTCTCTTCTCCAACCCCCTATCCACTAGTCTTGCCTTTTTTTTTTTTTTTTTTTAACAGGTTTCCTCCTTTGTGGTCCCTTAGTTTTTAACCTTTTTCCTTGAGGTCCATTATTTCAAGGCCAGGGGCCTCATTTTCAGTTAGTAGCTTAAAGGTAGGGGGGGCTCTAGGGATTCCCGGGTGGCTCAGTCGGTTAAGCGTCCGACTTTGGCTCAGGTCATGATCTCGCAGTCCGTGGGTTCGAGCCCTGTGTCGGGCTCTGTGCTGACAGCTCGGAGCCTGCTTCAGATTCTATGTCTCCGTCTCTCTCTGTCCCTCCCCCACTCATGCTCTGTCTCTCCCCATCTCTCAAAAATGAATAAACATTAAAGTAAAACAAAAGGTGGGGGGCTCTAGCCCTAATATATTTCCAAGGCTTCCGTCTTGCCTTCCTGTGCTGTGCTCCCATTCCTTGTGCCTCCTTCCTGCCTCTGGAGAGAGGTAAGTTCTCTACTGCCCAGAACCGCCCAGGCGCTGGGCTTCACATTCTTCCATTCTCTCATGGGCTCTTCTGTGCGTTGTTACACTTTCTATTTTATACCTTATTCCTGGGTTTCGCACCATTATCAAATATCCAAAGATGCACAATTCCTTTACCTGAAAATCTGTTATTGAAATGACCCACCTACAGAAAGATGCACAGATAAAGGAAGGAGAAAAATCAACCATGGGAAGGGACAGTGAAATTATTCTTTGAGCTTTAGCTACCTTTCAAGAAATATCAGTGGACCCAATGAATGATAATAATAGCAACAACAACCGCAGCAGTGGTGACACCTTACATTTATTCGGGGCTTTGCAGGAAACAGAACACTTTCCTCGAGCCTGGTGAACAAAGGTACGAGACAGAAGAAGGGCACTGGACCAAGAGTCAAGAAACCTGGTTTCTTTCTAGTCCTGGCTTTGTTATTGACTAGCTCTGTTCCCTTAATCGCACCACTCGGAGACACTGTTTACTCACCTGCAAAATGGGGTATTCTTTTTTTCACGAGATCGTTTTGGCAGAATCAGTGGAGCCTCTACACTGGCTCTTCCCGCTGGCTGGCTGGCTGGATCTTTCTGCCAGAGAGCTGTGTGGCTGTCTTCTGAATACCTTCTTCTTCTTTTTTTAATATAATTTTTTTTTCTTAACTGTTGAGAGAAAACAGGTCTTAGGATCAAAATAGTCTTCGGAAACAGTAGAGAAGTTTTCTCTCTCTCTCTCGCTCTTTTTTTTTTTTGAAGTATAGCTGAGACACAAGGCTATATTAATTTCAGGTGTACGATGTAGTGATTCAACAAACCTGTACGTTATGCTGTGCTCACCATAAGCATAGCTACCATCTGTCATCATGCAACAGTAGCACACTCTCATTGACCATATATATTCAGCATGCTGTACCTTTCATCCCTGTGACTTATTTATCCCATAATTGGAGGCCTATATCTCCCATTTGCTTTTACCCATTTTGCCCATCCCCTATGCCCCATCCCTCTGGCTATCGCCAGTTGTCTGTATTTATGGGTCAGTTTCTGCTTTTCTTTGTTCATTTGCTTTGTGTTTTTTTTTTTTTTTTTATTCCACATACACATGAAATCATGTGGTATTTGTATTTCTCTGTCACACTTATTTCACTTAGCGTAACATTCTAGGTCCTACAGTGTTGTCACAAATGACAAAATCTCATTGGTTTTTTTTTATGGGTGAGTAATATTCTGTTGTGTATTTATACACGTTATCTTCTTTATCTGTATATCTACTGCTGGACACTTGAGTTGCTCCCATATTTTGACTATTATAAATAATGTAGTTAAAAAAAAAAAAAGGCGCATATATCTTTTCGAATTAGTGTTTTCGTTTCCTTTGGATATGTACCCAGTAGTGAAGTTAGTGGATCATATGGTAGTTCTATTTTTTATTGTTTGAGGAACCTCCATACTGTTTTCCACAGTGGCTACACCAGCTTGCATTCCCAACAGCAGTGCAAGAGGGTTCCTCTTCCTCCACTTGCTTTCCAACACTTGTTATTTCTTGTCTCTTTGATCCTAGCCATTCTGGCAGGCGTAAGATGATAGCTCATTGTGGTCTCGATTTGATTAGTGATGTTGAGCATATTTTCATGTGTCCTGGCCAGCTGTCTGTCTTCTTTGGAAAAATTTCTTTTCAGGTAGGTCCTCTGCCCATTTTCTAATTGGATTCTTTGGCGGGGGGGTGGTTCTTGGTGTTGAATTTTATGTTATTTATGTATCATTTGCAAATATCTTCTATTCAGCAGGTTGCCTTTTTGTTGTGTTGATAGTTTCCTTCACTGTGCAGAAGCTTTTTATTTATGTAGTGTTTTTTTGCCTTTGTTTCCCTTGCCTGAGGAGACAGATCTAGAACAATATTACTAAGGCCGATGTCAAAGAAATTACTGCCTCTATTTTCTTTTAGGAATTTGATGGTTTGGGGTCTCCCATTCAGGTCTCTAATCCATTTTGAGTTTCTTTTTGTGTATAGTGTGAGAAAGTGGTCCGGCCTCATTCTTTTGCGTGTAGCTGTTCAGTTTTCCTAGCACCATTAATTGAAAAGATGGTGTTTCCCCACTGTATATTCTTGCCTCTTTTGTCATAGGCTAATTAACCAACATAAGCATGAATTCATTTCTGGGGTTTCTGCTCTGTTCCATTGGTCTGTGTCTATTTTTGTGCCAGTACCATACTCTTTTGATTCTTGTAGCTTTGTAGTATATTTTGAAATTGGATTGTGATACCTCCAGCTTTGTTCTTTCTCGAGATTGCTTTGGCTGTTGAAGGTCTTCTGTGGTTCCATAGCAACTTTAGGATTATTTGTTCTGAGATGTGTGAAAATGCTGTTGTATTTCATTTTCAATGTTGGTTGCATTGAATCTGTAGATTACTTTGGGTAGCATGGACATTTTCACAATATTATTCCTCCAGTCCATGAGAATGGTACATCTTTTCATTTGTTTGTGGTGTCTTCAATTTCTTTTATCAGTGTTTTATACTTTACAGAGCATAGGTCTTTCACTTCCTTGGTAAAGTTTATTCCTAAGTATTCTTTTTGGTGCAGTTACAAATGGAATTGTGTTCACAGTTCCTCTTTCTGCTTTGTTATTAGGATATAGAAATGCAACAGATTTCTGCATGTTAATTTTATATCTTGCAATCTTACAGAATTCACTTATTCTAATTGTGTTGTGGTGACGTCTTCAGGGTTATCTATAGATAGTATCCTGTCGTCTACAACTAGTTTTCCTTCTTCCTTACCAATTTGGATACCATTTATTTTGGTTCGTTGTGTGATTGCTGTGGCTGTGACTTCCAGTATTATGTTGAAGAAAAGTGGTGAGAGTGGACATTCTTGTCTTATTCCTGATCTTAGAGGAAAAGCTTTCTGTTTTTCCACCAATGAGTATGATATTAGCTCTGGTTTGTCATATATGGCCTTTATGATGTTAAGGTATATTCCCTCTAAGCACACTTTGTCGAACATTTTTATCACAACTGGATGTTAAATTTTGTCAGATGCTTTTTTGCATCTATCGACATGATCATATGATTATTATCCTTAGTTTTGTTAATGTGGTATATCCTGTTGAGTGATTTGCAGATGTTGACCATCCATGTTCCCAGTATTAAATCCCACTTGATCATGGTGATCCTTTTAACGTGATGTTGGAATTGGTTTGCTAATATTTTATTGGGGATTTTTGCAGCTATGTTCATTAGGTATATTGGCCTATAGTTTTCTTTCTTTCTTTTTTTCTTTTCTTTTTTTTTTTTTTTTGGTAGTGTGTGGTTTTGGTATCACAGTAATGCTGACCTCATAGAACGTATTTGGAAGCTTCCTTCCTCTTCTGTTTTTGGAATAGTTTGAGAACTGATGATACCTCTTCTTTAAATGTATGGTAGAATTCACTTGTGAATCCCTCTGGTCCTAGACTTTTGTTTACTGGAAGTTTTTTGATTACTGATTGAATTTTGTTACTAGTAATTGGTCTGTTCAGATTTTCCATTTCTCCCTGACTCACTTTTGGAAGACTGTACATTTCTAAGAATTTACCCATTTCTTCTAGGTTGTCCAGTTTGCTGGCGTATAATTTTTCATAGTAATCTTTCATAATCTTCTGCATTTCTGTGGTGTTGGCTGTTACATCTCTTTCATTTCTGATGTTATTTATTTGGGTCCTCCCTTTGTTTCTTGATGAGTTTGACTAAAGGTTTATCAATTTTGTTTATCTTTTTAAAGACCCAATTTTTGGTTTCATTGATCTTTTCTTTCCCCCTCTTCTGCCACCCCTCTTGTTATATTGATCCCTTTATCATTATATAATGCCAGTCTTTGTTAACATCTCTGTTTTAAAGTCTGTTTTGTCTGATATAAGTATCACTAGTTTGGCTTTTTTTTTCCTTCCTTTGCATGAAATATCTTTTCCTATCCCTTCACTTTCAATCTGTATGTGTCTTTAGATCTGAAGTGGGCAGCATATATGAATCATTTTTTTTTTCAATCATCCCACATCTTTTTTTTTTAATGTTTATTTTTGCTAGAGAGAGAGAGAGAGAGCAAGTGAGTGGGGAGAGGCAGAGAGAGAGGGAGACACAGAATCCAAAGGAGGTTCCAGACTCTGAGCTGTCAGCACAGAGCCTGACGCAGGGCTTGAACTCATGGACTGTGAGATCATGACCTGAGCCAAAATAGGACACATAACTGACTGAGCCACCCAGCCCCCCCGCCCCCACCATCCTACATCTTTTGATTAGAGCATTTAGACCATTTACATTTAAAATAATTATTGATAGGGGCGCTTGGGTGGCTCAGTCGGTGAAGGGTCCGACTTCAGCTCAGGTCATGATCTCGAGGTCTGGGGGTTCGAGTGCTGCATTGGGCTCTGTGCTGATGGCTCAGAGCCTAGAGCCTGCCTCAGATTCTGTCTCCCTCTCTCTGCTCCTCTCCTGCTCGCACTCTGTCTCTCTCACTCTCTCTCAAAAATAAGTAAACATTAAAAAAATTAATAAAAATAAAGTAATTATTGATAGATATATACTTCCTCCCATTTGTTAATTGTTATCTGGGATTTTTTTTCTTTTATAGTTCTCTGTTCTTTTCTTTCTTTTCTTTTTTTTTTTCCTGTCTCTTTCCTTGTGCTTGAGGACTTGCGTTAGTGTTATGTTTGGCTCTCTTTCTCTCTTTTTTTAAACGTTTTTATTATAGGTTTTTGGTTTGTGCTTTCCATGAGGTTCATAATAACATTTTAAATATATGGCAGTCTATATTAAGTTGATGGTCACTTAAATTCACACACATTATGAGGAAACTATTTTTACTCCTGCATCACGTTTTACGTATTTGTTGTCATATTTTACATCTTTCTATTTTACGAGTTCCTTTAACTAATTTTTAATATATAATTGACTTTGCTGCTCTTGTTCTGTTATATGCATAGTAGCTCTATAAGTGATTGTTTATTTTCTTTACTGTGTGTTTGCCTTTCCTCATGAAATTTTGTCTTTTCATAATTTTCTAATTTTGAAAAGTTCCTAATTTTCTTAATTATGACTGTTTCTTCTTCACTTAATGAAGTCCCTGTAACATTTCCTGTAAGGCCAGTTTAGCGGTGATGACTCCTTTAACTTTTGTTTGTTTGGGAAACTGTCTGTCGTTCCTTCTATTCTGGATGATAATCTTGATGCCGGGTAGAGCATCAAGCATTTTCCTTTTAAGCACTTTAAATATATCATTCCACTCCCTTCTGGCCTGCAAAGCTTCTGCTGAAAAATCAGCTGACAGCCTCCTGAGATTTACCATGAACATATGTAATTAGTTTCTCCTTTCTTGCTGCTTTCAAAATTCTCTCTTTGTAATCTTTAACATTTTAGTTATTATGTACCATGGCGTGGGCCTCCTTTGTTCATCTTCTTTGAAACTTTTTGTGCTTCTTGAACCTAGAAGTCTGTTTCTTTCACTAGGTTAGTGAAGTGTTCAGCTATTACTGCTTTAAATATGATTTCTGCTACTTTCTCTCTTTTCCTTCTGGGACACATATAATGAAAATGTTCCTTTCCTTGGTGTTGTCCAAGAAATCCTTTAACCTATCCTCCTTTTATTATTCTTTTTGATTTTTGCTGTTCAGCTTGGGTGCTTTCTTTGCGTTACCCTGTCTTCCAGATTGCTGATCTGTTCTTCTGCATCCTCTAATCTGTTGTTGATTCCCTTTAGTGTATTTTTCATTTCGGTTATTGCTTAATAACCTTCTTAATTAGACCTACCCTAACCACTCTATTTAAAACTAAAACCTGCCCTGCCATATTCACACCTGCCTGATCCCCTTACACTGCTGTATTTTTTCATAGTACTTACAATCTAATGACTACTCATTTATATAGCACTTTGTACATCTTACTAGTTTACTTATTATGTGAGATGATTTTTGTCCCTTCATGTCCCCCTTTGTTTACAAGCTTCATGAAGGCAGATTTTTGTTTGCCTTGCTCAGTAAAGCATCTCAAGCATCTAGGCTAATGCTTGACCTATAGTAAATGCTAAACAGTTGTTTGCTGAT
Source organism: Puma concolor (assembly GCF_028749965.1). Lineage (NCBI taxonomy): Eukaryota > Metazoa > Chordata > Mammalia > Carnivora > Felidae > Puma > Puma concolor. Next base: position 17,985,016 of record NC_141671.1, read on the forward strand.
AAAGTGAAGGCCGGTTGTGCTGGTTCCCAGTGCAGTGCTCTTTTCTCATCAGTCTGCTTTGCAAACATACCCACAGTACAGTTCTTTTAAAGACTAGTATCTCTTAATGCATTCACAATTTTTTATCACATTTTAGCTTAGGCATGTTTCAGTAATGTAGCTGTTTTATCCATGCACATATGTTTGTGTAACCTTTCAGTGAATAAGGCATCTGTATTCCTACAACTATATTTATACTTCACAATCATTGTATTTGTGGAAGGGGTCAGGTTATGTCCTTTTTGAGTAATGAAATGTATAATTTTATTATAAATACTTATTGAAATTAAAATGTGTATCCATTTCTATAGTTACATTTGCTTGTTATAATTTGTCGATGAGGCTAGATTATGTTGTTATCTTTACATAATGAAATCTAGAACAGTGTTAAATTCTTACCGAAATTTTAAAAAAATGAATATCCTAATAGTAGTATAAACAAACCTATGATTTGTGAATTTACTGAGTAATTATTTTGGTTTTTACATATATGTTGTCTTTTCTGGCTTTAGTCGCTTAAATACACTATAAGCATGGTAATATTATTTTATATTTATTAATCAGTTAATGTGTGTATAATTGCATTAAAAAACATTTATCTTTTTTGAAGTCTTATAAACAACTTTTGAGAGAGGCAAGTCCTGTATCAGTATACCTACTTTATAGGTGAGGAAATTGAGTTTCAAAAAAAGATAAGTGATTTATTCAAAGTCACATACTAGAGGTAGCAAAAGCATATATAAACCTTCTGATTCCAAAAGTATAACCTATTGTATTCCATATAGATTTATCCATGAGCCAGTGTAAATGTACTTTTCTCATATAAATCTGATGAAAGCAATAGTACTTTTTACCATTATCATAGGTGACAATAGGAAAATCAGAATGACTTCCCCATGTAGTTTCTTCCCCATTAATTATAAGAATAGATGGATGGATAGATAGATAGGTAAATATATGTTTGTATTTATGTACATAATATTTGTATTTACATATTACATATGTGTGTACTTACATATATACACACATATATACACAAATATGTAAAACCTAAAGATCCGTTTCAAATATGTGGAAAGCGGAGCCAGCAAGGGAAAGTGTTTTTGTAAATGGAAGTGATTATGGACAACGTATGTACATATACATACTCTACAAGTGTAATCTTTTAGTATAATAAATAGGACACTCATATAGTAGACAAGTAATAAATATTCAACTAAATAAAGTGGTTGCTGTTTTTAAATAGAATGACTTCAGTATTAAGACATTGATCAGAGAGATGAGTGGTAGCTTTGCACGTAAGTTTTGTTTCATAATGACAGTTTATCATTTGAGTTGACTTGCAATACTTAAAGACTTAAGTTATTGATTTTTCCATATTGCTGAGCAGAATTTGGTTAATAGAATCTTTGAGTTTAACAGCTTTTAAGGCCACTTGGGGACCCTGAGTCTTTTAGTAGGGTCCAAGGTTTATTGACTGTTAAGTTACACTGAAGTTAGATAGAGTTAGTTAGAGTCAGATTAAAAATTAACTCAACCCTTTAAAGAAGAAAACAGAAGTTGTCCATAATGCGAAAATAAAATTAGGTCATTTTCATTTTTCCGGAAAAAGTTCTGATCAGCTTATTTTCTTTGCCTATGAGAGGTCTGTGCAGTATTCCCCAAGACATGGCAGGACAAAGAAGGAGCCTATACTTTGACCTTTTCTGCTCTCATTCCAGGGGCTTTCCTTAAATTGTTACAGGGAAGATTCATTCTCTTGGAGTCAGCAGCTTCCTTGATTTGGGGAATTGCATATTTTGTGACTGTTTTAATGTCAGCGGTGCAGTTATGCTTAAGGAGGGTGCGCTGGGCTGTCAGAAAATACTCGGTTCCACTTCTAGGACATCCCAGTCAAGATTGTCCTTAGAGGCCAATTCACATCCCTTTCTCCATGGGCTAGGGAATTGTTACCTCTTTGAATGTTTCAGGGTAAGCATTCTCCCCTTCCCCTTGGTCTTTTCTGTACTCAGACTCCTAAAAAGAATGGCATGAGCTGCAACTTTTTTTGAGATTTAACTGCCTGAAGTCTGTTTCAAGCTCACCAGTGCAAAGCAGCCATACTAGTTAAAAAAGAATAAAAATAGTCTCAGCCTACATCAGGGCTAGCTTCTTTATTGAGCCAAGAATGTGATCAGGACCAGGAGGTGGTTGGTAATTGAGGACCAAAATCATCGGGATTGATAAGGCTGAAGCCAAGGTTTTGTCTGTGACACCAGAGAACTCAGATGAGTCAATTCAGTGAGAGGAGAAAAAATTAAACCAGTTGTCTGGGAAGTGACATGGGTAGATGGGGGCCAGAACTTGGGAATTTAGACAGGTGTTTAAATGCACATTCCCATACTGGATGAAGCCATACCCACTGAATCAGAATCTCTGAGCGAGGGGCTTTGGAATCTGCATTCCAGGAATCAAGTCCACGTAAATCTGGAATCTGGTATTCTAGGGGATCAGAGGAATGAACTAACAAACATATTTAGCATATGTTTCATGAAGGGATTGGGATCGACACTGGATCTTGACTAGGTTAGATTTTGATATATAAGAAAAAGGGTGAATGTAGAATCAAGCAGAACATTCCATTTAGGGGAGATGACTGGGTAAGGATCCACAGAGCAATAACAGATATATTTGAGAAATGCTCTACTGTGAGCAATTTACAGACAGGGCCTTATATCCTCACAGAGCCTAGCTTACATTAGATGCTCAATAAATGTCTTGAATCGTGAAGGCTGTGGACCAACAGGATTATGAGATGGGTCAAGTCAGATTTTTGAGGAGTCTTGAATCTAAGAAGGTCCTTCTAGATTTTGTAAATGAAGTGTTTGGAGTGGAGAGTCAAATGATGAAAGCGTCATTTAGGAAGATTAACCTGATTTCCGTAATACCTGGGCTGGGAGAGCCTGGATAAGGAGGTCATAAAGGGGTCGAACTAATATGTCAGTATTCCCTTGTTTTCACGTTGTCAACATTTGAAAAACTTCTTTCTTGAACCACACACTCGTGGGTTCAATTCTCTACTCCAATTACCTCATCTATAAAATGTGTATAATGACACATGGTGGAGATTGGGTCACATGAGATAACCTACATACAAAGTTCCTCATAATATGCAAGCTAAGCTAGCTGATAGTGAATGCTCAAAACTGGGGCTGTTACCCACAGAAACTTAATCAGATTCATCTTTACAATCCTAAGTTTTTTTTTTCTCTGCGCCTGGAATAGAGATTTTGTTGTTGTTATTGTTAAACTAGATTACATTTACGTACATTTTTAAAATCTTCATATTCCTGTGGCAATGGATTTTAGTTTAACATTCAGGACTTTTTTTGGAGAGAATGAAAGAGTAATAAAAATTTCATTCTCTGATACTTAGTTCCTTTTCTCTTCCGGCTGCATGGGGTCTGTTAATTAGTGAAAAATGAAAAACCAAGCTCCTTGCTAGTTACAAAACCGTTTTTCCTGCTGAATAGTTCTTACCTATAGATGCACTCATGTTATGGAACGGAATGTAGTTTGAAAATTGTTGCATGGATTTGAATCATAACTTGAGAAAATCCTGGGAGCTGCACATAATCAGATTAAACCTTAGCTGTTTGCCCAGCTGCCTACATCAAATTGCCTATGTCTTGAGCTTCTTAATGGTGCTTAATCTAATGCCTTAATCCTTAAAAATTTACCCTATAAGAAAACATATCTTCCGCTCTCTGCCTTTCCCACTGGATTGTCATTATTTCAGTTACTAAAACCTTATGTAGAGTGGATAATAATCTAAATCCATACAAATTGGATTTGTAGACTGTATTGGAAATAATGAGGAAAGAGAATGCATGTTTGTTTCCCTACTTTTTTCTTCCCACCTTTCCCCTGTCAGTTTAGAAGTAGTGAAAATTGATTATAAACTTAAGTGTATGGGTAAAAACGAAATAAGTGGACAATATAGGACTTTCTGCCCGATCTAGGAGGAGACAGTGTTAGAAGAGACTAAGATGAGGTGGGTGGGAAAAGTAGAAGAGCCATCAGACATGTTGAGGGCCGCGAATAGGCCAGCCTGGCTGGTGTGAAGTTGTTGCATCGAGGACTGGTCCCAGCAAGGCTGGAGGACTGCTTTGGACCAAACAGAATGAAGTCTCTGGGTTTCTGGTCAAAGTCCCTGATGCCCTCCAACATAAAATTCTTTCCTATCTGGGAGACTTCTAGTGTCTTGCATGGCTTGACTCCCTATCAGTTCATTTTCAAATAAAATAGAATAATTACACTTTCGATTTTTGAGCACCTTCAGAGGAACTTCTGGCAGCATCCCAGATGGTGATCATCATAATAGCACATGCTTGGAGAGCACTTTTTCAAGGTACAGAACTCTTTCACTGTTGAGACAAGCACGAATTAAAGAAGGGATATTTCGTGTGTGTGTGTGTGTGTGTGTGTGTGTGTGTGTGTGTGTGTGTGTGTAGTCACTCCCTTTAGGTTATCCAAGTATGATGGCAGTGGGAGATAATAAGGTATGCCTCTGAATTGGGATTTGAAAACGCAGGACACTGAATGAATGATTGTCTATTTAGCTTCTTCTTTTTTTATTTTTATTTTTTTTAACATTTATTTATTTTTGAGACAGAGGGAAACAGAGCATGAATGGGGGAGGGTCAGAGAGAGAGGGAGACACAGAATCTGAAACAGGCTCCAGGCTCTGAGCTGTCAGCAGAGCCCGACGCGGGGCTTGAACTCACAGACCGTGAGATCATGACCTGAGCCGAAGTCGGTCGCCCAACCGACTGAGCCACCCAGGCGCCCCTATTTAGCTTCTTCTTAGTGTCCAGCCTATCATAGATGTCTTTGAAATCCTCTGAAACTAGGGTTACTCTTCTCATTTTATAGAGAGCAAAGATACTGCTCGGAGACAGTGCCACTGAGTGTCAGAATCAAGACTAGAACCCCTTGTGAACTCTCATTCTTTGCAATGGACCACACTGGGTGCCAGGCTACCTCTTCGAACCATAGCTTTAAGTGACACCCGCCCCCCCCACCAGCCCCAGACACCCGTGTGAGTGAGTGGCAGGAAGGCAGAGCATTCCTGTAAACAGTGGTGGATCATGATTTACTACCTCTCTGAAGTTAGGCACCTTGCTTTACCTCTTTAAACCCCACTTTACTCATCTGTCAAGAGAGATAAAATGCCTATCTTGCAGAGTAGTTGAGAGAATTAAGTGAGATAGTAGGATGTAATATTAATATGCCCAGTAAATACAACAGTTGGTACCCACTAAGCACTTTCTAACAATTTTCATTTATTATTGTCACCAGTAGTTTCTGTAATGAAGAAATCAATCAGCCTGTAATGAAGAAATTGCAGGCTGTTTCTGAAATTAGGAACTCCTAGATGTATTGTTTTAAGAAAAAAATACCCTAAAAAAGCAAGCTTCATAGCAACTGTAGATAACTCATGAGGGAGAATTTAATCCTTTTTTTCATAAACCAATGAATAAGAAAAGAAAGGAAGAGAAAAAGCCTATGACCATTATTATAACTTGGAGGCAGTTTAGTCTTCTGAGGGAGATACTTTGGACTGAAGTCCTCTGACAATCAGCCCATTTGTCTATACCTGCTTCTCACTGACGATAAAATCTCTTTACAAAAAGTGGCCAAAGGATAAGAGACTCTTAAAAACTGAGAACAAACTGAGGGTGGATGGGGGGTGGGAGGGAGGGGAGGGTGGGTGATGGGTATTGAGGAGGGCACCTGTTGGGATGAGCGCTGGGTGTTGTATGGAAACCAGTTTGATAATAAATTTCATGTTAAAAAACAAAAACAAAAAAAACGAAAAACAGAAAGTGGCCAGACTGAGCAGTCAGTAAATAGTTCAGTCGAGTAGTAGCTTATCAGGGCAGCCATGACACGGACCTGTTTTAATCTATCATGGAGTTAAAATACTACATCCAAATCTAAAGCAAAACCAAATCCTCAAAGCAACCAAAGCAATTTATACATTGCTATAAAGAAACTCACAGCCCTCATTTGGTGGATGGAAGAGAAGAGAAATCCAAGTGTCTGTAGATTCTCCCCACCCCTCAAAAAAAGTCCAAATTGGGTCCATTTGGAGGAATGGTATCAGAGGGGAAGTTTTTATCTAGTTACAAGCAAAAGGAAATGGTTATTTCCATAGAAATGTGGCTTTCAGAGTAAGAGGTAATAGTTCTGTCACATTCTGGAAATGTTCACTTCTGAGGGCTCACTTTTTTAAGACGTTGACCAACTAGAATAAATCCAGAAAGGAATGCCGAAGTGTGTAAGGGTCTAGAGCTCTTGTGCTATATATGGACATATGTCTACTACCTAACGCATTCAACTGATGCTTGTGGCTGGAAGGAGGAAGGGAAGGTCAGAGGTCACAGTAGGGAGGAGGGAGGGTGGGAGCAGGTGGGTTTACAGAGGCTGGTTAGCCAGGAAAGCTGAAGCATGGTGTGAAATGCCTGTCGTCAATGTCTGAAGGGCTCTCAGGTGAAAAAGAATACTAGCTGTGTATAATGTCAGAGGAAAGAAGCAGGATTGATGGGTAACACTTGAATACAGAAAGATTTTTTAGCTCAAAATAAGAGTTTCCCAAAAACAAAAAACATTTTAAAAACTGAATGTGCTACCTTGCAAAGTAGTGAGAAGTCTTTCTCTGGAGTTTTTCCAGTACGATGGGTGAATTTCTATTGGAATTATTGTAGAAAGCAGTTATTTCCAGCTTTGGGTGGAAAGTTGAGTTAGGGGTCTGTGATTCTCTGATATGAGAGCCAGTACGCTGCCCCTTGATTCATCTGAGGTTTAAAACATCAATCTGTGTTTCTCCTTTCTATGTGGCTATTCATAACAAAAATTCTGGACTATGCAGGGCTAATTTTTATGACTTTGTAGTGCTTTGTGATGGGAAAGGAACCCCAATATGTTAATTTTTACTCTAATATTTTAAAAGTTATCTTTCACAAAACACAGAAATGTTAAGTTTGCGAAATGGAGATGTAATCGCATGAAAAATTCCAAATATTTTTGAATGTTGTTCTACCTAAAGACATTACATCTCCATGTAAGGAAAGACAGTTCCTCTTTAGAGCGATAGTTACTCTGTTAGATATAGCATTAATACTCCATATAGCTTTGTTAAAATTCATATGAAGAAACCAGGCTACAGTTTATAAACTGGCAGTAAATCCTGTTATTTCTTCAATTTTGATATGTTGTCCAAAGCTAGAGGCGATTTTGTATGAGTTAAGAGTGTGGCTAAAGATAAAAATTTCATATCATTAATCCACTGATCATGTTAGAATTACACGTGGATAAAGGTGTACTTATTTTACTGATTCTAAAGTACAGTAGGACATCTTAAGGCATATCAATGTTTCACGAATACTTGTCATAAGATCTTTGTTTCTAAGCAAATGGCACTTAACAGCAGCTAATTCAGTCATCTTAAGAAGGGAGGGTGTTTTTTTCCCCTGTATTATGTAAATGAGGTTCAAGATGACAGAACTTGTTGGTGCCAGAGTTAAGACAAGAACCTGGGTTTCTTAATTCACATTCTGCTTCATTATGACATTACTGACATTATAATGAAGCAATTATGTTTTCTAAGTAGCTAAATGTATGGGCATTCTCTTTAGGAGATCCCATGGAATTGGGAAAGCTCATTTTTGATCAATAGGGTTTTTAATTAACGTATGTACATATACACATACACATATGTACACACGTACATATACGCATACATATATATATATATGTATGCGTATATGTACGTGTGTACATATGTGTATGTGTATACGTATATGTACATATGTGTATGTATACATATATAACATTGAGTTTATCCTACATTCTGACATCCTGCTAAGTGCATGCAAGCTCGTCCTTACAGGTTTGACATGAATGTGTTTTATTCTCAAAGATGCAAGCCAAAGTGACCATTGTCGTCATGGAGTTAAATAGCCCTCTTTGGGAATACATTCAAGGGACTCCTATTCAGGTGACTCCTATGTTAGAGATTCTAGACACTGAAGGAGCAGTAAGCTGGAATGAACAGTTAGGTGAAAATCCAACAACTCACTCCAGTCCTTCAGAGGGAAGAGCTAGAAAAAGTGGCAAATCAGTATTATAAGGTTTTCCTTGCAGTTGTAAGGAAGCACTGTAAGGTTTTTTCCTTCTGATTGTCACCAGCTGCTACCTTCTAAGTCTCTTGGGCTTAAGAGTCCTATATTAATGAGACAATGGGCATGAAGAAAATACTAATAAACAGCTCCCATTTTCCCACAATTCCTAGTTTGTCTAGTGAAACAAAGGAGACTGTCTACTTAAGAATCAGGTTCCTGGTGGCTGTCCCAGAGATCTGCAATATAACGCTTCGTCCCTGAGTCTGGGATTCATGTGGGAGTTGGCCTGTTCCTCCTGTGACAGCCAAGGAGGATCACAAAGCGTTTCCTGCCACATGCTGCCCGGCCCTCTGTGTAGCCCAGCACAGCATTATCTGACCTTCAAGCCTATGTGGGAGTCACTTCCATTTTCAGTCCTAGGGCTGTTTTAAAGCTATGTAGATGAGTTGGCCAGACTTCTCTCCTTTAAAAAACAAAAACCTCGTAGCCTGACATCTTCTTTAACTTTCCTAATATGTTCAAATGCAACACACATTTATTTTCATGCAGTAAGACTAGGAAACTTTCCTTAAGTCTTTACTTCTCCAGAGGCTAATTTGGGCTACTATTTGAGACACAGGTAGAAGCATTTGTCAGGTGGCAGAAATGGAAGCCAGGCTCTTACAACTGTTGCCGTTGCTGCTTCCGCCGTATCTTCCCAAAAACAAGTCTGCATCCAGAATCTTCTTGAAGAAAACCCAGGAATGTTTCTCCTCCACTGCTTCCCTTGCCCAGAATCATTGTTTCTTAATGTTACTGGCTTTATCCTTGCCTTTTAGAGGTTGGGAGGGAAAACACTATAGCAGTTAACATTTCTAGAATGATACAGCTCTAAAAAGCTATATTTAAAAAGAAAAATTAGGGATGCTTGAGTGGCTCAGTTGGTTAAGTGTCTGACTCTTGATTTCGGCTCAGGTCATGATCTCGCCGTTGATGAGATCGAGTCCCACATCGGGCTCTACACTGACAGCACGGAGCATGCCTGGGATTCTGTCTCTCCTCTCTCCGCTCCTCCCCCTGCTTGCTCTCTGTCTCTGTCTCAAAATAAAAATAAACTTTAAAAAATAAAATACTGTATTTTCTCTATTATAATTTTTATTATATAATCTTATTATAATAGAGACAATATTTATTTATTTATTTATTTTTTGAGAGAGAGAAAGAGCATGTGTGAGTGGGGGAGAGGGGCAGAGAGAATCCTGAGCAGGCTCCATGCTCAACACAGAGCCCTATGCGGGGCTTGAACTCATGACCAAGAGAACATGACCTGAGCCGAAATCAATATATTATAGAAATATATTATAGAAAATATATAGGGAGAAAATAGAACATACAGATATAGGTAGGTATGATTATTGCTTAAACAATTAGAAATAAAATCTGGCTCATTTTTTTCCAAGAAATCATTAAAAGCTTTCCTCTGTTCTCACATTCAAAAGGATACCACTTACACATGCAGAATAACCAACCTGCTTCCCCTCTGGTCCGTACTTGATAACCAGGGCACATACGAACAGAATCTCCTTTCATTGCTGTTGTTAATTGTGAAAGAGCTTTATTCTTCCCCATGTCCCCAAATTCAGAAACTGGTCCAGTTCCAGGGTGTCCTGGATACAACTGTCTGGCTTTGGATTAAATCTCCAAGGAGTTTTATATTCACTCACTACTTCCTGTGGAAGTAGAAGTTGTAATAATCATTACAAGTATCTTGAATCGCAACCTTAATGGCATTGTTACTGGCCTTTTCTGTTCCTTACATATTCAGTATCGAATCACTGAAAGACTCTATTTTTTAATTATGAAATTGACACTCTTTGTTTTCTTGTGCAGATTTCATTTAGTCACTCAAAACTGGCAAGTTATTCAGTGTCTTTTAATGAGCCCAGAATGTTATGAAAGCAATGGGTTTTTGGATTTTATTTCCACGCTCTTGGAGAGAAGGCCATAATTTGCAAAGTAACTGGAAATAAACTAATATTATTATATTCACCATTACGAATACATGTTTGTTGAGTAAAATGTCAGTTTCCTTAAACTTCGCGAATATCTATGGGACCAGTGGATTAATTCACAAATCATTTTTAAGGTGTTTCAAATCTATTTTTGAGACTTACCAATTTGGATATACTTGCCTCCTATCTTTGTTAACCAGGGACCATTCTGTGCTCCAGAGATCCACACGTGAACCCTCGCTCGCGGTACTTTGTACTAGTTTTTACGTCTTGCCAGTTCCTTCCCCAGCTCCTCACACATTCCCTGCGGTATCGTCTACCTTTGACATACAGCCATACCTGGGCAGTTCTTTCAAGAGTTCCAGTAGTTCACGTTCAAGGATAATTCTGGCCAGTTGTTTCAGGACGTCTGGGGGGATACTCCTCTCGAGCAGATCCCCCTTTGTTGGGGAGGGCCGGTGCCACCACAGCTACCAGACATCCGCCGCTACATCTGCAGGGTGCTGATGGCCAGCGTCACTGCTTGCCAGAGATGGCTGGGGCTTACGTCGGGTTTCGAGACTCCGCTGGGCCCCACTGCGGGTGCAGAGGAGCCTCGCAGGGCCCAGATTCCACACAGCAGTCTGTGGAAAAGTTGAGAAGGCCTGTCTGTTGCTTTCTGCTCTGTGTTGGGGAGGTTGCAGAGCACTCCTCTCCTACAACCCTGATGTCTTAGGTAGATTTAAGCACATCCTCTTTTTACATGAGTACATTCTTTCTCCCTGGGACCCACAGGGGACTGAACCATGAAGAGTCCCAAGTGACAACCCTTAACATTACCCCTCTTGTGTGCAAAGCTTCGTTACCAAAACAGCCTTGTCAGTATCTGACCAGTGACCCTCCGTAGGATGCGTTTCCTCCCAAGATGCTGCTCAGGCTCTTGTGCCAAGTGGACTGCCCCAGCAGTTTGCAGAGGATTCTGAAGCCAGGAGGTGAGCCGGAAGCACCACCCACAGTGGATAGACATAGCAGGTGACTGCATACATATTCCCCTGACAGCATTCTGGAAAACCATTAAAATACATCATTGAAATTTGTAACTTTTAAACACTGATCTCCGTCACTTAAAAATGTAGATCAGGGACACCTGGGTGGCTCAGTCGGTTGAGCATCCGACCCTTGGTTTCTGCTCAGGTCATGATCTCACGGTGTGAGTTCGAGCCCCATGTTGGACTCTGCACTGACAGTGTGGAGCCTGCTTGCGATTCATATTCATTCATTCATATTCTCTCTCTCTCTCTCTCTCTCTCTCTCTCTCTCTCTCTCTCTCTCTGCCCCTCCCCTGCTTGTGATCTCTCTCTCTCTCTCTCAAAATAAATTTTAAATATCTGGGACAAAAATACTTTATTTTAGAGTCTAGCTAGCTGATTTCCGCTGGATCTTGGTTCTCTTTACAATTCTGGAATTACTTCTGCCTGAATATCCCTCTGCTCGATAATACAGTGATACTTTATCAGATCTTTCAGTGTTTCCATTCTCTCTTCCTACTCCCCAACACTCTTTCCTCGCCATTGTATATTCATAATTCTGAGAACTCTCTAAACTTGTCAAAGAAGAGTGTTGTGAAAGAAAGAAGAGGTCAAAAGTAGACCCCTGATGTCTGCTAACCCTGTTCCTGGTATGATTTTGACAAACTCATTCATTTCTTACTACGTGCATTCCACAGACACTTATTGAGCGCCTCGTGTGTGCCGGGCACAGAGGATCTTGACCAGTTTGGGAGGAGAGTGGTCAGGGAAAACCAAAAAACTATCAGGAGTCATCCAGGCAGAAGGAGGAACACCTTCAATGGCACAGACCGAGAATGGGGCATTGGGGGAACTTCAGGTACTTGGATGTGCCTAGAGCAAAGGGGACACCTGCACATAGACATCTGGAAGGAGAGGAGGCTTAGCGAAGTGGGTGGAGGTGATTGGACTGTGGCCCAGTCAGCCAAAGAATTTAATAACAATTATTTTGATTTTTTGAAATTCTTCAGATTTTATACCAAACAAGTTGTAAATCCTTCGGCAACATTCAGGTCGATGCCAAGGATCAAGGTCAAAATGCATAGTACGTGCGTCTCGACTCCCTTCATGCAGTCCTCTGATATAATGGACTTGCCTTCCTCTGAGCTCTCTATTTGCACTGTATTGAAATGTTGGTAATAACAGTAACAACACTTACAACGATGAAAATAATGAGGCTGTCACTAGATTTGCTTTGGGGCTTTGACTTCTGTATAATTACAATCTCCTGGAGGAAAAAGACTCCTATTTTTACTGTTAACTAAATTGTAATCCGACGCAGTACTCTGAGGACAGACTGCTGCAAACCTTCAGTGAGGGACGTCCTGTTGGTTTTCTTTGCTCCGATGGAAGGAAAGTCCTTCTACTGTGGGAGTAGGTCATTCTTCAGCGAGACGTCTTTTCCTGTGGTGTGTGTTAGTGGACAAAGCAGAGTAGAACTGACTAAAGATTTCAAAGGCCCTCTTGTACCCTTCTTCTCCAGACATTTCTGAAAAACCTGTAGAGAAATGTTAGAGTAGACAGCTGCGGGTGTTACTGATCTTTTGAAGATAGCTGAATTCTGGTAGCTTAGTGTATTTAATAGAAGCTGAATAATATTCCATTGAATATATATAGCCGTGTCATCGGTATCCACTCATCTGTTGCCAGGACACTTAGATTGTTTCCATATGTTGGCTCTTGTGAATAATGCTGCAGTGAGCATGAAGACAGAGAGATCTCTGTGAATACCTACCCAGAAGTGAGACTGCGGGCTCATGTGGTAGTTCTGTTTGTAATTTTTTGAGGGATCTCTGTACTGCTTTCTGTAGTGGCTGTGTCAGTTTACATTCCCACCAACAGCGCATGAGGGTTTCCTTTCTCCGCGTCCTCGCTAACACTTGTTAACTCTTTTTGAGGAGAGCGGCTCTAACAGGGGTACAGCGATACCTCATTATGGTTTTGCGTTTCTCTGATGATTAGTGGTGTTTTGGGGTGCATTTTGGCCATGTTTGTGTCTCTGAAAAAAATGTCCAGTTCCTCTCCCCATTTTTTTTTTTTCTTCAACGTTTATTTATTTTTGGGACAGAGAGAGAGAGAGACAGAGCATGAACGGGGGAGGGGCAGAGAGAGAGGGAGACACAGAATCGGAAACAGGCTCCAGGCTCTGAGCCATCAGCCCAGAGCCCGACGCGGGGCTCGAACTCCCGGACCGCGAGATCGTGACCTGGCTGAAGTCGGACGCTTAACCGACTGCGCCACCCAGGCGCCCCCCTCTCCCCATTTTTTAATCGGGTGTTTTGTTGTTGTTGATGATGGTGATGTTTTTCTGAGTTGTGCGAGTTCTCGATGTATTTTTGGCTCTTAACCCTTTACCAGATCCATGATTTGCAAATATTTTCTCCCTTTCTGTAGGTTCCCTTTTCGTTTTGTTATTATTTCTTCTGTTTTGCAGAAGCTTTGTAGTTTGATGTGGTCCCACTTACTTATTTTTGCTTTTGTTGCTTGTGCTTTTGGTGTCATCCAAAAAAATGTTGCCAAGGCCAAGGAGCTTTTCTGCATTTGTTTTCTTTTAGGAGTTTTATGGCCATTTTGTTTTAGCCATAAAACATAAAACTTAAGTTTTTAGCCCATTTTGAGTTAATTTTTGTGAGTGTAAGAGAGAGGTCCCATTTCATTCTTCTGCATGTAGTTATCCAGTTTTTACAACACCATTTATTGAAGAGACTGTCCTTTCTCTATTGAGTATTCTTGGCTCCCCTGTCAAATGTTGGTTGACTGTATATGTGAGGGTTTATTTTTAGGCTTTTGATTCTGTTCCATTTGGCTGTGCGTCTGTTTTTATGCTTCTATCATACTGTTTTGGTTACTATGGCCTTGTAGTATAGCTTGTAGTATATAGTTCAAGATGTCTGATGCCTGCAGCTTTGGTGTTCTTTCTCAGGATTAATTTGGCTATTTGGGATCTTTGTGGTTCCATACAAATTTTAAGATTTTTTTTCCTATTTCTGTGAAAAATGCCATAGGAATTTTGACAGAGATTGCATTGAATCTATAGATGACTTCGGAGAGTATTGACATTTTAATGGTATTAATTCTTCTTCTTTTTTTTTTTTTAACATTTATTTATTTTTGAGAGACAGAACATGAGCAGGTGAGGAGCAGAGAGAGAGGGAGACATAGAACCTAACTCAGGCTCCAGGCTCTAGGCTGTCAGCACAGAGCCTGACGTGGGGCTCGAACTCATGAGCCATGAGATTGGGACCTGAGCTGAAGTCGGATGCTTAACCTACTGAGCCACCCAGGCGCCCCGGTATTAATTCCTCTGATCCATGAACTTGGAGTGTCTATTTATTCACCACTTCTTCAGTTCATCAAAATCTCATAGATTTCAGTGTACAGATATTTATTGGTTAAATTTATTCCTAAGTATTTTATTATAATTGCTATTGGGAATGGGATTATTTTCTTTTTCAGTTGTTTTGTTGTCAGTGTGTAGAAATGCAACTGTCTGTTGATTTTATATCCTGCAACTTTACCCAACTTGTTGATTAGCCCTAGCAGTTTTTTGGTGGGGTCTTTAGGATTTTCTGCATATCAGATCACATCATCTGTAGGCAAAGACCTCTTCCTTTCCAATTTGGATGCCTTTTATTTATTTTCCTTGCCTGATTGCTTTGGCTAGGATCCAGTACTATATACAGTAAGAGTGGTGAGAGTAGACACCCTTGTCTTGCTCCTGATTTTAGAGGAAAAGCTTTCAACCTTTCACCATTGAGTTTAATGTTTTGTGGACTTGTCATAAATGGCCTTTATTGTGGTGAGATGTGCTTCTTCTATACCCAATACCGTGAGCATTTTTATCATAAAAGGACGTTGTATTTTGTCAGAGGCTTTCTCTGTACCTGTTGAGATATGATTTTTGTCTTAACTTCTGTCAATGTTGTGTGTCACATTTATCGATTTGTGTGTATTGAACCATCCTTGCAACCTGGAGATAAATCCCACTTGATCATGTATGATTCTTTTACTGTGCTGTGGAATTCAGTTTGCTAATATTTTGTTTTGAGAATTTCACATGTATATTCTACAGGGATATTGGTTTGTAATCTTCTTTTGTAATTTCTTTTTTTTAAATATTTTTAATGTTTGTTTATTTTTGAGAGAGACAGAGCCTGAGTGGGGAGGGGAGAGAGAGAGACAGACAGACAGACAGAATCCGAAGCAGGTTCCAGGCGCTGAGCTGTCAGCACAGAGCCGGACGCGAGGCTCGAACTCACAAACCATGAGATTACCTGAGCCAAAGTTGGATGCTTAACCGACTGAGCCACCCAGGCACCCCTTCTTTTGTAGTTTCTTTATCTGGCTTTGGTATCAGGATAATGCTGGCCTTGTAAAAATGAGTTTGTGAGTGCCCTGTTGTCATTCTTTGGAAAATTTTGAGAGGGCTTGGCATTCATTTTTCTTTAAATGCTTGGTAGAATTCATCAGTGATACCATCTGGTCCTAGACTTTTCTGTGATGGAGGGGTTTTGATTACTGATTCAGTCTGCTTACTCATGTTAGTTTGTTAAGCTATCCATTTCTGCGTGTCTTAGTCTTGGTAGGTTGTATTTCTAGGAATGCATCCATTTCTTCTAGGTTATCCAGTTTGTTAGTGTATAATTGTTCAGAGTAGTCTCTCATGATCCTTCTATTTCTGTGGTAGGAGTTGTGATGTCTCCTCTTTCACTTATGATTTGATTTTGAGTTCTCTTTTTTTTTTTTTTTTCCTGAGTTAGTCTAGCTAAAGTTTTATTAATTTTGTTTACCTTTTGAAAACATAGCTTTGGGCTGATTACTGTAATCACTAATCTTTTTGTATCACTACAAAATATTAAAATATATATTTGATGAAAACTTAGACCTGTCATATACTTAGTCAAGAATTTCACATAAGGTTATATTTTTTAATCATTTTATATCATAGTACCTATTCATCTCATCTTTTATTTCAAATGAATAGGAAGAAACCAACCTATCCAAAACTGTGATTGGTGTTTTGGTTAAGACTTGAGGAAATTGTACAACTTTCTTGATAGCCATTTCATTAACAATATTTCCCTTATAGTTGTAATATTTTAATTACATAATTAATATATTGTTAGTGATTTCTAAGACATTAGCCATATCCAGAATTAATCTCTCTCTTTCCAATCTCCCTGCCCCTGTCATTCTCCTTTCCCCCTCAGAGATAATTGCGGTTAACAATTTGATGTGTCCCTTTCCAAAATTTTTCCTATGCATATATATACTTGATCATATACCTGCATAGACCAATAGATTGACATTTGTTAAACTGTTTATTTAAATGAAACCTGATCGGGGTGCCTGGGTGGCGCAGTCGGTTAAGCGTCCGACTTCAGCCAGGTCATGATCTCGCACTCCGTGAGTTCGAGCCCCGCGTCGGGCTCTGGGCTGATGGCTCAGAGCCTGGAGCCTGTTTCCGATTCTGTGTCTCCCTCTCTCTCTGCCCCTCCCCCGTTCATGCTCTGTCTCTCTCTGTCCCAAAAATAAATAAACGTTGAAAAAAAAAAAATTTAAATGAAACCTGATCATGTGAAGCTTCTATTGTACTTTACGTTAGATGAGTTCAAGCCATGATTTCTTACACAAAGTCATTCTATAAGGCTTATAGAAGGACATTCTTTGGGTGCCTGGGTGGCTCAGTTGGTTAAGTGTCCAACTTCAGCTCAGGTCATGATCTCACCGCTTGTGGGTTCAAGCCCCATGTCGAGCTCTGTGCTGACAGCTCAGAGCCTGGAGCCTGCTTCAGATTCTGTGTCTCCCTCTCTCTCTGCCCCTTCCCTGCTCTCTCTCTCTCTCTCTCTCTCTCTCAAAAATAAATAAATATGAAAACAATTAAAAAAAAAAAAGAAGGGGGGCGCCTGGGTGGCGCAGTCGGTTAAGCGTCCGACTTCAGCCAGGTCACGATCTCGCGGTCCGTGAGTTCGAGCCCCGCGTCAGGCTCTGGGCTGATGGCTCAGAGCCTGGAGCCTGTTTCCGATTCTGTGTCTCCCTCTCTCTCTGCCCCTCCCCCGTTCATGCTCTGTCTCTCTCTGTCCCAAAAATAAATAAACGTTGAAAAAAAAAAAAAAATTTAAAAAAAAAAAAAAAGAAGGGCATTCTCTGAGGCTATTTTTTTTCCTTTACTCAGTGTCTTAGCCAACTCAAGCAGTCATAACAAAATAGCATAGACTGGGTGGCTAAACTATAGAAATTTATTTTCTCACAGTTCCGGAGCCTAAAGTCAGAGATCTGGTGCTAGCACGGTCAAGTTCTGGCAAAGGTGCTCTTCCTGGCTTGGAGACAGCAGACTTCTTGCTGTGCTCTCACATGGCTGGGGGAGAGAGCAAATAAGAGCAAACTGTCCTTAATTCCCATCACCTATTCCACCCATATTTCTACCCACCTCCCATCTGGTAACCATCAAGGTGTTAGTTAACACCTGTTGGTTAAACAGAGCTTGTTTTTTGGTTTATCTCTATTTTTTCTTTGATTGTTTTTCTTCCTTCAACTCCACATGTGAGTGAAATATGGTGTTTATCTTTCCCTGACCACCTTACTTAGCATCACACCCTCTAGATCCATCCATGTTGTTGCAGATAGCAAGATTTCATTCTTTTTTATGGCTGAGTAATATTCCATTGTATGTATGTACCACATCTTCTTTATCCATTCATTTGTTCATGGACACTTGGGTTGCTTCCATAATTTGGCTGTTATCAATAATGCTGCAATAAACACAGGGGTGCATATATCTTTTTGAGTTAGTGCCTTTGTATTCTTTGGGTAAATACCCAGTAGCAGAATTACTGGATCTTAAGATAATTCCATATTTTTTTTTTAATTTACATCCAAACGATAATTCCATTTTTACTTTCTTCGAGGAACCTCCATACTGTTCACGGTGACTGCACCAGTTTGTATTATCACCAACGGTGCACATGGGTTCCTTTTTCTGCACATCCTCACCAACACGTGTTGTTTCTTGTGCTTTTGATTTTAGCCATTCTGATAGGTGTGAGGTGATATCGTGGTTTTGATTTGCGTTTTCCTAATGACTGATGTTGAGCATCTTTTTATGTGTCTGTTGGTAATCTGTATGTTGTCTTTGTAAAATGTCTGTGCATGTCTTCCACCCATTTTTCAGCTGGATTCTTTCTTTTTTTTGGCATGGAGTTGTAGAAGTTTCTTGTATATTTTGGATACTAACCCCTTATCAAAGATATCATTTGCAAATATCTTCTCCCATTCAGTAGGCTGTCTTTTTGTTTTGTTTATTGTTTTCTTTGCAGTGCAGAAGCTTTTTATTTTGGTGTATTCCAGTAGTTTATTTTTGCCTTTGTTTTGCTTGCTTTAGAAGAAATATTTAGAAAAATATTGCTGTGGCTGATGTCAGAGAAATTACTGCCTGTGGTCTCTTCTATGATTTCTATGGTTTCAAGTCTCCCGTTAGGTCTTTTTTTTTTTTTTTTTTTTTTTTTTAACATTTTTTTTTCAACGTTTATTTATTTTTGGGACAGAGAGAGACAGAGCATGAACGGGGAAGGGGCAGAGAGAGAGGGAGACACAGAATCGGAAACAGGCTCCAGGCTCCAAGCCATCAGCCCAGAGCCCGACGCGGGGCTCGAACTCACGGACCGCGAGATCGTGACCTGGCTGAAGTCGGACGCTTAACCGACTGCGCCACCCAGGCGCCCCTCCCGTTAGGTCTTTAATCCATTTTGAGTTTATTTTTCCTTATGGTGTAAGAAAGTGGTCTACTTTTCATTCTTTTGCATGGACCTATTCTATTTTCCCAGCACAATTTGTCAAGGAGACTGTCTTTTTCCTATTGCATATTTTTTCTTTGTCACAGATTAACTGACCATATAAGTTTATTTCTGGACTCTCTGTTCTGTTTCATTGATCTAAATTATATGTCTGTTTCTGTTCCAGGACCATATTTTTTTGATTACTGTAGCTTTGTAGTATATCTAGAAATCTGGGATTGTGATACCTCCAGCCTTGTTCTTCTTTTTTCAGGATTGCTTTGACTCTTTGGGGTCTTCCTCTGGTTCTATACTTCCTATACGAAGTTTAGAATTATTTGTTCTAGTTCTGTGAAAAATACTATTGGTATTTTGATAGAAATTCCATTAAGTCTGTAGATTACTCTGGGTAGTGCGGACATCTTAACAGTATTTGTTCTTACAATCTATGAGCGTGGGATAGTTTTCCATTTGTTGTGTCATCGTCATTTTCTTCAGTCAGTGTTCTATGGATTTCAGAGTACAGGTCCTTCATCTCCTTAGTTAAGTTTATCCCAAGGTATTTTATTATTTTTAGTGCAATTGTAAGTGAGATTGTTTTCTTTTTTTTTTTTAATTTTTTTTTAAATTTTTCTAATGTTTATTTATTCTTGAGACAGAGACAGAGCGCGAACAGGGGAAGGGCAGAGAGAAAGGGAGAGACAATCTGAAACAGGCTCCGGCCTCTGATCTGTCAGCACAGAGCCCGATGCGGGACTCGAACCCACGAACTGTGAGATCATGACCTGAGCCGAAGTCGGACGCTCAACCGACTGAGCCACCCAGGTGCCCCGAGATTGTTTTCTTAGTTTATCTCTCTGCTCATTTCGTTATCAGTGTATAGAAATGCAACAGGTTTCTGTATATTGATTTTTGTATCCCGTAACTTTATTGAATTCATTTATCGGTTCTAATAGTTTGGTGGAGTCTTTAGGGTTTTCTATCTATAGTATGGTGACATCTGCAAACAGTGAAAGTTTTACTTCTGCCTTACCAGTTTGGATGCCTTTTATTTCTTCTCCGATTGCTGTGGGTAGGGCTTCCAGTCTATGTTGAATGAAAATGGTGAGAATAGACATCTGGTCTTGCTCTTGATCTTAGGAGAAGAGCTCTCAGTTTTTCACCATTGAGTATGATGTTAGTTGTGGGTTTGTCATATATGGCCTTTATTATGTTGAGGTATGTTCCCTTTAAACCTATTTTGTTAAAGGTTTCATCATGAATGGGTATTGTACTTTGTCAACTGCTTATTCCACATCTATTAAAATGATCAAATGGTTTTATCCTTTCTCTTGTGGATGTGATGTGTCAGATTGATTGCTTTGTGAATATTGAACCACCCTTGCAACACAAGAATAAATCCCACTTGACTGTGGTGAATTATTTTTTTAATGCATGGTTGGAATTGATTTGCTAGTATTTTGTTGAGGATTTTTGCATCCATGTTCACGAGGGATATTGGCCAGTTCTCTCTTTTTGTGGTGTCTTTATCTGGTTTTGGTACCAGGGTAATGCTTGCCTTATAGAATGAATTTGGAGGTCTTCATTTCTCTTCTATTTTGGAACAGTTTGAGAAGAATAGGTATTAACTCTTCTTTAAATGTCTGGTAGAATTCCCCTGGGAAGCCTTTTGTTTGTTGGGAGGTTTTGGATTACTACTTAATTTTTTTTTATAACATTTATTCATTTCTGAGAGAGAGATAGAGTGTGAGTGGGAGAGGGGCAGAGAGAGAAGGAGACACAGAATCTGAAGTAGGCTCCAGGCTGTGAGCTGTCAGCACAGAGCCTGATGCGGGGCTCGAACTCATGAACTGCAAGATCATGCCCTGAACTGACGTTGCACACTCAACCGACTGAGCCACCCAGGCACCCCTGGATTACTCCTTAAGTTTTATTGCTGGTAATCAGTCTGTTCAAATTTTCTGTTTCTTCCTGCTTCACTTGTGGGAGGTAATATGTTTCTAAGAATTTTTCCATTTCTTCTAGGTCATCCAATTTGTTGCCATATAATTTTTCATAGTATTCTGTAATAATTTTTGTATTTCTGTGGTGTGACTTGTTATTTCTCCTTATTCATTTCTGATTTTATTTGAGCATTCCACCCTCCTCCCCCTTTATTTTTTTTATTGAGTCTGGCTAAAGGTTTATCACTTTCATTGATCTCTTCAAGGAACCAACTTCTGGTTTCATTGTTGTATTGCTTTCAGTTTCATTTTATTTCTGCTCTAATCTTTATTATTGCCTTCCTTCTCCTCACTTGGGGTTTTTGCTGTTGTTGCTCTCCTTCTTTTTATAGCTTTTTTTGGTGTCAAGTTATGTTGCTTATTTAAGACTTTTCTTGCTTCTTGAGGTAGACCTGTATTGTTATAAACTTGCCTCTAAAAAAGAGCTTTTGCTCTTCTCAAAGGTTTTGGAAACTTGTGGTTTCCCTTGTGTGTGACTCTGTTCTCTTGCTGTGTTTAAAATTCTCTCTTTATCACACTCTTGCATTGTTGGTGGGAATGCAAACTGGTGCAGCCATGGTGAAAAACAGTACAGAGGTTCCTCAGAAAGTTCAAATAGAACTACCCTAAGATCCCACAATTTCACTACTGAGTATTTACCCAAAGGGTACAAAAATACTGATTTGAAGGGATGCATGCACCCCTATATGTATAGCAGTGTTATTTATAGCCCTGATATGGAAGTAGCCCCAAGTGTCTATTGATAAATCAATGAATAAAGAACATGTGTATATGTATGTGTGTGTGTGTGTGTGTCTATATGTATACATATATATGTGTGTATATATATACATATACACATGTTATTTATCCATTGATTTATTGATAGATCAATATGTACACACACACATACATATAATTCAACCATAAAAAGAATGAAATTTTTCCATTTGCAACAACATGGATAGAGCTAGAGGGTACAGTGCTAAATGAAATAAGTCAGAGAGAAAGACAAATACCATATGATTTCACTCATGTGGAATTGAAAAAAACAAAACAAGCAAAAGGAAAAAAAAAGAGAAATAAGAAACAGACTCTTAACCATAGAGAACAAACTGATGGTTGCCAAAAGGGAGGTAGGCAGGTGGATGGTGTGAAATATATAGATCTTTTACAATGTTCTTTGGCCCCAAATATAAAGCTATATCATTTTACTCTTGCAGAAAATTTAACTTCCTGTTAAATAGATAATATAAATAAAATTATCTCTTGATCACTGCTTTTTGCCATTTTAATTACTAATATGTCTTGGTGTGGACCTCCTTGGATTGATTTTGGGGGGGGGGGTGCTCTCTCTGCCTCCTGGATCTGGATGTTTGTTTTCTTCCCCAGATTCAGGCAGTTTTCAGCTATTATTTCTTCCAATGCATTTGCTTCCAATGCATGTCCCCTTTTCCCTCTCTTCTCCTTCTGGGATCCCCGTAATGGGAATGTTATTATGCTTGATGGTGTCGCTAAGTTCCCTTCATCTATTGTCATTCATTATTCTTTTTTATCTCTTGTTCGGCTTGATTGCTTTCCATTACTCTGTCCTTCTGGCCACTGATCCTCCCGCTTCCTCTAGTCTACTATTTCTTCCATCTAGTCTATTTTTAATTTCAGTTATTGAGTTCTGCATCTCTGATTGGTTCTTTTTCGTGTTTTCTATCTCTTTGTTGAGGGTCTCGCTGAGTTCCTCCACTCTTTTCTCAAGCCCAGCCAGTATCTTTATAATCATTATTTTATAATTTTTTTCTTGTTTATTTATTTTGAGAGAGAATGAGTGGGGGAAGGACAGAGAGAGAGGGAGAGAAAGAATCTCAAGCAGGCTCCACCCTGCTAGCACAGAGCCTGATGTGGGGCTCGAACTCACAAACTGCAAGATCATGACCTGAGCCAAAATTGAGAGGCAAACACTTAATCGACTGAGCCACCTAAGTGCCCCTTTATGATCATTACCTTAAATGTTCTATCAGGCATACTACTGACCTCCATTTTGTTTAGCTCTTTTGCTGTGATTTTGTCCTGCTTTTACATTTGGAGCATAGTCCTCTATCTCCTCATTTTGTCTAATTCCCTGTGTCTGTTTCTGTATGTTAGAAAAGTCAGCTATGTCTCCTGCTCTTGAAAGTAGTGGCCTCATGAAGAAGTCCTGTAGTGCCCTGCAGTGCGGTGTCCCCTGTTCATCAGAGCCTGGAACTTCAGGGGTGTCTCCTCTGTGTGTCGCCTGCCTTCTGCTCTTGTGGCTGAGCCTCATTTGCCTTCAGCTGTCGTCAGTGACTCTCCTTGCCTGCCATAGGCAGGATTTGGTCCCTGTGTTGTTAGTGGGCCAGTATGCGACCACACTGGGCTTGAGTTGAGTCAGACCAGGCATATGTCTAGGATTCACTAGCACCAAATTGCAGGTGCTCTCCCTATGTTGTCCCCTGAAAAGCTTTTGTATGTGTACAGGATCTGCAGTCAAGCCAGATGTCTGCCCCCAGCCCATGGCTGGGGCTGTAGTAGGGCTGGTGTGTGTGGTTATCTTCCCCCCAATCCCAGTGTAGGAGTCATTCTGGAGTGCTACTGGCCCCTGTTGAGGGTGTTTGCACACTGCCAAGCTTGTGGTACCACTTTGGATGCGTTCTGACCCAGGGCATATTGGAGCGGTCAAGTCCACAGGAGAATGAGGGGGGGGGTAGGGAATGGCACCTGCCAACTCTTTTGTTCTTGGAGAAGTCTCCCAAAGATCCCTGCCCCACCAGCACATGCTCTGAGATTAGTGCAAAGTTTCCCCCCAGGGGCGCCTGGGTGGCTCAGTCAGTTAAGCATCCGACTTTAGCTCAGGTCATGATCTCGTGGTCCGTGAGTTCAAGCCCCATGTTGGGCTCTGTGCTGACAGCTCAGAGCCTGGAACCTGCTTCCGATTCTGTGTCTCCCTCTCTCTCTCTGCACCCCTTCCCCTTCCTCCCGCTGGCATTCTCTCTTTCTCTTAAAAAATAAATGAACATTAAAAAAAAAGTTTCCCCCCAGTATGTCCCAGGGGTTTTTTCAAACTGCTGCTTCTATACTATATCTCTGCGGGCTATTGGTTGTGCTTTTTAAGGATGCAAACTCATTTCCTCTCACCCCCTGGCTCTCCCAGAGCCAGCCTGCTGACTTTTAAAGTTTCAGGTGTTAAGCCCCACTGACTGTAAGAACTCATGAAGTTAAGTCCCTCTGGTTTTCAGAGCCAAGTGTTTTGAGGATTTGTCTTCCCAGTGTGGGTCCCCTGTGCCTGGGGTGCCTGATGTGGGTTCTGCTCCTTTCCCTTCTCTACACCTGTGGTGTCCCTTCCTTCCAAGGACAGTCTCGTGAGTCAGTTTTGCTCCTGACTGCGTTTCTGCCCTTCCTACCCTTTTTGATGTGGCCTCTTCTGTCTGTGAAGAGTCAGTTCTGCCAGTCTTTGGGTCATTTTCCAGTTTGTTACACTGATGCGGGTGTTAGCTAATTGTATCCCTGGGACTAGGTGGGTTTTGGGTCCTTGTACTCCACCATTTTCCCTGGAAGTCCAGAATTTGCATAATCTTATCAGAGCGCAAAGGTAGAGCTGAAACAAGATAAAATCAAAAAGAACCACAGTTTAAAATCCCACTTAAGTAAACAACAACAACAACAAAATGAGTTGTATAAGTATAGGATGTATAAGGACAGCAGTTAACATCTAAAGCTCCTGGTGATGCTTGTTGACAAGTACTGACTGATGCACTGTGTGTGAATGCAATCTCCTGATGCCTCAGTAGAAACAGCCTCAGAAGAGGCCATGATCTGTCTGCACTCTTCCTGAGTAGGCCGCTTTCAGAATACCGTATGCAGGTACAGCAAGCATAAGGAGAATACAACTGAACCACTGGTTTTATTTCTGTTTGGAATAACGTGGATACTGTCTGAGTTTGTAGAGTTACTAAAATGCCTGTGAAGTGAATGTTGGTATAATAATACATAGCAAGTGTAAATTTCATCGAGCAGAATATGTAATAAAATACTCAGTGGGTTTGTAGCAAGTAAGCAAGAACTTGGTATTTTTATAACAAAAGCACATAAATCATTAATACCTTGATTATACTCCAAACACATTTCAAGAGACCCTAGTCTGAATCCTTGCTACTCAAAGTGTGGTCTGTAGACCACTAGCATCGACATCACCTGGGAGTTTGGTAGAAATGCAGGCCCCCTCCCTGCTCTTAATTAAAGTTTAAGAGCAGGAAAAATTGTGAACTTTCAGGTGTGTTCACTGAAATCTTTAAAAAGCTATGAAGATGTCTCTAAGTGTCTCTTATCTTAAAGAGTGGTGCCATTTCTTGGGTAGAGAACAAGAAAAATGCAGAACAGTGCAGTAGTGACGGCTTATGTGATTATTTCATTGTCCTTCTAGGCATTTCTGTCATTCTTACATTTTCATCTTTTTTTTTTTTTTTTTGGCACAAATTTAGATGATTGATTAATGAGCTAATTTCTGGGATGATTAAATAGCAAAATGTTTTGAAAATATAGAAAGTATAAGATTACTAAGATCCCACAAGATATTCAGGTTTATAATAGGGTCCATTGGACTCCTGTTAATTGCAAAATAGAATAAGATTCATTCTACTTTAAAAATATACACATTTTTTTCCGTTGTTTTTTGGAAGAAAGAAAGAATCTTCTGAAAAACTCAAAAAATAAAATTGAGTCCAGAATACCCCGATGATACAGCAGGTGTTAAAAGACGTTGGGGATCTTTCCCAATGTACTGGAAACGAGATTGCACATAGGAAAATATAGGTAGGAATGCAAAGTAATATGAATGTAAGTATCAAATGAATACCGTAAAGGTTTAGAACAATGAGAGTTGCGTTCATTCACTCACTACGTATTCAGTGCTCATTATGTGCCAGGCATTGTTCTTAGAATTGGGGATAAAGCGGCCTGTTGGAGGCCCATTGGAGGACCCAGACAATAAACAAACTCGCCAGTGAAAGTTTGTAGAGGTGCTGTCAAGAAAAAAATAGAGCAAAGAGATGGAGACTGGTTCTGCACCACAAGGCAGACGCTTTCCTCCTTCCGTTGCAATTAGGCCCGAGAGAGATGGCTGTGGGAAGCGCCTCAGGAGTTGCCATTTGACCAGACACTGAACGAAATGAGACAAAGAGCCGCGTGGGGGAAATGGAAAGCAGCAAACAAAACTGCACTCACACATCTTGCTCTAAATAGACCTTTCATCTCCTTAATTGAGTGAAACTGTTGTGAGGCCTCAGGGGTCCCCAGGATGCAGATAAAATCGACCTTTTTTTTTTTTTTTTTTTTGTCAGCTTATTGTCCTGGGATGTAGGGCAGCGCAGGAAACGTAAGCAGGAGCTCCACAAAGAGTCCTTCCTCTGCCACCCCAGCTCTGAAACCTCCCACTCCGAAGGGATCAAACTGCCGATTGTTACTGCACTTTGTTCACATTTCACACAACAGTGCGAGTCTTGAGCTCATGGTGTCCATTTCCACATCTGTAAACTGGGAAGACTACGCACCTTGTATGGCTACCGGGAAAGTCCTAGATAATATATATCCAGTGCCAGCGCATGAGTGATTGGCAGGTGCTACTGCTATTCTTCACCATTATGGTCAGTTCATTTATATTCCAGCCGTGGTAACCAAATATGTTCCCCCAGATGCTTCAATACCTGGCTTAGATGGTTTCAGCCTCACGAAGATTACTTCGTAAGACAAATAATAACAATTCAGAGTTCCTACCAATGAGTAAGAGTTCCCACCAATGAGTAAGAGTTCCATACCTAGTTCATACCCTCAGTCTCACTTAGTTGCTTCCTCCAGAGCACGGTGCTGGGAGGTAGGTGCTGAGCCGGCAGGTGTTTCAGCGTAAAATACACGTAAATCTACATGATGTGACGTCAGCTGCATGAAAGCCAAAGAATTCCATGTGTTCGCTTCTAGCCATTCTCTAAACCTTCTGGTTTTATTCACAAATGTAAACACATTCTGATTCTTCAAACACACGAGAGACTGGCTGGCAACCATCCCTCAGGGTCCGTCAAAAGAACTGGCAACATTAGACAGCCATCCTGAGCCCTGGGAACAACACAGAGACCTCGTTGCGTGACAGTAATCCGGTTTGTGCCCCTTGTCTGTGGAAGGAGATGCCAGCTCCCTCTCAGTTCTGTACAACTCAGCCTTGACCTTGAGGGTCCCAGGAATGTTTCAGATTGTGTCTGGTTAGTGTGAGAATGACACATTCCTGAGCTGGTTGGATCCCATATCCTAGCCTGCCGTCATCAAATGCTTCCGATTTCATCTTCTCTGAAACTTTTTTTTTTTTTAAAGGTAAGGATTTGGAGAGTGTGTCTTCTTACAAACTTAATAGTCTGTCTCATGACTTTAATGACTTTTGCTCATTTTAAAAAGAAATGAGGAAGGAGTTGGTGGTGGGAAATGACTATTCTGATCGAATTAAGGGTCTTTAAAGGTTCCACGAAGCCGTATTGACAAAACTGTATCAACACCAAGATCTTGAGTCATTGCATTATACGATATAATACCCATGATAGATAATGCTAAAACCCACAAAATGCCGAAAACACAAATAAAGGAAGGAACACGGAGAAGGAATGAGGGAAGGGGGGGAAGGAAGACAGGAAGAGGAAGGAGAGGGAGGAAGGAGTGGAGTTCCACGGACACAGGACTGGGTGGGAGTCCCAATCAGCATTGTGGTGGCAAAAAAGTAGGTGTGCTCTTCATGGCTCTCCTGCTGCCAGGTTCTCTCAGAAAATGGCAGCCGAGGCAGGAGCGCATGGTGAGCGTGTCCACCGGCACTGGGAGTTGCACGGCACATAGCTAGGAAGACCACCTCAGCTTCGCGTAAGGAGTCAGTCCAGGTGGGTCGCCGCTACCTCCAAGTGCTGGTCTTCCTGCTGGGAGTAGGGCAAGGAGCAGGTGCAGGACATCACGTGGGTGTTCTGCAGCGCTGCTCCCGCTGGCAGGGATGAGCAGGGTGTGAGGGGTGGTGATGGCGGGTACGGTGCTGGGAATGAGGTGGTGGAGGCTGGCTTGCTCTGAGCTCTGGCTCTTCCATGAGATGACTCCACTTCTGGTGTTCTTGATCCTCTTCTGTAAATCCTTCCCATATGGAATTCTCTCCCTTTGGCACGAGGCTTATCGCCAGCACACATTGCAGTGCGGTTCTGCCGGCTACAGAGCCTCTCACTTACGCGTAATAGGAAAACGTCCTCATTTCACTTTCATTTTTGGAGGATATTCTGTCCTCCTAGCCTGTGGTCCCCGAGCAACCACTGATTTGCTTTCTGTCACATATGTAAGTTCATATTTCCTCACGTTTTGTGTAAATGGAAACACACGGTATGTTCTCTTTCTCTCTCTCGGTCTAGCTTTCATGCAGCATCATAATTTTGAGATCTGTCCATGTTGTCTGTGCATCGATAGTTCTTTATTTTTGCCCAGTTATATTTCGTTGTATGGATACCCCAGAGCTTACCCATTCACCTGTTGATGGACATTTGGGCGGTTTCCATTTTTAGCTATTAAAAATAAAGCTGCCATAAATATTTGTGTACAGGTCTTTGCAAGGATATATGTTTTACTTTTCCTTGAGTAAATATACGTAGAAGTAGCATGCCAGATCATGTGTTTTTACCAAACTGCTAAATTTTCAATGTGATTGCACCATTTTACATTCTCAGCAGCTGTGGTAAGCACGCAGGAATACACAATTAAAGAAGGCTGTACTTCCAATCTTTCCATCCTTCAGATATTGTTATACACAGCCATAAGTTAAATTGAAAGTCATGGAACATCCCACTGGGTATTTACCCAAAGAAAACAAAAACACTAATTCGAAGAGATACATGCACCCCTATGTTTAGCACACCACTGTTAACAATGGCCAAGCTATGGAAACAACACAAGCGTCCATCAGTATAAGAATGGATAAAGAGGATGTGATCTATATCAACAGTGCAATACTAGTCAACCTTAAAAAACAAGATCTTGCCATTTGTGACAACATGGATGGACCTAGAGTGAAAGTGGAAGGAGTCCGAGAGAGAGAGACAAATACCATATAATTTCACTTATGTGTGGAATCTGAAAAACCAACCAGACAGGGGCGCCTGGGTGGCGCAGTCGGTTAAGCGTCCGACTTCAGCCAGGTCACGATCTCACGGTCCGTGAGTTCGAGCCCCGCGTCGGGCTCTGGGCTGATGGCTCAGAGCCTGGAGCCTGTTTCCGATTCTGTGTCTGCCTCTCTCTCTGCCCCTCCCCCGTTCATGCTCTGTCTCTCTCTGTCCCAAAAATAAATGAACATTGAAAAAAAAAAATTAAAAAAAAAAAAAAAAACCAACCAGACAAAAGCAGAAACAGACCCACAAATACAGAGAACAAGCTGATGGTTGCCAGAGGGAGGGTGGGTGAGGGGATGGACAAAATGCTTCAAGAGGAGTAGGAGACACAGGCTTCCAGTTATGGAATGGGTAAGTCATGGGGATGAAAAATGCCACTTAGGGAATGTAGCCAGTGATAGTGTAATAGCATTGGATGGTGATATGGGAGCTGCACTTGTGGTAAGCACAACGTAGCCTGTGGAGTTGTCTTGTCATATCACTGCGTTGTTCACCTGTAACTGATGTAACATAACAAGTGTACTTCAATAAAATAAAGTCATGGAATGTGGACTTTATTACCGTGTGGGCAAGGGGAAATCCCTGAGGTTGTTCTAGAAGTGGGATGGGAGAATGTTTGGCAGGGAATTCTGTGGCCTGGGGGACTTGGAACATAGTCTGAAGGGGAAGCTGTGACCAGGGGTGGGCATCTCCCTTGGCTCATAGGATTTCCTGTGTCGAGGGGCATGGCCTTGGGACGGCCAGCATGGGGCCCTCTGCAGTATGAGTTCAGGACAGCATGCCCCTTGCATGGGTCTAATGACAGTGCTGTTCCCTTCTCTTCCAGTCTGTCCAAACTCTAACCACCTTAAGTCCTCACTCCTGCAGTGTCTTCCATCAGTGTGGCAGTTCTGTGTACCTTCCTCTCAGTTGTTTGCTGTTTGCCTTTCTCTGTAGGTCTCACTTTCCAGTTTGCCTGTAGGCTTTTGAGTTGATCACTATGCCTTTTTTGTCCTCATATGTCTGACAAAGTGTTAGTACATAATGGCCATTCAAAATGTTGGCTGAATGACTGACGTGCTGCATGTACTGTAGTTTGCTGATTTGTCTTAGCTCCTAGGTTATTGTGTTAGTGTTGGGACATCAGCCAGCATGCTTTTACGTTTACAGTAAAACATGCTTTGACGTTTACAGCAGCTATTAACGCATCACCCAAGCGGTGCTCTACCCTGCTGTGCTAAGCCTCCATCCTTAGTTGACTAATGCTACCCCAACTCTGTACTTACTACACTTAGGTTTACTGATCTAGGGTAAATTTTCATTTGTTCTTATCTCCTCATTGTCTCTTAACATTGTATCCTTGCTAACTGTATTAAATAGTCCAGAAATAAAGAGGTCATTTTTATTCCAGTTTCTGATTTTCTCAGTATTGACTTTATTTCCACCTATCATGTGAGTCAGTAGAGACCCTGGCTATAAACATTTCCTGAGTGAATCCCTTCTCAGTCTATTTGTATATGATGATTCTTCTTCCTGAAATGCTCTTTCTTCCCCTTCTCCATCTAGACGATGTCCTAAGAGTCTTTCAGAACTCAACAGCAGTAGCATCTCCTTCTGGAAGGCTTCTGTTTTTAAGAGACCTATATTAAATTTCCTACCTCTGTGTTCTTTTGTTTGTTTCGGGAGTACAACATAATAATTCAGTATTTGTATATATTGCAAAATGATTGTCACACTAAGTCTGATTCACATACACAGTTCAAATTTTTTGTGTGTGATGAGAACTTTGAAGATCTGTTTACTGCCTTAGCAATTTTCAAATATACAGTACAGTGTTAATTATAGTCATCATGCTATAGATTATGTCCCCATGATTTGTTCATTTTACACAGAAGTGTGTACCCATTTTGCCCACCCTCCCCACGCCACTGCCTCTGGCAACCACCAATCTGTTCTGTGTATCTGTGAGTTTGGGATTTTTGTTTTTGTTTTTTTTTTTTAGATTCCACAAAAACTGAGCTATTTATTTTTATTTACTGAAGCATAATTTAGATACCGTGTTCTATTAGTTTCAGGTACACAACATATTGCTTCAGTTCTATACATTACTCAGTGCTCACCATGATAAATAGTCACTGTGTGTCACCAGACAATGTTATTACAGTATTATTGACTGTATTTTTCATCCCCATGACTTATCTGTTTTATAACTGGAAGTTTGTACCTCTTAATCCCATGTATTTTGCCTGTCCCCTCACCCACCTCCCCTCTGGCAACCACCAGTTTGTTCTCGGTATTTAAGTATATTTTTTTCTTTGGTTTTTTAGATTCCACATATAAGTGAAATCATGTGGTATTTGTCTTTCTTTGTCAGACTTCTTTCACTTAGCCTAATACCCTCTAGGTCCACCCATGTTGTCACAGATGACAAGATCTCACTTTTTTTTATGGCTGGCTAATATTCCAGTGTGTGTATACATCACATCTTCTTGATCCACTCATCTGTTGATGAACACTTGG
Source organism: Puma concolor (assembly GCF_028749965.1). Lineage (NCBI taxonomy): Eukaryota > Metazoa > Chordata > Mammalia > Carnivora > Felidae > Puma > Puma concolor. The sequence continues at coordinate 18,016,690 of NC_141671.1, forward strand.
GCTGCTTCCATATCTTGGCCATTGTAAATAGTGGTACGATAGACATAGGGGTGCATATGTCTTATCAAATTAGTGTTTTTATTTCCTTTGGGTAAGTGCCCAATAGTGGTATTACTGGATTATATGATTGTTCAGTTTTAATCTTTTGAGGAACCTCCATGCTGTTTTTCACAGTGGTTGCACCAATATGTTTTTCCACCAACAGTGCATGAGGGATCCCTTTTCTCCACATCCTACCAACAACACTTTTTATTTCTTGTCTTTTTGATACTAGCCATTCTGACAGGTGCGAGGTGGTATCTCATTGCATTTTTCAATTGCATTTCCCTGACAATGAGTGACGTTGAGCATCTTTTCACGTGTCTTTTGGCCATCTGTGTGTCTTGTTTGGAATAATGTCTGTTCATGTCCTCTGCCTATTTTTTAATTGGAATATTTGTTTCTTGGTGTGGAGTTGTCCATGTTCTTTATCTATTTTGGATATTAATCCCTTATTAGATACATCTTTTGAAAATATCTTCTCCCATTCAGTAGGTTGTCTTTTCGTTTTGTTGATGGTTTCTTTTGCTGTACGAAAGCTTTTTATTTTGGTGCAGTCCAAAGTTTACTTTCACTTTTGTTTCCCTTGCCTGAGGAGACATCCGTGAATATATTGCTAACGGCAGTGTCCAGGAAATTACCTCCTATGTTTTCTTTTAGAAGTTTTATGGCTTCAGGTCTCACATTTAGGTCTTTAATCCATTTTAATTTTGAGTATGGTGGTAAGAATGTGGTTCACTTTTACTCTCTTGCCTGTAGCTCTCCATTTTTCCCAGCAGCATTTATTGAAAAGACTGTCTTCCCGTTGTGTGTATTCTTGCTTTCATTGTCATAGATTAATTGACCATATAGGTTTGGGTCTATTTCTGGGTTCTTTTCTTTTCCATTGATCTGTGTGTCTGTTTTCATGCCAGTACCATACTGTTTTGATTACTACAGCTTCGTGGTATATCTTGAAATTTGGACCTGTGATACCTCTAGCTTTGTTCGTTCTCAGGATTGCTTTGGCCATTTGAGGTCTTCTGTGGTTCCATTCAAATTTTAATACTTAATTATTCTATTTCCATGAAAAACATGGTTGGTATTTTGATAATGACTGCATTGAATCTGTAGATTGTTCTGGTAGTATGGACATTTTAACAATATTAATTCCTAATCCATGAGCATGGTATATCTTTAGATTTGTTTCTGTTATCTTCAGTTTTTTTCATCAGTGTCTTCTAGTTTTCAGAGTACAGATCTTTAACATCCTTGGTTAAATTTATTTCTAGATATTTTATTCTTTTTGATGCAGTTGTAAATGGGATTGTTTAAATTTATTCTTTTACTTCATTATTAGTGTATAGAAATGCAACAGATTCCTGTACATTAATTTGTATCTTACAAATTTATTGGATTTATTTATTTGTTTTAATGATTTTTGATGGGAGTCTTTTAGGGTTTTCTATTTCAGTTATCTGCAAATAGTGACACTTTTCCTTCTTCCTTACCAACTTGGATTCCTTTTACTTCTTTTCTTGTCTTATTCCTGCACCTATGACCTCCCAATACCATGTTGAATAAATGTAAGAGTGCACATCCTTGTCTCGTTCCTGATCTTAGAGCAAAAACTTTCGGTTTTTCACTGTCAAGTATGATGTTAGCTCCTGGTGGGTTTTTCAAATATTGCCCTTATTATGTTGAGGTATGGGCCCTCTAAACCCATGTTGTTGAGAGTTTTTTTCATCATGAATGTATGTTGTATTTTGTCAAATGCTTTTTTGGCATCTATTGAGATGATCATATGGTTTTTACTTTTCTACTTACTAATGTGATATATCAATTGCTTTGCAAATATTGAACCACCTTTGCATCTCTGGGATAAACCCCACACGATTGTAGTGAATAATCCTTTTAATGTATTGTTGAATCTAGTTTGCTAATATTTGGTTGGATTTTTGCATCTATGTTCATCAGAGCTATTGGCCTGTAGTTTTTGTTTGTTTTGTCATGTTTTTGTAGTGCCTTGTCTGGTTTTATTATCAGGGTATTGGTGTAGAATGCCCTTTCTTATTCATTTTTTTCACTCTCTGCTCTCTCTTCATTATCTTCCCCTCTGCTTTCTTTTATTTCTGGTCTTCTACTGTGACTTAGTTTCTGCAACATTGTAGAACGAATACAAGCTTTGTGACCTTTAGAGTTTTCTTAGACCTCCAGATGTTGGAAAATGGAGTTTGGACTGTAGCAAACAGACCGAAAACCTTTAAACATGTGTGGGTGGATGTGGCAATGAGAGGAAGATTTCACTGGTATTTGTTATGAAGGTGGATATATCAGTGAGATTAACATTCTTTGCTCAAGAATGAGAGGCCTCAGGACAGATCTTCTCTGTTCTAATGGCAACACAAATCTTAACTCTGTCACACTGAAATGTGAGGTTAGCGACCTTTTCAAGACTGGAGGTCTCCTGAGATATCCTTCATGGAAACCAAAACACTCTAAACATTTCCAATCTTGGTTTAGCCCAGATACCTTTTATGGAGATACTATGATATAATAAAGGTCCTAATACATGACCAGCAGGTGTAGGTGCTAACAGATGTTGTCATTAAATCTTCTTCCACTCTCTCGAGCTTCCTAAAGTCCGCAAATACCTAAGTTTCCTTGAAATTTTCTCAGGATCAAAGTGACAAGTAAGAAATAGGTCTAAATGGTAGAGGCTGATCACCAAACCTGCAGATCTTCTTTTCAAATGCCAGCAAGTTAATTCTCTTCTTTGGCACTTACGCTTTCTTTGCAAATGAGATGCTTTGACTGCACTCCAGTGGCTGATTATACAGAATGTTCTAGATGAACATCCTGAGAGATGACGCTCACCTCACCAATCCACCAGCCCCAAATCATCATCAAAGATCCCTTTCCCACGAACACTGGGCAAATTTGTCTTTTCTTCCCTTTGCTTGAGGAGGTGCACTAGACCATTGTAGGCAAGGTTAGGGAACACCGTCACAGGTATTTTGAGCAACATAATAGCACACCAGAATGACCAGGAGCTAAATCCAGAGCCTGTAGCCAGTTTAGCAACCATAAGGTTCTTAGCAGAAATTCTCCTATCCTGAATCCAGTTAAAGTGGCAGTAATCACCTGATGTACCCTAGAGATGCTGTTTATTGTAATATTAAATATATATTCATGTATAAGAAAGGTTTTGAAAACGAACAAAATATAAAGGTTTTTAGATTATGGAAAAAATAGCTATAGTGCTTCATTGCCTTATTTGAAAAATAAGTCCCCTTTAAAGCTTTAGATTGAACTTCGTGAAATACAGTTCAGCTGAATTTTTATTTAACAATTACATTATATCCTGCAGGTGTAGACCCTCCCTGTTGCTTGCACGTGACTCCTGTTAATTGCAACAATAGAAGTTGCTTATGGAAAAGCTTCTGCCTCTAAGCATTTTAGAGGGAAATGGAATTAAGGTCAATAATCCTTCAGTGTTTAAAAATGTACCAAGCCTGTTTTTCAGGACTGCCTCTTTCCTTTCCTTAGGCAACAGAATTTTTTCCTTCTAAATCTACACAAGCTTGTGAAGGATGGGGCTGCGTTTAACTGGTCCCCTTCCCGTAAGTGTTTGCAGCCGAAAGTCCTTGAAGCTAGGACTTGGAGATTCTGGCAACTACATGTCTGTTTTGAATTTCCCAAAAAACCGAGTTAAATAATGTTTTCTTTTATCTTTTCAGGAGCATCTAAAGGCTTTTGATGATGAAATCAATGCTTTTTTGGACAATATGTTTGGACCTCGAGGTGAGTAAGCTACTTGAGAATTTCACGTGGAAGGAAACTATTTAGTTGCAGAAGAGGGTTTTGTCATTTCTGGTGTTTTTTCTTTTTCTTTTTTAATGTTTCTTTATTTTTGAGAGAGAGACATACACACAGAATCCAAAGCGGGCTCCAGGCTCTGAGCGGTCAGCAAAAAGCCTGATGCGGGGCTCGAACTCACAGACTGGGAGATCATGACCTGAACCAAAGTCGGACACTTAACCGACTAAGCCACCCAGGCACCCCTCTGGTACCTTGAGGACAGTATGGTACTTAACATTTAGAGATCTAACTTCCCTCCCCTTTGATATCCTTCTCCAGAACATCTAGAAAGCCTCAGTGCACCCGCTCAACCTTCCTGGGATTAAAGTTCCAGGAGCCACAAGCAGGGACAGAATGCAGCGAAGCCCTTCCCGTCGTGTCTCTCGGGCCACCAGAGCAGGCCGGAGCCACCTGCTAACCGGGACTACTTTCTCTCCTGGCGCCACCGCCCACACACCTTCCACCTTCCTCACCCGCGCAGTCACCTCCCCTCTTTCCGCCCTCGTGTGTCTGGGGGGGTGAGCTCGCTCCGCCCGTGCTGTGGGCTGGAGCCCCTGCGCGCCCCCTTTTGTGTGTCACCCGTCACTTAGACTCACTGCAGCGTGCCGTCCCCCTGCAGCGCTTCTTACGCTTCCCTGGGCATCTTAGTCACCCTGCATAGCTCGCAAACAAGTGGATGTTTTCCAAACAACGTGTTTCGTTTCACTTAGGCCTCGCTGGTTCACAAACCGTGGCGAATCTGTGCCTCTCTCCGGGTTCTTTCCTCAGCACTGTTGGGTTAGGGAAATGGAGGGAAATGAGGTTTTCCTGTCTCTCAAAAACCTCTAAACAGCATCGTTTAGAGACTACTTAGACCACTCCAGTCTCTGCCTAGGCTTTATAAATGTCTGATGAACGACTGTTTGTATGATTTTAATATAATGGTGCTGTGTGATTATTAGAGCTTTAAAAATATTTTCAGTCGCCTCCCCCCCGGCCCCCCCCACCACCATTTGTCCTCGTGGTGACCCCGTGGGGTAGGCAAGGCAGGATCTGTGTATCGCATAAGCTCCCTTATTGAATATGTTCTCTGCCTCACAGTTCTTGTGGGTGCAGAGGAGGACGGTTCACGTAGAGGGCACGCAGGGTTTCTTGGCAACTGTGGCTTCTATTGGACACTTGCACCAGAGCGTGGAACAACAGTGTCTCTGTTCACACCGAGCTGTGCCTTTGCTAAGATTGCTGTGATCTGGAACTATGTGGCTAGGGGTCCACGTACGGAGAGGATTGCAGTTTGTTTACTCAGCTCTGGTCATGTTTATGGAAGGTTCTTTGTGGCGAGGAGATGGGAAGATTGACAGTTGACAACTGGGTCGGGTGACCTCCACGGTGACAGGGAATCTAGCATCTGGGCCGTCCAGCATCCCTTTCCCTTTCCCAAAAGTGGCACAAGCTTAAGTTGACTGGCAGGCCACCTAGCAGACTTCCCGGGTGTCCCCAAGTCTCTTCTGTAATCACCTTTTCCACGTTGGCATCAGGGGATCTTGTCCTGGGCAGATACCTGATGCAGATGCAGTTAACCATTAACGTCCCAAAGGTAGGATAAATCTTACTGCAAGTATTTGTTCCTCTCTCTGGGCTGGGACAGTTAACTCTCCTCCTTGACAAAAGCGGCAAGCATTTACAGGACCATGACAAAAGAAAACGAACCACTGGAGGTGCTGTATTTTGTACTGGGCTCATCCTGCCGGTTGGCCTAGATTGCATGACTCAGAACTCAGTGGAGGTATGGGTGAGACACGGTGGGAGCGTAAGACCTGGGGTCTGTCTCTAGGCGGGAGGTCAGACTGCCACCTCGACGGTAATTGCAAAGCAGTGAAGCAGACCACGTGTGTTGGTTTGCCGGGGCTGTAGTAACCACGTGCCACAAACCACGTGGCTTAAAGCAACAGTGGTTGATTCTCTCACGGTCCGGAGGCTACAGGTCTGACATCAAGGAGCTGGCAGGGCAGTGCTCCCTCTGAGTTTCTAGGGAAGAGTGCTCCCTGCCTTTCTCCCAGCTTCTGGCGTTGCCGGCAATCTCTGGCATTGCTTGGCTCGGAGATGTATCTCCCTGTTCTCTGCCTCCATTTGCACGTGGCTTCTCCTCTTCGCGTCCCTGTGTCCACATCTCCGCTTGTAATATAGGACACCGGTCACAGCAAGGGCCCACCTAGTCCAGTACGACATCTTCTTAACTGGGTCAGACCTGTGAAGACCTTATGTCCAAGTAAGGTCACAGTCACACGGGTATCAGGAGTTCGGACTTAACCATATCTTTTGGGGGACACCGTTCAATCCATAACACCGTAACAAGAGGTGGGGTAGCAGTTTAGTGCAAATATTTAACTGTTTCACTCTCTGTGGGTCAATTGTTCTCAAACATAAACTGGCAATAATTACATCACCTATGTGGTGGATGCATCTGTTACCTGCACTGTGGTGATGGCATCGTGGGAGTTTGCATAAGTCCAAACCCATCAAATTATGCACATTAAATATGTACAGGTTTATCAGTTATACCTCAAAACTATTTGAGATATCAACTATATAATTAGATTACTTTGGGAATTAAGTTAATACATGTAAAAAGCTTTATTAGGACAGTGCCTGGCACAGACTAAGTGTTCAGTAAATATAAATTGTGATAACAGTGTTCCAGCCATAATAACACATTAATTATAAAATTATAATTACATTGTTACGCAGGTGGAGAGCTGTGGTAGGAAAGGGTAAGAAGAAGCAGCTCCCTTCCGACAGCAGGACATTTATCTGGTTTTTAGAGGATGCGTAGGATGTATTTTATTTTATTATTATCTTTTTTTTTTAATTTTAGAGAGAGAGTACGAGTGGGGGAGAGGGGCAGAGGGGGAGAGAGAGAATCTTCAGCAGGCTCAGCACTGAGCCCAACACGGGGCTCGATCCCACAACCCTGGGATCATGACCTGAACCAAAATCAAGAGTCAACTTACTCTTGAATCAAGGTTCAACTTACTGAGCCACCCAGGCGCCCCATGGGTGCATAGGATTTGGATTCAGAGGTGAACATTAGGAAGTGGCACATGGGACAGACTTTTCCGACCAGTGATTTCCTGCAGGTTGTGTGAAGGTAGGTCTCTGCTAGTCACACGAATGCTGAGGTGGGCCCCTCACCTGCCGTGTTCTCTCCATCACAACTGGAGGAGTTTACAACAGAACAGGTGATGGGACAGAGCCTGAGAAGGCACTTTCCTCTGTGCTGTCCGTCAGGTGGGGTGGAGTAAGGGGGGCTGGCGTGCGAGGGGTAGAGTAGAGCAGAAGGAGGGGCGGAGGCCTGGGGAGAGCAGAGAGAGGGAGGAAAGGGCTGGAGAAACCAGCTCCTTCCAACCGCATTTACAGAGATTAAAAACAACGTGCCAGTTTTTATCATTGTGGGCCAAATTATTTGCTTTATTGAAACAACAAAAAAGAGTAGAACAGAGAACTAAAATCACTTTGTGCCTACCGTTCTATTCAGATGTTAACTAATTATCTTACAGATCTATTATGTGTGTTTTATGTAGATTTTTACGTTTTCACCCTCCAGAGCAAGGAACACTTGCTGTATCTTGGTTCTTGCCTCCTAGCTATTGATACTTCTAGTCCATGGTCAGGTTTCAGTCCTCGGTTATATTTTCTGCCCTCACCTCTGAATCATCAGCCCCCAAGGCTTTGCCTTCTTCAGCTTCCCGTGGTTGTTGGGTTCAGTCCCACGGCTCTGGCTCAGCTGAGCTCTAAACTCTGCCTGGTTTACCGCACGGTGGTCCTCACCGAGCTGCAGGGTGTGGGGTGTGTGAACCAGTATACGCTGTCGATACCCCTTCTCTCCTGCCTACTCCAGACTCCACGGAGGAAGGCAGCACCGGGTGGAACGTGCTGGGCAGCAGAGGTGAATTCAGATCCTGACGCTGCTGTCCCCTGCTGTGTGGCCTCGGCAGGTTACTGTAGCTTTCTGAGCTGTTTTTCATCCACAGAATGGCATGATGGCACGTCCTGTTTACAGAGTTAGAATAAATAAACATAGTAACCGTTCCGGAGAAGACGCTAGAACTCTTACCGCCCGCCTTGATCACCTGTCCCCGTCACTCAGGGTTCAGCCTAAGCCCTGTTTGCTCCGTGAGATCTTCCTTAACTCCTCCCACCCCAGGGGTTTCTTCTTCAGAACTGTAACTCCAGTCCTGTTTATCGCGGCTTATTACTCGGGTTCTTGTGGGTTCTTGTCGTATTGTTATTTGTTGTATCCAGTGTGGAACATACAATATATGTGACAGGAGGTCTTAAAAGTTCTCATGACAAGAAAAATTTTTGTAACTATGTAAGGTGATGGATATTAAGTACACTTATTGCGGTGATGATCTTGTAGGGTGTGCAAATATTGAATCGTGTTGTGCTCCTGAAACTCATGTTCTACCTCAGTAAAAAACAAAAGGCCAAACAAAAAAAAAACCCAAAACTTTTTAAATACATGTGATAATATTTTAAAACTAAACAGAAGCACCCCCCTTTAGGATTCTCACTGTATTTGTTTCCTTTCAGATTCTCGAGTCAGAGGATGGTTCATGTTGGACTCTTACCTTCCTACCTTTTTTCTTACTGTCCTGTATCTGCTTTCAATATGGCTGGGTAACAAATACATGAAGAACAGACATGCTCTCTCCCTCAGGGGTATCCTCACCTTGTATAATCTCGGAATCACACTTCTCTCCGTATATATGCTGGCAGAGGTAAGTGTCTATGTAGGAACGCTGGAGTCTGGTAAGTGAGCGTCTCTGAGAAGTAAATCTGGCCTTCCAGAACTATCCAGCGCTGCTCTCAGTACCGTTCCTCAAGATCTCAGGAGCTGTTCCAGCGTCTGATACTGTTTCGTCAGAAAATCTTGGGGAAATCTTTGTTTCTGAGAATTTTTCTCATCCCAATTTAGGCCTGTTTCTTTCTTTAAAAAAAAATTTTTTTTTAATGTTTATTTATTTTTGAGAGAGAGAGCGTAAGCAGGGGGGAGGCATAGAGAGAGGGAGACACAGAATCTGAAGCAGGCTTCAGGATCCTAGCTGTCAGCACAGAGCCCATCGTGGGGCTCAAACCCACATACCGTGAGATGGTGACCTGAGCCAAAGTCACTTAACCAACTGAGCCACCGAGGCGCCCCTAGGCCTATTTCTTGAATCCTTAGTCTTTCACTATAATTCAAAGTCACAATTTAGATCTGAATGGGCCTTTAAAGCTCATATGTGCCAGTTTTCACCTTTTACAGATGATGATACTGAGGCCTGGAAAAGTTACATGACTTGCCTGAGAATAGACGGCTCTTGAGGACAGAGCAGTTTTTAAGTTAAAAATCAAATGCAGTTAGTTGGAAATACAGACACACAGTCCCTTAAAGACTACTCCCTCCATCTTTGGTCCCCCGTGACGGGGGCATCGCGGTTTCTGAGGACTGACTTCGGAGTCCCAGGCTGAGATTCCAGCCCCGCTCCTGCTGCCCTCATTACATCATGCATCGCCCGTTCCTTTGTAACGTGCCAAACCCAAGTCATTTTACAAGAAAGGGAACAAGTAACAATTGCGCTTTCTGTACAACCCAAAGCCTGCTTCACTCTGCCTGCCACAAAGGAAAATCAACAAGTGCCAAATAAACCTGCTCCAGCAAGCAGAGGGAAAACAAAAACAAGACAAAACCTTTCTTAGGGAACAGGATAAAATCATTCATGTCAGTTACAAATGGCTGACAATGGCACAAGTATAGTTGCCTTCCTGGTCCTTGAATTCTAAAAGAAGATAAATCCTCATGTAAAATATAGATCCTCTCGGCCACAGAGTTCAATCTGTGCATTGCTCTGCTGTGCACCATTCTGAAGATGCTTAATAACCATTACTTAACATGACTTACAACACTGATGCCCACAGTTCCGTGATCTGATTGCAGATGGAATTCAGGGTCTAGAAAGCCCCCCCTATAGTCCTGTCGCATCAGTGATCCTAATTTACCTGACTCTGGAAGGGGAATTTTTATGTAGGTTTTCAACGAGGTAAATCTTAGTTCACTAGAGGAGCTTGCGAGACAGTGATTGACAGGGTTAGTTTCTTGGGGAAGAAACAAAGGGAAAGATATTCTTCCTTAGATTGTTTTCAGAAGCAGCACCTGTGTCAGAAGGGCAGCCGAATGTCTGACCACACCGGAAGCCCGAATACCAGCTGGAGACTTTGGAGTAGTGGAGTCAGCAGATGCGAATGCAGGTGTCACTGTCTGTAACTCTGGGGCAGTTAATTAGGCTCTCTGACCCTTACACGACTTGTCTTTAAAATGGAAATATGGGGGGCGCCTCAGTGGCTCAGTCAGTTAAGTGTCCAGTCATGATCTCGCAGTTCGTGAGTTCAAGCTCCGCATCAGGTTCTGTGCTGACAGCTCAGAGCCTGGAGCCTGCTTCGGATTCTGTGTCTCCCTCTCTCTGCTCCTACCGCACTTGCACTCATGTTCTCTGTCTCAAAAATAAACATTAAAAAAATAGAGGTCAAATGGAGATTTGGTCCTCGTTCTACTTAACTCATGAGTCTGCTAGTAGGATTAGTCAGTTCTGTTCAGTCAACATTCTGTGAGCATCCACTAGGTGCTGTGAATTGTATACTCAGCCAAGGAGATATTAAGATGGGTAACATGTGATTTTTGTACTTGAAAAGCTCATAGACCAGTATACAGCAGGAGTTCATGAATGTGAAAAACTGTGTAAATATTAAGGTGAATATTATTCACCATTAACAGGAATAAGAACAGTAGTGTTTGGACAAGTAAATGGCTTCGACCCGTTTTTAGGGAGAACGTCGGTACTTAGTCCCTTCCCTACAAGAATGTTATCCATTGCTTGTCCACTGTGCTCTTCTCACACTCCTATAGCTCTTGGTTCAAAATTACCGCTGTTGATTGCCTCCTGCTGTCCTCTGATTGTAGCCTCTTCAGGGCAGGCATACGGTCTTAGACACTTTTGGGGTATGTGTAACAGCCACTAGTTGATGGGTTGATTGAACCTTGCTAACTTGTTAAGCCCAGTTCAGATGTTTGCTTGGGCCAGGAAGGTACTGCTAAAATTACTTAGAGTCTTTCAACAAATACGTATGGAGTTTCTACAGTGTGTCAGATTCTATTCTAGGCTCTACAACCCCGCCTTTCCCCTTGCAACGCTGACCAGTGGTGGGCTGGTGGGGGGGCAGGAAGACCTCTGATATTTGAGCAGAAATCAAGCATATGAAGATCTGAAGGAACTGTGTTCGTGCAGAACAAGCAGCAAACGTAAAGGCCTTGGGGCAGGAACAAGCTTGGGATGTTCAAAGACCACAAAAAAGAAACAGTGCAGCTAGACCTCCGTGGTCAGAGGAGGGGATGGTTCATGACAAGGCAGAGCGGTGGCAGAACATAGAGGGCCTTGTAAAGAGTTTGGCTTCTATTCTGAGTATCGTGGCAGGCCACTGGGGGATTTTAACGAGGGGAGTGATCGATCTTCCATCTCGGATACATGGCTGCGTCCGCTACATGGAAAATGAACTGGGACAGTGAGCTGGGGGCAAGAGCGGAAGCAGAGTCCAGGAGACGGTTGGAGCGCTGTTGTCACAGATGCCGGTGGCCTGGACTGAGGAGTTGGAAATGGGGAGAAGCAGAGGGATCCTAGACCTCTTTTGGAGCAAGCTAGGCTCCACCTCCTAAGGCTAACCCTGTCCAACAGCCTGGTTTCCTTTGCTTCAACACCCAGGATGGATGGCTCCCGTCTGCCAAGCCCCCCAGGGGATAAGCAATGGACCTGTGCAAGGCACAGAGTCTTTCATAGAGCGGCTGCTTAATTCTATTTAGGTTTTAAATTGTCAGACAGTTTTAAACAATCTGAATGGGTTTTTTTAGTAGTTTGATGGCTTTCAGTGTTCGATTTTAACATCCTATCACTCCCCCTGTGTATTTCTCTGCAGGGTGTATCTTTACACATCTCTGATAAGCAGCCACAAATAGTAGGCCTTTGCATACCTTATGTAACACGTTAACTAGACTCCTCATGGTGATCATTTAACAATATACACAAATATCAAATATGCAGAAGTCCTTGGCAAACTTGTCAGGAGCATAGGTTTCTTTTTATATCCAGAGATAGTTTTCATTCAGCAATTGTAAACGACTGCCTACTATTGCTGAAGTTGGAAAGGTTAAACATTTTCCTATAAATAAAATTTGATGAAGGGGAAAAATACCGTCTGTACCTGCTTTGTATTCTAGAATCTTAAGTTTTTACAGTAATAGCCAGAAAGAAGAGAGAGAGAACTTCTTTGGCAGAATTTTCCACAAAGTATAAAAAGCTTATTTTCTCATAATTTATTGGGTGTTTTCTATGTGCTGGGCATTGGGCAAGGAATGGTGAATTCAAAGATGAGCAAAAAACACACAGATCTTTATGGAGACTTTTGGTTTTTGAACATAATGAGGGATATAAATATTAATCATTTATAATCACACACATGATTGAGTACCAAGTAGCATAAATACAGTGAAGAAAATGATTTAAGAACCTTTGAGCCCTGTTTTCCCATCTGTAAAATGGTAATAAATATGTACGTAATAAAATTATGGAGATGATCAGCTAAGGTAAATATAAACCAATATAAAGTATTATTAAAATTTTAGTGTAGTTTTTGCATTTGTTTATATTTAATGCTGTGTTTTACCTGTGGAAACATACGACTAGATGATTCCTTACATAAAATATTTTGTTACTCAAATAATAGCTAAACTCTGTTACTTTGGGCCAATGTAAAGTTCAGAAGTAAATTGTACCCATTAAAGCATACCAACTATTGGTATCTATTCAACAGCAAGAATTAATTCCTTTGATAACATGTTTGGGGACAGGATTGAGAAAGTCAGATGCTGGGAAGTTTCTACTCAGACCTTGAACAGACAGACGCCAGTCAGGAACATGAATGGGAAATCTAGTTCTCTTTCAAATGTTCATGTTAATTTTTCCCCCTCTGTTTCTTTGGCAGCTTATTCTCTCCAGTTGGGAAGGAGGCTACAATTTACAGTGTCAAGATCTCACGAGTGCAGGGGAAGCCGATGTCCGGGTAAGTCTTGAGAAACTAATAGACCATCTGTAACCGTTTCTCCTAGAAAAGGAGAGGAGGCCTTATCCTTCCAGATATGAGGATGGAGCTGGGATTACATAAGAAAGGGAGTCATGTTCTGATAGAAATACTTGGTAACAAAAATGTTTTTCAAATGTCCAACCATGGGGGAGCTGATTGAATAAACCATGGCTTGTCCAGGAATGGTTCCTTTTGCAAAACGGAATGACGAAGATCTCTATACTGTTACAGAGTAATCTCTGGGACGTGATCTCAGATAAAAAACAAAACAAAACAACTTGCAGACCGTGTTTGTAATATAGTACCTTCTGTGTAAGAAGTGATATGAATATATGTGTGTGTGTTTGCTTTTAAAACAAACCATGGTAGAATAAACCAAAACCCAACAAAGTGTTTCCTTTTGGGTGAAGGAACTGGGCAGAGGTGGTAGGGATGGAATACTTGATTTTGGAACCATTAAGTGTTTTGCATTATTTGAAACAAAATTAATTTTAAAAAGAAAGCAAGGCAGCCTTCCTCCCAAAACTTGGAAACTCAAAGAAATGGATATACCCGTGTATTAAGTGACTTTAAAACATGGTGTTTTGACTGACCATCCCTCGGGGATGTATCTTAACAGTATTCAGTAATTTTTTTGATTGCTATTAATGAAAATACTGGTGTTGCTTCTCTGAGACTGTTAAAGGTACACTGTAGGATGAAGTTAAGTATTTAATAATCTTAATATCATTACAACTAGTATTTGAGACCTAGAAAAGAGATACCAATTAAAAAGTCAAGCGAACACTGATCATAGATTCAAATTGGAAATATCAGAATTAGCTTTATTCTTTCTAAAAACAAATGTGTTATTTAGCTCTATCTACAGAAAAGGCCTAGTTAGTCTCTGACAGCCCAGTGCAGTGAGGAGTGAATACCCAGATTGTGCTTTCTAAATATAATTTTCCACCAGAAGGGATTAGGATTCTTAGAGAATTGGCCAATTCCTGGGTTGGGGTGGGAAATGTGTATAAGCAAAATCGAGGACATCTGGTGACAGAAAGCACGTAAGCCGTCCAGAGTACCCAGGTCATGACAAAAAGACCGAGGAGCCATCTTGAAGGGACTCCCAGCGTGCAAGATGGGACAATTCAAAAAGAATACTGACTGGAATGGGTTGAAGCATACCAAGTTTAGTAAAAACCCATGAGTTTAAAATGATACTAAAAAACACATTGTTGCCTTCTGAAGGTTGCTAGAACACCAGCTCTTTCTAGGGGAAAAATGTTAAAGGGAAAGAATCAAACATTGATCTTTGCTTTTCACGTGTGAATTTCCAAATAGAGGAAGAGAGAGAGCTCTTCTCTATAGAAAAGTGCATAAGTAACGAGAGAACTAGAAAATCACCCTTTTGCAACTCCTAGTGAAATCATGGATCTGTTCGGCCGTCATCCATAAGGGATAAAACTGTCGGGTGAACGCTGAACGGAACTTCATAATAATTGGATTGGCTGTTAACACCTGAACTCTATCACGAACGCCAGCGGGACGACCAGAAATGATGTGCCCTCCCAGCGTGATGTGCCAGGAAGTACACAGAACCATGGACTCGGAGTTCCTGCCAAATTCCCTAAGTCTCAGTCCATCAAGCCTCTAAATCTCATTGCTTTGCTTCAGAAAATGTGGGGGATAGAGAAGTTAAATAACATTAGGAATTCACAATATTAGAAATTCCATGCAATAACTGATCTAGTTTTTGTGAAGAAAAGACGGGAAGAGGGGAAGCAAGGAAAGGGGACTGTTACTGATTAGAAAAGACTAACAAACTTTATCAAATCAGTGCAAGCTGGACCTTGGTTGCATCCAGATTTAAATCAGTTCTAAAAGGCCATTTTTAAGACACTTTGACCATGGATGAGGCTATTGGTAGATATTAAGGAGTCCCTGATTTTATTAGCTAATGACATCGTGGTTATGGTGAAGTAAAAGTTTCCTTCCTCTCTGTTGGTAGTTTTTATAGATGAAATGATACCTTGCCTTTGCTTAGAATATGCTGTACAGCCCCTAAAAATGTTGAGAAATAGAATTGATCCAACAAATTGGAACCATATTGAAAGTTTTGAAGTTTAGTGATAGGTAACACAGGTTCCTTATACTTCCTCTCCTTGATTGAAATTTTCTATAATGAAAAACATGCTTATTAGCAGAAACCTTTTAATGAAAATCTTTCATAGTAAGATGTACATTTCAGAATGCATTTTAAAAAACATCTTCAAAGCCGTAGTATGAAAAAAGTATATATAGAGGTTTCTCTGCACCCATTTTATTTCTAACGTATTATCACAGAGCAGCGCACTTTGGGCTACCATACAATTCTCTAAAGGTCATTGTCGTTTTACATTTGTGTTTGACTTAATATCTGTGAAGTTGGATCACACTCTCAAACATTAAGATGGAAACCAGCACACCTCCTTGTCTTCTTGGCAGGCAGACAATAGAGCATGATATTCTGACTTCAGAGTTCCTTTTACACACACTCTCCTCATACGTTTAAATGTTAGTGCTAAAAACACTGCCGTTAAAGTATTTCCCTGTGGCTGAGACTTGGAAGGGGCTCAGGAGGGAAAGTAGGAATCCCGACCCACCAACCACGTCAGTGAGGAGGGGGGAGCATCGTGATTTTTTTTTTTAAGCTTTTGCTTAAGTTCCAGTTGGCCAACATACAGTGTAATACTAGTTTCAGGTGTACAAGGTAGTGATTCAGCACTCCATATGACACCTGGAAGCACCTGAATTTTAAATCTTCCGAGGAGGAGGAGACACGAAAGCAGTAGTCGTCCACTTACAGACGGCTCCTGGGCTCCAGCACAGCTAAGAGACCAAACACGCACACAGTAGGGAACTAGAGAAAAAATTAAGACCTAGTGTAACGAGCAGCAGCGATCTGTTGAGTGCTGAGCCCTGAGCAGAGATGAGACAGCCCCTGCCTTGTGTGATTTGCCCTCGGTGGCATTAACCCTCACTACACAGCCATGGTTACTGAAAACGGAGGCATAAAGCAGTTTTCAAATGCAAAGGAAGACGTGGCTGATGAGGCCTGAGAAAAGGCGAGGCGAGGGTTAGGAGGAGGCATTTAAGGGTGTTCCTCAAGGATGCCAGGCGTGCGGTAGGAAAGGAGGGTGGACGCGGGGAGAAGGGTGCCAGGAGGCCCAGGGGCCCCGTTGGCGGCGAGTGCCGGAAGAGGGAGCAGACGGCCTTGATGGC
Source organism: Puma concolor (assembly GCF_028749965.1). Lineage (NCBI taxonomy): Eukaryota > Metazoa > Chordata > Mammalia > Carnivora > Felidae > Puma > Puma concolor. Next base: position 18,032,962 of record NC_141671.1, read on the forward strand.
GCCCGGTGCTGTGCTCAGAGAGGGTGCTGGAAATCCCTGCCGGCGCAGGCTGGAGAACAAGCCCGTGTTCGGCGGGTGCAGGGGAGTCACCTGATCAGATCACGCGTGTGGGAGGGGCAACTCCTTTTCACCAGAGTGGGGTGGATTGCTGGGAATGAGGAGAAGCTGGGGGCAGAGATGCCAGGAAGGTGCTTTGGTGATGGCCTGAGACAGAAACGCCCACTGGTGGAGTGCGGCATCACGCAGGTTGCTGGGGGGAGGGGGGCAGCCAGGGGGAGCGTTTTCATTCGCTCACCTTTTCTTTTTCCTGTTTTAACATCCTTACAGGTAGCCAAGGTGTTGTGGTGGTACTACTTCTCCAAGTCCATAGAGTTCCTGGACACAATTTTCTTTGTTTTGCGGAAAAAAACCAGTCAGATTACTTTTCTTCACGTATACCATCATGCCTCCATGTTTAACATCTGGTGGTGTGTTTTGAACTGGATACCTTGCGGGCAAAGTAAGTTCTGTTGTTGCTTTTTCAGTTCCGTGTCCTGGGTCTCGCGAGGCCTCTAGTGGGTGCCTGGGGTCGAATATTGTTGTACTGATGTGGCTCTGGAGACGGAAGAGGGAGGCACACGGCGCAGCACGCGGCTGCCCGCGTGGCCAGTTTCGCGTCTTTCGTTCCTGCAGAATGGGAGCGTTACCTTAATTTGTGAAAATACATTTTGTTTTCCCTCTGCGCCAAATGTCCGCGGGCCAGAAGCACGCACCCCAGCTGGAGTAATTTTACTCCAGCACCAGGGGCTGAAGGACTCCTGTCGAAACAAATCCAGCACCTTCCACTTGGTGGAGGTCATCACTCGGCTGTCCTATAGATTGGACTTTTTTTTTCCATTCTGAAAAGTTAAAGGCACATCTCTGTGTGGCTTCCAACGTTTGTTTTAACTGAGAGCTACAATGCGCCTTATATCACAGCCTCTTTACGTGTATGCACTTTGTGTGGAACAGAAATTTCAGGAGCTATTTACCCTAGCTCTGTGATGCACTTTGGGTTTTTGTTGTTGTCATTTCATTAATTCTGTTGCACTTTTTCAAAAAGCTGATGACCGCTCTCACTGCATTGATTTCATAGGCATTAATGGGTCCCTTCTGACCTGCAGTGCAGACAGTGGTACTTTCTATGTGATTGTCTTATATCCCCAGCTTTAAAAATCTTCTGTGAAAACTCAGAACAGGTAAAACTTAAGTCAAAATGATTTGGGGATCTTAGAGATATTTTTTAAATGTCAAGGAGAGGGGCACCTGCGTGGCTCAGTCGGTTCAGCGTCTGATCACAGTCTCACGGTTCATGGAATCGAGCCCCACGTCGGGCTCTGTGCTGACAGTGTGGAGCCTGCTTGGGATTCTCTCTCCCTCCCTCTCAAAATAAACTTAAAAAAATAAATAAAATGTCAAGGATATTTGGAATATATCTGTGACTATGAAGATGCAAATTAAAACCAGAGTGTGAAGCAGGAAAGTGCTGGAGATGAAGTGGTCAGAAAGATGTTTTTATTTTAACTCTCTCCTGGACCAAATCTGGCTTCTTGAGTTTAGTGATTAAAACTATGATAGACTTAATGCTGTCATCAATATACAGACCGTAATCAATATCAAGCAATTATCAAGTTTAAGTATTTTCTGTGATTGTCAACAATTTCATTACAAATCACTCAACATCTAAACCTCCTTCTCATGTAATCCCCGTGTAAAGACCTGGGATTCTTGTAGATGAAATGCTGTGTGTGTGACAATTCACAGTCAACCTAAAATATTATAAAAATCATGTCCCAGGGGCTCCTGGGTGGCTCAGTCAGCTGAGCATCCGACTTCAGCTCAGGTCATGATCTCACGGTCCGTGAGTTCGAGCCCCGCGTCGGGCTCTGTGCTGACAGCTTGGAGCCTGGAGCCTGCTTGGGATTCTGTGTCTCCCTCTCTCTCTGCCCCTCCCTACTCATGCTCTCTCTCTCTCAAAAATAAACATTAAAAAAAATTTTTTTTAATCATACCCCATTAATTCACAGTAATGAAAGCTCACGCGGTAAAGAAATACTGCTGTAACCGGTTATTCCAGCCAGTGTTTGCTGAGTACTTACTAGATTCTGGCGGTGGTGTCTGAGCCACCCAGACACCCCTGTTTCTCATTCATTGATTTGCATGGATCTAACCAGACCTTGATTTAGACTGGGAAAACCAGGCTACAGAGTTTAAATTCATTAGCCAGCGTAGGTACTGCACTTTTCAGTTTCCGTAGCATCATGCACTCAATCCCAGCACCGCCCAGAGAGCCAGTTACTGTCCTGCCCATTTCCCAGGTGACAGAATCAAAATTTACAAAGTAAAACTAATGTATCTAAGGGGACATAGCTGATAGGGGTCCTCTAGCCCCACAGCCCCTTCCACCGCAGGACTGAGAGCTCACAGCCCAGCCATCTGGATCCCAAAGTAACAGAGGTAGTGTTTGCTTTGCCGGGCACTGTCGTGAGCACTTTGTGTGTATCGACTGGTCTGATCCTCACGACAATGGGTTCCCGGTTTCCAACAAATAGACCCGTCTCTGACATCTCACCCCTTCAAACTAAATCCTTTTGCTTCTTAGCTGAGCAACATAGAACTTCTCTCTTTTTCCTTTGGTTTCCTGAAACACCATTTGCCCACGTTGACGGAAGCTACAGGGACTTCACGAAGGTGGCGGCAGGGGCAGGGGAGTGATAACGGCACAAGTTAGAACAGAAATGTCCTGCAATTGGATTTTAGATATTCCTTGTCCTAGAAGTCCATGAGATGGTCCAGCCACTGGGAAGCCTCACTGGCCAGTCCGTTCCGCGCCCCCCCCCCCCCCCCGCCCCATCCCGTCCCAGCCTTCTCTCTTGCTGCAGCTTCTCTCACCTTGCTCTAGCTCTCCTGGTTCTAGGTCCCTTTCAGGTAGAATTTATTAAATGTAAAGAGCAGCCTGATCTCCTGGACTCTTTAGCACCTTGTTAAGCCCTATACCGAAGGCCCTCTTTCCACAGTCGGAATGGCTCATCAGAGGCGTAGTGGAAGCAGAGACACTTCTCTTTCAAAGGAATTCTGCCACCGGTTTGAAGCTAACATTTCATTTTCTCCCTGATCACTCGATAGTAACAACAGCTTAAGGGACAGTAAAGCCTTTGCAAATCAGGAATTACCTGTTTGGTTGGCACTCTGACTGAAAAACCATCCAGTTTTGTCCTATCTCGGTGACTTTTGCGGAATCCTGGAGCAAGAGCTCGGAAACGAGGGTGAATTCACCGTGTGGATTGTGGCAGATGATAGTGCCACAGGTGTGACTCATCTTCAGCCGTGCTGCACAGGAAGAATCCGTCTCATTTGATGAAGAATGAGCAGTAATTTTTATCCCATACTTTTACAGGTTTCTTTGGACCCACACTGAACAGTTTTATCCACATTCTCATGTACTCCTATTATGGCCTTTCTGTATTTCCATCTATGCACAAGTATCTCTGGTGGAAGAAATACCTCACGCAGGCTCAGCTGGTATGTTATCCCTTCGTTCAGCTCCTCTCCCTGTGAAGCATCGAATATCCTCATGGAGGAAAGAAATCTGTCCCCATATGCAGAGGCTTTGCTACGTGTGAGGAGGCTGCCTGTTTTCCTCTAAAAAGAACCTTTTAAGGATTAAAATCTAGTGTGTCGAAATAAGCTACCTTATTCCTTGCTTCGAAGTGACAGTGATTTAACACAGACGTTAATTTTAAGATTCATTTTTATCTAAATAAGTGCAACTGCTACTCTTCCATGAGAAAACGAGCAGGCAATTAAATATACTGACTAGCATCGTTTCAAGCGAAATTTCTGGGTAGGATAGTGTGCTGCTTCCACAGTTTTGCTTTCTTCCTGCAAAACCTAGGGAGTAACAGGAGTCGACTTCTAAATGTTTTGTATTTCCAAATGGTGTGTTGCGTGGCTCGGCCTGGCCGCCCCCCAGTGACGCCCCCCACCCCCCACCCCCCCGCAGGTGCAGTTCGTGCTGACCATCACGCACACGCTGAGCGCGGTGGTGAAACCCTGCGGCTTCCCCTTCGGCTGTCTCATCTTCCAGTCGTCCTACATGCTCACCTTAGTCATCCTGTTCTTAAATTTTTACGTTCAGGTAAGTGAAATGTACATCTCCGGTGGCGGAACATAGCAGACTGCGCTCTCGCCTTACGTTGGTGTTTAATTTGCCCGAGGAAATCCACTAGCACGTGCTGGTCGGTGATGGAGGCTCGCAAAGTAGAGAGTGAAAACTAACTCTCCCCCCGCCCCCAAGCCCTCCCCTTGAAGGAAAACCACCATGAATAGCCTTAGTGGGCATTTTATTAAACATTTTTCAGTGCATGCATAAAAAGTTGAATGAAGTCACACATTGGTAACATGGGACAAAAACATGAAACAGGGTCTTATATCTGAATCCAGGGCCTCTATACAAATGGAGAAGAACTTAGGCTGAATGAATTGAATATTAAAAAATCATTTCTATATCAGCACGGTGATGTTGTAACCTCACGATCTGGAAAAAATTCTTTTAAGGCAAGCCACCGTGGAAAGGTCACATTGGCTTTTTCTTTACTAAATGTCATTTTCTTTTTAATCAACAATTTAAATGGAACAGGGCTCCAAAACACGACATCAAAGCAACTCCATTAATACAAAAACTGATGAAGGGGGAGCAGAGTGCAGGCCTCAGGTGGTGGTAGAGTTTAAATTGCTCTCCTTTGTGGGCTGGGGAAATAGAAAGTAAGCTTCATGAAAAAAAGATGAGAACATACATTTCTATCCCAAACAGTACTTTCCAAATTGAAATCAACTGTATTTCTTTCTTTAGACAATAAATGCTTCATTTTTTTTTTTAGTTGGCATTTGCTAAAGGTTAACCTGTGGTGGCTTCTCACAAAGTACAACTGTGGGAAAGTGAACTGCTGACAGTCTTTTCAGCGCCATTGGACTGGCTAGGCTTTGTCTTTTATAACAGATAGAAGTTTCCTTTGAGAATTTCTGAAGAAATAACCATTGATGGAACCAAACAAAGCCACCCAAAAAAAAAAAAAACCCCAAAAAAACAAAAACAACTCACACAGCAAAACTGACTGTTAACAGGAAAGCTAAGTGAGTCAACGTGGCACTTGGTGTTGAACCTTGAGGATGAGCAGGTAGCTGGCAGGGTGGGCAGTGGGCGTTCAAAACGTTGACCCTACTTTTTGGTTCACACAGTCTTACTCCTTTAGACTTGAGTATATAATTTCAGGCTTGACCCTTGTTAATATAGGTGCTTTAAAAAAAAAAAAAAGTAAAAATGAGACAAAATCAGGTATTTGGGCAGAATAAGAAGGATATGCCAAAAACCAAATCAAGCCAGAATCCTGGATACTGGTACTTTTAAGATAATAGCATTTTTTCCAACTTGAATTGGAAAGGATCTAATTTTTAGGAAATGCAAGTAAGCAACTAATGCAGAATAATTTGAATGCCAGTCCTGTAATACATAAATCCTAACCAGTGTAGAGAAGGTGACAGAAACAACCTTTCATTGGAATTCATTCACATTTGTCTCAGTTTTTACCCTATTTTTAGTTTTAACCATTAGCTTAAAAATTGTCAGACAAAAATTCTTCTTTGGTGGGGGGCCTGGGTGGCTCAGCCGGTTAAGCATCCGACTCTTGATTTCGGCTCAGGTCACAGGTCGTGAGTTCAAGCCCTGGGATTCTCTCTCTTTCCCTCCCTCTCTGCCCACCCCCCACCCCCACTTGTGCTCCCTCTCTCAAAATAGATAAACTAAAATTATTACCTGTCCAATACCCAATAAAATCATGAACTGTTTTAGATTATATGCCATGTCGAAGTCTTATTCAAGAATCCTTTTTTCCCTCTCTTCAAAATATATGTATCCAACAGACGTACCGAAAAAAGCCAATGAAGAAAAATACGCAAGAGCCACCTGCAGGGAAAGAAGTTAAGAATGGTTTCTCCAAAGCCTGCTTCACTGCAACTAATGGGGTAATAAACAAGAAAGCACAGTAAATGCCCAGTAATAGACAAAGCATATATAATAGCCTCACAGATTCGCTTGTTTTAAAGCAAAGACTGAATTGAAAGTTATATATGTTTTAGCATAAACTAATTTCTTTTGAGTTTATAAATCATTTGTACCCGGAATGTATTAATATATTGCTATTAGGTTAATCTGTTAACTGAATGCTTCCGTCAACATACGTGTCACCTCAGACACCGAATTCTGTAGACCTCAGAACTGGTGCGGCTCTGTCTCCTCCCCACAGACTGACCCCCTCACCAGAACCGTCGGTATAACGCCTTATACACGTACAAAGCCAGGAAACACGGAGCCTTGTTTTCCGAAGCCAGTCTTCAAATAAAAAGTTTTATTCAGATTGAAGTGTTTAAAACAAAATGTTAATTACCTTTCTAACTACAGGGTGTCTTAATCTATATTAAGCACTGCTCGCCAGTGTGTAATCAGTCCATTTGTTCCATTAGGACCTGACCCCAGAAAATATGAAAATGGATTTTAAACGGAAGACAGGAGAATCTAGCACAACTTTTCTCTCTTAAGGTAGAGTCTGTCAAATTCCTACACTAAGTCTCAACTTAGTGATATGGTAATGAAATTTGTATTTGATTTTGACAATTACTTTTCCTAAGAAGAAAAACTCTTCTGCCAAATCCTCATAGCTCAGGGGCTTCGGATAGGAGTAGTTTCTCACTTTTTAATTTGGTTTCCTTAACTATTCACATAGTCCTGTCAACCTCCCATGTTAAATTACCCTAGTTTAGGTTGTAAATGGACACCATGATCGGTTTTAAAAGCAGCATCTGAATCTGGCTGCCCGCTTTCGGATCAAGGAATTTTCCCTTCTCCTTGGAAGACTAAGCCACTGGAATATTTATGAATCAGAGCAGTTGGGGCAAAATAGACATTGAATTTGTCCACTCTTGTATTATCCCCAAATACCTGCTGTCACTCTTTTCAGGTTAAGTTTTTGAAAACAGGAAGAAAAAGAGGACTATGGAAAGATCCCAACATTGAGCCTTGGGCTGGTAATGAGCCACAGTGAAAAGTGCCAATTTGGCAAACCCGGTATATCCTACCCCTGCCCAGGTAACACGAGTTCTCCTGAGAACAGGCACAAAAGTGGAGGAAAACATATTTTTTTCCTCCCTAAATATTGGACTTTTACTACTAAATTGCATCAAGCATGGAAGCAATATGTTTTGAAGATGTGAGGAAGATTTATACCCTATGAAACTAAAAGACTTGCCAACTTTGACGCTTTTTCTTTCCGCTCTTCCCTTTAAAATAACTTTGAGGTCATAATGTTAAGGTCAAACACGGAAGTGCCAGAAAGGCATGCTCGCCATTACCCAGTGTTCAATCTGGGAGTGCCTCTCTGTCCTTTATCCCCCCCTTGCTTTCTAGTCTGAAAATTATTTCCCCCGTTTAAAAAAGAGCACGGACACCAATCCAGGTCTCCCACTTCCCGCTCGTGGCCGCTACCCTCTCAGGCCCAGCCTGCTTTGCAGAAGGTGACTGACCTTAGCTGGTCTTCGTGGGAAACGTGCTGTGCAGATGCGTGCATGTCACATGTGGGCACTTGGTCCATTTTTATCGAACAGACACCCACTTACTCTTGGATTTATTTTTCTAAGTTTTCTAAAGCTGATTTTTCTAGGGTGCCTAACCCCCACTTCCTCCCATCCCATCCTAACAGTGTTATGAGTATTGTCTTCTCCCAGAAACCTGTTTCAAAACAAGGGCTAGCTTCCAGGAGTTCTGTTATTTCTCCTCTGTAATAAAACGCGAGCTGGACTCCAGTGCAGTTTGGGGTCCCAAACAAGGGCTGAAATCGGTGACCAAAGTGCATTCCAGGTAAAAATGAGACACAGAGGGAAGCCAGACCTCACTGGTTGTTCATCGTAAGCAGCTTATTCTCAAATGTCAGTGAGGCCCTAAAGTCTCAGACTCTGCATCACACCTGCAGTTTTGGTGACCTCACGGACCCCATACTGGCAGAGCAAGGAGGGAAGCCAGCCTTCGGCAGAATGGCAAAGCCAGACAGCTGTAAGTACAAGGCAGTTCGAAACCTCTTCGATCGAAGGGAAAAACGTGGGTAGTTGGTACTTCCAAGCTCAACTTAGAGGCGTTAGGATGCTATTTTCCCACTGGGGCTTTCATTCTTGTGAAGCCGACCAAACACTTCTAGCCTTAAACCATTCAAGGGCTGATACAAGAGCTATGAAGTCTTAGCCACAAAAACTGAATCAGGTAAATATTTTAACCTATCTTTAAGCGTTGGAATTAAAAAAAAAAAAAAAGTCTACATTTAATGTGATTTTCCTAGAACCAGGAAAAAAACTCTCTAATCTGTTAAAAACTTTTGTGCCTGAATTTCCTTTTACTCATTAGAATGAAAATATTTAATACTATAAGCACATGTTACAAATTCAATTTTTTTAAACAAAATGGAATGATAAATGGAAATGAGACATTTTCAACCCATCAAAATTATACATTGAACCAGTTAGGCTTATTGAAAGATAAGGTCCTCCCTATCCCCGTCAGAGGTATCTATTTTTATTGGTAAGGAAAAATGATATTTACTGTGATGGGCAGAACCGCACTTTGTAAGAGACCATTCTGATACTTCCGTATCATTTTATGATGTTTCTAGAGTCTTCCTTATTTGGAAAATAAGGATATCACTTTTTTGTTTTCTTTTGAAAGTACTTGAGAACATAATATCATGATTGGGGTGGACAGGGAAGCAGGAGAAGCCATTTTTCTTTGTAGACAGATAAAAAGCATTCTGTATGTTGTATAATAAATTTTTACACTAAAGCAAAGCATGTTGAGATTATTCTTATTTGGTTGCAAGAAGTTAAAACGTGTGCCTGCGTGGTATTCCAAATGACCAATTTTACTCAGGAATTTTTTTTTTAATAAAGGGATATTTTAGTAATTAATTTTAGACATTTAATTCATTTCAATAAAAAGTGCACGGCCTTTTATGTAGCATTATTAGTATATGAATACTATGTAAAACTATTTCAGAAAATGGTCATTACAAGAAAAACGTAGGACCAATTAGAGGAGTAGAGGCTATAATGGCTATTATAAATTTAATGGTTTAATATAATGGTTATATTAAATTTACTGTGTGGGAGCACCAGCTTGGTTGAGGGGACGATGTTAGGCAGAAACACCATACAGTGCTCTGGAGCCTCTGACCATCACTCTGTAGAGTGCCCAGACCAGCAGAGAGGGTGCTGCTTCCGCTCAGGAGTGGGATGTGAGCTTTGACCATGGGGAAGCCCAGGAAAGACACGTCAGTCAAGGTCATGGGGCAGGATCACCGATGGGTGGTGCATCAATGGAGAGTTTTGAATGGTTACATCAAAGAGAACAAGACAGGCCCAAAGGCCATGCTCAAAGTCTGTTTACGAAATGGCTTAAATTCCTGGATGGTAACAGGGATGGGGCAGGGGTGGGAGAAAGGGTACGAGAGGTGGCAAGAAGGGGAGAAGGTTCAGTTTCGCTATCTGAACGGGGACCCGAGCTTTTGGGGGGGGGAGGGAGAGGACATTTTAAAAAGTTTCCTTGTAACCTACTGAGGCTTCATTTTAAACAGTGGGTGGAACCAATTCACGTGTAAAAAGAAACCTTTTTGTCTCTGTGGCAAGGCCTAATAATTCGTTGCAGAGTGAAAGAGCTGCCTGACACGTGGGAAGCATTCACCTAAACACATTTCCTAGTTTCTGTATACAAAGAAGATTGCCATGTGTTTTTATTACAGCAGGCTTTCTTCAAAATCAGCTACGTTCACATACTTAGGGGACGGCTGTCTTCCCAGGCAAAGAGGCACTCGTACAAGACTACGGTCACCTAAGATATCCCTTCACCTTCTTCACCTTCAGTCATGGAGAAGAGGAAACGTGATCAACGTGTAGGTCATTTTGCCCTGTTAAAGCGTGTAGAGGGGGACACTGGAATAAGAGCAGGAGGGCGCAAATCTGAAATTTGTACCCTCATCAGGCAGCTTGTCGGCGCAGGTCATCGTGGATCTGCGGAGCAGCTCACGGGGAGCCCTCGAGGAAGGTGTCTGTGGCCAGGTCACGTTCGGCAGCCCAGGTGAGGCAGACCTCTGCTCCCTCCGTGCACTTGAAGCTCGTGGCACCGACCTGTGCCGTTTGCAGGCACTGCCGTCTGTAGCCCGGAGATGGGCCCGTGAGCTTGTTTTTGCCACAGTTACCATCTGCCTTCGGTCAACAAACCTAGCCGCCCCCCGAAAGGCACGTGGGTCTGTGACTCCCAAGCATTGAACAACAAAAGGCAAGGTTTTGCAGCGTTGCCTGGGATAATGTCACGTACGAAGAGGGAAATGAACTTCACACCTGCTAGTAACGAATAGAAGTTGCACATTTCTCTGAAAGATTTAAGCACTCTGCCTGGGCTAGTCCATGTAAAACTGGCCCTTATGTTTTTAATGCTAGTTTAGTCCTACGGGATCTGATAAACTCTGGAAATAGGAATGTTCACTTAAATATTTGTCAAATCTACCTCACCCAGTGCTGCGTATTACACTAGAGGTATAGAGGCACCCCAGGTGAAATCCTGCCCGTAGCCTTCATAGTCTGGTTAAGTAGATGGAGAAATGTTTAGTTAGAAAATAATGGATGCGTTAAAAATAGTGGGGGCACCTGGGTGGCTCAGTCGGTTAAGTGTCCGACTCTTGGTTTCTGCCCAGGTCACGATCGCGCAGTTCGTGTGTCCGAGCCCCACATCAGGCTCTGCGCTGACCGTGGGGAGCCTGTTTGGGATTCTCTCCCTCCCTCTCTGCCCTTCCCACACACTCTCTCCAAAATAAACTTAAAAACAACAGCTTACCAAGAAAACTTTCCTAAAGGAGGCAATAATGCCTGAGCTTAGTTTTTGATGGATGGGAAATTGTCCATATAGACAAGGAAGGGACCTTGTTCAAAAAAATCCCAGAAGTTAAACACCTAGGATTCCAATGGATTCCATTACTTGAACAAGTATTTGAATGCCTATGTGCCAAGCATTGTCCCAGGATTTGGAATAAAATGGTAAAAAGAACAGACGAGCAGTCTGCTCTTAAGGAGCTCATGCCTAGTGGGCACCTTCTAGAGGGAAAACAAGCAGTTACCACGCTCTGTAAGATGTGCTATTCACATTAACAAACATGCACTGGGGTCAAGAAGCCTTTGTGCCTAAAACAGGGAGAGGAGAAAGCTGGCCCCGCCAGAGACTTAGCCAGAAACGAAGGCCTAAGAAGCACTGAGAGAGGAGGAAGTAGTGTCCCAGAGGCCAAGAGAATATTTAAACAGACTCAGATGCTGCAAGGTTATCAGCTGGGCAAATGCTGGGGGAAAAAAAAAGGGCATTAGGTTTGGTCAATGGGAGGCAATTAGCAGATTTCAGGGGCTTTAGAGTTAATGAGAAGCCCTCCCCGCCCACCCCCCGCCAATCAAGCCATATAAAAATAATGTCTAAGAGTTAGAAACAGGAAGGGAGAGCTCTAGCTGCTAAAAGAGAGTGAAGCTGAGTGAGCTGCAGTTAGAGGGCAAGTCCAATGACCTCGCAGCTTGAGGGGAAGGATCGGGCAGTCAGGCCCCTCCCTTTGTTCCCACAGGAAAACTACTCAGAGTCCACTGCTGCATCACCTGAGAGCCATCGATGGCCTTGAACGGATGCTACACAGAAAGCAGCCCAGGGGCGTCCTGCCCTTGGGCAACGCTTGGCCTCACTCTCTTTGCCACAGGAAGGGTGAGAAGGAGCCAAGGGGTGGGAGAGATACGAAGACGGGAGGGGCACCCACAGAGCCCAACTTGTGTCTCAAACTGCAAAGTCCAGTTCAAGATGGCAACGTAGGAAGAGTCTGAACTCGCCTCCCCCACAGAACACACCAAATCACATCTATTAATTCAACAGTTTCTCCTGAAGAACGATCGAGGGCTGACCGAACGGCTACTAAACAACCCCAGGCAAAGAAACCAGCAAGAGAGACAGAGACGTGGTAACAAAGGGAACCCCCACTCCCAACTCTGTGACCAGCAGTGGGGAGGGACAGTACTGAGAAATCAGGAACAGATCCCTCTCTGTCCTTGGGCACAGAAAAAAACCCAAGGCTTAAGAGAGCAACACTAGAACTCTGCCAAGCAGCAGGGTCACCGCAAGAACGCTCTCCAGGTCAGAGGGACCAGAGAATGACACAGTTTACGTTGCCACCCTACCTTGGGAACTTGGACTGGAACAGAGTCCAGCCACCATGGCGAGCAGGTCTGGTTGTTTCGGTGGGCTTGTGACCTCAGCGAACCCAGGGTCCACAAGCCCACGCCAGCCCTAGACACGCTGGAACACAGAAAAAGAACCATGGTTTAAAAGGGCAGAGGAACTATGGGAACCCTCTCCCTTCCATCTGAAGGGCCCAGACTGGAGCAGGTCTGGCTGCCCACAAGGTGTGGGTTCAAGATGCCATATTGGAGGGCCCTGGTACCATAACTGAAGCCCACAGGAGCCCTGGCCATGATGGTGCACAGAAAATAAAAAGCCAAGGTTTACAAGGGCTGAGGAACTGTGGGAAGGTTCTCTTCCCCTCCACCTTCAAAGTCCAGATGAGAACAGGGTCCGGCTCATGGTGAGTGTGCCACCTCAGTAAGCCCAGTGTTCACAAGCCCACACCAGCTCCCCTGTGGTGCTGGGGCACAGAAGACACAAGCTATGGTTTTGTGGGATTTTTATTTCTTTTCCTTTTAAAAATTTGTCAGGTCTTGTTTGTATTTTTTTCTTTTTGGTCTTTTTCTTTTTTCTTTTAGTTTACTCTTTTTAAAATTTCATTGTTTTTTCCCTTTATTCTTTCTGTAAAAAGCCATGGTTTAAGAGAGTAGCTGGTGTATCCAGCCACAGCTCCAGCCATCCAGCAGAAGTCACAAAGCACACACAGTCTACGTAGGGAACACCATACAGGGGACCACTCCTTCAACTGTAGGAGAAGTAGCCGTTTTGCTTAGTCCACAGTAAAAAGCACAAAAAGTCAAGCAAAATGGGGAAACAGAGAAATATACTTAAAAAAAAAAAAAACTCAGAAAAAGGACCAAATGAAACAGATCAGCAATATGTCTGATAAAGAACTGAAGTAATGATTGTAAAGATATTACTGGGCTGGAGAAAAGAATGGAAGAACTCATTCCAAGAAGTGAGACCAAAAAAAATATTAAAAAGAACTAAGCAGGAGAGCACCTGGGAGGCTCATTCAGTTAAGTATCCAACTTCAGCTCAGGTCATGGTCTTGCAGTGTGTGAGTTCAAGCCCCGCATCAGGCTCTCCACTGTCAGCAAAGACCACTTCAGATGCTCTGTCTCCCTCTCTCTGCCTGTCTCACCGGTCCTCTCGCTCTCAAAAATAAATAAACTTAAAAGAACCAAGGAGAGGGGTGCCTGGGTGGCGCAGTCGGTTAAGCGTCCGACTTCAGCCAGGTCATGATCTCGCGGTCCGTGAGTTCGAGCCCCGCGTCAGGCTCTGGGCTGATGGCTCGGAGCCTGGAGCCTGTTTCCGATTCTGTGTCTCTCTCTCTCTCTCTGCCCCTCCCCCATTCATGCTCTGTCTCTCTCTGTCCCAAAAATAAATAAAAACGTTGAAAAAAAAATTAAAAAAAAAAAAAGAACCAAGGAGAGCTGAAGAATGCAATAACTGAAATAAGAAAACACTAAAGGGAATCAACAGATTAGAGGATACAGAGGAACATATCAGCGATATGGAAGAGTAATACAACTAAACAAAAAGAAAACAAAATTAATGAGGTTAGATTAAGAGAGCTCTTAAGCAACATCAGGTGAAAAAACACTTGCATTATATGGGTCCCAGAAGGAGAGAGAAAGGTCTAGAAGACTTATTTAAAGAAATAAAAACTGCAGGAGTACCTGGGTGGCTCAGTCGGTTAAGTGTCTGACTCTTGATTTCAGCTCAGGTCATGATTTCACAGTGGTGGGATCGTGCCTCGCATCAGGCTCAGCATGGAGCGTGGAGCCTACTTGGGATTCTGTCTCTCTCCCCCACTCTCTCAAAATAAATAAATAAACTGGGGCACTTGGGTGGCTCAGTCCATTAAGCATCCAACTTCGCTCAGGTCATGATCTCACGGTTCATGTGTTTGAGCCCAACGTGGGGCTCTGTGCTGACAGCTTGGAGCCTGCTGAAGATTCTGTATCTCCTTCTCTCTCTGCCCCTCTCCTGCTCATGCTCTGTCTTGCAAAACTAAATGTTTTTTTAAAAAATTAAAAATAAGTAAACTTTAAAAAGAGAAATAACTGAAAACTTCCCTAACTTGAGGGAAATAGATATCCCAAGTCCAAGAAGCAAAGAGAGTTCCAAAGAAGATGAACCCAAGGCAGTCCACACCACGGCACATAATAATTAAAATGTCAAAGGTTAAAGATAAAGAGAGGATCTCAGAAGCAGCAAGAAACAAACAGTTACTTACAAGGGAAAATTTATAAAGCTATCAGCTGATTTTTCAGCAGAAACTGTGCAAGCCAGAAGAGAGTAGCATAGTATATTCAAAGTGCTGAAAGCAAAAAACCTACAACTAAGAATACCCAGCAAGGCTATCATTCTGATTTGAAGGAGAGATAAAGTTTCCCAGACAAACAAAAGATAAAGTAGTTTCTCACCATTAAATCAGCTTTACAAGAAATGTTAAAAGGACTTCTTTAAGTGGAAACGAAGTGGCCATAATTAGACATACGTAAAAGAGGAATAAAAAGATGTAAAATATGACAACATATACTTAAAATGTGGAGAAGCGAGTAAAAAGAGAAGGGGGAATCTTTTTGTTTTTAAGAATGTGTTTGAACTCAAATGACCATCAAATTAACCTGGAATGCCATTTAGTTAGGATGTAAATGGTAACCTCATGGTTACCATAAACCCAAAACATATGATAGACACACAAAAAATAGAAAGAAAGCCAAATAAAACACTATAGACATTCCTCGATCACAAAGAAAGAGAGTAAAAGAAGAAAGAAGAACTACAAAAACAACCAGAAAACAATTTTTAAATGGCAATAGGTACATACCTATCAATAATTACTTTAAATGTAAATGGCCTAAATGCTCCAATCAAAAGAGTAGTGGAATAGAAATAAAAAAACAAAAAACACACAAGACCCATCTATACACTGCCTACAAGAGGTTCAGCTCAGATGTAAAGACACATACAAACTGAAAGTGAAGGGATGGAAAAACATTCCACATGCAAATGGAACTGATCAAAAAGCCAGGGTAGCAATACTTATGTTAGACAAAATAGGCTTTAAAACAAAGATTTTAACAAGAGACAAAGCCATTACACAATGATAAAGGGATCAGTCCAACAGGAGAATATAACAACTGTAAATATCTATGCACCTACCACTGGAGCATCTAAATACATGAAGCAAATGTTAATGGACATAAAGAGATAAATTGATGATAATACAAAAGTAGGGGACTTTAATACTCTGCTCACATCAATGGATAGATAATCTAGACAGAAAATCAATGAAGAAACAATGTCTTTGAATGACATATTGGTCCAGATAGATACAACAGATATATACAGAACATTCAACCCCAAAACAATAGAATCCACATTCTTTTCACGTGCACATGAAACATTCTGAAAAACAGATCACATGTGAGGCCGTAAAACGAGCCTCAATAAATTTAAGACGACTTAAATCAAACCATGTATCTTTTCTGACCACCACAGTGTGAATCTAGTAATAATTCACAAGAAAAAAAACTGGAAAAAACACAAACACATGGAGATGAAACAACATGATACTAAACAACCAATGAGACAATGAAACAAAGAAGAAATTAAAAAAAAAAAAAAACACATGGAAACAAATGAAAATGGAAACATAATAGTCCAAAATCTCTGGGGCACAGCAAAAGCAGTTCGAAGAGCAAAGTATATGGCAGTACAGGCCTACCCCAAGAAACAAGAAAAATTTCAAATAATCTGACCTTAAGCCTAAGAAATTAGAAAAAGAACAACAAAGTCTGGGGTAAGCAGAAGAAAGGAAATAATAAAGATCAGAGCAGAAATAAATGACATAGACACTTAAAAAAGAAAATCAGTAAAACAAACAGCTGGTCCTTTCAAAAGATCAACAAAATTCACAATTCTTAGCCAAACAAATCAAGAAAAAAAAAGATAAAGGACCCAAATAAAATCAGAAATGAAAGAGGAAAAGTAACAACTCACATCACATAAATACAAAAAAATTATAAGAGATTACTGTGATAAGATATATTCCAACAAACTGGACAACCTAAAAGAAATGGATAAATTCTTAGAAATATGTAATCTTCCAAAACTGAACCAGGAAGAAATATAAAATCCGAATAGACTGATTACAGGTAATGAAATTAAATCAGTTATTTAAAAACTACCAAAAAAAAAAAAAAAAAAAGTCCAGGACCAGATGGATTCACAATCGAATTCTATCAAATATTTAAAGAAGATTTAATACCTATTTGCCTCAAACAACTCCAAAAAAATAGAATAGGAAGGAAAACTTCCAAATATATTCTGTAAGACCAGTATTACTGTGATACCAAAACCAAAGACACCACAAAAAAGAAAACTACAAGCCAATATCTCTAATGAACACAGATGCAAAAATCCTCAACAAAATATGAGCAAGCCACATACAACAAAAAAATTATTCATCGCAATCAGGTGGAATTTAGTTCTGGGATGCAAGTATGGTACAACATTTCCCAATTAGTCAACATCATACACCATATCAACAAAGCAAAGAATAAAAAATTCGATAATCCTCTCAGTAGATGCAGAAAAGCATTTGACAAGGTTTAACATTCATTCATGATAAAAACTCAACAAAATGAGCTTAGAGGGAACATACATCAACATAATAAGGGCTATAAATGACAAACCCACAGCTAACATCATCTTCAGTGGTGAAAAATTGAGAGCTTTCCCTCTAACGTCAGGAACAAAACAAGGATGTACACTCCCACTTTTTAGTTAACATAATACTGGAAGTCCTAGCCAAAGGATCAGCCAAAACAAAGAAATAAAAGGCATCCATATTGGTAAAGAAGAAGTTAAATTATAACTATTTGCAGATGACATGATACCATACATAGAAATGAATTCAGTGAAATGGTAGGATACAACATTTATACCCAGAAATTTGTAGCATTTCTAGAAATTAACAACAAAGTTGAAATTCTTTTAAATACCATTTACAATTGGACCACAAAGAACACCTAGAAATAAACTTAGCCAGAGAGGTGAAAGACCTATATTCTGAAAACTATAAAACACTGATGAAAGAAATTGAAGATGACACAAATGGAAAGATATTCCATACTCATAGAAGAATTAATATTGTCAAAATATCCACATTACCCAAAGCAATCTACAGATTCAATGCAATCTTTATCAAGATACCACAGCATTTTTCACAGAACGAGCACAAATAATATTAAAATCTGTATGGAACCAGGGTCACCTGGGTGGCTCAGTTGGCTGGGGACTGACTTCAGCTCAGGTCATGATCTCACAGTTCGGGAGTTTGAGCCCCGCGTCGGGGTCCATGCTGACAGCTCAGAGCCTGGAGCCTGCTTCGGATTCCGTGTCTCCCCCTCTCTCTGCCCCTCCCCTGCTCACCCTCTGTGTCTCTCCATCTCTCAGTAATAAATAAACGTTAAAAAAAAAAAAAATCTCTTCCTTAGCTACCATGTTCATTTGTCATTCTCATAAAGTCCTTCTAATCAAGCCAGTAAAGGCGCTTCGATTTGGGTCTGGACAAACTTTTTTTCAAAAAATTTTAACATTTATTATTGAGAGACAGAGAGAGACAGAGCCTGAACAGAGGAGGGGCAGAGAGAGGAGACACAGAATGCGAAGCAGGCTCCAGGCTCCCAGCTGTCAGCACAAAGCCCGACGCAGGCCTCGAACTCACGAACCGGGAGATCGTGACCTGAGCTGAAGTTGAACTCTCAACCGACTGAGCCACCCAGGTGCCCCTGGGCCTAGACAAACTTAATTTCCACTAATACTCCATAGTATTACAGCCTCGGACCATTCCTGCATTTCTCTGCCTCTGTTCCAGGATTCACGTTAGTCCCTCTGTGCTAACCCTAGAGAAACCCACCCTATCCTTCAAGATCTCATAATGGCACTTTTCCTCCAGGAAAAGCTGTCCCTGATCACCCCAACAAAAATGACCTCTCCCTCCTCACAACCCTGCTTGTGCCCAGTTTACACTTCACTTAGGACCCTTGTCACACACAACCTTGAGATTTTTCAGTTACCTGGTGTCTTAAGACTAACTTCTTACTAGCTAAGATCATGCCTTTTACCCATCCTACCCTGGGAGCTGACGGAAGGCTTTGGAGGGAACAGCTCTCAGATATATGTTTACCAGTTACCAGAAGTCATATACATTCTTTAGATGTTGTTCACTGAAGACGGTCAATGCAATGGCACTGAAATCCACAAAACTCCAGGTCACCAGGAGCTGTAAGCCCTAAACTGGATACACCCACATGAGATGAAGTGAATTAGATCCTATGGACTTAACTAAAAAGTGTTCTTATACTCTTTTATAAAGCTTACAATAATATACTAAACCATAGCTCATTAAAAAATTCTAAAGAAAAAAGATGACCATTAAATTGAGGCTGTAAACATTTGTTTTGGCAGACTAAATTTACACAACACAGAAGATATTATGTCACGATTATATAAGTTAACCGTTTTCAGTCCGTAGTCTTTAACTGCACTCATCCAATTATGAACAGAGTTCGTTTGTAGATGGCTTCAAATTACATAGGTTTTATTTTTCCAAAATAAATTCACTCAACTGTGCATGCAAACTTCATGCTGAGTTCAGACTTTATTAGAGCACTTAGGAATTGTCACATAGGCATCTCTCCTCTGCTAAAGCTGGCCATTTTGTTTAAGTGCTGAAGAAACTAGAATATTTACAGATCCAATGAAATAATAAGTATTTCAAAATACAACACTGTTTTCATCTGAGCTATTTGCATCACAAAGTAAATTTTCCCTCTACGAGACAGACCAAACAGCAGGTATACAGATGCTAAAATTTTTCCCCCACAAAACTCGAGGACACCTCAAATAAAAGACTGATTTTACTTTAAAATCATTAAAAAAAAAAAGCAACACCCCAAGTTAGTAAACATCCGGAGCTTATTTTCTGACCAAATTTTGATACAGAACGCTAACATTTATGACAACTGGACAATAACACAACTACAAACTACCAACGTATCCTGTTCTATTTCCAACTCTGCGGTTCTCAGGGATGCCATTTGTAGCAGAGCAAAATGAAGAAGCCAGGGCCACTGCTGTGTGACCCAAGCCAGCTTTGTCGTCTTCAGGTGGCTCAGACTGGTGGGAAAAAAAAAAAAAGAACAGCAATTAGTTGAGCCTGAACTACCCAGCTCTTGGTCCCTCAGAACTCGGTGAGCCAACATGAACGTCACTCTGTTTTATCAGCTACATCCCTAACTCAGATATCCAGCGAAGTTCTGTCTTCCATGGCCACTGGAAGCTAAAGTCAGTTCATTGCAGGAGAACTGGCCGGAGTCAAAATCACCCTGCAAAAATGTCTCGAACGTGTGACACTTCGAGGATGTGCCCACCATCTCTCAACAGTCCAGCACAGCAGGTTATTTTTTTCCTCCCGTGTTGAAGAAAAGACCAGTGTTTCTTGGGTGGAATACCAAAAGCAGTGGCTGGGCTGGCTTTCGGGGCCGTGCTGTGTGCAAAATGCATGTTTGTTAATACACAGATTGGGACTGAGCCCAACGTGATGCTCATAAAACAAGATGTAGGTAAGAGCTGATATCAACGAGGGAACAGATTTTCCCGTCCTAAAGCGTCCTAGGCGCAGGCTCATCTGCAAAGAATGGCAGACAGAATCACCTGTGTGATTTAAGTTATTTCTCTTTTTTCTGTGTTCAGCTCGGGTAATTTGACTTGGGCATGATAGACAGTACTAGATATGTACCCAACATCTGTTCTCCCTTTCTTATTTACAGAACCCCACTTGTTAGGAAGACAGTAACCGTTAAATTCTCCCCCAACTCCCTTTCAACCAGGGTGGGCTACTGACCCAGTCAGTAAGATGGAGACAAACTTCTGTTGGTTTGGGCTTCCACGAAAACAGTTTTCTTAATTTAGAAAAAAACGGAAGGGGAAGGTAGATTTTCCTGGCACACGTCTTTGACCTTTCACATTTCACCTATTCTCGTCCTTCCTACCTGGAGTGTAGAAGAGATACCCAGAAGTACAGTGGACACTCTATCGAGCCCAAAGCCATATGAAGGATGGCTGAGCAGGAAACTAAAGGGACCTGGGTCTCTGATGGCTGCTTGCTGTTACCGCATCACCGGCCCTGGATAACCTCCCTCCCTCTGGGCTGCCGCTTACAGGGAAAAAATAAAACCCCTATTTGGTGTAGCTGCTGCAGCCTGATTCCTGTTACATGTGACCAACTGTAACATGTACATTTAATTCACATTTGATCCAGTTCTCCAGTAGAGCTGGGAATTAGGCTAATATTCTTAGTCCAGATTTGTCTTTTTCCTATATCCTCTTTTAGCGCTATTTTGATGTGAAGATTTGTTATTTTTGTTTCTCTAAATTTTGGGGGGCCTTCCCAAATTTTTTCCTGATAATTCAAGTGATTCAAGATATAGGTCAAGTGATTCAAGATACAGGTAAAAGGATGATCACTACAAAATTATTTGTAATAATAATTTAAAATAACCTGGATGTGCATCAATAGGGAATCAAATGTATAAGTTGTAGCAGATCCACAACCTAGAATAT
This sequence comes from Puma concolor, assembly GCF_028749965.1. NCBI lineage: Eukaryota > Metazoa > Chordata > Mammalia > Carnivora > Felidae > Puma > Puma concolor. Next base: position 18,053,918 of record NC_141671.1, read on the forward strand.
TTTATAGTTATTAAAAAATAATTCTGGACTTGTAAAAGGATCCTTTTATTGCTCAGAGAACGAACAAAAATACACATAATATTTAGTATAACATTTATGTTACTTAAAGACATACACATGTATACTTATACAGACATTTGTATACATTCTTCTATAAGTATTGACAAAGTGTCTGAAAGAACATATACCAAACTATAAAGAGGTGGTTACTTCTAGATCACAGGTAAGAAGGAGGGTTAAGGAAAGGGGGAAAAAATAACTCTTTATAAATGTTATGCTGTTTGAGTTTATTCCACAAAAGTAATTCGTATCCGGGACTAAATTCTAAAAATAGAGAAGCAATCTAATATAAGAAGATTCACCTAAAATGTCACTACACAGAAATACCCCAGTTTTGGTGCATATCTTCTAGAATCTAGACCTCTCACTGTGTATACATGCACGTACATATGCGCAAACTCTCTTGTCACACCATCCTCCTTGTTATCGCATTGGTCAACTGGTTCTTCTCTTCTTCTCGCTTCATCTCCCTGGAGCAGCCCAAGAGCTTTGTCCTGGCCCTTCTCCCTAGGCTCAGTCCCTAAGTCAATTCAGCCAGTCTTATGCTCAGCCTTCGGCCATGAGTTTCAGTCTCAAATATCCAATCACCCACTAGACAACTCCATTCAGATGCTGAAATCACACACTGAATATATGTTCCCAATTAAACTTTTAATATCTATCCACAACCTCCCCTTTGCCCTCCCTGCAAAACCAGACCTTTCCCAGTCTTCTCTATCTCATTAAATGACACCAATCTTTACCAGGCTACTCAAACCCCAACTCTGGATGTGGTCCTTTTCCCTTCCCACCACATCTAACTCATCAGCCAGCCTTCCAGCTCCCTCTCTGCTGCCTGCGTCATCCAATCCCCCATCCCAACACACAGAGGGCATTAAGAGGAGTCCTTTACTATTACCCTTTTCACTGCCACTGGAATAAAATCCTGTTCCCCTTTCATAGCCCATAACGTGACCACTGCCATCACACAACCTCATACTACTCTGCCTCACTCCTGTTGTTTGGCCCCCACCGGAACATACCAAGCTGCATATGGCCTCAGACATCCATCTCGGCCATTCCCTCTGAAATGCCCTTCCCTGCTCTCCCCACGGCTGGCTCCCTCCCACCTTCCAAGTTAGCTCAAATGTCACTTCCTTAAGAGAAGTTTGACTGGACTCTTTCCACACCGAATCAGTCTCTTTCATCACACTTCTTTTCTTCTTACCACTGTCACAAATTTTTATCTATTTACTCTTCACTCTCTGTCTATCCTACTAAAATGTACCCTCTAGACGGTCAAGGACCCCTTGGGTATCATTCTAGCCCCAGCAGTGAAGACAATACTTGGCACCTAATAGATGCAGCAGTTTGTGGAGTGAATGAACATAATACACCCTCATCGAACATTTAAAACAAGTGGGATCTGGGGCGCCTGGGTGGCTCAGTCAGTTGAGCATCCGACTCTTGATTTTGGCTCAGGTCATGATCTCACAGTTCAGGAGGTGGAGCCCCACATGGGGCTTTGTGCTGACAGCACAGAGCCTGCTTGGGATTTTTTTTCTCTCCCTCTCTATTGCAGAATAAATAAATAAACTTTAAAAAAATAAAACTAAAAAACGAAATGGGATCACGTGATATACAATGCTTTTCAAGAGGCTTTTAACTTTTTACTCACGATCAAGTGTCTTCCCGAATCAATTAATCTAATCTAATTCTTTTCAATGGCAACGCGACATACCATGTAAGTGTATCGATCTATTTAACCAAGCTTCAGCTAGGCATTCAGGCACTTTCCAACAGCTCCTTATCAGAACTGTTATACATACTACTCTACATATCCTTGCATAGTCCAATTTAATCTTTAAGAGAGTTCTCTAGAAGTGGGATTGCCGGGTCAAACATCACAAAGCACAACTTTGGATCCCGAAGGAGTTCTTAAAAATCAACCACTTTATTTATTTTTTTTTTTTTTGATAACTACTATACTCTAAGATATATGGAATTACATTCTTAACGAAAATATATTTGGATATGGTCTACTTAGGGAATCTACCTTAGACCTCTAAATTGAAATTTTCAAGTCGATAACTGTATAAAAAGCCCCATTATTAAATGCTGTGGGAGGGGCGCCTGGGTGGCGCAGTCGGTTAAGCGTCCGACTTCAGCCAGGTCACGATCTCGCGATCCGTGAGTTCGAGCCCCGCGTCAGGCTCTGGGCTGATGGCTCAGAGCCTGGAGCCTGTTTCTGATTCTGTGTCTCCCTGTCTCTCTGCCCCTCCCCCGTTCATGCTCTGTCTCTCTCTGTCCCAAAAATAAATAAATGTTGAAAAAAAAATTAAAAAAAAAAAAAAAAATAAATGCTGTGGGAAAGAAGCAAACAATATTCAAAGAACCTAACCGGGTGAGAGGGTTGCTATCTTTAAAGTGACTGCATCCAAGAACAGGATAGTTCGTAGTTGTTCAACACATTCTGTATTTGTTCACTCCATGGGCCTCACAATACTTCCAGAAAGCTCACAGGGTGGTAGCCCCACGAGCTGCTGGGCCATCTAAAGAAGCATTAGGGCTCATAGTAATACTTCTATAAACTTCTTCCTTGAAAAATCTCTCCAAATCCATCCCATCCTGTCTCCAATCCTCAGCCTTCCCAATATCCTCGGCCTCTTCTTGAAAGAAAATGTCTCCCTCCCTTCTCCTTTTCACTAAAATGTGGTTGACTTCTGAGGGTACCACCTTCCCCAACACCCTCTCTCAATTAAAAGTTTTTTGTCGTTGCTGTTGTTCTTTTTAACTCTGTTATCCCATTACTTCCTGGCCAGGCAGAGAAACAGGTATTCTCCTTGCTCCAAAATGCCAAAGACAGGAATTGTTCTCCTGCAGACACTTCTCTGCTGCTTATGCCAACCATCTGAATTATCATCCGTCACCCATCATCTTGGCCCCTCTGTTCACTTGGCCCTGCTTCCTGTCAAGCCTTAGTAGTTACTGAAACTCCGTCATGAGGGACCCACCTTCACTCTCTGGCTTCTCAGTTCTTTCACTTCCTCACCTCGTATAGGATTTTCTTCCATTTCACCATAGCTACACTCTCTCGGATGTTATCATTACAGAAATCTTGATTCATAACATCCCGTTTTCTAACTGCATTTTTCGGGCCTTTCCCAGCCACCTGCTGTCCTTCCCTCACTGTCCTTTTGATCCCACTCAAACTGTCAGTCCATTGACATTATTTATGGACGGAATGTCTGTATCACCCCCACTCCATTCAATTGTGGAAACTCCCCCCATCCCCGCCATGTGATGGTGTTAGGAAGCAGAGCCTCGGGGAGGTAATCAGGATGAAATGAGGTCAGGAGATGAGCCCTCACAAGTGGATTAGTGCTCTTAGAAGAATCAGGACAGAGTTTGCATTCTCTGCTCTCTACCTTGTGAGAACGGACATCTTTATGTTACTGAGTCTCCCCATCTATTGGTCCTGAAATTAGTAATAATGCATTTAGAGTTTCTCCATTAAGCATGATACTGGCTTCTGGACTGATTTATCATACTACAGAGTATCTCATTACTACTATTTTATGTGGGCTTATACAAATTCAGGCACAGATGTAGACTTTTCTCAAACACCTTTTGAAATCTATGAAAGAGAGTCACAATGATTTTTCTCCCTAGGTCTATCAGCAATCAATGTATTGATAGATTCCCTAATATCACACCATCTTTGTATTGCTGGAATAAATCTCCCTTGATCGTGACACATTACTCCTTTCAAAAGGTGCTAAATGGTGTTTGCCGATATTTTGCTTAGAATTTTGCCTTAATTATTTTGAGGGAGATTTGTTCTATGGTTCTCTGTGTAATTCTTGTTGGATTTTAGCATTGTCACACAAGGTTCATTTAAAAATTGGGTAATTTTTATTCTTCTGTGTGCTGGAACAGTACTAACGTTACCCTTTAGTACCATTTAGTCAACAGCACCGAAGTTATCCTTTCCTGAAGGATAGAAGAACTTCGTGCACAATCTGAACCATACACATCTCCATGGTAGTTCTTTTTGACTCTCCACTTCTTCTGTGAATAGTTCCCATCCCTGCAGGAGTCCATTTTGTTAAATTGTAGTTTCCTGGAAAATTGCCCATGATTCCAAGTCCTCATCAAAACCAGTTAACACATGAACAAATAAACTCTAGTCCCTGCTTGACCCACACATTCCTTCCACCCCAGGTCTCCCCCACCTCCCTAACTGGCAACGCCATCCATCCAACTGCTAGAAAACAGAATCCCAGGAGTCATCCTTACTTTATGCATCACTTCCGTCTATCAATGATTTATAAACCCTGGCCCCAAAAGGTACCTGGTGTCTCCCCATTTCTCACCGTCTCCAAAGCCCCTCCATCCAGTTCAGCTCCTCTCCTCTATTCTCACTTCCCCAGTCAATTCTTAACAAGGCAGCTAGGATGGGATTCTTAAAATGTAAATCAGATCACAGTACCCTCACCCCCAATGCCTTTGCTTGAACCCACCCATATTTCCTTCACCTGTAGTACGAAATTCAAGCTCCTCAGCCTGTTCAGTGAGGCCCTGACCTCAATGAGACTCAGTCATGCTCCCAGCTTCCTTTCAAGTAACTGTCCCCTCAAACACCACTCTGAGCTAAGAACTTTCAGTTTTTCAAATATGTCATGTTCTCCCCTACCCAATCCTGTTGCCTTAAACTGTTCCTAAGTCTGGTTCCTTCCTATTCTTTTTCTTTTTTTTTTTTTTTTAATGTTAGTTTTGAGGGAGAGACAGAGCATGAATGGGGAAGGGTCAGAGAAAGAGGGAGACACAGAACCTGAAGCAGGCTCCAGGTTCTGAGCTGTCAGCACAGAGCCTGACACGAGGCTCGAACCCACAAACCGTGAGAACATGACCTGAGCTGAAGTGGGATGCTTAACCGACTGAGCCACCCAGGCTCCCCTGGTTCCTTCCTATTCTTGAAACCCTATCTTGAATGTCACTTCCCCACAGAGACCTTTGATGACCATCCTATCTGAAACTGCACACCCTTGCTCTCGGCCACAGCACTTGTATCCCTCAAAAGCACTTTGTAAACTTGTGCTTAGTTTATTTGCTCACTTGTCTCTTTCTGTCTTTCTTCAAGGAATTTATTTGCAACGGGGGCGGGAACATATCTGTGTGTTACCAATCGTAGCTCCATGTTTAGCCTGTTGCCCGATGCAGAGCAAGCACTCAATTATAAATATTTGTTCAATGAAAGACCAGATCCAAAAGGATAATTTCTAGCATGGAAAATATTATGAAAGAGGAGAAAGCTTCTTGGAGCCCAGAGCGTTAGAACATCTTTCACTGCTTACTTTCCCCCATTCCAATTCCATCGAAGCAATCCTTTGCACCTACCCCAGGAATGCAGTCGTCACACAGGACTTTGGCTTTCCTCATGAAGACTGATCTGGATTGAGCCTGGAAAAAACGGATCCATCTCATTATATTTAGCCAATTTAAGACTATACACAAATGTACATACATACATCATAAGGTTATTTCATAGATCGTTACATTCCTGGATGTCAGCTGAGGAGAATCAATGGCCAATCCAGGATATCATTCTAAGTAATTGATATTTTCACTTGGTCCTATTTCATGCACTGCATCTGTCAACACCACTAGCCCAAAACATAGGTAGAGGGATCTCATGACAACCATTCAAAGTATTAATCCCTACTTCCTTGTAGCACTGCGCTAGGGGCTGAAATAATCTAGTCTGAAATAATCTAGTCTAGTGAAAGGAACGGTCTCCTTTCCCTAGCAAAATATGTAAAAACCATCACTGATGCACAAACATGCCAAGAGGGCAGCCACTGGGTACCAATCAGATCCAGATACTGGATCTTGACCAAGTCCAGCCTGGTGCCCAGTAAGCACCCAGCATGAGCTAAGAGCATCATTATCATCTCTCCTCTACAAGCCACGGGGTGGTTTCCTTAGGTGATTGGAAGAGTGGAGAGCAAAGGCAAAACCCTGGGAGATGTGTATTTTGGAGGGATTTTTTTTTTTTTTTTTGAGTATTCTAAAGTCATACAAAGGGTCTATTGTCAAGGGAGGTGAAAGCAAATAGTAACTATTCCTACAATGTAATCTGTATGAACTGAAAAGACAGTTGTCTAAAAGCTGAGGTTTAGTCAAAATAAGTGAATTCTCCAGGTTTCAGAAATCTAGGGGGTATAATCTTCTCTACTTCTTAATCTAGTGTTGGTTTATATCAGCAGTTCTCAAAGTGTGAACCTTTGGGACCCGCTAAGGGACCCCTTAATTTGGAGACCCCTAAGCTTCCAAAGGTTCCTTGAGTCCAAAACTACTTTGGTAATAATGGTAAGTAATAGTAAGACATCATTTGCTTTTTTTCATTCTTTCTTGCACAAATATACAGTGTCTTCCAGAGGCTACAAGATATGTGATATCACAGCAGACTGAACTGAGAAGCAGATATGAGAATACAGCTATCTTCGGTGAAGCCTGATATTAAAGAAATTTGCAAACACAACCCAGTGCTATTCTTCTCACGTTTGTCTTGAAAAATCTGCTTATTTTTCATAAAAATATATTACTAATATCAATATGTAAAATTTGTTATTTTTTTCATTAGTCATTGTATTTTTTTAATTTTTTTTTTAATGTTTATTTATTTTTGAGACAGAGAAAGACAGAGCATGAGCGGGGGAGGGTCAGAGAGAGAGGGAGACACAGAATCCCAAGCAGGCTCCAGGCTCTGCGCTGTCAGCACAGAGCCTGACACGGGGCTCAAACACACAGAGTGTGAAATCATGTCCTGAGCTGAAGTCGGACGCCCAACCAGCTGAGCCACCCAGGCGCCCCAGTCATTGTATTTTTACAAACCAGTCTTTTGAATACGTTCAGCCATGAGTGAAAAAAACTCATTATCATTTGAATTGTGAGCTACATATATCATGACAAGACTTTTGGAGAGTGAACCCAGGATAAACCCATACCAGTAAAACAAAAACCACTAAAAACGACAACAACAAAAAAAACCTCCCGAACATGATATATAATAAATATATATACATATTAATTTAACATAAAAATTATTGGAAATTATGTATTATCCTGAGTTATTTATGTCAAATTCTATTTTTTAAATGTCTTTCTTTCACATTTTTAAGGTATAATTGATACACAATGTAATATTAGTTACAGGTGCATACAACACAGTGGCTTTAACAACGCTGTAGGTTATGCTATGCTCACCATGGTGCGGCTACCATCTGTCACCATACGATGCTACTAAAATACCACGAACTGGGGGCACCTGGGTGGCTCAGTCGGTTAAGCGTCCGACTTCGGCTCAGGTCATGATCTCGCGGTCCGTGAGTTCAAGCCCCGCGTCGGGCTCTGTGCTGACTGCTCAGAGCCTGGAGCCTGTTTCAGATTCTGTGTCTCCCTCCCTCTCTCTGACCCTCCCCCGTTCATGCTCTGTCTCTCTCTGTCTCAAAATTAAATAAACGTTAAAAAAATTTTTTTTTAAAAAAATAAAATGCCACGGACTGTATTTCCTGTTGTACCTTTCATCCCCATGATTTATTCCTTCCATAACTGGAAGCAGGTGTCTCCCACTCCCCTTCACATATTTTGACCGCTCCCCCATACCCCTACCTACCTCCATACCTCTGATAGCCACCAGCTTGTTCTCTGAACTTAGGAGTTTTTTGATTTGTTTTTTAGATTCCACATACAAGTGAAATATGGTATTTGTCTTTCTCTGTCTGGCTTATTTCACTTGGAATACCCCCTAGGTCCCTCCATGTTTTCATACATGGGAGATTTCATTGTCTTTATGGCCGAGTAACAATCTGTTGTGCGTGTATATGCATATACACACATACACCCCCATCTTTACCCATCCGTCTGTTGATGGACATCTAGGCTGCTTCTGGATCTTGGCTACTGTAAATAATAGGGGCGCATGTATCCTTTTGAACTTGTGGTTTTGTTTTCATTAAATACCCCGTCACAGAATTTCTGGATCATATATTTCCATTTTAAATTTTTTGAGAAAGTTCCAAACTGTTTCCCACAGTGACTGCACCAGCTTACATTCCTACCAACAAGGGTTCCTTTTTTTCTCATCCTCACCAACATCTGTCATTTCTTGCTTTTTTGATACTAGCCACTTTGACAGGTAGAAGGTGATAACTCATTGTGATTTAGAATTGCATTTCTCTAATTATTAGTGATGTTGAGTATCTTTTTATCTGTCTGTTGGCCATCTGTACGTCTTCTTAGAAGAAATTTCTATTCGGGTCCTCTGCCTATCTTTTAATTGGAACATTTGGCTTTTTGGTATGGAGCTATCTACGCCCTTCATATATTTTGGATATTAACTCCTTAACAGATATATCATTTGCAAATATCTTCTCCCATTCAGTAGGTCGCCTTACGTTATGTTGATGGTTTCTTTTGCTGTGTGAAACCTTTCTATTCTGATGTAGTCTCAATAGTTTATTTTTGCTTTTGTTTCCCTCACCTGAGGAGACACAGGGTTGTGTCAAAGAGATTACCGCCTATGTGTTCTTTCAAGAGTTGTATGGTTTCAGCTCTCACAAGGGATTAAGTCTCTAATCCATTTTGGGTTTATTCATATGCATGGTGTAAGAATGTGGTCCAGTTTTTCCAGCACCACTTATTGAAGAGATGGTCTTTTCCCTAGTGTATATTCTTGTCTTTTTTGTCATATATTAATTGACCATAAAAGCATGGATTGATCTATGGGTCTATATTTGTGCCAGTACCATACTGTTTTGAATACCATAGCTTTGTAATATAGTTTGACACTAGGATTGTGACACCTCCACCTTTGTTCTTCTTTCTTAAGATTGCTTTGACTATTCAGGGTCTCTTGTACTTCCGGATATATTTTAGGATTATTTGTTCTAGTTCTGTGAAAAATGCTGTTGGTATTTTGCTAGGGATTATATTGAATCTGTAGGTTGGGGTAGTATGGACATTTTACAAATGCTAATTCTTCCAGTCCATAAGTATGTATATAGTTCCATTTGTGTCCTCTTCAATTTTTTTCATCAAGATTTTATAGTTTTCAGAGTACAGGTCTTTTTTCCACTTCTTTGGTTAATTTTATTCTTAGGGATCTTATTCTTGGTGATGTAATTGTAAATGAGATTGTTTTCTTTCTCTTTCTGCTGCTTCATTATTAGTGTAAATATATGTAGCAGATTTCTGTATATTAATTTTATATTCTGTGACTTTATTGTATTTATAGGTTCTAATAGTTTTTTGATGGGATCTTTAGGATTTTCTGGATATAGTATCATGTCATCTACAAATAGTGACAGTTCTACTTTTTCCTCCCCAATGTGGTGACTTTTACTTCTTTTTCTTCTCCTATTGCTGTGTAAGACTTTCATTACTATGCTGAATAAAAGCGGTGAGTGGGGACAACCTTATCTTGTTCCTGATCTTAGAGAAAAAGTTTTCCATTTTTTACCATTGAGCATGATGTTAGATGTGGGTTTGACATATATGACCTTTATTACGTTGAAGTAGGTTCCTCTAAACCCACCTCATTGGAAGTTTTTATCAGTAACAGAATTAGAATTCTGTCAAATGCTTTTACTGCATCTACTGAGATGATATGATTGTTATCCTTCATTTTATGATACAGCGTATCATGTGGATTAATTTGTGGATATGGAACCATCCTTGAGTCTCTAGAATAAATCCCACTTGATCTTGGAGAATGATCCTTTTAATGTATGGTTGAATGCAGTTAACTAATATTTTCCTGAGGATTTTCGTATCTATGTTGATCAGGAATATCGGCCTGTAGTTTTCTTGTTTTGTAATATCTTTGCCTAATTTTGGTATCACAATAATGCTGGCCTTGTTAAATGTATTTGGAAGCTTTTCTTTCTCTTCTATTTTCTGGAATAATTTAAGAATGGTATTAATTTTTTTTTTTTTTAATGTTGTTGGAACTCACCTGTAAATCCATATGGTCCTGGACTTATGTTTGTTGGGGGCTCTTTTCACAGTGTTATATTCATTTCAGGTGTACAATGTAGTCATTCAACAATTCCATATATTACTCAGCACTCATCAAGTGTGTTCTTAATCCCCTTCACCTATTTTGCCCATCCCCCCACCCCCCCCCCATAACCATCTGTTTGTTCTATGTTTGTTTTTTGGTTTGTCTCTTATTTTTTCCCTTTGTGTGTTCTGTTTCTCAAATCCCACATATGAGTGAAATCATATGGTATTTGTTCTTCTCTGCCTTATATTTTGCTTAGCAGTATACTCTAGATCTATCCATGTTATTGTAAATGGCAAGATTTCATTTTTTTATTAAGGTCGCTTCCATAAAGTAGCTATTATAAATAATGTGGCAACACATGTAGGGGTGTGTGTATGCCTTTGAATTCGTGTTTTTATTTTTGGGGTAAATACCCAGTAATCCAACTAGTGGATCATGGGGTGGTTTTATTTTTAATTTTTGGACGAACCTCCTTACTGTCTTCCACAGTAGCTGTACCAGTTTGCATTCCCACCAAAAGTGCACGAGGGTTCTTATTTCTCCACAGTCTCATCAATTTTTGTTGTTGTGTTTTTTATTTTAGTCATTCTGACAGGTATGAGGTGATATCTCATTGTAGTTTTGATTTGCACATCCATGATGAGTGATGTTGAGCATCTTTTCATGTGTCTGTTGGCCATCTAGATGTTTTCTTTGGAAGAATGTTCATGTCTTCTGCACATTTTTAAACTGGATTCTTTAGTTTTGGGTGTTGAGCTGTATACATTCTTTATATTTTTTGGATACTAACGCTTTATCAGATATGTCATTTTCAAATATCTTCCACTATTCAGTAGGTTGTCTTTTAGTTTTATTGGCTGTTACCTTCACTGTGCAGAAGCTTTTAATTTTGCTGTAGTCCCAATAGTTTATTTCTGCTTTTGTTTCCCTTGTTTCAGGAGACATATCTACAGATGTTATGGCCAATGTCAGAAATTACTGCTTGTGTTTCTCCTAGGATTTTTATGGTTTCAGATCTCATATTTAGGTCCTTACTCCATTTTTTGTTTGTTTTTGTGTATGGTGTAAGAAAGTGGTCCAGCTTCATTATTTTGCATGTAAGTGTCGAATAGAATGTCTTTTTCCCGTTGTATATTCTTTCCTGCTTTGTCAAAGATTAACTGACCATATAATTGTGCATTCCCCCAATTCCAAAACCAGATAAAGACCCACAAAAAAATGAAAACTACAGGCTAATATCTCTGATGAGCACAGATGCAAAAATCCTCAACAAAATTAGCAAACATAGTCCAGCAATACGTTAAAAAAAAGCATTCCTCATGACTGAATGAGATTTATTCCTGGGATACACAGATGGTTCAATATTTGCAAACCAGTCAATGTGATACATCACATCAATAAGAGAAAGGATAAGAACCATATGATCATTTCAATAGATGCAGAAAAAGCATCTGACAAAGTACAACATCCATTCACGATAAAGCCCCTCAATAAAGTAGGTTTATACAAAACCTCGGAACAAGGTTTATACAAAACTCAGGAACAAGACAAGGATGTCCACTCTCACCACTGTTATTTAACATAGTACTGGATGTCCTAGCCACAGCAATCAGACAAGAGAAAGTAATAAAAGGCATCCAAATTGGTAAAGAAGAAGTTAAACTCTTACTGTTTGCAGATGACATGATACTATATACAGAAAACCCTAAAGACTCCACCAAAAAACTATTAGGTAAACGTATTCAGTAAAGTTGCAGGATACGAAATCAATGTTCAGAAATCTGTTGCATTTCTATACATCAATAATGAAGCAGCAGGAAGAGAAATTAAGAAAACAATCTCATTTACAATTGCACCTAAAATAATAAAGTACCTAGGAATAAGCTTAACCAAAGAGGTGAAAGATCTGTACTCTGAAAACTAGAAAATACTGATGAAAGAAATTGAAGAGACACAAAGAGATATTCGATGCTCATGGATTGGAAGAACAAATACTGGTTTTTAAAATTTTTTTGATGTTTATTTTTGAGAGAGAGACAGGCAGAGACAGAGTGTGAGTGGGGGAGGGGCAGAGAGAGAGGGAGACACAGAATCTGAAGCAGCTCCAGGTTCTGAGCTGTCAGTACAGAGCCCGACGTGGGGCTCGAACTCATGAACCCTGAGATCATGACCTGAGCTGAAGTCAAAATGCTTAACCGACTAAGCCACCCAGGGACCCCAAGAACAAATACTGTTAAAATCTCCATACTGCCCAAAGAATATATATAGAGAGAATATATTCTACAATACCACAATTCACTATATATCTAAGTGTTTTTCTCAGGATGGACTCAATTTTTTAAAATTATTGCTTAAAAGAAAACAAACTGGATCAAAAACACGGACATTTGTGTGATCCTGCTTATGCTTCTCAAAATTGACACTTCTAGAATGCCCTAAGCCACACTCTCTGCTCAGGGAGTGCCACAAAAGTAGTTGGTTTGAAAGGATGCAGCTACATAGCTGCTTCCGTGCAGTTTCACCCACATCGATCACCCATACTACAGCCAGCGCACTACCCTCATTCTTCAACTAAGATACTTCTAGAAGGAATACTTGGAAAAAATACCTCAGCACTTGCAGATCACAGAATGATTTCAGGGCATCAGACTGTTTCCCCCAAAATTCCTAGAATTGAACAAAAGTTTTAAGTATTTGGCAGTTATTCTAGTCTGGAACAGATCCTCGTAAGTCACAGAGGATATTCAAGAAAAGGACTTACCAGGGCATCCTTCTCAAGGTGTTTCAGAGCCTGAATATCCTTCTCAAGATTGCTCAGCTCTTGAAGGACAAAACTGTGAAACTTCTCTAGTTTATTCAGTCTGATGAAAGTAAAAAGCACCAGATTTCATTGGGACTGCTTGAATAGGACAAAAGACAATCCTCTTATTGCAAGGATACTTCTTATTCTTCTCCAGACGTTTGTTTTAAGGACACATAACTCAGGGCACCCGGGTGGCTCAGTAGGTTGAGTGTCCAACTCTTGATTTCAGCTCAGGTCATGATCTCACAATTTGTGTGTTCAAGCCCCACGTCAGGCTCCAGGCTGACAGAGCAGAGCCTGCTTGGGATGCTCTCTCTGTCTCTCCCCAACTTGTGCACTCTCTCTCTGTCCCCTCCCCCCCCCCCACTCTCCCACCCCTGTGCTCAAAATAAATAAACTTAAAAAAAAAAAAAAGAACACCCATCTCCTCTTCCCTCACTAACCATCCTCATCCCTTAGTTCTGCAAACTTTGATTTAGCCTTTCAACAGAAGACTGGAGAAAGCTAGTATTACAGAGCAAAGAAGAGATAACTCCAGGGAAAAGGACATGGAGGCCAGAGCTGTCCTGAAAGCTACTAGACCACCAATCATGGCTCCCCATCGCTTCTTACCTTCCATGTTCTCCCCTTTCTCTTGCCTTAAGCTGGTCCTGAAGGCTGAAATTGGCTAATAGACTCGTTTCTCCTCTACATGTTAGTTCTAAAGTTTCCAACAGTTGCTCTTCTAACGACCCCATAAACTGCTTTTTTCCCTTGTTTATGGTCTGTCTTCTCCATTAGGCTGGAAGTTCTATGAAGTAAAGAAGCTCCCAAAGCTTGTCGTCCCTGCTCTCCTGCACTTAGCATGGGACCTGGCACCTGGTGCCACTCAGCGTGCATTTGCCGAATGAAAAATGCATGCATATATAACCCCTAAAAGACAATGGGAGTTCTAGAAGTCCAAAGTCCTTCATGGGCTTGTTTTGAGAACCAAATGACATTGCATGTAAGCAAGTTTGAAAAACATCATAAATTTCTAGTCACATTACATTTTCTGCCCTAAGAAACATCCTCCTTCAGTTAAGCAAACCAACCCGCCATTGTTTTCTTCCTCTCCTTCATTCACAGGTCATTCTCTTCAACAAGGAACGATCTCTATACATACCTTCCTTATACCATTCAAACCTTTGTTTCCAAAACCTCACTACAGAAGCACTTCCGTTGTAATGGCTCTGGATTAACTCTAATCACTACAGAATCCCATCTCCACTCACCTTTCCTAATCTTCACATCTCTCTGAAATCTTACGCCTTTGTCGTTCCTGCTCTATGGTCATCAAGATATGTTTGTACACGTGTGCGTGTGTGTGTATGTGTGTGTGTGTGTGTGTGTATGCATGAGTGCACAGCACTTTTTATTGTGGCCATATATGTAACATAAAATTTACCGTTTTAACCATTTCTAATTCAGTGGCAGTAAGTGCATTCACAACGTTGTGCAACTGTCACCACCATCCGTCTCTAGAACTTTTCCCTCATCCCAACAGAAACTCCGTTCTGATTAAACAACAATTCGTTCCCCACTCCCTCACCCTCTGGTAATCTCTACTCTGCTTTCCTTCTCTATGAATTTGCCTCTTTTAGGTACCTCCTACAAGTGAAATTGTGTAAGACTGGTGCTTTTGGATCCAGCTTATTTCACTGAGCATAATGTCCTCGAGGTTCATCCATATTGTAGCACGTGTCAGAATTTCATCCCTTAGGGCTGAATAATATTCCACTGCATGTATTTAACACATAGCACTTATCCAGCATTTTTACATAGATGTCCGTGCTTCCTCTGTCTTCACAACCGGATTATAAATTTTTTGAAAAGAGTGTTTTAGGATCATACAATGGGAGACCATGAAGAGGCTTCAGGAAGGCTTTAACCCATCATGTTATGAAGGAGGAAGGAGAAACCTAGGAAGGTTAGGTGAGGGAGCAAACCTCACACATCTGCTCAAGCTTCGGCTCCTCGTGACCCCAGCACAGTGGTCATGACACAAAAGCTTGTGAGCGATCCCACTTTCACAAACTTGTTCTGAAGCCCAACACTTACCTGCATTGGTGTATCTGGTTTAAAAGTTGGATTAAGCAATCTGGTGCTTGCTTTGCATTTTTTGAATCAAGCGGACTCCCTTTGTACCTAAGCTAAACCATAACAACAACAGCAAAATGATCACATTTGAGTTAACCATAACTACATAAATTCAGTTCAGGTGTTGCGTGGAAAAGACGTTGCATAGCAAACGTTACTGCTAAATGATTGTGATGAGACACTGTGCTACACGCGGTCTATGCATTACCTCAGGTTCAGTGCCAATAAAGAACAATAAGCTAAAATAGGAAAACCTATAGTCTCCCTGTCACAACATACATTGAATATTATGAACAAATTGCCATTATAAGTGAGCTTACATTGGTATCGAAGAAAATATAAGACTGTGGGGGCTTCCCATGTTAGTTAAATGAATGTATGTCAGGGTAAAAGATTCTTTCCAAATGTGCAAAGAAATAACTCTTTAGGGACTTAGAAACAATAGGACATCAAAGGAGGGAACTGAAATTCTTCCAGAGTTCATCCTGCAGACAAGATTACAGGATGGCCTACGTGCGCATCGCTCAAAGATACGCCACCACTCAGCTGACCATCTACCCAAAGCCCACCTCCGCCCTTATCCCAGACGCCTCTCTCATCCAGATGGTCCCCCGCTCCCCTCTCCTCCCGTCTATCATTATAACCGAATCATTGCTTCTGGTAGTTCAGTTGTCTGAGAACACTACCAATGAAACCAAACCATGAGTCTGATTTCCATAGACGTGCATCTGGTCCCACCGTAGCAAATGCACAGGTAATAGCAGTCTCATAAATACAAGCCATAATTCACAAAGGCACTGAAATCAGTGACCATGGCTAAGGCAAATGTACCTCCCCAAAAGAGTGCAGAGAACCCTCACACATAAAGGATATCAACGGTACTGATGGATAACAGGAACTTGTTAAACTCGTAACAAGCTAGCTTTTCATTTTTAGTGGAAAATTACCTCAATTTTTCTTCTCAGGTCTCTAGTGAAGGTTTCGAGGGTTGCGATAATAGCAGAACCGTCTGAGTTCTCCGGCGCAACTGCTGGGGACGGAGTGGAAATGCCTTCTGAACAATAAAGAGAGAACATCGGGTAAAACGAACATCTGAGCAGATGGGCCTTCAGAAGCTCGAGGTAGATGTGCTCAGTCTATCAGCTGCTCAGAGGTGGACAGGCAGCTAAGAAGCACAGATACGAGCCGCAGAAGTCCCACGGGGGCCTGGCCGACTCTGGCCGACAAGGCCAGCTTGATCTGAGAGTCCTCGTCGTGAGCACTTCATGCCGCTTCCCACCGAACCTCACTCAAGTGCTCACCTCCTCCAAACTCTCCCAGAATTTTAAATCAGAGCAACTCTGCCTAAGCAGCAGGCAGAGAGAGGTGTTGTAAGAGGTTTTAAAGAGGATGTGATGGGTGGGACATTTCTATGGGGCAACACTGGCATGATGGCTTCTGGGTGCCCCAAGTTTTAGGAGGGCTCGCAAGGGCTCCGGCACTATTAAGGGACTGGCAGGTTGTAGCTCATTTCAGCCTCACAAAAGCCATGTCAAATGGGCTCCGTTGTTCCCCATATTGAACAGAGGGATCCAGTAACTTGTGCAAGCTCCCACCAACAGTGCCAGGATTGGAACCCAAAACAAAAGGCTCCAAGAGAGCAAAGTGGGAAGGCCAGAGGCACTTAACCACCAAACTCTAGTATCTCTGGGCTTCCCAGTTTGCTCTCTTGGAGCCTTTCGTTTTGAAATATGGTGGCCTCACTTACGCAGAAGGCCATCCTTCACTGGGGTAGAGTGGATATCTCTAACACAAAAACCGAGCTAATAGCTACCAACTAAAGCAGAGACCCATAATTTTAGGAGCTTTAGGCCCTGAAAATTGCCATCAAGAAGAGTAAAGAGGCAGACATCAACCTGCTAGAAGGACTAGAACATGCTAGAAGTACTTGCTTTGATCTCTAATTTGTGCAACAATTTACTTGTCTTTGAAAGGAAAAAATGCTTCAAAATGCTTTGGAAGGACAAAATGCTTGTCTTTGAAAGGCGAAAGGCAAAAGCCACTGTGATCTTCAAACTGTAACCCCTTTGGAGTGCGTGCAGGAGCATTCAGTGCTCACAAATCTATCCCATTCTTGCTTGAATGGCTGGCCGGGCACATAATGTCACCTGCTAAGCCCGTTTCTTCCGTCACCGAGGAGGGGGATTCCGGAGCATCGCCTTCTTCCAGTTTTGATTGTTTGGACTTAGCGAAACTGCCTCCTGATAGGTCTAAAAGCAAGCACAGCACATTAACGATGGCACACCCGTTCCTTCTGTCCCAAATTTTATCTCGTCCTCTTCTTACCAGTTAATAGCCAACCTTGGTGAGCAGCCAGCGACACTTGTTCCCTGTGACTCATTACCGGTGACAGCACCAGCATCAAAGCATGACGCGTACTGATGCCAGAAAGAGGACACATGGGAACAGGCACCCCTTCGACGAGCCCTGTAACATTTAGGAACGGCCCGCTTAGCAAGGGACAGGCTGATCCAAATGAAAAGCAGCAGTGGTTAGCATCAAAAGCGCTGCCAGGGCTCAGGCTGAACGGGGAGGTAGCAAGGTAATCTGAGCAGATGGGCCTTCAGAAGCTCATCAGATGGCCCCGCGGAGCGCGCCACCTGCTGGCGACGCTGGAGCTTTACTGCTGCGCTGAGTGTCGCCTCCTAGAGGAGGTCATCTTGGCTGCTCACTAGCTGCCGTGACTCTGAGACCTTCAGCTTCTGAGATGTAAATATAGATCCTCTTTTCAATTTGGCAATTACTCGGTATTTTCTATCTGATGTCCGCTTTCATCCCACACATGTCCTTGCTCCATCTGCGCCCTCCCAGTCTTAGCAGTGCACCACCCCTGTCAACAGAACCCTCGAATCAGGCTCAACTCCTGTGTTTCCTTACCATCCACGTCTCCTCCATCATCGAGGTCCTGCATACAGAACGAACCCATCCCTCTTTCTACATTCCCACACCATGACCCTGGTCCAAGGCCATCCTCCCCGGAGGACCTCATCAGTCTCGTGCCTCCAACAGTATTGCCTCCCAAATCTCTCTCCTGCCTGAGCTCCACGAAGCAGCAAACTTGTGTTTCCAACTGCTTGGTCAACCACTCCACCTCGAAACCCACTCTATTCTATTCTTCCCACCCCAAGCGCTTTCTTCCCCACCGTGCACTTAGCCCCGCTTAGCTGTGAAGTCATGTGGCTTTGCCCCTTCTCCCCACTGCTGTTTTTCCCCTCTGAAGTGGAAAAATCCAAATTCATTACTCAATAAATACTGTGTGTAACGAGCTGTACGATATGGTGCTGTAGGGGAGAAGCAAAGACACGAGTTTCTCTTTCCGTGCTCTGCTTCTATACGTGGTCTCCCTGGGGTGGGGAGGGGGGCCTCAGACACCCCACGCATGTTCTCATCTCAAGGTCTTTGGTTCTTGCTGCTCCTCGGACTTGAATCCTTTCCCTCACGGATCTGCCCTGAGCTTTCCTCTGGGCGACCGACGTAAAGTTTCAGTACAACCCCCCCAGCTTTGAAATCTCTTTCCATGTTTTTCCTAGCCTCTATCACAACGTAACACAGTGCGTGTTTTACTTTTCTTGTATATTATCTGCCCTCCCCGCCCCTCCTCCCAACACACACACACACTGGAAGGTAAGCTCCACTGAAAGCGGGCATGTTGTCTTCTCCCCCCCCCCCCCCCATCAGAATAACACTTAGCAAAGTGCCTGGTCTGTAGTAGACACTCAGGAGATGTTCATTGAATGTGTAAATAAGCGAATGCCAAAAAAATCTAAGTTCCTACAAAAAAAAAACAAAAAGATGTAAGATACCTTGGGAGTTCCTAAGACGGCAACGGAGGGAGACCCGGAACTCCCTCCTTCATAGACACACACACATTTCCAGAACAATTCCTTCTAAAGAATGGTGGGCTGACTAAACAGCTTTTGCACAGCAAGAGAGAGGGAGACACAGCAATGAAGGGACTCCCCTCTGCAGTGGGGAGGGAAAGTACTAAGGGAAGGGGAACAGATTTGTCTGCTCCGGGGCACAGAATAAAAGCTGTGGTTTAAAAGGGCAACTAGAATATAAAAGATCTAGCCTTAGGAACCTGCCAAACGAGGGGGGACGGGGCTGCTGGAACTCACTCTGGATCAGAGGGGCTGGTGAGCGCCATGGTTTATGTTCCCCTTCTACGTTGATAGCACAGATGGAAGCAGGGTTGGGCTGCCAGAGCTGACCTACCTCCACACCAGCCGCAACCCCAGCCCTCCCATCAAGGGGGTGCCAGTGGAGCACACAGCAGACACCCCTGATCAGCAGTCACTACAGCTCTGGCGGTCTCACCAAGACGCAAAACGCCCTGGAACACTCCAGGCCTGAACCACTTCACCTCCAGACAACTTGCCGGGGCACCTCCCTCCACTTCTCCCCCTCACGGAGAGTCCCGAAACCTCTGGGCCCTTGCCTGCTTCGTCTCCGGCTGCCCCAACAGAGTACCTTCTGCGTGGAGGCACCCAGGACACCCCAGTCTGCACCCACTTCGGTTTCAACTATCCTGCCGGGGTGGCCCTCTACTTACAACGCCTGAGGATGTAGAGAAAAAGGAACCCTCTTGCACTGTGGGTGGGAAGGCAAACTGGTGCAGCCCCTGTGGACAACAGTACGGGAGTTCTTCAAAAAGTTAAAAACAGAACTACCTGATGATCCCGTGATAGCACTATTGGGTATTTACCACCAAAATACAAAAACACTAATTCAAAGGGATACATGCACCCTTATGTTTATAGTCAAATTATGGAATCAACCCAAGTGCCCATCAATTGATGAATGGCTAACGAAGAGATGGTGTATACACACACACACACACACACACACACACACACACACACACACACACAATGGAATATTAGCCATAAAAAAGATCAGCCATAAAAAAGAATGAAATCTCGCCTTTTGCAATGACATGGATGGAGTTAGAGAATACAATGCTAAGCAAAATAAATCAGGCAGAGAAAGACAAATTTCATATGATTTCATTCATATGTGGAATTTAAGAAACAAAGGAGTAAAGAAAAAAAAAGAAAGAGAGACAAACTAAGAAACAGACTCTTAACTATAGAGAACAAACTGGGGCACCTGGGTAGCTTAGTCGGGTAAGCATCCAGCTGTTGATTTCAGCTCAGGCCATGCTCCCAGGGTCACGGGATTGAGCCCCACCATTAGGAGGCTTTGTGCTCACAACAGACAGCCTGCTTGGGATTCTCCTGCTCCCTCTCTCTCTGCCCCTCCCCTGCTCACATGCACTGTCTCTCAAAATAAATAAACTTAAAAAAAAGGAGAACATCCATAATGTTTACTTCTGTTTATATTGAGCAGTTTGGGTATTACAGGTATAATTATTTTATATCATCTATCAGATTTCTCATCAGATAATTTGCAGGCCAAGAAAAATTGAATGCTATGTATAAAGTGCTGAAAGAAAAAAAAAGGCCAACCATGAATACTTGACCTAGAAAAGTTGTCCTTCAGAAAATGGAAAGAGAGATTAAGACGCTCCCAGACAATTAAAAGCTAAGGCAGCTTATCACCACAAGATCTGCCCTACAAGAAATGCTGAAAGTACTTCATCAAGACAAAAATGAAAGGATACTAATTAGTAACATGAGAACATGTGAAAATATGTCACACTTTCAAGTATGTATATAGTCAATATCAGAATACTGTAATATGGTGGTATGTTAATCACTTAAGAATGAAAATATCGGAAATAACTATACCCATAATGTAATGTGTGCCCAATAGGAACAGAGATAAATTGTGACGACAAAAACATAAAATTTGGGGGAATTTGTATGGAATAAAACTTAAGTTGTTACCAGCTTGAAACAGACTGTTAGATATCTAAGACCTTATATGTAAGCCTCATAGTAATGACAAAGCAAAACCTATACAAAAGGGAATATACAAGCATCACCAATTCACAAAAGAGAGGAAGAGATTAACAAAGGAACTACAAAGCAGCCAGAGAACAATAAGATGACATTAGGAATTCCTTACCTATCAATGGCTTAATGTAAATAGACCGATTTAAAAAGTGGGCAGAGGATCTGAATACACATTTTTCCAAAGAAGACATTCAGATGGCCAACAGACACATGAAAAGATGCTCAACATCAGTCATCATCAGGGACATGCAAATCAAAACCACAATGAACTACCACCACACCTGTTAGATTGGCTGAAATCAGGGAAACAAGAAACAAGTGTCAACAAGGAGATGGACAAAAAGGAATCCTCATGCACTGTTGGTGAGAATGTAAACTGGTACAGCCACTGTGGAACCAGTATGGAGGTTCCTCAAAACATTAAAAATAGAAATACCATAGGATCCAATAATTCCATTACTGAGGGGCATTTACCCAAAGAAAATAAACTGGAAGAGATCTATGTACCCCTATGTTTATTGCAGCATTATTTACAACAGCCAAGAAATGAAAGCAACCTAAGTGTCCATCAATAGACAAATGGATAAGGAAGGTACGAGGTGTGTGTATATTATATGTGGCATTTAAGAAACACAGCAGATGAACATAGGGGAAGGGAAGCAAAAATAAGATAAAAACAGAGGGAGACAAACCATAAGAGACTCTTCAATAGAACAAACCGAGCGTTGCTGGAGGGGTCGGGGGATGGGTTAAATGGGTGATGGGCATTAAGGAGGGCACTTGTGGGGATGAACACTGGGTGTTATATGTAAGTGATGAATCGCTAAATTCTACTCCTGAAATCATTATTACACTATATGTTAGCTAATTTGGATTTAAATTAAAAAATAAAAAAATAAAATATATAAAGAAGTTATAAAACTCAACACCCCCCAAAACATATAATCCAATTAAAAATGGGCAGAAGAAATGAGCTGAGAAGGACTCCCGGCACTCAGCCAGCAAGGAAACAGAAGACCAAATCCTCCAGCTATGTGGAACTGAATTCAGCCAACAACCTGAATGAGCTTTCAAGTGGATTTTCCTCCAGAACCTCATCCTCTGGCACCTTGTTCGGCCTTGGGAAACCCAGAGCAGAGAACCCAAAGCAGCCCCCACCCTCCTGATCTACAGAACTGTAAGATAATAGATCTGTATGGTTCCAAGCATGTATTTGATCTGAGTGGTTTTAAGTTTGCGGTAACTTGTTATGGTAGCAATAAAAACCTTATATGTAGAAGACTAAAAAAAAATTTTTTTTAAATAGGCCAAAGAAATGAACAGATATTTCTCTGAAGAAATACAGATGGCCAACACACACATGAAAGATTCTCAACATCACTCATCAGAGAAATGCAAACTGAAACTACAATGAGGTATCACCTAACACCTGTCAGAATCGCTGAAATCAATAACACAAGAAACAAGTGTTGGTGAAGATATGGAGAAAAAGGAACCCTCTTGCACTGTTGGTGGGAACATAAATTGGTGCCGCCACTATGGAAAACAGTATGGAGGTTCCCCCAAAAGTTATAAATACATACATAGGTACATACAAACATACATACATATACACATAAATAAAAGGGAGGCCTGGGTGGTTAAGTCAGTTGAGTGCCCGACTCTTGATTTTGGCTCATGTCATGATCCCAGGGTCGTGGGATCGAGCCCCACATCAGGCTCTGCACTGAGCATGAAACCTGCTTGGGATTCTATCTCTCTTTCCCTCTGCCCCTCTCCCCTGATTGCACACACTCTCTAAAATAAAATAATAATAGTTAAAAATAGAGCTACCCTACAATCCAGTAACTACACTACTGGGTATTTGTGAAAAAATACAGAAACACTCATTTGAAAGGGGTACATGCAAAAAAAAAAAAAGAGAGAGAAGGCCAAATGAAGAAATCTACTCTTAACTATAGAGAACAAACACGGTGGCCAGAGGGGAGGTGGGTATGGGGATGCATGAAATGGGTGATGGTGCACTTGTCACGATGAGCACTGGGTAATGTATGGAAGTGTTGAATCACTATATTGTACATGTGAAACTAACATAACACTGTATGTTAACTATACAGGAATTTAAAATAAAGTTCTATTAAACACTTTTGATTAAAAAATAAAATGAAAATCATATAAAATGTCATTTCCAATTATAATGGTATAAAACTAGAAATCAATTACATCAAATAAGGAAAAATAGAAAAAACAAACACATAGAAGCTAATAACATGCTATTAAACAACCAATGGCTCCATATAGAAATCAAAGAAAAATTCAAATAATGCTTGGCGACAAATAAAAATGAAAACACAAGGATCTAAAATTTTTGCATTGCAGCAAAAGCAGTTCTAAAGGGGAAGTTTATAGTGACATAGATCTACCTAAAAAAACAACAAAAATCTCAAATAAAGAGTGAAAGATTACACCTAAAGAAACTAGAAAAAATAAAGACCAAAGTAAACAGAAAAGGAAGATTAGAGCAAATATAAATGAAGTACAAGCAAAATTTAAAAGCTCATTGAAACCTAGAATTGGTTCCTTGAAAAGACAAATTGATAAACTGTGAGCAAGACACATCAAAAAACTTGAAAAATATAAAAAAAAAAAACCCTACTGATACCACAGAGATTAAAACAAATTATAAAGGAATACTATAAAAAGTTCTATGAAAACAAATTGGGCAAACCAGGAGATGGGTAGTGCCCAGAAATATAAAATTTAGCAAAATTGAGTAAGGAAGAGAGAAAATCTGAAGAGATTGATTACAAGTAAGGAGATAAATAAGTAGCCCAAAACTTCCCAACAAGCTAAACTTTATGACCACATGACTTTACTGGTAAACTCTATCAAAGAATATTAACCCTTGAGGTGCCTGGGTGGCTCAGTAGGTTAAGCACCGGACTCTTGATTTCAGCTCCGGTCATGATCTCACTATTGTGAGACTGAGCTCCATATTGGACTCCAAGCTGAGCAGGAAGCCTCCCTGGGATTCTCTCTCTGCCTCTCTCTCTCTCTCTGCTCCTCTCTTGCTTGCGGTCTCTCCCTCTCTCTCAAAATAAACAAACATTTGGAAAAGGAAAGAATATAAATCCTCCTCTCAAACACTTCCCCCAAAACAGAAGAGGAGAGCACATTTCCAAATTCATTTTATGAGGCCAGTGCTACTATAATATCAAAACCAGAAAAAGAGGCCACAAGAAAATTATAGGCCAGTGTACTTGATGAACATAGATGCAAAACTCCTTAACATCATATTACCAAACCGCATTTACCAACTCATTAAAATGATTGTCATGATCAAGCACGATTTATTCCGGGGATGCAACAGTTCAATATCTGCGAACCAACAGGATACGTAACATTCACAACAGGAAGGATCAAAACCATATGGTCATCTCAACAGGTGCAGAAAAAGCATTTGACAAAATACAACATCCATTCATGTTAAAAAGTCAACAAAGTTAGTTTGGAGGAACATACCTCACATCACAAAGGCCGGTCATGAAAAACCCACTGTTAACATCACACTCAATGGTGAAAAAGTGAACACTTTTTCTCTAAGATCAGGAATAAGACATGGATGTCTACTCCTACCACTTTCATTCAAGCCTGCACTGGAAGCCCTAGCAGTCGCAACTGACAAGGAAAAGAAATAAAAGCCTCCATACTGGTAAGGAATAAAACTCTACTCACAGATGGCATCAAAGATACTATGTATATAGAAAACCCAACAAAACCTCTACCAAATACGCTCAGAATGACTAGATTTAGCACAGTTTCCAGAGATGGAATATATTCAAATCTTCTGCATTTATTATACACTCATAAAGTAGAAGAGAAATTAATAAATCAATCCCACCTATAATTATACCACAAAGAACTTACCTAGTAAAACAAACGTAACCAAGGAGGTGAAAGACCTGTACACTGAGAACTGTAAGACATCGATGGAAGAAATTAAAGACAACATAAATGCCAAGATATGCCATGTTCATGGACTGGAAGAATTAATATTTGTTAAAATGTCCATACTACCCAAAGCAATCTATAGATTCAGTGTAATCCCTATCCACACGGCAACAGCATTGTTCACACATCTCAGAACAAATAATCCTAAAGTTGATATGGAACCACGCAAGACTGCAAAGCCAAAGCAATCATGAGAAAGAAGAACAAAACTGGAGGTATCACAACAAGGTACAAATCACTATCTTTAAGAGATACTTTCACTCTCATGTTCACTGCAGCATTATTAACAATAGCCGAGACATGGAAATAATGCAAGTGTCCGTCAGCAGATGAATGGACAAGGAATATGTGGCATATATACACTATGGGATTTCATTCAGTGATTAAAAGATGGAAATCCTGGAATTTGTGACAATATGGTTGGACCTGAAGGCACTATGCTAAGTAAGCCATATAGAGAAAGTATTGTATGATCTCTATCGCTATATGATGATGCATGTATAATCTAAAATACTGAACTCCTCAGAAGATGAATTGTTGGTTTCCAATAGTGGGGGTAGGGAGGAAATGGATGAAGTTGGTCAAATGGTATATACTTCATGGTCAAATGAGGTTATAAGATGAATACGTATGGGGAATGTAATGTATAGCATGATGACTACAGTTAGCAATACTGTATTGAATATTTGAAAGTAGCTAAAAGAGTAGATCTTAAAAAAATTCTCACACACAAAAAAACTATTTGAAGTAACCTATGTATTGACCTTATTGTGGTAATCCTTTTGCAACATATACATATATCATATTGTATACCTTATTCATTATTTGTCAATTAAATCTCAATAAAGCCGGAAAATAAAATTTATAGAAGCATAAAAGTTCCTTGAACAACTATGTCAACCTTAAAGAAGAGTCAAGAGGATCAACTCTCCCTATTAGATAGCAAGATGCGCTATGAAATTAGAGTAATAAAAAAAAGATAGTATTAGTGTGATAATCCAGACAAACCTATGAAATGCTAAAGAGCTCCCAGAGATTGACCTACATTTATATGGGAACTTAATATTTGACAGAAAGCATTTTAACACCAGGGGAACAATAAAAATTATTTAGAGGTGACACAAAAGACTTAAAATCACTAAATGATTTTAACATCTGGATCATTACTAAAGCCATATGAAACTAAGAAATCCACCTGGATAAGAGATTTCAGTGTGTAAGACAGAAGTCTAAAATTAAAAGAAAATTAATAGAGTATCTTGGTTATCTAGGGAAACAGATAAGCATTACCAAAGGGGGGGGGGAGCAAACAAACCCAAATACTTGGATTACATTAAAGTTGAGCAATCCTGCCCTGTAAAGAAACTTAACACAATTTTAGTAGGCAGACAATAGATTGGAAGATGTTTGCAATACTACAAACAGATACAAAAAGATAAAGCAAAAGAGATGGACACCTAGAATATTCAAGCAGCTACTTAAAAAAAATACAAGACAGAAACCTCAATGAAAAAGAGTGCAAGAGATATCAAAAGGAATTTACAGAAGAAGAAACCCCAAAGACACACAAGCATATAAAGAGATATCTAGCTTAGTTATCAGAGAAATGGAAATGTAAAACAATGAAATATCAGGTTGCCCTATTAGACTGACAAAACTTGGAAAGCTGCATAATGCCAACTATTAGTGGGGGTACAGAAATTTAGAAACACTTTGCACTTCTTGTGGGAATTTATAATCATACCATTCAGGAGAGCAATTAATCTCATTAGGGTGCATAAGAAGATACACATAATGGTGTCCATTACTTTTGGTGATGACATGGAATTAAAAGTCATTGGTATCCATTACTGAGAGAGGATAGGCAAAGTGTAGTAGATACATAACAGGAGTACTAGAGCAATGAATATATGTCTTAAAAACTGCTGAGTAAAATAATAAATGAGATATAACCATACTATTTACATAAAATTACATGCATTTACTTTACTATTTTATAAGAACACATATAAACGAAAGTTGAGTATTAAACATTTTACAAGGTGAGGGAAATGGGGAGATATTGGTCAAAGGGTACAAACTTCCAATGATAAGATTAAGAAATTCCGGGGATCTAATGTACAGCATGGTGATTTTAGTTAGCAATATACAGCATGGTGATCTCAGGTCAGATTTTAGTGTTATATACTGGAAAGTTGCTAAGAGAGTAGGTCTTAATTGTCCTCACCACAAAAAAGAAAATGGTAAACGCTCTGATGGTAATCATTTTCCAATATATAAGTGTATCAAATCAATGTGTATTCTACCCAGTGAAAATTTATTCAAGAATAAGAGGCATTTTCATACAAGCAAAAATTGAGACATTCATTCCTACAAGCAGACCTTCACAAAAGATGTATTTTAGGCAGAAAGAGGTCCCCAAAAATGTGGAAGTGTAAGACACAGGAAAAATGTAAGCAAAATGGTAAATATATAGGTGTATAAAATTGGACATTACTACATAAAACAATGTCTTAAGGTTTAAAATTAAAATAAAGGACACTACCACATGTTGTGGTTGGGGCAGGCTAATGGGATTCAAGAGTCTTAAGTTCCTATACATAATCTAGGAGGAAAATAATGTTATTGATTAGACTTTAAAAAGTTATGTATGTTATGATTTCTAAGTCAACCAGTAAATGAAAAGAAATAGAGTATATAAATGATTAGAAGGAGAAATAGAATTAAGAATAAAATACATAAAATGCTTAAGCAAAATGAGAAACACTCAAGCAAAATAATATGAGAAACAAACAAAATGTTTGGGTCACACAGAAAGTACAAAATAAATTGGTAGATACAACCCAAATACAGGAGTATTACATTAAATGTAAATGGACTAAATACTCCAGTAAAAATACATACTATTATATGAGGGCTGGGGGAGTCCAATTATAGGCTGCTTACAAAGGATATCTGTAACATGAGTATATATATGTTACGCATAAAAGGATAAAAAACTTATACCATGCCAATGCTTAACAAAAGAAAGAAACTTCAAGACAAAAACATTACTGAATATAAAGGCAGTCACTTTGTAATAAAAATTTCAGTATTATGTGGATACACCATTTTATATTCATAAGAACCTAAATATATTTTACACAAAGCAAAATTGAACAGAACCAGAAAGAGAAATTGGTGAGTCCACAAACATAATGAGAGGTTTTGACATACTACTCTCAACAACTGATAGAACAATTAGACTGAAAAAAATTAGTAAGAATATAAAATTTGAAGAACATAGTTAAGAAAAGTGACTTAATGGATGTACATTTGTATAGATATTACAGTAACTGTGAAATATACTCTTAACAAGTTAGCTTTTTAAAAAGGTTGACATATACTGTGTCAGAAAGTATATCTCAAGATTTCAAAGGATTAAGTTATACAGACTCTAGCCACAATGTGTCCTCTAGCCACAATGCAAACAAACCAGAAAAGAGTAACAGAATCATAGCTAAAAGAAAATCCCCTACCATTGTGAATCAGGAAATACACATCCAGAGCACCTGGGTGGCTCAATCAGTTAAAACATCCGACTCCTGATTTCAATTCAGGTCATGACCCCACAGTTTGTGATTAGAGCCTGAGTCAGACTCTGCACTGACAACATGGAGACTGCTTAGGATTTTCTCTCTCCCTCTCTCTTTGCCCCTCCCCTGCTCACGTACATTCTTTCTCTCTCTGTCTCAAAATAAATAAACTTAAAAAAAGAAAAGAAATACATTTCCAGGTAATCTTTGGGTCAAAGAAAAAAATTTTTAAAATAGAAAATACTTCAAAGTGATAATGTATGTTACAATGTGTGGCACTCACCTATAATGATAAGAAATGTACACCATTAAAAATATAGAACGTAGGAAATCATGTATGAGACTATCTTTGACTTTTTGGTAGGGAAGAATTTCTCAAGACTAAAAAGTGCTAACCATACAGAAAAGATTAATAAATTAGAATTCATCAAAATTAAAAACTTTATCCGAAAAACCAGCCATAAAAACCTACAGTGAGAGCATCACAAAAAGAGAAGGTGCAAACCACATAGTGGAAGAAGACATTTACAAGACCTATAACCAAGTCCTCAACATACGAAGAGTTCCTAGGAAGAGATATAAAAAGACCATCCTTTAGACAAGTGGGCAAGACATTTTAGACACTACACAAAAGAGGAAATTCAAATGGCTAACATACAAGATGATGCTTAATCTTATTCGGGGATATTCAAATGAAAACTTCAACGTGTGTGCATACATAAACACACACAGAAATTTTAAAATCCCAAGGGTTGGGTAACATGAAGCAACACAACTCTTGTACACAGCTGATGAGAAAGCAAATTGATACAACCAGTTTGGAAAACCAGTTTGGCACATCTTCAATAGTTAAAGATATATAAACTCTGTGGTCTACCAATTCTATTCCCAAAAATATACCTAGAGAACATTTTACACATAGGTACCAGGAGAAATGTGTGCAATTCTGCACGGTGGCATTATTTATAAACAACCCAAACTGCAAACAATCCAAGTGTCCCACCGCCCTAGGACAGATGAAATATGCTCTATTCATATAACCGAATGTTATGCTGTGATTAAAATGAATACACTTTCACCCACACCCATCAGCATGAATAGATTTTACAAATGATATTGACCAGAAGCAGGCCACATGAAATTTACACAGTATGACCCCACTTGTTTGTATTTTACGTGAGATAAAACTACACTACATATTATTTAGGGATGCATACCAAGAAAGAATAATAAAGAAAAGCAACAGAAACCTTTTCATGAAAGTCAGGACTGTCATTATCTCTTCAAGGGATGGAGGGAAGTAACAGAACATGATCCAGTGTGGAAGCATGCTAGGTCAGCGACAATATTCTAGTTCTCGCTCTGGGTTGTGGTTACACACATGTTCGCTTTAGAACCATTCTTTAAACTGTGCACATATTTTACATTCTCTTCTGAAGGTAGGATATGTATCACAATGTAGAAATGAAAAAAAAAGAAAAGCACTGGAATCCAACACAAAATTAAGGCTAATGGGCTCCCATGAAGGGGGAAAGGGCAGGGATGGATTTGGGGTGACGCCTACCAAGATTGGGAGACAGCAATGTTCTTTTTCTTAACCTGGATGTTGATTCACAGATGTTTGTTGTGTTGACATACCGCACATAATATATGCTACGTATAATATATAGCCATTTGAATCTTCCGGATACCTCATTTAAAATGTAAAGAGAAAACAAACTATTCAGGAACATCATCAAGAGTGGCTAGGTACTATCCTAATTCACAGCACTGTGAACAGGCCTGCCTGAAAACCTTATCATAAACTGTGACCAACTTACTTGAGAGTGGAAAGAACCCCTGGACCAGATCCTTAGCAAAGTGCCCCCACTGAGGCCGGAGAAGAGGTAGCTGGCCCCAAGCTATATGCTTCTTGAAACTTCTTGGTCCTGAACAAACCACACCCCGCCCCCGTGTCTCCTTGACCTTCATGCACTTTTTGAGCAGGTAAGCAGATCACAGTGCTCTCTCCAACACTCTGTAGATTGATTTTTCTCTGCTGCAATTAGAATAACAGCCCAGCCTGTCAAAAGCAAATTAATTTTGCTTTATTCTGCAAAGATTTTAGTGCTCTCTCACCTCTGTCTTCCAAGTTTTGCAGCTTATGTTTGAACCCAGTACTTTTCGTCAACGATTCTTGATCCACCGTCTCAGAAAAAAAAAAAAAAGAAAAGAAAAGAAAAAGAAAAAAGAAAAGGCCATAAATGTCTATTAAAATAAGAAACAAATGGTGCTACATCATCCCTTAAGAAGGAATAAGTACATTATGCAAGTATAATATTAGTTCTGGAAAACCAGTTGAATAACAATTAAATAGTACCTTAGATACATTTTCTTCAACTTCTGAGTGCTCCAAGGAAGACAGATCGCTCAGTGGGTGGGGACTTTGAAGTTCTGAGTGTTAGAACAGTTTCAAGGGAATAAACAAGCTTAGAAGCAACGTCAGGTAATAAACTTCAGTCTCTATATTAAATATGACCATCCAAAAAATGGTACTAAATGAAAACAAACAAACAAAAAAAACTTGCACCTTTCAGGGCATGTATGGTTATTAGGTTTGTAGATCTGTAGATAAAATCAAGAGCCTCAACTAAATCAGCCCCTTTCATAGCTGCCCACCACCTGGCCCCAAATATACAGGCAAGGCTCCTACTACCTCAAGTTTGTGATCTTTCTTCCTCCTCTCATAGTTCCACTTCCTTATTTCCTCTTACTCTCTAACAGTATATTTTTCTTTTTCTCTTCTCCTTACTCCTTTCCTGCCGGTGGCGGCCAAGCTAAGAGGTTGTCAGTCACGTCCTTACGGACTGCTCTCATGTGCTTGGCAACGTGCTAAGCTGCGGAATTGATCAAGCAGAACAAACCAAAATCCCTAGCCTTACAAAAGATGTGAATAGTTTTTCATAAAATACAGTGGAGGTTAAGATACACCTAGCGGAACAAAGGTTGGCAAACTCTGGCCTCTCAAGTCAAATCCAGTCTACCACCTGGTTTTATAAAGTTTTATGGAAACACAGCCATGCCCGTTGGTTTACATCTTGTCTGTGGTTCATCTGGGGCTACAACTGCCAAGTTGAATAGTTGCAACAGAAATTATAGGGGCCAAAAAGCAAAAAAAAAAAAAAAAATTTACTATCTGGTTCTTTACAGAAAAAGTCTACCAATCCCGGTTATAAGTCATCACCTGAGTTTTCGTGCTTCTTTAAAGATGAACACAAGCTAATCTCAAATGTTAAAGCAAAATTAAAACAATATCCTCTGTTTTTTGCTAATGAGGAAATTAAAGAAAAGATAGTATTTGTACTTTTAACAGATATTCAAAACAATTTTTTGTTTAGTTCTAAGTATTTTTCCTAAAATAGAAGTTTTTTTCTATGTAAATCAACAGAAAATCAGGTACCTGCTTTCTGGGCAGAATCTTCAGGAGTTAAAAGGGCAGAACCACTCTGAAATTTTGTTCCAGAAATTTTTGGAGGTATGGAATTATTTTGGTTGGAGGTATCTTTCCATAGCGGTATTAGAAGTTTAGCCTAAAATATAGTACCTTTTTAAGAGTGTTAACATTCATAACCCCTCAAAATAGTTTTAGAAACTCCAATACATTTCTAATAACTTTTAACATAATTTAAGGGGGCACCTGGGTCATGATCTCATGGTTTGTGGGTTCAAGCCCCGTGTTGGGCTCTGTGCTGGCAATGTGGAGCCTGCTTGGGATTCTCTCTCTCTCCTTCTCTCTTTACCCGTTTCCCCATTTGCTCACTCACTCTCTCTCAAAATATATAAACAAACTTAAAAAATAAAAAAAAAATTAAATGCTTTAAGTGTTGGATTTGCTCCATTTGAAAATAAACACTAAGACCATAAGATCCTAGACTTGGAAGCACATGGTCATATATCAATTCATAATTCTAACTCAAAGATAAGTCTAATCAAAGTTCTCAAAGTAGGGAACACAGCATCGGCAGCACCCCAGAACTTGACAGAAATGCAAATTCCAGAGCCCCATCTATTATTTACTCAGTCAGCAACAATGGGATGGAACCTAGCAATCTGCATTTAAACAAGCCTTCTTGGTCATTCTGATGATCCCTGCAGTTTGAGAACCACGTCTTATAAATAAAGTTTTATTGAAACGCAACACGCCCATTCACTTTAGGTATTGTTCATGGCTGCTTTCATGCTACGGTGGAAGAGATGTATAGTCACCACAGAAAATATTACAATCTTCTGTGTCTAGAATGTTAACAATATTTACATCTAATCCTTCACAGAAAAAGTTTGCTGATTCCTGCCCTAAATTATCCTCTTATACTCCAACACAAAGAAATGAATTTTGGATGCTAATATTTGTACAAACTCAGTAATGCCCTTGCCGGAAAATAAACAGACTTCCTGTCAGTTGCAGAGCTTAAATGTATGGATTCTCAAAGCTTTGATGTTTGAGGTTATTTCAAACAAAAGCTGTATGTACTTTAAATTTTTCTTTTGGCCTATTTCTAACGGATAACTCCTATTAGTTTGAACTATTCAAACAAATATTTAGGTCCTCACTCTGGCTCACAGGTTTAAATTATAAGCTATCTTCGTTGGTATAGAACAGGACAGTCCCTTAGATTCACAGAGGACAGCGGATGGAAGGGGGCAGGTGGGGACAGATAACTAGCTGTGATGGGAGTACTAAGCACATTATATTTCTGCACGGGTGGGCAGGGTGCTGCCGATGCCCTGAGAATCCCAGAAGCCGCCCCCTTAGAAAACTCACATACGTGGCACTATATGTGTAGCCTATATAGTTCATTTGACAAAGAACAAAAACCAAGTATTTAGAGGAGTAATTCAGCTATGAACAGGAAAAATTGGCTTTGAATTTGTCTGGACAACACTAGTGTCCAATTTTTTTTTTTTAACGTTTATTTATTCTTAAGAGAGAGACAGAGCATGAGCAGGGGAGGGGCAGAGAAAGAGGAAGACACAGATTCTGAGGCAGGCTCCAGGCTCCGAGCTGTCAGCACAGAGCCCGACGCGGGGCTCAAACTCACGAACTGCGAGATCATGACCTGAGCTGAAGCCAGATGCTTCACTGACTGAGCCACCCACATGCCCCAGTGTCCAATATTTTTAACTATGTTATTTTGTTATTTTTTTAACGTTTATTTTTGAGAGACAGAAAGAAAGAGAGACAGAGTGTGAGAGGGGTGGCAGGAACGCAGAGAGAGGGAGCCACAGAATCAGAAGCAGGCTTCAGGCTCCAAGCTGTCAGCACAGAGCCCGACACGGGGCTGGAACTCACAAGCTGTGAGATCATGACCTGAGCCGAAGTCAGACGCTTAACCGACTGAGCCACCCAGGTGCCCCCTTAACTATGTTACTTTAAAACAAGAATAACCGAAGTGAATTCAGAAACTTTGAGGGTTTATTCAATATCTATGTAAGCCTGAAGTCATTTCAACCACTTACAAAGATTTAAATGTTTAAGTCATTAAAAGCTTTAGAAATAACAGGTCAGCCACCTGAAAACCAAGGGAAGAATTAAACCAAGAAGTTTATTTCAAAGTGTTAATTCAGAGAGTGTATATTTACAGGAAGTCAGGATAGCCCAGATTTTAGCATCATTCGTAATAAACATCTTTCAACAAATTTGGCAACAGTGAAGAAAGATCCTGAACTGTTTACCCAAGATTCACACTAAATAGCCATTTATAAGACCTTGCCATTTCTATTGACAGCGATTTATGTACCAACAAACTACTGGTTATTCTCCTATTCCTGAAAGAAGATTTTTTTTTTTTTTTGAGAAATAAATGACATTTAACCCTAAACAGATTGAACTGTTTCATGCTAATGCCCTAGGGGCACATGGCAGCCCAGATCAAAGTTACTTACTTCGTCCTTCTCACGGTCACTGCCGCTGCTGGGAGGGGAAAATGGCAAAACTAAAAGAAAAGAAGTGTACAACGGGGAAGTTTGCCTATGAGACGTACAAAAATTCATTTCTCCCTCTCTCCCAGTTATACATGCCCATACTAGAAGTAATTCCCACATCCTGAAGCGTGCTCACATGTGTAGCTCTTAAGATCCCTTTCTAATATCCACCTTGTTCCTGAGACCTCACCCCCCGACATGAATTTTATGCTCCAGACCCTACCTCTGATGCTGTCCTCACGTCAATTTGTCCTCGTAATTTTACCTCATTTAAAATATTTCCTCTTCTGCACACCTCTCTGAGTGCTGGTCTTTCCCAAGGATTAGCTCAAATCCACCTGCCTCTTCCTTGAAGCTTCTCCTAGCTCCTTCTTCTAGCTCATGTTAGATGATCCTTATCTGAACTCCTACTCCATTTATCTGTAGCTCATATTTAATTATCGGTCAATTCTACATTCTCTCGTATGGTTTCGTGGACGTACATGTTGGCCTTTCCAACGTAATCGTAGCAGGGAAGGGAGGGCACGTAATCAGTTTGTCTTTGGTACCCTCCCTCCTTCCGTCACATAACTGAAAAATGCCTGATTTATTTGAAAAACGACTTGAAAGAAGACACGGACCAAACTCACTTCTCACACTACTTCTAATTCTCGTCTTTTTTCTCCCGGAATACGGTCTTAGGGATTTCCTTTTTTGGTTACTGGTCCAAGATCGTTCACTGGTCCCAGTACTCGAATCCTGATCACTCTCTGAGAAGAGGTGTTTCCTGTAATTGAACTTTCACAAGCACAGATGAGAAATGAGCCCTATTCACAGGGTGTCAGTGTCCTTTATGTACAATTAAACATATCGCTACAGGGTCAGACAAAAGACCGGTAACTCCTTCTAGAAGACTGCGCTCTCCTGTAGTGTAAAGGCAGAGAAGTAAGGAGAGGGGAGAAAAAGAACAGGTTTCATCAGTCAGTTCTCAACCAAACTGCTGTTGTGAGGGATGGGAGTCCTCTCTCATCAAAAATAGTTGCAACTGAAGAGACCATAGGTGACTGTTCAGAAGCTGACATACCTGAATATCATCCCAACACTTTTAACTTCAAAATATTATTGCAAGTGACAGAAGAATTTATAAAAATACTTTTTGCAATGACAAGCATTTCATTTAGAGTACCTAAAGTCGAACAAGGGAGTAATTTCTATTTAAACCTCAAAGTATTTTTGAAAGTAAGACTAGCCTGGGGCGCCTGGGTGGCTCAGTTGGTTAAGCATCGAACTTCGGCTCAGGTCATGATCTCATGGTCCGTGAGTTCAAGCCCCGGGGCCGGGCTCTGTGCTGACAGCTCAGAGCCCGGAGCCTGCTTCAGATTCTGTGTCTCCTTCTCCGCCCCTCCCCTGCTCAAATCCTGGGGGTGGGAGAGCTTTAAAAATTTCCAGGACCTAAACATCACCCTAGATCAGTTAAGTCAGAATCTTTGGGGGAAGGGACCCAGGCTCCAATAGTCTCATCAGCTTTCCTAGCGTGTTTCCAGTTCAAAGACTGAGCAGCACAGAGTGAGGACCATTGCTAAAAGCAAGCCAGATGGAGACTTAACTTGATGAAAGCCCATGATCTCAATTAAAAAAATTTCATTTAGGGGCGCCTGGGTGGCGCAGTCGGTTAAGCGTCCGACTTCAGCCAGGTCACGATCTCGCGGTCCGTGAGTTCGAGCCCCGCGTCGGGCTCTGGGCTGATGGCTCAGAGCCTGGAGCCTGTTTCCGATTCTGTGTCTCCCTCTCTCTCTGCCCCTCCCGCGTTCATGCTCTGTCTCTCTCTGTCCCCAAAAAAATAAATAAACGTTGAAAAAAAAATTTCATTTAATGTTCATTATAGAGTTTTTAAATGCACTGACTATGGACTTGGAGCAGTGTGCTTCCTGAAGTGAGAGGCACACAGAAAGGGTGTAAGTTGGTGCAAATAGGAATGAAAAAAAACCACGTTATGGACTCACAGTAAATAATTTCATTTCAGTTCAGCAACACTTCTGATTCAATTCAGGATAAATCACAGGTGCTAGAGGGTCCTTAACACTTTTCTTCTACTTAATCTTTTTTAACAAAGCAAGAACGGACTTTCGTTTTAAAAGTGAAATAATTTTTTTATGATAAGTCTCAAATCAATTTAATTAGAGATAATAAAGGACCAGGGCGGGGACACATTTTGAAGAAGACTTGCAGATAACTGAAATTTTGAAAGTAACTGCCTTAAGACAAGTAAAGTTACTCCATTACCGACATCCTTGTTTCTGGCTTTCTCTCCGCCTCGGAAGCAGAATCTGCCCTAAAACAAAATAGGTCAGATGAACAGAACTGTGTCAACACTGCCTTCTCCCTCCCTTCACTGCCCAGCCCAGACATTTTTCCCCCCTTTCTGTGCCCTTTGTCTGATTGTGAGCCCAGTGTGTGGGAGGTACCCCCCACCCCCAATCCTGCAGACCGACTTCTTATCTTATAACCCATTTCTATAGATTCTCTACCAGACAACAACTGGTTCTTTAAAGCAAAGGAATCTTTGTTGGACTCTTCTCTGCCGGGCATACAGAGAACTGGGAAGGGCAAGTTAAAACCAGCAGGGAAGCAGGGAGGTGTGGCAATGCTGCAGAATGGCATTTCCTGCGTGGCTCTTCCTTAGAATCAACAAGGAAGCTTAACAAGAAAGCTCTTCCCAATAATTAGTGAATATTGAGCAATTTCTCATATACCTGCTGGCCATTTATGGCCTTCGGAGAAGTGTGTATTCAAGTCCTTTGCCCGCTTTTTAAATTGGGCTGATTTTATGGCTATTGAGTTGTAGGAGTTCCTTAGGTATTTTGGTAATTAACTCCTTATTGGATATACGCTGTGATTTAAAAAAAAAAACAACCACACCCAAAAGATAACAAGTGTTGGTGAAAATGCGGAGAAATTGGAACACTTACAAATTGTTTGTAGGAGCGTAAAATGGTATAGCCACCATGGAAAACAATATAGAAATTCCTCAAAAAATTAAAAGTAGAACTATCGTATGATCCAGCAATTGTATTTCCGGGTATACACCCAAAAGAATTAAAATCAAGAGCTTGACGAGATACTGGCAATCCCATATTCATTTACGTATTACTTACAATAGTCAAGTTATGGAGACAATATGGATAAAATGTGGTGTTATATACATTACTTACAGACAGACACACACAAATACTATTCAGTATTAAAAGAAAATCCTGAAATATGTAACAACATGGATAAACTTGGAAGGCATTTTGATAAAATAAGCCAGCCGCAAAAGGACAAATAGAGCATGCTTCTACTTCTAGAATATCTAACGTGATATCTACATATCTGATATTTTAGATATCCGATATCTAAAATAGTCAAACAATAGAAACAATAGAGAGGTTATTGAAAGGAGCTGGAGAGAGAAATATGGAGTTTTTTTTCAATAGGTATAACGTTGTGTAAGACGCAGGATAAGTTTTGGAGATCCATTGTTTCACACTGTGCCTACAGTTAACAATACTGTGCTCTGCACTTAAAAATGTGTCAAGATGGTAGAACTCACGCTAAGTGTTTTTGTCACAATGAAACCAAAATCAAAGACAAACGAAAAAGCTAATGCACCATATTTCTGGGTAACCATTGATCCACTTTCTGCCTCTATAAATTAGTTTGCATTTTCTAGTATCTTATATGAATGGAATCATACAACGTGTACTCTTTTTTGTCTGGCTTCTTTCATTTGGCATGATTATTTGGAGATTATTCAGTTGTGTGTATCAACTTTTTATTTCTTTTTATTCCTGAGTAGTAGTCCGTCATGTGGATATACTAAAATCTGTTTATGCACTCATCTGTTGATGGGCATTTGGGTTGTTTCCAGTTCAGGATAATTACAAATAAAGCTGCTCTAAACACTCATTTGTGTGGACATATGCTGTTCCTTCTCTCGGGTAGACGGCTAGGAGTGGAGAAGCGAGACTGTAAGACACGTACATATTTAACATTTTAAAAAACTACCAGCAGTGTATAAAGTTCCAGTTGTTCTTCATCCTCACCAACACTTGGTATAGTCTGTATTTCTCATTTTAATCACTGTACTACATGTGTGCTAGTATCTTATAATTTCAATCTTGATTTCCCTAATAGCTAATGACATTGAACAAGTACTTATCTATCATCTGTAGATCTTCCTTACTGAAGTGGCTGTTCAAATCTTTTGCCTATATTTTTACCGGGTTGTTGTTTTGTTATTGAATTTTGAGAGTACTTAACATATTTTGGGTACAAGTCCTTTAACAAGTACAGGTTTTACCAATTTTTTCTGCAAGTGTGTATCTGCTCCCTTCATTCTCCTAAATTTTATTTTGAAAGTTTTAAATTTTGATTAAGTTCAATTTATCAATTTGTTTTTTTATGGCCCGCACTTTGGTGTTATATCTAAAAAATCTTTGCCTAATGGAAGGTCACAAAGATGTTTTCTTATGCTTTCTTTCAGTTAGGTTTTTACATTTGGATTTATGATTGATTTTGTTATTTGTGTGTGTGTGTGTGTGTGTGTGTGTGTGTGTGTGTGTGTGGTGGAATGTAAAGACCAAATACCATCGATCTTGTTGCATATACAGAGAGTCAATGGTTCTAGCACCATTTGTTGGAAAAAGTGATTTCTCCACTGAATTGTCTTTGCACTTTTGTCACATGGCAGTTGTCCATATAGGCATAGGAAGACTTCCTGCTCTGTTCCACTTATCTACCTTTATGGCAACAACATACTCTCTTGATTACTGTTAGCTTTATACAAAGTCTTGAAATACATAATATATTAGTCACTTTGTATTTCTTTTTGAAATTTGTTCTGGGAGTTACAGGTTCCTTAAATTCCCATCTGAAATCTAGAAATACCTTGCCAATTTCTAAAAACAAAAACACAAATCTCTGCTGGGATTTGAACTGGGTTTGTATGAAACCTATTAGAGATCAATTTGAGAAAAATTGGCATCTTATCAACATTCAGGCTGCCATACCATGATGAGAGAGAGTTATCTCTCTCCATTTATTCAGATCTTCCTTAATAGCTCTTAGCAATACCTTGTACTCTTCAGTGTAAAAGTCTTGCAAATCTTTTGCCAAATTAATCCTTATCTATGTCATTTTTAATACTATTGTAAATGGTGATGCTAAAAAATTTGATTGTTGCTAGCATACAGAAAGAAACTTGATTTTTATATCAATCTTGTATGCTTCAATTTTGTTACATTTACTTATTAGTCCTTTAATAATTAATTTCCACCGGGGGCTTGCTCCTTGGGTGGCTCAGTCGGTTAAGCATCTGACTTCGGCTCAGGTCATGATTTCATGATTTGTGAGTTTGAGTGCCATGTCTGGCTCTGTGCTCACAGCTTTGAGCCTGGAGCCTGCTTCAGATTCTGTGTCTCCCTCGCTCTTTGCCCCTCCCCCACTTGTGCTATGTCTGTCTCTGTCTCTCAAAAATAATAATCAACATTAAAAAAAATAATTTCCACAAAGTTGCAGGATACAAAATGAACACAGAGGTCAGTTGTGTTTCTAAATTTTTTTTTTTTAACCTTTATTTATTTTTGAGACAGAGAGAGACAGAGCATGAACGCGGGAGGGGCAGAGAGAGAGGGAGACACAGAATCGGAAACAGGCTCCAGGCTCTGAGCCATCAGCCCAGAGCCCGACGCGGGGCTCGAACTCGCGGACCGCGAGATCGTGACCTGAGCCGAAGTCGGACGCCTAACCGACTGAGCCACCCAGGCGCCCCAGTTGTGTTTCTATACACCAATAAAGAACAATCTGCAAAGGAAATGAAGAAAATAATTCCATTTACAACAGCATCAAAAACAAATTATTTAGGCATAGACTCAAGGAGGTGAAAAATGGAAAGATATCCCATGTTCATGGATTAGAATACAATATTATTAAGATGCCAACACTACACAAAGCATTCTACAAATTCAATACGATCCTTATAGAAATCCTAATTTTTTGAGAAAGAAGAGAACCCATCCTAATTGTCATATGATATCCCAAAGAACTCAGAAATGCAAAAAAAAAAAAAAAAAAAAAAAAAAAAAGTCTTGGAAAACAAGAACAAAACTGAATACGTCACACTCCCTGATTTCAAAACTTACTACAAAATGACAGTCACAACACTGCGGTGCTGCCACGAAGACAGACATACAGACCAATAATAGAAGGGAGTGCACAGAAAAAAACTTTCTCATATATGGCCGAATGATTTTTTGACAAAGATACCAAAACTATTCAACGGGGAAAGAATAATTTCCTCAACAAATGGTGTTGAGAAGCCTAGAAATTCACATTCAAAAGAATGAAGCTGGACCTTCTACAAATACAAAAAGAAACTCAAAATAGATCCAAGACTGAAACATAATCATTGAAACAATAAACCTCCTAACAGAGAAAAACTTAAATGACGTTGGACCTTGCCGGCAACGATTTCTTGAGTATGACACCAATAACATAGCCAACAAAAGAAAAAAATACATTGGACTTTATCAAATTAAAAACTTCTGTGCACCAAGATATATAATCAATGAAGTGAAAAAACAGCCCATAGAGTGGAATATTTTCAGATCACATATTTGATACAGTTAATATCTAAAATATGCAAAGAACTCCTACAACTCAACAATAAATAAGCAAATTTAATTACTTGGCCATTTCTCCAAGTAACATATGCAAGTGGCCAAGAAGCACATGAAAAGAATCTCAACATCAGTAATTATAAAAGCAACTCAAACCCCCAGAAAGATACTGTCTTACGTGCATTAGCACAACTATTATCAAAAACAACGGTGTTGGCAAGGAGGTGGAGAAATTTACACCCTTGTGCACTGTTAGTAGGAATATAAAATGATGCAGTTGTTCCAGAGAATCTCAAAAAATTAAAACTAGACTGTTTTACATAAATTCCACTTCTGGATACATGCAAAAGAATGGAAGGTAGGAATTCAAACAGGTATTCAAACACCCATGTTCATAGCAGCATTATTCACAATAGCTAAAAGGTGGAAGTCACCCAAGTGTCCACTGAAGGATAAATGGATAAGCAAAATGTGGTATGTATGTATATTCAATCTTCAAAAGAAAGGAAATTCTAACAAAAGTTACAACACAAATGGATCTTGAAAACATTATGCTAAGTGAAATAAGCCAGACACAAAAGGACAAATTTATATGGTATACCTATGCTAGTCAAATTCAGACTAGGGGATCGGGGAGGGGGAAATTGGGAGTTATAGTTTAATGGTACAGAGTTATATTACAAAAAGAAAAAAAAACAGACCAATATTCCTGATGAACATAGATTCAAAAATCCTCAAAAAAAATATCAGTAAATTGAATTCAGTAACACATGAAAAGGATCGTTCACCACAATCAAGTGGTATTTATTTCAGGAATGCAAGGATGGTACAATAGCCACAAATCAATCACCGTGATACACACATTAACAAAATGAAGGGTAAAAGTAATATGATGATCTCAAAAGATGCAGAAAAAAACATTTGACAAAACTCTACATCCATTTGTAATAAAAACTCTCAACGTAAGTTTAAAGAAAACATACCTCAACGTAATAAAACCACATATGACAAACCCACACCTAATATCCTACTCCATGGTGAAAGGCCAAAAGCTTTTACTCTAAGATCAGCGACAATAAGGATGCTACTATCATCACTTTTACTCAACATAGTACTGGAAGGCCTAGCTGCAGCAGACAAGAAATAAACACAAATTCATGAGGAAGAAGTAAAACTGTCACTATTCGGGGCACCTGGGTGGCTCAGTTGGTTGAGCATCCGACTTCAGCTCAGGTCATGATCTCACAGCTCGTGAGTTCAAGCCCCGTGTCAGACTCTGTGCTGACAGTTCGGAGCCTAGAGCCTGCTTCAGAATCTGTGCCTCCCTCTCTCTCTCTCTCTCTGCCCCAACCCACTCACATTCTCTGTCTCTCTCAAAAATAAATAAAACATTAAAAAAAAAACCTGTCACTATTTGCAGATGGCATAATACTGCATATAGAAACCATAAAGACTCCACCAAAAAACTATTAGAATAAATGAATTCAGTAAAGTTGCAGATACAAAGTGTACAGAAATCTGTTGCATTCTTATACACTAATAATGAACTACCAGGGAAGTTGTTAAAACAACCCATATAAAATTACACCAAAAAAAAACACCTTAAAAATAAATTTAACCAAAGTAGTGTAAGACCTATACTCTGAGAACTGTAGAATGTTAATGAAAGCTAATGAAAATGATATAAATAAATGGAAAGATATACTGTGCTCATGAATTGGAATAATATTGTTAAAATGTCCATGCTATCCAAAGCAATCTACAGATTCAATACAACCTCCATCAAAATACCAGAGTATTTTTAACTGGAATAATTTGTATGGAACCACAAAAGACCCCCAATATCCAAAGCAACCTTGAGAAAAAAAGAAGGAAAATGGCAGTATCCCAGTCCCAAATTTCAAATTATATTACAAAGCTTTCGTAATCAAAACAGTATGGTACTGGCCCAGATACAGACATACAGATCAATAGAACAGACAGTCCAGAAATAAACCCACAGTTATATGGTCAAGTAATCTACAGCAAAGGAGTAAAGAACATACTATGGGGAAAAGACAATCTCTTCAATACGTGGTGTTGAGAAAAATGGACAGGTACGTGCAAAAGAATGAAACTGGACCACTTTCTTACACCATACAAAAAAATAAACTCAAGTGGAACAAAGGCCTAAATAGAAGAACTGCAACCATAAAACTCCTAGAAGGAAATAGGCAGTAAACTCATGGACATCAGCTATAACAATATTTTTCATGGTCTTCTCAGGCAAGGGCAACAAAAGCAAAAACAAACCATTGGGACTACACCAAAATAAAAAGCTTTTGCACAGCAAGGGAAACCATAGACAAAAGGAAAAGACAACCTATTTAATGAAAGAAGATATATGTAACTGATTTATCGGGTAAGGAGTTAATAACCAAAATATATGAAGCACTGATATAAGTCAACACCAAAAAGACAAGTAATTCCAAAATGCGTGGAGGACCTGAATAGACCTCTTCCCAAAGATGACATAAAGATGACCAACAGACACATGCAAAGATGCCACTAATCAGGGAAATGCAAATCAAAACCACAGCGAGATATCACCTCACACCTGTTGGAAATGCTAGTATCAAACAAGAAATAACAAGTGTTGGTGAGGATGTAGAGAAAAGGTAGGAATGTAAATTGGTGCAGCCATTATGGGAAACGGTATGCCGTTTCCTCAAAATTAAAAATAGAAATACCGTACAACCCAGCAATTCGACTTCCAGGTATTTACCTGAATAAAACAAAGACATAATTTGAAAGACACATGTGCCCTGTGTTTACTGCAGCACTATTTTCAATAGCGAAGATATGGAAGCAACCTTCGTGTCCGCTGACAGATTAAAAAAATAAAGAAGATATGGTACAATATGCAATGGAATATTACTCAGCCATAAAACGATTACATCTTCCCATTTGTGATGGATGGAACTCGAGGGTATTCTGCTAAGCGAAAGAAGTCAGAGAAAGAGAAATACTATGTGATTTATATAACGTATCCAATTTATACATAAACATATATAATTGTTGAATCACTAGGATGTACAACTGAAATTAATACTGCATGTCAACTATACAAAAAATGGGTAGTTTGTTTTTGCAAGATAAAGAGTTCTATGGATAAGAGTTCAGTGGGGATGGTTGTACAAAGTACATGTACTTAATGCTACTGAACTATACACTAAAAATTATCTCAACCATTTCTTTTTTCTGCATATTCGAAATTTTTTTTAATTTTATGTTAAAACTTATTAGTTCACACGAGGACACCTCGGCTGCTTCCATCATTTGGCTATTGTAAATAACTTCCATAAACATATGGGTGCATATATAACTTTGAATTAGTGTTTTTGTGTTTTTGGAAAATAACAGGTGGGTGATTGCTCGATCATAGGATAGTTTTATTTTTAACATTCATCCATTCATCTGTTGATGAACACTTGGTTTCCATATCCTGGCTATTGTAAATAGTGGTACAATAATCATACGGGTGCATATATCTTTTCAAATTAGTGTTTTTGTTTTCTTCAGGTAAATAACCAGTAATGGGATTACTGGATCATATAGTATTTCAGTTTTAATTTTTTTGAGGAAACTTTATACCGTTTTCCACAACAGCTGTACCAATTAGCATTCCCACC
Source organism: Puma concolor (assembly GCF_028749965.1). NCBI lineage: Eukaryota > Metazoa > Chordata > Mammalia > Carnivora > Felidae > Puma > Puma concolor. The sequence continues at coordinate 18,098,760 of NC_141671.1, forward strand.
AAGAACCAAGAATGCAAGAGGTTCCCTTTTTCTCCACATCCTCAACAACACCTGCTGTTTGTGTTTTTGATTTCAGCCATTATGACAGGTGTGAGGTAATATCTCATTTTGGTTTTGATTTGCATTTTTCTGATGAATGATGTTGAGCATATTTTCATGTGTCTGTTGGCCATCCAGAGGTCTTCTTTGGAGGAATGTCTGTTCATGGCACCTGCCCATTTTTAAATGGGATTGTTTCTTGGGTGTTGAAGTTTATCAGTTCTTTATATATTTTGGATACTAACCCTTTATTGGATATGTTATTTGCAAATATCTTCTCCCATTCTGTAGGTTATCATTTGGTTTTGTTGAACATTTCACCACATACTATCTTGCAGTAGTCCCAATGGTTTATTTTTACTCCATAGTTCTCTTGCCTCTAGAAGCAACAAACAGAAATTTTCCTATGGCTAATGTCATATTGCTGTCTGTGTTCTCTTCTAGATGTTTTTGGTTTCAGGTCTCACATTTAGGTCTTGAATTTATTTTTAATTTATTTTTGTGTATGGTGAAAGAAAGTGGTCCAGTTTCATGCTTTTGCAAGTGGCTGTCCAGTTTTCCCAACACTATTTGTTGAAGAGACTGTCTTCTTCCCACTGTATATCCATTTCTCTTTTGTCAAAGATTTAATGACCACATAATTGTGGGTTTATTTCTGGGTTTTGTTCTATTCCATTGATCTGAGTCAATTTTTATGCCAGCACCATACTGTTTTTATCACTACTGTTTTGTAATATAACCTGAAGTCTGAAATCGTGATACCTCCAGTTTTGTTATGTTTTAAGATTGCTTTGGATATTCACTATCTTTTATGGTTTCATACAAATTATAGAATTGTTTTAGCTCCATTAAAAATGCCACGGGCATTTTAATTGGGATTGCATTAAGTGTATAGATTGCTTTCAGTAGTATAGACGTTTTTAACAATATTTGTCTTTCTAACCCATGTGCATGGAATGTCTTTCCATTTCTTGGCATCAACTTGAAATTTTTTACAAGTGTTTTATAGTTTTCAGAGTACAGGTTTTTCACCTCTTTGGTTAGGTTTATTCCTGCCTATTTTAGTGTTTTTGGTGTAGTTGTCAATGGGGTTGTTTTCTTAATTTCACTTTCTCCTGCTTCATTATCACTGTAAAAGAATGCAACAGATTTCTGTATATTGACTTTACATTTATCAGCTCTAGTAGTTTTTGGTGGAAACTATAGGGTTTTCTATATCTAGTATCGTTTATTTTTTCATCATTATAAATGTATTTTTTGTTTTATTTATTTTTAAATTTATATCCAAGTTAGTTAGCATATAGAATAAACGTACTTTTCGATAGGGGATGGGGATTAAAGAGTACACCTATTTCCCCCATCTCCTCTCTGGTAACCATCAGTTTGGGGAGTTGGCTAGGAAGATAGTAGAGTAGGAAGACCTTAAGTTCATCTTGTCCCGTGGATACAAGGGGACAAGAACCATGTCAGAATAAACCCCCAAAACAACTCCAAGACTGACAGAACAAACTACACAACTAAAGGTAGGGAAGAGGCCACATCAAAGGTAGGAAAGGCAAAGACAGGTTCTGGGAGTAAAACGGACAGTGGCCATCTGCAGCAGGAATAGAACCAATGTTGCAGAGAAGGGCAGAAAACAGACTTCGGCACTGGGCAGCCCACAAATAGGGAGGACAGATCTCTGTAACATTTGCCTTTGAAAGTAAGAAGCTGAATTTATAAGTTTGTAAAATCAGCCAGACTTAAAGCCTGGAATTTTAAAAATTGGCAAGCTTGGATCTGGGGGAGCCCAGATGACATGAGAGAGACAGCATTAAAGAGACAACAGGAGGAAAAGCCTGTGTATATACAGCTAGAACTAGGAATATGAATAATGCTGGGGGCAGGTGGGAGGGTGATTTGCTCATTTCAGGGAGCAGCCTGGAGGGACAGGGATCATGAGGGTACCCTTCCAACAACAAGGGAGCTGGCAGATGCTATTTCCCTCCCTCATGCCCCGGCATAAACAATGGTCACCTAAGTGGCCCTGGCACGCCTTATTTAACTTGCTTGCACCAAACCACAATATCCCATACCCCCAACCCCACATACTTCAGTGCATCAGCCCTTCCGAGTCACTCTGGTCTCAGCCCCATCACGACAGACCCCTTTCCCCAGAAGACCAGCACAAACACCGCCAATACCACATCTCCTGACCCCCACATTTTGTGGGAATTCAGTTCGAGTAGCGGCATGGGTGGGTCTCATTTTGCAAGCAGACCACCAAACACCTTGCTGGCCCACATTAGGGCAGCAGAGATCTGCAGAGATCTGGACTGAAGGTAAAAGAGGCCAAGATTCAATAGCAGAGCATATGCAAAACAAATAAGAGACACTCTCTGAAGTCCCAGTCCCTGGGGAACAAGGGACACTGTAGTACAGGGCACTACAGAACAGAACCTCCTAAGAACAAGAGAAGTAGCTGACTTTTCTAACACATAGAAATAGACACAGAGTCAGACGGAATGAGAGAAACATCTCCCAAGTGAAAGAATAGGACCAAAACCAAGAGACAAAAGCAAAACAGACAGAAGTAATATGCCTGATAGAGAATTTAATGTAATTATCATAAAGATACTCACAGGACTTGAGAGTGGAGAACATCGGTAAGACCCTTAACACAGAGACTAAAAAGAACCAAACAGAGATGAACTCAATAAATGAAATTTGAAAAATATACTTGATGGAATAAATAACAGTCTAGATGCAGCAGAAAATGAATTAATGACCTGAAAGACAGAATAGAAAGTCTAAGCTGAATGAAAAACAACTATGCAAAATGAGAATAGACTTAGGGAACTCTGATTCCATCAAACATAGTAACATTCATATTATAGCAATCCCAGAAGAGAGAAAAGGGGGCAGAAATTTGAAGAGATCATGTCTGAAAACTTCCCTAATCAAGGAAAGGAAACAGATATCCAGATCCAGGAGGTACAGAGATTCCATCCTAAGTTCAACCCAAGATCCCTCCCAAAAATTCAGTCACCTAAAATTCACAACAAGATGCATATTAATTAAAGTGACCAAAAGTAGCTAAAAAGAAAAAATTTAAAGCAGCAAGAGAGAATCAGGGTAGAGACAAAGAGGAGTTAAGATGGTGGAGAATTAGGGGGACCCTGGGCTATCCTTGTCCCTCAAACACAACTATATTGAGGTCAGATTACTTGGGACACCCAGGAAATAGATCTGTGGAGTGGCAGAAGGATCTCCACAGTTTGAGGGAGATAGCTTGGCAGGAGAGAGGTATGTGATGTGAACTGGGGGAAAGAAAATGGCACAGCCATGGAGGGGAGGGAATCCTTTCTATGGAGAGATAAAAGGGAGAGCAAGTGAAGGAGGCATTGAGAAAGTGTGGCATATAGTTACCACGGGAGGAAAACCTCTCTGGACCATGGACTGGGGAACAAGAAGTGCTAATGTCCTAGTTCATTTTTGCAAACATCTTTTGGAGATCAAACTCTGAGGTTTCAGAAGTGCGTGACTCTCCAGAGTGGCGCCATGGTGCATGTTTGTAAGGAGGGAGCTGGCCATGGAGTGCATAGCATGGTATAGAGAACTCTGGGGCACACTGGGAGAGAACAGTGCCCTTCCTGGAGTACCTTTGGGAGACTGTTTATTGCCTCCCCAAAGACAGAAGACCCTGCAGGTGTCAGCCAAAGGCCTTTCATCAGCAGCGTGGAGAGGCTCCACTCAGGAGAGGAATGGATCCATGCCAAGTCCTTTAAAACTTTGGGTTTTGAATCCCTGATGTGTGCCAAAGAGGAAGTACAGGATCGTTGTGATGCAGGGCAAGCTGACTGCCCTTGCTATTCTGGGAGGGCTACCAGAACAGTGGGGGTTGAGAGCCCTGGTCTAGGGATGAGAGAGTGGGGTGGCACCATTTTCCTTCTCAAAACCAAAAAGGTGGTACTTCAGGGAGGAGCACAGTGGACCCCAGCGGAGGCAGGATCCACTTACACCAAACCCTGCCCCTCCATGTCTGGCAACTGCTTATTTACGGGGGCGAGATGGACACTGAGCCAACATCAGCCTCCTCTTCAGACTAGCACAGTGAGCATCCCTAGGCACCAACAGACAGCTGTTTCTTTTTTCCTCATTTTTTTCTTTTGCAATCAGGCTCATAGTTTGATTTGTTTTTTGTCATCTTATCTTTTTTTTTTTTTCTTGGACTGGGTTTTTTATTCTTTTCTTTTTCCTTCTTATCTCTTTTTTCCCTTTCTTTTCCTTGAAATCAGCCTTAAATTTTTTTTATTCCCTTTTTGTTGTTGTTCCCTTTCCTTCTCTCTTTTTATGGGATTAGGCCTCCCCACCTCACCCCCATTTTTCCCCAGGGTTATTTCAATAAATAAAAGTACACTTAATTAAAAGTCCAAACACCCTACCAATGCAAACAAGGAGAAGCTCTGCAGAGGACTGACCAGTGGGATAGAGCAGCCGAAACCCAATAGCAGAGTGCACAAAACATACACCAGAAACACTTCCTGGAGTGCTAGGCCCTGAACAGCGTATAACCCCTTTCTAATATAGTAGTACTCTCAGGTGCAGGACACATAACAAGCTTTTAAAACACAAAAGACATAAGCTTAGCCAAAGTGCCAAGATAGTAGAATTCTCCCCCAAAGAAAGGTCAAGAAATCATAGCCAGGGACTTACTGTTAGAACAACAGTCATAAGACTAATAACTGGGCTTGAGTAGAGCATAGAAGCCACCAGAGAAACCTCTTCTACAGAGATCAAAGATGTAAGGACTAGTTAGGATGAATTAAAAAAAAAAAAAGCTATGGCTGAGATGTAAAACAAACTAGATACAGTGACAGCGAGGATGGAAGAAGAAGAGAGAATAGTTGAAATAGAAGATAAAACTATGGAAAATAATAAAGCTGGGAAAAAAAAAGAGGGAAAGGAAGTTACTAGATCATGAGGGGAGACTTACAGAACCAAGGGATTCCACGAAATGAAACAGTATCTGTATCATAAGAGTCCCAGAAGAAGAGCCAGAAAGAGGGGTAGAAGTTTTATTTGAACAAATTATAGCTGAGAACTTCCCTAATCTAGGGAAGGAAGCAGGCATTCAAGTCCAAGAGGCACAGAGAACAGCCTTCAAATCAACGGACCAGGTCAACACCACAACATGGCATAGTGAAACTTGCAAAATCTAAGGATAGAGAATTCTGAAAGCAGCTAAGGACAAAAGGTCCTTAACCTACAAGGGTAGACACACAAGGGTAGTAGCAGACCTCTACACTGAAACTTGACAGGTCAGAAGGGAGTGGCAGGAAATATTCAGTGTGAACAGGAAAAATGTGCAGCCAAAAATCCTTACCCAGCAAGACTGTCATTCAGAATAATAAAGGCTTTCCCAGAGAAACAAAACCTAAAGGAGTTTGTAAACACTAAACCAGCCCTGCAAGATCCCAAGGGGGACTCTGAGTGGAAAGCAGAAAAGACTACAAAGGACCAGAAAACATCACCACAAACATGAGATCTACAGACAACACAATGCCACTAAATTCATATCTTCTAATCACTCTGAATGTGAATGGACTAAATGCCCCAGTCAAAAGACATAGGATGCAGAATGGATTAAAAAAAACAAGATCCATCTACATGCTGCCTACAAGAGACTATTTTAGACCTGAGGACACCTGCAGATTGAAAGTGAGGGGACGGAGAACCGTGTATCATGTTAATCGATGTCAAAAGAAAGCTGGAATAGCCATACTTATATCAGACAAACTAGATTTTAAAATGAAGATTGTAACAAGAGATAAAGAAGGGCATCATATCATAATTAAGAAGTCATTCATCAAGCAGAGCTAACAATTGTAAATAGTACTCCCAACTTGGTTTATATATTTGGGTGCATCCAGTTAATCACAAACATAAACTGATTGATAAAGATACCATAATTGTAGGAGACTTTAATACTGTACTTACAACAATGGACAGATCATCTTAGCAGAAATTAATAAGGAAACAATGGCGCTGATGACACCTTGAACCAGATAGACTTAACTGAAATATTCAGAACATTTCATCTTAAAGCAGCAAGAATACATATTCTTCTCATGTGCACTGAGAAAATTCTCCAGAATACATCACATATTGGGTCACAAATCATCCCTCAACAGGTACAAGAAGACTGAGATCATACCATGCAGGTTTTCAGACCACAATGCTATGAAACTTGAAATCAGCCACAAGAAAAAAATTTGGAAAGCCCTCAAAGATATGGAGGTTAAAGAACATCCTACTAAAGAATGAATGGGTTAACCAGGAATTTAAAGAAATTAAAAAAATACATGGAAGCAAATGAAAATGAAAACATGACAGTCCAAAACCTTTAGGATGCAGCAAATGCAGTCCTAAGAGGAAAATACACGGCAATTCAGGCCTATCTCAAGAAGCAAAAAGGTCCCAAACTATACAACCTAACCTTACACCTAAAAGGGCAGCAAATAAAGTCCAAAGCCAGCAGAATAAAGGAAATAAATATTAGAGTAGAAATAAATGATACAGAATTAAAAAAAAAAAAAGGTCAGTAGAACAGATGAACTAAGAGCTGGTTCTTTGAGAGAATAAATAAAATTGATAATCCCCTAGCTAGACTTCTCAAAAGGAGAGAAGACCTAAATAGATCAAATCACAAATGAAAGCAGAGAGATCACAACCAAAACCACAGAAATGCCAACAATTATAAGACAATACTATGAAAAATTATATGCCAACAAACTGGACAACCTGGAATGGACAAATTCCTAGACACTCTCATACTACCAGAACTCAACCAGGAAGAACTAGAAAATTTGAACAGGCCCATAACCAGCAAAGAAATTGAAGCGGTTATCAAAGGTCTCCCAACAATTAAGAGTCCTGGGCCAGATGGCTTCCCAAGGGAATTCTACCAGACATTTAAAGAAGAGACCTATTCTTCTCAAATTGTTACAAAAAATATAAATAGAAGGAAAGTTTCCAAACTCATTCTATGAAGCCAGCATTACCTTGATTCCAAAAATCAGGAAAAGACCTCACTAGAAAGAATTACAGGCCAATATCCCTGATGAACCTGGATGCAAAAATTCTCAACAAGATAGTAGCAAATCGAATTCAACAGTACATTAAAAGAATTACTCACCATAATCAAGTGGGATTCATTCTTGGTCTTCAGGGCTGGTTCAACATTTGCAAGTCAATCAACATGATACACCATATTAATAGAAGAAAGGATAAGAACCATACGATCCTGTAGATGCAGAGAAAGCATTTGACAAAATACAGCATCCTTTCTTGAGAAAAACCCTCAAGAAAGTAGGGATAGAAGGAATATAACTTAACATCATAAAAACCAATATGAAAACAGTTAACATCATCCTCAATGGAGAAAAACTGAGAGCTTTCCCCTCAAAATCAGGAACATGACAGGGAGGTCTACTCTTACCACTGTTGTTCAATATAGGACTGCAAGTCCTAGCCTCAGCAATCAGACAACAAAAAGAAATAAAAGGCATCCACACTGGCAAGAAAGAAGTCAAACTTTCACTCTTTGCAAATGAGACGATACTCTACATGGAAAACCTAAAAGACTCCACCCAAAAACTGCTAGAGCTGACACATGAATTCCACAGTCACAGGATATAAAATCACTGTATAGAAACTGGTTGATCTCTATACACCAATAACGAAGCAACAGAAAGCCAAATCAAGGAGTCAATCCCATTTACAATTGCACCAAAAACATAAGATACCTAGGAATAAACCTAACCAAAGAGGTAAAAGACCTGTGTGCTCAAAACTATAGAAAGCTTATGAAGGAAACTGAAGAAGATACAAAGAAATGGAAAAATATTCCGTGCTCATGGATTGAAAGAACAAATATTATTAAAATGTCAATACTCTCCAAAGCAATCTACACATTCAGTGCAATCCCTGTTGAAGTAACACCAGCATTCTCCACAGAGCTAGAACAAACAATCCAAAAATTTGTATTCAGGGAAAGACCTGAATAGCCAAAGTAATGCTGAAAAAGAAGACCAAAACCTGGAGGCATCACAATTCCAGACATTAAGCTGTATTGCAAAGCTATCGTTATCAAGATAGTATGGTATTGGCATTGAAACAGACACATAGATCAATGAAATAGAGAACCCAGAAATGGACCCACAAATATATGGCCAACTAATCTTTGACAAGGCAGGAAAGAGTATCTAATGTAGAAGACGACAGTTCCTTTAACAATGGTCCTGGGAGAACTGGACAACGACATGAAGAATGAAACTGGCCCACTTTCTTATTCCATACATAACAATAAATTCAAAAAGGATGTGAGACAGGAAACCGTCAAAATCCTACAGGAAAAAACAGTCAACAACATCTTTGACCTCAGCCACAGCAACTTGTTCCTTGACAGGTCTCTGGAGGCAAGGAAAATAAAAGCAAAAATGAACTATGGGGACCTCAAGATAAAAAGCTCTGCACAGCAAAGGAAACAATCAACAAAACTAAAAGGCAAATGATGGAATGGGAGAAGAATATTTGCAAATGACATATCAGATAAAGGGTTAGTATCCAAAAATCTATAAACTACTTACCAAACTCAACACCGGAAAAACAAATAATCCAGTGAAGAAATGGGCAGAAGACATCAAAGGCTGCTTTTCCAAAGAAGACCTCCAGATGGCTAACAGACACACAAAAAGATGCTCAACATCACTCATCATCAGGGAAATACAAATCAAAACCACAATGAAATACCACCTCACATCTGTCAGAAAGGCTAAAATTAATAACTCAGGAAACAACAGATGTTGGCAAGGATGTGGAGAGGGGGGAACACTTTTGCTCCGTTGGTGGGACTGCAAACTGGTGTAGCTACTCTGGAAAACATTGTGGAGGTTCCTCAAAAAATTAAAAATAGAACTACCCTATGACCCAGGAATTGCACTACTAGGTATTTATCCAAAGGATACAAAAATGCTGATTTGAAAGGGTACGTGCACCCCAGTGTTTATAGCAACACTATCAGCAATAGCCAAATTATTGAAAGAGCCCAAATGTCCACTAACTGATGAATGGACAAAGAAGATGTGGTATGTATGTATGTATGTATGTATGTATGTATGTATGTATACACACACACACACACTGGAATACTACTTGGTGATGAAAAAAGAATGAAATCTTGCCATTTGCAACAATATGGATGGAACTAGAAGGTATTATGCTAAGTGAAATAAGCCAGTCAAAGAAAGAGATATCATATGATTTCACTCATATGTGGAATTTGAGAAACTCAACAGATGAACACAGAGGAAGGGGAAAAAAATAAGATAAAGGGAAAAAAACAGGAAAAGGAAAAAACAGAGGGAGGCAAACCATAAGAGGCAAACCATCTCTTATGTGTCATATGTAAGAGATGAATCACTGGGTTCTATTCCTGAAGCCAAGACTACACTGTATGTTAACTAGCTTGAAATTAAATTTAAAAAACAAACAGTAAAAAAAATCACAATAAATTAAAAATTCATATGTAAGCTGTACAATATAGGCTAACATGTAGAATTGGAGACCTTGAAGGACAGGAAAAAGCGAATAAGACTAAATCTTTCAAGAAGTAATGGCTAAAATTTCCTACATTTAATAAAAAAAAAAAAACCTATAAGCCAACATATCCAAGAAGCTCAACAATCCCTAAGTTCAAGAAACATGAAAACAAAAACAAAAAACTACACCAAGACACATCACAATGAAATTGTTTAAAATTATTAATAAAGAGAAAATCTGAAAAGCACTATCAGGGAAAAACATCACCTTACACATAAGGGAATAAATAAGAATTATAACAGACTTCTCATCAGAAACAATCAAGTGAGAAAACAATGCAGCAGCATCTTTAAATTATTGGAATAAAAAACTCAGCCTAGAATTCTATATCCAGTGAAAATATCTTTCAAAAACAAAGTTGAAGCAGACTTTATCAGACATGTAAAAATTGTAAGAATTCATCAGCAACAGACCTGCACAAAGGAATGAAGAGCAGAACTAGTTAGTATGTGACAAAACATAAATTCTTACTTTTAAAGTTTTTACAAAGTATAACAATTAGAAATAATAATAAAATTAGAAGTTTATAGCCTATGTAGAAGTAAATTGCATGATAAAAGTAGCAAAAACTCAAGTCATGTTTAAGGGCTGATGTGTAAAGCAATATAATATTCCCTGAAGATTGAGGATGGTAAGTTAAATGTGTATATAGATCATAAACTATTAAAAACCACCAAAGTTATACCAAATAAACTGACAAAGGAGATAAAATGGAGTTATTAACCATATTCTATTTATCTAAAACACATCAGGAAAAGTGGAACAAAAAACAGACATGACAAATAGAAAACAAATAGCAAGGTAATAGAATACAAATACAACCATATAATCATATGAAATGTAAATGGTTTCTCCCAATTAAAGAACAGACCATCATACTGAGATAAATAGCAAAGCACAACCAAATCCTGCCTGTAATAAACCCGCCTTAAATATACAGACCCAAAGAGGTTTAAAGCACAATGATAGGAAAAGATTTGCCATACTTACACTAATAAAAAGAAAGCATACTAACATCATACTAAATAGTTTTCAGAACAAAGAATATTGACAGAGGTAATTCTGACATATTTGGCCAACTAATATTTGAAAAGGGGGCCAAGAGCACTCAATGAGGAAACAGTCTCTTCAATAAGTGATGCAGGGAAACTGGATAACCACATGCAAAAGAATTAAATTGGACCCCTTTCTTCCAATACTCAAATATTAATTCAGATGGATTAAAGACTTAAATGTAAGACTTGAGACCACATGTCTCCTAGAAACACACACACACACACACACACACACACACACACGAAGAAAACTTCTTGACATTGGTCTTTGCAACAATTTTTTGTATGGAACACCAAAAGCAACAAAAGCAAATATTTAAAAACTGGGACTACATCAAACTAAAAGGCTTCTGCACTGCAAAAGAAACACAAAATAAAAAATGTGGTTTACAGAAAGGAAGGAAGTATTTGCAAATCCTGTTCTGGTAAGGAGTTGATATCCAAAATATATGAAGAACTCCTACAACTCAATAACAGAAAAAAACAAGCAACCTCATTTAAAAATAAGGCAGGGGATTTGAGGAGAAATTTTTCCAGAGAAGATATTCAAGTGGCGAATATGTATATGCAAAGGTGCTCAACACCACTACTCAGGGAAAGAAAAATCAAAACCACAATGAGGTATTACCTCGCACCTGTTAGAACTCCTATCAAAAAGACAAGAGAGTACAAGTGTTGGTGAGGATGCGAAAGAAAGAAAACCCTGGTGCCCTATTAGTGGAAATGTAAACTGATACAGCCACTATGGAAGACTGAACAGCTAGTATGGAGGTTTCCCAAAAAATTAAAAAAAGAACTACCATACGATCCAACAATTCCACTTCTGGATATATATCCAAAGGAAATAAAATCACTGTGGAAGGGATATCTGCATCCTCGTGTGCATTATAGTGTTATTGACAATAACTAAGATATGGAAACAACCTGCCTTTTGACAGATGAACAGATAAAGAAGATGTGGGACACTATTCAGCCATAAAAATGTAAATCCTGCTATTTGTAATGACACAGACGGACCTTGAAGACACGCTAAGCGAAATAAGTCAAAGAAAGACAAATACTATAGTATGTTATTTATATATGGAATAAAAAAATCAACTTAAAATTGCAACACTAATGCCCGTTTATAGATGAGGAAAAATGTGGTGTAAATATACACCGGAGTATCACTCAACCATAAAAAAATAAAATCTTGTCATTTACAACATCATGGATGAACCTAGAGGGTATACGGCTAAGTGAAGGAAGTCAGAGAAAGACAAATACTGTATGATTGCAACTCGTAGGTTGAATTTAATAAAGGAAACAAAAAAACAGACTCTTAAATATAAAGAGCTGGTTGTTGCCTGAGGGGAGGTGGGGAGGAGGAGGAGTGAAAAAGATAAAGGGGGTTCAGAGTATGGTTATCTTGATGAGCACTAAGAAATGTACAGAATTGTTGAATCATTATACAGTACTCCCAAACCTACCCTAACCCTGTGTATTAATTATATTTGAATGAAAACAAAAGTAAATAAAAACGCAAACCCAGAGAAAACAAAGACCAGTTTTGTGGTCACCAGAGGTGGAAGTTGGGAGGGTGGGCGTGGTCAAAAGTGGAGGAAAGTGGTCCAAAGTTATCAACTTCCAGTTAGAAGATAAATACCGGGGTTGTAATGTACATGATGGCTATGGTTAATGCTGCTGCATGGCATGTTTTAAAGTTGCTAAGGGTAGACCATAGAAGTTCTCATCACAAGGAAAAGGCAGTTATAATTTTACGAGGAGCTGGATGTTAAATAAAATTCTATCAGGTGGATTATGAAAAATATTAAGTTGGTTTAGTAAGTTTGCAGGATCTAAGATCGATATACACAAATCAACTGTGTTTCTATAGGATAGGCAACCAGAAATTGAAATTTTAAAAGAACATAAAAGTATGGAAAACTTATATATTTTTCTAAATTTACCCCTGATTTATAGGTTTAAGGCTATAAAACATTACTGAGCAAAATTTAAAAAGTCCTACATAAGGGCGCCTGGGTGGCTCAGTCGGGTAAGCGTCCGGCTTCAGCTCAGGTCACGATCTCGCAGCCTGAGTTCGAGCCCCGCATCGGGCCCTGTGCTGACAGCTCAGAGCCTGGAGTCTGCTTTGGATTCTGTGTCTCCCTCTCTCTGCCCCTCTCATGCTCTGTCTCTCTCATTCTCAAAATTGAGTAAATGTTAAAAATTTTTTTTAAATAGAAAGTCCTACATCAATGAAGACATATACCAGGTTTGAGACCATGAAAACAGTCTTACAATGTCAATTCTCCCCAAATTGATCGACAAATTTAATACAATCCCAGTCAAAATCTATAAGACTGTTTTTGTAAAACTGATAAAATTTATATGGAAATGAAAGGGACTAAGTATAGTCAAAACAACTTAAAAAAGTTGGAAGACTAACACTACCTCATTTCAAAATGAGATACAGTTAAGATAGTAAAGCTACAGTAATTCGGATGATATGTAAAGTCTGATCAATAGATCAATATTACAGAATATAGGCATCACTTGCTTCATTGCACTTGGATTTTTTCCCCTTCACAGATACTCTGGGCTTTTGTTGTTTTTACAAATTTAAAGTTTCGGGCAACCCTGTAATCAAGCAAGTCTCTCAGTACCATTCTTCCAATGGTATTTGCTCTTTTAGGTCTTTGTGTAACATTTTGGTAATTCTTGCGATATTTCTAACTTTTCCATTGTATTTGTTATTGGTGATCTGTGAGCTTTGAGGTTACTATCATGATTGTTTTCAGGCACCACAACCCGTGCCACAACCATCCGCTTCCACATCTCTCTTCAGGCCACCCTGAGACACAACAATATTGAAATTAGGCCAACTAATAACCCTACAATGGCTTCTAAGTGTTCAAGTAAAAGAAAGAGTTGTATGTCTTCCACTTTAAATCAAAAGCTATAAATGATTAGGGGTGCCTGGGTGGCTCAGTCAGTTACATGTCCGACTCTTGATTTAGGCTCAGGTCATGATCTCATGGTTTGTGAGATTGAGTCCCTCATGGGACTCTGCACTGACAGTGCAGAGGGTGCTTGGGATTCTCTCTCCCCCTCTCTCTCGGCTCCTCTCCCACTCATATGCAGAGGCACACTTTCTCTCCCTCAAAGCTTTAAAAAGCTAGAAATGATTAAACTTTCTCAGGAAGCCATGTTGAAAGCGCTAGGCCTCTTGCAGCAGTCAGCCAAATTGTGAATGCAAAGGAAAAGTCGTAAATTAGAAGTGCTATTCCAGTGATCAGTGATTTAAAAAGATAAAAATAAAAAAAATAATAAAGCAAAACAGCCTAATTGCTTATCTAGAGAAAGTTTTAGTGGTCTGGATAGAAGATCAAGCCATCCAGAACCTTCCCTTCAGCCTTCCCTGATGGCTAAGAGGTGAGGAAGCTGCAGGAGAAAAACTGGAATCTATCAGAAGTTGGTTCATGAGGTTTAAGGAAAGAAACCATCTCCCTAACATAAAAGTGTAAGGTTAGGCAGCAAGGGCTGATACAGAGGCTGCAGCAAGATCCAGAAGATCTAGCTAAGGTAATTACTGAAGGTGGCTACACTAAACAGATCTTCAGGGCAGACAAAACAGACTTCAATTGGAAGAAGATGACATCTAGGACTTCCATAGCTAGAGAAGTCAATGCCTGGATTCAAAGGACAGGTTGGGTCTCTGGTTAGGGAGTAATGTAGCTGCTGACTTTAACTTAAAGGCAATGCCCGTTTACCATTCCCAAATCCCAAAGCCCTTAAGAATTAAGCTAGATCTACTCTGTATGTGCTCTATAAATGGAACAACAAAGCCTGGATGAGAGCACATCTGTTCACAACATGGCTCACTGAAAATTTTAAGCTCACCACTGAGAACTGCTACTCAGAAGAAAAGATTCCTTTCAAAAGATTTAATACTCACTGGCAATGTACTTGGGCACCCAAGAGCTCTGGTGGAGATATACAAGATGAATGTTATTTCATGCCTGTTAACGACATCTATCCTGCAGCCCATGGATCAAGTAGTCATTCAAGTTTCAAGCCTTATTTAAGAATATATGGGGAGCCTGGGTGGCTCAGTGGGTTGAGCGTCCCACTTCGGCTCAGGTCATGATCTCACAGTTCGTGGGTTCAAGCCGTGCATCGGGCTCTGTGCTGACAGCTAGGAGCCTGGAGCCTGCTTTGCATTCTGTGTCTCTCTCTCTCTGCTTCTTCCCTGCTCACATGTTGTCTCCTGTCTCATAAATGAATGAATGAATGAATTAATGAATGAATGAATGAATGTATTTCATAAGGTTATTGCTGCCATGGACAGGGATTTCTCTGAAGGATCTGGGAAGTCAGCTGAAAACCTTCTAGAAAGGATTCACCATTCCAGATGCCAGAAAGAATATTCATGATTCATAGGAAGAGGTTAAAATATCAACATGAACAGGATTTGGGGAGAAGTTGATTCCAACTCTCACAGATGACTTTGAAGGGGGTCAAGATCCCAGTGGAGAAGTAACTGCAGGTGGGGTGGAAACAGCCAGAGAACTAGAAGTGGATCCTCGAGATGCAGTGAATTGCTGCAACCTCATGATCAAACTTGAACAGACAAGGTGTTGATCTTCGTGGATGAGGAAAGAAAGTGGTTTCTTGGGATGGAATCTATTCATGGTGAAGAGGTTGTGACGATGGTTATGGTGGCAGCAAAAGATTTAGAACATTTCATATACTTAGTTGATAAAGCAGCAGTAGGGTTTGAGAAGATGGGCTCCAATTTGGAGGGAAGTTCACTGTGGGTAAAATGCTATGAAAGAGCATCTTCTACTACAGAGAAATTGCTCATAAAACGAAGTATCAATTAACGTGGGAAACATCACCGTTGCCTTATTTGAAGACACTGCCACAGCCACCCCACTTTCAGCAGCCACCAACATGGAGGCAAGAGCCTTTCCCAGCAAAATAACTCCCTGAAAGCTCAGAGAGCATTTTTTTTTTTTTTAGGAATAACGTTTTAAATTAAGATATATACTTGATGCTATTGCACACTTTATAGTTTAATGTAATCATAACCTCCATATACATCAGGAAACCAAAAATTCATTTGACTTGCTTTATTGCAACACTCACTTTATTGTGGCGATCTGGAACTGAACGTGCAACACGCATGCTGGTGCACGGTCTAGAAAGAGCTACACATATATGTTTTTTTTATTCTTTCAAAGTTTCCAGGAAAATTCAACGGAAGTAGTAATTGTTTCAATAAATGATCTGGAATAACTGGACAGCCATATGAAAGAAAGGAGAAGGCAGGGAGGGAAAAGGAGAAAGAAATTTCAACCCTTACTTCACACAATATATAAAAATTAACAGAAAATGGTTCATAACTGAAATAAGATCTAAAACTGTAAAACTCCTAGAAGAAAATGTAGGGAAACATATGACTGAGCATGATTTGCCTACGATTGTTTAAGCAGGTCACAAAAATAGCATGAAGTATAAAAGAAAAAAAATCAATTGGGCTTAATAAAAATTAAGAACTTTTTCTCTTGGGGCGCCTGGGTAGCTCCATCGGTTAAGCATCCAACTTCAGCTCAGGTCATGATCTCACAGTCCAGGAGTTCGAGCCCCGCGTTGGGCTCTGTGCTGACAGCTCAGAGCCTGGAGCCTGTTTCTGATTCTGTGTCTCCCTCTCTCTCTGCCCTTCCCCCATTCATGCTCTCTCTCTGTCTCAAAAATAAATAAACATTAAAAAAATTAAAAGAACTTTTTCTCTTTAAAGACACTGTTCTATTTAAGCCAAAACTTTCTAGGGATACGCCCTTGAGTCATTCTGGTGTCTTCCTTTAGCAAAGGGAGGTAAAAATAATACATTCCGTTAGGGATATTCCTTAGGGTGAAGACTAACCTATGGAAGTGAATGCCTTTAGTAAATGCATTTAGCATTTAGTCTAAAATGTAAGCTGTATTAGCTATGTACCAGCAGGCCTGAAATAAATATGCATGGAAATTTCAAAAAGACATAAAAATAAAAAGGAAGCCACATATAGAAAATAAACACAAAACATAGTTGATCAAGGACTTATGACTTGTATGTAGAATATACAAAGAACACTTAAAATTTTTTTAAGTTTATTCATTCTGAGAGAGAGAGAGAGAGAGCGAACAAGCAGGGGAGGGGCGCAGAGAAGGGGAGAGAGAATCCCAAGCAGGCTCCGCACTGTCAATACAGAGCTCAACATGGGGCCTGGAGCCACAAACTGGGGCTCCAACCCACAAACCATGAGATCACGACCTAAGCCAAAGTTGAGTCCAACACTTGAAATGAGCCACCCAGGCACCCCTATAAAGAGAACTTTCCGGTCAAGAAAGCAAATAACCCATTTTTAATAGTATAGGATTTAAAGATTTATTACCCAAGAAGTTACAGAAAGATGGATAATAAACCCGTGAACGGATGTTCGACACCATTAGTCATTACAGAAATGCAAATCAGAACCACAATGAAATACCATTACACTCCCACTGGAATGGCTAAGATTAAAAAGATTAACATTACTGGGACACCTGGGTGGCTCAAGGTTAAGCATGTGACTCTTGATTTCAGCTCAGGTCATGATCTCACAGTTCATGGGTTCAAGCCCTGCACTGGGCTCCACACTGTCAGCTTGGGATTCTCTCTCTCTCCCTTTCTCTCTGCCCCCCCCCCCCCCCGCCACTTGCACATGTGCTGTCAGAATATATAACTAAAAAAAAAAAAAAAAAAAAAGACTAACATGACCAAGTACTAGCAAGAATGTGAGCAATTAGAACTCTCAAAGACCTTTGGGAGTGTTCAATAGTTTAACCACCTTAGAAAAACTGTT
Organism: Puma concolor; assembly: GCF_028749965.1. Taxonomy (NCBI): domain Eukaryota; kingdom Metazoa; phylum Chordata; class Mammalia; order Carnivora; family Felidae; genus Puma; species Puma concolor. The sequence goes on from NC_141671.1 coordinate 18,116,362, forward strand.
TTGGCAGCTTTTTAAAAGTTAAATGTACACCAACCATGATCTAGTCATTCCATTCCTATGTATTTACTCCAGAGAAAATATATATCCGTACAAAGACTTATCATTGATTCCAAGTGCTTTACTTATAACACAAAACTGGGAACTCAAATGGCCATCAACAGGCGACTGGATGAATGCATCGTGGTATATCCGTGAAGGAACTAGGACTTGGCAACATGAAAGCAAACTATTGATACACACAATGTGGATAAATCTCAAAATAATTATGCTGAATGAGAGAAGCTGGGAGAAAAGAGTGCGTACTTTTTAAAATATTTATTTTTGAGAGAGAGCAAACGTCACCGGGGGAGGCACAGAGAGAAGGGGACAGAGGATCCAAAGCAGGCTCAGTGCTGACAGCAGAGAGGCCAATGTGGGGCACGAACTCACAAACCATGAGATCATGACCTGAACCAAACGAAGTCAGACGCTCAACCACTGAGCCACCAGGCACCCAAGAGTGCCTATTCTTTGATTCCATTGATAGATTTCTTAAAACGCAATCTCTTCTATCCTGGCAAAAAGCAGATCAGTGATTGCAAGGGGCAGGTGAGGGGGATGGAAAGGGAAGAAGGATTTCAAAGGGGCAAGAGTATCTTGGAGATGATGGCTCTGTTCATTATCTTGATTGCAGTGATGGTCCCAGTGTAGACATATGTCAAAAGTCAAATTCCACACTTTAAATACGTACAGTTTATTTAATTCCAACGATCTCAATAAAGCTATAAAAAGTACTTGTCCTATGACCCATTTTTCATAGGCCTATATGGAAAAGTGACAAATTAATGGCCAGATGGATACACGTTTCCTAGGCTGAGAATATTCAGTGTTTTGCTGCAGAAAAAGACATCACCAAGCATATCACTGGGGGTATAATGGTAGAGATCTATAGGTCAGGAGAATAATCCAGCACTGCTCAAATCATTATGTGGAAAACTGCACACAATACTCTCTCCTTGCGTGGGGTGTGGTCAGATGCAGAAAAGACGGAGAGCCCAGGCCATTGGCATATATATTAGTCACCCTAATAGCAATCAGCATGGTTTATTAATTTTGAAAATCGCGGAGCACCTGGGGGACTCGGTCCGTTAAATGTCCGACTTCGGCTCAGGTCATGATCTCATGGTTCGTGGGTTCGAGCCCTGCGTCGGGCTCTGTGCTGACTGCTCAGAGCCTGGAGCCTGCTTCCGATTCTGTGCCTCCCTCTCTCTCTCTGCCCCTCCCATTTGTGCACATGCTCTCTCAAAAATAAACAAACATTAAAAAAAAGTCACATACCTAGATTTGTCATTTAATTTAGGATCCTGAATTTTTACTGATGGTTCTTGTAAATCTGAAGATTCATATTTTGAAGTAACTTCCAATCATGAAAATTAAAAACAAAAATTAAGCTTTTCAAGTAAACACTTAAGAATAATACTCAAAAGCCTTAGGATACATTTAAAAAATCTGACCTTGTTGCACATCATCCGGTTTCAATTTTTCAGGTGAACTATCTCCTGTATTTGTTTGCTGTAGAAAAAAATAGTTACGGTGCCTTTGAAGTCCCTCTTTTGAAATGCTCTTGGAGCCACTTTACACATCCACAGAAAAGCATTTCCACTAAATAATGAGATACCAGGCTTTTCATTCGCTATACTTTGCTCCTAATGACTGCTGACTGCTCCAAAAAATTGATATTCACTCTTAGGCAAAGATTTGCCACTCGCAAAAACACGATCATTACGCTTCTATATAATCTCCATGTAATCAAATATAAACAAAATGGGGACCACACTGAATACCTGTACATGCCAAGAGGTGTGTTAGGATGAAAATAAAATGCATGCCTAGCATCCAGGAGGGCTATAGTATGAACCAGCTATTACCCTCATCTTATATCTGAGAAGCCTCAGACTCAGTGATGTTCATTTCCCCAAGTTCCTGTATCTAGTCAGGGAAAACCAGGTCCGACTCCAAACATTAGACTCTTTTCCCTATAATCTTTTCCCTACAATCTCAGTCTCCGTGAGAAAACGAGGCAGAGGCAGCCAAGTCACACGTTCCTCTGGAGAGCCAAGTTGCATGGAAGCAGAGAACCCATGAACATGGCAAACAAAAATAATCTAAAGGAGAGGAGTGCCCCCCCCTCAAAAGGGGGAGATCCATTGGTCAGGGAAAAAATGGACTACAAGCCAGGAGAGATGCCTTCCACCTGTCAGCATCCTGGTGGACACAGTTCAAAACTTTGTGCCCAGCATCCCATACTCACGACAGGCTCATTAGACTGATCATTTACGGGGAGAGCTGTTGGGCAGTGGTCATCTCCAGCACTCATTAACTCTGCCAGCTTAGTGGATTCTTCTGTCTGGTCTATACACATAGAGAAAAGAGCATTAAAAGTGGAAATAACCATATGCCATGGTGACCACATTCTCCCACGCTCTTCATGGGACCCCATGCTGACAGTACATCGCCATCTATTGGTAAGAGCTGGTAATCACATCCTGTCTCAAATCTCAAGTCTGAAATCTACCTGCACTTGAGAAAGAAACAGCTTTGGGATGTGACTCCTAATAGATACAGGATCTATGCAGGGTCAGCTTTGGGGGTGGCCGGGCCTTTCCGTGCCCCCATATTCTGCCTCCAGCCACCCCTATCATATTTTCTCCTTTTTCCATTTCCATTGACCCACAAGAGAATGTATCAGACTGGGAAAGTAATATAAGATGTTAGCAACTTTTCTTTCTCTGTAGGTACAATGGAACATTTATTACTCTTATAGGACCACAGGTTTTCAGTGACCTCTTCCAAGTAAGGTTTTATTATTGTCTTTATAGGGAATTCAGAGTAAGAAATTTTATTTCCCAGTATACCTGTCTCTCTTTCATGACTGCTAGGAATGTCAGTGTCTGCTTTCTCAAATTTACCAGAAAGTTCAGAGGAGCTTCTTTTCTGGTCAGGCAACATCTGAAATGCAAGCCAAAATCCACATGACCTTTAAAAGGACTAAACTCTTTTTTTTTTTTTTTAATTTTTTTTTTCAACGTTTATTCATTTTTGGGACAGAGAGAGACAGAGCATGAACGGGGGAGGGGCAGAGAGAGAGGGAGACACAGAATCGGAAACAGGCTCCAGGCTCTGAGCCATCAGCCCAGAGCCCGACGCGGGGCTCGAACTCACGGACCGCGAGATCGTGACCTGGCTGAAGTCGGACGCTTAACCGACTGCGCCACCCAGGTGCCCCTAAAAGGACTAAACTCTTAAAAATTTAAGGAAAAGCTAAGGCTCAGAACACAGCAAAGCGATAAATTCGAAGTTAGTCTTTGGTTTGTCCTCTTTTGAAGGATAATGTTACTGTTTCCACCTCTCTGATCCCCTTCCCTCCAGGACTAGCCCTGGCTGACCACTTCCCTTCTTTCACTCACTCCATCCTCGTGTCTTCACAGCCTGCAGTGAGTTCCCAACTGTGGGATTTCTCCAACCCCCACTCCTTCCTCACAAGGGCCTCACGGTCTAGGAACTGCAGCTTAATCACAGGAAAACCTTAGTTCTACCCCGAAACATTTTCTTCACTTCGGGAGACATGGAAATACATACAATTCTGAAGTTTTTCTTTTTTTTTTTTTTTAATGTTTATTTTAAGAGAGAGAAAATGAATGGGAGAGGGGCAGAGAGAAAGGGAGAGAGAGAATCCCAAGCAGGCTCCACACTGTCAGCGCGGAGCCCGATGTGGGGCTTGAACCCACAAACCGGGGACAGCATGACCTGAGCTGAAATCAAGAGTCAGATGCTTAACGGACTGAGCCACCCAGGAGCCCCCTGAGGTTTTTCACCGAATAAAGGCAAACCTCTAATGTTGAGGCAGAAAGGAAGGGAGGCTCAGAAGACTAATTCACCAAAGCAAAGTCATTTTGGTTTTCGACTGACCCTTAACCTGTCAGCAGGTCATAAGAAGAGTCATAAGATCTGACTCACAGAAGACTGTAAGACTCCACTCCAACCGGCAGTAAAAGGCGGAGGCCATTGTTAAAATTGGTCCCTATAGGTAATCTCACGACCCTAGGAAAATGGAAAAAACTTACTTCCCAGTGTAAATGATAAACCCAAAGCTTCACAGCCCCTCCCTATAGAGTTACGTAATTTTAAAAACATAAAACCCTTTTCCAGAGGCAAAGCGGGGTCCCTTTTCCTCATCTTGGAGGAGGGGCCACTACTTTGTCCGTGAAGTAGCTCCTTTCTTATTTCTAGGTTTAACAAATCTTTGTCCCTTTCTCTAAATGGTTTTCTCTTGAATTCTTTCTCCCATAAAGCCAAGAACCCTCTTGGTGAGGGTCTATACACCCGCTCTGTGGGGGCCTTAGCCTATGTAGCCTCAGTGTTAGGCCAATTCATATGTAATATGTTATAGGAAGTAATTTTTCAGTAAATGATTCTCTTTCTCTCGTCCTCACCCATGAAATGGTCTTTTCATAGGGTGAGTCTTTGGGAACACTACCACAGAGCACTTAACAGTATATGAGAGGTCTTCATATGCAACTCAGTGCCAAAAGCAAATGGGCCCAAGTCTTCCCCCACCCCCCGACTTCTTAATTCAACCTCCTATCAGCCATTACCATAATATCATAGGTCTCGTCACTAATTTCTTTGCTCTGCCTATCATCTGTGATAGAGAAAATCTTTGTGATCTTTGCTGTGTGTCAACAGGAAACATCACAGTCAATGATCTGGAGGCTGTATCAGTCTAGAAGAGGTATAAACCATTTCGGCATTAGACCAGGAGATAAAATTTCAGAACTCCCTAAGAGACACGATTTCTAGCGATTCCCCTCGGTCCTCAAGGAGGGGAGAGAGAAGGAAATACTAAGAAGCCCACAGCAAGTATCCTCAGAACTTCAGGAAGAATGTGGCGAGGTGGTAATGTTATCCTAGAAGATTTTTAACTGTTCACAATAAGTGGAGTAAAAGCATTTTGAGGCACAAAGGGGTTTTGTGTCCTACGTGTGCTTGTTACAGAATATTCCAAAGATCAAGCTATCTGCTTGAGCAGATGTTCACATCGAAACCCAACAAGAAAGTTAAAGACATAAAAACATGCTAAAACAGGGGCGCCTGGGTGGCTCAGTTGGTTGAGCGACCAACTTCGGCTCAGGTCATGGTTTCACAGTTTGTGAGTTTGAGCCCCGCGTCGGGCTCTGTGCTGACAGCTCAGAGCCTGAAGCCTGCTTCGGATTCTGTGTCTCCTTCTCTCTCTGCCCCTTCCCCGCTCACACTCTGTCTCTCTCTCAAAATAAAATAAAAACATTAAAAAAAATTTTAAAAAACCAGGCTAAAACATTTCCAAACGATCCAAAAGAATTAAGTTTGCCACCTGTTTGTCTTCTCCTAAAGCTTTGATAGAAGCTTGTGAGATGTTGAATTGCAAATCAAAATGGATTTCTATTTTCATCACTTCTTTGTTGCTGATATTCAAAGGCTTCTTCAGGTAAATGATAAGCATCTTCACATTTCCAGTTTCTAACAAAAAACAAAGTATACAAATGCATATCAACACACTGAAAGGTTTTAAGATTTTAGAATTGTAAACAACCGCACCGGGATATTTGTCAACTGCTCAGATTTGTCTGCAATAAGAAGTTGAAAAGAAATTGTGTTAAAGTTACTTTGAAGTCATTTTCATTAGAAGCACATTTGTGTGTTTACACATACAAATACACACAGTATGATTATGTAGTTAATCCTGCAAAGACAGGAAGTTACTTGTCTTAGCAGCCAAGCAATGGAGATGGTTTTGGCTTCTAAAATTTGATCTGATTTTTTTAATTTTTAAGATTTATTTATTTTTGAGACAGAGCACAAGCAGGAAAGGGTGGTGGGATGTGGGGGGGGGGGGGGCGGGTGGGGTTGTGGTGGTGGCAGACACAAGATCCGAAGTGGGCTCTACACTGACAGAAGCAAGCCTGATGCAGGGCTTGAACTTACAAACTGTGAGATCATGACCTGAGCCAAAGTCGGAAGCTGACTTTCCCCAACACCTTAATATGTAACTAGTCACTCTTTACCACCTCAGTGCTGCTCTTTCTGCATACGGGTCCTGTCCTTGTGCTTCAACAAAATCACCTTCTTGCACCAAAGAGGTTTTCAAGAATTCTTTCTTGGCCATCAGCTCCGAACCCCACCATCACCCCAAAACTTCATCACCTATAAATAAACCTAACCAAAGGGGTGAATCTGAAACCCTGATGAGACACTGAGCCCCTTATGTAAGCATACACCAGCTCCTGCGCCTGGATCGAGACCTCCTGTGGGCTGGGAGATGGTGATACAGGGCCCGTTCCACATCCCTGCTCCTGGGGCAGCAAGAGGCCGGGAGTCTTAAGTGGGGGTGCCCTCATCCCGAGGCATGCTGCACCACTGGCCCAGGCCTGCTGTGGCTTCTGGCAGTGCTCACCTAGTTCTCGAGGCCTACTGCAACAGAGAGAAAGGAGACAGGGAGCAGGCAGCGCTGCCTCCCAGGGCACAGTGGAGGAGGCTGAGATCATCCAGCTCCTGAACACAGCCAAGCTGAGCATCACCAAAGATAAGCCAGAAAGGGCTGAGCTAATTTAACATGACACTCACCTTGCCTAGCAGACCAATAATGGAAAGGCCATCACTTACACTTTCGATTTGATGGCCAACTTAGCATTTATATGGGGTCAGCTTGAAAATGCTGAAAAGCTTTTTAAAGCAATAATGAGTTACCTGCTTGGAAGGGACATACAATAGGAAAACAATGCAATAATTCAAATCTCTCTAAAGCTGACCAGTATCTATGCTGCTCAAGATAGCCAGCACGAGCAAATTCCCATCTATGAATTCTACATGTCAACTCTAGAGGGAAAAACTGAAAGAGGAAAGGAATTAGCAGAAGACATTTTGTCGGCAAAAGAGAAAGCCAACACCCACCTCCTCCTTGGCATGTGTTTAGACACCTATACTTGCTACCTTCTATTCTCCAAGCAGAGAACAGAAGATGTATGACATAGAACAGGTTTGAAAAAGCTTTGCAGATTTCTGAAGAAATACTAGGAGGAAGACACCCATAGACCGCCATGCTGATGAGTGCCATGGCTACCACCCTGGATGCACAGGGCCACTTCGATAGGCCTGTGTTTATGTGCAACGGGCATCAGATCCGGTGAGACAGAACATCCTGAGCTGCTCAGGAATCCATGCTGCTCAGGAATCTAGCTGCAATTCTGATGCACAGAGAAGGATACGCATAAGCAAAAGAGATCTTCCAGGAAACACTAAAGCAAGCAGAACTGAAAAGAGAGGAGGTTTCCATACAGCACCTCAGGGAAGAGTTGGCTGAGCTGTGAAGAAAAAGTAGACCTTTTAACTTAATTTTATGAAGCACTAACTCCCTTTCTATTGTAGGGAATTTTCAGCAACAGCTATTATGTCAGTCTCAGTGGCACCCAAACCATTGACTTAAATCTTTTTTCCTTGATATTCAAGTGTCATCAACTTACCTATGGTGAAGGACTAGTTGTAGACACTACCTCTTTTGTTTTTTTAAAAAGGAACAACAGGGGCGCCTGGGTGGCGCAGTCGGTTAAGCGTCCGACTTCAGCAAGGTCACGATCTCGCGGTCTGTGAGTTCGAGCCCCGCGTCAGGCTCTGGGCTGATGGCTCAGAGCCTGGAGCCTGTTTCCGATTCTGTGTCTCCCTCTCTCTCTGCCCCTCCCCCATTCATGCTCTGTCTCTCTCTGTCCCAAAAATAAATAAACGTTGAAAAAAAAAAAATTAAAAAGGAACAACAACTTTTAGCCCTGGCTGATTTTGACTTCTAAGGACAGATAAGTGATGCTTTCAGTTGTAACCTATAGTTAGGTGCTAGCTGTGCTGGTCTAACTATAGGTGGAGATGGGCCAGTTTTCCCTTGGGATGGGTGTGTGGTGATACCCCCTCCCAAGCATCTCTATCCTAACACTTGGTCTGTTGATTTGCCACCCTTTATTTTATCAAATCTGGCTGATCAGAGCTATGTGTCATGGCAAAGGGGGATTATGGGGAGTTTTCTTATTTGAAAAATAAGAAATGGTGAGTTTTCTTATTTCACGAAGCCCAGTGTGGGATCTAATGCATAATGGACCCAAAGTATTATCTTGGTTTACACCAGTGTCCAGCATGAAGTTTCAAAGTAGGAATTAGGACATTGAAAATATGGCCATTTCATTATAAATGAAAGGGACTATCTGTTTTTATATCTGGTTCTATACAACTATGAAAAAGGGGGGAAAGGAATGCTACAAACTCCTGTCAATGCTATTTGAGCACTCCATTTCCTCTGCAACCTAGGTCCCTGAACAGACTCATCTGAGGAGCTCTTAAAGACACACATGCCCAGGCTGCACCCCCAAACCTTCTGTCTCAGGGTAGGGCCTTACAAATTTAACATGCAAAATATCCGCAGTAATTCTGATATGTACTGCTAGTACCAATCTGGATCCTCGTCCTGGCCTTTTGAGTTTGGGTCTCAATATCCTCATCTGTAAAGTAGGGATGGAGATGGTAGCCATGGGAAAACATATTTAATCATCTGACCTTAAGTGAATAGACTACTGTGTTGAAAGATCTTTATCACACTGCTTCAAAAGTATATACATACAAGATAGGCAGATGGAGGTCTTTACCTTAGCAGTCCGGAAAAGAGCTCTTTGCCTAGCGGAATGGCAACTTTATAAGCACCATAAAGGAACACTGTTATTGCTGGTAAGCTTTTGGGGGTAAGGATGTGAATGGGAATGATAAACAGATATTTTTGTTTCTTGTGTACATACTGCAAGAATCCTTTCACGGTACTCTCAAAAAAAAAAAAAAATCCCTGATTAAAGAAATTGAAAAAAAGAAATTGAAGATGACAAAGAAATGGGAAGACCTTCTATACTCATGGATTGGAAGAACAAATACTGCTAAAATATCCATACTACGTAAAGCAAACTACAAAGTTAACACAATCCCTATCAAAATACCAACAGCATTTTTCACAGAGCTAGAACAATGCTAAGATTTATATGGAACCACAGAAGACCCCAAACAGTCAAAGCAGCCTTGAAAAAGAAAAGCAAAGCCAGAGGCATCACAATTCCAGACTTCAAGTTGTGTTACAAAGCTGTAGTGATCAAAACAATATGGTACCAGCACAAAAAAAGACACATAGATCAATGAAACAGAATAGAAAACTCAGAAATGAGCCCACAACATGGTCAATTATGTTAATTATATGGTCAATTACATGATCAATTGATTATATTAATTGAATGGTTAATTAATCTTCAACGAAGCAGGAAATATCCAATGGGAAAAAGACACTCTTCAACAATTGGTATTGGGGAAACTGGACTGCTTTCAAAATGAATTCAAGGCCTAATGTGAAACCTGAAACCATAATAATGCTAGAAAAGAGCCCAGGCAGTAAGATCTCTGACATCAGCCATCCCAACATTTTTTTTAGGTCTTCTGATGCAAGGGAAACAACAAAACAAAACTTTTGCACAGAGAAGAAAACAATCAACAAAATTAAAAGGCAACCTATGGAATGGGAGAAGATATTTGCAAATGAACTATCTGATCAAGGGTTAGTATCCAAAATATATAAAGAACTGATACAGCTCAGCACCCACAAAACAAATAATGCAATTAATAACTGGGCAGAAGATGTGAACAGACATTTCTCCAAAGAAGACCTACAGATGGCCAATAGACACATGAAAAGATGGTCAACATCACTCATCAGGGAAATGCAAATCAAAAGCACAATGACGTATCACCTCACACCCGTCAACATGGCTAAAATCAACACAAGAAACAAGTATTGGCAAGGATGTGGAGAAAGAGGAATTCTCTTGCACTGTTGGTGGGAATGCAAAGTGGTGCAGCCAGTATGGAAAACAGTATGGAGGTTCCTCAAAAAGTTAAAAATTGGATTATCATACGATCTAGTAATTCTACTGTGTGTTTACCCAAAGAATACAAAAACATTAATTCAAAAAGATATATGCACCTTAGGTTTGTTGCAGCATTATTTACAATAGCCAAATTATTGAAGTAGCCCAAATGTCCAAATGGCCCCCCACTCAAAAAGGGTAACTCCTGATCTCATGCCCCTCAACATTACTTACCAACCTAGAAGAAAGAAAATATAAGTGGATATGCCTACATGAACTCATCAACAATTACTATAAATCTTTGGGAGAAGGACGGCAGGTACTACCATTTTTTTTTTTTTAATTGTGGTATAAAACGTTTACCATGTTAACCATGCTAGTTCATAGCACTAGTATGCTAGTTCATAGCATTAAATTTATTCACATTGTCATACAATAGATTTCCAGAACTTCCTCCTTCCCACAGCGCCTGAAAACCACCATTCTACTTCCTGTCTCTATCAATTTCATTTTTCTAGATACCCTATAAAGTGGAATCATACAATATTTGTCTTTTAGTGACTGGCCTATTCATTTAGCATACTGTCCTGAAGGTTCATCCATGTTGTGGCATGTGTCAGACTTCTTCTAAAAGCTGAATAGTACTCCATCATATATATACATACACACACACTTTTCTTTATTCATCTGTAGATGGACATTTTGGTCGCTTCCACCTCTTGGCTATTGTGAATAATGCTGCAATGAACACCGGTATGCAAATAGCTCAAGTCCTGCTTTCATTTCTTCTGGATATGTACCTAGAAGTGAAATCGCTGGCTCATATGGTGATTCTATTTTTAAGGTTTTCAAAAACTGTAACTATTTTTACAATGAGAAAACCAGGCACGTAACCGAATCCTAAAATCACAGAGTGAAAGAGTCACCAACCCCATACCTCTGCATCCTGGCCCTGAACATAGTGTTCCTTCCACCACGCTATACCATTTCCCTTCCACCTCAAAGAATAGTCTGCTCTAGAATCAGAACTAAATGTGGGGTAGAATTCATCATCTTACCTATTATGCTGAAATGAATCACTGCTTCCTTCAAAATTCTTACTGAGTCCCACAGAGCACTCTTGGAAAAAAATAAGTTAAATTCATGAGCACATAATATACCTGCATATGAACGATTTCTAAGCACTTAGGTTTAAATAGGTTTCAAATGCAGTTACCTTAGTATTGTCTATATAAAAAGTTACACTCTGACTTCCGAGGTTGAAATCAATCCAAAATTTCTCTAGTTTTTCATCATTTGGTTTTCTCATCTATAATACATAATTAAGGCATAAATTGTATAGATACCATGTTAAAGGGTCAGATGAATATTATTCCACTAAAAACAACTTCTGCTCTTCATAGAAAAAACACTACCCTAATATTATAGTATGTCTTGATGGTCTTAATCTTTTCTGCAAAATGAGAGGTAGGTCTCAACTTTATACAACTAAGCTATTTCTTCAGGGGGCGGGGGACACAACCACTATCCTTAGCTTAACATTTAAAAGATGTTTAAATGTGTCTGAGGACTCTATCCACACAAGTTTCCCACCTCCCCACCCCCCCACTCCTCCCCCTCGGTGAGAATCATGAGAAAATAGTCATATGTTGAAGCAGTAACAATCCATACTGCAGATGCACGGAAACTTCTAGAGAAGGAGGTATCATGATCAAATATAAGTGATTATTTGCTATCCAACTTAATATATCCATTAAAGTAGAGCTAAGACTTAAGTTCAAATTACCTTCATTTTAACTGATTACTACAAGAACATTTTTTTAAAAAAGCTTCTAACAGTATGACCTTTAGAGAAACAGTGTATGTGTCCTTCTCTGGCTTTCAGTTTCCACATAGGTACCTTTCTGAAGGCACGTTACCAATGCCTTTATTTCCTCTCAGCTGTTTTCTAGACCTATCAGGAAATATATAAAGAGTTTTTATTCCTTAACAATGGAAAAAACACTAGACTTACTACTCCACCACTTGCTTTTCCAAAAATGGCATTTCTTAGACATCTTTCCATCATAGGTGCTTACTTTTTAACACCTATGGAGTTGAATGGAAGTTTTAAGCTATGATGTATGTTACTGGAAGCCAGTTTAGGGCCCTGATTGAAACTGATGAAAATTTAGAAGTCAAAAAAAAAAAAAAAAAAATAGAAGAACCGCCAAGCAGATGTTGGAACCTTCAGATAACCAGGGAGAAAAAGAATGGAGATAAAGGAATCAAAGAAGCTACTAAACTCAGGGAGAGAGATCCTAGGGAGGAGAAACTTGTGGTATGGTCATGCATTAAAGGCTTAGCTCCCAGAGGCCAAGAAAGGGGCTCTGAACCCAAAACAAAGAAATGGTTAATTAGGATATTTTGAAGATGAGATCCAGGAAACATCAACAGAGTCAAGGTTCAGAGATCTTTGAAGATTTTATCCCCAATGGAGGTGCTATAGGCGGATATTGTTCCTTCAGGAAGCAAAGAAGGTGGTGAAAAGAGACCTTACCCTTAGACTATAAAGTACAAGGTGGAATGATCTAGAAAAAAACAGAGTGCTCCCAATTTCTGTGGATAAAATGGGGAATATCAACTGGATGGAAAAAAGGGAATTGCCCTTTTCCCTACAATCTAGGCATGAACAATGGTACTCATTAACAGGGTAAAATAAGGCCAGATTCCTCTGATTGACTTCATGAACACAGCATCAACCCTAAAATTCCTGCATCTAGTAGTAACAGTAGGGTCCTTAAACATATTAGTAATGCATTCCAGTTATGGTCGGATAGGATACAGGAGAAAGAAGACTTCAGAGTTGCGGCCTCTAGACGTAAACTTCCTTCTTTAAAAAGCCCTTCTGTGTGGGGAGACCAGTTTGGCCGAACTATGGGTGGGTTACATTATATACCACTCCCAGGGCCCCCAGAGGTAAACTTACCTCGTGCCCATCAGCAAAAGCAGCAATACACGGGAAGGAATAGACCCTGCAAAACACTTCACAATTAAAATGCAAAATAAAATGTGGCTGGAGCCTCAATACAACCTACAGATGTTCTATAACAAGAATTTGTAACTAGGGTGGGCAATTAAGTCGCTTAGCACAAAGTATGGACAAGGGTCTCAAGCCTGCAAACGGATACTACTATGAGTAGGTTTCCAATCTCCATCTGGCAGTCTATAAGTCAGGTTTATCAGTACTAGATCTCAGCCCAGTTGTGTGGCAAGATTCCCAATGGTAGGAGTGAATTCAGAAAATTCTCATCAAGGACTTTGTCTGTGAAATAAATTTATCTCCAGTGCCTCAAACCTTCAGGAAGTCACTTTTCATAAAATCTTCTGGCCATGTTAAAAAATGTTCCAAGTTATAAGTAAATGTGCTCAAATACTGATAGAGATAAACACATACAAATGAATCACTAGGGAGAAGGGATCTAATCTTCTGATGTTTCTATTCAATGGATAACCCATTTGTAATCAATAAGTTATGTATCTTATATTCTCTCCTGAAATAAAACAGATCCTAGATTTTTCTTTAGTATTAGACATTTTCAGAAAACTAGTCAATAAAATAACACCCAGAGAAATAGCTTACCTTCTTTCATCACCAAGTCTGTCGTTTAGGTGATTGAGAAATCGTCTACTATCCTTCAAAGGAAATAATGCAAACTTTAATTAAAAAAAACCAACACAGGTCTTATTTAAATACTATTTTTGCCAGCATGAAGAAGCTAGTGTTTGCTTTGAAACTCACAGGACCCAGTAACATCTCAAGGTTTCACCAAGATTCATTATTACAGGTTAATTAAAACAATGCTTTGTGTTATAAAGAGGCAGCTTCAGACCCAAATTCTGGAAGGAACCCCCAGCCAGCAGATTTTCAGCAGAGGAATGCTTTAAGTCTCCAAAAGTTATAGGCACGGTTACATTTCATTGGGTTAAGAGAAAGAGAAATACACTTAACGAGTGACCTAGATTCGTTTCGCTAACGCACCGGGCGTCCATCTTGCTAACATCTGCCCAGCTCAAGCCAACCACAAATCCATAAACTTGTCAACTTGGAGTTTATCTGGGTGTGTTACCCGCGGCCATTTTTCCTTATGAGGAGTTCTCTAGCCTATTCCTTCCTAGTTTCTCTTTCCTGATACAAGTTCAGAGAATAAGGATTATTTTTTAAAGTTCTCCCGACCCGAAGCTAGTAGAAAGGTAAATTTGTTGCCTCCAAAATACTAAAGCTGAACAGACACTGACCCAGGCTTTTGTCCCTTTTCTTAGCAAGGACTGGCTGTTGTAGTACATCCTCACACTTTATACATTTATTCAGCACTAAGTAGACAGCAGTAATGTAAGGTTGGACCTCAAAGCAGCTCAATTAAGAAGTGCATGGCTCTGTGGGGAAGAGGTTTTGAGAAACACTACCTTTGACCGATTTTCACAAAAATTCCCTGCAGAGGAGAGAATGACACAGAGGAAAAAACTAGCATCTGAATGCCCACCACATCCCGGGCACTTTTGGTTTCTCTCATTCAGTGCTCACAATTTTAAGGTGGCTTTTATTCCCATTTCACAGATAACAACCCTAAGCCTTCATAAGTCAACTACCTTACATGACGTGTGCATTTTTGTAAGCCAGGGAGGTAGTACTCGAACCCGAGGCTTATGGGCTTTCCATCTAGATCAAACAGAAAACTGGCTAGACCAACTACTGTGTATCTGACAACAGGCTCAAAGTTAAATGTATTTTCAATAATATATTTAAGAGTTCAGATTTAATAAAATTCTAATTACATAGGAGTGTTGACTAGAAAGGCTTGGTTCAACGCTTTCATGGTTATTAAGAATTTTACTTTTTCCCCAAGGGCCTACCCCTCATTTTAAGAGTGTTTTGAAAGAAGAGGGACAATATTTTAGCTATTTTAAGATGTGGGTGAATATGCAGCCAAGCTATGAGCTATTTTTGTGCTACTCAAGGATATAACCACGGTGAGCCAGACTGCGTGGAAAGCACTGAAAATTCTTATTCCTCGAAACTGTAGAGCACCCCATGCCAATTTCTGCCTTCCCTCATCTTCCCAGCTGCTCCATGCGAGACTGAAATGCACATTTCTTTCTTCTACAGCTCTGACCACCATCTGAGGGTCGCTAAAATGGCTCCCTACTCCATGTTTTCTCTAACTGGATCCATCCCATTCGCATTGTTCTGTGTCCAGTATAAGTTACCTATAAAGTAGCCTTATCTGTATGTCCAGATTTGGCCCACAAATCTGGTGTTCACGTGGTCCTCAAATCATTTCACAGAGATGGAGAACAGGAAGCTTAAGAATGGCAACTTAATCACATTTGAAGAAAAACTCCTCCCCTGAGCCCAATGCTCAGGAAAACAGTGTGAGGATGCATTGATTAAATGGAATTCTGATGACCAAGAATCGCACCGTCTCAAATTCTCGATCCTTAATTTCTTTGAAAGCTTCAGCAATGATGTCATCTTCAAACCACTGATGGACAAGGTCCCCCCTGGATTTTTTCAAGGTCAGTCTACACAATGCTTCAGAAAGAGCAACCTGCTGGTCATAATCTAGAGATTAAAAGCATGATAGACCTAGATCATTCCGGGATGGGCACAAAGCAAAAGAAAAAACAAAAAAAGCTTCTCCAAATTAGCACTGTTGTAAGAAATTCCATCTTGGAAGACTAACATTGTATGCTATAAGCATTATAATGTAACCTGGATCATTATTTAAATTCAATATTTAAGAAACATCAGGAGGAAATCTAAATAAGCTACCATATAACAATTAAAAAAATCTTTGCATTTTATATTTTAGAAGTATTAAAATATCAAGAAGCAGCTCCTCAAACAGCCTTAAAAAATGTTACTACAAAAATAAAAGCCCAAGATAAATTGCGGTATTTCACAACTGATAAAAATATATATGTTTCAATTTCGAATAATTTTAAAAGTCACATCGCAGCTGGATGTACACAACACGAAGACATTTACAGAATGCTTGTAAAATTTGTAAAATAATATATGTTGCTTATGAATCCATAAAATAAAGGTATAAAAACCTACTTTTGAATGAAAACCAAATCTAAGTCAAGGATGATCTCTACCAATGGAGACAATGGGATCAGGGACAGGTACACAGGGGGCTTTACATGGAACTCTGATTCTACATAAAAAAGACTAAGTAAATGTAGCAAAATGAAAATCTGACTTAGATTGGTTGGTTGGTGAATAAATGAGTATTCGTGAATTATTCTTTATGGCTTTCAGCATGGTAAAACCTTTCACAATAAATTACAAATAAAATGCTAATTCTTATTTTCAGCTTGACCGAAATTTATTATCCACAGTTCCAAGATGCTCATAAAGTCCCAAGTGGCCAATATGTAATACTCTAACATTTAAAATTCTGAACACTTCTTACCACCCACAGTCAAGATTGTCCTTGCAAGGTCTTTCCTGAAACATTTAAATAAATTAACATTTTACTGAAGTGAATGAACATACATAAAACTTTACTATTTTGACATTAACATTTAAAATCGAGATGTAGATTTTTGAAATTATTTCAAATTCAGCATCAAAATTTCTGAAATGTCAAGAATACATTTTTATGGAAACGCAGTTTATATATTGACTTAAATGCACTTTTTAAAAGAAGCTAGAGTTGTTATGGATTCTGAGCTTCTATTCCTCCTTCTATAAAATGAATTCAATTGGATGATGTCTGAAGATTTACCAAATGCTAAGAGTCTGCAATTTTATAATCACCCCATCAACGTGTGAGGATATATTTCTTATATAATCTGTTTAAAAAATACAGTTGACACCTGGAAAAAATGGTACAGCAAGTACTAAATCTTTCTAATGAGTTTTTTTTTTTTAAACATTTATTTATTTTTGAGACAGAGAGAGACAGAGCATGAACGGGGGAGGGTCAGAGAGAGGGAGACACAGAATCTGAAACAGGCTCCAGGCTCTGAGCCATCAGCACAGAGCCCGACACGGGGCTCGAACTCACGGACCGTGAGATCATGACCTGAGCCGAAGTCGGACACTCAACCGACTGAGCCACCCAGGCGCCCTATCTAATGAGCTTTTGAACTACTTTTAAAAATGGACAAATGGAGAGGGGCACCTGGGTGGCTCAGTCGGTTAAGTGTCCAACTCTTGATTTCAGCTCAGGTGATAATCTCAGCTTGGGAGTTTGAGCCCCATCTCAGGCTCAGAGCTGACAGCCTGAAGCTTGGTTGTGATTCCCTGCCTCTCTCTCCTCTCTGTCTCTCAAAAATAGAGAAGCATTAAAAAACTGACAAATGTATCCCCTTTATTAGATGTAATAGGGTTAACTGGTTGAATTATAATAGACCCCCATATCATATCGTCCTTTAACAATTTCAGTTAATTAAATATCAACAAATATGATGTGGATCTTTCTTATCTGAAATAACACCTGTTTTAAATAGACTGGCCAAGAAATCTTTTAGTTCAGTTTCTCATAAACAGATCGATTAAAAAGAATGTTAAAAAGAGGCCTTAAATAGGACCACTGCTTTGTGCTTGCAGACTTTATATTTGACCTGAAGTCCAGAGCATTCCAGACTTTCTAGCACATACAAACAATAAGGCGGGACCATAGGATTAGTTTGAAAACTTAGGAGAAAAGGATCAGGTCAGCTGTTCTCCAAACCTAAATATGTCGCTGAGAATAGTGATTAAACGAATGTAGTTGAATTTTTTTTTTTTTTTTTTTTTTAGGAAATAGTAGATACCCTGCAACCTGCATGCACTAGTTAACGGACAAACGTGATAGAGGTGGGCTCATGGTCACCGATAACCTCATTTGGGCCTACAATATGGCAAACTTGGTTGCCCTTCATCTCACCAGTCACGGCTACATGTCACAGGAATGAGGGTGTGCCGCACGAGGTCAGCGATGCTGGTTAGTAGCGGTTAGCACGGTCACGGATACAGGTTCACATTTTAGAATAGGGTACTCGTTTTGCCCTTTCCGCAGCCACACAGTACAACCTTACCCCCAAATGTCAATGTCCCAAGAACTACAGAATTGTAACAGAGTCAAAAAAATTAAGAATCCATTGATTTCATTGCTGAAAAACAATATAAATCCCACGCTTTACTGGCGTAGCTCAAAGTCGGTAGCCTTTGAGCATTTGCTCTTTACCAGATAATAGGCTCATCACTTCCAATGGTTTGCCGGATTCGACCTGTATAAAAACTGTCAGCCAAGGCTCCACTTTGCAGGTGAGCAAACAAAGGGGGCAAACCAGGATTTGAAGCCCCACAGTCTGGCTCCAGAGTCTGTACCCTGAACACGTGAGTCACTAATTCACATTCACGGTGGGGAAAAAATGGTCTATAGCCCAAGAAAGCATTTCAGCTCACAAACCTGATAAACATATTACTAAAAAAGAAAAGCCTAGCAAAGTCCAGTCCGCCTTCACTACTTAGCATAGTGCCTGATATAGGGTAGGTGCACAAAGCATTTACTGAAAAGAAGCAATAAAGTCGTCAAGTCTAAGGAGAACAAAGGTTGAGGTAGTACAATCCAGAGATTGTACAATTGTACACTGCCCTTCCGTCATTCCATCATCAAGTAAAACCTCACTTACATAAGACGACATGGGCCTTCCAACAAGGGGAGTTGTTTTCTCTCTTTCCGAGGCACAGCATGCAAAATGGAGTTCAAAGTCTTCAGAGCCTGTTTGGAGTTGGAGAAAGTATTCACGGGGAAGACACAAACATGGAGAGCTGGGCACAACCTTCTCTAAGGTCTCTAGAGCAACGGTTAACAACTGATTTGTTACTCGCAACTCACCTCCTGTTGAATCAAATGACTTACAGTCTTTTCTGTCACCAGAAATCCTAAGGTAAATATGAAGGAACTCAGCATCTGAATTTTTCCTGAAATCACAATTTTAAAAGAATCAAACTGACGCTAAGACAAACAAGGAGACTCCCACACGACAGGAAGAGGTAAAGACTGGAAAAGCCGTGAGGGCAGTAAACATGTTAGGAATTAAAACAGCCTGGGCAATAAAACCTGGACAAAACGCACTGGCATTGCATAGACTCTCATTCAGCAAAACAGCAGCATCCACGAAGTGTGACTGTGTGGGATTATCCTATCTCAAGGAAAGCTACTTTTTTTGGTCCAGACTGAGGGACAAATATACAAGGGGAAGCTCCTTGTACAGAAAACAACAGTTTTCTGTTGTTGCTTACATTTGTGCATTTTTAAAAAATAGATATTTGTAACGTCTTATTCAAACAGAAGGTTTTTAATAAAATGTTGGCCTCTATGAAATAGCATAATCATAGAAATTTCAACAGCTATTTATGTCAGTGCATAGTAAAATGACTATGTGGTTATCCTTCATGCTTATTAAACTAGATTTGCGATTTCATTTATGCACATCAAGATATAAAATGATGGTGGTAGTTTACAAGCTTCTGGTAAGTGCAAAAATTTATGGTAAGGTGACAGCATTACTTTGCTAGGTTCGAATGTGCAATTTTGATGTATGTATTATCATAGGTAATATGCTCAACCCCCATATAATTCATGAAACTATAGGAACCCAAACCAGAAAATAGAAAAGAGATTCCTCTTTCATCAAAAAAAACAAAAAACAAACAAAAACAAAAACCAGGGGCGTCTGGGTGGCTCAGTTGGCTGAGCAGTTGAGCGTCCGACTTCGCTTGGCTCAGGTGGTGATCTCACAGTTTGTGGGTTCGAGCTTCGCGTCGGGCTCTGTG
The DNA here is from genome assembly GCF_028749965.1 of Puma concolor. Lineage (NCBI taxonomy): Eukaryota > Metazoa > Chordata > Mammalia > Carnivora > Felidae > Puma > Puma concolor. The sequence continues at coordinate 18,136,129 of NC_141671.1, forward strand.
CTGACAGCTGAGAGCCTGAAACTGTCATAGATTCTGTCTCTGTCTCTCTCTGCCCTTCCCCAGCTCGCTCACGCACTTGCCCGCTCTCACACGTGCTCTCTCTCTCAAAAATTAAAAAAAAAAAAAAAAAAAAGCCAGATGGATACTGCTAGATGATCTTTGGGAACCAGAAATTTCGCTAATGGCTGAGCCAACAACTTGCCTGCCAGCTTAAAACTTGAGATTTCAGATGGACAGCAGGGATCCTAAAGACCTTTATGTACCAGGTTAATTAGCAAATACCAGATGTCAATCTTTTCCTTTAAATAGTAAAGAGAAACTGACAAATGCAGCGCTACAAAAAAGGAAGGAGGGGGCACTGCCATCAGGTAGCAGAAGAGGGACTTTCAAAAAAGTGCTTACTTCAGGAAACAAAAATTTAGGAAGCATCTTGTCACAAAAAACTTCAAAGCGCAGGAAAGAGAGGCCCCACCCTCAAAGAGCCAGCATAATAAATAACCTGGCCTGAGACCCAACAGTGTGAAAAGCACCTGGGGAGAGGGGACTATATGTTGAAGAGACTTACTAATCTCAGAATGTGTGGTAGAGGGGCAGGTATCTTTAGGAAATTTCTCCAAGAATAAAAATGCCGGCGGGCACCATTTCTCTCCCCACTCCCAGCTGACACAGCTGGACACGTACGGGAGCCAGCAGCGACCCTCTCAATCTTGCTAGCACCCCATGCCCCACCCCCAAAGCTCCCTTACAGACCTGCTCCATCCAACCCGCCTGCCTCAGCAGCCATCCCTACAAAGTGGGTCCTGCCCCGACACCAGGCAAGCAGCCCCGGTGGGGACCAGCACCACTCCAAAGCGTGTACTGCGCTGGGGAGAAGAGGAGATCATCTCGCACACCAGTTCGCCCCCGTTTCCAGCAGCTAAACCGTTCAGCTGGTCACGCAGAAAGAAAGCCGTGACTGCAGCAAGGACGTTGATTGCAGATACCTAGTCTGACTACCAGCCCATCCACCAATAAAAGCCCTGTGAGCCACATGGGGAGAAAGCCCAGTCATCTGATAGACCCACACAGAGAGGCTAATTGCCGACAGCTAGCCTGACTGCTGATCCTGCTGATCTAGGAGCCCAGCGGCCTTGCACAGGCCCCTTATCACGGCATGGACCAAACCCTGCCCAGTGTGCCCACGGTAGGCAAAATGGGTCGTTGCCGCTGACCGGGCTACAAGCAAACACAGCTAGACACAATAGTAACTCAGCCCATCACTCGTAGGGTTGTCTAGGAGACACCCCTGGATTGTCTGGTTCTGATGACCGAGGGACACAGCCCTACAGGGAACCACTGAACCTCTTCTACACAAAGCAAATACTTTCGTCAGGAGGAGATGTAGTGGTCTTCCCTAACACATAGAAATAGATGAAATGAGTCAGTATTCCAAATGAAAGAACAGGACAAAAATCACAACACAAGAGCTGGAAGAAACAGATAAGCACTAAAGAATTCTAAGCAATGGTCACAAAGATACTCACTGGACTTGCGAGAAGAGTGGATGAACTCAGGGAGAAGGTCAGCAAAAGACAGAAAATATAAAACAGTCAGAGATGAAGGATCCAGTGACTGGAAAAACAAAACAAGATTTAAAAAAGCCACTCGAAGGAATCAGCAGCATATTAGAGGAGACAAGAGAACAGCTCATGGATCTGGAAAACAAGGTAATGGAAAAGAGCCAAGCTGAACAGCAAAAAGTAAAAAAAAAAAAAAAAAAAAAAAAATGAAAATAGGTAAGGGAACTCATCAAGCGTAGTAGCAGTCACATTATTGGGATCCCAGAAGGAGAGAAGAAAGGGGCAGAAAACTTATTTGAAGAAATACATGGAAAGTTCCCTAAACTGGGGAAGAAAACCGACATCCAGATCCAGGAAGCACAGGGAACTCCTAACAAGATGAACTCAAGGAGGTCTACACCAAGACACATAATAACTAAAAATAGCAAAAATAAGAATTCGGAAAGCAGTAAAGGAAAACAACTACATACAAGGGAAACCGCATGAGGCTATCAGCTTATTTTTTTTTTTTTAGCAGAAACTTTGCGGGCCAGCAGGGAAAGGGATGATACATTCAAAGTGATGATAGGAAAAAAAATTTATAACCAAGAATACTCTACCTCGCAATGTTATCATTCAGAATAGAAAAGGGGTCTTCTAGACCAACAAAAGCTAAATGTGTTCATCACCCCTAAACCAGCCTTACAAGAATTACAGGGAATTATTTGAGTGGAAAAGAAAGGCTAGAACTAAAAGCAAATTACAACAGGAAAAAAGTCACAGGTAAAAACAGACCTTTTATTAAGGTAGTATATTCATCACTTATAAAGCCAGCATGGAAGTTCACACACAGAAGTAATAAAGTTTGTCATATCTCAAAAAACAGTCAAGGATATGCAAGACAAAAATATGACATCATATACATAAAACAGGGGTGGGGGAGTAAAAATTTAGTGCTTTAGAATGCATTCAAACTTAAGTGACTGTCAACTTAATAAAGACTGCTATACACACAAAATGACATAAACCTAATGGTAAACAGAAATCAAAAACCTCTAACAGATACACTTGGGTTCCTTTCTCTTTTTTATGTATGGGTAACTCTAGAGAAAGCCTTCAAACCACAAGGAAAGAAGCCAGAAGAAACAGAGCTACCAAAACAACCCGAAAACAACGAACAAAATGCCAACACATACCTCTCAAATTACGTTAAATGTAAATGGACTATTTCCATCACGGAGAAGATGGCAGAGTAACAGAACCCTAAGGCGACCTCATCCCACAGTACAACTTGATCATACTCAACAGCATAGATAATCCAGAAAACCACCCAGAGACTGGCACAACAAACACCATAAGTAAAAGGTATAGAAGAGGCCTTACTGAAGAGGGTGGGAAGAGCAAAGAGGCAGTGGGAAACAAAACAGATCACAGCCATCCACATTGGGGCGGGGGGGCAGGAAGTAGAGAGGAGAGAGAAACATACTGTCGCGCTAGGGATCCCACACCAGGAAGACAAGTCCCCATAACAACTGGCTTTGGTAGCAAAGGGGATAAATTTTGTGAGCCAGTGGGACTTAAAGCCTGGAGTTATAAAAACCAGTGGACTCTGTTCTGGGAGAGCCTGGAAGGCCCTAGAAAGCTGAGTCTCCACCCTTAAAGAGACAGTACAAACAGTCCATGGAGTTATAGCATAGAAGTAGCAGTTTGAAAAACTCCTGAGAAATAGGGGAAAGAGTAGTTTATTTATTTTGGAGCATGTCCTGGAATGGCAGGGTTTGATGAGGGTCTCTCCAGGCACAAAGGAGCTGGAAGGTACCATCTTCCTCCTCCACTCCCACCTCCCCCCCCCACAGAATAAACACACAGCTACCTGAAGGAACCAGCACAGCACCAGCATTCACTACCTAACTTGCTTACACCACACCCTGCCCCCTGCCAGGCTTGCCTCAGTCCCAATGCTGCTGGTCCCCTCCCACAAAAGATTGGCACAAACCTTGCCAACACCATGACTCCCAACCTAAATGTTTTGTGGGGCCTTGGTCCTGGTGGGGGGGGGGAGCCCAGCAGAAGCTGAAGGCACACCTTGTTAAAATTGCACACCCTGCCCACTTTGCACACTTTGTGGATCTGCCCAGGCCACCCAAGTCCCAGCAGCAGCTGCTAGTCTCATTTCATAAATAATTTGGCACACACCTGGTTAAAACTGCAGGACCCATCCTGGTGGGGTACCAAACACCGCCCACAACAAAGAGAGCCTCTGCAGATAACTGTACCGAAGGAAAAAGTAGACAGGACACAACAGCAGGCCACACACAACACATACAGTGACAATCCCTGAAGCATCAGGTTCTGGTAAACAGGGGACACTGCACTGCAAGGCAATACAGGACCTTTTCTTCACAAGGCCATTACTTTCAAGATCAGAAGACATAGCGGACTTCCCTAACACAGAGAAACAGACACAGAATTGGACAAAATGAGGGGACCAAGGAATGTTCCAAATGAAAGAACAGGAAAAACCACAGCAAGAGACGTAAGCAAAATGAATATAAATAATATGCCTGATAGAGAATTTAAAGTTGCCATCATAAAGATACTCCACGTACTTAAGAATGGAGGACATCAGGGAGGCCCTTAACAAAGAGATAAAGAACCAATCAGAGATGAACACAATAAATGAAATTGAAAATACACTAGATGGAATAAACAGCAGGCTAGAGAAAGGAGGGGAGTGAATTAGTGAGCTGGAGGACAGAGCAATGGGGAGTAGTCAAGCAGAGCAGGTGAGAAAGTTATGCAAAATGAGAATAGACAGATTGAGGGAACTCAGCAACTCCATCAAACATTAACATTCATATTATAGGAATCCCAGAAGGAGAAGAGAGGAAAGGGGGCAGAAAACCTATTTGAAGAAACAATAGCTGAAAATTTCCCCAACCTGGGGCAGGAAACAGATCCAGATCCAGGAGGCACAGAGAGCTCCCAAGAAAATTAACCCGAGGAGATTTACACCAAGACCTACAATAATCAAAATGGCAAAAAAAAAAAAAAAAAAAAAAAAAAAAAAAAAAGTAATGATCAAGAGAATTTTAAAAGCAACAAGTGAAAAGTTACATATTAAAAAAAAAACAAACCCATAAGGCTATAAGCTGATCTTTCAGCAGAAATTTTGCAGGCCAGAAAAGAGTGGTAGGATATATTCAAAGTGCTGAAGGATAAAATTTGCAGCCAACAATACTCTACCCAGCAAGGCTAGCATTCAGAATAGAGAGATAAAGAGTTTGCCCAAACAAAAGTTAAAGGAGTTAATGACCACTAAATCTTCCCTACAAGAAATGATAAAGGGGACTCTGAATAGAAAGCAAAGACTAGGAGTAATAAAAGGAGGAAACAGAAAAACAGTAAAAATAAGTGTATCTGTAAAAATCAGTCAAGGGACTTATAAAATAAAAGGATGTAAAGTAGGACTCATAACTAAAACATGGGTTGCAGGAAGAGGAATAAAGAATGGGTTCAAAACTGAACAACCATCAACTTAAAATAGACCACTATATGACGAAGATGTTATACACAAAACTAATGGAAACCACAAGTCAAAAACTAGAAATAGATAGATTCCTTTCTCTTTATTTTGGCCTAAGTGTATCACTAAAGAAAGCCAACTAATTGTGAGAACAGAAGAAAGGAACACAGGAAAACTACAAAAAACACCATAAAGTAACAAAATGGCAATAAATACATACCTATCAATTACTTCGAATGTAAATGGACAACACACTCCAATGAAAAGGCACAGGGTGATAGAATGGAAAAAAGACAAAAACAAAAACAACAAGACCCATCTATATGCGGTCTACAGGAGACTCATTTCAGACCTAAAGACACCTGCAGATTGAAAGTGAGGGGATGGAGAAACATTTATCATGCAAATGGATGTGAAAAGAAAGCCAGGGTGCCGATACTTGTATAGGAAAAGATAGACTTTAAAACAAAGACTATAACAAGAGACAAAGAAGGACACCTTATAATCTTGTCTCCTTGTTGGATGGTCTCCTTTATAACAATTGTAAATATTTATATATTCAACATAGAAGCACCCAAATACATAAAACAATCCATAGAAAACATAAAAGAATCAATAGTAATGCAATAGTAGGGGACTTAATGCCCCACTTACATCAATGGACAGATCATCAAAACAGAAAATTAACAAGGAAAGAGTAGCTTTGAATGACACACTGGACTAGATGGACTTAACGGATATATATATTCAGAATATTCTGTCCTAAAACGGAATACACATTCTTTTCAAGTACAATAGATCACATATTAGGCCACAAAACAACAAATACAAAAGAGACTGAAATCATACCATGCATCTTTTCTGAACACAACACTATGAAACTAGAAATCAGCCACAAAAAAATCTGGAAAGAGAATACAGGGAAGTTAAATAACGTGCTACTCAACAATGAATGGGTCAATAAATTAAAGAAGACATAAAAGACAAAGGAAAGTGAGAACAATGGTCCAAAATCTTTGGGATGCAGCAAAAGCTCTTGTAAGAGGGAAGTTTCTAGCAATACAGGCCTACCTCAAGAAGAAGAGTCTCAAACAAATGACAGAGCTAGGGGGAAATAAAAACACCAAGAACCAGCAGAAGGAAGGAAATAGTAAAGATCAGAGCAGAAATAAAACAAACTGAAACAAACCAAAACAAATTAAAAAAACCAATAGAACAGATTGAAACCAGGATCTCGTTCTTCGAAAAGAACAAAATTGATAAATCTCTGCTAGACTCATCCAAATAAATGAAAAGGACCTAAATAAAATCACAAGTGAAAGAATACCACAAAAATACAAATTATTATAAGAAATTATGGAAAATAATATGCCAACAAATTGAACTACCTGGAAGAAATGGATCAATTCCTAGAAACATAACTTTCCAAAGCTGAATCAGGAAGAAATAGAAAACTTAACAGATTACCAGCAAGGAAATTGAATCAGTGATCAAACAATTCCCAACAAACAAAATTCCAAGCCCAGATGGCCTCACAGGGGAATCTACCAAGCATTTAAGGGATAGTTAATACCTATTCTTCTCAAACTATTCCAAAAATTAGAAGAGGAAGGAAAACTTCCAAATTCATCCCCAGAGGTCAACATTACCCTGACACCAAAACCAGACAATGATAAACAAACAAAAAGGTGAACTACAGGCCAGTAGCACTGATGAATACAGACACAAAAATCTTCAAAATACTAGCAAACAGAATCCAAGGATACTTAAAAAAAAAAATCATTCACCCTGATCAAGTAAGATTTATTCCTGGGATACACTGATCCCACTCAATGGGGAAAACTGAGAGCTTTTTCCCTAAAAGTCAGAAACAAGACAAGGATGTCCACTCTCACCACTTTTATTCAACATAGTATTGGAAGTCCTAGCCACAGCAATCAGCATAAAGAAATAAAAGGCATCCAGACTGGTAAGGAAGAACTAAAACTCTATTTGCAGATGACATGATGCTATCTATATATTGGAAAACCCCCTAAAGACTCCACCAAAAAACTAGAATGGATAAATGAATTCAGTAAAGTCACAGGATACAAAAGTCAGCATACAGAAATACATTGCATTTCTATATACTCATAATGAGGTGACAAAAAGGAACGAAGAAAACAATCCCGTCGACAATTGTACCAAACAAAATTGGTTAAGTTTATTCCTAAGAGGTAAAAGACCTGTACTCTGAACACCAATGAAAAAAATTGAAGATGACACAAATGAAAAGATAGTCCATGTTCATGGATTGGAAGAACATTTTTTAAATGTCCATAATATCCAAAGCTATCTAAACATTTAATGCAATCCCTATCAAAATATCTACATCACTGCTCACAGAACTAGAACAATCCTAAAATGTGTAGGTAACCACAGAAGACCCCAAATAGCTAAAGCAATCTTGAAAAAGGAAAAGCTGGATGTATCACAATCCCAGTTTTCAAGTTATACTACAAAGCTGTAGTAAACAAATCAGTATGGTACTGGCACAAAAATAGACCTAAGATCAACAGAATAGAAAACATAGAAACAAATCCATGATTATAAAGTTATTTAATGTTTGACGAAGGAGATAAGAATATGCAATGGGAAAAAGACAGTCTAGTAACAAATGGTATTGGGGAAACTGGACAGCCATATGCAAAAGAATGAAACTAGACCACTTTCACCATATACAAAAATAAACTCAATGGCCTCAAGACCTAAATGTGAGACCTGAAACTATTAAAACCCTAGAAGAGAGCATAGGTGGTAAGGTCTCTGATGTCAGCCATAACATTTTTCTAAACAGATCTTCTGAGGCAAGGGAAATAAAAGCAAAAATAAGCAGCTAGGACTTCCATCAGAATAAAAAAGGTTCTGCACAGTGAAGGAAACAACCAATGAAACTATAAGACAACCTACTGAATGGGAGAAGACACTTGTAAATGACCTATCCCCAACAAGGGTTAGTGTCTAAAATATATGGAGAATTTGAACACCAAAGAAATAATTCAATTAAAAAAGTAGGAAGACACGAACAGACATTTCTCCTAAGACAACATACAGATGGCCAACCGACACGTGAAAAGACACTCAACATCACTCATCAGGGAAATGCAAATCAGCACCATAATACGCTATCACCCCACACCTGTCAGAATGGCTAAACTTAACACAAGAGACAAGTGTTGGTAAGGATGTGGAGAAAAAGGAACTCTCTTGCCCTATTGGTGAATACGGACTGGTGTACCCACTGTGGAACACAGTATGGAAATTCCTCAAAAAATTAAAAATAGAACTACCCTATGATCCAGTAATCACACTACCTAGGTATTTACCCAAAGAATCCAAAAAAACCACTAATTTGAAAGGATATATACACCCTTATGTTTACAGTAGCATTATTTACAATAACCACTTAATAGAAATAGCCCAAGTGTCCATCAATAGATGAATGGAGAAAGACATGGCACATATACAGTGGAATAATACTCAGCCATAAGAAAGAAGTCTTACCATTTACAACAACATGGATGGATCTACAGAGCATAATGCTAAGCAAAATAAGTCAGAGAAAGACAGACAAATACCGGATGAACTCACTCGTATGTGGAATTTAAGAAACAAACAAGGGGGGGAAAAGACAAACCCAGATAATGAACTGGTAACTGTAGAGAACAAGCAGATGGATACCAGAGAGGAGGTGGGTGGGGGAATGGGTGAGATAAGTGGAGTAGGGGCACACTTATCATGATGAACATTAAGTCACGTATAAAATTGTTGAATCACTATATTGTACTAATCTATTGAAACTAATATGTTAACTATACTGGAATTACTTTTTAAAAAGTTTTTAACTTTTATTTATTATTGAAAGACAGAGTCAGAGCATGAGCAGGGGAGGGGCAGAGGGAGAGGGAGACACAGAATCTGAAGCAGGCTCCAGGCTCTGAGCTGTCAGCACAGAGCCCAACGTGGGGCTCCAACTCACAAACCGCGAGATCATGACCTGAGCCAAAGTCGGATGCTCAACTGACTGAGCCACCCAGGCGCCCCTGGAATTACTTTAATAAAAGGCAGAAAGAAACTGGAAATCAGAAAACATATTAGAAAAAATGAATTTGTAAATTTTCAGGCTAAAAAAAAAGTCAATATATAGAAATTTGTTCCTATACACTAATAATGAACTAGAAGAAAACACAAATTGAGAAAACAATCCTATTTATAATTTCCATTTTTTAAATACCTCGGAATTAATTTAACTAAGGCGATAGACCTGTGCTCTGAAAACTAAGACATAAATGAAAAAAACTGAAGACACAAATAAGTAGAAAGATATAACTGAAAAAATATTGTTAAAATGTTCATACTACACAAAGTGATCTAAAACTTCAATGCAATTCCTATCAAAATACCAGGGGTATTTTTCACAGAACTAGAAAAAAACAGTCTTAAAATTTGTATGGGACCAAAGAAAGACCCCAAACAGCCAAAGCAATCTTGAGAAAGAAGAACAAAGATGGAGGCATCATGCTTCCAGGTTTCAAACTATATCACAAAGCTACAGTAATCAAAGCTGTGTGGTACAAGCCCAAGAAATAGATACATAGAGCAATGGAACAGAAGAGAAAACTCAGGATAAACCCATGCTTATCTAGTCAATCTACACCCAAGGAGGCAAGAATATCCAATGTGGATGTTCCTGGGGATGTGGAGAGAAGGGAACCCTTGTGTACGACTGGTGAAAATGTAAATTGGTGAAACCACTGTGGAAAACAGTATGAAGTTCCTCAAAAAAAAAAAACCCTAAAAATAGGAATACCATATGGTCCAGTAATTTCACTACTAGGTCTTTACTCAAAAAAAAAAAAAAAAATAGAACACTAATTTGAAAAGATACACGCACCTCTATGTTTATAGCAGGATTATTTATAAGAGCCAAGATCAGGAAGCAACTTAAGTGTCCAACAGTAGATGAATGGATAAAAAGGGTATGATATACACTATGGAATATTACTCATCTAAAAAGGAGATCTTGCCATTTACAACAACATGGATGGATCTAGAGCATATTATGTTAAGTGAAATAAGTCAGAGAAAGACAAGTACTGTAGGATTTCACTTCTATGTGGAATCTAAAAAACAAACAAACAAATGAAGAAACAAGCAAAAAGACTCAAGTACAAAGAATAAACGGGTGGTTGCCAGAAGGGAGGGGAGTTGGGAAGGTGAATTGGGGAGGCAGACAAAATAAAGGGGATTGAGAGTTACAAACTCCCAGTTACAAGTGACAGAGAGTCACAAGCACAGCTTTGTAAGAGCATCAAATAAGGTACGTGACTGTCAAATCACTATGTTGTACACCTGAAATTATGTCAGCTGTATTTCTATTAAAAATAGGAATTTAAAATATTTAAAACTAAATAAAAGGCAGAGACATACTTTACAACAAAATCTCTGCATTGCAATATGGCTACCATTAGATGGTCAATACATCCATGTACTTAAACCTATTGTACTTTTATAGGTCATTTAGGCAAATATTTACTTACTGTATGCCAGAATATTTTACTAATGAAAGATAGTCAATCAGTGGCAAATAATATACTTACCTTTACTACTACTTCTGGAAATAACCTAGTAAAAAAAGAAAAGGCTTATATTATGTTTCAGAAGCATTATCAACTATAACTTTAATCCATTAATGCCGATATTTCTCTAACAGGCGGGACTTGACTCTAAATACAGTAGAAAAAAGTTTAGGGGCACCTGGATGGCTCAGTCGGTTAAGTGTTTGACTCTTGATTTCGGCTCAGGTTACGATCTCACGGTTCACGAGCCCAAGCCCCGCATCAGGGTCTCCCCTGTCAGTGCAGAGCCTGCTTCAGATCCTCTGTCACCTCCCTCTCTCTCTGCCCCTCCCCTGCTGGTGTGCTAGCACTCTCTCAAAATAAATAAACTTAAAAGTTTAGAGAAATCCGGGGTGCCTGGGTGGCTCAGTCAGTTAAATGTCTAACTATAGTTCAGGTCATGATCTCATGGTTCCTGAGTTGGAGCCCCACATCAGGCTCTGGGCCATGGAGCCTGCTTCAGATTCTGTGTCTCTCTCTCTCTCTTTCTGCCCCTCCCCTGTTCTCTCTTTCTCTCTTAGAAAATGAATAAAACATTAAAAAAATTTTTTTAAAGTTTAGAGAAATCCTATTTGACCTTCAGGCACTATTAAAATCAGCATATCATCCTTAAACAGGTGAATAATGTATATATGAAAATAAATCATTTTTCTTCCATAGCATTGGTTACATAGTTTCTATTTCATATAATATTTTTTTTAATGTTTATTTTTTTTTTGAGACAGAGAAAGACAGAGCGTGAAGGGGGGAGGGTCAGCGAGCGGGAGACACAGAATCCAAAGCAGGCTCCAGGCTCTGAGTGGTCAGCACAGAGCCCAACGCAGGGCTCAAACTCATGGAGTGTGAGATTGTGACCTGAGCTGAAGTCGGACGCTTCACCAACTGAGCCACCCAGGTGCCCCAATTTCATATAATATTCTAAATACTAAATAGGAGTCTTGGTAAAACCGACATCTAAGAAAACACAAGTTTTATAAATAACTTGAAGATTCCTGCAAATTACCAATGGTATCTGTTCAGTGATGAATCCACCCCCATCCTTACCAAGGCTGTGTCAAAGAAGTCTTCTATCACATTAATCAGGGATGGGTCAGACACTGGATCTGCCATGGTCAGAAATTCTATTGTTCTTTCAAACCAGGAAACCATGTACACAAGAGAAGAAACACAGTTTCAACCTTCTAAGACTCAAACTTCTAGGCCTTATTCAATACCGGCTCAAAATTCCAGTAAAAACTAGAGCAAAATAGTTTAAGACTTTTCTAGGACATTTTGATTCGACCTGGCTCTAAGACCTCTGTCTAGAACTCTCCAGAATGAAGACCTATTGTTACAGTGTGGCACTAAGAGGCTCTCAGATACCAGCAAGAGTTGGAGATTTGGCCAAGAGGGATGCCAGGAAGCCATATACGGGGGGCTAGTGATTAAAGATTGAGAGATAAATGAGCCTCCCCACACAGGAGCAATTCTGGTCTTGAAAGCTGTAGAAAATGTACTATCAAAGGAGGCGCAGAATTCGGAACGTGCTAGAGAAGTACGTTAATACAGTAACTATGCCTCAAGCCTTTCTTTTGTCAAAAGCGTCCAGCCAATTGGAGATTTGTTTTTCTACAGGAACGTACATGCAAGTTCATATTAAGCTGCTAGGATTGGTAGGATTTAAGATAAACTCCTACAACATTGATTCAAAAAAGTGAAGGCCATCTTTGGACCACTTTTTTTTTTTTTTTTTTTTTTTTTTTTTTTTTTTTTTGCTTAGAAAAAAGAACGGGGCGCCTGGGTGGCGCAGTCGGTTAAGCGTCCGACTTCAGCCAGGTCACGATCTCGCGGTCAGTGAGTTCGAGCCCCGCGTCGGGCTCTGGGCTGATGGCTCAGAGCCTGGAGCCTGTTTCCGATTCTGTGTCTCCCTCTCTCTCTGCCCCTCCCCCGTTCATGCTCTGTCTCTCTCTGTCCCCAAAAAAATAAATAAACGTTGAAAAAAAAAATTAAAAAAAAAAAAGAAAAAAGAACAACAACGACAAAATCCTGTGGGCATAGTTTGAAATCCTCAACTGAACGTGGAGTAGGAGGAGTTTGTGATGAAAAACGTTTACAGGAGTGAGGCCTTGGAAACTTCGTCCACTTGGCAGCCAAGAACCCAAAGCACCCCCAGCTGGGGACCATGGACACAGCAATCAGGTCCCAACCTTGACCGCACATTAGGAAAACCTGGGAGGCTTTGAAACACCCTGATGCCTGGGACCCCTCACAGACCCAGGAAATCAGAATTTCTGGTGGTGGGACACAGACAGTGCTCGTTAAAGCTTCCCAGGTGATTCTTTTTTTTTTTTTTTTTTTTTTTTTTTTCAACGTTTATTTTTGGGACAGAGAGAGACAGAGCATGAACGGGGGAGGGGCAGAGAGAGAGGGAGACACAGAATCGGAAACAGGCTCCAGGCTCTGAGCCATCAGCCCAGAGCCCGACGCGGGGCTCGAACCCACGGAGCGCGAGATCGTGACCTGGCTGAAGTCGGACGCTTAACCGACTGCGCCACCCAGGCGCCCCGCTTCCCAGGTGATTCTAACGTACAGCAAGGTTGGAGCGCCACTGCTGTGCTCCCAGCCATGGTCCTTTTACCTCACATCAAGCAAAGATTTGCATTAAACTGAATCATCCACCTGCTGGGGCAAACTTTTCTCTGATAGCCTGAAAAATGTCCCTCTATACAATGAAATTCACTGCTAATATGCCACATTTCCCCCTTCCTATATTCAAAGGCAGAATTTTATGCTTTTAAGTACATTTTTGTCACCACTCCACTTACCAACCCAAATCGTATCCCCCTCCCACGCCCACAAAATATATTGAGTACAGGTAAAGAGATGTGAGGGAAACGCTAGTATCCCAGCCCCTTTGATAATACCAATGTATTTTCCTTGACCAAAACCTACATGAAACAAAACATGCTTTAGAATGTGGCTAAGTTACGGTTCAGAAATTTCCATCGCCAATTAGAAATTTCCATATTCCACTGGAATTCGGATTTCAAAAACTCCAGTGGAGACTTATTTGATTGGACTCTTTAAATCTTGGAAGGGTATTTTAAAATCTAAATAGGAAATTCAGGTTGGGGTAGATCTTAACTCATCCCCCTGCCTCCGCTCCCCCCCCCCCCAAAAAAAAAACCCATTGGCCGTGGTTCCAAGTTACCCGTGGGACATCCTGCTCCATTTCCTTTCAAGTTTTACCTCGTTTTCCCCATTTCCTGTTATCTGCACTGGTAAGTGTAGGAGGGAATTAGGTAGCACTACATGCAAAATGAAATATATACAATTTGCCTAAGCATAATCCTTAGACCTACCCCCCCCCCCCCCCCCCCGTAAGCGCTTTTAAAGTCCCTGAGAGGAGTTAAGGAAAGCCTGGTCTTTACTTGGTCTCCACCAAGAGATCTTTATTCCCTCCCACAGAGAGAATTTACAGTAAAGAAAAAAAAAAAAAAAACAGAGCAATCTCCCTGAGCCAATCTGGCTTTAACAAACTTCAGGTACTAGAGTCCAGGGGGTGGGAGAAAAAAAAAAAAATCAAAGATTTTAGAGCCAGCCAGATCACCCTCTTGCCCCCTACCTTCCCTTACCTCCTCACCAACAAATCAAACATCTAACAGCTGCAGAATCCCATCTCATAAAACAAGGGAGAGGCACCAAGAGATTTCCTAGTCTGTGTTGCTTCCAGCAACATAATAATATAAAGGCACTCATAATAGTACCCGCTGGTTAACCCCTTAGAACCAGGATAAAATTTCACAACTGCAGGACTTAGAACGAACAAAAAAATGTGTTTGCTCTTTGTGTTTTCAGACTCAACTGAGATCTCTGAAGTTGGAAAAGTGGGCTATGGCGAGGGGAAGTATTTGATCCTTTATCTGGGTCCAATGTGGTTACTAATTCTATTAAAATAGTTATAGAGCCTTTGGCGGGGGGTTGGGGGGGATGGAGAATAGCTTAGTCCCTGCTCATCCTGTATTTCCAAGTTCAGTTCACCAATTTAAACATGTTATTACAGCAACTGGCTTGTCAAAGGGAGTAGAGAGTATGACCGACTAATTCCTGCACACTCCCCAAGTGCCCTGCCCAGCACATACATCAGGAAACCTATGCAGAATTTTTGATGGATACAGGCAGTACGCACATTATCAATTTCGGCTCAAATTTGATTTCAAAGGAACAGAAAACACCAAACTAGATAACGGATTTCACACCCATTTAAATTACCCAAAGCCACACAAGATCAAAACAGGACACTTATCTTTGGGATCAGTCCCTGCTGAATTAGCAAAGGCTCATCTTCTTTGACACCATCAATGCAGAATCGCTGAATACATTTCAGCAACAGCGAAACATACTGAAATTCCTTTTTATCCAGTTCCTGGGTATTAGACCACACAAAGATAAAGCCTTACCATGCAAGTTAAGGGAACAGATCCTAAGCGGTCTCATCACAAGGAGATTTTTAAATTTTACTTAAGTAATGTCGCCACCCAACGTGGGGCTAGAACTCACAACCCCTTTTCTGACTGAGCCAGCCAGGTGCCCCTCATCACAAGGAAATTTTATCTATTTTGTATCTACAGGAGATGACGGATGTTACATGCATTATAAAATGATTACCACAACAAGCCCAGTCATTGTTCCATACAGCTTAGACTTACATAATGTGCGTCAATTATAGCTCAATGGGGGGGGAGCAGCCTTGCAAATAACTACACATTGTTGTTCCACCCACAAAACAACTTACTTGCCTTAGTTATTGACCTATGAAGATGGTAGAATACAAGATGATTGTATTTTTGAGGACTGTGGCTTGCTCCCTCTTGAAAATAGTCTTTTATTTTCTGAAATCCTTTATCATGGAAGGCATCAATAATAAGCGATTGAAGCTGGAAAGTTGATAGTTTGCAAATTATTTCCTCCCCCAAGAACATTTCATAGCAACATTTCTAGCATTATCAATAGTAATTCAGTGTGAAAATTAGAGGGCAAATATAGATCGTTATTTCTTGAACAGTAAATCATTGAGCCAATGGTTGAGTTTGCCGGTTTAAGACAGCAGTTTGCAAAATGTGGTTCCCGGACCACCAGCAGCATGGGCTTCACCTGGGGACTTACTAGTAATCAGAAACTCTAGGGTAGAAGCCTTCATGCATGCTAACTCTGAGAGCCACTGACTTAAGGAGAATTATACTTAAGTACAGGTATCTGCAGAAGAGACTTTATCCTCAGTCATGTTAGAAATTCTAAAACACTAAAAAATTCAAACCTATTAAAAGCAACATAAATGATCAGAATACAAGAAAATGAACTCAACAAATACAGATGGAAGTCAACTAAGGATGCAAATTGTCATAATGAATGCAATTCTTCTTCTGCCTGAACATTAGGAAGATATACTTCTAAATACATATATTTGAAGAGACACTTCCTTAAATGTCTGTACTATAAAGATAGGATTTTTTCATTCAGTTCAGTCCAATCCTACACGCTAAATTACCAATATACAAGATCATTTTAATTTTTTTAAATGTCTACTTATTTTTGAGAGAGAGACAGAGTGTAAGCAGGGGAGGAGCAGAGAGAGAGAGGGAGACACAGAATCTGAAGCAGGCTCCAGGCTCTGAGCCATCAGCACAGAGCCCAACGCGGGGCTCGAACCCACAAACTGTGAGATGGTGACCTGAGCCAAAGCCAGACGCTTAACCGACTGAGCCACCCAGGCGCCCCTACAATATTATTTTAATAAGGAAGCAGTTTAGTGCATATGGCCCCAAATTCCACTTATTCTCACTACTGACAAATGGAAAGCTAGCATTTGAAATTAAACGTGCCAACAGCACATTTACAAGTGAACCTTTTTGTTCCAGCTGTATGGTGTTCTACAGATGTTCCCATTTAATCCTTACCACCACCCGGAGAGGACAGATTCCTTATCTGGGGGTAGCAGCAAGGCTGGGAGAGCTTAAGAACTTGCACGAGATCCCTCAGCTGAGATTTACAGTCAGATTCTCGGACTCAGAAACTTAGACTTCTGCCTGCTTAAAACTCCACCTGGCTTCTCTGTGCTCAGTATAAATCCAAACCCTTTGCCTTGGTCTCTAGGGCTCTGAATGATTTGGTCGGTCAACTTTTCTCTTTTTTTAATCTGTCAACTTCTGCCTGACTTCCCTATTAAGAAGTCCTAAAAAATAAAATTGTGCCTTGCCTCAGGGCCTTTGCACAAGAAGCCTGGACCGCTCCCCCCACCACTTTCTACCTGGCTGGCTCCTTATCCTCTAATCTCATCTTTCCAGATCACCTTTTTTTATTCCTATCTTTTGGGACTTTATCTCAAGTAAGGCAAGTGCCTCTCTCCACATGATACTCTCTTCCTTTTCTTCCTACTCTTTCCCTTTGGTCGGTAACCTGTTTCTTTGGCTTTCTGCCAGGCTGTAAGCTCCCTGCGGACAGGAATTGTTTGTTTTGTTCAATACCGTCTACCTAGACTAGTACCTGGCCCACGATAGATTAGACTAAGTACTGGTAGGACAGTGGAAAGCATGGTGATAAACTGAATGTGGAAGATGAGGGAAGGAGAAGGAGCAAGGTTTCTCTGCCTCTTGACCTTGAGCTTGGCTTGAGCAACTGGAGAAACCGATTGCGGGGACAGCCCGGCAAACACCGAAGTAGAGAGAGCACGCCTGCACACCCTCCCCCACCCGCGGAAAGAAGCTTGATCTTTACGTAGAAAGCATCCGGGGCAATTCTGCTCCCATCTTCTTCCTGAAGGGACTGCAAAGGATCGTCCTCTTCCTGTGTGCAATAAAAATATTGTTTACAAAAATGTTTCAAAGAAATGCATTTTCAAGTTTCCATAAAATACTTTTTTTTTTTAAGTTTTTTTTTTCCCAACGTTTTTATTATTTATTTTTGGGACAGAGAGAGACAGAGCATGAACGGGGGAGGGGCAGAGAGAGAGGGAGACACAGAATCGGAAACAGGCTCCAGGCTCCGAGCCATCAGCCCAGAGCCTGACGCGGGGCTCGAACTCACGGAGTGCGAGATCGTGACCTGGCTGAAGTCGGACGCTTAACCGACTGCGCCACCCAGGCGCCCCTCCATAAAATACTTTTATTTTTAAGTTTTTATTTCTTTGTGGGGGGGGGGAGGGAGAGACAGAACCTAAGTGGGGAAGAGGGAGAGGGAGACACAGAATCTGAAGCAGGCTCCAAGCTGTCAGCACAGAACCTGACCCAGGGGGCTTGAACTTGTGAACTAGGAGATAATGACCTGAACCAAAGTCCCCTGCGGGCAGCTTAACTGAGTCACCCACCCACACACCCCTAGAAGAGGCTCTTAAATACTGAGAATAGAGTGTTGTGGGAGGGGACTGGGGGAATGGGGAAAATGGGTGAGAGCCATTAAGGAGGGCACCTGTGAGAAGCACTGGGCACTGTATGTAAGTGATGAATCACTGGGTTCTACTCCTGAAACCAACACTACATTGTATGTTAACTTTAACTTAAAGGACTTTAAAAAATAAAAGAAACGAAGCTTCATGTTGTCATCCTGAACAAAAACTTTGTTCCCCATGCCATTGATGACGGGTCTAAAGTAAATTACTACTTAAAAATAATCTCTCCAACCTTCCTTAGTACCGTCTATGACACACACAGACTATCACAAGAAACAAAACAAACATCGTCGGAATAAGCAGTCACACAAAATAAGCAAATTAGAGTGACAACGATGAAACAGAAGGCTTCGGATTAATGAACTATTTGTAGAATGGGAGTTCGTAAATAAAGGTTTGGAAAGTGGGTTTCAAGCCCAATCAGGAGTTGAAGCTTTAGGTTTCTGACTTGCACGAATTTTAAGTCTTCCTCTAGGACTTTTACCGCAACTCCAAGGATCAAATGTCAACCACCACCGCAAGAGAATTCACCAAACATAGAGGATTGTTACACTTCTCTTCAAGGGCAATCCCGGTCCACCACCTTGGTTTTCACGGCACGTTGTGCTACATTACGTAACAGCATCTCCTCTGCTCACCGCATCCCAACAATTAATTAAAAGTACAATACACAAAAAAAAACATCCTTTAATGTCTTCTAAAGAGGTTTTTTAATTATTTTAAATTTTTTAATGTTTTCTTTTGAGAGAGCGCGAGGAGGGGAGGGGCAGAGAGAGACAGAGACAGAGAGAGACAGAATCCGAAGCAGGCTCCAGGCTCTGAGCTGTCAGCACAGAGCCCGACCTGGGGCTCGAACTCACGAACCGTGAGAGAGATTATGATCTGTGCAGAAGTCCAACGCTTAACGGACTGAGCCCCAGGCGCCCTTAAAGAGGTTTTGTTTTTTGTTTTTTTTTAAAGTATAGCTTGGGTGTGCAGTCCTACTTCTATATGGACTTGACCAAACTCCTTGAAGGTCAGCATACTTTGCAATATTATCGTCATTATTTATAGATATGAAAAACTGGGTAAATTCAAAGTCCCAAATCCAGACTTGTTTATTTTTTTCACCAGCAGTGTATTCGGTGAAACGAACGTTGAGAGGTAGGAACGCTGGAGGGACCAATCCACCCCCCAAGTCCGGGGCCGCGGGCGTCTTAGGGACCTTTATCTACAGTTCAGGTAGCCTGAAGTCCCAGAGCTTGGGACCATAAGTCTGGGGCCCACATGGGTGAAGGTGACTGCATGGTCTACGCAGCAAGAGGGGAAATGGGCTGGGAAAACATCCGGGGCAAATTGAGAAGAGCCATCTCATTGCCTTCCAAACATTAATCCTCTAGTCTCCCCTTCACTGGGCAAGGGACCAGAGGTTTCTATCCTGCCCGGCCGCCTCACTGAAAGCTCCCAATAAACTGCCAAGCAAACCTAAGGAGGTTGAAAAGCTCAAGCCAGCCCGCACCCCCAGGCTATCTCCCCGGCGTCCAGCTCGTTTCCCGGCGGCGTCCGGGGTGTTAGCCGGTGCCGCGTCTCTGGGCGACCACGCCAGCCTCTGCAACCCCAGCCCGACGGAGCGTGAGCCCTTGCGCCCGCCTGGAACCGCGGAGAGGGCGCGAGAACCACAGGGGGCCCGGGCCCGCCCAGGGTCACTCACCGCCAGCATCCCGAGGCTCCGGGCCCGTGGCGCGCCTCGCCGCTGCGCCGCCTTCAGCCCCTTCCTGCGGTTCTTCAACCCGAAGCCAGGGCGGGCTGGGCAGCGCTGCGGTGAGGACCCGCGCAGCCCCGCCGCGTTTGGATTCCAATCCTCGCCGGGAACGCTTATCAAAGAACCCGCACCTGAAATTCACTAACATCGTTACTTGCGAGTAACTAGCAATCGTCGTCAGGCCACCCGCGCGCGCGCACGCACACCTGAAAGCGTTTGTTCAGACGATGTGAACAACGTCCTGTACGCATTCTTTATTGGCGAGTTTCTAAACTGCTGGATTTCCCCTTTGCGGAAAGGGTTTCCTCTCCACCTTCAGCGGCTGGTTGGGCTGTCTTTGGTCCATTGATATTGATACGGACGGACTAAAGGTGGCCTTTCCCCACTGGAAGCTGATTTGCGCCTGCAAGGGTGACAATTTTCCTGATATCACAAAAGAAGGTGTTGTGCCTTTTTGAACACGACGGTGTAGTCGGTCAAAAACCAAACGAAACAAAACCAAAAAAGGCAAACAAATGTTTTCATCCAGTCTGCTTGTTTTCTATCTACTTGCTTTAAGGCGACAAGAGTGTGTACCAACGGCCAGGTTTCAGCCACTAGGCAGCCTAGGCTGTTTGCTCGAACACCCTGGCAAAAGGAAGTTGGACTGGCGTTTTCTTAAAAAAAAAAAAAAAAAAAAAAAAAAAAAAAAAAAAAAAAAAAAAAAACGAACAAACGATCCCTCAGATCCAAACGTTCCTCGTGTAAACATCTATTTGTGTTTTAATTACAAGCTACGAATATTTCGTGCCACGACATTTACAGAAGATACTTTTTTGCATCCAAGCAAGACCTGATAGCACCCGAATCTGTGTCAAAGCCTGGTCTGTCCTTGCGGTGCCTTCAAAGTGATACTTATTTCAGAGATCTTGATAGCTGTTCCCTGACAAACAGGATGTAAATATAGTTACACTAATTTACCGATTTTAATCTAAGCCTAGCAAATGCAAAGCCTTCTTCCTTTGCTTTTGAATTAGTGGGCTTTTACTCTACCAAAATTGTAATCAAGGAAGAGCCAGCTGTGACAATAAAGTGTTCTGAACCAATAAAAATATGGATGCAGTAAAAAAAAAAAAAAAAATTCAAGGATGGTAACGAACAATAACCAAAATACAGTTTAAGTGCATTTTATTTTAGAGAATAAAATAAGAATATGATAAACAACATAATAAAATTAGTTTTCTTAACATTAGGCAAAATCTTTATAATCAATCATTTACAGAATTTGAGGGGGGGGGGAATATTCATCCTTCCGAACTACATGGTTGTTGTGGAATTTTCAGGAGAAATGTGAGACAATACAATAGACAACACCACTAATTATTTATTTTTATATTTTCACTTTGACTAACTTCTTTTGCTAACCTATTTTATTTACAGAGACATAATTTTAGAGCAACTTGAAATCTACGCTTTACTTTTTCTCAAACTATGATGGAGATTCTATGACATTTCTTTGGACACCAGAATCCATTTCGAAAAAAAGCATGTGATTTGTTGATTTGGCTTTAACGTTAAAAATCATATTTGTTTGTATTTTTAAAGGGTAAAGACTCTCCAGGAACATTCTAAGATTAGAGAGACAAGAACAATTCTAAAAAATGTTTACAGTAAGACCTGGAATTAACTTCTATGTAGTCTCAGAGGTGATTTTAAATTAGTTTTTTTTTTTTTTTAAGGTTTATTTATTTTTGAGAGAGAGAGAGAGCGTGAGCTGGGGAGGGGCAGAGAGAGAAGGGGGACGCAGAATCCGAAGCAGGCTCCAGGCTCTGACCCATCAGCACAGAGCCCCACGCAGGGCTCGAAACCACGAGCTGTGAGATCATGACCTGAGCCGAAGTCAGACGCTTAACCGACTGAGCCACCCAGGAGCCCCTAAGTTAGTCTTGAAGCTGTGTTTAAATATTTTAAAGTATACATATCTTAACCTATCACAATTAACGGACTATTTGTAAAAGAAAAGTATGAATAAACTTAACGTTTGGAACACAAACGACATAAAACGCAACTGAATGCCAAGAGTGGTCAGACTTTTGGCAGTAGGTTAATATGATGAAAACCTACGGACGAAATCCCTGGGGGAAGAGTGGACACGCTCTTGGTTTCCTCCCCGATCCTCGTGGCGACTACCTGAGAGTGTTATTAATCGGAAAGAGAACTTGAGAGGCGAGGCGGGGAGAGACTGGGGGATGGACGAGTGAGTCACTTTCTTCTGCGTGGACTCTTGCCTCTGCTTGTGGGAGAGAATCCAGCTTGGAACTAGAGAAAGAAGAAAGTTCGTGAAACTGCCCAAAGCTGGCATTTTCCGTCACGGGCGTTGTCCGCGGTCAGGGGCTGGTGGCCCCGAAAAGCATCTCACCACGGAATTGACTTTCCGAACAAACCTGACTGTGCCCTTGACCGGGAGGTAAGAAGACCGCGAGCGTGCAGTTATCTGGCGCAGGTTGTGAGCTTAGCGCGCATCGGCTTTGTTCTGTCTTTGGCCAGAGGAAGACACTGGTCCGGCAAGAGGTGGTGGCCTGCGCGCTCCCGGCGCGTCCCACGCAGCATCAGTGAGCGCGCCCCGAGCGCGCAGGGCGATGCCTGGGTCTAGGACGCTCGGGCCTCGGGATTCCGACGGATATAGGTCGGAGAATCCCCCTCTAACAGTGATTGGCCTTCGGGGACGGCCCTTCTCTGGATAGGGCTGGGAACCGAAGTGTGCCGCCTGCAGAAAAAGGCTCCGAGAGTACATTCCGGAGACCGTCTTCTCTCGCCGCCCAGCGTGGCCAAAGAGCGAAGTCAGTCATTTCAATCGATTTCTTTTGTTGGGCGCCTCCAGGTACCGGAATCACCCTACGGAGGCGGAAGAACAGATGAAGACGACGTGTCTCGGTCCTGGGGAATCTACAGCGTCCTGGGCCCGTCACCGGGCTTCAGCATTCTTCAGAAAACGTCCCCAGATGGAATGGGGGTAGTTCTACAATACCAATAAAGACGGTCTTTAAAACGTTGTTTTCCGGTGGATGGCGACTAAGAACTGAGAGTACCCATCCCCTGTTTAAGCAGATAAGGAAACTGCGCTCAGAGAGCGCCTAGACGAGAGAAGGAGAGAGAGAGAGAGACAGAAGGCGAGAGCGCGCGCCCGAGAGCGCCACAGCGAGCTAAGTGTCCTGCAGGAGCTTAAGCTCCCGGGGCCCGCAGAGACCACCATCCCCCTCCCCATCCAGCTACCTTTAGCTCGTCTTTCCCTAAGGTTCTCCGGGCTCACTTTCCGGGACTCTTGTCCCACCAGGCTACGTCCCTGCGCAGTCCCTCCGAAGCATAAGGACACATTAGGCCCGCGAGCTCACGGGGACCTTCGGCATTCCTTCGGACGCCACACCACTACTCCCTAAAAACGAGCACGGACTCCCGGACACTCACGACAGCTACGACAAAGCCCGAGACCTGGAGCGCGCGAGCCAAAGGCTAGCTGGCGTGGGCGCAGTTACCCAGACAGCAAAGGTCTTAAATAAGGTGCCCGGGAATTGAGTATCGGTTCTCCGAGGACTTGTCTGGAAAGCGTCTGTCTCAAAACCTTCCATCTAAACCCAATCCGAAACCGCAGAGGCGAGGCGAGGTGGGGGGCGGGGGGGGGGGGTAAGATTTCAACTTAGACATTCCAACTTCCCACCTGCACCCTCGCCCCTTGATATCTTGGCTTCCCTTTCCCGAGGGCTCGGGTCCACCTGCCCCTCCGTTCCTAGTTCTGTCCCGGAGGCGGTGACCTTGCAGGTGCCGGGAGCGTGGGAGCTGACGAGGAGCTGGGAAAGGCGGAGCAGGGGGAGGTGTGTCTTTATAAATGCGCGGGCAGCGGGCAGGCGCGCACGCAGCGGTCCGAATGGAGACTTTTCAGCACCGCGGCTGAGAACAGGGCTCTTACCCCGCGGTCACCACTTCCGGATTTCTCAATAAATTTCTCTCTGTCTCTCTCTGTCTCTATCCAATTCATTTTTTAAGAGGAAAACATCACCTTGCACATCTCTAGATTTTTCTTCTGTTTTTCAGGATCGTTGGCGGAGAGCGCAGGCGAGGTGGGGCAGATGCTGGCGGAGGCAGGGCAGAAGGAGGACGCCGTGTGCTCCTACGGAATGAAGCTCAGTTGGGATATCAACGATCCGCAGATGCCTCAGGTGCGGGAAACCGGTGTGGGCGCGCATGTGGCTCTGGCCATCCACAAAAGGGCTGGTGGCGTTCAAGTTCTTGTAGGGACCGAGGAGAGACTCCCCCTCCCACCCCCACATCTCCCGAGAGTCCTCAAAGGTTAGAGAGACGCCACAAAGGGCAGAGCTGGCTTTAGTGATCTGCCTTCTCCCAGCTCTTTCCTTGCGCTTATTTGAAACACACCCATAGCCCTGAGACTGTCAGGCCCTGGGTTCCCAGTCATCTGACGACAGCAGGATGCCTGTCTCTCGCTTTCCTTCATCCCAGATAGAAATCAGGTGATTCTTTCTTGATCCGTTCTTTGAAATTCATGAGAAGGGTAGCAGAGAGTCTCAACAAATGCGGATTCCATTGCTTCTCACGCAGCAAAACTGTAAGATGCGACTATAAATCCGGGTGGCTCGAATCTTAAACAAATAGCATGACTTGGGTGATTTATTCAGACGCCGTGGCTGCCTGCATGGTCATGCTAACCAGACCATAGGTGTACAGAGAGACTCTGGAATCCAGATTTTGGACATAACTTCTGAGCTTACTTTTCTAATGACAAGGAAATCACCTTCTGTTAGGGTGGATTTGTTTTGTTTGTTTTGTTTTCATGGAACAAAGTAGTTGAGGGTCAAGTCCAGGGAATGAGCTGGGCAGTTACTGGCTTGGGGCAAAAGTTGAGGAAATGCCTTTGAAGTCTTGGGTTTAGGTAGAAGGAAAGGGGAGTCGCTTCCCAAGAATTTGCAAAGGTGGACTTCTAGCAATGTTGTGGCATAGGGGTAAGAGACATGGTGTTTATTCAACATCTATGATCTGCCATATTGAGATTCAGATGGATAGCAATTCATTAGCAAAGTCAAGTAGCCTCTCCAAGAGATCAGCGCTTTTTTGGATGTATATATGTATAGTAATTCAGGGTTTTTTTTTTTAATGTTTATTTTTGAGAGAGAGAGGGGGGGAGAAAGTGGGGGAGGACAGAGAGAGAGAGGGAGACACAGAATCCAAAGCAGGCTCCAGGCTCCCAGCTGTCAGCCCAGAGCCCAACGCATGGCTCGAATTCAGGAACCATGAGATCATGGCCTGAGCCGAAGTCAGATGCTTAACTGACTGAGCCACCCAGGTTCCCCTGTAGTAACTCGTTTTAAAGCCTGCTACCTTACAGTCAACTGGTACCATTTGTGTGAAAGTGGACCACGGCATGGCAAAGACACCTCATTCTCACTGACTTCCATCCGGAAATCTTCATAGGAAAAAAATAAAATAAAATCTTGCATTTCAGAAAAGAGCCACTTCCAAATAATGGGAAGATGGTTCCCCTTTCAAGCATTTTCTAGACTTGCGATGCAAATGTGAATTATTTTTCCTTTGGGAGACTGGTTCTTAAGCAGGGCATGCATGTAACCTCTTAAAAGGTCAGGTGCACTGGGAAGTAGAAGTGGAGAAACAGGATCCTGGCCCTGCTCTGGCTAACTGAAGGGGCAAGAGTGACATTGGCTGGATGACCTTGAGATAGTTCCTGAATTTGCCTGAGTTTCAGGCTAAGACGATCTGTCATCAGGTGGTGGAACTAGATAACAATCTTAAACTGTCATCCAGATTTCCTGTCAAGTTCAGTGTGTGCATGCTCAACTGCGTGTGCACATGTGCTGACACATTTGAACAAATGCAACTCAATCCTGGAGTCCTCTGTTCTTGTTGTGATTTTAAAACATGGTCTCTGCAGCTTCATTTTCAGTGTCACCGCTTTGGTAGCTGGCATGAGACGGTGGGGGGGGGGCATGATTCTCTATCCCTACGGGGGGACGCTAATGGAATCCTCTCTTCTGGAAAATTGTCTATTTTACTAACATCCTTAGATTGAAGTGTTCACTTTAAAAACAAAGATATTAGCATTTAGATATTAGAGTTGATAGTACATCATTATATATTTCATTTGTGACTTACCTTAAGTCAGCGTATTAATTTATGTCAATTGCAATATTTCTGAGAAAAGATAAATGATGCCTATTTGTAATAACGATGATTTCGACAATATCCCTGTGGTTTTAGAACCCACTGGAACCCCAAACTGCCCATTTATCTATTACTGTTGAAATGTTATAATACTAACGATGTAGCCAAGTCAGAATTGTCGGACCGAGAATAGTTTTTGCTCTGCAAATGTTAGATCTCGTTACTTCGGGGTGGTGGGAGAGACAGAAGGTGCAAATGGCTTATTACTATGATAATACTCTTCCGGCCTCTACCCTGCGGGTGAAGCCAGTCGGGTCTGGCTGCCACAGATCTGTTTAAATATGAGTAATGCCACTGTAGAAGGTTATCTCTCTAACATTGGCTTCCTTATCTACAAAATAAGAGTATGGATGCCCATCATGGAAGGTTGTTGTAAGGATCATCGATACTTTGTAACGTGGCTTTGTGGGCCATACTGTATCTGTGCCAAATACCCAATTCTGCCATATACAAAAAATAGCCCTAGACAATACATAGACATATGTGTGTGGCCATGTCCCAATACCACTCTCTTTATGGATCTTGATATTTGAATTTTATATAATTTTCTTTTTGGGGAGGGGAAGGAAGAAGAGAGAGAGAGAGAGAGAGGAATAGTTGGAGCAAGCCAGGGAGGGCAGAAGGGGATGGGGAGAGAAAGAATTTCAGGCAGACTCCAAGCCAAACACAGAGCTCGACAGGGCTCCATGTGAGATCATGACCAGAGCGAAAATCAAGAGTCTGACACTTAACCCACTGAGCCACCCAAGCACCCCTGAGTTTTCTATAGTTTTCATGTGTCACAAAATATAATTCTTTAGATTTCCCCCCAACCATTAAAAAATATAAAAATCCTTCTTAGCTTGTGAATCGTGTACCAAAATAAGTGACAAGCTGGATTTGGCCAAGGGCTCCAAGTGTGCCGACCCCTGCCCCAGACAGGACCTGGTAAATACTAAGTGCTTGGTAAAGGGCAATCTTATATTCAACTTCTGTGCAAGAAAGACATTACAGTATCCATACCACATATCATGGGCAAAGACCACCAACCACGAATATCGAAGCAGTGCTCAGTATTTTATTTTTTTATTGTTTTATGGTTTCAGGAGTAGAATTTAACAATTCATCACTTACGTATAACACCCAGCACTCATCCCAATAAGTGCCCCCCTTAATGCCCATCACACATTTAGCTCACCCCCGACCCCCCACCCTTCCAGCAACCCTCAGTTTGCTTTCTGTATTTAAGAGTCTCTTATGGTTTGCCTCCCCCTCTGTTTTTATCTTAGTTTTCCTTCCCTTCCCCTCTGTTCATCTGTTTTGTTTCTTAAATTCCACATATGAATGAAATCATGTATTTATCTCTCTCTTACCGATTTTGCTTAGTGCTCAGTATTTATTTAAATTTTTTTAATGTTTATTTATTTTTGAGAGAGACAGAGCACAGTGGGGGAGGGGCAGAGAGAGAGGGAGTCACAGACTCCGAAGCAGTTTCCAGGCTCTGAGCTGTCAGCACAGACCCCAAAGCAGGGCTCAAGTTCATGAACCGTGAGATCATGACCTGAGCGGAAGTCTGATGCTTACCTGACCGAGCCACCCAAGCACCCCAAAATGTCTTCATTTTTAATTTAACATTTAAATTAAATGGGAGTGGTATACCACGATGGTAAGGCAAAGAGGCTCTGTAATCAAACTGTTAGGGCTAAAATCCTAGAGCCACGTCTTACTAGCTGTGTGACCTGGGGCACGGCAAATAACCTCTCCGGTCTCCGTGTACTATTGGCTTAAATTGGGACAATAAAAGTACCTGCTGTCGTGTGGGTTCTGAAAGGCCAGATGAACTAGTACATGGACAGCATTTAGAGGATAATCGATGAACAGCCAGTCGACAGAACGGCAGGTGACATTGTGTGATAGCACAGTTTCTGTGGTTTCTGACATCTCTGGAATGGAAAGGGGCCCTTCTTCACGCTACCATGCTCGGGACAAATGCAAAGCGTGGCATGTCAGGTGCGGCCTGGACCAACTCCACGGCCCTTCCCTCCCCTTTCCAGGAGCCAGCCCACTTCGACCACTTCTGCGAGTGGCCCGACGGCTACGTGCGCTTCATCTACCGCAGCGACGAGAAGAAGGCCCAGCGCCACCTGAGCGGCTGGGCCATGCGCAACACCAACAACCACAATGGCCACATCCTCAAGAAGTCGTGCCTGGGTGTGGTAGTGTGCGCCCGGGCCTGCGCCCTGCCCGACGGCTCCCGCCTGCAGCTGCGGCCCGCCATCTGCGACAAGGCGCGGCTTAAGCAACAGAGTGAGGGCCTTGTGCCCGCGAGATCCCTTTTCCCGACACCTGTGCCCTGTCCTCCTTCCAAAGCAGCCGAGTCCGAGTTGCTATTAATCTTTCACTCCCTCTGGCTTTGCAGAGAAAGCGTGCCCCAACTGCCACTCGGCTTTGGAGCTGATCCCCTGTCGAGGGCACAGCGGGTACCCTGTAACCAACTTCTGGAGGCTTGATGGCAACGCGATATTTTTTCAAGTAGGTGGGGGAAGGCGGGGGGTGTTCCAATGTGTGGTGGATTTTTTTCATCCTGCTTAGGGACCCGACCACCTGCCATGTGGCTTAGAAACTCGGGACTAACCCAAATGCAGCGCCGTGGCCAGAAGTCGGTGCTGGGGAAATGAGCTCACCTTGTGTGTGCTCTTTAAGGGCTCTAAGCCAAATTATAGTTATAGCTGAGTTAATACGGTGAAAGGATTGCTAAGTAACCTTTTAAGATTTCTGTTACTGACGCTGCTCAATAGTTTTTTCCTCTGTCGTTTTGAGAAAACAAAAAACAACTCGCGATCTTGGGAAAGGCGCAGTCAATTTTTGACAAACACAGCAAGCTTCCTTCCGAGGAACAAACGTATGATTTGTTTCCTTATTGATGCAGGCCAAGGGAGTCCACGATCACCCAAGACCGGAGAGCAAATCAGAGACGGAAGCTAGAAGAAGTGCCATCAAGAGACAAATGGCCTCTTTTTACCAACCCCAGAAAAAGAGAATTCGAGAACCAGAGGTAATGGGGAGCTGCCATTACGCTGTAGTCTGTGTTCATTGTCATCACAAAATACACTGATTGTGTAAAATATGAATGTCATAAATTAATTAGAAAGGTTTGATTTTATGTGAAAATTATAAGTCCCACAAAATGTCATTGAGTCACCATTTTGGATAGGGTTTCTTTTCTTTTTTAAGTTTACTTATTATTTACTTTGGGAGAGGGAGAGAGAGAGGGAGAGAGAGATAGAATTCCAAGCAGGCTCCACACTGTCCGTGCAGAGCCCGATTCGGGGCTTGAACTCACAAAGCATGAGATCATGACCAGAGCTGAAGTTGGATGCTTAACCGACAGAGCCACCCAGACACCCCTTTTCAGACAGGGTTTCTAATTTCTTCTTCTAAAAAAAAAAAAAAAAAGCAAACCATCTCTACTGTCAATGATACAATGAGGGTGTGTGCGGACATCCATATACAAGGGCAGTTACCCATTTTTAATAACGAGAGAAACATGTACATACCAACAGTGAGTTAACAGCACATCCTTGAGAGGGTAGGGTCCATGGCCTTATTTACATAGAACAGATAAAATTTCTTGGGGCAAAGTGATCCAGTTTGGCTTTTCAACCAAAGCATGCCAAGCAGACATGTTAGTCTGGGGGTAGGAGAAAGTGATGTTTGAGCACTTTCTATGTGCCAGGCACATAGGGTCTAAGAGCTTTCACACACGAAATGGTCACAAAAGCCTAAAGAGAAGGTTATTATTTTTGAGCCCTGTTTGTTTTTTTGCGGTTTTGCCGATTCTACCTTTGGTTAAAACTTATCTTTCCCGTACTAACTTTTAATTTTATTTATCCAATTAGAGTTATCTGCAATTCTCAGCACTTGCAAGGTAGGGGTAAGAGGCTCTGGGAGGCTAAAAGTTTCTATTTATGCACAAAGACACCAGATCAACTGTGCTAACTTTATTTTTTCTTCTTCAACAGTCTTAATTCTTTTTTTTTTTAATTTTAATTAGGCATCTGAAGCTCGGAGAGGTTAAGTAACTTGTTCAACTAATGAGGGACAGAGGCAGGATTTGAACCCAGGTCTGTGTCTCTATGATTATAAACATAGGATGAGGAAACACAGAACCGTCTACCTCTCAGACCCACCCTTCCCAACTACCCATGAACCCTCTTCATTCAGCAGGCTATTCATGCCCGAGCAAGCTTAAGTTCTACAGCCCTTGGACCGTGTGCCCAAATCACGTACCTGAGCAGTGCTATAACACGGCACAGAACCCACTAATTGGAAGTGGTTTTTTTTTT
Organism: Puma concolor; assembly: GCF_028749965.1. NCBI lineage: Eukaryota > Metazoa > Chordata > Mammalia > Carnivora > Felidae > Puma > Puma concolor. The sequence goes on from NC_141671.1 coordinate 18,166,564, forward strand.
AATGGTTTTATTTTTATTTTTGAGAGAGAGAAAGAGAGAGAGAGCAGAGGAGGGGCAGAGAGAGAAGGGGACAGAGGTTCTGAAGCAGGCTTTGTGCTCATAGCAGAGAGCCCGATATGGGGCTCAAACTCACAAACCATGAGATCGTGACCTGAGCTGAAGTCAGATGCTTAACCGACTGAGCCACCCAGGCGCCCCTGGAATTTGTTTTTATTCGGTGGTTGGCTACTCTTACAGATGAGCTTGCCCATGTAATTTACATTTTTATTTACAAATAAAAATTTATATCTTTTTTTTTTTTTTTTTTTTTAGGTGGGGGAGAATCAAGACAACAGTGGACATTTCAACAACATATCTTCCTTGGAAGATTCAGAAGACTTTGATATAATTACTGACACCGGCTTCCCTATTCCAGCACAGCCTTGCTTTTCCTTCCCGAGCTCGGATGCTTACAGAGCTACCTGTGACCTCGCCACCTTTCAAGCAGACATAATGCCACCCTTTCAGAAATATCCAAACCCAAGAATCTATTTGCCCAGGGCACCTTGCAGCTATGAATTGGCAGGTCCTAGTTACACAAATCCAAACACACATCCCACCCTTTGTAAAAATTCCAGCAATCTCCCAAATGACACGGACTGGGTCCATCTAAATGCACTGCAATATAATGTCAACTCATACAGCAGCCTTGAGAGAAGCTTTGATTTCGCCAGTAAACAACATGGCTGGAAACCAGCTCTTGGAAAACCTGGCCTTGGGGAGAGGACGGACCATGGACAGTTCCAGGCCGCATCCACTCACCCTTATTGTAACACGGAGCTTCCCTGTCGGTACCTCACAACTCCCTCCGCAGGTGCTCCAGCACTGCAGACTGTGATCACCACCACCACCAAAGTGTCCTACCAGGCCTACCAGCCCCCTGCTCTGAAATACTGTGACAACATAAAGGAAGTTAAGAGCCTTTCGGGGTGTAACTATGCTTCTGAAAACATCCCCGTGTCCATCTACCCGGAAGGTTTGGACTTGCCGACCACAGTGGCCAGGGCCTCTCCAGCAGGGCCGCTGCCTTTGAAAATTCCAGGTGATTGCAGAGCCATGAGACCCACTTTGGCTTTTCCTCAAGAGTCGGCTCCCTCCGGGACAGATGGAGCAGAGACTTGGGACGTGTGTCCACCTAGGTTGGGGTCAGCAATCAGTTATTCGGATGGGGTTAGTCCATTCTTTAGCTATGGCAGTGAGGACTTTTGAACCACAGTCCTGGGCACAACATAGTATTGGTGTCCACGCAGGCAGGAAATGTGGACTAGGAACTATCTCTTGTTGAGTTGGGAGATTGACCTAGGAGACACATATGATAATAAAAATGTTGATCAGTTGAGAAAATTATGGGTTGGGGGTGTTTAGAAAGTATAGGGAAATTTTGCACAGCATTTTAAAACCTATCACATGACATAGAATTAGGTCTGAAATGTGACTCTCCCACATGAACCTACAAGCAAACTGGCTACCATGATGATCAATGAGCTAAATTCACTGGAGGAGAAGCCAAGAATCCTGGTTCTCCTTCTAAGCCTTTCCCAGTTGACCACAGTTTCACAAATCCTTCTCTGGCCTTAGAAGTTGTCAGAATAGCGTCAGGAAGAAATATGTACAATCTTCTCTCCTGAGTCACTTTGTAAGTGCTAAATAGAAATTTTATAATCTATTAAAAGAGCTTCAGGAAATACATTTGATCATTTTATCCCAAGTATATATCTACTGCTTTTAAAAAAAATCTACAGTATTGCAGTGATAAGATGCCATTGTTTTTAAGAGAATCTTCTTTTGCAGTATCATCGGAATACCTTTTCTTGACATTGATGAATGTTTTCATTGCAGACGCAACCTAACGGTGATGTGTAGTTAATGGATTATTATTGTGCTAAAATATGGGGTTTTTTTTCCTGATTCGGTTTCAGAATTAGAACTGAGATGTTTTATTCAAACACAGATTTACTATTCATTTGTTACTCCTCATAAATGTCATTGATAATGTTCAATTAAGTGTAATAAAGGAGTTTTAAAGTAATGTAGCTGATGCTTGTGCAATTTTGAAATAGAAATAGGAAAAAAATGTCGTTCATATTATGATCTGGGAAAACAGTTGTTATAATATATAAAACCATATTCATTTTATTTGACAGTTTTATAGTTTATTTCATTTTATTTTTTTTACCTTTGCCTCCCTTCACCCATTTTGCTCACCCCCACTGTTGGCAACCAAAAATACGTTCTCTGTATCTATGAACTCTGTTTTTTATTTTTTACATTTCGCATGTGAGATCATATGGTATTTGCTTTTCTCTGTCTGACTTCTTTCACTTAGCATAATGCCTCAAGGTTCATTTATGTTGTCACAAATAGCAAGACTTCGTTCCTTTTTCTGGTTGAATGATATTCAATCATATGTATATACCACATTTTCTTTATCCATTCATCCATAGGAAGACAAGTACTTCAATTGTTTCCATGTCTTGGCTATTATAAATGATGCTACAATGAACATGGGGGTGCATATAGCTTTTCAAATTAGTGTTTGTCTTTTCTTAGGATAGATACCCAGCAGAGGAATTGCTGGATCACATGGTAGTTCTATCTTTAATTTTTTGAGGAACCTCCATACTGTTTCCCACAGTGGCTGCACCAATTTACATTCCCACCAACAATGCACAAGGGTTCCCCTTTCTTTACATCCTCGCCTACACTTATTATTTCTCGTCTTCTTAATAATAGCCATTCTAACAGATGTGAAATGATATCTCATTGTGGTTTTGATTTGCATTTCCCTGATGATGAGTGGTGCTGAGCATCTTTTCATGTACCTGTTGGTCATCTATGTGTCTTCTTTAAAAATGTCTCTTCAGGGGCGCCTGGGTGGCGCAGTCGGTTAAGCGTCCGACTTCAGCCAGGTCACGATCTCGCGGTCCGGGAGTTCGAGCCCCGCGTCAGGCTCTGGGCTGATGGCTCAGAGCCTGGAGCCTGTTTCCGATTCTGTGTCTCCCTCTCTCTCTGCCCCTCCCCCGTTCATGCTCTGTCTCTCTCTGTCCCAAAAATAAATAAACGTTGAAAAAAAATTTTTAAATAAAAATGTCTCTTCAGATCCTCTGCCCATTTTTAAGTTGGATTGTTTCTTTTGCTATTGACTTGTATGAACTTTTTATGTATTTTGGGTATTAACCCCTTGTTAGAGATATGATTTGTAAATATTCTCTCCCATTCAGTAAGTTGCCTCATGTTGATGATTTCCTTTGCTGTGCAAAAGCCTTTCAGTTTGATGTCATTTCACTTGCTTATTTTTGCTTTTGTTGCCTTTGCTCTTGGTGTCAAATCCAAAAAATCATCACCAAGATCAATCAATGTCAGGGAGTTTATTGCCTTTGTTTTCTTCTAGGAATTTTACAGTTTCAGGTCTTATACTTAAGTTCTTAATTCAAGTGAGTTAATTTTTGTGTATGGTATAAGACAGTGGTCCAGTTTCATTCTTTTGCATGTGGTTGTCCAGTTTTCCCAGCATCATTTGTTGGAGAGACTATTCTTTCCCCATTGTGTATTCTTGCCTCCTTCATTGTAAATTAATTGACCTTTTATATATGGATTTATTTCTGGGCTTTGTATTCATTTCATTGATTTATGTGTCTGTTTTTATGCCAATAGCATATTGTTAGCTATGAACAGCTTCGAAATATAGTTTGAAATCAGAGATCAGAATGCCTTCAGCTTTGTTCTTTTTTCTCAAGATTGCCTTGGCTGTTTGGGGATCTTTTGTGGTTCCAGACAAATTTTAGAATTGTTTTTTCTATTTCTGTGGAAAACGCCATTGGAATATTGATAGGAATTTTTGCATTGAATCTGTAGATTGCCTTGAGTAATATGAATGTTTTGATAATATGAATTCTTCCAATCCATGAACATGGGATATCTATTTATTTATGTCTTCTTCAGTTTCTTTCATTAATGTCTTATGGTTTTCAGTGTGCAGGTCAGGTCTTTCACTTTCTCAGATAAATTTATTTCTATGTATTCCAGTAGTTTACTTTAGAAAGAACTATTTGCTGTGCTAATAACAGAAAGCCAATTCAAAATATTCAGAATGCACACACACACACACACACACACACACACACATTTTTGCAAAGCTTCCAATACTTACTAAAATCATTCAGTTTTCAAATTAATACAAAGTACCTACTTTTTTTTTGAGAATGGAGTATTCTCGTTGCATAGAATACTCAATTTGCATCACTAAATCTCAGTATGTCAGATACCATTTTAAATTATTGAGTGTTATATATGTATTTTACCACCCCAATAAATACATGGAGTACTAACCTCAAGATTAAATAAAGATGAGTACACTCCTGTGATTCCCTAGTCAACTCTTTCTCAGAGGAAAGGATGCCTAGTATACTCATGGACTACTTCTTTCTTTAGACTTCTGTTGCCCGAACTTACAGTTTATAATAATATCTACCATTTATATGGCACTTGCAGGGGCAGACACTGTTCCAAGCTCTGAATATACGTTAATTTATTTAACCCTCCCAGCATTTCCCTGAGCTACCTAAGAGAGGTGTAATGGCTTATGCAGTAAGCAGCAGCTGGGATTTGAATTCAGGTCCCCTCCAGAGTCTGTGCTCATAACCAGCATATCACGTTGATTCCATTTGTGCCAAACACGTGTGCACCTTCCACCAAGCAGGGACTTTTACTACTTCTAAGTATTTTTGTCCCAACATGGGGCCTGAGGGATCCACGTAGGACAGGTGGAAAGGGGCAGGGCAGGGATGGGAGTGAGCACACCCGGGGTGGGAGCCCTGAGGCGAACATTTCCCAAAGTGCGGTACAAGGGTGCCCTGGTTACAGAGCAATTCTAAATAGTCCACAAATACTTTATATGAATAGTTATGGATTTATTTTATTTATTTTAATTTTTTTTAATCTTTATTTATTTCTGAGACAGAGAGAGACAGAGCATGAACAGGGGAGGGTCAGAGAGAGGGAGACACAGAATCTGAAACAGGCTCCAGGCTCTGAGCTGTCAGCACAGAGCCCGACGCGGGGCTTGAACTCACAGACTGCGAGATCATGACCTGAGCCGAAGCCGGACGCCTAACCGACTGAGCCACCCAGGTGCCCCTGGATTTATTTTAATGTGTAATAGGGAAAGATACAAGTAATGCATCAAACCTATGATTTCAAATTATTTTTGCCGAGACAAAGCAAGATAGTTTGGGGGTGTTTAAGAAGATTTATGCAGCCAATAGTGCAGATGTTGCAAGGAAATGTTGAAAGATTATCAAAATGGGTGAGAACTACTGAATAATGAGACACATTTTCCTAGAGCCTGGGGACAGTGGGGGGCTCAGGTGCAAAGGATAAATGGTTCTGACAATGAAAGAGATTGTATAAAGCTGGAGCCAATGGAGAAAACATGACTTTTGGTTTCTGAAAGTTTAACCACAGTGTCGAAGGGTCTAGACGGTGGGCAGTACTCAGGAGCCAGGATGTGGGGGTTGATCCCAGGAGAGGCAGGTGCAGAAACATACCCCAAGTGTTGGCCAGGGCTTCCAGCCATACCATCCTCCAAAGAACCAGGGGTTACAGGGTGGATGACTATGCAGCACAGATCAGCTCTTGCAAACTGGGCCAACTGAGGAAAGCACAGGAAGGTTTAGACTCTGGGTCATATCTACTGCTCTGAAACACTGATTAGGAGGCAAAAAAGCTTTGTGGAAAATGAATGAAAGTAGGAAAGTCGCAAAGACCTAGCTGTCATATTGTTATTAGTATTAATATTTATCATGAAAATGATTAACATTATTGATTAATTTCTTAATGGATATTAATATTAATTATTCATGCTAGCTATTAATAGATTTTTGCTTATTCATTTATTATTAGCTTTCAAACATAAGGAGTGTAAGTTAAAGCAGCCAAAGTTTCTGACCACTTTGTTCTGCTCACCTTATGAACCGGGAGGAGCCCAAGCCTGCAGCAAGAGCCATGACAATATCAGCTGTTGAGCGCAGAGGGAGATAAAGCACAAGAGGTGAGGCCAGGCTGGCCACTGACACCTTCGATCGAGGCAGACGACCACCATTGGACTTGACAAGTGCCAAGAGGCACTAAACAGAAACACAAGTTATTCACTAGCTAATCGTTCTTTCCCCTTCATGAATAGTCTGGAAGCAGACTTACCTGGAAGAATCTTAAAGTCTTAAAATAGTGAATTGAAACTGACAGACAGGGGCGCCTGGGTGGCGCAGTCGGTTAAGCGTCCGACTTCAGCCAGGTCACGATCTCGTGGTCCGTGAGTTCGAGCCCCGCGTCAGGCTCTGGGCTGATGGCTCGGAGCCTGGAGCCTGTTTCCGATTCTGTGTCTCCCTCTCTCTCTGCCCCTCCCCCGTTCATGATCTGTCTCTCTCTGTCCCAAAAATAAATAAACGTTGAAAAAAAAAATGTTTAAAAAAAAAACACAAAAATAAACATTAAAAATTAAAAAAATAGGGGCGCCTGGGTGGCGCAGTCGGTTAAGCGTCCGACTTCAGCCAGGTCACGATCTCGCGGTCCGTGAGTTCGAGCCCCGCGTCAGGCTCTGGGCTGATGGCTCGGAGCCTGGAGCCTGTTTCCGATTCTGTGTCTCCCTCTCTCTCTGCCCCTCCCCCGTTCATGCTCTGTCTCTCTCTGTCCCAAAAATAAATAAACGTGGAAAAAAATTAAAAAAAAAAAAAAAAAGAAACTGACAGACAGTTTCAATGGGACATTTGTCAGAAACGCTAATGGGCTTTTATCATAATAAAAACATCTTATAAGACACCATTAACTAATCTGTGAGATGTGGCACTAAGAGCACCATGGCAGAATTCACAACTGACAAAATGATTTGAAAGTCTCTCACTGCACTCGTCCTTCTTCGGTCCACAACTTCCCTCTGGGAGACGCAACCCTGACCACACGTTAGAATCTCCTGGGCAGCTTGAGTGGTTCTAGTATGCAGGGTGCACCCCAGACCAACTAAATCAGAATCTCCAGGGCTGACACCCAGCCAGTATACGTTAAAGCTTCTCAGATGATTTCAAAGTGCAACCAGGGTCTCTAATTTGCCAGAATAGTACTGGAAACCTCTTTAGTGTAAGCCGTTCCAGGAAGCTCAACACAATATGGTTTCATGGAGGCTTGAAAGAAAGACAGCATTCTCAGTGTAATTAAGCTCTATCATCTCTGACTTTTCTCTGGATGCCGTTATTGTGTTCATTTAATGGAAAAGGGAGGAAGTTGACAGGAGTCATGTCATTTGCACTGTAAAATACAAATTAAAAATTGGATTTTGAAAGTGACAAAATTAGATATAGCACCCTGCCTATAAGTCAAAGCATGAGCTCATTCATTCATTCATACATTCAACAAATATTTATTGAACTCCACTAGGCATCAGTGATGTGCAAGTATTACATATGTTCAGTGAGTGAAATAGAAGCCTCTGCCCTCTTGGAGCATGTGGGCTGGTGGGCTACACAGACATTCAGGAAGCAAGCACACAATGTACCTACAGATGGGGAGGGCCGTGAAGGAGAAAACGGTCCATATGAGGACACAGAGAATAAGAAAATGGAAGCGAAACCCATTGGGATAAGTGGTGAGGGGAGAGCTCCCTGCGGCACGTAGTCAAGAACCAAAGGGTAAGGGGCGCCTGGGTGGCTTGGTCGGTTGACCGTCTGACTTCGGCTCATGTCATGATCTCACGGTCCGTGAGTTTGAGCCCTGTGTTGGGCTTTGTGCTGACAGTTCAGAGCCTGGAGCCTGTTTCAGATTCTGTGTCTTCCTCTCTCTCTGCCCCTCCCCTGCTCATGCGCTGTCTCTCTCTGTCTCAAAAATAAATAAACGTTAAAAAAAAAAAACTTAAAAAGAAAAAAAAAGAACCAAAGGGTAAGAAAAGGCTGTCCAGGTCGATGGGTAGGGAAGAGGCTGCGGATGAGAAGTAGCAAGTGCAAAGGCCCTGAGGCAGCAGAGTGTATGTGGCCTCAGAAGGCCTAGTCAAAGGGACAAGAGGACACACAGTATCAGATGGGTTGGAAGGGAAAGCAGGGTCCAGATTCTTGAAGTCCAAAACAAGGAATTGACATTTTATTCCCAAAGCAGAGGTGAACCGGGGATGAATTACAAGCAGAAAAACGACACGATCCAACTCATGTTTTGAGACGATCATGTTTAGACAGGGGGCTGAAGTGGGGTTCAAGAGGCCAGGAGATTATTGCAAGTTATTCAGGCATGACAGAATGATGGCTCGAATTAAGAGGTAGCGGCGGAGATGAAAGGAAGTGGACAGACGCAAAATGCAAGTCGGAGGTAGAATCAATGGAAGTCACTTACGGTGTGGACGTTAGATAGTAAGGAAAAGGGAAAAAAAAAATCAAGAACAACTCTCATTTTCCAGGTTCAACAAACCGAGTGGCTGGTGGTGCCATTCTCTGAATAGTGGCAGCTGAGAAAAAAACCAGCTATGATCAGTCCATGCTTGTGAGTCATCTGAGTTATCAGATGAATATAACACTGTAGCTCTGTGGGGAGATCAGAGCTACAGATAAAACCCAGGAAATCCTAAGTCTAAAGCTGCTTCATCATAGCTCAGCCTTGTAAGGCAGCCTGGAGTTGTGCTATCCAATATGGTAGCTGCTGGCTCTATGTCGTGATAGAAATTAATCAAACGAAATAAAAAATTCAGGGGCACCTGGGTGGCTCAGTCGGTTGAGCATCCAACTTTGGCTCAGGTCATGATCTCGTGGCTGGTGAGTTTGAGCCCCGTGCGAGGCTCTGTGCTGACAGCTCAGAGCCTGGAGCCTGCTTCAGATTCTGTCTCTCTCTTTGTCCCTCCCCTGTTTGCACACTATCTCTCTGTCTCTATATCAAAGATAAATAAACATTAAAACATTTTTAAATAAAAATTGAATTCCTCAGTCATAACTAGCCTCATTTCCTCAGCCACCCACGTGTAGGTAGTGTTTGCTGCATTGATAAGTGATATAGAATATTTTCATCCTCACAGAAATTTCTATCGGATGGTGTCGGTATAGAAAGAGAAGAAAGGGGAACCTGGTATGGAGCCATAAGGAATTTTCAATTTAAAAAAAAAAAATTTTTTTTAATGTTTATATTTATTTTTGAGACTGAGCATGAGCAGAGGAGGGGCAGAGAGAGAGAGGGAGACACAGAATCCGAAGCAGGCTGCAGGCTCTGGGCTGTCAGCACAGAGCCCAACATGGGGCTCGAACCCACGAACCCTGAGATCATGACCTGAGCCGAAGTCGGACGCTCAACCAACTGAGCCACCCAGGCGCCCCAGGAATTCCCCATTTGTAGTTAGAATACAAGAGGAGCTGACAGAGGCATGAGGATCAGTGGTCAGGTAGGTAGAAAACCAGGACAGAGAAGGGGCTCACAGAAGCCAAAGCTCTTTCAAAAGCTGGAGGGAGGTCAACATCACTGGAAGCTGCTGAGAAGCGGAGGACAAAAAGTGTCCGTTGGATCTGGCAACATGGAAATTGCTGGTGGCCATGACAAAAGCCATTTCTCTGGTGTGATGGGGCTTTGTGAGGTGGATCGGAATGGGCCGAGAGCCAACGAGTTGCAAGGTGTCAGACACACGTCTATTCCATGGATTGTGTAAAGTTGATATCACAGTGTAAATAAAAGCCGATGTGCTTGATTAAAAACTACGTGGATAGCTTCAAATTTCTTCCAGGGAAATTTGCCTTGGTGAGAGGGTTGCTAGAGCTAGCAAATAATATACAGGATTCCCTGTTAAATTTGAAATAAGTAAGTAAAGTTTGAGTAAAAATATATCCCAAACATTGCATGGACCTACGAGAAATATTCACTGTTTACCTAAAATTCAAGCTTAACTTGGTATCCTTCATCTGGCACTCCTACTTGGTTCGGATGTTATAATTTCACTGTCCAAAATATGGTAAATGACACTTGATGAACTAGGAGATTCAAAATGTCTTTACAGAAAATGATTTGGTTACCGAACTTCTACAGGGAAATAATATTTATTTTAATGAAGTAGTCTACTTAATGGGAGAGAATATATTTTTATAATCCTTTAAAGCATAAATATCATAGATAAACTTAATAAATGTTTCGAAAGCAAAAAACCACCCTTTAACATTTCTATTTACAACCAGAGGTCCTACCGCTAACTTCTTCAGCTGACAGTCACCATATTGATTCATCTTTCCAGGCCACTTGGTTAAAGCAACAACAACAACAACAAAATTCTTCATATCTGACATCGGTAATGGATTTTCCATGAATCAGCCCATTAGAGCTTCTGATCCACACTCAGACAGCTGAGCCACCCATATAACTTTGTGTTTTATGGTTTGATAAATCTTTTGAAACATGAGGCATTCTGGGGCTGTGGGTGTGGGGAGAAGAGGCTGAAGAAGCCCCTCCGTGGCTTCAACCACCTGTGACTCTCTGACTGATGTGCCCAAAGGCCACTACTGAGTAAAAATGCCACCTGGCTGCCTATGGAGGCCTCTGCATGTGGAAAATAAACATTCTCTTTTCTAATGCTTCTTACGGGGGAGGTTTTAAAAACCCCACTTGAAAAAGGCTTCTGCCCTCAGATGGCTTGTTTAATAGACTATATTACTGATCCAGGTTTCCATAAGCCATCTGAATTCCTTCTCTTAGCTACTCTGAGCACTATGCTTTTAAAGATCTTTTCTGGCTATTGTCAAGATGTAGCAATAAAACCCCTTAATTCAAGGGCACCCAGAACTGCGACACCAGAAAGGGATGTATAGAAGTCATCTCTTGAGGTCTCTGACTTCAGGTTCGACTGCTGGCCTCGCGAGCTTCTGAACCAATCCATTTCTGCTTGGGGTGTTACTATCCTTATTGCAAGAATATCACAATCACCGTGGGACTCCAAGAGAGCCTTGTAAAATACAGGTACAACCTTATGTTTTGATTTTGTGATTAAAAAAAAAATCAAGTTCATCTTAGAGAATATATCTGCAAAAGTGATTGAAAAAATTGTGACATATTCAACAGAATATTCCTGAAGATGCTATTATGAACATAAAATGAAATAAGCCCACCAAAAATTTGCAGAAATCTTCAAAACTTACACACACACACACACACACACACATACACACATATCCCAATCAATAGTAATTGTTGTAAACTTTATACATTGTTTAAAAAACAAAACAAACGCAGAGAACTGGCCTTTGGGGAAATTGGCTTTCAGCGAATGTCCTTCCTGAAGAAATTCACTCCTGTCCATCCTACCATTTTGCACTGGACATCCACTGGGGACCACCCCCTCCTCCATTTGAACCTGAGACACTTGAGACCTTGTCTTGCAAAAGAAGAGAAAGGACAGGAGAACACAAAGTCTGACCGTGGTCAGTCTGGAAGTGGAGGAGAGCCTCTAGACCACGCTGTTAGACTTGGTGAAAGGGATCTCAGCCCACGGCTTGCCTGCCGGTGTCTTACACAACTTCAGTAAGACAGGTCTCCTCTACTCCCAGGTGGACAAGATGTGCCTGGGGCATTTTGTGCTGCTGGAGAATAAGTGCTTGAACAAGCAAACAAACCCCAAACAACAAATGAGATCCCCTAACAATGGGATCCTGTCAAAAGGGCACAAGAGTCAACTGAAAGAGGGCCCAATGGTCAAAGCTGGCACAATTTAAAAAAGACATTTTTTTGAATTACATTATTTTGAATTATAATCCAAAATGTTTTTAAAAATCCATGAGGCCATCCTGATATAAATACGTGATGGAATAAAGAAACTAACAAACAGGGGAGAAGAGACAAATGTCCCATACAGAATAATTCCAAATAATTCATTTAGGCACTCCCCCCTCAAGAAGATGGACCATAACTCTGCAATCTTTAAATGTGGGCTCTGCATTGTGATTTCCTTCCAAAGAATACTATAGAAAAAAGGAATAAAAGAGTGACTTTACAGGGGAAAAGTCTGACAAACTTTCCCTCAGTGAGGTGATCAAGGCCAACATCAACAGTGATAAGTCATGTTGATAGTACGGGCCCTTGATGTGATGTGATGAAAATGGCCCTTCACCTCTGGGTATTTCCTCCCCTCCAAAACCAGAATCCCAATGTAATCATGAGAAAAACCACAGATTTGGGGGGCATTCCACAAAATACCTGACCAATCCTCAAAACTGTCAAGGTCATCAAAGCAAGGAAAGTTTGAAAGGTCCACCATCTGGAAGAGTCTAAAAAGAAAAGACAACTAACAGTAATATGGTATCCCGGATGAAATCCTGGAGAAGAACGGGACACTAGGTAGAAATTAAGGAAGTCTGAATAAAGTATGACTTTAGTTAACAATAATGTATCAATCATTATAACAAAGATACCACATGAATGTAAGATGTTAATAATAGAGGAAACTGGGTGCTGGCATACATGAACTCTTTACCAGTTTCTCAATAATTTTCTGTAACGCTAAAAAAAATAATGTCTATATAAGGTAAAAAATAAACATTCCTCCTTCCTGGATCCCATCTTTAACAGCAGAATCTCATGCACAAAGTGATGACAGAGCAGAGCCTTTCACTAGGAAGGCAAAAATATACTTCTATGTGTCTAAAACCTTAGTGTTTCCCACTTCGAAGTATATTCGAAGGCATTTTCCCATCTAGGATTTTGATCAGACTGATGCACTGGACTAAATTTAGCAAGATGAAATTGAATGTGATAAAGGTCTTACCCTGCTCTTTTGGGGTCTTAAAAAAACCAAACACATGCAGCTGGGAATTGATGGGTCATCAGCAGCCCCTGTGGAGAGAACTCCGGAGTTTAGTGGACACTGTGAGTCTACACTGTAATGTAGCAAGGCTCAGACAGCAGCTTGTGAAGCAGACGGGAGTATAGCTGGATAAGGTGTAGCCATGGTCACGGATATTTCCAACAAACCACTATGTCCTGATCATCCTGCTTGTTAGGGCATTCCTTTTCGTTGTCACAGACCTAGGTGGATGTTGATTTCATGCCCCATACATGCCCATTTTGTGTGTAGGCATGCCAAACAATCAAAATATCATTCCCGGGCTGGCAGCATTTGCTATCAAAAAAGCCAGAGCAACATTAGAGGACATCAACAGATTACACACTCAAGAAAACAGCTAACATTCATCAAATGATTATTCTATGCCAGGCACTATACTTTTCACATATGCTCCAACTTTATCCTCTGTCAAAAGATGTGACCACCATTCAATGCCTGAAACAAAATGTTGAAATTATTGCTGAACAGGGGAGCGCTGTACTTATAAAATGCAGTGTCTCTGAGCAAAGCAGACAGCTGCACTCGTACGGGGTTTGAGCAAACGTCAAGTTCAGGGATCATGCGTGTGCGCAAGCAGGGGCCTTAGGGATGAGTTGGTATTTGGGCCTGGAAATGGAGTTATTCAAGTAAGACGGTTGTTGGTTGGCTGACCTTCCGAAGTATGGTCATTGCTGGGAGGCTGTTGCTAATTGGCTGTTTTTAAGAAGCGTTGCTCTGTCACCTGTTGGCTCTCTGTTACTGTAGCAAGTTGTCATTGATCAATTATGATGGGTTTAAACCTGGTTTTGGTGATTACCTGTTTCTAAAGCCAAAGAACAACTGTTTCTTTCCTTAAAGTAGACTATCTTTTTATTCTCCCACCACAAGATACCATGAGGTAGTTACTATCGTCATCCAGAGATTTAAGAAACTGAACCTGAAACAAGTTAAGTAACTTGTTTAAGTCATAAAATTGTTAAGTTAAATCCAGCTCTCTCTATTGCCAAGGCTCTATTCTTAGGGACTACTAAGGTGTGCACGGACTGATACTGGAGCTAGGATACGGTGGAAATAATTCTGCTCAACCTTGTTCTCATCACACCTCGTGCATATTAGGGAAGGTGTTAGTAACCTGGAGCATATTCAGAAAATAATGAGGAGGATGAGAAAAATGAAAATAGTTTGGTGTATTAGTCAGGGTTCTTCAGAGAAACAGAACAAATAGATACATTTGTAGATATATATGAGAGGGAGATTGAGAGAGAAAGAGAAGGAGAGAGAGAGAGAGAAAGAGAGAGGGAGAGAGAGAGCTTTTAGGAAATTGGCAGACATGATTGTGGGGGCTGGCAAGTCATAAATCTGTCAAATGGGCCCACAGGCTTGAAATTCTGGCAAGAGCTGATGTTGTGGTTGTCTTAAGCCCAAATTCCACAGGGCAGCAGGCTAGAAGCTCAGGCAGGGTTTCTACGTTGCAGTCTTGAGGCCAACTTGCACCTCCAGGCAACCTTCCTCTTTTCTCTTAAGTCCTTCTTCTGACTGGACAAGGCCCATCCACCTGACAGAGGGTAATGTGCTTTACTCAAAGTCCACTGATTTAATGTTAACCGCATCTATAGATATCTTCACAGAAACATCTAGAATAATGGTGGACCACGGGGGACCGCAGCCCAGCCAAGTTACCTCATAAAATTAATCATCACACTTGATAAAGGGACACTTAGTTTCAAGGGACCAAGAAAATTTAGCTAGAAGAAAAGACTCAGACAGGACATGGTAAAGTCTAGAGATACTTAGACGTAAGCTCACGCAGAGATGGGATTAAGTACTACACGAAGAGATGGGATTAAGTATGTGAAGTTTGGGGGCATGATCTTCAGACAACACTGCAAAGAGTGAGCACAAAGAAAGGACCCTGCCAGTGCTCACACAGCTGTTTAGGGGCTGGTGTTTGGACCCAGCATTTCTGTACACTGCGAAGATGGAGTAGGCAGTTCCTTTTGTGGAACGACTTGAGGGCGACAGCTCCTTCCCCTCGGGGGTACCTGGAATCTCTCCTCCATGCTTGTGGACAAATGTCCTAAGTTACTTGGAAGACATGTATGGGAACATACGAAATATGTGTTCTATAATCTGAAATAGTGACGGTGGGACAGAAAACAGGATGCGTCTAGAAGTTTCCGCAGAAGCAACCCATCGAAGGTAAAGAAGAAAAGAGTGGAGAAAAATGCATCAGATTAAGCAAAGCATTTTGTTATCATAGAGCCTTTTCCATGGGCCTTGGAATCCATGAATCAAGCTAAGCCCTATGAATACGGGACTCAGCACATCCTTAGAAGGAAGATACAAGGGGAGACTCCAACGTTCCAAATATCAATTTCTATCCCACATCCCCTGTTTTGCGTTCCTTCATGACTCATTTGGGACAAAAATTTGGTTCAAACTTACAAACTGCCTACCCATAAAACACAGCTTAGATTCCTCACACTCTGAAGTTTGGATTTATGTTGACAAAATTTAATTAGCATATTTTAAGATTATATACGATTAGGCATTTAAAAAAACTAAAACACATTTTATATGGAGAAGAAAAGAGGACTGATAATACTCAAAGTTAACAATAAAGGCCTTGTCTGCTCATCAAAATGGTGCGTTTACCATGGTAATCTGTAATTCTCACTCTGCCAGTAGCTATCTGGGAATTAATGACATTCTTCTACACTCTGCACCGCTGGTGGAAAATACTGGAGGTTCACCTGTCAGCGATGGCCAAGAGACGCTGGAGGTTTGGTTCTCTGGTGAGAAAGTTGTCTGGAGTCTGTGAAATGTTTGATGAGGCATTTGCTGAGCTTGAAGGGAGTAGCAGGTGGTGACAGAATAACAAATGCTATCAGTGACCTGTATCAGTTGTGCAAATGCCAGGAAAATAATTTCAAGGTGATTTCTCAGGTATTTGTAAGAGATTAGACATCAAAAATGGCTGCTGGCTGAGAAGATCATGCACTTCACCTTGAATTTCTTGATTAGTCTTTGAGCTGTAGAGATAGCCCAAAACACATAAATATGTCTACTTTAAATAATCCAGCAAAGAATGGAAAGATCTCATTTGGGCTCCCCTAATTACCCCTTCTTTAAATTGTGCTTCAAGGGAAGTTCTAAAGTAAGGAATCAATTCTAAAATGTAGAAACAGAGTAAGGAATGAAATGTCCATGTTTTATCGGACATTTGTAATGGCAGGCTACCCTCCTACACTGTAGGATTCAACAGACAACAGGGATATTTGTGAAGTAGGAATGCTTTCTACGAGTTACATTCATACCTTTTTTGGTCCCTAAACAATTCTGGTATCATAACCTGTTAGAGTCTACTCCCCACTCCCACACAATCAGCTATGGATTCACAGACCCTTCATGCCAGGAAATACAGAAGCTCCCAGGAAGGGGTCTATATAAGTCAGAGTTTTCCAGAGACACAGAACCAATAGGATATACATCTATATGTATGTGTGTGTGCATATATATATATATATACTGTATACACACACACACACACATTTATTTTAAGGAATTGCCTTGAGTGATGGTGAGCACTGGCAAGTCTGAAATCTGTAGAGTGGGCTGACAGCTGAGAGGCTGGAAACTCAGTAGGATTCGATGCTGTGGTCTTGAGGTAGAATTCCTTCTTCCCAGAGAAACCTGTTTTTGCTCTTAAAGCCCTCACCTGATTAGTTGGGACTCACCCACATCTTGGAGAATAATCTCCTTCAAAACCTAACTGATTGGAAATGTTAGTAACATCTACAAACTGCCTTCATGGCACATCCAGGTTAGTGTTTGGCTAAACAGCTGGGCACCAGAGCCTAACCCAGTGGACACACACATCGGAACCGTCACAGGGTCATTGGCTGTGGGTCCTCCAACACCCACGCTCGTATGACGGCATGGAATGCCCTTCCCTGAGATACTTACATGGCTGGCTCTTCTGTTCATTTCAGTCTCATCTCAAATGTCATCTTCACAGGGGTTTCCATGACCACCCCATCTCTTCTTGCCTGGATCCCTTCCCACCTCCCTTCTTTCTATCACCATGCCTGTTTTCTTTTCTTTTCTTTGTGGAGTTCTTTGTTTTTTCTTATTGTTTCTTTTTTAAAAAATTTGTTTACATGGATTTATTTTTGAGAGACAGAGCATGAGTAGGGGAGGGGCAGAGAGAGAGGGAGACACAGAATCGGAAGCAGGCTCCAGGCTCTGAGCCGTCAGCCCAGAGCCCGACGTGGGGCTCGAACTCATGAACCGGGAGATGTGACCTGAGCTGAAGTCGGACACTCAACCAACTGAGCCACCCAGGCGCCCCAAAATGAGATTTTTTTAAAACATTTATTCGTCAGAGAGAGAGAGCGAGAGAGAGATGGAGCTCAAGCAGGGGTGGGCAGAAAGAGAGAATCCAAAGCAGGCTCTAGGCTCTGAGCTGTCAGCACAGAGCCCGACAGGGGCTCAAATCCATGAACCCTGATATCCTGACCTGAGCCTAAGTCGGACGCTCAACCAACTGAGCCACCCAGGCGCCCCAAAATGAGATTTTTTTAAAACATTTATTCGTCAGAGAGAGAGAGCGAGAGAGAGATGGAGCTCAAGCAGGGGTGGGCAGAAAGAGAGAATCCAAAGCAGGCTCTAGGCTCTGAGCTGTCAGCACAGAGCCCGACAGGGGCTCAAATCCATGAACCCTGATATCCTGACCTGAGCCTAAGTCGGACGCTCAACCAACTGAGCCACCCAGGCGCCCCAAAATGAGATTTTTTTAAAACATTTATTCATCAGAGAGAGAGAGCGAGAGAGAGATGGAGCTCAAGCAGGGGTGGGCAGAAAGAGAGAATCCAAAGCAGGCTCTAGGCTCTGAGCTGTCAGCACAGAGCCCGACAGGGGCTCAAATCCATGAACCCTGATATCCTGACCTGAGCCTAAGTCGGACGCTCAACCAACTGAGCCACCCAGGTGCCCCTTTTCTTATTGCTTCTTATGTCCCCTCAGAATATAAGTTCTATGACAGCAGGACTCTGACTATCACATTCATCACTTGCTTATGTCAAAAACAGTACTGGCGAGGGTGGGTGATGGGTATGGAGGAGGGCACCTTTTGGGATGAGCACTGGGTGTTGTATGGAAACCAATTTGACAATAAATTTCATATATAAATAAAAAAAAACAGTACTGGCATAGAGCAGGCATTCAGTGAACATCTTAGAATTAATCAATACAGCCAATGAGGCACATAACTCATTCCATTGTTAAATAGCTAATTTATAAGAAACTTACAAAAAATTGTTACTTATGCTAAGCTAAAATCACCATTCTATGAAAAGCTATTCACTTGTCCTAGACTTATCTTTCGGACCACCCAAATACTGTTTTTCATTCTATATCTTTAAGCATTTGGATATAGTTGTGGGTTTGTTTGTTGTTGTTGGGTTTTTTTTGGGGGGGGGGCTCTTATTAATTGCTTCTTATCCAGGCTACGTGCCTTCAACACCTCCTATATTATGGTTTCCAGAGTCTACCCTAATTTGTCTGTATCCAACAGAAAGATCTCTATCTTTTTTTAAAAAAAAAATTTTTTTTAATGTTTATTTATTTTTGAGACAGAGAGAGACAGAGCATGAATGGGGGAGGGGCAGAGAGAGAGGGAGACACAGAATCAGAAGCAGGCTCCAGGCTCTGGGCCATCAGCCCAGAGTCTGATGCGGGGCTCGAACCCACGGACCGCGAGATCGTGACCTGAGCCGAAGTCGGACGTTTAACCGACTGAGCCATCCAGGCGCCCCAAGATCTCTATCTTAAGGCAAGCCTGCCAGAATGGAACACACTACTCCAGGTACCAAAAATGCCACGTTGGAGACCCGAATGTTATAACCCTATTAATTTGATTGAACGGATAATGATCATTTCTAGGAGCCGTACCACCCTCCTATATACACAGAAAATGCCTCTTTATGGTTACCAGAAATTTGCTGAACACCTGTCTGTGCTGAGCAGAGTAGATTGTGAGGCATCTGTGAGGTGCCTGGGTGGCTCAGTCGGTTAAGCGTCTGACTTTGGCTCAAGTCATGATCTCGTGGTTCGTGTGTTCAAACCCTGCATCAGCCTCTCTGCTATTAGTGCAGAGCCTGCTTCGGATTCTCTGTCCCCTTCTCTCTCTGCCGCTCCCCTGCTTATGCTCTCTCTCTCTCTCTCAAAAACAAACATTATATATATATATATATATATATATATATATATATATATACATATGTATGTATCTGTCTCAAGAAGTTTATAATCCAAGAAGAAAAAAACTATTTCACATAATCAGAATCAGAGTTGGAAGAAAGTTTCAAGGGCATCTAGGCACTTCCTCTCCGTTGATGGAAAAGGCAGTGTGGCCCCAGAGCAGTGATGAAATGATAACGAACAAGACGGAACAGAATGTGATTGAGTGATCATCAATCACGTGGTGCAGACAATAAGAACAATAAAAGAAATTCAGAGGGTAAGAAAATCAGTAGCCCTTTGAGTTGCTGGTAAGAGCCTCACAGAAGGAAGCCTGGGCCTTGGGGTATGGAGCGAATTTGACAGATGAAGGACAGAGATGGCCGTTAGGAAAACTGGGCTTCTCAGAGACCACAAGACAGAGTATGGCATGTTCTTGAGACAAATTCACAAGAATAGATGGTATTTATATAAAATACTAATATATTATATAATATACAATTAATGAAATTATAAAAATTGACTTTGTAAATGTAAAATTAAAGTTTTATGGAAAGCCTACAGACTAAGAAAAGCCCTAGCAAACACCAGATAATATGAACTAAAGTTTATGGATAATTCTAATGTAAGTATCAAGAAGATGCTGTGAATAGTAATAACTAACCAAACATCAAAAATGCATATAGCATTGTTTCCTTCTCAAACCGTAAAAGTACTAGAGCCTAGGAATAGTCTAGTGAACATGGTAGAAAAATATTAGCATTTAGAAAGGAAGAAACTGATCCATAGAAAAGAATTTGGGTTCTCTAAGTTGTCTTCTGGCTTTATTCTCTATATTTGTCATAGCACAGTCTGAAAAAAAGAGAAAAACAAAGAGGAGAGGAGGAAGGAAGGATGGAGGGAGGGAGGGAGAAAGAAAAGAAAGAAGGAAGTAAAGAAAGAAGAAAAGAAAGAAAGGAAAGAAGGAAGGAATACAAGGAAAATCTTGTGTTCTTAGAAGTGGTGATTGCACAACATCTCAAATATATTAAATGCCACTGAACTGTTCACTTTAAAATGGTTAATTTATATTATGTAAATATCAACTCAATTTTTTAAAAAATCGGTTTTACTAATTCAGAGAAAGTGTTATAATAATATGGAAATAGAGATGCCCAAGAATCCTTCTCTTACTGGTTTATAGAAAACAACGTCTATGTTTACTCATTGGATTCAGATGATTCAGGAGTCACACTGTTCTTGAACTTGGGGTGGAGCAACCTAGGGTTATGGAAATACCTCTGGAAAACAACTGTGTATAATTATTGCCTTTTACTAAGTCATATGATCACTCTGAATGTACTTTCTGCCTCAGTAGAATCTGGAGATAGAATTGTATTGTTGGAAGGATCTGCTATGGCAATGCTTTGTATATTCATTCAACAAATAAGTCTGGAGCTCCTAGCATGTGCCAGACATTGCCTTCACACTAGAGATAGAACAGAGGACAGCTAGCTCAAATCCTTGCCCTCACTGAGTTTGCATTCCAGTTATGGAGGCTGATGATACACAGGACCTCAGTAAGAAATTATCTAGTACGGCATATATTACTAAGTGCTAAGTAAGAAAACAGAGCCGACAAGGGAGATTGGGAAGCATGTGTTGGTAGGAGGTATGCACGTTTAGATGGAGAGGGCATAAAGAATGAGCCCTTTGAGTTAAAAATCAGAAGAAATTGCAAAGCTGACCACGTAGATATATGAGGTAAGAGCATTCCCGCAGAGAAAACAGTGGCTGTTCAGCATGTTTGGAATGGCCATTTTTCTGTACCTGGATAAGTAAGGGGATAATAGTACAAGTAACGTAGGGCCTTGAAAGTCTTCATAAAAACTGTGACATAGGAAAACATTGGAGGGTTTTGAGCGGAGGGTTTTAACCTAATACGTGTTTTATCAGAATTGCTCTGGTTGATACGTTGGGAATAGATTGATGAGGGGTAAGTGTAGAAGCAGGGAAGCAGGTTCGAAGGTTATTTCAATAATATGGGTGAGAAATTATGGCGGTTTGGACCACGATTACGGGTCCCAGGGGTGGTAAGACATGATCGAGTTCAGGACATATCACAAATTAAAGCCTATGAATTTTGCAAATGCGAAGAGTAAGAGAGAGAAGATTTGAGCATGACACATCAAATAATTAATCTGCTAACTAAAATCATGGGGTTGCCATTAGCTGAGATGGGGAAGGCAGAAGGAGGAGCACTTTGGGGAAATGGCGGAAGGAGAGAGTATGAGGAGCTCAGTTTTGAACATGTTAATTTCAAGCTTTTTGATTTCTAAGGGAAGTATTGGGTAGGCAGTTGGTTATATGAGCCTAGAGTTCAGGATAGAGGCACAGGCTGGATATAAAAATTTGGGAATCATCAGCATATTGTGATACAAGGCATTTATAGACTGTAAAATGCTATTCCAATATACAGCATTGTTACTTAGCAATTCCTCGTGAATATAACACAACAGCAGTCATTACCCCACCAACCCCTCTGTTCGGATCACCAAAGATATTTTTTAAAAGATACTGCTTTAAAAGAACACAATTTTTTTTCTTTCTGGAAAATAGGGTATATGCAAGGGGTAATTTTTTCTTGTTCTACTTCCCAGCTACTTTATTGCTGGTTTTAAATGCTAAGAAGTTGAAAGATTCCTAATTAACTTTAGGCTTGCCAAGTATTATCAACTGGAAGTTCTGAGACGGCCATGTAATGGCATCCTCTTCAAGAATGCTTATCTTCCTAGGGACCGAGAAGCTCAAATGTGAAATGCACAATCTTAAAGGAGCATGAAGCTGCTAGATCAGCCATTGTCTTGATAGTAATCATGTACTGAAGGATATACTGCCAATCTTTGATAAGAAATATGCTGGTAGTTAAAAACATACACACTTTAGAACACTCTATCCCATGAAAAGAATTGAACGAAACCTCTACTGGGCTTTAACCACTGAAAAGACAATGATTTGAGGATGAAACAACACATGGGAAACATGAGGATGAGAATATATGGGAGAATTCCAAGAATACTGATTCTATTCAATCACTGAAATCTTGATGCTATGTTGAGAATCAGAATACACATTTGCTTTTACATAATCTACACGTCAGTTCATAAAAGTCCAAAGAGAAGTATTTGGGCGTCAATAAAATACAATGTTGTTGTGAAGTTTTTGAAGTATCAATATGTCAAAGTAAATTCTTGAATTTCTAGTTCTAGAAATGGTAGAGTGGCTTGTGTTGGACTAACTCTTGGTAAACAGGTCTAAACTCTGGGAAAATATCAAATTTCATTATTTGAAGGCCCTGGAAACTCAACAGATTTAGGTAGATATTGGAGGGCATTTGACCCTTGAGAGAAAGGAACCACACTGGCTGTGGTTCATGCTTATACAACTCCTCTCCTGAGAGCTCACCATAGTCCACATGACGAGGAACATCTCACTTTAAATTCTTGCCTGAACCCTGAGCTGTACTTGCCTAGACGAGACACCAAGTAGACCAACATAAAATGACAGCTGGAAAGAGGAATGAGTCCTCTGCTATCCAGTCAGAAGGGTCTGGTCAACACTGCAGGCTTTCCACCAAAACCCTAGAAGGGCCACAGGGAGTAAAGGTTATATCCTAGTTCTAAAGAATTTACCCTAAAACAAATGGCAAAACCAAAATAAACCCATCTTTAAAAGTGTAATACCAAGCATTCACAAGTTCATGGTAATTAGTCGGCAATGTAATTGACTACGTAAAGCAAAAGTCGACATTCTATTAGGTTTCCTAAAACAGGTGAAAAACACACAGAGACATATCCAAAAAGTTTGGTGAATCTCAGAAAGGACAGATATTAAGGAAACCATATCTGGGCCCAGGACTGTCAAATAGCTGAAAATTTTTTAAAAAGATCTTAAAATCCTCAGATAAAAATTGAAGGAAAATTATCAATGTAGTTTCTAACATCTCATCAGAAATAATAAAGGACAGAATAATGTCTGCAAAATTATAAGAGGCCAAAAAAAATGTGTCATCCCAGAATTCTACATCCAGCACAAATGTTTTTCAAAAATGAAAGCACACATCCTACAGGCACCAAAAGGATAATAAGGAAATATGAACAACCAAGAGCCAGGAAGTTATACAACTGGGATGAAATGAGAAAATTTCTTGGGAAACAAACTTACCAAAACTAATGCAAAGGGAAATAAAAATTTATGAATTCCTCTATGTTTATTAAAGAAGATGAACTTGTAATTAGAAACCGTCTCACAAAGAAAACTCCAGGCCTTGGGGATTTCGCTGATGAAGAGTATCAAACTTCTAAAGAAGAAATAAAACCAGTCTATTCCAATGTTTTCAGGAAACAAAAGAGGAGGGAACATTTCCTAGCTGTTTTCATGAGCCTAGCATGGCCACAATATGATAACTTGACAACACACTGCAAGAAAAAAATTTCAGGCCGATATCCCTTATGACCATAATTGAAAAATCCTTCCCCAAATATTATTAAATTGAATCCAGCAATGTATAAAAAGCGTAACACATCACTTTCAAGTAAAGCATTATCCCCGTTTAAGTTTGATTTAACATTGAAAAAATTGATGTATGCTGGATATCCACCTGGAGGAAAAAATGAATCACAACCCCCACATCACACTGTACATGAAAACTTATTGGTGATGTAGTAGAGACATAAATGTAAGAGCTAAAACAATAAAGCTTCAAGAAGAAAACACAAGAGAATATCTTTGTGACTTTGCAGTGGGTAAATATTTCTGAAAACACAAAGAGCACTAGCTGCTAAAGCAAAAAATGATAAATGGGGCATCATCAAAATCTGAAACCTCTGCTCATCAAAGGACACTGTTAAGGAAATGAAAAAGCAAGCCACAGAGAGAAAATATCTGCAAAATGTGTATCTGACAAAGAACCTACATGTAGAATATGTAAAGAACTCAAGCTGATCAGTAACAAGACAGCGCAATAAAAAAAATTGCCAAGAAACTGGAATGTGTGCTTCACAAAAGAAAACCTGTGAATGGCCAGTATATACAAGAAAAGATGTATTCGTTGTCACATCAGCCCCCACATCAGGCTCCACTCTAAGCATGAAGCCTGCTTAAGATTCTCTCTCTCCCTCTCTCCCTCTGTCCCTTTTCCCCCTTTCGCTTCCTCTCTCTCTAAAAACTAAAAAAAAATAAAAAAATTTTTAATGACCTTTCTAAAGCAAGTGAAACCCACTGATCATACTCAATGATATTCCTCCTCCAACATTTCCCATTTGACTTCAAGCATAAATTAAATCCGTATTTACAAAGTGAATGTGGAAATGAAGCCATTGTTGATATAATTCAGGTGGCCCCAAAGTTAAAAATCTGGAACTGCATTTGTCAGGGTGGGGAAGTGGGGAGCTGTTGAATTGTTTACCGTCTCCGATTCTAATAAAAACAAAAGCAACACATTTTCCAAACTCTCATTTCTCGTAAGTAAATGTTTGTGGGCCACCTTTGCTTTATGTTGTAATTATCTTTAGCTAGCAGAAGCAGGGTAGGCTTAGCTCAGCCGCAAATATTTCCAGGATTCAAATTCTAAACATACTTCAGCTGACTCTAAGATGGTTCACTAAGAAGCCAGACAACATAAAGAATCCCTTAGAATCAGTATTTTGACATCCTCACTGCAATTGGCAATGTAACAGAAGACATTACTTTTTTTTTCGACATTTTATTACAAAATGGGCTTTGTGTTAGATGATTTTTTTCCAGCTATAAGCTAATGTAAGTGTTCACGTTTAAGGTAGGCTAGGCTAAGCTATGATGTTCGGTAGGCTAGGTGTACTAAATGCATTTTGGACATAAGATATTTTCAGCTTATGATGGGTTGATCAGGATGTAACTCCATGTTGAGGAATAGCTATAGAATATTAGAAAATGAAAGTTCATGGCATATTTTAAAGTTACATTGGTGGCAATTGTTTAAACATACTGTATTTGCCTTTATAGAAACTTTAGATTTATATTATGTTAATACTTGAAGCTATGCAATTATAATGTTAACATGAATTTACAACTAAAGCGTGTTATAATTTAAATAATTGATTTTTACAAATTGCTTCATATAAGAACCTAGGCAAAATTACATATCTTTTTCCATTTTAAGTCTTCCGAGCAAAGTGTAAGAGTGTAATAGTTTCCTAGTAATTTAAAATTTTTTCATTATTATTTTTTTCCCGATCTTATTCATTTTTTTAAATATAATTCATTGTCAAATTGGTTTCCATACTACACCCAGTGTTCATCCCAACAAGTGCTCTTCTCAATGCCCATCGCCCACTTTCCCCTCTCCCCAGCTCCCCCTCAACTCTCAGTAAGTTCTCAGTATCCAAGAGTCTTATGGTTTGCCTCCCTCTCTCTCTGTAACTTTTTTTCCCCTTTCCCCTCTCCCATGGTCTTCTGTTAAGTTTCTCAAGATCCACATATGAGTGAAAACATATGATATTTGTCTTTCTCTATCTGACTTATTTCACTTAGCACAATACCCTCCAGTTCCATCCACATTGCTGCAAATGGCCAGATTTCACTCTTTCTCATTGCCAAGTAGTATTCCATTGTATATGTAAGCCACATCTTCTTTATCCATCCGTCAGCTGATGGACATTTAGGCTCTTTCCATAATTTGGCGATTGTTGAAAGTGCTGCTATAAACTTTGGGGTACAAGTGCCCCTATGCATCAAGCACTCCTGTATCCCTTGGGTAAATTCTTAGCAGTGCTATTGCTGGGTCATAAGGTAGATCTATTTGTAATTTTTTGAGGAACCTCCACACTGTTTTCCAGAGCAGCTGCACCAGTTTGCATTTCCACCAACAGTGCAAGAGGGTTCCTGTTTCTCCACATCCTCGCCAGCATCTATAGTCTCCTGATTTGTTCATTTTAGCCACTCTGACTGGCGTGAGGTGGTATCTGAGTGTGGTTTTGATTTGTATTTCCCTGATGAGGAGCGACGTTGAGCATCTTTTCATGTGCCTGTTGGCCATCTGGATGTCTTCTTTAGAGAAGTGTCTATTCGTGTTTTCTGCCCATTTCTTGACTGGATTATTTGTTTTTCGGGTGTGGACTTTGGTGAGTTCTTTATAGATTTTAGATACTAACGCTTTATCTGATATGTCATTTGCAAATATCTTTTCCCATTCCGTTGGTTGCCTTTTAGTTTTGTTGATTGTTTCCTTTGCAGTGCAGAAGCTTTTTATGTTGATGAGGTCCCAATAGTTCATTTTTGCTTTTAGTTCCCTTGCCTTTAGAGATGTGTTGAGTAAGAAATTGCTGCGGCTGAGGTCAGAGAGGTTTTTTTTCCTGCTTTCTCCTCTAGGGTTTTGATGGTTTCCTGTCTCACATTCAGGTCCTTTATCCATTTTGAGTTTATTTTTGTGAACGGTGTAAGAAAGTGGTCTAGTTTCATTCTTCTACACGTAAGCCATTACATTTTGAAAGCTAATTTTATTTTTTTCTAAAAGTATTTTTTCCTTTATATAATATATACACAAAATACATATATTTTATATATATGTAGTGAGAGAATATATCATATATGCTTGTACATTGTGTACATTGTATTATATATTATATTTTATTATAGATAATAGTATAAAATATTAAAATATTAATATTTTATATATATAATAAGCTTACCAGTCCCTGAGCTACCCTGTCCTATGTCTGATTCCCACCACCGTGAAGCAACCATTTTCAAATCTTTCAAGTATTTCTTCTGGCATTACCATATTTCTAAACTACAGGTTTATACTGCTATTTCTTCCTTCTACCATTTTCCTGGGAGTTTTTTCCTCTTTCCTGTGTTAGATCCTCTTATTCCAGGATCCTATACCTCCTTTTCTGATTTATCTCTCTTTTCAGTGGCTCACATTTTTTAGCATCCTGAGAAAGGATGCATAGGAGGGTTCTTTAGGAGAAAGAGCACACATCTCAAACTAGAGTGTCAACTTCAAGGTGGAAATCAATTTTTCCTGAGATTTTTTTTTTTTTTTTTTTTTTTTTTTTTTTTTGGGACAGAGAGAGACAGAGCATGAACGGGGGAGGGGCAGAGAGAGAGGGAGACACAGAATCGGAAACAGGCTCCAGGCTCTGAGCCATCAGCCCAGAGCCCGACGCGGGGCTCGAACTCACGGACCGCGAGATCGTGACCTGGCTGAAGTCGGACGCTTAACCGACTGCGCCACCCAGGCGCCCCAATTTTTCCTGAGATTTTGAAGACATTGATGTCTTTTGTTCGCTTGGATATTTCCCCAGTTTCCAGCATCAGCTGTCACTGTGATTTCTGATCATATGTGTGTGACCTGTTTGTTTGGTTTTTTTAATGTTTATTTTGAGAGACAGAGACAGAGACAGAGACAGAGAGACAGAGACTCCCAAGCAGGCTCTGCCCTGGGCACAAAGCCCCATGTGGAGCATGCATGCAAGTGGGGGAGGGGCAGAGAGAGAGATTGAGAGAGAGAGAGAATCCCAAGCAGAGAGCCTGATGTGGGACTCAAACCCACAAACCATGAGATCATGACCTGAGCTGAAGTTGGACGCTTAACCCACTGAGCCACCCAGGTGCCCTGTGACCTGTTTTTGTGTTTGTTTGGTTTTGGTTTTTTATCTTTGCAGAAACTTTTAGAATCTTTCATTTGTCACTAATTTTTTGTTTTGTTTTGTTTTTTGAAATTTCACAGTGATGTATCTTCATGTCCCTACTCCCAAATCTTTTACTGGGCATTTGCTGGGCTCTTCCAATGTGAAAACAAGTGTCCTTCAATTCTGCATAATTTTGCATTATTTCTTCGATCTTTGATCCTGTTTCCTCTTTTCTTTCTTCTCCACATTCATTAATCAGATGAGAGACTTGATCCTTTTATTTTCTAATCCTTTCTCTCCTGTGTATTTTATGTTTGAACTATATGTTGTTTTGTTCTGATTCCCAGGAGTTTTTCTTAGTGTATCTTCCACTATTTTATTAATTTCTGCTTATCTTAGTTTCATTTTCTAAGAGTTCTTTGTTTTCTGATTATTACTTTTTATAGAAACATCTTTGTTTCATAGACACATCACTTTCCATTTGCGTCTTGGAGAATATTAGTCATTTGGTTTGTTTTGCTTATGTGTTTTTTTTTTTTTTTTTAACGTTCCCTGTGTTCTTTTTCTTTCTTCTGAATCAGATAATTCCGTCAAGTTTCTCACATTCCTTGGTTGGGTGGCACTTGTGAACTAGGTGATTTAACTATCAGGATCTGCAGGATTTCTTCTTGTTCCAATCCACTTTCCCAGAGAGTAATGTTCTCATCTATTACCTATGGCATAAGGCAGAGGCCATTTTTCTGGAAACCCAGCAAAGAAAGTGGCCTAAGGTCTCCTTCCTGAGAATCCAAGTAACTCTCTTAATCTGCCTAGGTCAACAGGTGCAGTGTCCCACCTTCTACTGTCCGAGGGAGGGGCGGTCTCTAGTTGGGAGCTAGAGAATAAGATCTAAGGGTCTTTTACAGATTTTCTTTTCTTTTTTTTTAATTTTTTAAAATTTTATTTACTTATTTGGAAAGAGAGAGAGAGAGAGAAAGAGAGAGAGAGAAGGAGAGAGAGAATCCCAAGGAGGCTCCTCCCTGTCAGCACACAGCCCAGTGTGGAGCTCTAACTTTCGAGCTAGTAGATTGTGACCAGAGCCAAAACCAAGATCCAGATGCTTAACTTACTAAGCCACCCAGGTGCCCCTCTTTTACGGATTTTCAGCCAATCCTCCTTTCTTCAGCCCCACTCCAACCACTTTCTGGGGTCCCTCGAAACATCTGATGGCTGAACTTCATCTGAATTTGGCAGTGTAAATCAGCTTTCTGCTGCTTTGACAGTCTTTGAAGTTACAGTTTTCCCTGGAACGGTGAATGTTTATCTTCAGGAAAAAGTACTTTACTTTTCTTGATTCATCCAAGATGTAGGCTTTGTGATATTGTTCACAAGTAAACAAAAAATAAGCATGAGTTGTTAAAATACCAAGTGGGTTGGGTTAAGTCTAACTTTTCATTCATAACTGAACAAACTCTTTTCTGTTAAAAAACAAAACAAAACTATAAGTCTTGACAAATAAACACATATAAAAATAAATACCTCTAAAATCTCCTTATGAAGTTGATTGAAAACTATACTTACCAATCAAAGACTTGTGTGGTGTTTTTAAAATATGAAGCTTAAATTTACTTCCTGTGCCTAAAAAAAAAAAACCTGCATTGGTTTCTTGACTTCTTTTTTTTTTTAACATAATCTACCCCCCCAAATGTGACCCAAATCAAGAAGTATGCATTTTTAAAAAACCAAAGACGCTGGGAATGAAATTTGGAATGTCAGTAGTCACTTGTCTTGATGATGTCCCGCTAGTATTTTTAAATTTTTATTTCAGAGGTTTTTTTCAACTTCATTTGGGGGCAGGAACTTGATGATATATCATCTTACGATAAAATCTTCTAAGTCAGTGAATAAAACATATAAACAAAGTTGCTGGACCTAAAAACATGTTGATAAAGATCTGTTCCACAAATCCATTTGACAGAAAGCAAACATACTTGAAGTGATATAATTTATTACTTCCTCCACAGCCTCTAGACTTATTCGTGAAAGAAACAAAGTGAACTGAATAGTCTGGCTAAACATCATGCAGTCAAGCGGCTGCTTCTTGACAGGCCGGATCTCAGGTTCCCATTCCTGCCCTGTGGCCCTGCGAGACAGCTAGGGTCATCCACAGGTTGTTTTGTGACTAAAGTTCCAATCAAGTGTTTGGGGCTTAATGTCTTTTGATCTCCTAGATGTGGGCCCTCCCTGGCCACTCCTGGGACCTCCCAGAGGTAGGTGCACTTAGCCAAGTGCACCTGATGGCACTTAGCCAAGATGCTGTTGTATATCGTTGAATGACACCGATGTCCTTGCTCTGGTAAATAGCTACAGGCTGTGAACACAGGGAAAAATCAACACATCCACACATATTCTTGCTATAGTGGAAAATCTGCTTACATGGTGATATAGAGAGGTTTTCTTTGTTTAGAGTGGAAACTCTTTGCTTGATGAACTGGTTTCTTCAGTGATACCAGCTTTTATTGTGTAATACAATTTTTGCTTTAAAAACGAAGTGGAGGGGCGCCTGGGTGGCGCAGTCGGTTAAGCGTTGACTTCAGCCAGGTCACGATCTCGCGGTCCGTGAGTTCGAGCCCCGCGTCGGGCTCTGGGCTGATGGCTCAGAGCCTGGAGCCTGTTTCCGATTCTGTGTCTCCCTCTCTCTCTGCCCCTCCCCCGTTCATGCTCTGTCTCTCTCTGTCCCAAAAATAAATAAAACGTTGAAAAAAAAAATTAAAAAAAAAAAAAATTAAAAAAATAAAAAAAAATAAAAACGAAGTGGAAAGAAATCCAGCAAAATATTAAACAGCAAAACACAGGAAGATAATACTTATTTTCTCCTTTTAAGCTGGCCCCGAGTTTTCCAATTGGTTTATATTTGAGAAAGCGAACATAAATGTTATCTTTTTTTAAGATAAAATATTAAGTGCTTCTAATGCAAAGCAGTTGCTCAGAAAAACAAATCCAAGAAACAATTTGTTAAGAATATCTCTACAAAAACGTAACTGAATCAAACCTAAAAGATGTAGCACTTACCAAACGGTACGCTCTTCTGGAAAACTGCAAATTCCTTTTTTTAGAACATGAACTGCTCAAGGACAGAATCTGTATCATTCATTCATTCATTCATTCATTCAACAAATGTTTACTGAGCAGGTACTATGTGCCAGGCACCCTTCCAGATGTTAGAGAAACAACAATGAACACATCACATGAAATCCCTGCCCTGTGAAGATTATAATCTGGCGGGGATGGAGGGCAAAGCAAGCAATAGGCACAGTGAATAATTAATTATATCATATATTACAAGGTGGTAATGTGCTATGAAGAAAAATAAAGCGAGTGGGGTCATTCTTAACATTACGACCATGTAGAATTTGCTTTGACTTTCATTAAAATTTGACCATGATCTTATATAGTTGATAAGTTTCTTTAGAAAATAATTTCATTTAAATCTAAATCATTTGAGGTTAGCTGGATCAGAGTTGGGAGCTGAGAAAAAAGCTAAACAGGGCAGCGTGGTAAAAAGCGTATTGAATCGGGAATGTTCTGATCCCTTTGTCATTCGTTGAACTTCAGGGCTACACACTTGGCATTGAGATTGAGGGAGGGATCAAATAGGGGGGCTGGATGTCCCCGCACGCTGAATTCCAGGGTGACAGGGGAAAAGCATGGAAAGATGGAGCACCTAACTTCAAATACTGGCAGGGTCAACATGTGAGAGACAAAGTAAGTCTTCTCTATGGTCCTGTATAATTAAGGAATGCTTTCAACTGAAAATGGAAGTGAAAAATCAAGTGAGCAAGCAATATGAGGAATTTTCTGGCTCTTACAGTTGAAAAGACCAAGAATAGATTCAGGGATAGCTTTCTGCAGGTGCTCAAATGTTGTTGTCTGGAAATGGTCTCATTCCATCTCATCTCTGCATTCGACTGTGTTCATTTTCAGCAAGGACACGCAGCAAAGATGGCCCCCAGCCAGTCTGGGCCCTCGTTTTATGCTAAGGATGCATCGCAGAAAGGGTACCTTTTCCCCAGTATCTCAGAATCATGTGCCCATCTACGTAAGCCAATCTCTAAGACTGAGTGGCTTCACATGACATCCTGGAAGTTGAACCACAGTGACAAAAGGATCAAGGTGTCTCCCCAGGGAGATATTGAGGGATACCTGACAGGAAGGAGTAAATGCTAGATAGGCAAAAACAAGGGATCCACTGCAGATCATTCCGGGTAAAATTCAGAGTATGGTCAGGAACTACAAAGTAACATGTTGCCATTCAATAAAAGGACAATGTAAAGCATTGGAACCATCCCAAATTGAGATTGCAGGAGATAGTGAGTTCTGTCATAGGAAGTTCAAAGACTTGCATTTCTAAGGTTGCTAAGGTTTCAATCAATCCACTGAATCAATCAATCAATGGATCACTTTGTTATTGGACACTGCAAAGTCTCCCTGTCTCTACTGCTGTTGTGCTTGTCCATTCTACCATCGTATCTTAGCCATTCAAGGGCAAATGCCTTCTGACGAGCTAGCATCCCCACTCCCCGCTTGCCCCCCTACGATTCATTCCCCAGAGAGCAGCCAGAGGAAATACCCGTTTACTCACTCAACAAATATTTATTGAACACCTGGTGTGTGACAGGGACTGCTTAAGGGACAAATCCATTGTTGGCCAAATACATAAATCTCTGTCTTCAGGGAGCTTCTGTTCCAGTGGGAGAGGGAGAAAGAAAACAACGTAAGCCAGTAAAATGTATATTAAATGGTAAGAGATGCTAAAAAGAAAAAATAAAGCAAAGTGCATGGAGTATTAGCAGTGAGGTAGTTGGGATGGTCCGGGAGCACTTCATGGAGAAAGTGATTTTGTTTTTAAGTTTTTAAATATTTATTCATTTATTTTGAAAGAGAGAGAGAGAGATGATGATGATATGATGATGATGATGATGTTAATTGTAAGGGCCATGATAGATATTAAGGACTGACTAGTATGAGCTGGGCAGTATTTGAGTTCCTCTAACAACTTTCAAAGTTATGCATCATTAGCCCATTTCACAGAAAAACAAAACAAAACAAAACATGGAGTAGCAGAGATCCTACATACTTCGCCCAGAGAAAAATAATAACCATTGTCAGTTAGAGGTGGTAGAGAGATTAAAACAAAAGTCTGCATACCTTCAACCAAACCAGGCGTCTCCACTGAAATATTCATCCCTGAGGCCACCAGCAAATTCTAAATAACAATTCTAATGAACACATTTTATTCCGTCAGCAAGATGTATCCTAAAGTATCAGAAAAGCCTAACTAAGAAAGGTTATTTTTTTTGGTCTGGGAATTCTTAAAATTTTTTTTCTGTATAAATTAATGGTAATTGTGTCTTTGTTCTATGCCATTTCGGCTTAACTTTTCAGGGCAACTCTCTACTTTTGTATAGCAGGGGAAACCTGTATTGTGGGTCATATTTTCAACTCCAAAAATTATTATTACTAATTATGAATAACTGTTATTTTACATGGAGAATGCTTTTACATTTATACATGCATCAGTTTCTTTGCTCATATTTTGTTTTTGCAGCTGAGACACAGAATTGGAAGCAGACTCCAGGCTCCCAGCTGTCAGCACAGAACCCCACGCGGGGCATAAACCCAGGAACAGTGAGATCACGACCTGAGACGAAGTCTGACGCCCAACCAACTGAGCCACCCCGGTGCCCCTGTGGATTCATGCCTTTAATCAGTTGTAGAAAATACTCAGCCATGATTTTGCAAAAGTTGCCTCTCTTCTAATCTCTTTATTCTCTACTTCTTAGACTCTAGTTAGATATATATTAGACTATCTTGGCCTTTCCATCCTCTTAGTCTGTCATTAAAATCTCCTTTCTCATCTCTTTGTGCTACATTCTGAGTGGTTTCTGCAGAGTTCCATAATTCTTTCTTTGGTTCTAACATGCTGTTTAACTCACTTGTTTGTTTGGTTTTTTTTAAGTATGTTATTAATGGTTATGTTTATTTTTAACTATTTTTTTCTAATATTCCGGCTCAATTTTTGTTCATTTTTGTGATTCTGTATGCTTTCTTGTATGCTTTGCCTGCATAGCTATTCTATACTCAAGCTGATATCTCCAATGTCTGAAATCCTCGAAAGCCTAAATATATTATTGCTTTTTTTGCTAATGTGCATTTAAGGAGCTCCGTTTTTCATGTGGCTATTGGCTGATTTTTTTTTTTAATTTTTTTTTCAATGTTTATTTATTTTTGGGATAGAGAGAGACAGAGCATGAACAGGGGAGGGGCAGAGAGAGAGGGAGACACAGAATCGGAAACAGGCTCCAGGCTCCGAGCCATCAGTATTGGCTGATATTTTTGTGAAAAACCTCGACGCCTAAACTGAAGATGCTTTCTCCAGAGAAGGTTCATGTCTATTTCTTCTGGGATTTAGATGACGCTACTGCCCTGGGACCACTTTGGCCCCTTCCCAGTTTCTCAGGTTGATTTTCTAGTGTCTGGTTCAGCTCAGCCCCATGGCCACTGGTCCACAGCTTCGTCTTCTTGTTGCTGTGCTGAAAGTGAACCTGCCTTCGGGCCAGTTTTGCCTTCACATATATTTACTGCTCCTAGTCGAGGATCAGGTACCTCTTAGAAGGAGTTGGGAGTGCTTGGTGATCTTCCATTCTTCCTACTGCAACGATGAGATAAAAGTCGTGTCTTAAGCATGATGGAGTTGTTTCAAATCAAGAGGGCTCTTCAGAGGATCTAGTCTACCATCCCGCCCTCTTCTTGTTTTCCTCCTTGCTTCTTCTTTTTTTTTTTTTTTAACCTACCTTTTTTCATTCTGAAGTATCTTTTTTTTTTTTTTTTTTTTTCCGGGGATCTGCTACTTCTCTGAGTTTTCTTTTTCAGTCCTTCTCACTCCCTCACCTCCATTTCTCTTCCCCACTCTTTCAATATGGGGTTTTCCAGAATGCCAACTCTCCTTCCTTGTCAGTTGATCTCATCTACACGCTTGGACTTCAGCTGTCCTTCTAGCTCTGACATAACCCTAAATGATACATCTATATTTCAAATTACCCTCTCATAATCCCCATTTGGATTTTCCTCAAACTCAAAACTTTCAAAACTGGCTTCATGATCTCCCCCATATTCCACCTACAAATCTGCTTCTCTTCCAACGTTTCTCAACTTTTGGACACCACTATCCACCACTCACCGAAGCCAGATGGTCCTGTTAATTTTAACTCCTAAATAGCCCTTGAATTCTCTTTCTCCCCTGTGCTTATCGTCACTGCTGTAGTTAGATCTTCATTGTTACTTCCTGATGAGTTGCAATTGCCTCCTTTTCTTTCTCTTGCCTCCAGATTCACTGCTGAAATTTGCCTGACCCAATGCTGCTTTTGTGACCTTTCTGAAATGCAGATATGAATGTGTCACTCATCTGTGGAAGATTCCTCATCGGTTTTCCCATTAGTGCATGGTAAATCTTAGGTTTCATAATTGGGCTTGTGAGACCTCCATGATCTAACTTAAAAAGCTTTTTACTTTCCTGCCTATTTTTCTTTAAGCTGCAAGAAGGCCGTGAGCATATCCATCTCGTTTACTTTGGCTAGTGCCAAGCCCAGGCTGAGACCTCACAGATAATTACTAAATGGGTACATCACTGCCTCATCTCAATCCGTCTGATTCATGGACCCTTTTTCCTAGCCAATCTGGACATTTTTTGCTATGACAACAGTCTGCCTTCCTCGCACAACTGTAGGCTAATTACTATTTACTCATTTATTCACACATTCATTAGTCTATCTTGGAATTACCACTAACACTGTAACTGATACATAGAAGGTTCTCTGGATGAATAAATGAAAACAAACTTAGAAGTGTGGCCTAGGAGGTAACACATACATGAAGCATTGACTAATATAAAGGACTGTACTCCAAAGGCAACTTTTCCCCCAGGTGGTATATGCATAAAACAATATAAGTACAGGCAACCCGTATCTTTCTCCTGCCCTCTCCAAGTCCGAGAACCAGATTTAATGAGTCAAATTCTTTTCTGGAATGAATCCACACAAAACCAAGACAAAATAAAGGGCAAACCAACCTCCTACAAAGCACTGAAAAGGTAATCAAGACTTTCCCAAGCCCCAAATACAAATGGCAGAGAGCACTAGCTCACTCAATAGGCGCCCAGGTGCTGACGGAAGCCCCGCCCCAAGGGAGGCGGGGCCTGAAGTGCGGGGCGGGATTTGTCCGGACCGACCACGCCCTCTCTGGGCGGGGCGTAAGCAAGCGGGCCGCGCAGAAGCCCGCGCACCCCCGCGGTTTCCTAGGAGACGAAACACACAAGGCGCCAGAGCTTCACCAGGGAGCCTACGAGGTGAGCGGCCGGTGCGGGCAGGTAATCCCTAGCGGGCTGCGGGGCTGCCACCCTCCGTCCGAGCCCAGCCCCAGCCTGTCCGGCGAGGCCTGCCCGGCATGTCCCCTCCGCGCCCTGTCCTACGAGGGCCAACCTCCCCCGAGAGAAGGGGCCTGGACACTGGTAGGGGGAGGGACGGCGGGGAGGAGGATCCGCGAGCGGGGGTGGAGCGGGAGGGGTCCTTCTGCGTCTGCTGCGATCCGTGCTCCCCAGGCCCCCCGGACCACTTTTCCGCGCTCCTCGACGGCGGGGAAGGTTCGGGGTGGGAGGATGACGGCGGGCATCCGTCGGTCTGAGGGACCCGGCCCCCAAACCTCTCCCTTACTCCCCCCCCCCCAACTCCCCCAGTCTCCACCCCCAGTCTGGAGGGGAAACTGCTTTCACGAGTGAGAAGCGGGATCGGGTCTCGGGAAGGCAGCCGAATTGAGTTCCGAACGACTAAAATGAAAAAGGAGGTAGAAAGAAACTGGGTCTAAATTCCGCCCTCATTCGTGCACCCCGAGGGACTCCCAGGTAAAAGCGGGATCCCGGCGCAGGGCCCCAGGACGGACCCCTTTCCCCGCACACCCGCAGGACCCCCGCCCCAGGAGGCTTTAAATCCCTGTTAGCGAAAAAGGACGAGACTCGGCTTAATGAAAACCTTCTTCCTGCAGATACGATTTTCAAATTTAGGGACAGAGTCGGGGGCGGGGAAGGGGGGAGCAACAAAACTGATTTTAGGGGCTTGTAGTTTCCGTTCTCAAAGGGATTCATTATATTTAAGTGATCATTTTTAACGAGCAGACATCTGTCCCGAGGACAACGAAATTCTCACGGAGTCAGAGTTATGGGACTTCCTTCATTCAGAAAACTGCTCATTTGGTCAAAGCAGCGGAGGAGGAGCGAGTCACTCCCCAGCCTTTTGGTTTTCCTCTGTGACCCCACCCCCCAGTTCACCGCGGCGACTGGGGAAGGGAGAAACTCCCCCTTCCTCCTCCACCCCCAGGCGGCCACTTAACTGCCCCAGCGAAGCTGGCCTTGGGCAAGGATGCTCCATCTCCGCGTTGGGGTGGTTCTTTGTTTTGTTTAGTTTAAGGGAATACCTTGTGAATATTAGCACACGGCACGATTTTTTTTTTTTTTTAACCCTGGCAGCTTTGTTTTCCCATTGCAAAACTCTCCTTTTAATTTCTGTAAATACGTGTCTTACTTTGAGATCTTTTCTTTTCCTTCCTGTTTTGCTCTTCAAACAAGTTAGTGATTTTTAAGACGTTATTATTATTTTTTTTAATTTTTTTTTAAATATAAGTAATGCCAGTCTTGGAGTGATAGAATTACAGTAGGTTCTACAAAGACAAGTTGCAGACTTCCAAAGGTTATCTGTTCAGTGATTGGCAGACAAGTTTTACCCTCCATTTGCCCTCTATGCTAATCTTCTTTAATCCTATCTAAATCCCTGTTAGCTGGCAGAAGCTCCTGAGAATACGGCTTAAGTTTACAGTAATTGTACACTTAAATAACAATACGAAAACTATAATGGGAGAGAAATTATAAGGGTATTTACTTAATGTAGGTCTGTAATTGAGCCTCTAAGTCTTTTTCTTTAAATCAAAATATAAGGTTTGCTTAGCCATAGAAAGTCACTAAATATCGTAGCCTTATTGTAAAAAATTCCAAGTTCCTAACAGTTCTGTTAAATAAGCATCGTAGTTGTATTACATTTACTTGTGTTCTGCCTCGCTGTGTATATATACATACATATGGAAATATATACACAGTTTAACCCTTGAACAACACAGGGATTAGGGGTGTGAGCCCCCAACAGTCGAAAATTCTAGTATAACTGAATCCCCCAAGACCTAACAGTCCACTGTTGACAGAAACCTTACTGGTAACATAAAGAGTTAATCAACACATAGGTTGTACGTTATATGTATTATGTGCTGTATTCTTCCAATAAAGTAAACGAGAGAAAGGAAACCATTATCAAGAAAATCATAAAGAAAATACATTTACAGCACTGTATGGTATTGATCAGAAACGAATCTGCATGTAAGTAGACCTGTGCAGTTGAAACGTGTTCAAGAGTCAACCCTACAGATGGAAATATTCACATACATAAGATGTCGTGTTGATACATCTCTGTCTTGCAGGATTAGTCTTCTATAGATGAACAGAGAAGAATAAATGTAACCTACGGAGAAATATTATTGTGTGTGAACTGGGGACCATAGGCAATGTATGTTTCTTAAGTTATATCTATTGCTTTTGACTAGTAATTCGTTTAGGACCTTACTACGCTACGCCGATGAAAGCAGTTGTTTACGTGCTATCAGTCAGTAGATACATGGGGGAAATTATTTTAAAAAAACAAGAAAAACCTTTCGCCTTGATATCTGTGCCTCTTTCCGTTAGGCCCTTGTCTTTGTATTTTCAGGGAAGATAAGGGGACAGCTGGAATGGTCAGCCTCTAACTCTGGAGAACTATTTATTTTCCAATTCAAATGACCCAAAGAGGCCTTTCTAAAATTTTATGTAAAGGTTAAGCAGGGCTCAAACTGGACAGAGGCTCTGAGAGCCACCAATCAGACCTTTTGAAAATCGATGTGATAGCCATAATCTTCGTCACTCACCCCATGGCTGGGAAACGGCCAAGTCCCTTGTTCATTCTTCCCTGAATGTAAGCAGACCCTATGGGATAGCCACCTTTCACTTGAAATAAACTGTTCCCAGGGCCGCCAGGGTGGCTCAGTTGTCTAAGTGTCCGACTCTTGATTTGTGCTCAGGTCATGATGTCACCATCGGTGAGATCGAGCCCCATGTCGGGCTCCATGCTATCTGCTTGGGATTCTCTCTCTCTCCCTCTCTGCCCCTTGCCCCACGTGCATGTGCTCTGTCTCTCAAAAAAACAAAAACAACAACAACCCTTCCCCCCCCCCCCCCCCCCCCCGCAGAACCAAAACAAACAAACAAACAGTGTTTCTAGTGTTTATTTGGAATGTGGTTGGTTAGGCTTGGAATGCAGTTTCTATAGCTTCCATTCCAAAAAACCGTTGGGGTTTCCAGGCCAGTGCAGAAAGTCATCAATGAGCGAATGATCTGTAATGCTAATAACACCGGTGATGGTGGTGGTGGTTGGTCTTAACAGCGGAAGACAAAGGAAAGGAAAGATTAATTCCACTTTTGGGGGTTAAGTCACCGCGAGGGAGAATTTTAACTATTGTTTCTTGCACACTCTCACCTCTGCCCTTCTGTTCCTACCCGGGCAGCTCCCTCTTTCATTCCCTTCTCACGCAATATGTCCTTTTCCAGAATTGCCTACGTTACTTCCTGCCCATCAGACCCTCGGTGCTTGTCCTCAGTGAGGCATTAACATGAAAGAAAAGATGATGCTATCATCCCATTGAATTTCTGAAGAACTGTCTTCCTCCTGAACTCCTACTTTCTTTTCCTTCACTGTTTCTGGCCGGTTATTTTCCAGTGTCCTTCCGAGCATGGGGCCAGATGCAGGCTCGGGGTCTAGTAGGGTAGAGAGCACCACTAGCAATTTCCATTCAGTAGCATCTGGATGTTTTAGGGTAAGGAACTGGGTTAGGAATCTTCAGGTGGAGGTGGGGGTGGGCAGCTTTCATTGTGGGGCAGAGTCTGTGTGGTTTTGAGGCAAAGAGGGGCAGGGGTGGTTCCTTGAGCTGCAACAGTGATTGTAAAAGCCAGTAGGAACGGGTTGTTTAGAAGTTGGGGACCGCCCTACAAAGAACAAACAGCCTCAAGCCTAATGCAGTTACTAGACTGACTCCATCTTGGATTCTCTGATTATAGACACATTATTTTATAGATTACAATCCTACTGATACAATGAATATATTCTCTACATTGTTACTCAACCAGAAGCCATCAGTCAACTTACAGAGAACACTTTTCCTTAAAATAGACAGAAGTGTATGTCTTCTTAAATAAGGTAACTAGAAAAGGCGTCAAGCAACATAACATAATGATATGTTGCTAATGATATGTTGCAACTGCTAATGTTCAGTTGATAATGAACTGCAAAATGCTGATTTAATAACATTCTAAATGATAAGAATAAATACATTTTAGTCCATTTGTTCAATCATAGCACATGGTACAAAACAAACAACCTAGGAGCTCCCAGCTGGCTCAGTCAGAAGAGCATGTGACTCTTGATCTCGGCATTGTGAGTTCGAGCCCCATGTTGGGAATAGAGATTGCTTAAAAATAAAATCTTAAAAAAAAAAAAAGATCTTTCAAATATAAATTTCCTTATACAGATAAAGGAAAAATCAAGAAAAGCAAATACATGTTTGTGTCAGGAATTGTGCAGGAGTGTTCACTCTATATTAATGCTGTAATTTTTTTTTTTTTTGAGAGAAAGAGAGAGTGGGAGTGAGGGAGAGGGGCAGAGAGAGAGAGAGAGAGAGAGAGAGAATCTCAAGCAGGCTCTAGGCTCAGCATGGAGCCTGACCTGGGGCTCAATTCCATGACCCTGGGATCATGTCCAGAGCTGAAATCAAGAGTCAGATACCCAACCGACTGAACCACCCAGGCTCCCCTAATGCCTTAGTATTTCGAATCCATGTATAGTATAATGTAAAGACCACTTACAAAAAACTTTATTTTTAGGCAAATGGGGAGTCATTTGTTGGCATCCATTAAGCCCAGTTACTAGCTCAGACTTAAGCTGAGGAAGGACCTCTAAGTAGATATGGAATCTACCACTACTGCTGTGATCTCTTTTTTAAGGTCCTGGCTTCAGAGTTAGCACGACCTACATTAATTCGCACGTGACTTTGAAGGGGTTATGATCTACATCGCACGTGACTTTGAAGGGGTTATGATCTACATGAAGTAAAATAAATGGTAAACAAATACACACTCCCTGTCATTTAAAAGCCCCCCAGGGTTCTTCCCACATTTCCTGTGGACAAATACATTCCTGTCTTGGGAAACAACACCATTTTATTGTCCTTCCCTGCACATGTTTGTTTCTTTTTCCCGAAAGTCTTCTTTTGGAAGCCTTGGGTACTTTGCCAACTACGACATGTCTCTGTGGGTCCTAAACTTCTGCACATAATAGAGAAATGATTCCTATGATTTTATTTGGTGGAAATGAAACAGTGTTACAGTGAAAGAAAAGGAATCTTTGAATGAAGCACCAAATTGTAACAGGCATTTTAACACCAACTATTTTAATGGTGCCAAGCATTTTATGATCGTCTGCAACTAAGCATATAATATTCTGTTATACAAGCTGTATAACAGAATGACAGATTTTTTTAAATGTTTGTTTATTTTGAGAGAGAGAGAGAAAGAGCACAAGTGGGGGAAGGCCAAAGGGTCACAGAGAATCCCCAGCAGGCTCTGTGCTCTCAGCAAGGAGCCCTACACGGGGCTCGAACCCACAACCCATGAGATTAGGACTTGAGCTGAAATCAAAAGTCAGATGCTTAACCAACTGAGCCACTCAGGCACCCCCAAAATGAAAACTTTTTAAATAAATTTGTAACAATGTCATGCCATTATAGCCTTCATTTATTTTAGTGGGTGTACTTTTCAGATATTTTTCTACAGCTAGATTAAGATGCTGTTTGGGAAGTGTTACATAACATATGGTATATTCACCATACGACTTAAAAAAAATTTTTTTTAATGTTTCTTTATTTTTGAGAGAGACAGAGATAGAATGCAAGTGGGTTAGGGGCAGAGAGAGAGGGAGACACAGAATCCGAAGCAGGCTCCGAGCTGACCCCAGCACAGAGCCCGATGCCAGGCTCGGACCCACGAGCTGGGAGATCGTGGCCCAAGCCGAAGTCAGACGCTCAACTGACTGAGCCACCCAGGCACCCCAACCATATGACTTTTCTAAAATGTGCAGATTCCTGGATTCCGAGTACAGCTGGCCCAGGAGTTTCACATAAGGGATCATGGGCCAAGTAAATGTGATGCAAAAACTGATTCAAAGAATGGATATAGAATAGATGGTGATTTTCCAGTGCCTGATTTGGAATAATATAGGTTATATTCAGTATAAAAGGAATCATACAAATTCAGCCAGTATTTACTGAATATTCATGGGATAAATAACACAGTGCCATGGAAATGAAGATTTCATAAATGAGTATTACCAGTCTGCTTCCGCGAACTCCATTCCACGTAGCACAAAGGACTGACTGACAAATGGTTAGCATACTAGCATACATATTATAATTCTTCCCCGTGCTTAGGTTACCAGGAGATGTTTGAAGAGATTCTTCAATGAAAATTCCTTTTATTCATCTTGTTGTTTTCTTTCTTCTATAGGGTGTTCGTAAGAATGAAAGCACCGTTTCCTTGCCAGATTCCTTATTCCTGTATTTCATGAACCTACGTAATCTTGGGCAAGAGCCTGTGTTTAACGATGACACAGCTGTCACCAGTGTAGCAACAACAGTCCAAGGGAAAAAGACGAATAAGGAAGCACTTACGTTTATATTCAACAAGGGAGTCGTCTCAGTCAACAACTTCTGTTGCATTATTTTTCCGAGATGAACCGGTATACAACCATGAGGCAGCTGGGGGACGGCACGTATGGAAGCGTTCTGATGGGCAAGAGTAACGAATCTGGGGAGCTGGTGGCCATCAAAAGGTACCATGCGCGACGCGGCCGACTTTGAGCATCTGATCTTCCTTTGCCCTTTCTTTAGAGATAGGCCTAGCTCGGACCCCATGCTTGTTTGGCTAATGCGGACTGCTGTTCTGGAGAAACACTGCCAAACGGGATTCCCCACGCACATTGTTTCAGTTTTCTGGTTTGTC
This sequence comes from Puma concolor, assembly GCF_028749965.1. Classification (NCBI taxonomy): domain Eukaryota; kingdom Metazoa; phylum Chordata; class Mammalia; order Carnivora; family Felidae; genus Puma; species Puma concolor. The sequence goes on from NC_141671.1 coordinate 18,209,525, forward strand.
CAGGTACATTAATGATCAAAAAATATAAGTGCTCTGCTTTTTATGCATGAGAAATATGAACTGAAACTGAAGGCAATGTTTGGAAAGTGTTTAGAATTTAAAGTTGAGTGCAGAGTAGAGCATATGATTGCTTTAAATTAATAGGCCTTGAAAGATGGTATTCATAGGACCAGTCGAGTTCTGAATGGCGTATGGTACTTTCCTAAGCTTACCAATCAGATAGAATTAACTATTATTAACTTAATCATCTTCTTTTTTTTTTTTTAAGTTTATTTATTGATTTGGTGGGGTGGGGGCAGGGTCAGAGAGAGAGAGAGAGGATCCCCAGCAGGCTCTTACGCTGTCAGCACAGAGCTGGATGCAGGGCTCGAACCCATGAACCGTGAGATCATGATCTGAAGTCAAGAGTTGGACGCTCAACCGACTGAGCCACCGAGGCGCCCCAACTTACTTACCTTCTTAAGCTATCGTATTTCATATCTATTATATGTAAAAAAGCTACTCCAAAGCTTAGTGATTTAAAACAAGAACAAACCTTTATTAATTCACACTTTGTGTGGGTCAGGAGTTTCGGGGGAGCTTAGCTGGACGGTTCTGGCTCCAGGTGTCTCATGAGTCACAGTCATCCGAAGGCTGGACTGGGACCAAGCGTCCACTTCGAAGGTGGCTCACTAGATGAGATTCCTAGGGCTGCTATAAAGAAGGAGTACAGACCAAGTGTCTGAAACAGGAGGTTGCCTTCTTCACAGCTCTGGAGGCTGGAAGTCAGAGATGAAGGCGTCAGCCGAGTTGGTTTCTTCCGTCGCCTCTCTTCTCGGCTCCCAGATGGCCGTGTTCTCCCTGTGTCCTCTCAAGGTGTCCTAATCTCCTTATAAGGACACTAGTAATATCAGATTACGACCCACCCTAAAGACCTCACGTAACCTTAATTAATTCGCTCAAGTCTGTCTTTTAAATACAATCACACTCAGTTCCTGGGAGTTAGAACTTCAACATGGATTTGGTGGGGGGAAATGTAGCCAATAAATAGGCTGCTGTAACAAAGCGGAAGCTACAGACTGTGCGGCTGAAATGAGAGAAATGTACAGATTTTCAGTTCTGGAGGCTGGAAGTCTAAAATCAAGGTGTCAGAAGGCTTGGCTCCTTCTGAGGGCCATGAAGGAAGGATCCGTTCGAGGTCCCTCTCGTTGGCTTCTAGATGGCATTTTCTCCCTGTCTGTCTTCCACATGATCTTCCTTCCGTGCATATCTCTGTGTGCAAATTTCCCCCTTTTGTAAGAACACCAGTCACACTGGAATAAGTTCCACCCTAATAACTTCATTTTACCCTCACTGCCACTGTAAAGGCCCGTTTCCAAATCAAGTCACAGTCTGAGGTGCTGGGGGTTAGGACTTCAGCATATGGGTTTGTGTGCAGGGGTGGGCACAGTTTAGCCCAGAACACTCACTCACTGGCTGAGAAGTGGCCTGTTCACATGGGCCTCCACAGAGGGTTGCTTGAATATTCTCATGACGTGGCCGTTACCTTCCTTCAGAACGAGTCTTGGAGACCAATTGCCAAATCAGCCAAGTGATGGCAATCTGAAATTTAAATGCTTTAACAAATGCTCATCGTTAAAAACTCTAAAATGTCATGATCTAAAACATTACATGTTTAAGGAAATAGTTTTATAAAATATTGACAGTAGCCATTATTATCAAATAAATGTACAATGTACCATAACTGAAATGAAATATTTACCGAGTGGGCTTAGTAAAATCAATACCCATTCATGACTGGGGAAAAAAAAAAAAAAAACCTCTTAGCAAATAGGAATAAAAAGAAACTTCCCTAACTTGATAAGACTTATACGCTGCATCATCTTTATGTCGAAATATCAGAAGTATTGCCCATAGAGTTGGTTTTAAGGCCAGACTGCTTGCCATATTTCTACTAATTAAGATTGCATTGGTGACCTAATTAATGCAAGAAGAGAAAAAAAAGGGGGGATAAGTATTAGCCAAAATGAGATGAAATCATCCCTATTTGTAGATTAAATCATTGTATGCACTCACACAAATACTTCATTATATGTAAATTTATATATAAAATGTTTTGAAAGACCTGGAAAGCAACACATACAACTCACGAAAGCTGTGGCCTCTGGGAAGTGGGTAAAACATGAGGACGGAGATGAGGTTCGGTGGAATCATGCAATATTATTACCGGTGTTTTTATTTTACAAAATGCTCATCGTGTCTTGCGGGTGGCAAAATCGCGTGTGTGTCTCACGGTCCCAGTTCGTAAAATGGGGAACGAGGCCTCACCTGCGTAGATCTGAGTAGAGCCTTGAAAGCACTGAGGCGTCTAAAACTGTAAGAAGTCAAATTCATTTGAGGGCTGAGAAGAGGCCATATGCATATAATTTAGGAATGCTTTGGGGTTTGAAATAAAAAAAAAAAAAACCTAACCAAATAACTTAAACAGGCATTTAACTTAACAGGTAACTTAGAGATTTATTTCTCTCACATAATAAAAAGTCTGGAGGTAGGCAGCCCAGGGCTAGTACCTTGTGCATGCTGTTTTCACAGACCTAAGTTCTGTTGTCTTCAGAAAATAGGCGCCTCACCTCCATCCAGAAGACCTCTGGTTACTTCTCATTGGCCGGAAGCGTGTCACATAGAGCACCCGGCTATTCGGGAGGGAGGCTGGGAAGCTGAGTACTTCGCTGAGCATTTTGTACCCTGAGCTGTGTGAGTAAAGAGGAAGGAAAGAGAGGCTTTTCGATAGTCAAGCCATGTGCTAGACCGTGTTCCTAACTTAAGTAAGGACACAGCAAAAATGAATGAGAAGGAGGAGGAGTCATGTGGAAGGCTTGAGAAAGAGTTAGATGTCCATTCAGCACATTCGTCGTTAAGCTCCCACCACACTGGTGCTCAGGCCGAAATGGGAATGAGATAGATGAGGTACAATGTGTAAGTGAGGAAAACCAACAGATTGGACAAATTATGACACAAAATATGGTAAGTCCTCTGATGGGGGAATAACGGGTCCCAGGGGAGCACAGAGAAGTGATGCTGGAGAAATATGCTGGAAGCTTCCCGTAGAAAATGAGATCTCAAGAGTGAGGGGGAAAAAGATACCAAGAAAAAGAGGAGGGAGAAGAGTGCTCTAAGCAGCAAGGATAATATGTATGATGGCCGGGAGGCAAGAAAATAGGAACGCTTGCGTGGGCTGCATAGCTGAAAGAAGGGTAGGTGGCCCGAGTGTAGGTTCTGAGTGTGGCAGAGGAGGGTCACGAGGCTAAAGGGTGAAGTCACAAAGCCAGGGCAACGAGTTCGTGTGGCTTGACTAGAAGGCGATGAAGGATTTTAAGCAGGAGAGTCCATACGATCCAGGACTGCTGTAGAATGGTCCCTTTGGCAAAAGAGTGGATACCTGATCAAAGAGGTCAAGGCTGGACATGAGGTGACCAGTCAGGAGGCTGGTGTAGTCCTCGTGGTTAGAGGTGGTGGTGACCTGATCTAGGAAGATAGCATTGGGTATGGACAGAAGTGGAAGCACTCAAGAGACATGTAGGAGCCAGGCTCTGTAGAAACTGGTGACTGGGCATGGCGGAAAGGAGGAAAGCACGTGGAAGAGTCCGGGCTCACTCCTGGGCTTCTTGCTGAAATGCCTAGTGGTGGTGCCATTCTCCATGACAGGGGAAATCACAGGCTTAGCGGTAAAGCTGGGTTCACTTGTGGACATAATAGCTTTAAGGCGCCTATAGGTAACTGAATATTTGCATTCAAAACAGGTCTGGGCTAGGGGCACCTGGATGGCTCAGTCAGTTGAGCGTCTGACTTCAGCTCAGATCATGATCTCATGGTCCGGGAGTTCAAGCCCCGTGTCGGGCTTTGTGCTGACAGCTCAGAGCCTGGATCCTGCTTCAGATTCTGTGTCTCCCTCTCTCTCTCTGACCCTCCCCCGTTCATGTTCTGTCTCTCTCTGTCTCAAAAATAAATGTTAAAAAAATTTTTTTACATCTTATTGGCTAGAAATGGATCACATGTATTATGGATCACCTTGTATTATCTGCTGCCATTTAAGAAAAAAAAAAAGCTGCAACACCATTCATTCTCGTGGTTAGCAGTAAGATCCTCTTCTCTCATTGAATTTAAACTATTTATTAAACTCTCTACTTTTTAAGGACTTGAAAGGCAATTCTATTTCTGAGGGTCTCCTGTTTGTGGGATAGTTCCTCATGAGCCCATCTGTGAGCACAGAAATTCATCCATTCATGTAGTAAATATTTATTGAGCACTTACTGTATGCCAAAAAACTGCTCTAGGCATGTGGGGGTGTCCCCAAGGAGCTTACATTTGAGGAGAGGGGAGGACTCAACATCGTAAGTAAGTATTCGACAGTATGTTAGAGGTGATAATAAGTGCTATGGAGAAAAAGCAGAGTAGGGGCAGTGACCTAGCAATAGTACCATGCTTTTCTTAAGAGCATGAGCTGGGCTGGGGCACCTGGGTGGCTCAGTCGGTTTAGCATCCAACTCTTGGTTTTGGCTCAGGTCATGATCTCACGGTTTGTGAGTTCAAGCCCCACATCAGGCTCTGTGCTGACAGTGCAGAGCCTGCTTGGGATTCTCTTCTCTCTCCCTCTCTCAGCCTCTCCCCTGCTTGCATGTGCTCTCTCTCTCTCAAAATAAATAACCTTTTAAAAAAAAGATGATTAGTTGGGAATAGATGATTAGATGGGCATAGCACCTTAATGAGTATAAATGAAATTCTGATTCACTAAGGATATTTTAGAAATAATAGCAGTGATGCCATTCATGTCTTATTGTCGCTGATCACAGATACTGGCAAAAACAAGACCATCCAGTATTTACTGAGTGCTGAACGAAGCAGTTTACAATAACCTTTTCATAGGCAGTGGTTTCTACTTTGCAGCTACAGAATTTGGGGCACAGAATTGTCAATGGGCCATCTGTACAAGGTCACACGATCCGTAAGCCACTGAGCAAGGATCTGAATCCAGCAGGGCAATGCCACAGCCCACGTTCTTAAAAAAATTTTTTTTTTCATTTTATTGATTTGAGAGAGAGAGAGAGACAGAGAGAGAGAGAGAGTGCACGAGCAAGGGAGAGGGGCAGAGAGAGCGGGAGAGAGAATCTTAAGCAGGGTGTACATTCAGCACAGAGCCTGATGTGGGCTCAGTCCTACAACCCTGGGATCATGACCTGAGCCAAAATCAAGAGTCCGACGCTCAACCGACTTAGCCACCCAGATACCCCCACAGGCCACATTCTTAGCTACTATGGCGTGCTGCATTCATTTACTCATTTCCTTACCTTTGTGTATGACACTCTTGTAAGGGCTCTGAATAATTCCTACAGGAATTAGTTTAATCAATAAAGACGACTTAAGCTTCCTGAGAATCTTCTAGAACATATCAGTAGGAGATTATACTACTAAATGAAAGCAGCAAGGCATATAGGGTCTTTATTTTCATAATCCAGCCTTGTAATTTTTATACACGAGGAAAATTTTTTTTAGAACGTGAATCCTCTTTTTTCTCGTGTCCCATTTTGCATGGTGACTAAAAATCTGTTCATATAAAAATACAACTTCTACCTGCAGTGTATATAGTGGAATTATTTTGTTGCCTTTATTACTTTATTACTTCTGGTATATTTATCCCTAATGGTAACACTGGGATGGAAGAGGGAAAGTAAAGAACAAAATTCAAGAAAGCTATTTCTGGGCAACCTACTGAATGGGAGAAGATATTTGCAAATAGTATATCTGATGAGGAATTAATACCCAAAATATATAAAGAACTTATACAACTCAACACCAAAAAAACCAATCCAAATAAAAAATGGACAGGGGACCTGAATAGACGTTTTTCCAAAGAAGAAATACAGATGGCCAACAGACACACGAAAAGATGCTCAACGTCACTAATTATCGGGGAAATACAAATCAAATCCACAATGAGATACCACCTCACATTTGTCAGAATGGTTCAAATGAAAATGACAAGAAGTAATAAGTGTTGGTGAGGATGTGGAGAAAATGGAACCCTTGTGCACTGTTGGTGGGAATGTAAACTGGTGCAGGCACTGTGGAAAGCAGTATGGAGGTTCCTCAAAAAATTAAAAATAGAGGGGCGCCTGGGTGGCTTGGTTGGTTAAGCGTCCGACTTCGGCTCAGGTCATGATCTCACGGTCCGTGAGTTCGAGCCCTGCGTTGGGCTTTGTGCTGACAGCTCAGAGCCTGGAGCCTGTTTCAGATTCTGTGTCTCCCTCTCTCTCTGCCCCTCCCCTGTTCATGCTCTGTTGTCTCTCTCTGTCTCAAAAATAAATAATTGTTAAAAAAAGAAATTTAAAAAATTAAAAACAGAAATACCATACGACTTAGAAATTCTATTACAGGGTATTTACCCCACAAAAATGAAAAACACTAATTCGAAAAGATACGTGCACCCCTGTGTTTACCACAGGATCATTTATAATAATCAAGATATGAAAGCAACCCGTGTCCCTTGATAGATGAATGGATAAAGAAGATGTGGTATATATGTATGTGTGGGTGTGTGATAATTATAGATATATATATATAACTTATATATATAATTTATATATAGTATATAATTTATATATATAATTTGTATATAGTATATAATATATATTTTATATATATTTATGTATAAATATTACATATTAGATATAATGTTATGTTATTGTATTTTATATAATATATATTATATTTTATATAAGTATATATTATATTTATGTATTTTATATATAATTTATATATTTTGTATAATAACTTATATATAAGTATATATAAATATACTTATATACTTATATACATATACTTACACTTACATAAATTTATATAAATTATATATATAAAGTGATAATTATACACACACACACACAGAGGAATATTACTCAGCCATTAAAAAAGAATGAAATCTTGTGATTTGCAACGATGTGGATGGAGCTAGAGAGTACTATGCTAAGCGAAATAAGTCAGAGAAAGACAAATGCCATATGATTTCACGCATATGTGGAAATTTTTTAAAGTACAGCAAAGGGAATAGTCAATAATACTGTAGTTACATTGTATGGTGACAGATGGGGACTACACTTATGGTGAGTATTTCATAATGTACATAATTTTCGAATCACTATGTTATATACCTGAAACCAATACAACATTGTATGTCAACTATACTTCAAGAATAAAAATTAAGAACAAAATCTTTTTGAAAAGAAAGCTATTTCTAAGGTTTGGTTACTTTTGAATTTTTATTGACTTGAATCACTTAACTTTATGGGCTTCCTGTTTAAAGCTGGGGTAATGATACAGAATTTGTCAGATCAAATTATTTTACTACATTTGCTCCCAAAATTTATGACTTCCTTCCCCTCTCCACCTCAGTGTTTCATATTTATCTGTTAAGTTCTAGAAAGAGATTTGGAAGAGGCTCTGTTAGAAAAACACAATCAACTGATTAGAGACATGTGAGAATTCACCCAGAAAGGAAGATTAATGGTAATACTTTCACCATTGTGTTTAAAGCAGAATTTCAGGTATGACCTAAGTGTGAACCTGTACCAAACAGCCTTGAGATATACAGAAGGGAGGTGACTCCCTTTTAAGGAGGAGGAAGAGAGAGATCATAGCTTGCCCAAAATGGAAACTAGAGTAAGAAAGCCAACAGTGTTATTGGTGTTGGAAATCCTGTCCCTGTACACTAAACTTGTCTTATTTTATTTCAGGATGAAGAGAAAGTTCTATTCTTGGGATGAATGTATGAACTTGAGAGAAGTTAAGGTAAAAAGCCTACGGATGGAAAGAACCCAAGGAGGCCTTAACTCTGCCTCACCCTGTCCCATTTCTGAAGATGGCTGCTGAAGGGGTTGTTCTGTTCTTTGTAGGAAGCAGTCCAAAGATAACTGTATTTCTTATGTTTTTTTTTTTATCTTCCTACGTAAAGTAATTTCTCATTCCCCATCCAAATGTCAGTGGAGAACAGAAAATAACTCTACCCTCATATTTGAAAGTATACACTCTCACTTTTAAAAGAGCACTTTCCTTCATGCTATCAAAGGAAAGACAACTTTTAACTTTAACAACTACAAACCATTTCTTTCTACGTTATGCTGTATGACCTGGATACATCTGTGGAGACATTTGTATGGAATGTCACACAGTTAAGTCAGAAAAAAGTTAAACCTGTTGAATAGACGGGAGAGACAAAAGTGACAGATTGAAACGTTTGGTGGGTAACATCAACTGTTTATGTTTGCCCTTCCATTCATTACTGGAAACAATCACTGCTTGCTTTAACTTAGTCATGTAAAATATTGTAGACACTGAAACTTAATTCATTAATGAGTTCAGAAGATCACTTAAGGTAATTATCATAGGTAGCACTGATGAGGTTTTGCCAACTTCTATAACTTGGCTTTAAGAATTTTATTGCGTATTTGCTGTGCTGCAGTCTCTGAAGAAGCTTAACCACGCCAACGTGATCAAACTAAAAGAAGTTATCAGAGAAAATGATCATCTCTATTTTATATTTGAATATATGAAAGAAAACCTCTATCAATTAATGAAAGACAGGTATGTCTTTATTTTACAAAAACCATAATTTTTTCCCTGTTACCTCCTCTCTGAGTTCCTTGGATCCCTTCAACACATCACACTTTACAGCATGAAGGGTTGGTCACCCCGAGAGTGAATCTAAACTAATTAGCTGATATCCTCATAACTCGAAGAAGAACCAGCTATGACACAGTCACCATTTTTCTGGTGTCATCTCGTAAAAGTCAAGGTAGGGACACCTGGGCGACTCAAGTCAGTGAAACATCTGACTCTTAATTTCGGCTCAGGTCCGGATCTCATGGTTCATGAGATCGAGCCCTGTGTCGGACTCTGTGCTGACAGCATAGAGCCTGCTTGGGATTCTGTCTCTCCCTCTCTCTCTGCCTCTCCCCGACTCATGTGCTCTCTCTCTCTCTCTTTCTCTGTGAAATAAGTAAACATTTTTTTTAAAGCAGGTAAAATGGACATTAATCTCCCATATGAGACCAGTAGCTACCAGCAAAATATTTACCTCCCCGAGCTCGTGGCACATGACTGAAGCTCTCTCTCTTCACACGTTTAGAAATTAAAATGAGGATTTCTTTGGAATTGGTAACACATCAAGTCTTATCATTCACTTAAATGTTCTAATAAATGAACTTACTAGATCCCTTCATGAAACCTGCTTCCTTCCTCCCTTCTTTCACGAACCTTTCACAAAGTGCCGGAGAGAGTAATGAAGCAATGAAAATTTTCTCAATTTTGTCCAAGGCCAGCTTTATTACTGAGCATTCAACTGTAGACAGGTTTTGTTTCAAAAAGTATAGATAGTATGTGTGTTTATATGAAATATTTATCTTGATTTTTTTTTTTTAAGTTTGTTTATTTGCTGCGCTGACAGTGGAGAGCCCACACGGGGCTCAATCTCACCAACCATGAGATCACGACCTGAGCGGAAATCAAGAGTCAGATGCTTAACCAACCGAGCCACCCAGGCGCCCCCATTTAACCCGCTTTTAAAGCCAGAGGTGTTCAACAAAAGATTCTATATACTTTATAGACACACTTCCCAGTGGAATGCTGATTGCTATCTCTGTATCTCTTTCATACATACATACATACCCACTCAAAGTAATCCTTAAGGACGGTGAGTGGATTTTTCTTTAATCACATTTTTCCTTCTTTCAAAACATACTTATTGAATGCCTGGTATGCTCCACAGGCTAATGTCCTATCATTAATAGCAGTTAAAATAATGGTAAAGAAAATTTCAACCCCTCAAATCAGTGTTTATTTTTCTCCAGCTCTTTCTGGCCCATGGAAACAGGCATGCATGGTTTTTTTTTACTTAGTTTCAGTTTTAGTGGTGATAACTTTTTTATTTGATTGATTCACTTACAAGCGTTTTGTTTTGCTGATACATAATCTTCAGTTACTATTGTTAGTATGTTCTGTTAAATGGCTATACCATGCTTCACTCCTCTCTTTTATTTAAAAGAAATAACTATCAGGGGAGAATACATTAATTATACTGTATCATACTGATGAGATTATTTTGTAGTCATTAAAAGTGATAATTAGGGGCGCCTGGGTGGCGCAGTCGGTTAGGCGTCCGACTTCAGCCAGGTCACGATCTCGCGGTCCGTGAGTTCGAGCCCCGCGTCGGGCTCTGGGCTGATGGCTCGGAGCCTGGAGCCTGTTTCCGATTCTGTGTCTCCCTCTCTCTCTGCCCCTCCCCCGTTCATGCTCTGTCTCTCTCTGTCCCAAAAATAAATAAACGTTGAAAAAAAAATTAAAAAAAAAAGTGATAATTATAATGAATATGAAAATGCCTATGAATGGATAATAAAACAAATAAAAATTATAATTATGTAACATTGAAACGTAATATAAAAGTTATACATGTAAATGGATTCGTATTGGACCAGAATACTGAAAAATCAAAATAGTTTTTTAATCAGGTGATGATGGATAGTCCTAAATGTTTGGCTTCTAATAATCATACTCTTTAAAATGTATGAAATGATATATTGAGATATAGTTGTGGAAGAAAAAGATATATTTAAAAAAAATTTTTTTTAAATTTTTTTTAATGTTTATTTATTTTTGAGACAGAGAGAGACAGAGCATGAACAGGGGAGGGTCAGAGAGAGAGGGGAACACAGAATCCAAAGCAGGCTCCAGGCTCTGAGCTGTCAGTACAGAGCCCGATGCGGGGCTCAAACTCACGGACAGCGAGATCGTGACCTGAGCCGAAGTCGGCCGCTTAACCGACTGAGCCACCCAGGCACCCCTAAAAAAATTTTTTTTAATGTTTATTTATTTCTGAGACGGAGAGAGAGCATGAGTGGGGGAGGGGCAGAGAGAGAGGGAGACAAAGAATCCGAAGCAGGCTCCAGGCTCTTAAGCCGTCAGCACAGAGCCCCACGTGGGGCTCAAACTCACAGACCACCCGATCATGACCTGAGCCGAAGTCGGACACTCAACCTACTGAGCCACCCAGGCGCCCGAAAAAGATATTTTTAAAAAAAGATATAAGTAAATATAAATATTTAAAATGTTATACTTTCATCTGATTTTAAAAATATATAAATCTGTGCTGAGTGGATAATGCGATAGCAAAGGAACAATAAAAATAGTCAAGTTTGGAATTTCATGATTTAGTTCTGATTTAGTTCATGATTTCTAAATTAAGTGGAAATAAAAATGATACTGTTGGATGATTATTCAATGTAAGAGGGATAAATTTAACAACAGTTGTACATGGCAAAGAGCTGTTTGAGGCTAAGTGGCTTTCTTACACTTTGTTTTTGGTAGCTTAACTTCCTGAAGCGTTATTTTGAGGATCAAGATTAATTTAAAAGCCTTTTTTATTCACATAATCTTTTTTTCTATTTTAACTGAAGGCCAATATATATAAACCTTTGCTCTGATGCTATAACTGTACCTTTAATTTATAGCATTCATTATATAATTTAAATTGTTGGCAAGGATAAAAATATTTTGTTTTTTTTAAAATGTATTTTAAAAATATTTCAATAATATGGGGCTGGCTCAGTTGGAAAGACATGTGACTCTTAATCCTAGGGTCATGAGTTCAAGCCCCATGTTGGGTGTACAGATTACTAACATAAATAAATAAATAAATAAATAAATAACTTAAAAAAATATTTCAATAATATATGATCAATAGTATTTTCAAGCTTTATATAAGATCAGTGTGTATCTTTCTCTATTGTGTGTTTTCAGCCCATTTGGTGAGATATTTTAGAACATTACATAAGCATATAATATAGTTAACAATGTAATATTCAGAAATAGGCCATTTTCCATATGTTGAGAGCATTTTGAATAAACATTCGAATCCAGGGGCGCCTGGGTGGCTCAGTCAAACGTTAAGCGTCAGACTTGGGCCCAGGTCATGATCTCACGGTTTATGAGTTTGAGCCCCACGTCGGGCTCTGTGCTGACAGCTCAGAACCTGGAGCCTGCTTCAGCTTCTGTGTTTCCCTCTCTCTCAGCCCATTCCCCACTCGCTCTCTGTCTCTCTCTGTCTCTCTCTCTCTCTCTCTCAAAAATAAATAAACATAAAAAAAACCCCACTCTAACCCAATCAATCATGCTGTGATAAAGATGTTAGAAAATGTTGAAATTATGATGAGCTTTAAAAGCTTAAAATGATTACTTCTGAAACACTGCTTGGTTTCAGGGTCAAAGAGAATTAATGTTTCAGTCTTAATTTAGGCTTTATTAGGGTCTTTATGTAAATACCATATAAAGCTGCACCGTCCAGTACTGTAGCTAGTACTCACATGTGGCTCTCGAACTCCTGAAACATGGCTCGTCTGGACTGAGATGTTCTTTAAAGGTAAAATAAAAATGCACACCAGACTTTGAAAACTTGGTCCAAAAAAAAAAGTAAATTCATTAATAATTTTCATATTGACTACATGTTGAAATGATACCTGGTACAGATACTAAATGAAATATTGTTAAAAATTAATTTCACCTGTGTCATTTGTTTTACTGTGGCTACTAGGAAAAAAGTAAACACATAAGTGTTTCTCATTTGTGGCTCTTAATATATTTTTCCATTGGACAGTACCAGTAGGCAATACAGAACTGAAGCAGTTGTGCCCCTAAAACTCTTAAAGCCTCTATCACACAGATTTGCACACCTGGCTTACTTGACTATTAGGAGTTTTCCAATTTACTTTGCTTCTCTTGGGACAGTTTAAAATTTAGCTATTGAATATTCGTGCAGATACATTCATTACTGGGTTTGAGTTTCTACCGAACATCAACACAAACAAAAATTCTAATGGTCACGTTTCAAATTTACAACCTTTCAACAACTATAGAGCTACCTTTAACCAGTATCATGAGGCTAACAGGGGCTCCGAGGGAGGAAGAACATCTCCTTTCTTGTTTGTTTTGGTTGGTTGGTTAACAGAGTTACACGACTGTTTGACTGTTTATTTGTTCGTGTCTTCACAGAGACAAGCTGTTCCCTGAGTCAGTCATCAGAAATATTATGTATCAAATATTACAAGGACTGGCATTCATCCATAAACATGGTAGGTTTAAATTTCATTTCCCTGCCTCTTTAGATGACTGTCAAGGTCACGAGGTCACGTACAGGAATTGTACATAAACTGTTAAATAATGTTCTATTGAGTAACTACAACTTTGTAGTATGTGCCTACTATATACAATAGTATTTCTGTAATCTCTATCTTCCTCCAGAGCAGAATTTGTTAACACTTTGATCATCAGCTGTTAGTCCCAGTTACAATAAACCCATCCTATAAATCTCCTGCCTTGATTTTACCTTGGAAATGAAAACAAAGCAAACAAAATGCCCTTCTTTTGGAAAAGATCGGAATGCTTTGATCACATGACCCCTTATTAACGTTTAAATAGTTTAAAGCGCCCATGCTATGGTGTTTTATAGTTTTCCTTAGTATTTACATTTAGTTGTTTCTGTTCTTTGTGTTTCATATTGTTGCCGGTTCTGTTCTTTGAATGAAATTAAGGAAGGTGCTTGGTCTTATTTTTATGAATCTCTCATTTATGTGATCTTCATTTATAGTCTTTTATATACCTATCAAACCAAAATAATTAGTCCAAAAAGTTAACATAATCAGTATGAAAGTTTTTAGCGAACATTTGTTTAGAATCACTAGATGTTCCGATATTAAATTGGAAGGGTTTGTGCCAGACCACCGCTGCATTCTTAACGGAGGCGTTTGGAAATCACCAGCATCAGTCTCCTTTCACATTTCATCCCATAGTTTATATGAGAAGATATGAAAGGAGAAACTTTCCCCTTTAACTGTTACACGAGATAATTTAATGTCTAAAAATGCTATCTAAGGGCACCTGGGTGGCTCAGTCGCTGAGTCAGCTGACTCTTGATTTTGGTGCGGGTCATGGATTCACGGTTCGTGGGATCAAGCTTTGCCTCAGGATCTGTGCTGATAGAGCAGAGCCTGCTTGGGATTTCCTCTCTCCCTCTCTCTCTTCCCCTCTCCCACTCATGTGAGCACACATTCTCTGTCTCTAATAATAAATAAGCATTTAAATAAATAGATAAAAATGCTACTTATGTATTCCACATAAGCATTGTCAGAACATTCCTGAATCCCACTTTTTGGTCCTTTAAACGTCTAAAACCTACGGTAACATACTACAACCCACTGGTAAAAGCCAGTCATTTATTAATTACATGGAAATAGAGGACATATACTGTTTTAACTGTTCATAGTGGATTTTCCATCTTCAGCCCATTTTGTAATACTGACCAGCATGGAAACTCGTGATATTTGCCTGAGTTAATTTATGCCAGTAGAAACCAATGTGCGGAAAAATCAAAAGCATTATGAGTTATTTGATTTTTGGAAAGACTTTTGTGATTTACTGATATTTTTTAGGTTAGGAATAAAATTGGTTTAGATTCCTTGGGTCTATAGGAGGAACTCCCAGCCACGTCAGAGCATAAGAGATTGCAGGAAGAAGTTGGCTTGGGGGTTGACGAATTAAAAGTAAAGAACACGAGGGGCGCCTGGGTGGCGCAGTCGGTTAAGCGTCCGACTTCAGCCAGGTCGCGATCTCGCGGTCCGTGAGTTCGAGCCCCGCGTCGGGCTCTGGGCTGATGGCTCAGAGCCTGGAGCCTGTTTCCGATTCTGTCTCTCTCTCTCTGCCCCTCGCCCGTTCATGCTCTGTCTCTCTCTGTCCCAAAAATAAATAAACGTTGAAAAAAAAATTTAAAAAAAAAAGTAAAGAACACGAATGATGTGCAGTTGGCTCCACAACCGATGACAGTGACTGGGGACGCCAGACTCCAAGAACAATAGATATTTTTACAGAAGCTACATTATTCTTGCTACAGTGGACAAGCATCTCAGATGTACTACTTTGAGCAAACATTTTTAACACAGCAGCTGTCCCAACATAACACTAATATTTTAGTTAAAATAGGACCACGTTACCAATACCCTTATATTAGTGAGAATGGGGAAAACCTCAACTGTACAAATATGTAATTGGTTTGATTCTCTATGATTTTACGGATTATGTCAGTCAACTCACCACCACCTGTGTTCCTGTTCTTGTCTCCGTGGTAAAAAAAAGTGCAGTGTATTTCCCTTGGAAGTTTGTGAAATGGATCTCGACAACTATTTTGAGTAAGAAGTACCAGATGACACTGGGTACAAAACTGCTGTGATGTCACCAATGTTGAGCCCGCACTGGCTTAGAAGGAATTAGAAAAGCTTAGGCTTAAAACTCGGCTTAAAAAGTTCAGGCTGAAGCTACGTGAAACCCGCTCCCACAATGATCACCTATAGCGGATCCTACAAGGGACCAGGCCCCCTCTTGACTCTCACGCCTCGCAAGGTCATTGGAATACAGGCCACCCGTGTGTCACCGGCGTGCTTTAGATGGCCCTTAGAAATGTACGAAGAGGGTTTTCATGTCCTTCTTCCTGGGTTTTCTGCCTCGTGTTCACTGACCTGCCTTTCAGCTTCAGTCACCATTTATTTTACATACTGAACTGGTAAATAACCATTATAATTATTGGGCTTTTCAATAAAGCAGCTACCAGGGGAGAACTGAGCTGGTAAAGAACACAACTGCAAATGAAAGAATTGGCTAGAGTGGGTGCAGTTGCGTTTTCGTTTAATGGACTTTTCAAATAAGTGACGTCAGCCTGAATATGCAGCTTTCCTCGGGCTTTGATTAGGCTCCTTCTCTTCTGCCCTCCCCCTCCTCATCTGCTGCACAGCAGTGACCATAATACGTCCTTAAGGTGGTCGTGCAAATTAATGGAGATAATCATAATGTGGCCAGTGTCTAGCTCAGTGCTTGAACTTCCCGGATTCACAAATAGAAATATGTGTTAAGTGGGAATTTTTAATGACCTTTAGGTACAGTGGGAACTTTCTTGCCAATTTATTTTGAACGCAGGGTGCCTGCCACCATCACCTTTTAGACAATAGTTAGGGTTTATTTTTTTCCTAAGTTCACATTCCTAATTACAACAGAGAAGTTCACTTATATTTTGTTTAGGTTTCAAGTATGTTTAAACGTGATGATCAATTATTGTTTTCCCTCTCTGTTCCCAAGGTTTTTTTCATAGGGATATGAAACCAGAAAACTTGCTTTGTATGGGCCCAGAACTTGTGAAAATTGCTGATTTTGGACTTGCAAGGGAATTAAGATCACAGCCACCATATACTGATTATGTATCTACCCGATGGTGAGTGGTTTCATGCAATTCTGTAGAGGTTTATGTCTGTGTTGAAGTTTTGCCACAAAAGATCGTTACATCGCTTTCTGGAGGTTCCATATCGAGTATTTAAAACAAAATATAAAACTGACTTTTGCATTCTGCGGAGAGAAGGATTGGGTCATGACTATTCTGAAGGAAAAAGGATTTCATTAATTGATTCATTCATTCGGCAAACATTTGTTGAGCACGTACTATGTGCTAGATTCTATCTCAGGCACGGGGAACACGGAAGTGAACGTCACAGGAAAAAAATCTCTGTCTCATGCTGCTTACATGACATCCAATAAACAAATAAAAACATCATTGGGGGGGGGGCAGGGCGCCTGGGTGGCTCAGTTGGTTAACCATCCGAGTTCAGCTCAGGTCATGATCTCATGGTTCGTGAGTTCGAGCCCCGCGTCGGGCTCTGTGCTGACGGCTCAGAGCCTGGAGCCCGCTTGGGATTCTATGTCTCCCTCTCTCTCTGCTCCTCCCCCGCTCACACTGTGTCTCTCTGTCTCAAAAATAAATAAACGTAAAAAAAAAAAACCCAAAAACCAAGAAACGTCATGCATTACCAACAGAAAGACATGCACATCCTCATCAGAAGACATGTAATGGTCCCAAACTGCAAGCTACCCAAACGTCCATCAGGAGCAGTGGAATATATTCACCCAGTAGAATGCTTTATAGCAATGAGAATGAAAAGCCTACAGCCACACACAACAGTATGACTGAGTCTCACAGATATAATGCGGAGAGCAAGAGGCCAAACAGGAAAAAAGTACATATGGTAGGATTCCACTTACATAAAGTGAAACCTAATGTATGCTGTCAGCAGTCAGGGTAGCAGTTACGTGAATAGTGACAGTGAGTGCGGGAGAGGGACCTCCTGGGATGCTGACAACGCTCAGTTTTTCTTGAACTTGGTGCTGCGTCAGTGGATGTGTTCTATTTGTGGAAATCCATCAAGTTGCCCTCTTACAATACGTGCACTTTTCTGTGTGTGTGTGTGTGTGTGTGTGTATGTGTGTTACATACCAGGAAAAAGAAGCATATTGGTAAATCAGGTGGTGATACATTATTATGGAGAAAAATAAAATATGGACAGGGACAGGGAGTTGGGTGGGTAGGGGAAGGACAGGGCATGTTGCTATTGTAAAGAGAGGCTCTCGCTGAGAAGGAGAGGCTAGGGCAAGAAGGAGCTTTCACGCAGAGAAAATGCTGAGCGCAAAGGCCTTGAGACGGGAGCGCCATGCATGAATTCTGCCAAGAGCAGAATGAACAGGGACGACTGTAGGAGGAAATGAGGCGAGAGAGTGTATGGAGTGGCCAGATCTCATGGGTCCTTACAGGTCATTGTAAGGACTGTGGTGGCTTCTTTTATTTTTTTTTTTTTTATTTTTTTTTCAACGTTTATTTTTATTTTTGGGACAGAGAGAGACAGAGCATGAACGGGCGAGGGGCAGAGAGAGAGGGAGACACAGAATCAGAAACAGGCTCCAGGCTCTGAGCCATCAGCCCAGAGCCCGACGCGGGGCTCGAACTCCCGGACCGCGAGATCGTGACCTGGCTGAAGTCGGACGCTTAACCGACTGCGCCACCCAGGCGCCCCAGTGTGGTGGCTTCTTAATCCGGGCGGGCGAACTGGGGAGCCCCTGGAGGGTATTGAGAAGAGGTGTGATATGTTTTAGGTTGAGGATCTTTCTGTTTTAGGTTGAGTATCTGTTTTCATCTGGGTAAATTTAGGTTCCATACTGAAACGGAATGAAATTGAGACTTGTTTTCAGCATCCAAACTTGGCAAAACATTCAAAACAATGAATTTTATCTCATAAAAAGCTCAAGGCAGGGGCGCCTGGGTGGCGCAGTCGGTTAAGCGTCCGACTTCAGCCAGGTCACGATCTCGCGGTCCGTGAGTTCGAGCCCCGCGTCAGGCTCTGGGCTGATGGCTCGGAGCCTGGAGCCTGTTTCCGATTCTGTGTCTCCCTCTCTCTCTGCCCCTCCCCCGTTCATGCTCTGTCTCTCTCTGTCCCAAAAATAAATAAACGTTGAAAAAAAAAATTTAAAAAAAAAAAAAAAAAAAAAAAGCTCAAGGCATAGTAACAAGCATTGGCAAGGACGCGGAGAGACCAGATCCCTCACACATCACTGGTGTGAGCGTGAAATGGTACAAAAGAGTCAGTGGTTCCTCAGGGGTTAAACATCCAGTTACTACGTGATCCAGCAACTCCACACACATTTCTCCGGTATGTAGCCCAGGGAAATGGAAACACACATCCACGCAGAAACTTACACATGCATGTTCACAACGGCACTACTTATAATAGCCCCAAATTGGAAACAACCCAAGTGCCTGTCCACTGGTGAGTGGATAAATAAGGTATACTAGGGCCATATCATGGAATATGATTCGGCAGGAAGAAGAATGAAATACTGATACGTGCCACAGCATGGACGAACCTTGACAACATGCTAAGTGAAAGAGGCCAGTCCCCAAGGACCAGAAAGCGTGTGGTTCCACTGGTAAAGCTAGAGCACTGGGAATACAGGGTTTTGGGGGAGGTATGGGGTTTCTTTGGGGGACAATGAAAATGGTCAAAGTTGATTGTAATGATGGATTACACACTCCATGAATATACTTAAAGCCCCTGAGTCATATGCTTTTAAATGGAGAGTTGTATGTTATGACATTATGTGAATTATATCTCAATAAACCTGTCAAAGAAAGGTACTCGGGATAGAAGCAAAAAAAAAAAACCACAAAAAAACAAACAAAAAAACACACACTGTGACACATTTGGGCTGAAAAATCTACACATTTCAATACGGAAAAAAAGAAGTGAGAAGTGAGAATATTTCCTACCAGGTAGCTTTGCTCTCGTAAATAGTGTATTTTTCTCCATGAAAATACATGTTAAGGGAATGGAATCAATTGAAGGAATCAGCACTTTCAAACTGATAAGTAAAAAGAAGGAAAAAAACCCCACACTACTTAGGGACAATCTTTGCTAATCTTTTGTTTTCTATCCTTCATATAAATATAGCATGGATACAATGCTTGGTAAAATTATACAACTGTTCTCATTCAGAATGTATCTGCTTCCCTTCAAAGCCCTTCTCCCCGCCACCCCCCAACAGTGTCTTACAGCATTTATTTCCATATTTATTCGTTTGAGTTCCTATCTTAGGCCACTTGGACACTTCATTTAAGTTTGTCTCCAGCTCCACCAACTGTTTGTGGTCAGGGAAGATATGTTACGTCCAACGTAACCCCAACACATTGCATAAATGCCGGATGCACAGAAAGCACTTCATACCGATCCCTTGGTTGAAATGCGTGACCAAACAGAATAGAACCTTACTGCCACGCCATCTTTGAACCCACAGTCAAATTGGCCTCTTTTCTTTTGTTTTCCATTTTCATAGGTATCGTGCTCCTGAAGTTTTATTAAGATCTTCAGTTTATAGCTCTCCCATTGATGTATGGGCTGTAGGGAGTATAATGGCCGAACTGTATACATTAAGACCACTTTTCCCAGGGACAAGTGAGGTCGATGAAATCTTTAAGATTTGCCAAGTTTTAGGGACTCCCAAAAAAGTGAGTACTCTCGTCCTTAAGTTGTTGTAACTTCTGGTTATTTATAACTTTTACCTTGGCTGTCTGATATCTTTCATTTTCAAATAGGCTTATGTTTTAATGGTTATTTGTTCTTATAATCCTTTTTTTTTTTAATTGGGTGGGATGAGAAGCCAGAGTCCCCACCAGACTAAAGAAGAAAAGATTCTTGCCTTTAAGAACTTAAGGGAATACTCTATATTTAGCATTGCTGACTGCATAGATATCCTTGCTTAGACTCTCCTACTTGCTCTGTGAATGTTCATTGGCATCGCCTCATTAATCCCAGGTGTCCTGGACCATGTTCGCTTAAGCTTTTCGTGTTTCTTTCTATGTACCTCTGCCCTGGACATGTGATGTCTTGAACCGACTACTTTTCAATTAACTGTTGCATTCAGCTAGACCTTACTTTCTGATACGTACTTAATAAGTATGTATCATTATCATTACATCCTAATTGTATTCACATGTGCCTTGTAGTTAACATCGGACAAGTAAACAGTTATTAGAGATTTACCGCAATTTGTCATTTCCCAGCTATGTGCAGTTTTTAACACTGGATGGGATGTATATAACATATAATAAGGGTCTTTGGGATGATCAGCTGCTTTGTATATCAGTTGTCCTTGTTTATTCAAAGTCACCTGGATATCATCCTCAAGGTCCAAACACCAGACAAGAGTAGGATATTCTGAAATTCATAGAAGTGCCTTCTCATTTTTTCCTAACAGTTCTATATTCCTTCTATACTCTCCGTAGCACTGAATTGTATACGTGGTCTGGTGTTTCATTCTTTCATCTATTTATGGTAGTCAACACTAACATTTTCATAAACCAGTGATTTTATATTATTTCTGTGTTTTTAAATTGATTACTAAAAACCATTTTTCTTTTCTTTTTTTGCTCTCCCATCCCACCCACTTATATATTCCCTAAATAGAGTGACTGGCCAGAAGGGTACCAGCTTGCATCCTCTATGAATTTCCGCTTTCCCCAGTGTGTTCCTATAAACTTAAAAACTCTTATTCCCAACGCCAGTAATGAAGCTATTCAGCTAATGACTGAAATGTTAAATTGGGATCCAAAGAAGCGACCGACAGCAAGCCAGGTAAGATGAATCCCCCTGGTACAGTGTTTGTTCCTTTCCTTTCCTTCCTTCCTTCCTTCCTTCCTTCCTTCCTTCCTTCCTTCCCTTCCCTTCCCTTCCCTTCCCTTCCTTTCCCTTCCCTTTTTGTTTTGAGGGTTTACAATACCAGGAATATTTTCATTTACAAAGACAAGTCTATTCTCAACCAGGGTTTTACCAAGAGAAGTAAGCCCAAAACCCTAAGGCATCCAATATGTCATGAATTAATTTCTAGGCCTACAAGATGCCTGGGAGAATTGAGAAGACAGCCACACCAATGATGTTCTGTGTCTGGCGGTTCAAATGAGGTTGAGGCTGAAAGAGATCAATTTCTCTAATGATAAAAATTCAGGGGGCGCCTGGGTGGCTCAGTCAGTTCAGCATCCAACTTCGGCTCAGGTCATGATCTCACTGTTTGTGAGTTTGAGCCCCGCGTCGGGCTCTGTGCTGACAGCTCAGAGCCTGGAGCCTGCTTAGGATTCTGTCTCTCTCTCTCTCTCTTCCCTTGCCCCGCTCATGGTCTGTCTCTCTCTCTCTCTCTCAAAAATAAATAAACATTAAAAAATATATTTGAAAAAAGTTCAGGCATGTGACAGAGAATTAGGAAGAAACTCATCACTGGTAGTAGAGAGGCATCTCTTCAGCTAGGAAACAGATTTTCTGTGCTCTCCTGTGGTTTAGAGGTGGGTCCTTGTTCACTCCACACAACAGTGTCATCCCTCCATAGGACTAGAATATTGTTCACTCTGCAGCCCCCACAAGAGGGCAGCAGGTGGTACCCTCGCTTGGCTCCTCTGTGACTAGCCCTTCTACATCCTACAGGTGTTCTCTGGAGTCGCAGTCTTGAAAATGCCATGGCTGTGTTTGCAAAGGGCTTAGATTTAAAAAATCTAAGCTTTAGCGTATACTTATTGTTATTTAAACATAAATTCAGTATTAAAATTGCCAAAACAGGGGCACCTGGGTGGCTCAGTCGATTGAGCGTCCACCTCTGGATTTTGGCTCAGGTCGTGATCCCAGGGTCGTGGGATCGAGCCCCGCTTTGGGCTCCACAATGAGCATGGAGCCTGCTTAAGATCCTCTATCTCTCCTCTCTTTCTCTACCCCTCTCGCGGCTCGCACTCTCTCTCTCTAAAATAAGAAAAAAAAAAATTGAATTACCAAAACATTATTTCAGAAATAAGGTTGAGAAATGTTCTCGAAAGGTGAACTGGAAGAACAAATGGGAAAGAATAGTCAAGACAGGTTTGAATAAGTAATTGGAGGACAGTGGTGGGGCAGAGAGCTTGCCCTATCAAATATTAAAACAATCTGTAAAGTGATAGTAATTACAACAGTGAAGGTACTAGCATACGAATGGACAGACAGCTCCAAGTTGCAAAAGCTGTAAGTCAGCAGAGGGTAAATATGGCATCACAAATTGGGGGGGGGGGGGTACCATCACTGGGACAATTAGTTAATTCTTTGGAAAAAAGTAAATTTAGGTTATTTCTCACCACACTTCTCAATTTTTCAAGTAAATCACAGAAGGTTTAAATAATAAGAAGGATAAACGAAACTATTAAGAACTAGAGAAATTATAGGTGAGTATCTGATCTCAGGCTAAGAAATAGAGGAGAATAAAAGTAATAGAAGAAGCCACAAAGGGAAAACTCAGATTTTTTTTTTTCCATCATGATAAATGCACTCCTTAATCCCCTTCACTGATTTCCCCCTATTTCCTCCCTCCCCCCCCCCCCCGGGTGACCAACAGTTTGTTCTGTGTAGGGAAAGCTCAGATTTGATCATATAAAATTAAAATTTTCTCTTATAAAAATCTTAAGATTAGAAGGCAAATAGCAACAAATCTTTTTAACAAATGTGGCAGTGTATTTTCTAATGTTTCTAAATACTGGTTACTTTTGTAATAAAAATGCAATAAAACTCTTTAACTCTTACCTAAAAAAGAAGAATGGGCAAGAGACATGTTAAAAAGTCACAGAAAGGGGTGCCTGGGTGACTCAGTCAGTTAAGCATCCTACTCTTGGTTTCAGCTCAGGTCATGATCTCATGGTTTGATAGATCGAGCTCTACATCAGGCTCTATGTTGCCAGTGTGGAGCCTGCTTGGGATTCTCTCTCTACCTCTCTCTCTCTCTCTCTCTCTCTCTCTCTCTCTCTCTCTCTGCCCCTCCCCTGTTCATGCACACACTCTCTCTCAAAATAAATTACATTTTTAAAAATTTTTTTTTTAATGTTTATTTATTTTTGAGACAGAGAGAGACAGAGCATGAATGGGGGAGGGGCAGAGAGAGAGGGAGACACAGAATCGGAAGCAGGCTCCAGGCTCTGAGCCATCAGCCCAGAGCCCGACGCGGGGCTCGAACTCACGGACCGCGAGATCGTGACCTGAGCTGAAGTCGGACGCTTAACCGACTGAGCCACCCAGGCGCCCCTAAATTACATTTTTTTAAAAAATCACAGAAAAAGAGGGGCACCTGGGTGGCTCAGTCGGTTGAGTGTCCGACTTTGGCTCAGGTCATGATCTTGCAGTTCGTGAGTTCGAGCCCCGCATGGAGCCTGGAGTCTGTTTCTGATTCTGTGTCTCCCTCTCTCTTTGCCCCATCCCCACTCATGCTCTCTCTTTCTCTCTCTCTCTCTCAAAAATAAACATTAAAAATTTTTTTAATAAAAAAAATCAAAGAAAAAGAAATAAAAATTACCAAAAATATTTTTTTGATGCTCCCCCCCCTTGTTCCCCATGGTAAAATGCAAAAAAAAAAAAACAAAAAACAAAAAACAAAACCTTTGAAAAGCTATTTCTCTAAGTAATGGAAAATAGTTTTGCAACATAGTATATCAAGAACCTTAAAAACAATCAGAAAGTTGGATAAAGATTTCTGCACACAGATGTTAAAAGCTAATTAAAAACTTTCCATTGGCAGTATAAACCTAAATGTTTCCAAGGGAACATTTCAAGTTTAAACATCATTAAAATAGACTGTTTGCTACAATTAAAAAATGGAGACTGCTATTTGAACAAGATATTATAGCAGATATTACAGTAGATGCTGTTAATGCCTCACCCAGATCTCCTGTGCCAGGATGATGCACCCGTCCTCAGCTTTTCTGTAAAGTGCTGGTTGCTAATGCTCACAGCTGCTCCCTTTCCTGGACAATTGCTTCAGCCAGCAAAAATCAGCATCACTGAGAGGTTACGTACCCACACATCTGCTTTGGGGACAGTCTAGATCCTTTGCATGGCTGACATAAAGATACCTTTGTTTTAAGAGGGCAAAACCCCGAAGTCAGATTTTCATTTCAGAATCCCCCTCCTTCTCTGTGGATCAGGCCAAGGTAGACTTGATCAGAGTTGGTACCCTAGGTTGACCCCTCCCCACCCTTATCCTTCACCCACTTCAGATTTTTTTTTTTTTTCATGAAAAGCACTCCCTCAATATATCACTGGTACCCACCAGATCTCCTTCTTAGGCTCTGTTTCTAAGGAATCTGAATTAAGGCAGACAGTATGACCTCCTGAAGTAATGCACACTTTATACCTTCAGATAAATTATATAATCTGTGGGCACAGAACAAAAAAAAATGGAATTTTTAAAATGAAACCATTTTAGAGAATTCTCAAGTTCAAATGCTAAGTTTATTTTTATTTTTATTTTTTTTAATTTTTTTTTTCAACGTTTATTTATTTTTGGGACAGAGAGAGACATAGCATGAACGGGGGAGGGGCAGAGAGAGAGGGAGACACAGAATCGGAAACAGGCTCCAGGCTCTGAGCCATCAGCCCAGAGCCTGACGCGGGGCTCGAACTCACGGACCGCGAGATCGTGACCTGGCTGAAGTCGGACGCTTAACTGCGCCACCCAGGCGCCCCTCAAATGCTAAGTTTAAAAGCAGGCTAGAATATTATAATACAATATTATTTTATTTTAAAAAAATATACGTATATTACATGACTAGAAGGAAGTTCTGAAAAAAACAACCCGTCACAATGTGAGCAGTAGTTTTCTTCTGGTGTTGGCATTAGAAATCATTTTAATGTATAGAAATTTCTATACATCCTTTTTAAATCATTCTTTGTTCATTTTTTTTTTTTTCTTTTGAGAGAGAGAGCAAGCAGGGAAGGGGCAGGGAGACTGGGAGAGAGAGAGAATCCCAAGAAGGCTCTGAGCTGTCAGCCAGGAGCCTGATGTAGGACTCGAACTCACAAGAAGCTGTGAGATCATGACCGGAGTGGAAACCAAGAGTCAGACACTAAACCGACTGAGCCACCCAGGCACCCCTCTATGCATCCTTATTGTATGCAATGCTAAAATATTCCCTGCATGAGCAGTAAAAAATAAATTATTTCTAAAAGACTTTCCTCCTCTGGAAGGACGGTAGCTGATATTAAAGAGGAAAAATTGTTACAGACGAAGCCGTGAAATTACGAAACGCATTTATAAAGGTTCTGGTTCCAAAATATAGCCCATTTCAAATTCAGGAGTATTGACACACTAATTAATATGACTTAATGCAGAATTTGAGTGCCTTCTGTGTGTCACGCAATGCTGTATTTAAATTGTCTGTGTTTGCAGAGCTCCACTTAGCAATGTCAGTGTAATTAACACGGACACCAGCTGTGGTAGGGGACATCGCAGAATTAAAAACTCTTTCTGCCTCCGCCGAAATCCACCTCCCTGCCCTTAACCTCTTTCTTGTCCACTATGTCATAGCCTTGCTTTTTAGTGGAAGCAGGGAGGCCTAGTTAGGGAGAGATGGAAGTTATAGGATACAGGGGCCATGCTGTCCCCCCAAAAACTGCCCTTGCAGGCCTGAGAAGCAGCCAACTGTGGGTCAGGGCTGTGCTCACACACAGGTGGGGACCGGCTTAGGGCAGGATGTGCAGGGTAATAGGGCTGGGCGACCTCAAGGACCCCCTCCCACCTTCCCTCCCCTCCCGCCGCCCCCCCCCCCCCCCCAGACACAAACAGCGGAACTGGGAGCCTTCCTCCTTAATCCAGGCACAGGCTTACTGGTAAGGGGCTCAGCCTCCACAGCTGAGCTGCACAGAAGACTTCGGACGTTCTCTAGGTCAATTTTCATCCACCTTGGTGCTCCCGACATTTGGATCAGATCACCTCTGTTGTAGGGCTGTCCTGTTATTACACTCGATGCCAGGAGCGCCTCCCACCCCCAAATTGTGACAATAAATAAATGTCTCCAGAGGGGACAAATCGCCCCCAGTTGAGAACCTCTACTGTAGCTCATGTCCCCAGACAGTCGTGAGGGGTCCTCCACTCCACCCACCGCCTCCACGCAGCAGCAGCGAGTGGCTGACTGAACTAGTTGAAACTCAGTGATCAGGGGCATCTGGGTGGCTCAGTCAGTTGGGCGTCCGACTTCGGCTCAGGTCACGATCTCACAGTCTGTGGGTTCGAGTCTCATGTCGGGCTCTGTGCCGACAGCTCAGAGCCTGGTGCCTGCTTCAGATTCTGTGTCTCCCTCTCTCTCTCCGACCCTCCCCTGCTCACGCTCTGTCTCTCTCTGTCTCAGAAATAAAAACATTTTTAAAAATTAAAAAAAAAACCCTCAGTGATTTTTTATTATTTATATTTTCTTTCCATAAATATCTGGTATAGTGCTATAATACACTCTAAAACATATTCACTTGTCATCTCCTTTCTTAGAATTTTTTTATTGCTAGTAGGTATGTAGTTATCCTTAAGCTAAGTGTAGGCCTGAATTTTATATAATGTGATAAAGTTAACCGTTGAAAATGAACTACATAGGTTTTCTTAACTCATTTCCTAATGCCTTTGGACCATGATCAGTATCTAGCATTTTAGTTTGAATGAATCGCGTCCAATTTGGCCAGTGTTTATAAGCTAGATTTTTTTTTTTCATACAGAATCTTTAAATACAACGGTTGTGTTGCCTGGATGTTAAAATTACATGTGAGTTTGACATTCTTCCTACTATGTTGTACTTTGCTTTCTAAAAGAAATTTCTTTCCTAAATCGTTACTTCCCAGTCCTCTTTTTGAAGGTACCACGTAAGGGAAAACTGGATGCTTTCTGATCTTTGAAGCTTATCTAGTCTAGTTCTATATGCTGAGCTCGCCGCCGGTCAGTAGCTCATGTGCAATACATGTCGGTGAGACCGTTTTCCATTTCTTATTTCCCTGCTTTTTGTAGGCACTGAAACACCCGTATTTTCAAGTTGGTCAAGTATTAGGACCTTCCTCACATCATCTGGAATCAAAACAATCTTTAGACAGTAAGCAGGTGCAACCACCAGAGCCGAAGCCATCTTTAGATGATCTAGAACCTGAGCCTCTGCCGGACATAAACGAGCAGACTGTCAGACAGCCGCAGCCGAAGAACAGCCACCAGCCACTGCGGTCCATCCAGCCGCCACAGAACACGAGTGTCCTGCAAGCGCCGAAGCAGCAGAAGCAGCCACAGACGCTATTTCCAAGCATCGTCAAAAACATGCCGGCCGTAAGTAGCCCGTGAGGATCCTTTATATGCAGTAGTTTGGTGCGGTTAGGCTTTTGTTTTCTAGGCATTCCTAAAAATGCCTAGAAATGTTTGTTTATTTTTAAGAGAGAGAGAGAGAGAGAGAGACAGCGCACACAAGTGGGGAAGGCAAAGACAGAGAGAGAGAGAGGGAGACACAGAGTCCGAAGCAGGCTCCAGGCTCTGAGCTGTCAGCACAGAGCCTGACGCGGGGCTCGAACTCAGGAACAATGAGATCATGACCTGAGCTGAAGTTGGACGCTTACCTGACTGAGCCACCCAGGCGCCCCCTAAAAAAATTTTTTTTAAGATGTAAAATATGATTCTGTGTTAAAGTCCCTGCTTCCTCTGGCCGAGGCTTAGCATGAGATAACTTAAAATTCTAATATGGTTTATGAAAAGAAAAACTACCAAAACTAATGTAATAAAGTTTTGATGTTACAGACTTTAACAGTTACTCAGATACAGAAGAACTGAAAGCATTTAATAGAATATGGGACTCAAGAGAGCTGACCCTAAAATCTTAAGGATTTTAACAGTAATTTTATACTGGTTTTATTTTTTTTTTTTTAATTTTTTTTTTTCAACGTTTATGTATTTTTGGGACATAGAGAGACAGAACATGAACGGGGGAGGGGCAGAGAGAGAGGGAGACACAGAATCGGAAACAGGCTCCAGGCTCCGAGCCATCAGCCCAGAGCCTGACGCGGGGCTCGAACTCATGGACTGCGAGATCGTGACCTGGCTGAAGTCGGACGCTTAACCGACTGCGCCACCCAGGCGCCCCTACTGGTTTTAAATACTATTGAACATGAACAGATTTTTTTTTTTTTTTTTTTAAGTGTCAGGCATAGTATAAAAACTTCCTCTTCCGACTTCGGTTGTTTGGTCGGTTCAGGGAGCTCGTCATGTGCCATATTACTGGCTCCTCAAGATGTATACTCCCAAATGCATTGCGTTATGGGCATTGTAGGACTGAGAGATCTCAAAGAAAACTGCCTAGTTCCTTATCCATTCCTGCCACCCCTATAGAAGCAAGCCCTGCTCGCAAAGCCCTGACGTATTCTAACATACAATTAATTATTTGTATCTTATGTGTATTGTTTATTATCTGGCTCTTCCTACTGGAATGTAAGTTTCATGAGGTCAGGGATGTTGTCTGTTTTGTTTATCAGTACAGGCCCCAAACCCAGAATGGTGCCTGGCACCTGGTAAATTCTCAAACATCTGTTGAACAAATGAGTGAATAATTGTCCACATTATTTCTGTTCAGCACCCCCAGGGTCCTGAGGAATCCACATCACCTTTGGGGCATTTCTGACTATTAGAAAGTTCTTATGGGGCGCCTGGGTGGCGCAGTCGGTTAAGCGTCCGACTTCAACCAGGTCACGATCTCACGGTCCGTGAGTTCGAGCCCCGCGTCGGGCTCTGGGCTGATGGCTCAGAGCCTGGAGCCTGTTTCCGATTCTGTCTCTCCCTCTCTCTCTGCCCCTCGCCCGTTCATGCTCTGTCTCTCTCTGTCCCAAAAATAAATAAACGTTGAAAAAAAAAAATTAAAAAAAAAAAAAAAGAAAGTTCTTATACTGAGCTAAACTCTGGTCTTCTTTAGCTTTTAATAAAAGTTCATCACTCTTTGAGAAAGGCAGCCATTCAGATATCTGAAAATAGCCCTTATACTGCCTGCCCTTTTCTCTGGGAGAAACATCCCCGGTTCCCCCATGTGCTCCGCACATGACATCATTCACCAATGACTGAGTAATCCTTGGTTCCTGGGTAGGAAGGAGCTGTTGAGTCCCCCTTACCATCCTGCTTCCCCGTTAGAATGAGGCTGCCAGAAGCAGAGGTGAACAGCAGGCAGGGAGTATAAACCATGGTGAATCACCTCCAACATCCCAGAACCAGAGGTCCAGCCACTCATGCCACCAAAGATTACATTTTTGTTTTTTTCTTGGAAGGCGCATCAAATGTTGACTCGTACTGAGAGGAAAAGAAAAAGAATATTTACTGAGTATCCACTAAGTGCCACGTACTATGCCCAGCCCTGGTATGCACTAAGTTAAAGTGCCCAATACCCTGGCCCTATACCTTCATGATGAACAGAATGGCAGGGAGCCCTTGGGCAGGCCACTAGAACTTTCTTCTAGATGGACATTGATCCATTGGCAGCACTCTTGGTCAGAGTACCGAACTACGTACTTAGTCTGCTATAACAAAGTGCCATAGAGTGGGTGGCTCTAAGCCAGAAATTTATTTTATCACAGTTCTAGATGCTGGGAAGTCCAAGATCAGAGCGTTAGCCAATTTGATTCCTAGGGAGGGCCTTCTTCCTGGTTTGTGGATGTCACCTTCTTGCTTTGTCCTCACATGGCAGAGAGAGAAAGCAGGCTCTCTGGAGTCTCTTTCATAAGGGCACTAATCCCCAGTTACCTTCCAAAGGCCACTTGTCCAAATACCATCACATTAGACGTGGGTTATAAATTGGGGGGGGGGGGTGGTCAGCAGTACTGACCCTGCCTTGTTGTCCTTTTGTCGCTTCACTGATAGCCTCAAAGACCCTGTCACCCATTTTGTCGAAGGCCACACAGACTATATACGTTGTGTGCTTCTTATAAAAAATGGTTGCCTACGTGGTCTGCCACTCCTTTCCCATGATGCTCAAAAACTTTCCCTTTAGCAACTGATTTTCGAATCTTTGTCCTCATCCTATACCAAACGTATTAAAGTGGAGTTGGCAAAACTCCACCTTCTACGTTACAAAAATTACGTACATTTGCCCCTTTCCGGTCTTCTCAGGCATACGACTTGATGTTACTGACACTGTTCAGAAGCACACAGACTCAGCACCCTAAAAAACCATTCCACCAAAACCAGAGCCCCAAACTCAGCTAAGTGTAACCTTTGATCAGCTCTGCTTATCTGGGACCTGATAGCTTTTTATTCTCCTTAGTCTAGAGCTCATTCTCCCCGGCAAAGAAAACAATAACAGAAGTTGGCAAATACCATTTTCGTCATGGGCCATCACCGTGACACCACGGGCTCCAAGCAATCGTATATCCATTCTTTCAACATCGTGCTCCAAAGATAACTGTATTTGCTGACCTTGCTTCCAAATTCCCTAATTTGCAATCACCTTTTGGACTCCTCGGTTCACAAACCCCAAAAACACCCCAAATAAATTTGAATAAAACCACTCTCTGATCCAAGCCAAGTCTTCCTCCTCGTTCCTTATTTCTGTTGACAGGGCCCCCATCCTGAAATGATTCCTGCCTTTCCTTCTCTGCATCCATTAGGATTACACTCAGTGACTTACGACGGAAACCCGGCCACTGAGGCTCCAACAGTAATGGGTTGTTTTCCCACATGACAAGAAGCCAGGGGTGGGCCAAACCAGGGCTGCGGCAGCCTGTAGAAGGAACCAGACCGCTTCTGCCCTCCTGTTCTACCATGCTTACCAAGCAGCTTTCCTTCCTATGGCCACAACATGGCTGCTGTCCCTTTGGGATGGCATCTGCATTCTAGAAGAGGGAAGAGTGTGATGGGGCCCCTGGGTGGCTCAGGCCGCTAAGCGTCCGACTTCCGCTTGGGTCATGATCTCACAGTTTGTGAGTTCGAGCCCCACGTCGGGCTCTGTGCTGACAGCTCAGAGCCTGGAGCCTGCTTCGGATTCTGTGCCTCCCTCTCTCTCTCCCTCTGTCCCTTCCCCGCTTGAGCTCTCTCTCTCTCTCTCTCTCAAAAATAAATAAACATTAAAAAAAAAAAAAACAACAACAACAAAACAAAACACTGGCATGTCATGCTAGCTGTCCCAGAAATCCCTCTAGTAGACTTCCACTGACAACTCATTGGCTAGACTGTGTCACATGGCTACAAACAGCTGCAAAGGCAGCTGGGACTTCAGGTATTTAAGCATACTGCTGCAACAAGTGCTGCCACACTCTTCTCTCACATCTGTTCACATAGATGCAAAGTCCAGGCCTTTAATTCCTTGTTGAGAGCACACGTGTTCTTTCCCGAGCATTCCAACGACTAGGAATCTGTTGCCCTTGCCACTGCATGCCAGTATAACTGCAAAGGCCTCCTATCTGAAGAGTCTGGCCTTCGGGAATGCTGCCTGTATCTCCTCACTTTTTAGCTCAAAAAACATCCAGTGTTCTCCACTGCTCACAGGAGAGCTGCAGCTCGTTAGGCAGACGCTGGAAGGCCTTCAGACTCCAGCATCAGTCTGTCCTTGCAAGCCTGTCTTTCACTACTTCTAGCACCAACTATCTGCCTTAATAAGCACCAACCACCCTTCCTTCCCAGAACACACTCTGGCACTTTTCTATCAGAAAGTCACCCTCTTTCCCTCTTCCAAACTCTGGAACAACAACAATAGTAATAACAATCGTACCACCTAACTCAGTGACTCTCATCACGCGTTAGGCCCTAACCTAAGGACTTCCGATGTATTTTACTATTCAATTCAGAAACACTAATTAGACAAACATTGCATATCACCATTTAAGGAGGAGGAAACCGAGCCTTTGAAACGTTCAGTCACTTGCCCAAAGAGACAGTCACACATGGCAGTTTTCCAAATTATACAGCGATGAGCAGTTCTGATCCTTAAGTATTCGAGTCCTCCCCCAACCCAATGTCAGAGATCTCTCCTTCCTCGGAACCCCTATCCTGTTTTTAGCACGTGCTACCTATTTTTGTTAACACTTTTCATCGTGTGTCCGTGTTATCTTAACGATATGGAAGGCCCCTCGAGATCAGGTACTCTTAGTATAAGGTAGAGTAGCTTGTGCATAAAAGGCATTCAGCAAATGATTAGAGATGATGATGACTGATTTTCCACCACAGAAGCCAAATGGTACCCTGGGGCACAAAAGTGCTAGGAGGCGCTGGGGTCAGACGGTGTTCAAGTCTGGAGACAGCTGGGAAGAGTGTGAGGATTACGATCTTGGAGCCTCCTATTCCAAGCGGCCGAGCATGGGTGTATTCAAAGAAAAGAGGAAAAAAGATACCCCATTCCGGTAAGATTTCACATCCCTCAGGAAAATCTATTTTTATCATGTATCAACTTCATGTCACTCAGGACATACAAATGCAGGGAGACATTAAAGGCAATAAGCTTAATATTGTTCTCTTCCATAAACCCCAAATCTGTACACGTACCTCTGGGAAGGTAAGAATCTTGGCTTCTCACGGTAAAGATGCTCAGTATTAATGGCTGAGTGCTGCAGGCGCGTGGAGGGAGGGGCTCTTGTTAAGTTTTGAGCATACCCTGATGAAAGACGATCCCACGATTCCCACCTGAAATCTGCATGCCTATTTGAAGAAAGCAAAGCACAACCTACAGAGGCAATGATTTCTTCCCGTGGCGTTCAGGTTCCCTTATTTGTTTGTTTGCTATTCTAAACCTTTGGGATCACTTCCTAAACTTTTCCTGGAAGTTTAACGTCTCCAGCAGCCCCCTGTCTTTCTCTAAGCCCAGTATTCATGAGTGCACTATTCACCTTTGAGGTGAGGGTGGGTTAAACGTTGTGAACCAATGTGTGGGGAAATACTGTCTTTCTCTCTCCCTCTTTCTCTCTCTCTCTCTCTCTCTCTCTCTCGCTCTCTCTGGAATAAAAGAATAGGGAGAAAAACATATTGGCAGGAGGCAGGGAATTTTATCTAATAGCTATCTGGCATTCCCTTGGGGTCCACATATCTCTGAAGGTACATGGAGATTCTGAGAGGGGGACCTATGCTTGGATAATCCGCAGTCAATACGTTTCTAGTTTCTCAAATTCCATAGGGACCCTACCCTAAAATACATGAACTTGAGAATAAACCTGCTTAATCCCCCTGTGGAAAGTCACACCTCTTAGCATTTTCATATGTGAGTGGCAGGAAGGCCAAACAACTTTTGAGATGCTAAGCAAAAGGAGAAGTCAGAAGACCAACACCTTCCACTTGGAAGGCTTTGTTGTCCTATAGTATTTCTCTTCAAGGGAAAAGCCCACATTAGAAATAGGGAATTTTAGCCTATTTGGAAAGCACGTGTTGGAAAGCATGGAGATTCAGAACCACTAAAGCACCAGGACCCAGTGATGCTTATTCTTTTAAGTGTACCAGCATGTTCTGTGAAACTGTCTGATTTTTCAAAACCTACGGATATACATTATACATAATTTGTTGAAGATTCAGAGTGTTTATGGAATAAGGGTATGGAATAAGGGAATAAGTTAAGACTTATTTTATCAAGTTGTACCATGAAATACTCCAATTATAGTCAATCCTCATAATATTTCACTTTATAAATTATTTACTGTTTTCCACCTATTGTTAACAAGAAACAAGAAATAAAATGATTTAATTTACGATGGGAAATTATAGATGTCAGCTTAAAGATGTCAACATCCTAAAGACGTGTAGAGAGCTATATAATTCCTTTTTTTAAAAATAATTCTTCGCGTCTGCGTTGGCCTAGTCTGTAGATGACTTGAAAACTTTTTTTTTTAATCCATGACGTTCTAATTCCAGCTGAATTTTATCACGTACTTTTAGGGGTAGAAGAGATTTGAATCCAAACCTATAGATCGAGTTTGTAGTCCACATACTTAATTCTGGCAAGGAAATGATTGATAAATTTCAGTATCAATTATTCCTTTTCTCTTGAAATTCGTTCGAAAAACTGTATGACAATTTTTAATGTATTTCTTCCATTTTTTATTTTTTGGTATCTTCAAATGGCTTTATACGATTTAGACATAATAATGATTAAGATACTTCCATTTATTAAGCGCCTACCTAAATTTTAATTTGTAATCTTCATACTCCAGTACAACTATCTGCAGAGTAGACTACTGAGAGTCAGATAGGTTGAAGGAAC
The DNA here is from genome assembly GCF_028749965.1 of Puma concolor. Classification (NCBI taxonomy): domain Eukaryota; kingdom Metazoa; phylum Chordata; class Mammalia; order Carnivora; family Felidae; genus Puma; species Puma concolor. The sequence goes on from NC_141671.1 coordinate 18,243,972, forward strand.
AGGTTGCCTAAAGTCAGACGAGGCCTAATCCCAAACTAGACCTCTGTCTCTTTTTTTGCACCACACTATTTCTTAAGCAATAAGAGCTCAAACACTCGGCGCACTGAATGGACCCTGCTATTGTCTGCTCAGTTCCTCTGGCGGCCTAGGCTTCCTCATAAAGAACACAGAAGACCCAATGCTAAAGTGTGCAACTTTTACTGATGAGGTTGTCTCTTTTAAAGTCAACAAAAGCAAGATGTTTATACTTGCGCGCACGCTCGGTAGACGTTTACTAAATACAGAGATGTATTAAGCCACGGCAGGAACAGGATGTGGTCTGTCTGCAGCCCATCAAACGTATAGCAGCAGAAATAAGACCTTCGAGTCAGCATGACATCAGAGCAGAGCGTGCACGGAGTGCTGCTAACGAAGGAGCTGCAAAGAGCTCAAAAGTCCTGTTTACGGGCAGCAGAGCACTTCGAGGAGAGGAGGCTTTCTGGAATGATGGGTCTTGAAAGTGGGGCGAATCTCAGCGGTTGGCATGACTACAATGGGCTGAGCCAAAGGGAAAGGAGGCAGGAACGGGTGGGGCTGTTTCGAATGAAAGGGGCCCCCTGCCTGTGTCTAGAACTACCCCTGAGCGGGTGGGGGCAGCCAGCAGCTCAGAGGGCCAGCCAGGCCAGCGTCAGCCTCCGAGGGGGACCCAGACGGCCTTACTGATCAGACGTTACGTGAGTAGGCAGGGACGGTGGCCACGACGGTCCTCCCACAGGATCAACCCACCACCGCAGCCGGGGCTGGGGAGCCAGAAACATTATACGCAGGCAGTTTGCTGCTCAGCGATAAAGCTTTCTGTCACATCATGGCTGGTATCAGAAATGATTCCAGAGGCTGCCTGATACCTTTCGGGGGAGAAGTCGTCCCTCGGTGCTCCCGTCAGCAAAAGGACTCTGACGGGAACCGTGTTGAGTGGGGTGGCCTTGCCCGGTTTGAAGAGACGCGCGGGGGGCGGGTGGGGGACGCCGTAGCTGCCGTCGTCTCATTTTTCAAGTAGTGATGCTACCTTCTGTGGACTTTCAAGGCTTCCAGAGTCGGTGCCCTCAGCCTCGCACCACTCAGCAGGGGAAAACAAGAGCTTACCCGCTGCCGTTTCCCAGAAATCGGATTCTGAACTGTCGACTGCTTCCACCGCTAAGCAGTACTACTTGAAGCAATCCAGATACCTTCCAGGTGAGCAGAGAACATACAACGTTAATGCTAACTAGGGGAGGGGTCAGGCTTAAGCATCCTGGAATATTTGCAGAAAGGGCACCACTGAAACAGCGCTCTCTGCCGGCTCAGCCTGGTCAGTGCTTGTTCCCAAGTACTTTCTGGGTCCCCTGCCTCGGGGAAGTCGGCTCAAGAAATGCCTGGCAACCAAAAAGATGAGAATAGGCTTCAAAAACAAAAAAAAAACAAAAAAACCTCCCTCTCCCGCCAAAGCTCTGCCTTTAGCAAGCCTAAGTTTTATTAAAACAATTCTGCACCCCCGCGACACCATTTTATAAAATGTAGCATTTTACACTGTTTCCTAAATGATCGGGATTGTGTTTTTGAAAGATCATTGTGGGTAGAGCATACTAGGGGCTCAAGAGGCCACTGCACGTGTCTGGAACGAGAGGGTGATGGCTTGTTCCACAATGGTGAACGTGGACACAGAAATGGGTAAAATCTCCATGTATTTGAGTAGTGGAAAGACAGGACTTGCTGACAGATGGGCACGGGTGGTGGTAAAGAACGGAGGAATCAGTGTTGTCCCCTGGGGGGGGTGGTAACTTTACCCGAGAAAGGGGGAGATCGGGAGGGGACGGATGTGCCTAACTAGGGAGTCTCGGGAGTTGGGGTCGGGATGCCTAGTGAACATCTGAGTTGATCTATCTAGGAGACGACTCAATATATGAATCCGGAGCTTAGGAGAAAGACCTAGACAGATGGTGGGTAGTTTATGTCACGCCTGCAGGTAGCATTTTCTCCTCAAAGTCCACTTTAAAAAGAAAAGTTTAAATTCAACCTAGCCTAAAAGGGAATCAATTTTTAAGTGACCATATATCTATACAGATTTATCTTTAGTCCAAAAAGAGGGAAAGATGAAGAGCTGAGAAAAGAAGTCTTAGGTGGAGGGAAAGACCCTGGCTTCTCTGAATAAACAACAGGCTGCACATTTAGATTTTACAAGAGCTTAGGAGAGAGTGAGGAGGGGTGAGGTGGGGAGAGCCAGCAGTATTCCGGTAAGACAGCGCCGTGAGGGCAGGGGAAGGAATTTTGGGTTTATTCCAGCTCCGAAGGAGGCCTTTGGGGGGAACCTTGGGAGGTGAGTGGTGACATGTGACATACATGTTAAAAAGAGTGTGTAAAGGGTGGATCGCACAGGGCAAGACCAGAAGCAGGGAGGCCAGCTGGAAGCCACTGTGGCCCCCCAGGGAAACGAGGATGATGACTGAGAGGGAGCAGGGCTCCTGATAGATTTTGGAAATGGTCTTGCTGATGGATGTTGTAGAAAAGAAAAAGACAAAAGCCAGTTTGTGGCTTGAATCCTAGGTGGACGGTGGTGCTATGCTCTGAGATGGGGAAGACCGACGGGGAACAGGATTGGGCGGGAAAGAGGTGGTCAGGCTTGCATGCGGGCTGTTAGAGTCGAGATGCTTGTGAAACATTCCAGTGTGGAGAGGCCATGCAGGAGGGGGGAGGGAAGAGCCAGGAACACTGAGGAGGGATCTGGGCTACAGAGAACGGCGACGCCCAGACAGTATTTAAGTCCATGCATTGAACAGGATCACCTACAGAGAGACTGTGAGTGGGAACGATGGTAGCGGTAGAGGAGGAGGAGGAGGACGACTCGAGAGAGAGGAAAGGAAGGAGCCAGGCAGCTGAGGGGGAAAAACCATGAACAGGGGGTTTGCAGAAGCTGAGAAGGAACCATTTCCCGGAAAGAGTTTGCTGCTTAGCGGTTATGAGAAGGGACAGAAATGCCTGATTAAACTGAACAGTGGGGAGGTCCCTGAAGGACCTGAAACTTGGCGAGCAGTTTCAGTCTGGAATGGTGAGGGAGAACGAGGCTGGAGTGGGCTGCAAAGTGATGAGAGGTGAGAAGTTAGTGACTGAACAGGTAGACAACTCTGGAGATGCTTCGCTGTGACATTTTGGTGTTGATACCATGAGGAGTTCCGATCCTGCTGCAAAAGCAGGGATGTAACAAAATTCCCAGAACACAGATTCATGGGGGATATTTTCCCCTGTTTAAACATAAATCAATCCTATAGCAAATTGGTATTTTCTTATCTGTACAAGGGAGCCCTCTGGCGGTGGGAAAGGCAACTGTAAGTTTTTATCAGGATAAATAGATCCAAAGCACTCTGTTTTCATAGTTCTGCTCCCTAATGTGGTTTTCTGGGACATATTTCAGGATACCTGAAACTGGCCTGGTCATTTCCTTTTTAACTAGAAAGATCTATCCGATCCTGCAAATTACTGTGGGTCAGAAGCATGGCTATAATTGAGACCATAAATAGACTTGAAATTAGAACTGCTTAAAATCTAAACTTGAGTCTTCCTGTTCCCCTGTTGGCATTTTTTTGCCTTGAAGATGCCCCTCTAGAGCCGGATGAGATTTGAAACTAGAATTGAGCTCAGTTCAGTCACTCAGACAAACATTTACTGAGCTCCTGTCATGAGCCAGCGATGACTGCAGAGGATAGAAACCGAAATAAGAAATGATGCTTGACATTTACGATCCATAGTTATTTTTATAATTAAGTATCTTTAGGAATTAAAAAAAAAAAAAAGAATATGTTTGGGGGCTTTTTTTTTTTTTTTTTTTTACCATAAAGCCAAGCATAAAAGCATCAATTGATTCTTAAGCGTCAATCTTTAGGATCATGGGAGCTCTAGAAATGTACCATATACTTTCAGGGCAGCATGGCATTATTCTACAAGACTTGGCAGATCTGTGGCATTGGCCTGCAGGGAGAGGGACGCAAGAGTCCTAGTTATTGACCTGCTACTGACCGGCTGTTTACTGGAGCAAGACTTTGAGACTGTTTTCTGTTACTTACAGTGGGACTGCACTCACCTCTCCGCTCACCCTGTAAGCCTTAGGTACTTAATTATCGCATAAGGGAGTCACAGAGTGTGCGATGGAAGTGAAAACCATCTCTGGGGGTGCCCTCTGGTCTCACTCCCTGCTCCCAGAACTGGGCTCTCTGGCACAAACCGATGCCACCACGCAGGCGGGGAGGGCCGCTCCTTCCCCAGCACTTTTGAAACCCTGCTCCTTCTCAAGTCCGTTTATCGCCTCTGTCCTTCCTTCCACCCTGTGTATTCAACGTGCTGTGTTATTTCTACACTTGCCTTTCCCACTGCATTTTAAATTTAACCTGGCACACAAATCCCTACTTGATTTGACCCCTGCCCCCTTCTCCAGCTTTATTTTGTGCCAGTCCCACTTCTTTCTCCAACCATGGAATGGCTCGGGGTTCCTTCCCATCTTGGGTCCCCAGCCTACACTGTGGCCTCTCCCAGGAGCACAGCTCCCACCCCCTCCCGAGTCCCAACGAGATTCACATTTCAGCTTAAAATTACTTTTTTAAAAAAAAGACTGGTGGGACTTTTAAAGAAAGTTTCTTCTGTTATTTGCCTGCCCTCTCAGCACCAGATTCCTTTAAACAATTTATATACCATTAATTACCTATTTGTAACTGTTAATGTTTCCCTTCCCTTAGATTATTAAGACCCAAAAGGGTAGACACTATTTTGCTCACCACTTTTTGTCCAATGCCATACACAATGCCTGGCATGTGATAGGTGCTCAGTAGATATGTGTTCACTGATTTACTTTCCTCTGAGGCAAGGGGTGATGGTATATTCATTTCTACCTCTGTCTATCAGTGTTTGGTATATAGAAGGTGCCCAGTAAAAGCTTGTAAACTAATATGTAAATGACTTCACATTCTAGATTGTGTCAATTTCCAAGAAATCTGGAATGTTCAAAAAGACAAAGCAATTGTCTTTGCTAATGGATATATTTAATAATAAAAAAAAAAAAACTAGGGATATCCGAAGGCTAACTGGATTAACAAAATAATTTAACTACTCAGGGCCCATTCTTTGTTGAACTACATTTATGAAAACTGTTCATTTAAGGAGATTAGTTTTTCCCCCCTACCTTGTCTTGTCTTTGGGGATAAAGGATTTTCTTGTATTGACTTCTTCGTATGAGTTATTGCTACCTTTTTAGTAAGTGCATCTTCTTTACTGTCAGGCAAGTGCCTATGATATATAGTTCTACTGGTAGGTCTTGTATCAGAATCCGAAATCCATAAGGAGCTCTACGCGATAAGAAAGGCAAATTATTTACATGGAGGAGTGTTTCATTAGAGTACTGATGACTGGTAACTTTGAGGCTCAGTACAGAGTAGCCTGGCCTTTTCATGGCTTCAAAACAAGGGATATTATTATATGTCTCATAAATGTGAAACCTTGCTGAGGAGTTCACTCTCTGAAGAGCCAGAGCTCATCCTGTCCGGAAAGAGGTGCTAACTTCCTGCGTTAATGGTAGTCCTTGGTGAGGATTTCTCTTGTATTTGCTAAAGAAAACACATGTACGACCCAGAGACGTAGACTGTGTGATGTCTTTACCTTCTCGTAAGTTGCATCCAATTTATTATCAGTGAAAAGAAGTCAAGTTCAGGAAGTTTTCAAATCTCTTAAGAATAAGTTAAAACACCACCCTTTGACCATTAGTACCAAAGTCTAAAGTTGCCTCCACATTTCACAGATTTCAGAAAATCATAAAGAGTTTAGATTTTATTATTGTCTAATATGCAATAAGTTTCGGAGATCTTTACACACCACATGCAAGCTCTCAATTCTCCTGGCTACACGTCAAGGGTCTGGCGCATATCCATGTATTTTTAAGTACGTACTTAAAACAAGTCAGTTTGAAGAAAATTTTTGTACCACCTCAATTTTTATAAGACATTGAGCCAGAGATGTCCAATGTTCAATGATTATTACTTGTATTATAGAAAATACCTTGTGTTTGCAAAACACACTGTGAGGATTCCACATTATTGAAGGAACTGCTACATTGTAACATAAATTTATTTCCATTCGCCTCCAACTTATTTCTAGTCTTCATTTGAATGTATTATGTATTTATCTGTCAAGTTAATGATCACACCCTAACTTTTCAAATGACTACTTTGATTTTGTTCTTCTAAGGTGTAAATCCCAAGAATGTGTCCTTGGTAGCCAGTGGAAAGGATATAAACCCATATACTTGGAGTAATCAGTTATTTCCTAAGTCATTGGGACCCATGGGGGCAGAACTTGCTTTCAAAAGGAGTAACGCAGGTAAAGTAAAAACACACTTAAAGTATAAATTTACATTGTTTTCCTTCTGCAGATTTTGACTTCTAACTATATTGCAGCTGCCTTCTTCCAACTGAGATAACCTTGGGGGTTTTCGAACTGGTACTTGAGCACAGGTGGTTTTAAGGCAGTCATGTGCCAGATCTCGACTTCCATGTGGATTCTTTCCTAAAATGGATCTCCCTGAGCTGTGTCTCTATTCTCCTACTTTACAAAACAAAAGACAAATTGCCTGTTTACTATGGTTGTTTCCTTTTCCCCAAAGTGTAAAAATATCACCTATACCTGGGGTGCCAATCCAAGAGACAGTTTCGTAAGTTGCGAACAATGTTGAGAGAGCGAGTAATTGTGATAACTGGGGAACAAGTCCTGTTGAAGTCAAGTGGTTTCCAAATTTTGTGGTAACCTTCACAAAATTGAAGAGCCTAATTGAATTATTAGCTGACAGATAGTCAAAACTCATTTTTAAAATCACTGTATGAGTTTTGGTCCAGAACTCTGAATAGAATTCACTGAATGTGGTAACAAAGCTGTAATAAAACACCTTTCATTCCCAACTATCTGTTTATGTTAAACAAGGTTTCTCAGTGCTTACATTTCCAAAAAGGAACAAGAAAAAAGGAACGGAATTGGTCCTGAAACCTGATTTTAGCAATAAGCAACATTCATTTGTGGACACGCAGACAGCTTGAATAAGCTGCCGTCTTTCTCAGTGAGATGAATTTCCCCCCAAAATAATGCCTTTTAATGTTTAGTATGTTATACTATTTATAATGTTTATACTATTCAGCTTTTTTGATTAACTACATACAATGAATTGTCATAATTATAACTAACCTAATCCAGGAAAAAAGTATTTTAACATACTTATGGTTATAAAAAAATTTTTAAAGGTTTCAATTTATACATACTTTTGAGTGGTCAATTTAAAGACTTTTAAGCCTAAACTTTTATTTGTTTTTCTTAACCTAAAATTATATTTGGATAAAATCTGGGCTTTGACATGAATAAAAATAAAATTTTAGAGAGAAATGGGATTAATGTGAAATTTCCAGCTGTTAAAAAGGAATATGTTCATGTATTTTGTAAGTCAATATTGGTGGGCATAAAATCACCACGGTATTGGGGCACCTGGGAGGTTCAGCTGGTGAAGCATCTGACTTGGGCTCAGGTCATGATGTCACCATCCATGAGTTGAAGCCCTACACTGGGCTCCATGCTGACAGCTCAGAGCCGGGAGCCTGCTTCAGATTCTGTGTCTTCCTCGCTCTCTGCCCCTCCCCCACTTGCATATGCTCTCTCTCTCTCTCTCAAAAATAAACAGACATTAAAAAAAAATTTCCTTAAATCACCATGGTACTTAGATTCCATTGGTTACGGTTAAAGGAGAGATGGAATAGTTTTATTTTTAAATGTCTATAATTATAATATTCCACAAAGGACAACTTTTGGAACTATAAAACTTATGCTGAAGGATCTTACATATCATTTGAAAATGTGTAAAGAAGTAAAGCATTCTTTTTAAAAAATAGATAGTTTTCTGGTATTGGACCCAAAAACCACCTGAGGATCACTATGGTAATCTACTGGGATATTTTTTTTTTTTAATTTTTTTAAATGTTTTTATTTATTATTTTTTTTAATCTTTATTTATTTTTGAGAGAGACAGAGACACAACGTGAATGGGTCAGGGGCAGAGAGAGAGGGAGACACAGAATCCGAAGCAGGCTCCAGGCTCTGAGCTGTCAGCCCAGAGCCCGATGCGGGGCTCGAACTCACGAGCTGTGAGATCATGACCTGAGCCGAAGTCGGACGCTCAACCGACTGAGCCACCCAGGCACCCCATGCTTTTATTTATTTTTGAGACAGAGAGAGACAGAGCGTGAGCAGGGGAGGGGCAGAGAGGGAGACACAGAATCCGAAGCAGGCTCCAGGCTCCCAGCTGTCAGCCCAGAGCCCGACGCGGGGCTCAAACTCACGGGCCATGAGATCATGGCCTGAGCTGAAGTTGGACACTCAGCCGACTGAGCCACCCAAGCGCCCCATCTACTGGGATATTCTGATGTGACGTTAATCTTAACACCGTGGACATTTTAAGCGTCAAACACTGCAGCACTGTAATTCACTTATTTTTGCCAGTATTTTAAAATAATATCCACCAGACCAATACAAATGAGTTATGGTTAAATACAACTTTGAGTCTCAGGGGAATCTATACTTGGCTGGCATCAGATGAAAGCTGAGACCACACATGAGAATGCTTTCTCATGCTAAGGGTTCTTCCTGATCTTTTCATTAATCATCTAACCAATCCATTTTTTTCTCTGCTTTTCCTAAAACATTCTTATTATTCATTCTTTCTTTCCACCTGCCTTCTCTTCAGAGGAAAGCATAATTAAAACAATTGAAAAACTATCATGTAATGAAAGTTTTCCTGAAAAATTAGAGGACCCACAAGGTAATTTCTGGGCATTCTAGATGAGTGCAACTTGTTCTTTGAATACCTTGTCCACTTTTCTTTTCCACATTTGCTCTGAATCCTGCCATACAAGGCCACTATGAAGGCCAAGGTCACTTCTTTGAGAAGTCAGATGAGGACTAGGAGAAAGAGAAGCATTCCACATCATCAGAAACACCATTCTTCAGTAGTTGGAATTCTAAGACTAACATGCTCTCAGGAAGTTCTATGCTCATCTTCTTAAACTAATTATGACAATTTATATAAGTGAAGCAAATCTGCTGAAAAGAATTAAAAGATTTCCTTATTTCGTAATCAGTATTCCTGCAAAACTTCTTTTTAAGTTCTGAAACTCATTTTTGAAGTGCTAACAATCATTTAAAATTAAAAGCTAACCAGGTTAATAGAGGCAGTAGATTTCCTAGGGGTTCAAGGTCGCTGGTGTCAACAGTGCTACTGACTCCAGCCTAAAGATCTGCAGCTCACAAGGCACTTCGAAACTATGTAGCCAAAGTAATTTAAGAAAATTTCCTTTTCTGTGCATTTTTCCGTAGCAACTTCTTCTTGTAATAGTAAGATGCAGCCTATTAACTATTCGGCACACGACTTTTAGAATCGGACATATCCCCATACTATCACTCAGTAGGCCTTGTGACTGTGGACAAGTTCCTTAGGCTCCCTACGTCGGTTTCCCCACCTACAAAATGGAGGAAATCATATTTACCAATGTATTATTATATAACCATACCTAGGATTTTTGTCACAGTAAGCATTTAGCAAGTGTCTGCTCTGGTGAGAAGGATGAGACCAAGAGCAATGTTCTGAAGCTGCTGCTGAATGTGATCACTGCCTTGAACTTTCTTTCAAAAATCTTTCAAAGTAGAGGGCTGACTGCTGATTCTGAATGGGCACTCGAGGGAGGCGATCATGCTTATATTCAGTAGTGTTAAAACTGTATAAGCTGATAACGTGCTCACTGTGTAAAATCCTATTTCTGCGACAACGCTGCTGTTTGACGTTTGTTGGTTCAAGAGCAGACACTTACTGGGAGCCTACTATGCACAGCGCTGTGACAGACTCAGGGACGAGAAGTTCACAGTCCAGACTTGCGAACAAGTAACACTGTGAAAAATGCTTCAGTCATAGCTGCCAAGCAAGCAGTTCTTGAAACCACCACCATGATCTGAGCCCCGTTTCACCTCCTTGCTGAGACACCTGTCTCCTCTCCTGCACGGCTAGGCTCTCGAAGGAGAAATTACATCCATTTCTTCCCTTATTTCCAGTTTGCTCTTCAGCTCACTGTCTTTTGTCCTCAGATGGCTTCAGGCCACTGAAACAGCTCCTGCCAGGTCCTGACATTATCCTAGTGGCCAGATCCCAAGGGTGGTGCAAATCCCATCAGACCTCTGCCTCTCTGGCCTCCCTCCTCTCTCCGCACACTGTATCCTCTTGGCTATTCAGACCCTGCTCCTCCCCCACCTACCCTCCCTACTCCCTCTTCTCCACGGGGTCCTTTTCTGTCGTTTCCCTCAATGCTGGTGCTCCCTGGGGTTCCATTCTGGATCTTTGCACATCCACAGTCCCTCTGAGCTGGCTCCTCCGAGCCCATAGCCCATAATTGCCATAGCTTGATAATTCCAAATCTCCAGGCCTACTCAACACTACAACTCAAATATCCCATGGCCATCATGTCTTTCCAACAAACCTGATTCTCCTGTACTGCTGTTGTTAGTCACCTAAGATACAAACTTAGGGGTTTATATTCCTCTTTCCCTCCCCCTCCTACCCCATATACCCACTCCGTTCTCTTCTGCATTGCCTCTGTGACTCCCTGAATTCAGGTCCTCATACTTACTCATTTCAGCTATAGCAATGACCTCCTGTCTTCTGCCTCTACATTTCCCTCCTTCAGCCCCTCACTCTACAGCCCCCAGGTTGATCATTCACTAATAGCGATGAGGATGATGATGAGGACAGCTGACGTTTATTGAACACCGGATTCTATGCTAAGTGCTTTGCCTACATCTCATTCAATCCCTACAACAACCCTATGAGTAGGTGCGGTCATGGTAGTGATTTTCCAGAACGAAGACAAAGCACAGAAAGCAGTGCAGGGATGGGGGCTTCCTGGCAGGAGACATACTCTCAGGGTAAGAGTGGAGTCATAAAAAAAAAACCTGGTGTGTTCAGGGCAAACAGCCTTGGGTTCACATTCTAACCTGGTCACTTACCGTGATAATTTAAGCAAGTTCTGAGAGCCACAAGGTGTGGGTAAAATATACCTCCCAAAGGGTTGTTATACGGACTGAATAGGATGGTCTCTAAAGCCATAGTACAGTGCTTGGAATAGAGTCAGTCCTCAAAAAATAGAATCTAGAATTAGTAGGCGTGTAGTATTCAAGTTACTCTCGGGTGCTTTAAAATTTTCACCTTCTGACTATGAAACTTTATGATACATCACTAGGAAGTCTTGGAAGTTATGCTACTTACAATCAGTCAGGATACATTCCTTCCTTTCTCAAAAAAGAAGTGGGGTCAGCTGGCCAGAGGATACACTTAGCACCTCTTGGTGCAACAACTACAGGTAAGAACAACTTTACAGTTTTTAAGATTTCTGACCAGAAAGGAGCTTTTTCTAAGTTTATACACTTTGCCCAAGCGGAGACTTTTAAATTAGTCTCACTCACCTTGTTAACACAGTTCTAATGATTTTTGGCAAAATGCCCCTTCTTCTGAAGGTGCGGTCTGCGAGTCTCTTGTAAGAGCTGCCTTTAACAAAGTGGTGACTTGCAAGGCATACGGATTATGCTACTGAACCTGCACAAGACTGGATGAGGTAGACCTTTCACAGAGGAGGAAAGTGACATCAAGTAATTGACCAAGGGTCATCCAGCTCCTAAGTGGTAGAGCTGGGAGAGGAGCCGGTTTGTGAAATTCCAGAACACGCTGTGTGACCCAACGGGATGTAAAGAAGGTGCATTTTTCAGAGCTGCCCACCCGGTCGGTACCTGGCACAGGGTGGGGGCTTCATAAACACGGAGATGCTGTTCGTGTATCACTCCACAGGCAATTCCCGTGCGGAGTGAAGGGAGCCGTGGCAGAACTTTCCCACCCTGGCTCTGGCTTTGCACCGGTAGTAGATGGTGGAGGCTTGGCTTATTCCCCCACCCTCCGGTCATGACCAAGTAGGCTGTGTGCCCTGCGGTGGCGTGGTGGTGACTCTGTACTTGAGCTTGACCAGGTCTGACTATGAAGGCTCTCAAAACGACTCTAAAATAGAAGTCCTCAGGAAGGCACTTAAAATAAACATTAAGGCAGACAGTCAGAAGTTTGGGAAGATAGGGAGTTGTATAAATTCCCTCTGAACTTCAAACTCCTGATTAGAGTTCACACTCTAAAGTTCTCTGAAGTCCAACCTCTAAAGTTCACACTGTTGGAGCTAAAACTGTGAGAAGCACGGGACTTCTGTAATTTATGATTTCGTACCACAGTAGCACTGCTCAAACAGTACTTAGTTACCTTATCTGTGAAAAGCATCGCTTCATTATCTCTCTGCTGAAACAAAATATGTAAGTAAACACATTATACACAGCAAGTGATAGATTTTTTTTTTTTTTTTTTTTTTTTTTTTGAAGCCTCAGGTATTTTAAGCCAGCCTGACAATGAGTCAGCAGCCATGGCTTAGTAGCAATTTTTAGAAGAAGAGGAGAAAACCAAAATGTTTCAAACTGGTTTGTTATCTAAGTGTCTGCTCTTAGAAAGTGAAAGTGGGCATTTTAAAAAACGATTTTTGCAAGATATTGAAGGCCTTTGTATATTAAGCATTCTGTCAGATTAGCATGCATGTTCCTGTTTTTTTTTAAGTAAATGCTTTCTCATAACTTTTCATCTCTTCATTTCCTCTGCTCATCAGATGTTCCTACAGATGGTGATAGGAGGAAAGGTAAAAAAAAGAAGTAAATATTAATCATCCTCAAGTGGTCAATGCCAATCCTTAGGAAAACACTGTTCTGTAAGAGATGTGTCTTTCAGTACTCCCACTGGTGTGAGAGTTTCCCACAAAAGAATAAAACCAGGTCATTACCGTATTTCCTCAACTATTTCCCCTTCTCTCATAAGCCTTCCTCTCTGCTCTTCCCCAGCCTCGCCCCCAGGATTAGAGAAGAAAAATCGAATTAATTTCTTCCAGCTTCCCCATGTAATCTCTCACCCCAAACTTCCCAACACCTCCTCCCCGACTCCCTGCCTTGTGGTAACAAGGACTATGAGGAGTGACTTCTTCCCTACATGGCCGCCCTTTGCAAGGGCAGGGAGGGCCCTGTTCTAAGTGAGCTATGTTCATTAACTCTACTCCAGAAGGTACTATTATTACGGTCTTCATTTTACACGGGTTTTACTTCTTGCTAAAGGTTACATAATCAGGGCACGGATCACAGGCAAACATCTTTCCTTTGGCAAATATTTTCTGCAGGAAGTTAAATGCCCTTGATAGGACACGTGCTGTTTTTAAAAAGAGGGCACAGCAAGCGTGAGAGGGCTGCCTGCCCCACTAAGGAGGTGCGGGGCAAGGTCCGGCTGACACAAAAGTGTTCCTTGCCTTGCCCCCGGATCTCACCTCCTCTGGCAGCTGCTGAGTTCTTCCCCAAGGGTGCTTGAGTCCTGAGATTATTATTTCTCAGAAAGGAAATCTTGGCAAAACGATTCCCTCTTCAGCAGTTTTAAAAACGTTTTCCTGGACATGGTTTCCCTCAAATGCATTCAGGACCTGACGTAGCTAGGTCATGAGCTGGGAAAAAAGTTCTGTTACTCCCCAAATCCCTCACGTTGCAACACCAGAGGCTCGCCCAACTGTTAGCTGAAGACTTCGTCCCCTCTCCCGTCCCCTCTCCCGTCCCCTCTCCCGTCTCTGAAATCACTCACCAGGGGACTCTCTGCCTCTCTCTCCTCCTCGTTCCACTCCCTCCCTCTCACCTGCTCTCTCCTCCACCCACAGGCCCATTAGGTCTGCAGCCTTCACAAATTTAACAGACTGGTGTGTGTCCACACTCCCGTGGGATAGAACAAAAGGGCTGTTCCTGGAAAACCTGGTTAACTGTTTAACCAGTCCTTCCTTCACAGTTCAGGGTTAACTGGCTATTAACCCACCTTATCAGGTTGCTTTCTATCGCCTTGAACCTGGAGAATTTTAAACCTGGTCAGGGCAGGATGATAGGACCAGGTGACTATCCCCAGGGCAGTTCCTCACTTAATGCTTTATTCCCATTAAGCTGAGGTCAGCAGCACACTGGACCCACGTGCTCCCATAATTTCCCCTCCACTTTCAGTTTTACAGAGAAAGTTTAAGAAGAAAAAAACAAAAAAAACGAAACAGGGAAACCATGCAAGTGAATAGAGTACAGGTAGTGTTCAGTGTGCAAAATGGTCAGCCTCGTCTCAAAATTGACACTTAGTTTAATCCAAGAGTGTCAGCCACCACACAGTGTGAAACGATACTTAAATCCCAGATTGAAGGATCAAACATCCCTCTTCAGATAGAACATCTATGATGCTCAGCCGTAAATATGAAGTGAGGGCAGGCGAAGGAAGGACTGGAGAAGAGTCCAGTCATTAAAGTTCTCTGCAAAATGATTTACTGCTCTGTCATTTGAGATGTTTAAGCGATTTTAGCTTGTAAGCTGTTCAGACAACAAATACCTAACAAATCAAAATTTCACAAATATTTAATCAGCCAAATTTATGAATAAAGCAGACCCTATGATGAACAGTTTGGGATCTTAGGACTGGCTCACCTTTTAAAGGAATTCTGTTATCGCCCTTCATTTTCCCAATTAAAAAAAGGAAGTTTCTTGCTTCTAAAAACCATATTTTCATGGTTAAAAGAAATCTTCTGTGGGATCCCATCTGTGGAGCTCCATGAAGCCCGAGCTTTATAGGATTCACAATTACAAATAAAGTTTCCGTAGTGGGTATTATGCTCGAGTATTATTCAGATGTAACCACTGTGGGATTTTACAAAGTCACTAATAACACTGTGGGTTATTGCCTGTCCAACCTGAACCAAGAATTTTCTTGGTCATCCTAATTCATGTTGCCAACCTAAGTGTGATAGGCATTTGAGTGAACCCATAAAAGCAGCAGCAGTAGTCAGAACTGTAAACCAGTGAGCTACTGAGAATTCTGTATCAACATCACACCACACTAGAGTTTTTCATTTTACTATTAAAAAAAAAAACAAAAAAACACAAACCCTTAGAGACCACTGAACTAATCTTTTAAAGATAAATTCAAAACTCCCCCATGAAATGAAAAGATTTAAACTGCCTTATTTTCAATTTGACAATCCAATGAATAAAGTTCTAACTTCCAATTCTGATTTCTTCCAGAATACACCTGGAACACAAAACCCGGTCGGGGGCAGTTTTCAGGACCTACTTACAATCCTACGGCCAAGAATCTTAACATTGTGAACCGTGTGCAGCCGGTTCCCTCAGTGCATGGAAGGACAGACTGGGTGGCCAAATATGGCGGACACCGGTAGAAGAATGGTGCAAAGCCCCACAGCATTCTCCACAGAGTCCATGCAAGTCCCCAGACCCTGGGAAATGTGTACAGATGTCTATTTCTACTGAGTTCTGGAAGCAATACGAAGTAGTGGGTACTCTGCAGAGCAAAAATCATCTCCTACTATTTTCTTTCTTTCCTACAAATGAAATCCAATTTCTTAGCATCAATTGCCCACAGCGCTGACACGCGTACGGGTAGGACTTTACAAAGTATTGAATAAACTATTTGCCAAAGTATCAAGTGTTTGATCTACCAATTAATAGTTACTAAGTATAAGACACTTTTTTAAAACAGCCTCCAGAAAGTAAGTGTTTAGAATGTTTTCGTTTTCATCTGTTATTTGCCTAAATTAATTTTTTGATTGGCCTCAGAGGTGTTTTTGTTTTGCTTGGTTTTGGGTTGCTTTTTTTTTTTTTTTTTTTTTTTTTTTTAAATGGCAACCTCGGTGGTCTGTCAACCAGAGCTCGTATTTGGTTAAGGCTCTATCTTACCAGTTTGGCAATGGCAGAGCATGCTGATTTTATCATCTGGTTTTCTACTCTGAAATTATGGAAGCAGTGGTAATTCTTGAGCAGGGCATCTTTCTTCGGAATAAATTTATCTTTAACATAAAGATTTCAAAATTTTGACACCCGGTGTTAGTGGAGAAAGAGTCTATTATTTGACTTTGACCAACACAACTCCTGTGAATTCGTGGTGACTATCAATCTCAATGGCTTAATGACTCCCAGATCAACCAAGGTTCTCATCATTACATCAGTAAGAGAGTTCTTGAAACTGTGATGTTTGCTCATCACACTTTCAAAATACCTTGTTTCCATGTTCCTACCAGACACAAAGATGAGGTGCGCCAGCTTTCGCCCAAAGCAAACTCTTGCTGCGCTGCAGATCGCTGACCTGGCTCCGACCTTGATATTTACTCTCAAGAGCAAATGCAATTCAGTTGCTATAGCAGTGATTCACTTAGTACAATTTTTTTTTTTTCTTAGTTCTGTTTCTAAACTGGTACTTAAAAGAGACATCTTGAACTTGGGACTATATTTAAATTTGCCATTTTATGGACTGAACATTAATACTGTATATTCTTTTTAAAGAATAATGCTGTTATCAACTGTAATTTTTATGTTTTTTGACTTTGTAACAAATGCTAATGTAATTGGCATCATCTTGTGGACATTATCCAAAGACATCATAAAATAATAGTAATACGGTATTTTTGTATAGAAGATTCAGCTCACCTTGTTGAAAACTGTTAAAATCTGAAGAGTAATTTATGATGATGGTAATGGCTATATCTATTTGTACAGTTTTAATTAGTGTCTCAAAGCTAAAAAATTATTTTGTGTTGCTGGAAGATTTTACACTTGATAGATATTAAAATTAATATAGTTAACTGGTGTGTTTTCTTTACACTTTTAAACTTTATACTTCTACTCTGAGGCCTATTTGTTCTTTTAATTATAGACTTTTGTTTTTCTAGCAGTTTTAGGTTTATGGAAAAATTAATTGGGAAGTACAGAGTTTCCATATACCCCTCCTTAAGGGCCCCTCCCCAATTTTCCCTATTAACACTTCGCATTAGTGGGGGACATTTGCTGTAACTGATGAGCCAGTATGAGTACATTAGGTCCTTCGTTTATACTAGGGTTTCACACTTTGTGTTGTCTATTCTCTGGGTTTTGACAAAATACATAATGGCATATATCGACCGTGACAGTATCATAGAGATTAGTTTCACTGCCATAAAAAATCCCATGTTCCACCTAGTCATCCTTCTCCACTGCCTCTTCGCCCCACCAAACCTCTGGCAAACACAAATCTTTTTATGGTCTCCACTGTGCTCCTTTTCCAGAATTGCCATGTAGTTGGGATCATACAGTATGTGGCCTTTTCCGACTGCCTTCTTTCAAAATTTAAGTTTCCTCCATGTCTGTTCTTAGCTTATCTCATGTCTGTTTACTGCTAGCTAATATTTCATTGTATATATGCATCACAGTTTATCCATTCACCCACTGAAGATCATCTTGTTTTCAAGAATGAGCAATTATAAATAAAGCTGCCAGAAACATTCATTGCATACTTTTGTGTGGGCATCAGTTCTCACCTCATCTGCGTAAATTCAAGAGGCATAATTACTGGATTATCTGGTAGGAATATATTTCGTTTTGTAAAAAAGCAGCAGGCTACTTCCAAGGTGGCTGCACCATTTTGCATTCCCAGCAGCAGTGAATGAGAGTTCCTACTGTTCCACATACTCACCACCACTTGGTGTTGGCAGATTATCAGTGTCCTAGATTTTGGCCATTCTTATAAGAGTGCAGCAGTATGTCATTTTAATTTGCAGTTCCCTGACAACATAGGATGTGGACTATCTTTTCATATGCTTATTTTCCAGCTATATATCTCCTTTTACAAAGTATTATTCAGATCTTCTACACATTTAAACACTGGATTATTTGTTTTGTTATTGAGAGAGAGAGAGCGAGAGAGCGTGAGTGGGGGAGGGGCAGAGAGAGATGGAGAGAGAGAAGCCCAAGCAGGCTCCTCACTGCCAGCACAGAGCCTGATGTGGGGCTTGAACTCACGAAACTGCGAGCTGGGTGCCTAACCAACTGAGCCACGCAGGTGCCCCTTCTTACTGTTGAGTTTTAAGAGTTCTTTGTATATTCTGGATAACAGACTTTTATCAGATTATGTCTTTTGCAAATATTTCCTCCCAGTCATTGGCTTATCTTTTCATTCTCTTAACAGTGTCTTGTGTACTGCAGAAATTTTTAATTTTAATGAAATGCAACTTGTCATTTTTTTCTTTCATGGATTATAATTCTGGTGTTGTATGTAATAAATCATCACCAAACCCTAGGTCACCTATGATTTTCTCTTGTTAGCTTTGGGAGTTTTTATATTTTACATTTATATCTGTGACCTATTTCACGTTTGTTAGGTCTATGTCTAAATTTTCTTTCCATTTTTTGCATGTTTATCTCCAGTTGTTCCAGCACCATTTCTTGGAAGAAACTATCCTTTTGCCACTGAATTGCCTTTGCTAGTTCACCAAAGATCAGTTGACTTTATTTCCGGGCTTTCTATTCTGTCCGATTGATCTGTATCTATTCTTCCACCTATACCACAGTGTCTTGATTACTATAGCTTTACAGAAGTTTTAAGTCAGGTTAACATCAGTCCTCCAACTTTGTTCTTCTCCTTCAATTTTATGTTGGCTACTTTGCGTCTCTTACCTCTCCATATAAACCAGAGTCAGGTGCCAACATCCCATAGAATAATTTACTGGGATTTTGGTTGTATTGGACTGGATCTAGACCAAGTTGGAAAGAACTGACACCTTGAAAATATTCTCTTCTTGTAGTGCATGGACCATCTCTATTTATTGTCATCTTGACATCTTTCATCAGCGTTTTATAGTTTTCCTAATATAGGTCTTATAAATATTTGTTAGATTTATTCCTAAGCATTTCTTCTTTAGCGTTAATATAAATGGTATTGTATTTTAATTTCAAATTTAAATTGTTCATTACTCATATATAAGAAGGCAAATGACTCTGTGTATTAACTTTGTACCTAATACCTTTTATTACCATTTATTAAGTCCAAGAGTTTCTTTGTTAATTCTTTGAGATTTTCTACATAGACAATCATGTGATCTGCAAACAAAGTTTTCTTTCTTTCTTCCCAGTTTATCTTTTATTTTCTTTTCTTGTCTTATTGTACTACAAGGACTTCCAGTAAAATGTTGAATAGGTGAGGCAAGAGTGAATATCCCTGTCTTGTTCCTGATCTTAGTGGGAAAACATCTAGTTTCTTCCCATTAAGTACGATGTTAGCAGATGTTGTTTATCAAACTGAGGAAGTTTTCTACTCCTAGTTTGCTGAGTTTTATCAGGAATGAGTTTTAGACTTTGTCAAATGCTTTTCCTACATCTATTGCTATCATCATTGGTTATATATATGATTTTTGCTCTGTAGCTTGTTGATGTGATGGATTACGTTAATTGCTTTTCGAATGCTGAATCAGCTCTGTATATCTGGAATAAATTCCACTTGGTCATAATATGTAATTCCTTTTATACACGGTTGGATTCAATTTGCTAATATCTGGTTGAGGATTACTATATCTATGCTTATATTTTATATTACATATATAAAAGGACACTATAGAGACTAAACAAAGAAACTCAATGCTGAGACAACTGAATGGTTTATATATATAAAATATAGGCACATGTATAGATACAGATAGAGTGAGAGAGAATGTACCTAATGTTAACAAGTGAATTAAAATTAGGTAGAGATTATGTGAGTAATTATGAATATTAATGAAACTTTTCTGTAGATTTGAAATTTTTCCAAATAAAACTTAAAACAAGATAAATATACGAAGCAAGATTTATCATAAATACAAGAAGAAACGGATATAAAAACAATCAGAGTAGCACGCCTGGGTGGCTCAGTCAGTCTAGTGTCTGACTCTTGACTTGAGCTCAGGTCATGATCTCACGATTGTGAGATCAGTCCTGCATTGGGCTTGTGCTGGGCATGGAGCCTGCTTAAACTTCTAGCTCTCGCTCTCCCTCTGCCCCTCCCCCACTCACACATGCATGTGTGTACTCTCAAAACAAAAACAAAAACAAAAACAACCAAATCAGAGTAAGAGGCTTATTTCTCAACAGATCTAGAAGCCTAAAATAAGTAAATAAGTATTTGGATAATACAGTAAACAAAGTTTATCTGATATACATACCATATAGAGATACTTCAACCAATAAGGAAAAAATTCATGCACTTCTCGAATATATATAGCATTCACAAAAAGTTGACCTTATATTAGATCACAAAGAAAATTACAATCTCCCAAATAAAGAAATACATAAGTCACATTTTCCCCACATTTTAATAAAACTAGACTATAATAATAAAAGGGTATATGTCTCCAAATTTTATCCACTTATTAAAAATATCTTTCTAAACAATGATTCAAAAAGGAAAAGTAAAAAACACTCTTTAGAAATGAACAACATGCGTCTAAAACTTGCAAAATTCAGCCAAAACAGATCTCAGAGAAAAAAAGGATACAATGGATCCATTTATGAAAAATAAATAAATAAATAAAACTAGGAACACTGAAAATATGCTGAATTTGAGCATTTAGCTTAAGAAATTAGAAAAAATAACAAACGAAAAATTAAAAAGATTAAAGATATAATTATAATCAAATAAAAGATTTCACCCCAGTAGCAACAAGCATATCTAGCATCCAGATCTTGATTTCTGATACCATTGTCCAGTCTGGAGAAATGGTTGATTCTAGTGCTGAGCATGAAATACACAAGATGATACTGGAGGATCTTACAGTGCTAGAAAGGAACAAAGTTCTAAAAAAACAAAAGCAAAAGCAAGCAAGCAAAAGAAGCCTATGTTGACGGGCTACGTCAAAGGGACACAGGAGCCAAATGAAAGAGCTCCTGACGGCCAAAACTGCAACAATTTGAGAAAGAAAATTAATAAAGAAATACTGTATTATAACCCAAAGTGGGAAATACATATCCTTGAGTCCATACTGATATAAACAAGTGAATAATTAAGTAGGGGAGAAGAGACAAATCTCCCAAACAGCAGAATTCAAAGTCATTTATGTAGATACTCTGCCCTCAAGGAGGTAGAGTACAACTCCCAATCCTTAAGTACAGAGTATGTATAGTGACTTCCTTTCAAAGAGTACAGTAGGGGAAGGGGGAAAAAAGGAGTAACTTCACAGTGGAGAAGCCTGACTGAATACTACCTCAAGCCAGATGATCAAAGTCAAAATCAACAATAATACTATATCCACATATGTGACCTTAATAGGATGTGATGAAAATGGCACTTGACCTCTATGGCCTTCCTCCTAAAATTTTAGAATTCCAGTCTAACCGTAAGGAAAACGCTAGACAAATTCTAACAAAAGAGCATTCTATAAAATACTTGATCAAAACTATCACAGTCATCAAAAACAAGACAAATCTGAAACAATCATAGGCCATAGGAGCATAAGAAGACATGATAACTAAATGTAACATGCGGTCCTAGGTAAGATTCTGTAACAGACAAGCAATATTAGTTTAAAAACTTAGAAAATCTAAACAAAATATGGGCTTTAATTAATGTACCAACATTGACTCATTAGTTGTAACAAATGTATCATGCTAACATAACAAGGAAAACTGGATGGGGGGTGGGGTATATGGGAACTCTGTACTATCTTCTCAAAATGGTCCTAAAAAATCAAGTCCATTTTTAAAAAGAAGATTGGATCAGTCCATATTTTCAGCAAATATTTACTAAGTGCCCGTTACGTACTAAAGTGTAGCATATACGATGCTGACAAAAGGGTCATTTGTCCTGATCACATTAAATAAGCATGCATAAAACTGTATATTGGCAAATTATTATGGGTGTTAAGAAAAAGAAAAGGACGTTCGTGAGACTAAAGAAATCTAAATGTTGAGAGAGAACCGAATGGTTTTAAGTCTAGGAATCTAAATATACTTGAAATATACTTCTACCTCCTGGCAGAAGAGAAAGAATTGTTGGGCCAAATCATGAAAACAAAGAGTTCTACTAGAAGATGGTGAGGCTTAGACTACAGTATTAGCAATTGTATGGGAGAGAGCAGAGTATGACTGTTAACAGAAAGTTGCTGGATTTTAGTGTTTATCTTCTTTCTTGCTGCTTTACAGAACTTTCTCATTAATTTATTATGTTTTGAATTGTTTCTCTTGGATTTTCTAGATAGACACATATTAACCATTTAAAATGTTTAATTTCTTTTTCCACTATTAATTTAGACCTCATTTATTTCTCATAGTTTTACTGCTTTATCTAATGTCTCCAGAACAATGTTGACCTTGTCAGTAACTCCAAGTATGTTATTTCTAACTTAAAAAAAAAAAAAATTTTAATGTTTATTTTTTCTGAGAGAAAGACAGAAAGAGAGAGAGAGACTACAAGCAGCGGAGGGGCAGAGAGACAGAGGGAGACACAGAATCCAAAGCAGGCTCCAGGCTCTGAGCTGTCAGCACAGACCCCAATGTGGGGCTCGAACTCACAAACTGTGAGATCATGACCTGAGCCGAAGTTGGGACACTTAACCGACTGAGCCACCCAGGCGTCCCATAGTATTTCTAACTTTAACATAAAGCCATAGGACTAGATAAATGGTAGCTAATAAAACCTAACGCAGGTAATGCTTGAGTGGATCAGCAGAGGCATTTATAGTAGTGTCAATTCATTTTGTTCAGATTGCTACCTAATTTAAAAAAGTTACCATTCATCAAAACTCTACAGTATCCAACAATAATCTTAATAGAAATACAAGGAACCAAAGGAATATATGAAGACATTAAAAAAACTAAATTAACAACCAGAAAACAATGAACAAAATGGCAGTAAGTCCACATCTATCAATAATTTCTTTAAATATAAATGGCCTAAATGCTGCAATCAAAAGACACAGGGTGGCTGAATGGATAAAAAACAAGACCCACCTATATGCTGCCTACAAGAGACTCATTTCAGATCTAAAGACACACACAGACTGAAAGTGGAGAGATGGAAAACATTTTCCACGCAAATGGAAACAAAAAGCTAGAGTAGCAATACTCATCAGACAAAACTGACTTCTAGGGGTGCCTGGGTGGCTCAGTCGGTTAAGTGTCCAACTCTTGATTTCAGCTCAGGTCATGATCTCATGGTTTGTGAGATTGATTGAGCCCCGTGTCGGGCTCTGCACTAATGGCTTGGAGCCTGGTTGGGATTCTCTCTCTCCCTCTCTCTCTCTCTGCCCCTTCCTTGCTTGTGTGTGCACGTGCACTCTCTCTCTCAAAATAAATAAGCATTAAAAAAAACAACAAAAAAAAACCCTGACTTCTAAAAGAAATACTGAAACAAAAGACAAAGAAAGAAATTACAAAATGATAAAAGGGTCAATCCAAAAAGAAGATAAAACACTTGCAAATATTTGCATACCCAACACAGGAGTACCTAAATTTATAAAACAAATATTAACAGACATAAAGAGGAAAACTGACAATAATACAGGAATAACAGGAAACTTTAATACCCCACTTACCTTAATGGACAAATTATTGAGACAAAAATATCAGTAAGGAAACACTGGCCTTAAACAACACAGCAAACCAGATAGACTTGTTAGATACATACAGAGCATTTCATCCCCCAAATGCAGAATACACCTTTTCAAGTGCACAGTGAACATTCTCCAGGATCACATTAGGCCACAAAATAAGTCTCAATAAATTTAAGAAGACTGAAATCATATCAAGCATTTTTTCCAAGTACAACAGTATGAAACTAGAAATCAATTACAAAAGTAAAACTGAAAAAAAAAAACCCACACAACACATGGAGACTAAATAATATGCTACTAAACAACCAATAGGTCAACAAAAAACTCAAAGAGAAAATCAAAAAATATCTTGAGACAAATGAAAATAGAAACAAGACTTTCCAAAATCTATGGGACACAGTAAACGCAGTTCTAGAAGAAAAGTTTATAGCAATGAGCAATAAACATTTCAAATAACTAACTTTACATCTAAAGGAACTAGAGAAAGAACAACAAAATCAGCAATAATAAAGCCCAGAGTTAGTAAAAGGAGGGAAATGATAAAGATCAGAATGGAAATAAATGAAAGACAAAAAAGAAAGGCTCAATGAAACCAAAAGCTGGTTCTCTGAAAAGATAAAATCGATAAACCTGTAGCCAGATTCATCAAGAAAATATGAGAGAGGGACCAACTAAATAAAATCAGAAATGAAAGAGAAATTACAACTGACACTAAAGAAATACAAAAGATGATAAGAGACTGCTACAATTATACACCAACACACTGGAAAGCCTAGAAAAAAATGAATTACCAGAAACACATAACCTTCCAAGACTGATAATGAATAAAGAGAAAATATGAATAGATCAATTACAAATAATGAAATCAAAACAATTAAAAAAACCACCCAAAACAAAAATCCAGGACCAGACAGCTTCACAGATGAATCCTGCCAAACATTTAAAGAGGAGTTAGTAACTATCCTTATCAAATTATCCCAAAACACTAAAGAGGAAGGAACACTTCCAAACTCATTTTATGAAGCTAGCATTACTTACTACCTAAATGAGACAAAAACATTACAAAAAAAGAAATTTGCAGGCTAATAGCCCATATGAACAAAGATAAATAAGTCCTCAAAAAATATCAGCAAACCAAATTCAGTAATACAAAGGATCACACACCATGATCAAGTGGGAGTTTTGCCAGGAATGCAAGGATGGTTCAACATCTTCAAATCAATCAACATGATACACCACATTAATAAAACAAAGGATAAAAATCATATGATCATCTCAATAGGTATCAGAAAAACCATCTGACAAAATTCAACATCCATTCATGATAAAAATTCTCAATAAAGTGGGTACAAAAGGAATGTGTCTCAACATATAAGGTCCATATATGACAACCCACAGCTAACACCATGTTCAACGGCAAAAAGCTGAAAGCTTCCTCTAAGATAAGGAACAAGACAAGAATGCCCACTCTTGCCACTTTTCTTCAACATAGTACTGAAGTACTAGTCACAGCCATTAGATAAGAAAAAGAAATACAGCCATCCAAGTTGGAAAAATAGAAGCAAAATTATCACTATATGCAGATGACATGATAACATATATAGAAAACCCTAAAGACTCCACGAAAAAACTATCAAATAAATGAATTCAGTAAAGTTGCAGAATCCAAAATTAACACACAAAAATCAACTGTACTTTTATATGCTAATAATGAGTTATCAGAAAGAAGCTTTAAAAAACAACACCCCTGGGGCACCTGTGGTTAAGTGTCCAACTTTGGCTCAGGTCATGCTCTCATGGTTGGTGGGCTCGAGCCCCACATCAGGGTCTGTGCTGACAGCTCAGAGCCTGGGGCCTGCTTCAGATTCTGTGTCTCGCTCTCTCTCTGCCCTTCCCCACTTGTGCTTTCTCTCTCTCTCTCTCTCTTGCTCTCTCTCTCAAAATAAATGTTAAAAAAAAAAATTAAAAACAACAAAACACAACCCTCTTTACCACTGCATCAAAAAGAACAAAACACCTAGGAATAAAACCCAAGAGATGAAAGACCTGTACTCTGAAAACTATATGATATTGATGAAAGAAACTGAAAATGACACATATAAATGAAAAGATATACTGGGCTCATGGGTTGGAAGAATTACATTGTTAAAATGTCCTTACTACCCAAAGCAATCTTATAGATTCAGTGCAATCCCCATCAAAATGTTAAATGCATTTTCACAGAACTAGAACAAGGAATCCTAATATTTATATGAAACAACAAAAGACCCTCAACAGCCAAAGCAATCTTGAGAAAGAAGAAAAAATCTGAAGGCATCATGTTCCCTGATTTCAAACTATTCTACAAAGCTATAGTAACCTAAACAGTATGGTACTGGCACAAAACAAACACATAAATCAATGGAACGGAACAGAAAGCCAGAAATAAGCCCACACATATATGGTCAATCTATGACAAAGGAGGCAAGAACAAGCAATGAGTAAAGGACATATGCTTCAAAAAATTGTGCTGGGGAAACTGGACGGCCACATGCAAAAGATAAAAC
This sequence comes from Puma concolor, assembly GCF_028749965.1. Lineage (NCBI taxonomy): Eukaryota > Metazoa > Chordata > Mammalia > Carnivora > Felidae > Puma > Puma concolor. Next base: position 18,270,073 of record NC_141671.1, read on the forward strand.
TAGACTACTATCTTGTACCATATACAAAAATAAATTCAAGATAGATTAAAGAGAAACACAATACTTGAAACCACAAAACTCCTAGAAGAAAACCTAGGCAGTAAGCTCTTTGACATCAGTGTTATTTTTTGGACCAGTTTCCTATGCAAGGGCAACAAAAGCTAACAAATAAATGGGATTACATCAAACTTAAAAGCTTTTGCACAGCGAAGGAAACCAACAAAATGAAATGGCAGCCTAATGATGGAGGAAGATATCTGCAAATCATGTATCTGATTAAGGTGTTAATATCTAAGGTATATAAAAAACTTACATAGCTTAATATCAAAATAACAAATAACCCGATTAAAAAAGAGCACAACTTGCATTGACATTTTTCCAAAGTTATACATATATGTCTGCCAGACACATGAAAAGATGCTCCACATCCATAATCAAGGAAATGCAAATCAAAATCACAATGAAATATCCCACACCATCTCACACACACATGGCTAGTATCAAAAACAAAAAAATAACAAGTGTTGGCGAAGACGTGGGAAAAAGGAAACTCTTAAGCACTGCTGGTGGGAATGTAAATTGGTTGCAGCCACTGTGAAAAAGAATACGGAGGTTCCTCAAAACATTAAAAATAGAACTACAATACGATCCTGCAATTCTACTTCTGGGCACTGACACAAAAACACCAATCTAAAGAGATACATGCACCCATATTTTCATGGCAGCATTATTTACAATAGCTAATGGGAGCAACTTAAGTGTCTATTGAGAAATTAATAAAGAAGATGTGGGATGTGTGTGTGTGTGTGTGTATACACAATAGACTATTACTAAGCCATAAATAACAATGAGATGCTTGACATTTGTGGCAACATGGATGGACCACGAGAATATTATGCTAAGTAAAAGAAGTCAGAGAAAGACAAATACCCCACTATTTCACTTGTATGCGAAACCTAAAAACCACAAAGAACAAAACACAGACAGACCAGGGACACCTGCGTGGCTCAGTTGGTTAAGCGCCCGACTCTTGATTTCAGCTCAGGTCATCATCTCACAGTTTGTGAGATGGAGCCCCACTTTGGGCTCTGCACTGGGTGTGTAGCCTGCTTGGGATTCTCTGACTCTCCCTCTGCCCTTCCCCACTCACATGCACTCTCTCTCAAAAACAGTAATTAATTGGAAAACAAACAAACAAACCAGACTGGGGCACCTGAGTGGCTCAGTCAGTTAAGCATCCAACTTCAGTTCAGGTCATGATCTCATGGTTCATGAGTTTGAGCCCCCCAACAGGCTCTTTGCTGTCAGTACAGAGCCCACTTCAAATCCTCTGTCCCGCTCTCTCTCTCTGCCCCTCCTCCCACTCATTCTCTCTTTCTCAAAATAAAAAAACTTAAAAAAAAATCTTAAAAAAATAAATAAATAAAAACAGACTGAGATACAGGAAACAAACTGGAAGTTACTGAAGGGGTGGGGTCGTGGGGGTGGGGGGGAAATAAGTGAAGGAGATTCAGTGGTACAAACTTCCAATTACAAAATAAGCCATGGGATGTAATGTACAGCTAGGGAATATAGTCAATAATACTGTAATAACTTTGTATGGTGATAGATGATAACTACTTACAAGGATCATTTCATAATGTATAAAAATATCACATCACTATGAAATACACCTGAAATTAATAGGATATTATATACTAATTAAACTTCAAGGAAAAAAATTAAATGAAGGGACAAGCAATGTTCTTGGGTTGAAGAATAAATATTTTAAAGTTTTCAATTCCTCCAAAATTTACCAATAATTTAGTGCAATCATACCAAAAATCCCAAGTAAATTTTAAAAATAAAGAGGTAATTCTAGGGGCACCTGGCTGGCTCAGTCAGAACAGCACGCGACTCTTGATTATGAGGTCATGAGCCTGAACCCCATGTTGGGTGTAGAGATTACTCAAAACTAAAATCTTTTTTTTTTTTTTTAATTTTTTTTTTCCAACGTTTATTTATTTTTTGGGGGACAGAGAGAGACAGAGCATGAACGGGGGAGGGGCAGAGAGAGAGGGAGACACAGAATCGGAAACAGGCTCCAAGCTCTGAGCCATCAGCCCAGAGCCTGACGCGGGGCTCGAACTCACGGACCGCGAGATCGTGACCTGGCTGAAGTTGGACGCTTAACCGACTGCGCCACCCAGGCACCCCAAAACTAAAATTTTTAAAAAAAGCTAATTCCAGATTTATCTGGAAAAATTGTATATTAATATGTCAAAGAAAATCTGAAGAGGAACAAAGACAGACGTGCACTACCAAGTATCAAAATATATATAAATCTATAGTGATGAATGCACTGAGACAGAGATAAGTAAATCTATGAAAGATACTAGACACAGAATCAGTCTCAAATATGGAAACTCAGTACAAGGTAAAGGTGGCATTTCAAAGCAATGAGAGAAGGATGTATCACCTGAATAAACAATATTGAGGGTAATGTGTTTTTCTGGAGAACAGAATTCAGAAAGATCCCTAATTTGAAACATCACACAAAAGTAAATTCTAAGGGCAACAAAAATAGAAACCTAAGAAATAAAACTATGGAAGTAACAAATGAAAATAAGAACAAGCTTTTTTTTCAAAAATTTTTAAGCATTTATTCATTTTTGAGAGAAAGAGAGCTTCAGCAGGGGAGGGGCAGAGAGAGAGAGAGAGAGAGAGAGACAGACAGACAGAATCTGAAGCAGACTCCTGGCTCTAAGCTGTCAACACAGAGCCTGATGCGGGGCTTGAATCAACGAACCATGAGATCATGACCTGAGCCAAAGTCAGACGCTTAACCGACTGAGCCACCCAGGTGCTCCGAAAACAAGAACAAGCTTTTTTATACTATATAGAGTCACACGCCAAAAGAAAAAGAAACAAAAACAGGAACAAAAAACAGAAAGAGCAGCTCACAGAAAAAATACATTATCACTGGTCAATAAACATGAAAAATGTTTAATAACTTATTAATAATTTAAACAATTAGATATTTTTGGCTTGGATCAAGGGGTTGGCAAACTATGGCTAGTGAGTCAAATTTGGTCCGTTGTGCCCGTTTTTATGCAGCCAGCATGCTAACAATATTTTTGTTTTCAATCAAAATAGCATGGCTGAAAAAAATAAGATTACTATTTCATGATATATGAAAATCATATGAAATCCAAATTTCAGGGTCTATAGAGTAAACAGCCATGTTCGTTTACATACGGTTTCTGGCGGGTCTTACTCTACAATGGCAGAACTGGGTAGCTAGGGCAGAGACAGTATGGCCCACAAAGCCTAAAATACTTACTATCTGGCCATTTGCAGATTCCTAATTTAACCTGCCAAAGCTTAAAATTCTCACAAGACATGACATTAGCAAATATGGGGAAACAAAATCTTACAACCATTGTTGTTCCAACTCTTCTGAGGACAATTAAAATTCTAAATGCTCATCTGCTTGGACTCAGCTTTTAGAGATGTCACCTATATACATTCATTTGCATGGTGCACTGTGATTTAGATGGGAATGTACCTTGGCTCAGCATGAACAGCAAAAGACTTTTTCAAACAAAGTACTTTTCTATCAGTAGGGGAAAGGTGAACTAGGTAGGTCTCTATGTCCAGATAGGAAAAGCTTTGTTAAACATAGTCCAGTAGAGCAAAGAGTGTAGTATTTCTGCTGTGCGCTGATTTACGTCAACCATAAGCAAAAAAGGATACATTTATATGATAATATAACACAGGAAATAATAATCTATCCAGGGAATTCCTGGGCCAATAAATAAGGCATAACAATGGTTACCCCTTACACTGAGAGATTAAGGGTCTGAGATGAGAAAAAGACAATTTTACAGTTTACCTTTCTGTCTTGAATGCATTTTTTTCAATGTTTATTTATTTTTGAGAGAGACAGAGTGCAAGCTGGGGAGGGCCAGAGAGAGAGGCACACACAGAATCCAAAGCAGGCTCCAGGCTCTGAGCTGGGCTCGAACTCACGAACTGCAAAATCATGACCTGAGCCGAAGTCAGCCACTTAACCAACGGAGCCACCCAGGTGCCCTACATCCATTTTTTATCACAAGCATATTTTGCTTCAATTTTAAATAACTTTGTTAACTACCTAATACCTAATTTTTATAATTTTGGAGAAAGAGCTTTATAAAGCAAAGTAACAGATCTGAATATGTAAAAATGTACAGACACTATAAACAAAGCTAAACAATAAGAGCCTGGGGGGAAAACACAATACACAACAAAGGATTAGTACCCATCAAAAATAGAGAGCTTCCACAAATAAGAAGCAAAACTAAAAAAAAAAAAAAAAAAAAAAATGAAGACAAAAATGGTTTCAGTCCAAATTATTTGGCCTAGGATACCAAGGTCATCTAGATATGACCTCTGCCTTTCAGTCTCATGTCCTGCTGTCCTGGTCATAACCACACGACTTGTTGTTGCCCAACTGTGCCAGATAGCGTCATGCCTCTGAGGCACTGTGCATATTTTCCCTTCCTGCAACATTTGTCAGTCCTTGTTTATGAATTCCTCATTTTTCAAGGCGTGGCTCAACCATCATCTCTTCTAGAGTCCTTCGACAGAACTGACCATTCCCTTTTTTTGTGCTCTGGCTGCAGTATCCATCTATCTCTATTAAGCATTTATTCCTATTACTGCCTCTGGTGGTTTAGATTTCAGTCTTCTCCACTAGATTCCAAGAAGGCAAGTCATCGCTTGTTCTTTTCCTTCTAGGACCCAGCACAATCTTAGGACAGGAAGTACTGGGGAAACTCTGCAAGGAAGGGGCAACAGAAACTTGGCAAGGGCACTACCTGGGCGGCTAGGCATTGAAGACCATCCCACCCACCCTCTAACCCGTCTGTGGACAGCTTTAAACCTTTCGGAGCTGACCACTGGGATCAAACAGTTATACGGGGATCTACTGTGGACCTAATTAAATTCCCACCTCCAGGGACCCCTATTTTCAGAGTTTGATGCTAGAACTGAAGGTGACCAAAATCGGTGCCTTTGGAAACACTCCACAACAGATGAACAAGTGAGGCCAACACGGTGATTCAAAATCCTACCTATGAAAGCCTGGACGGATGGCAGCTTTGGGTGCCCCATGCACATGTCACTGGCATACATGTATATGTGGCTGGGCTCGGATGGAGAAGACAGAAAATATAGATGAGGATTACTAAATGAATCTAACCATATTTCAAGAAGCTATTTATCAAAATGATCATAGAAAAGCTAGCTTGGAACCCAAAATGTGTCTGATGAATAAATACAGAATGAGTATTGGGGGGGTTTTTTGTGTTTTTTGTTTTTTTTTTTAGAATAATCTTTTTTCTGTGCTTCTGCTCTTATACTTCATAGGATTCAAACACCTGGGGAACAAGTCCACCTGGCCCTCACATAGCAGGGTTTTGGGGAAAAAAGCACTGAAGATGAAGGTTAGCTCTCTGAACATATAACAATACACACACCGCTCTTTGCTGCTCAAGAGAACTCCCAGGTCTGACCTTTGTAACACTAACTACAAACAGTTGTTTCTTTTCTCCCCAACACATTTCCATAAAAATCCATTCTTAAAATATCAAAAACATAATACAATGTTCTACCTACCTGATTTTATCTGTTTTCCTTTTAGACCATAAAAGACTAATGTTTGAGAACAGTTCATAATAATCTGATCCACCAGGGCATGAAATCCTATCACACACCAATGAACTATTTGTAAATGGATTTGTCTTTATAATTTAAAGCATGAATTTGGTAGCACTACAGGATAAAAGGCAATTACTGACTATGCCAGGAATTAATGGGGCATTGTAATTTAATCAATGTATTTGCAAGTATGTGACATCAAGCAACAACCCCTTCCGATCTATGAGTAGTTATTAATAGCAGCCTGCAAGAAAAGGGCCTGAAGTCTCAGTAGACCAAAAGCGTAATGAGTCACTGCTGTGATGGGGCTGTCCAAAAATCTTATTTTGATCCCAGCTGCATTAACAGAAATGCAGAGTCTCAGACACGGTACCTTGGTCGCACCCAACTTGTGCAGAGCTCCAGGCATTACGACTGAAGAGCAGGCCCAGGAAGAAATGTCAAAACCGTGCCACATAAAACGAGAATGAGAAAACCAGGACTCCTTTCAAAGAGTGTAAGGAGACACATGATACTGATCAGTAAGTGCCTGAATTACACTATAAATACAACCAACAGCAGTTAGGGAGGAGGGAAGCCGCAAATATCCCTTTTCTTTCGAAAGAGGGGGAAGCTAAAGTAAGAAGGACCAGATGGAGTTAATTCTCAATGCTGAAAAAAGGAAAGTGAAGTGAAAATGTGTCAGTACCCAGTTAATGTGTGTAGAGACCAAATTAGGTAATTCAAGTTTCCCACAGGTCTTTTCGTTTCACATTTATAGGTTAGCTAATTAACCACAATTTCATTTTTTCTTTTTCATTCTGTTGCTGTTGTTACACAGTCCTAACCTTAGAAATCCTCACTAAAGATCACTTTTAAAACAAGCTTCGATGCAATGTACAATCAAATCATAAATAGCTTTCCTTGGTTCTTAAATTATTCAAAATGCATAATTACTAAATAAAATATTAACAAAACACTTCCACGTTCCCATAGCTTCCTGCCATTCACATCCCAGTCTATGTTCTAGACAACTCTGGCAATGAAGACACCATAGAAAATATTATTTATGGTAAATTTTATTTTCATTGATATTTCATTTGACATAATTTCAAAGTAGGTCTGTGCTCTAAGATGAGCCAAAGAACAGAAACCCTAAAGCTCGTAAGAGATGTTTTTCACACTGTTCTGAGTAGGGCATGGGGTTTGGGGGTCCCCAAAGTTGATACCTAACGTTTTACCCTTTGAGGTTTTACCTAGAGACACAGAAAGAAGAGAGAACATCAACACACAAGAATCAAACTGTAATAAGGAGCTCTTGGGTTACAAACTACCACCTCTTTAAGGCTGTAGCGAAATGAATGATTTCTTCTGCAAAGTTCAATGTCTTTTTTTTTTTTTTAAGTAAAATGTCAGAATATGTGAAAATGCTGCACTTGCTTCTCTTAATACACTGATATTGGAGAAATTTTTAAAATCTTCATGAGTCCAAGCTGGGACATGACTACTACTGATGGGGTCTATTCAACACACTAATTCCAAGTTTGGCGACCATCAGCAAACTGTTCAAAAGAAACACATAAACAAAAACACATCAGGTAAAGAACACGACAGGTACTCAACTGTTTTTTGTTTTTTTTTTTAAGAAACTAAGACTACAGGCCCTTCGCAGCTACATGAGGAGACGCCGAGGCCGAGCAGGCAGAGGTGGAGCCTTCATTCTTGGAAACACGAAAGAAATAACATGCCAAGGGACAGTCTTGCCCTGCACCCGCCTCAAAATGGTACGTGTGAATTGGGAGTTCCTAATCTCACAGCCAATAATTCAAAGAGATGAGCAAACTGAAGGCTGAAAGACCAAGGTCTCTCCGGGGTCACCGAGCTAGTTAATGGTAGATTTCCAGTCTCCCGGTTTACTGTTCTTGACCTTGGTGTACACGGACTATAAAGCATTATGCCTGACAGCATAACTATGACTGAAGTCAGGTTAGTGATCTTCTTTCGAACAGATTTTTTAAAATTCTGTCCTCAGAGTATCTTTATCACACATAAGGAAAACTTTTTTAAAAACAATCTGGTCTGAGTTTTGTAACTCAAGTTAGCCAGCAGGATTCAATCAAAACTCCCTTTTAACAAAACGGTCAGTGATAAAGGACACCCATACGTCTAAGAAATCTGGAACGCACGCTGAAAGTCGCAGAAAGAGCCGCTGTCAGGGCTTTGCCTGAAGCTCCCTCTGACGTAGGCAGGAGCCAGGACGGACCAGATTGCAAACGTGACAGCAAAGCCATGAACTTACTTCATTCTGACATCAAATCAACTACTGTTTTCGCAGCCTCCCCTATTTGTGTGTAAATTAAATCATTTCGGTTGATGTCCAGCATCAGGTATACCAACACAAGTAAATTCTGGAACGTACAGCATATCTGGGGCCCTAAACTCAACTCCATCCCGGTGACAAACGGCAAGGGAACAGAAAATACCTGGCACCCGCGATTAAGCCCGCAGGCAGAAATTTCCCAGAGTGGTAGAATCTCATCCCCATAATGCCAGCTAAGGTTCCAGATGTAGCTGAAGGGAAAGACAGAAAGAATCGAATATCATTACATCTTCCATACGGGAGAACCAATGTCCCACCCACCTTTCAAGGGCCAGATCCCCTCTCATACCATCTCCTCCACGCTGGGGGAGCGCTGGGGGTGCTTCGTGGCCACCCGCGCCCTGTAGGACTAAGTACAAAGACTGGAATATAAGGCCCTCACCATCTGGGCCAAACCTGCCTTTCCGGCCTCACTACCCACCATTCTTCCGCCATAGTTTTCTTCACATTTGCGGTAGGTCTTCTTCTATTCCCTGTTGATGTATTTACCTTAACTGTATGCTCTGCTAGTCAGCATGTGAAGACCTATTACGTGTATTCCCATGCACTCACTGCACTAGGTGCTGGAGGGCAAAACTACCATCATAAAAGGCCTCTAAGAGGGTCCCGCCTATTCGGGAAAATGAGGAAAGGATTTGCTGAGGAAATGAAGACCAAAAAGCCAAGATCTGAAAAGGAGCGAAGAGCTAAAAGGGGGAAGAAAGCACATTCCAAGAGAGGGGATAACAGTGGTGGGGCCTTGTGGTGAGAGGGAACCGAAGGCTCAACTGTGGCCAGTGAGGAAGAGGGGCCAGAGCACAGAGCCCTGACAGCCATATGGAGGACTATGTTCTTCAGCCCAAGAGCAATGAGAAGCCATCAAAGCATACCAAGCAGAGGGATACATGAACATAAGAGGACTGTAAAATCAGAACTCGAGCTGCTCCATGGAGAACAATCCGGAGGGAAACCAGAGCATGTCGGGATACCACTGAAGAACTTCCTCAAGAATGCAGGCCAGATGAGGGGTACTGGGATGAGAACGGTGGCCATGGAGACACAGAAGGAGACACTTCAGGATATGGGCTGGAGGTAGTGCAAATAGGACTGACTGCTGAAGGAGACAGAAAGATGGGAGGAGGACAAGATCCAAATGGATGGAAAACACCGGCACCAAACACATCTGTAAGGACATGAGGTTACGTTTGGGCAGATGCCTAGAGACAAGATTTCAAGCGCACAACCTTTACTTATGAGTAAAGCTTGGAGGAGTGATGCCTTTCTGAATCAATTTTCCATTTCAATGGTAATTTAAGGCCTAGACCCCAATAACACTGTCAAGCAAGACAGTATAAAGAAGATACGGGGCGCCTGGGTGGCTCAGTCGGTTAAGTGTCCGACTTCGATTCAGGTCATGATCTCAAGGTCCCTGAGTTCGAGCCCCGCATCGGGCCCTGTGCTGACGGCTGAGAGCCTGGAGCCTGCTTCGGATTCTGTGTCTCCCTCTCTCTCTGCCCCTCCCCCGCTCATGCTCTATCTGTCTTAAAAATAAACATTAAAAAAATTAAAAACAAACAAAAAAAATATACAAAGAGCCAGGTCTTAAGAACTTAAATATTTAATGGCCAAGAAGAAAGATGGGTCAACAAAAGAGAATGAGAAAATAAGAAGGAAAACAGGAGAGTGGAAAATGGCTTGGTCTACTATGCTGAAAAAGCTAAAAGGCCAACTAGAATGAGGATTAAAAAATGTAGTCGGGGGGGCGCCTGGGTGGCGCAGTCGGTTAAGCGTCCGACTTCGGCCAGGTCACGATCTCGTGGTCCGTGAGTTCGAGCTCCGCGTCAGGCTCTGGGCTGATGGCTCAGAGCCTGGAGCCTGTTTCCGATTCTGTGTCTCCCTCTCTCTCTGCCCCTCCCCCGTTCATGCTCTGTCTCTCTCTGTCCCCAAAAAAATAAATAAACGTTGAAAAAAAAAAAAAATTTTTAAAAATGTAGTCGGTTGGGGCGCCTGGGTGGTGCAGTCGGTTAAGCGTCCGACTTCAGCCAGGTCACGATCTCGTGGTCCATGAGTTCGAGCCCCGCGTCGGGCTCTGGGCTGATGGCTCGGAGCCTGGAGCCTGTTTCCGATTCTGTGTCTCCCTCTCTCTCTGCCCCTCCCCCGTTCATGCTCTGTCTCTCTCTGTCCCAAAAAAAATAAATAAACGTTGAAAAAAAAAAAAAAATTTTTAAAATGTAGTCGGTTGGGGCGCCTGGGTGGCGCAGTCAGTTAAGCGTCCGACTTCAGCCAGGTCACGATCTCGTGGTCTGTGAGTTCGAGCCCCGCGTCGGGCTCTGGGCTGATGGCTCGGAGCCTGGAGCCTATTTCCGATTCCGTGTCTCCCTCTCTTTCTGCCCCTCCCCCATTCATGCTCTGTCTCTCTCTGTCCCAAAAATAAATAAAAAACGTTGAAAAAAAAAATTAAAAAAAAAAAAAATGTAGTCAGGTTGCCTGGGTGGCTCAGCTGGTTAAACATCTGAGTCTTGATTCCAGTTCAGGTCATGATCCCAGGGTGATGGAATTGAACCCCGCGTCAGACTCCACACTGAGCGTGGAGCTTGCTCGGGATTCGCTCTCTCGCTCTCTCTTGCCCTTCCCTAGCTCAGGCGCACGCTCTTTCTAAGAAATAAATAAACATTAAAAGTATATACACTGGATTGTGAAAATCCAGGTCACTGACAGGCTCAGGGAAAGCTATTTCCATGGACAAAGGACACAAAGAGGGGGGTCGAGAATGTGAGAGGTGAAGAAGTAAAAACAGGGAGTAGAACGGATTGTTTTAGGGAAGTTGCTGAAGGGGAAGAAGAAGGGCAGGCAACTGGACAAGGAAGCGGTGTCACGAGAGGTCCTTTCTTTTTTTTTTTTTTTTTTTTTTTTTTTTTTTTTAAATTTTTTTTTTTTTCAATGTTTATTTATTTTTGGGACAGAGAGAGACAGAGCATGAACGGGGGAGGGGCACAGAGAGAGGGAGACACAGAATCGGAAACAGGCTCCAGGCTCCGAGCCATCAGCCCAGAGCCCGACGCGGGGCTCGAACTCACGGACCGCGAGATCGTGACCTGGCTGAAGTCGGACGCTTAACCGACTGCGCCACCCAGGCGCCCCGAGGTCCTTTCTTTTTTAATGGGTAAGAGAGGACACCTTTGAACATGAGTGGGAGGGATCCACCCGCAGGGCGGAACACAAATAAGAGATGACATCTCTGGCAGCACAACACCCCAAGAAGGTGGGGAGAAGAGACCCAAAGCGTGGCTGGAGGGATTGGCCTTTGAGAGAGAAACAGCACAGTGGAAGGCCTGGGTGATGACGGCATGCTGGAGCCTCCGTGTGATGACTGTTGTTTTCCTTTACGTAGGCAGCGAGGGCAGTTGCTGAGAGCAGGAGTAGAATCAGACATGAGGATAAAGGAAGGCTGAAAGTCATTCAGGAGCTTGAGCGAGGGAGCTGGGAGGCAGAGCTGAGAGCGGGGCGCCTCCGCCTTCCACGGGCACGCCCCAAGTCAGCAGCCGCGACCTCCCTTCCCAACCCGTGCCGACTTGTACGAGCCACTCGGTCAACACACTTGTTCTCCCCACCACTCTTCTAAGGGCCGGCACGGCACGTGTTCCCACTCTGCGTATCTGGGGAGACGGCGAGATGTCCACGCTCCCAGCAAAATGGCTGATGTGTGGGGAAAGCTCAGTGAAAATGCACCCCAGGCCACGCTGATAAGAAGTGATCTTCCTCCCCGGTGCTGCTGTGTGGGCTGCTCACGGGGCACTTCAGCAGCCCCGCAGTCACCCCTACAGCGTCAGTCAACATAAAGGCTCCTCGAAGGCAAGGCCTATGCCAGACATTCAGCTTAGTTTTAAAGGGCTAACACGTGATTTGCAAAGGCAAACAAACGCACTATTGAGGCAAACCTCACCCAGGCACGTGATCCTCCAGTAACGGTCAAGCACACGCTCTTCAGTGGGCAGACATAATGATTACGAGACGTCTACTTGCCTCGTACAAGCTTAATACTAATTCCGTTGGCTAGACTTAAATTGGAGGCATAAAAACCTTTCCATATTCTGTACATAGAAAGTAAACAGAAACCAGCACCACTCTCCCCACTCCCAATTTTAAAACTTCCCCAGCACTTGGGCAGAAGTAGTAAAACTGTCTTCATGTGAAGATCCTGCCACATGCCACCGAACCAGAGCCTTTGGGTAGAATGTTCTGGATACATAACTGTACCAGAGAGACAGGGAAGCGGACGTACCTAGGAAAACCCAAATGTTCCTCGGATCCTGAGACAGCTGATAGGCACCCAGGCCTGCTAAACTTCCGAAAAGAAGGCCAGCAGCCAGTGACGGGACGCTACCTGCAGAGAAGCAAACACAGTCCTGCATTATAACGTCAGACACTCATTAACAGAAGTCACCAGATTTCCTTTCCCTCCAGGGGAAAACAGCCAAGAGAATTTCTCTCGACACAGCTCATAACAAAGGAGCTCTCAAGCAGGAAAATGTGTTGCGGCGTTTGCTATTTTACGGAGAAGTCGGGGTAACGTCACATTATTCCTCTCCTTTTTAATATACAGACACTTGCATCTGGGGAGCAAAGAAGGGCTCCTAACCAGGCCTGATGAACCTGTCAAGCGTTGGAACTGTCCACAGGCAGAACCTCAGGCAAATCCCCAAAGGAGAAGGAAATAGGGGCAGTGAATTAAAACAAAACAAAACCTGGAGAGTAAGAATTCTGGTGTGTGTGTGTGTGTGTGTGTGTGTGTGTGGGGTGTGTGTGTGGGGTGTGTGTGTGTGTGTGTGTGTGTGTGTGTGTAAGGTGGGGAATGCAGGCTAGGAAAGAGGTAGAAACAGCAGGTTTGCTGATAGAACTATGCCTGATGAGAAAAGAGGTTTCTGCCTACTCCAAAGAGCACAGAGATAATAACACCCTGGGGTCAAGGCAGATGTGTGGTAGTCGATGATAACAACAATCTACTACCACTCCTGCCCGGCATCTTAGATAAAGACACCAAGAACAAGGGAGTAGACAAGAAGCTTGACTTAGGTCAGCCAGATAATGGGAAAGCAAGTGCAGGGGCAGCTACGGGACTAAAAAGAAGCCTGCACTCCAGCTAGAGGGCTTCAAGCAAACCTGACTCAAACAAGACTGAACTCTGGAGACCCCGGGGACTCACTCTTTACCAGCAACAACGTGAAGACCTTAAGAGGTCAGGTAGCTACAAACCATACCTGCTTTTGCATAGCCAATGATCCCACCAGAAGCAACCAGTGCTGCATAGCCAAAGCCAATCCAGTGTAAAGGCACTCTGAAAATGAAAGAGTAAGAAACCAGTGCCAACCATGTCTAAAAAATAAAAACCACAATCACAGGATGGGACTAAAACGTCATCATTCCAGAACAGTCATATCACTGTACAAATGAAAATAAATCCTAGAGGTTAGAGGACTTGCCTGGAGTCAGTGACGGAGCCGGGACTCAAACTCAGGTTCCCCGCCTACATGACCAATGCTCCGATTCCCCAGGCTGTCCCGCACTCTACGCTTAGTGCACTTTTCAGATCAGGAAAGAAGCTCTGGTTTTGAGAAGTTCTTGGCTATTCTACTCCCATTCAGTGTGTACTTACAGCGGGCCAGAGTCCTTCTGCATTGTTCTCTTTCACTCCAACCAGACAGAAGAGTACACCTGCTGCACCTGGGAACGAGGGACTGGATCAGAGATGGTAAACAGCACGTCTCTCTAGCAGTCAGAAAGAAGTGGATCCTAGTTCCAGCTCCACTCCTTAGCAGCTAAGAAGTAATGGACAAGCTCCCAACCTCTCTAAGCTTCAGTTTCCTTCATTGTACCATGAGGATAAGAATGGTACAAATTTCCTACAGCTGCTGTGGGCATTAAACAAAATAATAAGTAAAAGTGCTCAGCCGCTAGTAAATGCTGAGCAGATACCATTTTGGTAATAACCTCCATTCCAAAAGCACAGGACCACAGGAAACAGCAAAATTCACGGACCAGCTCTGTCCAGGTGATAAGTTTACCTTTTCATCAGCTAACCAAATTATTACTGAATCGGAAACTAAGCACCTCCTGTAACCTTAATTCGACTATTTCAGTTACCCCTTTCCACTCCTGCCCAAAGAACTGAATTATTTCGAAACTCAACATGTGCAAAACTTTCAGACAGCTATTTAATTTTGCACCCAATTCCTAACTCTTGTTAGACTGGGGACGGTGAGGGGGGTAAAATACAGGAAAGTCCAAATCATAATTAACGTGGAACACTTCGCTCTTGGCAAAGAAATGCATCTGGTATGGTTTAACTTGAAAGCAATACAACCTTTTGTTTAAATTTTTAATTGTCGGGCAGGGGCTACTTGGAATTGTGCCAGTCATTAATTGCAAGTAGCACTCAGCGAGATTTTCAAGCAGCAAGAGCAATAAAACCCCCAGGAAACTAATCACCGCTACGCTACACTGGTAAGCACTGGCCTCCAGGGCTCAGGGGTTCTGCAAGATTCACGACTACTTTAAGGAAAGCAGAAAATGCACGACTAGAAAGGAAACTGTGACGCAGCCGAAAGCCCCTGCCTGGATCTGGGGGACAACGAGTAGGCGGCAGCAAAGCCTCTTATATAACCCCAAACAAGTCAAAATGATATAAAATAGTAATTAATTCCCAAGCACCGAACCTCTTTCCCCTACGACTGCACCGGTCGACCGCGGGGTACCAGCGGCGAGGCGTGCGAGTCCGGGCCCCGCCGGAAACGTCGCGGCGCGCTCTGCGTCCCGAGGGCAAGGCGGACCGAGGGGTGGGGCGGAGCATGGGGCGGGGAGGTGTCGCGGCGCGCTTGCGTTCCAGGAACGGGAGACGCCTGGGGCGGGGCTTGAGAGGAAGCGTCGAGGCGAGCGCTCTGCGTCCGGGAGGTGGGGCGGGGCGTCGCGGCGCCAGCCCGGAGTCCCTACGCCGGTATTCCAATCGCCGCTTCGGCCGTGCTGACCGGCCTTCGAATTTCGGCTCGCCAGCAGCCCGCCTGAAACCCAGAATTTGAGTCGGGTCTTCGCAAGTGGCTTCGCGAGCTGTGCCAGGTTAACCTGGTGTAAACCAAAGGCATGCCATCCGGGAGGATTCTCACTCCCAGAATCACGGTTTTTGCCTGCCATGGTTAAGAACTACTTTCTTCCTGCAGAGCTGGTGGCCACAAGCCAGACAATAATGTGGCTTTATTATTATCTGAGAAGCAACTTAAAGGAAGGGAAAGGATAAGTGAAATATAATTTCCTACTACCGCAGTATGCGCCAGTGTCCACGAAACATCATCTCCACTCCCTCTCCAGAGCTGCCTCTCTTCCCTGCGTTTCCTGCGCCACCACTCAATCGCTGTAAACCAGAATTTGGGTGTTATCCTTGACGTCTCTCTCCCCTTCATCCCCTGTAAGGATCAACGTAGATAAATCTTATAAATACAGTCTTCAGTGAAAAAAGGAGATCGCAGCTCCCACATCTTCCAAAACAAAAACTTGTCACTTGCAACATTTCTTAACCTTTCAGATACCCAAACTGAACCCTGTGGTTACCATCGCTGATTCTTACCAGCCAAAGATAAGGACTAAGAAGAACCATTGGTAATTCTAGTAGGCCAGATCCTCACCAAATTACTGGAAGACTCCGCTTAACAACCCACAACGGGACCTATCTTAACCACCTCGGAATGGACTTAGGGATGCACGCCTCCCAATACAGGTGTATACCTAAACCTTAGTTATCACCACCATGATCTTACCCCTGTCCTTTAGACTTAAATTGAACCACAGAGGATTAAGTTAACTACCTACAACTGTAGTGCTTGGTAGAGTTGTTATTTGAAATAAGGTCTTTCAAAACCTACACCCTCACCTTTATGTTGTATTGCCTCGTCATTCCTCAACCCGTAGCACACCCCATTTCTCTGTGTGTAGTCCCAAAATTTATTGTCAAATACATTGGCTCTCTGCTCTGTTTCAGTTAGTTACAGAGTAAACCAGATTAACGATTTGTGTTCAGTAATGTTTCTCATTGGCATTAACATATTTTAGGAGATAGCTCAGTTCTCAGCTAGGAACCCCTGAGCCACAAATGTGTCAATGGAGTGTGACCAAGATCGTGTGAGGGAGAAGTTTTTAGTCCTCTGGTCACTGGGGCTTCTTAACAGGTTGTTTCTGTTTGTTTCTTTCACAGAGGCCTAGGGTCCAGACCATGTTTGGTAGACAGACAAACGTAGCCACGCACATAACCAGAGCAGTAAAGTCCGTCGGCCAAAACAGAAGAGCTTGTGAAGAAGAAGGAATAGTGCCTCAGTTTCAGCATTATTTGACCCTTTTTGGAACCTCATTCATGTGTGACTTCACACATTAAGAAATCCCAAAACAAAAATGTCAAAAACAAATTCCCGGTTGCAGTGTTTCACCTGACGTCTACTGAAGATCTACAATACCAGTGTCTAGGTGTTCAGGATGTATTTTGTAGCTTTGAAGAGGACCATCATCCATCAATAAAACCTTTCCCCAGGAAATTGATGACTGAGGTTATGAAAAAATATTGCCTGCGTTCTCAACCCACCCTATCTGCCACATGCTTCTGGGACCTCATTTATCAGAAAGAAAACATGCGGCGTGTTAATTGTAAGCCAGACACTGCATGCAGTGCTTTCCGTAGATGAACTCATTTAATCTTCATACTAACCCTTGGACTAGAGACTCTTATTATCTCTTGCTTTCAAACACAAGAGGAGAAAGAGGTTCCCTAATAGGGACATGGCCACTGGCCTTAATAAATGGCAGAGCTGCCCTAACTCCTTTCGTCGGTTCTCAATACAGTGACCAGAGCACTCCTGTTATGAGTCCGTTGTGTCATCCTTATGCTCAAATCCCTCCAATGGCCCCCTTTCTTGCGCCCACCTCTGAGCACCTGCACGTGCTGCTTCATCAGCCCAGAGCTTCTCCCCAGATCATCTCCCAGCTCACTTCCTCACCTCCTTTGTCTTCATTCAAAGGTCACCTGCTCAGTGAGGCCTTCCCGGATTATCTGGGTTAAAACTGCAATCCCTCCGCAGTTCCCTCCACGGCTTATTTTTCTCCATGACGCTTACCTCCACATACAGTATGCTGTAAAACTTACTGACTGCACAATCATCCTCCCACCCAGCACGTAAGTTGTTTGAGAAGGATGTTTATGCGGTGCTTGGAACGGTGCTTGGCACACAACGGCTGCTCAATGAGCATGGACTGAGTGAGAACAGATGTGGAGTAAGAGAGGCTGGTCTGCAGAGAGAAGCGTGAAGACAACACGTGGAGTTGGAGACAAGATGGAGAGATCGCCCTGACTGCACCCTCTCCCTTTCTGAGCGCTGGTTCTCTTCTGTCCGACGCACCTGTGTCTTTGTTAAAACTCCAGCCCCGTGCCCTCTGTTTAGAATAGCCAGAGCAGGGGCGCCTGGGTGGCGCAGTCGGTTAAGCGTCCGACTTCAGCCAGGTCACGATCTCACGGTCCGTGAGTTCGAGCCCCGCATCGGGCTCTGGGCTGATGGCTCAGAGCCTGGAGCCTGTTTCCGATTCTGTGTCTCCCTCTCTCTCTGCCCCTCCCCCGTTCATGCTCTGTCTCTCTCTGTCCCAAAAATAAATAAACGTTGAAAAAAAAAAAAAAATTTAAAAGAATAGCCAGAGCAGCTTTTTGTGTCTCGCAGCTGAGTCTCTCTTAGCTGAGACAGCACCCCATTTCCTCTGCCAGAAATGCCCTTTTATCCTTGTCTAAAAACTCACATCTCATTTTTTTCATTAAAGTCCTCAGTCAAGCGGCCCCTGACCATCCCAGGCCATTACAGGTGTTCTGCGAAAGGGAGGTGAATGCCGAAAGACCGCCAAAGACCAGAGGAGCCGCTAGACCAAACAAAAAGGCCGACAAGTCTAGCTTGACAAGAAATGGCCCCTTAGTAGGGGGCTTGTGGACGGAGTGTTCCTTTGGCTGCCACAAGACAAGTAGGTCTCTTGGATCCCACTCGCCCGAAGACTTGCTTTTCGAGTGCCAGGGGCAGGGAGTATGATAGGAAAAGATAGGATTCAGTAGGCAGAGAGGGAAAGGTAAGGACCGGAGGTCCCTGGGTGTGGAAACACATATTTTGGAACAATGCTGGGAGCATCTGACCACAGAAAAACTCCCTCCGGCATACAGTTCCTCTTAAGAATGTAATAGTCACCACCTCCTCCCTCTCAGGTTCCCCTCAGGAATTTCACAAAAGACCTACAAAAGTAGGTCTTTTGTGAAAGACAGACCATAAAAGGTATACCCACAAGGAATGATATGGCCACATAGCACCCCTCGTACGATGGAATCGAGCCAATCAGGAATGGACAACCCAGCACCTAGAGTTCTCTCACCAATAAGGGGAGGACCTAAGAAGGAACCTGGGGGAAGGGAAGGGAGGGCTGACCAGAATTATAAAACAAAGATCCTTACCTATTGTGGGTATTCACCTCCAAATGCCCCCGTCTATAAAGAGACATTTCATACTATTTTTTTTAACTTTTTTTAACTTTCAGTTTTGAGGGACAGAGCGTGAGCAGGGGAGGGGCAGAAGAGAGGGAGACACAGAATCCGAAGCAGGCTCCAGGCTCCGAGCCGTCAGCAGAGAGCCCGACGCGGGGCTCAAATTCACAAACTGCGAGATCATGACCTGAGCCACCCAGGCGCCCCCTAGTCTTACTTCCTAATCTTCTACGCGAATAAACTTTTGCCTGCTGCTCATTTTGTGTCCACTTCTTCATACTTCAAAGCGCCGAGACAACAAACCCCAGGGTATTGAGGCAAAAAAAAAAAAAAAAAAAATCCTGCAACAGAGTATGTGCTGAGGGACCATTCAAGAGGAGGATGTTAAAGACTAGGTATGTTTCTTAAATTCCACATGAGTGAAATCATATCTTTGCCTTTCTGACTTATTTCACTTACAAACATAGGCGAAAGGAAGAAAAAAAAATAAAAACAGAGGGAGTCAAACCGTAAGACACTTTTAAATGCGGAGAACAAACAGGGTTGCTTGGGGATGTTGGGAAGATGGGCTAAATGGGCGATGGACAAGAAGGAGGGCACTTGTGATGAGCACTGGGTGTTACTGTAAGTGATGAATCACTAAATTCTACTCCTGAAACCATTATTATACTGTATGTTAACTAACTTGGATTTAAATTTTAAGTAACTGGGTGCCTGGGCGGCTCAGTCAGTTAAACGTCCAACTCTTGATTTAGGCTCAGGTCATAATCTCACGATTCATGGATTCGAGCCCCACGCTGGGCTCTGCGCTGACCCTGTTTGGGATTCTCTCTCTCTGCCCTTCCCCTGCTCGCACACACTCTCTCTTAAAATCAGTAAACTTAAGCTTAAAAAAAAAAATAGGTATGTGTCAGTCATATTTGCAGGGCAGATCAAGGATGTTATGCACCGAGGGTATACTTAAGGGTGTGGTTCAACAAAAGGAAAGAAGGGAGGGGTGCTCAAAAAGGTTTCAGGCTACAGGAGAGCCATCCAGGCAGATCTGTTCACGTAATGTGTAATTAATTATTTACCAACTTTCGTCCTTTAGGCTGGGATCACACTTTTCCTTTCAGCACCCAGAATCTAGGGTAGCGCCTGGCGCAGGGCTAGTGAACAAAGGAGGGGGAGATATAGGTGACATGGTGCATTCTGAATTGGGAAAGAGTGAATCTGGGAGGAGAATCTGCTCAGACACAAGTATCAAAGTGGATAATTCGACATGTAGATGGCCAAGACTATGTGCAGACTGTACATAGGGGGGAAGGACAAGTAGATCAAAAGAACAGAATAGAGAGCCCAGAAATAGACCACCACAAATACAGATGGCTTTTGAACAGCTCAGTTATGGGCCCTGACCCTTCAGGCAGTCAAAAAATCTGCATATTAACTTTTGTCTCTCCTCAAAGTTAATTAAAAGTCTACTGCTGACCAGAAGCCTTACTGATAACACAGTTGATTAACACATATTTTGTATGTTATATGTGAATTATATACGTGCTCTTACAATAAAGCTAGAGAAAAGAACATGCTAAGAAAACACAAGAGAAAATGCATTTACAATACTGTATTTATTGAAAAAAAATCGGTAAATGGACCCATACAGTTCAAACCCACATTGTCCAAGAGTCAACTGTACAATCAACTGATTTTTGACAAAGGAGCAGAGGTAATACTACAAAACAAAAATAGTCTCTTCAACAAATGGTGAACTGAACATCTATGTGTAAAAAAAAAAAAAAAAAAAATCTAGACACAGACCTAACATCTTTCACAAAACTTAACTCAGGATGGATCACAGACCTAAATGGAAAATGCAAAACTGTAAAACTCCCATAAAGAAACTTAAGAGAAAACTTAGATGACATTCAGGGATGGTGAAGCCTTTTTAGATACATCAAAAATATGACCCGTGAAAGAAATAATTGATTAGCTAGGCTTCATTAACATTAAAAACTTCTGCAAAAGATAATATTATCAAGAGAATGAGAAGACAAGCTACTGACAGGGAAAAAAATATTTCCAAAGACACATCTGATAAAGGATTGCTATCCAAAATACAAAGAACTCGTGCGTGTGGGTGTGTACATACATATGCACAATTTTTATTTATTTTTGAGACAGAAACAGAGCATGAGTGGAGGAGGGCCAGAGAGAGAGAGAGACACAGAATCTGAAGCAGGCTCTAGGCTGTCAGCACAGAACTGTGAGACCCACGAACTGTGAGACCATGACCTAAGCTGAAGTCGGACACTTAACCAACTGAGCCACCCAGGCACCCCTAAAGTACAAAGAATTCTTAAAACTCAATAGTAAGGAAACTATTTAACTAAAAAGTAGGCCAAGTAGCTTGACGCTTTACCAAAGATATCCAGATGGCACATAAGCATAGGAAAAGCTCCACGTGGGTCCTCAGGGAAATGCAAATTAAAATAACGAGATCCCACTACACACAAGATTGGCCAAGATCCAGAAAACTGACAAATGTTCTGGACTGAAAAATGGTACAGCTACTTTGGAAGATAGGATGGCCGTTTCTCACAAACCTACACATACACTCACCATACAGTCCATTAGTCACACTACTTAGTATTTACCCAAAGGAGTTGAAAACACATCCACCCCAAAACTGCAAATGTTTATGGCAAGATCGTAACTGCCAAAACTTAGGAGGCAACCAAGATGTCCTCTAGCAGTGAATGAGTGGTAATGTGTGGCACATACAATGGAATACTATTGAGCATTAAAAAGAAATGAGCTATTAAGCTATGAAAAGACACAGAAGAGACTTAAATGCATATTCCTAAGTGAAAGAAGCCAATCTGAAAAGGATACAGTACTGTAGGATTCTAAGTACGTGCCATTCTGGACAAGGCGAAACTATGGAGGCAATAAAAAGATCAGTGATCGTGGAAGGTTGGGTAGGGGAGAGATGAACAGGCAGAACACAAGAGTTGTTGCAGAGCAGTGGAAATGCTCTGTGGATTATAATAGGTCATTCTTCCAAACCCATCCAGTGTTCAACACCAAGAGTGATCCCCAAGGTAAGCCATGAACTTTGGGTGAATCGAACACATCAGTGTAGGTTCATCCCTGGTAAAAAGTGTACCATTCTAATGAGTGATGTGGATATCGGGTGTGGCTGTGCATGGTAGAGGCAGCGGGTACATGGGAAATCTCTGCACCTTCTCCCTTTTGTTATAAACAAACCTCAAACTGCTCTAAAAAATATTATTTAAACAAAAACATAACAAAAAACCCAAATCTATATTCATCTTTGTTTTTAGGCCTGAAGTTAACGAGGAGGTAGCCTGAAATGTCAGACACGGATTCTGGCTCACTTCCTAGATGATTTCCTCCTGTGAAGTGAGTGGCAATTCCAGTGCCCAAATGCTTGATGTTTTAATTTGCCTGAACAGGAGGGATTCCCCTGTCAGCCTTAGGTATTTGACATCTGGTCAGCTAATTCACATCTATGAATCCTCTATTAATGTGTCTTTTCAAAATACCCAGCAATCTACTGGGGGGGGGGGGCAAGGAAGAGAGAGATGACAAGATTATAATTAACAGGCTGAATTTAAGATTATCTTTATTGGATTAACTAAATGACTGTTTTTGTTGGCCTGAAACAGATGGGGGAAAAGAAACAACATACCCTGAAAATGTCATTTTCCAAACCTTCAATTATCTTCTCATCCACCGCGTGGAAGCAGAGTAGTCTGATGAGGTTTGGCAATCTAAGAACCTTCTTAAGGACATAGCCCTGAATTTAAGCATACACTTTATGCATACATATTTTACGTGTCCATGAGTTTTGAGTTGGTCTTAATATATACTTACTGGTATGAAAATCTTTTTATACCTTGGTTACGAAAAGGATCAAAATCTGCATTAAAAGTACTAGAATCATCTGAAGAAGCCAAAGGAAGGCTAAGTTTTATTCTTCCCCCATTTAGGAGAAAAATCTGAAAAACAACTTTTTTATCCATCTCTGGTAAAGAATGTGTTCAAAACTGCATATTTTAAACTAAATATTTTAAGATCTTTATTTGCTTTATACAATGGTAAAAATTATATATTACACATTAACATACTATATATCACGATATATAATATATAATAGAACACTGCCTACCAAAAATTGTTTTACCATTGTTAAAAATAAAAAATAAAAATAGAAAACATCTAAATGTGTTTGTCTGTTTTTTTAAGCTGTACATCTTCTCCACAAGAAGAAATTTCTAGCTTTTACTCGTGGAGGGGAGGCAGGCACATTTGAAAAGAATGATTCCATCTAGTAAGTTTTTCTCATAGAAGGAATGTGGGATTGACTGTATCACTCATATTTTCTTTTTTTTCTTCTTTTTTTCCAACATTTCTACCATTTTCCTCTTCTTGGTTGACACCAGGCTATTTCCTTTCGTTGGCTTATTACTGTCATCAGTTATACCACATTTCTTCGTATTAGCTTTGGACTGCCTTTCTTCTTCCTGCACTACATTGCCAGCTTCCTTTTTGATTTTGGACTCTTCTTTACTTACTAAAACACAAGAGACAGTGCATTTATTTATTTATTTATTTAATTTTTAATATTTTATTTACGTTTGAGAGACAGAAACAGAGCACAAGCAAGGGAGGGGCAGAGAAAGAGGGACATAGAACTCGAAGCAAGCTCCAGGCTCTGAGCTGTCAGCACAGAGCCTGACACGGGGCTCGAACTCATGAATCGTGAGATCATGACCTGAACCGAAGTTGGACGCTTAACCAACTGAGCCACCCAGGTGCCCCGAGACAGTGCATTTAAAGACTGCTTTTTCCTTCTTGAAATAAATACAACCTGATGATGAAGTGAAGTTATCTGAATGTCCTCCACCTCAACAATTCAAGAGCTAACAAATTATTAAAAAACAATCACTTTCACTTACCAGGAGAAGGCTCTGCAGCTGGAGGAAGGCTTTCTTTTGTGTCTTTCACTCTGTCTAGCCACACTCCAAGGCATGTCAGCCTGGCATTAGTTTTTACTTCACAGAGTAAAGATGGAGGAACTTTCTAAAACAGAAGAAAGAAGAATTCTTAACATGGGGGAATTTTAAATACTTTTCTTTTTCCATATTTTACATTTTTAAGTAATCTCTACACCCAAAGTGAGGCTCAAACTTACAACCCCAAGACCAAGAGTCGCATTCTCTACTGACTGAGTCAGTCAGGCACCCCTGAGTGAACTTAATTTAAAACTTACTATATTTTCTTGAGAATAAAATAGAAGGATTCCATTATCTTGATCCATGTTTGGTCTGACTATGCCCTTCGCAAGGCACTTTCTGAATATTCAGAAATTGTAAATTCACCAAGGAAAAGGATTGTGTCTCATTCATTTCTAGGTTTTAACAAAGAATCTTGCACAAAGCACACACTCGACAAACCACATTTGTAGAATGGGTTTATAAGAGAACCAAGCAAAACAAGTAAAAACAAGAAAATCTGTTAAGAGTGAGACCACTAAAGGGATTTAATTTTCCACTTATCTGGTTCAAAACTATTCTAAGATTACTGATCAGGAATTTTTGAGTTTTTAGTAATGGCAGTATTTTTTTTTAAATAGGCTCCACACCCAACATGCGGCTTAAACTCACAACCCTGAGATCAAGAGTCACGTGTTTTACTGACCAGCCAGGCACCCCAGTAATGGCAGCATTTTTATCTAACAAAATCTTACAGAGAACACCAATCTACACACAAAAGAGAAGAAAGC
This sequence comes from Puma concolor, assembly GCF_028749965.1. NCBI lineage: Eukaryota > Metazoa > Chordata > Mammalia > Carnivora > Felidae > Puma > Puma concolor. The sequence continues at coordinate 18,294,427 of NC_141671.1, forward strand.
AGCATTTCTCTGACTGAAAAAGCACGAGTTCTCGTATCCTGCCAGCTGTGACTCAAAACACCAACCCCCACCGTGGCTCTTGGAACCCTAACTTTAAAACTATGAGTATCAATCATGCGTGGAAGAGATCTCAGGTTTTTTTAAAGATCTCTGCCTTATGACCTTTGGAAAATATTCCACCTCACTTAACTCAAAACAATACCGATAGTAAAGACTTGCATTAAAGCGCATTCACATTGTGCTAAGACACCAACCTTATTCTGCTTAAGCTTCCACATTTTGACGAAACCATCACTTGATGCTGTAACAATAACATGATGCTCTGGAATTTCAAAACTGAACATGTCCTTTATCCTAAAATAGAAATATTAACACCATAAAGGATCCTTTCTTCCAGATAGTACAATACCATTGTAGAGCTTCTACGCACACAATCTCTCAATTTTTCAATGTTTCAAGTGCTTCCAAACTGCTCAAGGAACAGTGCTAAAATAGAACTGTGCTTCACATCCCCATCAGTCAGTGCGCCATTTTCAGGGTCTAAGTTCTAAGATAAAGTGGATTATTAACCATATGTTAAAAAGTTGAAAAGATGATCATGATAACCGTAAGTAATTAGGTTATCACAAATGACATAAAGATACTTAAAGTCCTTCACCTCAAGATACTCCAAGTTCAGTATGAAGAGCCAAGTAAGACAACGGAAACGAACCACGGGCTTCCTCCTACACACCGTTTCTACCCCCCCTCCAATGCCACCACCCTAGTCTAAGCCACTACCCCTGTTCTTCTGGATTCCCAAGGAGCCTAACTGGTCTCTCTGCTTCCATTTTTGCTAACAATTTTTTAAAACTATCAATCAAATCATGTTACTCCCAGGCTTAAAATCCTACAAAACTAGGATCTTTTTTAAAATAACACAGGATAAGGGTGTCTGGGTGGATCTCGCCGTTCGTGGTTTCAAGCCCCATGTCGGGCTCTGTGCTGACAGCTCAGAGCCTGGAGCCTGCTTCGGATTCTGTGTCTCCCTCTCTCTGCCCCTCCCCCAATCATGGCTTTGGCTCTTTCTCTCTCTCTCTCTCTCTCAAAAATAGACATTAAAAAAAATTTTTTTTTAATTTTTTTTTTTTAAAGTTTATTTATTTTTGAGACAGAGAGAGACAGAGCATGATTGGGGGAGGGTCAGAGAGAGAGGGAGACACAGAATCCGAAACAGGCTCCAGGCTCTGAGCTGTCAGCACAGAGCCCGACGCGGGGCTTGAACTCACGGACCGTGAGATCGTGACCTGAGCTGAAGCCGGTGCTCAACCGACTGAGCCACCCAGGTGCCCCCCCAAAAAATTTTTTTTAAATAACACAGGAGAGGAGCAAGGGTATGGGGGTATATATAAAGCATGTCTGGCCATAAACTGACAACTGCTGAAGCTGGGTGGTGGGTCTATGGGGGTTGCTTCCTTAAACTGGTCTATTGGCCTTTACATTTTTCCACAGTAGGAAACAAAAAATCTACAAAGGCCCTTAGCTAAAATCTAAACTCTTCACCAGTCTACAAGGCCAAGTACCATTTGGCTCACTCTGATCTAGTCACAACGTTCTTCCATCTCTTGTTAAAATACATCCAGCTCTTTCCTCCCTCAGGTGATTGCATGCCATCGCTCGTCTCTTCAGAAACGGCTCCCTTTTACCCCTCTCAAGTCCTACCCCCTCCCCCTTTCTGGATCAAACTGTGCAAGTTATGTCTGTTATTCTTAAAGCACACATTTCTATTCCTGTTCTAATTACCTGCTTACTTGTTCATCGTCTGTCTGTTGCTCTACGACTAGAGCCACTAAACGCAACTTCTTGTCTTTTCCATTCATCATTAAATACTAAGTGCAGTTCTTAATGGATGCTCAATGAATACTTGTTAAATGAATAAACAGCCAAATATCCTAAGTGTTAGCTTAAGTGTACTAGTGTTCTTAAGTACCTTTGACATGGCCTTGAATGAACACTTCCTAATGCAGGGGAAAACCAGGGCCTGTACACTGCAGTATGTGAGTATTCCCAAGAGATTTCTTAAAAACTGTTATTTGGAAAGTAAAAACTAGGGCTTACTTAAGACATAAAAGGACAAGGAAATGAAGCACATTAAAGTAGAACAGTGCATTATCACCCTTCCCAAAATTGTAGTAGAAAAAGCAGAGGCAGAGGACTGGGTTTGGATCCCAGCTCCAGCACCCAACAGTGGGGTAACCTTGGCCAAGTCACTTAGCCTTTACTCTGAACGGCAGTGTCTACCCACAGAGATACAGTGAGCAGTGACAGGTAAGAAAGACTGGCATAAAACAGTAGTCATTGCTATCACATACTTCTCCTGCAGGAAAACAAGTAGTGTGCACAGGGAGAAGTGGAAAAGAGGAATAAAATAAAAGGACAAGAGAGATCCTGGCAAAGCTCAAGATCGTTTTTTTTTTTTGTTCCTCTTCAAATATGACTGATTTTAGGCCCCAAGCCTAATATTATTGGAAAAACATCTTGTGCAAATCACTAGTCCTGATGACAGCTTCCCTACTTTTGCACTAAGGCCAAGACATTTCTACCATCCTCTCAGACTCCAGAAATCATATATATGTAGGAATGTACCCTACCTTATGAAACTATTGCATACGTGACACTTACTGGAGACTCTACACTTACATACACACATACACATAGAGACTGGCAAGGAAAAAAAAATACCTGTTATCATGAGCTTTAAATTCACAGAGACACATTAGTGAATCACAGTCAAAAAACCTTACAACTTCTTCATCTCCAGCCACTGCAAGGACAGACTCCTAGAAGAGAGAAAAAGAATACCCGGAATGTCATCAACAATTGCAACCACCATCATATACACTAAGATTCCACCACTGATTTCTCATCACTTACTGAAAGAAACGTAACAGAAGATATTCTCTTTTCATTTGTGATGGTGCCACTAACGGATGCAGTGTCAAGTTGATAGATATCTATTTTATTCAGCATAACAACTACATATTTCTCTCCTCTTGGGGACCATTCCACTATGTGAGCATCTGCAAGTTAAAAAAAAAAAGCTTTTTTTATTTCATAAACAATGATCAGAGTAATAACAAAAATAGCAAATAGCTGTACCATGCATTTCACATCCACTGTCCTATTTACCCTTTGTAAGAAATTTTTGATGCATATTTTGCAAGTTAAGTTTTAGAAAACAAACTGGATTAAAGAATCATCAAAGGTCAGAGAGCTGGTAGGTGACACAGTCACAACAAGAATCCCATTCTAAAATGGGAAAAAAAAGAAAATGGGAAAAGTAACCCAAAGCATTGCTCTAGGAGGTAACCACCATCATGCAGGGGAAACGAAGGTGAGCACGCACGCACACAAGAATGTGTGTGTCTACATTCATATTCCATCAAGTCATAAAAAACATTCCAAATAAAAGTACTCACTTTGCTTTATGTTTTTTATGAATGCTGATCTTCCTTCCACAAGATTCCATGTTCTGCAAAACAGGAAGCTCACGTATGGCATGGTGACTTTTACTAGGTGTAAAGGTAAGCGTAACGAACACTTACTCAAATGACAATTTACTACAGATGCTGCTATTTGGAACTGTCATGTTTCTTACAACAACACTGGAAATATTTACCATTAAGCAAGATTAATGCATCCATTCCCACACCCCTTTCACCTACTTAAAACGTTTAATATATTTTCAAAAGGTTTCACCTCTTAAAACATTGCTTTTTAGGACCATCCTCTTTGCTTCCCAACTCCGAATGAATGTGTATGTCTGAACAGAGTCTGTCCTTTTTTTTCTCTACCGTCATGAAAAGGTTCACTGGCTTTCAGCTTTTCCTTGTACTGCAGTATCTCTAAGTAGCTGACAGCCAGGACACAAGACAGAAGTGTATCTAATTATTGTAGTAAAAAATACCCTGATGGGTAGGTTCCTGCTGTTGTACTTGGAGAACAAAGACCACAACTGAGAAAAGATGCTCTTGGCATTTATGACTTACCTCAATGTCTTATCCGTACCCACAGACAGGGCCAACTTGCCAGATGGGTGAATAGAAAGGAAGGTCACGTGTCCTCTACAAGGAAACCAACAGTTAGCCCCCAACTTGACTGGTACCTGGAGACCACCAATGGGAAAGGGCTAGACTCACTTGTGAGCTTTAATGGACTTCAGGCACTCCCATTTCTTTGCATCCCAGACACAAATGACTCCATCTTCTGCCCCACTGATTAAGTGCCTGTTGCCATAGAATTTCAGGCAAGTTATCGTGCCTGTGGAAAAACCGAAATAGACCAACTTAATGTTCACTTTGAATGCGAGCTCCATTTCTGGTTTGAAGGCTATGCTGTGGTAGGTAAAAATCTAACGTCAGCATTAGTGAAATAAACCTTAAAGTCTTAGGTGAAGAAATTAATTTTTTCATCTCAGAACATACAATTTCAAGGCTGTGCAAATACTTTCAACAGAATTTCTCTAGTTGTAGATACAGACTAGAGCTAATCAGTTCATTTACTTGCTCTATGGGTCCAGAATCATAAATTTAGGAGATGGCTGGCTAGGATTATTTGAGCAGAAGTCAAACAAAACCAACTAATAAACCAGCTAATTTGGGGAACAAACCAAGATATACAACCATATGACTTCTTCCTTTCCTTTCCCTTTTCTTTGTTTTGGTTTTTGTTTTTGCTTTGTGTGGGTTTTTTGTTTTTTTTTTAAGAGAGAGGGGGAGAGAGAGAGAGGGAGGGAGGGAGGGAGGGAGGGAGAGAGAGGGAGAGGGGGAGGGAGGGAGAGAGGGAGAGGGAGAGGGAGACGGAGAGGGAGAGGGAGAGGGAGAGGGAGAGAGAGAACACAAGTGGGAGAGAGGAGCATCAAGCAGGCTCCACACTTAATGCAGCTGAATCCCAGGACCTGGGATCTTGACCTGAGCCAAAATCAAGAGTTGGAGGCCACCCAGGCACCCTGGCTCCCTCCCATTCTTTCTTTATTGAAAGAGAAGAGGGGAATGATTATTACTTTCTAATCAGTTAGTTAGCTACCCAATCATCCACAATCCAATTATTATCACTCCAGAGCTGTTTTCTGTTTGATTTCTACAGTTTTCATTCACTGTCCTAAGAATTTATTACAGGGGCGCCTGGCTGGCTCAGTTGGTAGAACAGATGACTCTTGATCTCGGGGTTGTAAGTTTGAGCCCCCCCAATGGGTTTAGAGATTACTTAAAAATAAAATCTTTAAAAAAATAACTAAAAATTTTTTTAAATCTTAAAACACAAAGAATTTATTAAAACAATTTTATAAACTGTTCTACTGTTCGACTATGCCTTCTGTAATCTCCTTTGCATGGTTCACAAATTTTCCTACAGCTTTTCAACTTCTTCACAAACAACTCCACTCCCCTCTGCCCAAAAATTAAAATCTGAATCTCCCATGAATTTCTTCTACAGCTCTTGAGATAGAGACAAACATGTTCTATGCCCTCAAATATTAACCTCGCTGGAAGGAGGTTAAGGTGATAGAGGAACCCAGCATTCTTCTGACCCCCAAAAGCAGTCCCTGTATATGGACAACGTATGATACCCTGACCCTCAAATAAAACTCCCTATCCTTTAAAGCTTGTGTCCATCAGCTTACTCTTCCTATAGCTCAGTGGTCAACAAACTACTGTTTCTAAGTTAAATCTGACTGGTGGCCTGTTTCGATAAATGCAGTTTTCCAGAACACAGACTTGCTTGTTCAGTTCCCAAATGTCTATGGCTGTTTTCTGCACGGCAACAGCAGAGCTGAGCAATCAAAACAGAGACCATATGGCCGCAGAGCCTAAATATTTACTATCTTGTCCTTTTCAAATAAGAATATGAACCCTTGGGTCACTGTTGTTCACCTGCCACCTCCTGGTGAGTCCTTTACTTTGTCCTTTATATGGAAAGATTAAAAGATCTCTGATGAATATAATTTTGCACACCGCCCAGCCCCATCCCCAAATATATGGGGTAACATACAACTTTATCAAAGTGGGAGTCTTTAGCCACCTTTGCCCGTTTTCTTTTCTATCAACTTATTTCCTACCTTGGTAAAGATCTTACCTATTACCAACTGTTAGATAAACAGGAGTTATACAAAGAATGAAGGAAGTTAGGAACCATACTTCACCCCCATCCAAACTCCTTCTAAGTAAGTCCCATCCTTATTGTGCAACACCTGTACCAATGGCTTTAGGCAGACCAGATTGATTTAAATTATTTCTTCCACACCTAAGGGAGAGAGGACTTTCTTGTAGGAACTGGGAATAGGAGGCAGAATGGAAAAAGAACATATGTTGAACTCACTCAAAGTCTAGCTTCTCTTGAAAAGCAAAAACTTGTCAAAGTAGCTAAGGACCATCTGAGAAAGACACTGAACACTCTAAATTACTGCTAGAAACCAGTGCGTAGCTGTCTTATCTCCCTTTAATAGCAGGAAATCAACAACCTGAGCAGAGCTTTCCCAAACTAAGCACACATCTGATTCTACTATTTTGAGTTCTTCCTTTCCATTTCCCTTCTCCTGGAACGCATGTTAAACCTCATTCTTTGTGCCTTGGGAAAATACAATAAAAACAGAATAATGTTCAACACTGGAAAAACACACACCTATTCAGTCTTCCTATTCCTAAATCCTACCACTATCCTGGACAACTTCACCATCAGTGTGGAAAACCCAAGCATGACTGGAGAATCACCAGGCCCTGACCTCCACTCCAGTGACCTTTGCTTCCTCTCTAGTTCAGTCCCTCGCACCTACACCCATGACATGTTACCACCTAGAGCTGCTCCACATTACAACTCTTGAAGAATCTCTTCCCTGCCTGCAACCTCACCTTTCACCAGCCCCTTCTTGCCCCCTTCATTCACTCCACCTGCTTTTTTATTTCAGAGATCTGCAGGCCCTTAACACCCCATTTTCTCTAGACTGACAACTGAAACCATCTTTCATCAAAATCCTTTGTAAATCAATCCTTCTGTTGCATGGGCACCGGGTAACTTTCTGCTCCCCACAAAAATGCCTGGAGCTTAGTGCAAACGGATGTTATTCGGGCCACAGCCTCCAACTTCAATCAGGCAGACTCTCACTAGTCCTTCTGCTTGTCCTTGGTCAGCATCTCTCTTGTATGCCAGGTGCCAGCACTTTCCTCAAGCCCACACCGCCCCTCCCTACCATTCAATCCCTAACCTCTTCTTCTCAAGGACCATCCAGGACGTGGCCTGTCTAATTCCCAATCACCTTAACCTCCGTTCTAACCTTCTCGTAATACTGACTTGCTTACAGGTCCCCATGCACCCAGTGGTTAACGACATGGGCTCCAGACCTAGGTCTGAGTTCCAGTTCCACTGTTTTGTGACTATGGGCAACTCACAAAACATCCTGAGTCTTGGTTTTCTCTTCTAGGAAGCCGAAGATGCAACTGTACCTTACTGGCAAACTGCTGGGTACGTGGTACTCCCTCAACGAAGTCAGCCATCAGCATGAGGCTGCTACTGTGCTCCGTGCACTTCCTGCTCTGCCTGGGATGCCCTCTCTCCCACCTTGAAAACTTCACCTGGCTAACAACTGGCACTTCTCTTCTAAGATAATTCAGTCAGATGACATTTTAGGGAACTTTCTGCTTCCTCCCACTCCCCCCAGATGCAGTTAAGTGTCCCCTTTCTGTCTCTCAATATGGACCGTGAAGAACTTAAAAACAAAAGACATGTTTTTTTTCATTTCTGTATTTCCTAGCACAGAATCTACCATGTAATAGGCACTTGATGAATTGTTCAACTCAAGTCAAATTGTCAAGTAATGACGCCTCACCATTGTCTTAAAGGATATAATTTTCTTACCGTTGTGATGCACTAGAGCCCCATGGTCTACCTTCTTTTTCATGTCATATATGTGAATTGTTTCATCTTTGCTCCCAGTGACTACAAAACGGCTATTTACAGCCACTGCTGACAAGGAGGCAGTGTGGGCATGGTGAGTGAAGTCAGCCACAGAAGTCCATTTTTGCTGAAGAGTAAAACACGCAATCAGTGTCACAATCACATCACAGTTCTCCAGAAACACATAAGTGGTTCCACAATCCATGAAAACTACCAGTGGATACTTACAAATTGAGAAAAAAACTATTCAAGGATAGCAGACTAAGAAAAACAAAGACCCTGAGAATTAAAAAAGGCAGGCAGCAAGGAGACAGGAAGGCAATCAAGACTCCAAAACAATTATGGAGACCAGATTACTTTAAGGTCCTATTCCAATCCTTAACTCCTTCATATATGTACTTATAGGTGAAACTTCACTATTCATTCATTCAAATGTTCAGATTTGATTTGAATTTATTCGTTCAAATACTAAATGACTACTATGTGCTTGGCATCATTTTGGACAGTTGATATGTAACAGTGAAGAAAAGAAAGCCGTAATTCTAATGTAACTGCCATCCCTGTGGGAGAGACAAACTGTAAATAAATATGGTATCACATAGAGAGGAGTATAAATGACAAGTCTTATGAAGAAAAATAAACGGGATAAACACTGTGTCTCCATTAGTACTAAAATAAGCCCTAGAGAATGACCAATGATGAGATCTCAAGAACTCTATGCTTATTGATATGCAACTTTTGGACCAAATAAGTGAAACTGGTTGAGTGCAAGGAATAAGAGAGCTGAATACATACACACACCTCAAACTGACGGAGACGCATCAAGAAGTATTAGCAAATTGGGGCACCTGGGTGGCTCAGTCAGTTAAGTATCCGACTTCGGCTCAGGTCATGATCTCACGGTTCGTGGGTTCGAGTCCCACATCGGGCTTTGTGTTGACAGCTCAGAGCCTGGAGCCTGCTTCGGATTCTTGTCTCCCTCTCTCTCTGCCCCTCCCCCACTTGCACTCTGTCTCTCTCAAAAATAAACATTAAAAGTTTTTTTTAAAAAAGGAGTATTAGCAAATCAAACAAACCAGGGAAGAAGAAGAATCCATCAGATTTCTTTGAACACACTTAAGATGTGTCATTGCAAATTAATTTCTAAATAACTACAGCAAACTGTATAAATAACTAAATAAATTTATTCTAAATAAATATCAGACAGTCCTTCCATCAATCAGGACCAAGGGAGCCTCTTTTGAGTAAAGGCACAATATTCCTGAGGGGCTGCTATGACCATAAATCAAAGACAATCTTTGCTTGTGACTTTACAGAAAGAATGTTGATTATCTGAGCTCTGGTCTGTCTCGGTTTAGAAGCAGCAGCAGATAGTATAAGAGCTTCATGTTTCAGAGACACCTAGGGACTTGAGTCCCAGGTCTCCCAATATTAGTTGTGTGGCACTGCACAGGTCACTTAACCTATCTCAACTTCAGGCTCCTTATCTGTAACATGGGGATAACTGTATTTGCCTCAGGAGGCTGCTGGGAAGACCACTACGTGTCTGGAACAATGTGGTGACTTTATTACAAAGAGAACACAATAGCATCATCTTTAAGATTCAAGAGATGGCACCTTCCAGCCAAAAAGATTAATAAGCAGGAGGAGGCAAACAAAGTAATTATTCAAGTTATATCCCTCCAGTTTTCTGGTTAATTCAAGACTGACACCTTGACTTTTTCACAAAGAAGTACTGAAAAGAATGGGTTTCTAGGAGATACTTAGGTTTGCTTAGGGAAAAATACTACTGGATTAAAAGTTAAGAGATCTTATTTCTAATCCTGGGTATGTCCTATCTGTTTGACTAACGGCAACTTACTTAACCTTTCTGCTCACACATCCAGTAAAAATACTTCTATTTTGTTGTAATTTGCCTCCACGCATTTGTCTCCTTTGCCCTTATGTCGGCAAGCTCTCTAGCGCTGTACCCATTCCTTTGGCTTCTTTGCACCTCCACTACCAATTAACGGCTCCGTGGTAAGGGTTCAAAAACACTGAATGAACTGGAGACACTATCAACGAGAGGTTTAACCCGACCCAGCTCTAACATTTTGTCAAATGCAAGGACAAAAACTCAGTAAAAGCGAACTGTTCTTTCTTTAAATCCTGAACGCGTACACCGGCTGTCAACGGACTCATTTGCCAGCTTCCTTCCTGCACCGTGACCAGAATGTCTACTAAACCCAACAAACATGATCTCGTTTTACGAAAATGCCTACTCCAGGTTTTAAAAAACTAAATTATACGTTTGAGTTTGATTCATCAATTAATCCCTAAGGGATCAGTGTGTTTACCTGTGATGATGTGCTTACCACGGCCGTGCGGGAACCCGACCAGACCTTCCCGCGCCCCTCCTCCCGCGGTCCCTCCCGGCGCGCACTCTTACCTCGTGGTCGCCGCCTGCAGCTGGCTCGGGGCGTACTGCGAACCCAAAAAGGACCTGTTCGTAACAACCAGCGACCAGCTCCATTCAGCAGCACACGTGCCTCTTCAACCAGCGCCGCTCAGCTGAGACAGTGACGAAAGCGGATGCCAGAGCAAGTGGGGTCCTTCCTGCGTCGGCGCTCAAATTACGTCATGGGCGCAGGGCTGCCTTTAGGGCGCCTGCCTCCGTGGAAGCGGTTTCAGCGCTCGAAGATCACGCGGAACTTCCAAAAGGAAAAAAAGAAAGGATGTCACACGAGGAAGTTCTCACGGCGAGGATAAAAATGTTGGGGGCAAGCAGGCATATTCTAGGTGCCTGTGAGGTAGGCAGGTCTAAAGGGGAATGGGGCGGGACATCCTCTGCGGAAGCCCCTCATTTCCGTGACGTCACGAACGGGGCGGGACCTCTTCCGGTCTGGGCGGGGCCCCTGGCGGTGTCGCGTGCTGAGTGCCGAGCCCGCTGTGCTGTGGGCTGTCAGACGGTGGACAGGAATTGGGTTTCCTTTTTGCGCAGGCAGCATAAGCAAGCGTTTGTCTCTCACGTTCTCTCGTGACAGGGCAGAGAGGGGTCGGCATTCATGGTTAGCGGCTTCTAAAGCAGGCCGCACACCTTTCCTACTAGCTTGATTGGTTTGTCTGACTTCGGGGTCACATTGGCCAACGTCGCCGCACATCCCGGGGAGGGAGGAGGACGCTTTACCTGAAGTGATAACACGGGCTGCTTGAGGACGAAGTCCGCAGTCATCGTAGGTGAATGTACCAAAAGGAGATCTCCCATTTCACTTTGACCACCCCCCGCCCCACAGTTTAGGGACCACATGAAACATGCATGAAAGCCAAGATCGCCTTAATTAGCATTTGCAATTCTCATAACGTGTGGAGATTCAGAGGTCTGTTGAAATGACAGCTTTGCACAAATTGGAGTAAATCCTGAAGCGTCATAATTAGTCTCATAAAGGCGACAGCAGGTGGATTTGACAAGCAGGAATTCGGATGGCATCCTCGGCGTCAGTTCTTCAACTCCCGCTTTAGTGCTGACCCTACAGGATCCTACAGGATCAGCACTTTGACCCTTTTGTTTTCAAGACTATGTGTTTCTCTGGTATTCTGAACTGTCGCTACGTGTCTAACTCGTGTTTGTTTTAATTTCCGCTGGTTTGGGTCTTGTAGAAATGATGACTCTTTGAATGCTTTGGGTGTCATTGCAACTCAGGGAAGGCTTTGTCTTCTGTAGGCTTTAGCGACTCCACGTGTAAGCGCTCCCCAGGCACTGAAAATGCTGTCGTCAAACTAACCCTCTGTCTCGGAAACACGTGTAGTCATTCACTGTTTTAAACTAATTCCTTCGCTTCGTGCTGGTTATCTTCATTATGTTAAAAAAAAAAAAAAAGCCAAGTTATCTTACTATTTAAGTTATTTTCCTATTTACCATCTCCTTCCTGTGTCCACCAGAGACCTACCAAAGTGAGGGGGGTGTGAATAGGTGCAGTGGATGTTGGCTGGGCATGGGACAAAGAATGAGTGAATAGGACATTTCTTTGAAGTCTCATGTTTTATCTTGAAAACTGTTAGAAATCGTCGGAACCAATTCTCGAGCTCGGAAGACCTTAGAGAAGCATTTATCCAGGTGATCCCGCTCTAGGGCAGTTTATGGATAAGTTCTGAGGGCTCTCCAGCCCTTGAAATTAGATGCACAATTGTTTATGTACATTTTTGAAGGAGAGCACTGATAAAATTTCATTACATTTTCAAAAGGATTAGTGCCTCTAAAGTTAAAATGCACTAATCCTGGGGCGCCTTGGTGGCTCAGTCAGTTGAGCGGTTGAGCTTCCAACCGGCTCAGGTCATGATCTCGTAGTCTGTGGGTTCGAGCCCCGCGTCGGGCCCTGTGCTAACAGCTCGGAGCCTGGAGCCTGCTTTGGATCCTGTGTCTCGCTCTCTCTCTGCCCCTCCCCTGCTCACACTCTGTCTCTCTCTCTCTCTCTCTGTCAAAAGTAAACATTAAAAAAAATTGTTTTAATGCACTAATCCAGTCTGAGGTTATAAATGTGAAATAGGTCTAGAAAGGTAACTCAAAACCACCCAGCTAAGGGACAGTAGACCTATAATGCTGCTACTTTTTACATTTCCTTGGGCTCAAACTTTCTCTTTAACAAGAAAAATAAGGCAGTTTTTCACTGTCTAAAGAAAAACAATACAAAATTACATACTTGTTCAACTAGATTCGAACTGAGCATACTTCCTGCAAACCTGGTCTCTTTCCAAACACAGGATGCAAAAAACCATTTAATCCTCTTCTTGTGAAAACTGCAGTTGCCAAGAAACAATCAACTGTTAAGAGTTCATTAACACTAGAGCACAACAGGATTTTTTTTTTTTTAGTTTTGCTTTTAAATTATTGATCAAAAAGCTTTTTACACTTGAGCTGTGTGTTGATTTATTCATTCATTCAACAAATATTTATGGAGTGCCTGGCTTTGTTTGGTTTGCTGAAGAAAAAACAGTTTTTTTGGTGGGGGGAGGTGGGTAGTAAGGTGGACATGCTGTGCTAAAAAGCAGGATACAGCAGAGAAAAATCAGCCATGTTAGAAATATGAGAGTCTCATATTTCTGCTCAATTACCCCTCCCCGGCCCCCCACTTTCTCACTGTGGCAGGCAGCAAGTCTTAACTTTTAGGACTACAGAGGTACATGTGCATATTCCCAGAGGACTTTTTCTCTCCTTTGCACGTAGAAGCTGAGAGTGGGCTACTTCCCCCTGGACACTGGCCAATTGTCTGTCCTGGTATAAATTTGCTTCACCTGCTTCACGGGAATAAGACAGGTGAAATATGAGGAGTTGGCCTTTGGGGCTTTTTTTTTTTTTTTTTTTAAAGGAATGACATTTATTTATTTTTATTTTTTTGGGACAGAGAGAGACAGAGCATGAACGGGGGAGGGGCAGAGAGAGAGGGAGACACAGAATCGGAAACAGGCTCCAGGCTCTGAGCCATCAGCCCAGAGCCTGACGCGGGGCTCGAACTCACGGACCGCGAGATCGTGACCTGGCTGAAGTCGGACGCTTAACCGACTGCGCCACCCAGGCGCCCCAGCCTTTGGGGCTTTTAAAGAGCGAAACAGCATTTGTGAACCCTTCCTTGTCGCTGTCATCAACAAAGCCCCTGAGTGTCCATCTTCTCTGGAGCTTTGCTCCTGGTCCTCTGTCCCCAGCTCCTGCCACGCTGCTGGGGGATTCAGACACGCGTCATTAACTTCTCCCTTCCCCAGCCTCTGCAACCACCTTATTATAAACGTCTAACTTCTGCTTTCTTTTCCAGCGATGGCTTTATCGCTCACCCATTTATAGCCAACATTCTGATTTTCCTTTTACAAAATCCAGCTCTAAAGAGAAGGAACAAAACACTGATGAAAGTTTTACAAAAAGAATCCTCAACAGATAGGTTTTATTTGAAGGCTAAGCTGCTCTAACAGTTAGGAATTGTGTCTAACTTCATACAGTAACCTAAATCAGCCGTGGCTTAAACAAGACATTTATCTCGTAAGTAAAAGGAATCTGGAGGGAGGCAATCTAGTGCTGGTACAAGAAGTCCTCAGTCATCAGGCACCCAGACACATTCTCTCTTTCAGATCCTATATTCCGGTGTATGGCTTCCCCTTTTATGTCACCTCATAGGCCATAATAGGTGCAGCGTTTGGGTTCCAGCCATCATATCTCTAATCCTAGCACTAGGTCCGGAGAAAGGGTGGAGTACCACACGCCTCCTTCCAGTTAAGCAAACACCCTTGGCCCACACAGCTGTCCTCAATCCTCTTATAATAGTTCTATTTACATCTTATTAGCCAGACTTTGGCCGCTCGGCCACATCTACCTGCGCTTGGGGAACTAGGAAATGTCTTTCAGTGAAGCCTATCTCTGCCCCCCCCCAAAAAATCAGGGTGCTGTTATTTTCCCCCCTAAATTTTTATTTAACGTTCATTCATTTTTGAGAGACAGGGAGACACAGAATCCGAAGCAGGCTCTAGGCTGTGAGCGGTCAGCACAGAGCTTGATGCGGGGCTCGAACCCACGAACCATGAGATCATGACCTGAGCCGAAGTCGGACGCTTAACTGACTGAGCCCCCCAGGTGCCCCTGAGATTTGTTATTAAGGAAGAAAAGGAAACTGAATAGTGGCTGGCACCCAGCAAGTTGAGGCAGAGCTGCTAATCACTCTCCCAGGAAGCATGGGGACATCTGGAGTGTAGGCCCCACTCTGTCACCCTGCTTTGCACAAGTAGCTGTTCAGTAAATAATGGGTGAATAACTGAATGATTTGAATTCATGATTATTATTTTTTACAACACCGGCAAATATAGACTACATCAAGCACTTATTAACAAGCTGCAGGGAAATGGCCAGACCCGAAGTGCCCCTATTTGGACTCAAAAGTTACCTTCTCACATTTGGACACTGTGTAGGCTGGCTACTTAGGCAGAATCTGAGTGAGGCTCTAATGCAAACCTATGGAATCAGAACCTACGTTTTAAACAGCGTGCTGAGGTGATTCATATGCACGTTGAAATTTGGGAAGGCATGCTGTATTTGGTGTTTTTAAATAATTTTGAGCCACAGTATTATTTCTTTAAAATGTTTTCCTGTACCCACATTAAGAGGGTAGGTTAGTGTGTGTGTGTGTGTGTGTGTGTGCGTGCGTGCGTGCGTGCGCGCGCGCGCGCGCTCACGTGTTCCTTCTAGGACTTCTTTCCACCGGTTGGTCGGGGTTATGATTTCAACCTGCAGCAGCTATTTAAAAAAAAAAAAGTCCACTAATTGCTGCTTCCAATAGTTAGCAGATAAGTGAACTGAGGAGGGAAACATCAACGTGTGGTACTTCTTTTACGGTTTTCGTTGTTACAAATGACTCAATAATTGTAGAGGGTGGGATGGAGACTTCAGTGGGTTTCACAGTTGCTCAACACGCACTCCTCTGTGCCCCCGCTGGCTTTCGGCTGCCTTCCCCTGGGCCTGGAGCTGGGAGAGGCCGCTGGCAAGCTTAGAGCCAGCTGCTAGCGTGCAGAAGGTCCCCCCAGGTGACCCCTATAGACTCCTACCCCACCCATGCCTTAACCCCATTGTAACAAAAGTCAAGCAATTCATCACCCAGCAGGAACTGCTCCTATGTTAATTGCTCTCTCTGGCAGTCGGAAAAGAGATTTGCTGGGTGAGAGGCTTTAGCCCCCAGAGCTGGAGTTATTGCCTCCCGAATAAAAACTGTGGATACCTGGTCTCTTTTTGCGAAGTTTCTGGATAAATGGCTGGGCAGGAGAGTTTTGCAGGCTGTGGCATAGCTCAACCAAGTACTTATTACTGGCACTGGCAAAGGTGAGCTGGTCTGTCCTACTCCTAGTGAAAATGAAGGGTGTCCATGCTCTGTTTCTTCCGTGCTTTTTGGCAATTTCCAAACCATCGCTTTGGAAATTGGTGTCCTTAAACAGTTAACGCAGAAATCATCTTTACCTGAGCCTCCTGGGAAAGAAGAGTTTTGAGTGATTCTGCCTTGCTTGGTGATGTCATTCTTGTCTCCCCTCTGCTCATTAGGGGGAAGCCCGTGTTCCAACCCTGCCTGGGTTACCAATTGGGCAGCTGGTTTGAGCAGCAGCACAGCGGTTACTCCCTCTCTGGCTATGACTACGGCTGTGCAGCAGAGAGAGATGGACACAACCTTTCTGTGAGTGAGACCTCCGGACGCCCAGCTGCAAGTCTGGTCACACCTAAGGTACCCCTCCCTGAAATGAATCCTGTGTCATCCGTGAGCCCAGCATAGAGGTATCTTTTTCCTACCTTCACACCTCCGGATGCTCTCATTCAAGTTCCCACAGCCATGGCTTTTGCTCCCCATTTTAATGCCAGAGAGGAAAAGCAGATGATTTGCCCACAATTTAAGTCATCACTGTCTTCCAAAAAGAAAATTATAGGCTGATGAAGTCCGTGCTTAAATTCTTACTGCTAAATTTTAGATTACCACTCATTTGATTTTACTCTTTTTAGAAAAAAAATGTTTATTTTTGAGAGAAAGAGAAGAGAAACAGAGTGTGAGTTGGGGGAGGGGCAGAGAGAGAGGGAGACAGAATCCGAAGCAGGCTCCAGGCTCTGAGCTGTCGGCACAGAGCCGGACGTGTGGCTCGAACTCATGAACTGTGAGACCATGAGCTGAGCCAAAGTCAGAGGCTTAACCCACCGAGCCACCCAGGTGCCCCTTGATTTTACTCTTAAACACTTAAAATAGGACTAGAGGTAGTTTTTTGTTTTGTAATAGCAGAAAACATGAACATCCTTTTAAGAGCTGTTCCAGGGGCATCTGTGTGGCTCAGTCGGTTAAACGCCTGACTTCGGTTCAGGTCATGGTCTCACAGCTCGCGAATTAGGGGCTCTGTGCTGACAGCTCCGTGCCTGGGGCCTGCTTCAGATTCTCTCTCTCTCTCTCTCTCTCTCTCTCTCTCTCTTTCTGCCCTTTCCCCACTCATACTCTGCCTCTCTCTCTCTCAAGATTAAATAAGCATTTTAAAAAAATTAAAAAGAACTGTTCTAATGTTTTGGTTACTAATGCGAGCTATTTCTGAAATTGCACAGATTTCTGTGTTAGAATAAGAGAAAGCTTCCCCCGTCCTTGTCCCTTTCCTCTTCCCCATTTCCTCCCCAGTTAGAAGAAACCCCTGTTCAAGGACACCCATGTCCTCTAGATTTTTCCCTTCTACTCTTGCTAAATCAGGGTGATTGGGCTTTATTTCTGTTTGCGGAGAATTGAACAAGAATGAACTTGTGTAGTACATACTGGTTTGCTTCTGCTGGCACGTGGCATTAGCAGATGTTCCCCTTTAATTTTTTTTTTGAATGTTTATTTTTGAGAGAGAAAGAGCGCGCACGCACAAGTGCACAAATGCGCGCAAGCAGGGGAGGAACAAAGAGAGAGGGACAGAGGCGCACTGACAGCACAGAGCCCGGTGAGGGTCTCGAACTCAAGAACCATGAGATTGTGACATGAGTGGAAGTCAAGACTCAGACATTTAACCAACTGAGCCTCCCAGCCTCCCCGAGATGTCCCCCCTTTGAAAGAGCTTTCTTTAGGGGCGCCTGGGTGGCGCAGTCGGTTAAGCGTCCGACTTCAGCCAGGTCACGATCTCGCGGTCAGTGAGTTCGAGCCCCGCGTCGGGCTCTGGGCTGATGGCTCAGAGCCTGGAGCCTGTTTCCGATTCTGTGTCTCCCTCTCTCTCTGCCCCTCCCCCGTTCATGCTCTGTCTCTCTCTGTCCCAAAAATAAAAAAATAAACGTTGAAAAAAAAAAAAAAGAAAGAAAGAGCTTTCTTTAAAAGTTGCCCATTTGGACGAGCTGTGATATTAGCTCATCCCTTGGGGGCTAACATTTTAAATGTTCTTAGCACTTCAACAAACGTTTACGGATCTCCAAGCATTTGTCAGAGTGTTCTTTGCCTAAGGATAGATTGCCGGAAGTAGAAGGTCGGGATTGAAGGATGTAACATTGAAAATTTCAGATCGCGAATTACTCACCAAAAAGCCTGCCTACGTTTACACTTCTCATTGCTGTTGTGAGTGTGCTTGCCTCTCCGTGTGCAATTTACCAACGTGACAGGTGTGGAAGGCGTTTGCCTTCCATTGAGGGCAAATACCTTTTAAGCTGTTGCCTGATGATACCTGCGTTCTGTGACCTCATCAATGTTCTTTGTCTACCTCTCTTTCTGTTAGTTATACCCCCTTTTATCTGACTGTGCAGATGCTTGCCTATTATGGAAATTAGCACTGAGCAGTCAAAGTGTTAGTGTTCTCTCCAGTTTGCTTCCTAGTGTTCCTCATGGGGTGGCCTGTACCTTAAACCCAGAGTTGGATTTAATATTTCAACACTCAGTTTTTAGAACTTACATTTGCTTGGTATCTTCTTTTTTTTTTTTTTTTTCCCAAACTTTCATTTTCAATTTTTCAAGTCTGTTTTAGGCGTGCCTTCTTCCATATAAAATATCTTGTTATATTTCTTGTTTTTTTTTTTTCTTTTTAAACCCAGATCGGGTTTTACCCTGTTAGCAGATGTTTGATGTTGCATCACTTAAAAAAGAAAATTTTGCTATATTACCTGAGGTTTTAGCACATTTTTTTCTTCTACCCCTTCTCTTTTTCACTAGTTTGGGAGATAGTCTCTGTGTCTTCCTGTGGTTACCCTTATCTTTAAATAGAGAAGTATAGGTTCGACTGCATTACCAACTTCAAAAATGAAAGTATTTCTAGATTTCTGCCCACTCATGAGAAAACAAAATTAACACCAAAGAAAGAAAAGATAGGAAGAAACAACACCACCAAAGGAACAAAGAAACGTAAATAAATAAAAACATTTTTAATGTTTATTTATGTGTTTTGAGAGACAGAAATCAGGCAAGCGGAAGAGGGGCAGAGAGAGAGGGACAGAGAGAATCCCAGGCAGGCGCTGTGCTGATAACACAGAGCTCGACTCGGGGCTCAAATCCCCGAACCCGGAGATCATGACGCAAGCTGAAGTCAAGAGTCGGATGCTTAACCCACTGAGCCACCCGGGTGCCCCATAAATAAATAAAAATTTTAAAAGAAATTAACCATTTTTGTCTCCTTGTCCCCTGACCCTTTCTTCTCGTTTTTGTTGACACCTGCTGGGATTTTCATCCCACTCTCCTGTGAAATTATTACCGTAACATGCAGTTTCTTTCTCTTTCTTTCTTTCTTTCTTTCTTTCCTTTCTTCCCTCCTTCCTTTCTTAACACGCAGTGTCAAGAATTAGAAATCTATCCACTATCCGTGGCTGTGGTTAGCCCACTTGTGCCACCTGCCTGCTTTCCTGGCGGGAGTCCCCAGTCATGAAGCTGTTCAGCAGTATTCACAACGGTGAGGCTTTGCCGTGGGCCTCTGTCACTCCCGAGTGCCCTCGCTTTATTCTTGCCTCAGAAAGGATGACCTCTGCCAGATGTCCCAGCTCTATTGTCCATTTCCCCCTCTGGGGCACGCTGGTGTTCTTAACGCTTGTGTCTCCAGGGTAAGAGGTTAGCCTCCCAAGAGCCCTGCGCGTTTTGACATTGTGTCTTTAGATCAGAGGGAGTGGATGTGTTCAAAATGATTCTCAGGTCTTTGGGCTCCTTCAGCGCAATGGTCCCACACTCCCACCAGCAGAGTTAGCACTCTGCTAGCAGAACACTAGCAAAACCACTAGCGAAATTTAGTAGATGTGCCCTTCTTCAAGAACAGCAGGTACTGCCCAGGTGACCCTCACACCAGAGAGAATGCTCTGTCTCCATAGAGCACCTGCTCCCTGCATCCCGGTCAGGTGAGATCCACAGTTACCTGAGCACACGTTGCAAAGGAGGAAATGCGAGGTTACTCGGGCATTGTGTTACGAGAAAGGCCTCCTTTAAGCCCAGATTCTGGCTGTCTTAGCTGTTTCTAAATAGGAAAAAATACACCAATGGTGAGATTGAACTTATGGTAACTACATAATTTATTTTCCAAACCAGGACCTATTTCAGAGTGAAAGGGAGGGATGCTTTCTGACAGATTGAAAAGAAGAGACAGCGGCTCTTTGGTTTTCAGTATAAACTTGTTCTTCTTAGCAAGGGAGGCTTCATGAAGTTCATTGGGTCCCAGGAGCTACCTGGGCTATTCCTGGATGGCTTGGTTCCTCGGAACAGCTGTACATCTTTAACAGAAACACTTCTCAACAGGTGCCTATGGAGAGGAGTCATAGAAACTTACCCTGTCCCAGGAGAGCCAATAGGGTCTGGGTTAACCAAACAAGATTTATTTGGGGAGTGCTTCTCGAATTTACTTCTCTCATTGACTGGTTAGCTCTTCTGTAGTCTCTGTTATCTGCTTAAGCACCTATTGTCCCGGTCCTTAGCTGAGCTGTGGGGTCCAGGTGTGATTAGAAGGCTCTAGAGAGAATATGCTCGTGAAGATTTTACAAGTCGTCATCTGGAAATAGGGGCAGAGGTCCAGACAGAGTTGGGCATTTAGTGCAGGGACCGCGGAGTCTGGATGCCAGGGTCCCTGGTGTCTAGTTCCTAGCCCAGGGCCTAGGATGCCATTTAGTTCCAGAAGCTTCAGGGAGGCCAGAGGCCTTGGTTAGGCATGCTCCTCCTTTGTGACTTTTCATCTGTTGACTCAGATTACCTATTTCATAACTGTGGTCATTATTAAAGATTCTTCAAATCAAAATTCAAAACAAATTTGATCTAAAGGGAGTTCAGTGTCTTAGATATTATTTTTGACAGTGAGTGTTTTCTTTAAAAGCGTGTGTTGATAGTAAATCTTTATTTTTTTTCTTAACATACTGATTTCCTTGTAGGAAAGCACGGCTCTGGCAGAAAAGCAAGATGAAAACGCACTGGAAGGTAACGTAAACCCTGTGTTGCCATGGTTGAAAACAAAACGAATCCATTCCCAAGGTTACTCATTACTCAACTGGCTCGAAACTGAGAGATTCTACTGGAAAATTCCTACGTAGGTTGCGTAAGCCATTTTCTTCAGCAGTTCATCTGGTTTTTGGAAATTGTTTCTGTGGGCAGCTTGAGCTAAGCCACCTGTTTGGGTCTTTCTGAAGGACTAGGAAATGGGGATATTTCCAAACAATAAAAAGACAATAAATTGTTTTTAAGATCAGTTTCCTCCATAAATTTAAACTTTGGGATTAGTAATGCTTTAATTTTGATTTTTAAGGGGAGAAGTAGGAGGTGATCACTGTGACTTTGGCTTCCTAACTTCCCTCAGGGTTATTGGTTCCTGGGGCACCTCACAGTCCCAGTCTGTAGGGTTAGGCAGTGCTCCTTGTAGTTCCTGATCTATTTTGAAAAAAAGAAAGTACATGGGCACGAAATGCCCAGAGCAGGACCCTATTATTAATCAAGGAAGGGGAGAAAATGTGTGGCTTGTTTTACTTAAGTTACAGGCAAGAAAAATAGAAGAGACCCTCAGAGAGAACACCTTTGCTAGTTTCTTACCACCTGCCTGTGTTATCACATGGCCATCTGGTGGTTTCCTCCAACCCCAGGGGACCCCCAGCAGACCAACCCCCCCCCCCCTGCCTCGTGACTGCATCAAAGGTGAGAACAGCTGTCTTTGTAGTCCCAGAGACTAATACAAAGTCAGCAAGTCAACAGGTGCTCAGTGTTCAAATGAAATGAAACTGATGTTTAAAAGAAATCTTTAAATGCTATGGGGGAGTTCTAGTTTTATCCAAATACATTTGATTGAAATGTGAATAAAAGGTACGCATTCCATCTCTCAGGGGAATTTCATTCTGGTTAAAGCCTGAATCCATTCTCCCTGCCTTCTCCAGTCCTGCGGACGGTATAAAAATTACAGAGAAAGACCCACAATAAGTGTGCTTTCTGGATGCAGACCGCCTGGGTTCAAATCTCCTTGACAAGCTCTGTAATTCCAGGCAAATTCCCCTCTAGGACATCAGGGCCCCATCTGTGGAATGGGATGTGAAAACGAACCTCCTACAAAGTGTGACAATAGCTCTAAACTGTTTTTAAGTGTCTTAACTTCATCTGGCAGATAATAGCAATTTTGGTGGTTAGTATAAGCTCTTCGTAGAGTGGGGGGGAGTTCTGTCCAGGGCAAATGTGATTTAAACACAAATCCAACCACATAGAGAGTTTTAAATTTTCTACTAGCCAAATTAAAAAAAAACAACTAAAAAGGAACATGAAATTAATTTCAATGCTTGAAATATTTCAGGTATATTAGGTTACATTTAAACATGTAATTAATATAAAAATAAGTGGAATTTAAAAAATCTTTTTTTTAATTAATTTATTTTTTTACATTTGTTTATTTTTGAGAGACAGAGGGAGACAGAGCACAAGTGGGGGAGGGGCAGAGAGAGAAGGAGACACAGAATCCAAAGGAGGCCCCAGGCTCTGAGCTGTCGGCACAGAGCCTGATGCAGGGCTCGAACTCACGGACTGTGAGATTATGACCTGAGCCAAAGTCAGATGCTCAACCGACTGAGCCACCCAGGCACCCCAGGAATTTAAAAAGCTTAATACCAAGTTTTTGCAATGCAGTGCATATTTACATCACCTCTCTGATAAGGACTAACCTCATTTCCAGTGCTCAATAACCACATGTGGATAGGGGCTGCTGGATTAGCTTGGTCTAGAGGTCCACCAGGCTTAGGGAAGATGTATTCGTTTGTCTTTTATGGGCTTCTTCTACCACTAGGGTCAATGTCACTGGAAGGGCCTAAATCGTTAATCTGGGGTTCATAGCTGACCATACTGTGTCTGTTTCTAGGCCACAGGTTAGAGGACAGGCAGTACTTATATGGATGTGGTCCTGACACCTTTCCTGTGACCAGGAACCTAAGTCAGGAGCCTTTTCACAAACACCTGCCCATAATGGTAAAGGAAAGAACCCTGGGGCATGACCTTAAGAAAGAGAATTTCAGAAAGCTCAGAAAAAAAAAAAAATCTAATTTTATGACCAGATGCTCTCAAAGGAAAGATAAAAAGGGAGGGGAAGCTCTAAACAATAAAAATCAGACAACACAGTCACGAATGACTCCAGGGAAGAAAAGTGGGAAGTAGCTCATGAAACTTATATGATGCTTTAGGCCTATGATGACGGTTGATAATCTTGGTTCTAAAAAAATCACAGAAGGATGTTAGTCAGCTCAGGCTGCTGTAACAAAATACCACAGATGGGGTGGCTTGAATAACATTTATTTTTCATAGTTCTGGACACTGAGAAGTCCAATATCAAGGTACTAGCTGCTTCAGTGCCTGGTGAGGGCTCTCTTCCTGGCTTGCAGACGGCCACCTTCCTTCTCATTATGTCCTCATATGGTGGGGGAAACATAGAACACCATCACTGGTGTCCTTTCTTATAAGGGCACTAATCCCATCAGACTAGGGCCCGACCCTTATGACCTCATCCAGCCCTGATTGTCTCCCAAAGGCCTCATCTCCAAAATACCATCGCATTGGAAGTAAGTGTCTCAAAGAATTTTAGGGGGCACAAATATTTAGTCCAGGACAGGCATACAAATACAAATGAATAGTGTGGTCTCTTATGAGTATTAGGAAGTAAAAATTATGGTCCTGAATGAGCTAAGGCTTGCAAACATTACAGAGGAACACAGCAAGGGCTGCTTCAATTACATTCAGTACAAGGAGAGGAAAAAACGGATGGCATTCAGCACCTTGGAAACCTGACAACTTGGAATGAATATCTAGGTCTGACGCTTTCATGGTAACTTAACACCACCTCACCATAGGGTTCCAGGTTTCAGAGAAGGAAACCTGTGCCCCCCTCTGTTTCTGAATGGGCTGCTATAAACAATTTATTCACTTACATCAATCTGTTAATTAAGCAAATAAAGCAACATGTTTATTGTTTCAAAGCCCCGTTCTGCAGATTTAGTCCTGGCTCGCTGGTGTCCTGTCCACCCAGGTGCTCGTGCTGGAAACTTAGGGCGCATCCTTGACCCTCTCTTTCTCTTTTGCCCCAAATTGAACCCATTTCCAAATACTGTCCATCCATCTCCAAAACATCTCTTTATCCGTCCATTTTCTCCATCTCTTCCACCACAGGGATGCTGGTTGAGCCTGGTCATGCTACTTCCCCAGCTCCCATTTGTATTTTCAAATCTTCTTGAAAGGAAATGTGCAGTTTAAAAACTCTAACGTGTTGGGGCGCCTGGGTGGCGCAGTCACTTAAGCGTCCGACTTCAGCCAGGTCACGATCTCGCGGTCCGTGAGTTCGAGCCCCGCGTCAGGCTCTGGGCTGATGGCTCAGAGCCTGGAGCCTGTTTCCGATTCTGTGTCTCTCTCTCTCTCTGCCCCTCCCCCGTTCATGCTCTGTCTCTCTCTGTCCCCCAAAAAATAAAAATAAACGTTGAAAAAAAAATTAAAAAAAATAAAAAATAAAAACTCTAACGTGAAACGTCTGCAATATTTTCCTGCTGATGTTTTTATGAAACTCTCATTTCAAGCCATTTCTAATATGTGTCCTGTAACACTTTTTTTTTCTTCCATATGCGTTATTGGCTTCTGCAGATCCAGATCTTCATTTGAATATTGAAGAACTGAACAAGGGGTTTATGGTGAAAAGTGAGGAACTCTATGACTCTCTCATGAGTTGCCACTGGCAGCCTTTGGATACGGTTCATTCTAAAATCCCAGATGAGACCCCCAAAGAAGCATGATGCTCATTAAGCTACCCAACTGTCAGATCAATTGCATCTTGTTTTGTTGGGGTTTTTGTTTATTTGCTTGCTTTTGTTTTTGTTTTGCTAAGACAAAAAGAATTCTGCCAGGAATGTACTCTATGCTATATGTAAATACAAATCTC
Source organism: Puma concolor (assembly GCF_028749965.1). NCBI lineage: Eukaryota > Metazoa > Chordata > Mammalia > Carnivora > Felidae > Puma > Puma concolor. Next base: position 18,319,186 of record NC_141671.1, read on the forward strand.
CAGGACTTAAATGTGACTGACATGATAGAATGTAATGTTAATAAACTTTACCAGCATATCCATTTCTGGAAGTGTGTTATATTAAATAAGTGCCAGAAGAGGTCACATAACTCTCATGGCAGAGTAAGCTGCACTGTTAGACATTTGAAAATAGGTTTGGAGCCCCTGGGTGGCTCAGTCAGTTAGGAAACTGACCCTTGAATTCAGCTTAGGTCACAGTCTCACAGTTCACGAGTTCGAGTCCCACATTGGGCTCTGCACTGGCAGCATGGAGCCTGCTTAGGATTCTCTCTTCCCTCTCTTACTCTCTCTCTCCCAAAATAAATAAACTTTTTTTTTTTAATGACATTTGAAAATAGGTTTAATAAGAGGTGAGCCTCTGTTTGGGGCATTAGTGGATAGATGTGTAAATGGGTAAAGAGTGTGGAATCACATAATCTGGCTTGATGGCAATTGATGGCCAGAAGTTAGCAGGAGAATGATTATGCTTGAAAATTTGGGGGCCGCTCTGTAATTGAAGCTCAGTTTGGTGGGGCAATATATATTATGACATGCAGAAGTTGGTGACATTTGATTCAGAAGATCTAGATTTAGAAGAAGATAAGTGAGTGAAAGATAAAAGCATCAGCATAAATGCATATGGTGAACAGTCTCCCGTCCTGTGGCTGGAATAGTCCAGACTGCCGCTGCTTTCCTTCTGGTGGTCACTATTAATCCTGTGAAACGATAAACATCCAGCCCAAGCACGAGGATGTCTTTACATTCTCTAATACCAAGTGGAACGAGGGTAACTTGGGAGGTAGCAAATGCTGAGAAAGCAAGAACGGCCTGATACCTCCTTTGGAGATGAACAGATTCTTCCGAATTTTCAAATTAGCAATGATGGGGACAAAGTGTAGTGTGAGCAGCAAAGGACCCCTCTCGTGATTGTAACCAGACAGTGGCAAAGGGAGTGTGAAAAGCAACGATTGCTGCCAATTGGAACAAATTCCAACCTCAAAAAGGGGCAGGAGCTCTAATTCTAAAAGAGAGAGAGAGGAACAAAAAGCTCTTCACAGAGCATCAACATTGTTTACATAAATACCAGAGGTTGGTGTAGTTAGCTGCCTCTACTAAAGTTCTGGGTAAACAGTGATCATCAGTCACTGGTTGGTGTAGTCAGACCTGTTCAGTCCTTCTGCTGAGGGTTAACAGTCAGTCATCTAACTGGTTGTGATAACCCCCACTGGGCCTATTTTGTGGATCAGTGTGGGCCATAGGTAATCAACAGTGGACTTTGCAGTTCTGTTTGTGGTTATTGTGTCCAAGCAGGTGAGCCCCTGAGAGCAAGGGTAGGCAATATTTCCGTGCTGCAAGTAGAGAGATAAGAAAACCGAAGATGGAAACTTGTGCTCCATTCTTAGAGATGACTGCTTGGAAAAATGTCTTAATTTCTGGTGCTGCTATGTTTTGCTCTAGGAAGAACAAGAAAACCAGGGGGCCGGTGGGATGGAATCCCCAGTGTCTGATGAGGCAAGGTTAGGATTGTGTGGACCTACGGACCCTTGCCTCTCATTAAGTAGCCTTCATGGAGATGGGGACTGGGAAGATTAGGCTCCTTCTTGTGATGCAAGAGGGAGGAGGTGCTGAGAGCTGACTAGGGGGTGGGCATCTGGCAGTATACACTGATCGTTGTGGGGTGCTTTGAGACCCAATGGAATGCTTCGGCTTTCCCTGAGTGAACTCTGTTAGGGTTTCAGCAGCAGAAGCCACAGCCCAGCAGGAGTCCCGTAGTTACCGAGATGTGATCTGTCTTCAGAACCCGAGGGAGAGGGGATGTGGCTGGCCTCACTACCTCCTTTCTCCACTGTACCTTCTATAAACAGGCTTCTGACTCAATAATCTGCATGTTGCACAGTCGGCACTTGGTTTTGTCAGTCAACTTATCTTTTCTAGGAAATCTTTTTCTGACTCAAATCTTGGGATTCTGGTGACGTCTTTCCTGTCCTTGGTGACTCTTCCTTTTGATCACAACTGATGAGTGTTCTATCCCTGGGCTCCAATGCAGCCTAAGCCACAGTACCTGCCTCAGCTGATTGGCCAGAGTGATCTCACGACCCTGTTCAATCCATCAGATCTTTCCTCAAATTTCTGAAGACACTCAGTCCTTCTCTGGTGGTGAAGCTAGGAGAGATGGGGCCCAGGAGCTGCTGTAGCAATGTCTCCTACTGTGGGATATGGTGAGTTTACAGAGAGAAGCAGATAGAAGGGCTAGCAGGAGAGAGTCAGGTGCTGTGTATTCTCTCACTTTTCTTTTTTGCACACTATTGTTTTCAAGAATCCCTACATTTCCGATGCAATTCCCTTGTTGGTTCAGCTCCCTTCATTGCAACCCAAAGTGTCTGAATTTAATCAAGTTCTTAATTTGGTCATCCCATGTGGGCAGGTTAGAAAGACTTGGGTGGCGCTCTCTATTTCCATTCTGCTAGTTAACAACCTCCCAGGACACATGCTCTGTCTACATTTTTCTCAGGGTGTGTTCATCCACTTCCTGTACCAGAAGCCCACACATATGTTTGCAGCACAGACCTTTCTTTTGAGCTTCACGTTAAGTGCATCTTACTGCTTACTTGATTACTCACCTTGTGTGCCGACAGGCGTGCTGAAATGACCAGATGTGTAAAGGATTGTTCTTTTACCCATGTTAAGAAACGTCACATTCAATCAAACGGTGCTTACACTCATGCACTTCCCATGGAGGGATTTAGACATGGGAGAGGGGAGATGGATGGCTTCATGAATTTACTGCTGTTACTGGAGGGTAAGTTTCGGGCTTTCAGCTCTAGAGAAAGGTAGAGACTGGGGTTACGGGGTGGCAAAGCTCCCACCTGCTCTAGTGAAGATCTGGCCCAGGTTGGGGGGGTGGGAACTGACCTCTCTGCAGTGGCTGCCCTCACAGGTGCTGGAACAGAACACTTTTTGCAGCAGGTTTAATTTTCTTCTTTTTTTTGGGGGGGGGGTGGTAAAATACACATAACATAAAATTTACTGTCATACCCATTTTTAACTGTGCAATTAGGTGATATTAAGTACATTCACCTTGACACACTACCATTACCACCATTGGTCTCCAGAACTCTTTTCAACCTGCAAAACTTAAAACTCAGTATGTCAATACTACATCCACAATTCTTGCTTCTCCACTCCTGGCAACCACCATTCTACTCTGTGTCTCTATGGATTTGCCTATTCTGGCTATTTCATATAAATGGAATCATATAATACGTGACCTTTTGTATCTGCCTTATTTTCCTTAGCACAATGCCCTTGAGGTTCATCCACATTGTTGCAAATGGCAAGATCTCATCTTTTTTTTATGGCTGTGCAATATTCCATTGTGCGTATACACCACAGTTTGTTTCTCCCTTCATCTGTCAGTGGACGTTCTTGGTTTGCTTCCACCTTTCAGCCATTGCAAATAATGCTGATATGAATGTCCCAGGTTTTGAAGGCAAAGCAGTGTCTAGGAATTACATTCTCTTATGACGACACTTGGGAGAAATAGGTCTGAGCTCCGAGTAATAGGGCTCTTGGCCATCAGTGTTCTCAGCTCACTAGCACACTCCCCAAATGCCATCTGGCCATGGAAGGACCCAGAGGATCACCAACTCAAGGGCCAGTTCCACTGTCTTCTTTCTTCCTGGTGACCAATTCTTCTGCTAAGAAGTAAGACCAATTTTCACAAAGCTCTCAAAATTCTCCTAGGACCTTTCTCCTAGGATAACAAGGCTCTTGGCCTATACTTCTTTTTTAAATTTTTTTTTATGTTTATTTATTTCTGAGACAGAGAGAGATAGAGCATGAGTGGGGAAGGGGCAGAGAGAGGGACAGCATCCGAAGCAGGCTCCAGGCTCTGAGCTGTTAGCACAGAGCCTAATGTGGGGCTTGAACTCACAATCTGTGAGATCATGACCTGAGCCGAAGTCGGTCACTCAACCGACTGAGCCACCCAGGCGCCCCATCTTGGCCTGTACTTCTATGACTATCCAGTCACCTAGTGATTTTTGACACAACCAGAAAGATCTGCTTTGCTTTACGATGACTTTCTATCCATGTATGAAATAGTTGGATCCTCCTCTCATGAAGATGGGAAAAGGCACCCAATTTTATCTCCTTCATTGGGACAACCCACAAAATACATAATGACTTTGGTTAAATGGGTTAGATTTATAGTTAAACACTAGGAAGAAGCCACTTGTGACTAGGTACCAAGTGCAGAAGATTGAAATTTGTTGTAATGTTATCTGCCTTGGGAGTGACCTTGAGGATATTGTTACTGCAAGTTCACAGGCTGGCCACAGGTCTGCAATGTGTCGTAGGCAAGATCTATGATGAAAATAGAGCACATATTCCAAAATGAGAGTTACTGTTTCTAATTGCAATATAGCAAAACCTTGGTTTGTGAGCATAATTCATTCGGGAAACATGCTTGTAATCTAAAGCACTTGTATATCAAAGCGAATTTCAAGAAACATTGTGATCATGTGACACCCGGCATCATGTACTACTCATATAGCAAGACATTGCTCATTTATCAAGTTAAAATTTGTTAGAAATGTTTGTCTTGCAGAGTGCTCACAGAACAAGTTACTCACAATTCAAAGTTTTACTGTATATTATTATTTGTAGCATATTCTTTAAGAAACAAAACAGATGCGGGGCACCTGGGTGGCTCAGTCAGTTGGGCATCCGACTTTAGCCTAAGTCACGATCTCGCGGTTCGTGGGTTTGAGCCCCAAGTCGGGCTCTATGCTGACAGCTCGGAGCCTGGAGCCTGCTTCGGATACTGTGTCTCCCTCTGTCTCTGCCCCTCCCCTGCTAATGCTCTGTCTCTGTCTCTGAAAAAATAAATAAACGTTAAAAAATTAAAAAAAAAAAAGAAACAAAACAGATGAACCTAGGGAAAGGGAAGGAAAAAATAAGATAAAAAGAGAGAGGGAAGCAAACCATAAGAGGCTCTTAAATACAGAGAAAAAACTGAGGGTTGCTGGAGGGGAGGTTCATGGGGGGATGGGCTAAATGGGTGTGGGCATTAAGGAGGGGACTTGCTGGGCTGAGCACTGGCTGTTATACGTAAGCGATGAATCACTGGGTTCTACTCCTGAAACCAATGCTACACTGTATGTTAACTGGAATTTAAAGAAATAAATTTTTGAAAAAGTAGCTCATAATTTGGGAGCACATACCAATCTGGCTCCACTGGGACTTCAACTTGATTTAGGGCTCTCTCTTGAATCCTCACTTCTAGGCATTCCTATGGATATGACTCCAATCCAAACTTGTTAGCAAACTTGCTGGAAGATTTGCAGATCCACTTTAAGTCACCAGGTCCATAGACACTCATATCTTGGTAACAGTGACCATGCATGAACACAACATCAAGACACACGCAGTAAAATGATAACCAAAACAAAAACATCTTACATTTCTGAAAAAGAAGGCATTTTAGATTCTTTGGACTCGCTAAAATGAGTAAATTTATTATACAAGATATGCTTTTTCTTCATTTTCAATGAACAGGTCATTGCAAGTGAATCTATCAGCTGCATTTGTTTGCGTGAGCAGCAGGGGTGAATCTGAAATAGAATTCTGTGGAGAACGGAAGTTTCAAATTGAGAAGTCGCAGAAATTCATAGCACTAATTTATTCAATAAGCACGTATTATTATACCTTACACTTTAGATTTGCAAGATGAATCAGGCATCTGATCATACCTGGAAAGGCTCATCAGCTGAAGAAACTTCCCAAACGGCTAAAATATAAGATAAAATGTAATGCCTGCCCCAGAGATGTACAGAGTACTGTGGAAGTTATAATGGGATCAAGGTGTAGAAATAAATCTCGATGGGAGGTAGTCGATCTTATTTTATTTTCTATTGTCTCAGATTGTACCTTAGTTTCAACTGACCATCTTTGTATAGTTCAGGAAGCAAGGGTTTGGGTGATTCGATGTTCATTGTGAGGGGACTTCCTTAAAGTTATCAGTGCTTTGTGGCCCCTACGACCGTGCTTTATGACGGCACAATAGTTATGCCGTGTGTATAGTTGGAAGTTTTGGAAGTGAAGGGTTTCCCTTCTCCCAGTGGATCTGAGGTCATTACATCCTTTCCAAAGAAGCTACTCTTCTTCTTGTAGTCCCTTCTTGTCAAGTACCTCCTCTGTCCAAGGTAGAACTTTGGAAGAACTTTAGAAGCCATACATTGCTCTCTTCCTCCCCACAACTGTCCACCTTGACAGAAACCTAGGGTATCCCAGAGGTGATGCTGCTAGCCCCTTGGGAAGTCTGATCTCAAAATGTCCTGTGCTCCTCTAGCCTTTTTTCATCTCTCTTACTCCTTTAGCTGTCATCCTACCCTGCGGTGAAACTCACCTGAAGGGCTCCCAGGTTCTGACCACACAATGGCAGGCGGAGATAGTCCAGAGTTGGGAGGCATGGGGCTCAGATGCTCTTGTCCCTTGTCAAAGGACTCTAACGAGAAGGTAGGGAAGCATTGGAAGCAGAGGCATGCCATGCTTGGATTTGGGGCTTTTAAAAAGACTCTGGCAACAGTGTAAAGGAAGAATTTAAAGGCTAAAGATGGCTTTGCCTGACAACCAAGTGGGGAATTCACGGGCACAACAGAAAAGCATGAGGGAAAATGGCTACAGGAAGGAACTGGTTGGGCTAAGAGAAAGGGGAAAGGTTATCAAGGCTCAGGAGTTTCACTGGAACAGCAGGTGTAGTAATAGAAGTGAAACAAGGTTCACAAGTGATATCAGTTGGCACAGGGAGTGGAAAACACTGGATTAATTTTGCTTCTTAATGAGGTGCAGTCATGGGAAGAAGTGTGGGCACACCAAAACATCCACACGTTTCCGGTACGGCTCATTTCGGAGCCCCAAATGGAAAGTTAGCATGAGGAAGGTGACATGAGTTGTCTCCTCCAAGTGACAGGCATATGCTATGTTCCAGAGCGCTATTTCCCAAACTGTGATCTATGGAACGCCAGAGTTCAGAGAAAAACATTAAAAAGTTACTTGAGGCATCTGGCTGGCTCAGTTGGTGGTGTACGTGGCTCTGGATCTCAGGGTTGTGAGTTGAGCCCCACGTTAGGTGTAGACTGCTTAAAAATAAAACCTTAAAAGAAAAAAAAAAAAGATGAATTACCAAAGAAGGGAGTGGTAGTTCTGTGGCCAGATAAGTTCAAGAAATACTGTAATATTACTCCTCATATCAGCAGGTGAAAGGCTCTGAGTGTTTCCTGAATGGGTTGGACCGTAGAACCCCTTTACCCTTCACACCTTTGCAGGGCCTGGTGTTGTAAAGAGCGTTATGCTGTAAATTAAACATTTAGTGTACTGAAAATGTGTTCTGCTGACCTGTGCTGGTCCTCCGACTCCTTGCCGATCTGCAGCAAGATTAACCCAGAAACTGAGCAGGTATAGAAACTTTTATAGCAATCTAATATTACTGCAGCATTTCTAATAACTTATTCATTATCTTTTACAAAGACATCGCTCCGCAACTGATTGGAGCGAAAAAAAACTGGCTTTTCATCACAGATTATTTTATTTTATTTTATTTTATTTTTTAATTTAATTTAATTTAATTTAATTTAATTTAATTTTATTTTATTTTATTTTATTTTATTTTATTTTATTTTATTTTATAAGAAGTACTTTTAAAGGACCAATGGCTGGGGATGTCGTTCTCACAGACATTTTGATTTCATGGATCAGAACAAAAATTTTTAAGTGAAATCTGTATATAATGGCCACCTCTTGGTTTTATTATTTCAGTGATTTCCATCATCCACTCCCATCATTTCATTTTTAAATATAGCATCTGGATGTCAAAACAAAAGAGGAAGAACTTACTTTCAAAGAAAGGACAGCACTTTAAACCTAAGAAATCCAGCTTTAGACAACACTAGCTACGCTTTGTTTTTCTTCTTATTTTGCCAAGGACCAGTGAGACTTTGTCACCCAGCTGTGAAAACCACTGGCTGAGAAAAATGAGTTATTGGGTTCTGGCACAGAGAGGAAGGGGAAGGGTGTAGGGAGGAAGGGCTTTCCACAGACTGTTCCTTTGAACGTGACTGAGAACAAAACCAGAGAGGACCTCTATTGTGTTTCACAAGTAGGAGGTCATTTTCCTATTTGTATAGCCATTAAGGGGGATGCCCGAGCAGAGAAGACTATATACACCAAAGAATTTTATAAATGGTCCTGCATCAAACAAATATGTACATGAGTGGAGAAGGCTCGTCAAATGTTAGCATTTACAGCGATCTCCTAGTACAAGGGATTTCTGGGGTTTATGTTGTTATTACTACAAAAAACCCCTAGATTTTAGGGGAAGCACGTTATAGTGACAAAATCCTACACTCCAAGTTAGGATGGCCACGTTCTGTTCCTGGTTCTGCCTCTCACCGGCGAGTCATTTAGTCTCTTGGTTTCCAAATCGATAAAATGAGGAAGTTTAGAGGATTTCCAAAGATCCCGAGAGTCCTAAAACTCTAAAGCTCTAAGATAAGAGAGGGGAAAATGGGGGATGGGCACTTGTTGGGATGAGCCCTGGGTGTCGTATGTAAGTGATGAATCACGAGAATCTACCCCCCGAACCAAGAGCCCACTGTACTCGCTGTTGGTTAGCCAATTTGGCAATAAATTATATTTAAAAAACATAAATAAATCTCTGAGATGAAATAGTTACTTCTGATCTGCTGGCATGTTTTCAGAGCTGTTCATTCTTGACCACTTGCTCTGTGACCCAGACACAATTATTCTGGCTAGAGTCTATCATTCTAAATGCCTTTACATCCCCTGTGGGGCGCCTGTGTGGCTCAGTTGCTTAAGCGTCCAACTCTTGGTTTCAGATCAGGTCATGATCTCAGGGTTCATGGGATCGAGCCTGAAGTCAGGCTCTGCACCGACAGCCCAGGACCTGCTTGGGATTCTCTCTCTCCCCCTCCCTCTCTGCCCCTCTGCCCGCTAGCACGTGTGCTCTCTCAAAATAAATAAATAAACCTTTAGGGGCACCTGGGTGGCTCAGTTGAGCATCCGACTCTGGCTCAGGTTGTCCTCTCACAGTTCGTGAGTTCAAGCCCCGCGTCGGGCTCTGTGCTGACGGCTTGGAGCCTGGAGCCTGCTTCTGATTCTGTGTCTCTCTCTCTCTCTCTCTCTCTCTCTGCCCCATCCCCACTCATGCTCTCTCTCTCTGTCTTAAAAATAAATAAAACATTAAAGAAAAATTTTAAAAAAATAAAATAAAATAAACTTTAAAGGAAAAAAAAAGCAGACAAACCAACTAACCCAGAACCACTCTCTTCCTGGTCCACCTCTGTTCATCTTTTACTTAAGGAGATATGGAAATTTAATACATTAGAGATTTCATTTTTTATTATTTTTTAAAGTTTATTTATTTATTTTGAGAGAGAGACAGAGTGTACGTGCACGAGTGCAAGTGAGGGTGGGGCAGAGACAGAGGGAGAGAGAGAATCCCAAGCAGGCATGGAGCCTGATGCAGGGCTTGAACTCATGAACTGTGAGATCATGACCTGAGCCGAAATCAAAGGGCAGATGCTTAACCAACGGAATCACCCAGGTGCCCTGAGATTTCATTTTTTAAATGTAATATGTCATTAGCATTTTAATAAATATGACTTAATATATACAACAGGGATTCAAACACATAAGCCACTTAGTTGGATTTCTCATGAAACAATAAAGGAAGATTTTAGCAATGACAGCAGTTCTCGAAGGTGAACATGCATCAGAATATCACCTGGCCAGCGAGTTAAACACACATGACTTTCCTCATACCCCTTAGGGCTTCTGATTGTATAAATCTAGGCTCGAACCTGAGAATTTGCATTTCCAGCAAGTTCCCAGGTGGTGCTGATGCTTCTCCAGGGACCATACATAGTCTAAGAATTGCTGAGGTACAAAAAACCCTACATCTCGATGAATTCTTATAATACATGTCGTACACGCTTATTCTGTAGAGGAAAAGAAATGATCCCAACAATACTCCCCCCACCCAAACTGGAAACACATCATCTTTCGAAGACAAAGAAGGAGTTGGGGAGATTGGGGCCTGTCAGGTTCCCTTTTAACTAGAGAGTTTCACACATAAATACTAAATCTGCCACTTGACCGTCTCCTTCCTCTCTCCTGGTTATTTCCATGGCAGCATCTGTGGAGTGGTCTGGACTCAACTCCCCTAACACCCTCCTCTTCTTTTGGAAACTGCCTGTTGATGTCATTTGTGCAATTTTCCATGGAGACAGTCCTCTCGTTGATTCATAACTGCCCTCTTCATATAAACAGAGAATATTAAATCTTTGTCAGTCACATATGCTGAAACTACTTTTCCCACTTTGCCTTTTTTTTAAAGTTTATTCATTTATTTTTTGGGGGGGAGAGACAGAGAGCGAGGGAGAGAGAGAATCCCGAGCGGGATCTGCACTGTCAGCAGGGAACTGGATGCGGGGCTCAATCCCACGAACCCGTGGGTTCAGCTCATGACCTGAGCTGAAATCAAGAGTCAGACGCTTAATGACTGAGCCACCCAGGTGCCCCTCCCACCTTGCCTTTTATAGTGAACATTTCGTGTTCCGATTATTTATGGATACTTCAGGTTAGGAAGACCGTCCCCCATTATGTTTCTTAGAAATAGTCCAAGAAAGCAAGTGAATTTCTTATGTTTCTGTTTGCTAATTTGGCCAACTTTGCAAACTCTCTTTTTATTTCGAAGGCAGTTCACTTAGCCAAGTAAGATGTACTAACGTCCATCTTTTTAGGAAGTCACATAATGTTGGGATGGAATCAGTAGGTTCCCGGTAACTCAGAGATTGCCCAGCCCTCTGATCAGTTCCAAGATAACCATTTGGTCAGCCTCAGCTCTGATTGAAAAAAAAAAAAAAAAAAATGAGTATTCAGCAGATGGTGTGTAAAGGAGCCCAAGACCTTGAAGAAGAGGGAATTTGTATCATGGTATCTGGTGTGTTGTGATAGTTTACTAACGTTTGACTAGAAGGAAGGCTGTTGACAGCATTTCTGCATTTAGTCCCTGCATGTTACCACTGTCGGTGAAGGAATTCCTGGTCTTTCTGAAAGCTCCCTAGGCTACACAGCCCTCAGGTCTAGGGAAGACGAAATTAGTTTGTCTCTTATTGGCTCCTCCATTTGTGGTCGCCATTTGTGTCCACCATTACCAGAATGGAAGGGCCTAGATCTGGGCTTCATAACCGACTGTCCTGTGTCTGTTTTCTAGGCCACAGGAGAGAGAATTCTCATAAGCATGACCAGGAACATGCAGAGTCAGGGGCCTTTTAGCAAACAGCGGCCCATGACAATGAAGGAAAGAACCCTGGGGCACGACTTTAGGATAGAAAATTTCAGAAAGTTCAGGAAAAAAAAAAAAAAATAGAAGCATCTAATTTTATCACCGGAAACTCTCCAAGGAAAGATGATTCAAAAGGAGAGGGGACGTTGTAAAGAACAAAAATCGGACAACACAGCCATGAAATGCTCCCGGGAAGAAAAGTGAGAAGTAGCTTATTAAACTTATATGAAGACCATTTGATGATCCTGGTTCTAAAATGATAGATATAGGGGTGCCTGGGTGGCTCACTCAGTTAAGTGTCCGACTCTGGATTTCGGCTCAGGTCATGATCTCACAGTTTCGTGAGTTTGAGCCCCACATCGCTGTCAGCGCGGAGCCTGCTTGGGATTCTCTGTCTCCCTCTCTCTCTGGCCCTCCCCCACTCATGTTCTCTCCGTCTCAAAATGAATAAATAAGCGTACAAAGATTTTTAAAAAATGATAGCTATAGAAGGACATGCAAATAAAAATGAATTGTGTGAGCCCATGTAAGCACTGGGAAAACAAATTGTGATCCTGAATGAACTAAGGCTTGTAAACATTTGAAAAAAAACCAGAAAGGTCTTTAATTATGTTTAGTTCAAGGACAGAAAGAAAGGAGTAGATTGAGCCTAAGAAGCCAATGACTTCAGAACAGCCAATGCAATCTTGAAAAAAAATTAGAGGACTTATATTTCCTATTTCAAAAGTTACTACAAAGTGATAGTAATCAAGACTATGTGGCAGTGTCCCAGAGTAGACAGATCAACAGAAAAGAATCCCCAGTCTGGAAATCAACCCTTATAAATTGTGGTCATTTAATTTCCAATGAGGTTGCCGTGAAAATTTGATAGGAAGCAATAATCTTGTTTTATTTATTTTTTAAAAATGTTCTTTTAATAGTTATTTATTATTGAGAGACAGAGAGAGACAGAGCATGAGCAGAGAGAAAGGGGGAGACACAGAATCCGAAGCAGGCACCGGGCTCCGAGCTGTCGGCACAGAGCCCCACGCGGGGCTCGAACCCACAAACCACGAGACTATGGCCTGAGCCAGAGTCAGACGCTTAACCAACTGTGCCACCCAGGCACCCTGTAATAATCTTTTTTTTTTTTTTTTTTACAAATGATACTAGAATAACCTAATATCTACATGTAAAAAATTGAATTCAGACTCTCGCCTCACATCATTAACACAAATGAAGTCATTTCCTAACGATATTTTATACCTTCCTGGTCAAAGGCAAAATCCAAAAGATTCTTTTTTTTTTTTTAATGTTTATTTATTTTTGAGAGAGAGAGAGAGAGAAACAGACAGAGCACGAGCCGGCAAGGGGCACAGAGAGAGGGAGACAGAATCGGAAGCAGTCTCCAGGCGCTGAGCTGTCAGCATGGAGCCCGACGCCAGGCTCAAACCCACGAACCATGAGATCATGACTTGAGCTGAAGTTGGACGCTCAGCTGACTCAGCCACCCAGGTGCCCCCAAATCCTAAAAGATCCTATATAGAGAAGGAGAGAGGATAGATTACCTATAAAGATAAAGGTCTCATAGGTAACACATTCCTCTTTATTGACACTTGCTGCTGAAGGTGATCAAAGCAAAGCTCCAAGGGAAATTATTTTAAATTCAGAATTATCTATGCAACTAATCTATCATTCAAGAGTGCAATCAGCCCAGTAACTCAGATAGTTTATACCACTTTCAGAACCTTTATTTAAAAGTTATCCAAGGATATACTCCAATTCAATAAAACATTAATCTAAGACAAAAATGGGGGCCCTGGCTGGCCCAGCCAGAGGAGCGTGCAATTCTTGGTCTCAGGGTCGTGAGTTCAAGCCCCAGCTTGGGCGTAGAGATTACTAAAAGTAAAGAAATTAATCCACTTGAAAAAATAAGAGAGAAATAGCATATAAGGAAAAATAGCAGAGAAATTAGTTACACTCACAGTTAAGTCTAAGTTGCTGTTGAGGACACTGCTTTGAGACTCGGGGCAATTGGGAAGAAAATGTTCCTAGAAAATAGTAGAGATTGGATAAACATTGCGGGCACTCCCCTCCCGCCCTGAATCCTACCCATGACAGAAAAGATCTCTCTCTTTCTTAGAAAAGACCCATACTTTTAGACTTAATCAGTTATTGACAACACTGGAAAACAATAGGAGTAACATCAGGGCGTCCTCTGGAAGACAGAGAGCAGTAAATCGTGTTCAAAGCTTATAGAAGCCATGCGTTCTGGTCGGGGTAGGAAGGGTCCTGGGACGGCCAGGCACAGAAACAGCAGGAGTGCCCAAGAGGAAGAAGGTAGGGCTCTGGGCAAATGTCAGTGTCACTGGCTGGAAAACCAAATTTTGAGGAAACTGAGAAGTAAGTCCTCTCTTTCACCTTCCACCTATGGTAAGCAACAGGAAAGAGGCATTTGCCTCAGGTTGGAGGAACGAGGGGACGATCGGAAAAAGAGTCAGCAAACCATGGTCCACGACCAAACTCTCCTGTGGCTATCTTGTATTTGCTGTGAGCTCGCTATGGTGGTTTTGTTTTTTTGGTTTTTTTGGTTTTTTGGTTTTTTTACATTTTACGTTTTTATATTTAAAACATTTTTTTTTTTTAAAAAAAAGCAAAGAATACATGGCAGAGACCATATCCAGCCTGCAAAGCCTAAAATATTTACTATCGGCAACTTTACAGAAAAAGTTTGTTGGCCTTTGGTGTAAATGTCCGGGAAAAGGAAGTTGTGCTATATTTGAATAACCCGTGGTGCTTAGGGGGAGTAGGAGGCAGGAGAACAAGAAATCTTAAAAATAAAGAAGCAGACATATTAACAAATATCAAAAAAAAATTAAAGAAAACAGACACACGAAGGAGAATCCCCAGATTGAATAAACAGAAGCACTAACACCTAAGAAAAGCAGTTAGTAAAGAAAAGACAACTAAAATAGAACTAAAATACAGACATCCAGTTTGGGGTTCTTCTACTTGCAAATTAATAGTAGGGGCAGCTTTAAAGTTCTGTTAAGAATGCCACTGTGGGGCGTCTAGGTGGCTCAGTGGGTTAAGCGTCTGACTTCGGCTTGGGTCTTGATCTCGCAGTTTGTGAGTTCGAGCCCCGCCTCTGGCTCTGTGCTGACAGCTCAGAGCCTGGAGCCTGCTTCGGATTCTGTGTCTGCCCCTCCCTGCTCACGCTCTGACTCTCTCTTTCAATAATAAATAAATGTTAAAAAAAAATTTAAGGGGCACCTGGGTGGCGCAGTCGGTTGAGCGTCTGACTTCAGCCAGGTCACGATCTAACGGTCCATGAGTTCGAGCCCCGCGTCGGGCTCTGGGCTGATGGCTCAGAGCCTGGAGCCTGTTTCCGATTCTGTGTCTCCCTCTCTCTCTGCCCCTCCCCCATTCATGCTCTGTCTCTCTCTGTCCCAAAAATAAATAAACGTTGAAAAAAAAAATTAAAAAAAAAAAATTTAAAAAAGAATCCTGCTGTGATTTTTATTGGAACTGCGTAGAATTTAGAAATTAATCGGGGAGAGTTGCCATCCTTAAAATATGGAGTCTTTCAATCCATGAAAATTGTGTATCACTCCATTTTAAAGTTTTTAATAAAATGTGGCGCACCTGGGTGGCTCAGTTGGTTGAGCGTCCGACTCTTGGTTTTGGCTCAGGTCATGATCTTGCAGCTTGTGGGTTTGAGCCCCGCTTGGGTTCTCTCTCTCTCCCTCTCTCTGCCCCTCCCCTAATTCCTCTCCCCTCTCAAGATAACTAAATAAACTTTTTAAAATATAAAGTTTTTAATAAAATGTGTAAATTTATCTATTAAGGCCTTGCACATTTTTTGTTAGATTTATCCTTAATGCCTTATCGTTTTATCATTGCTCTGAATATTCTTTGCTTGTATATATGAACACCATTCACTTACACGTAATGCTTTTATATCCAACAAATTACTGATGTTGCCTATGGATCCAAAAAGGTTTTTTTTTTGGCAGATTCTTAGGCTACATACGTCACATCTTCGTTATCTATTCATCCATCAATGAACACTTAGGTTGTTTCCATATCTTAGCTACTATGAATAATGCTACCGTAAACATGGGAGGGCAGATATCTCTCTGATGCCCCATTTTTATTGCTTCTGAACGTATACCCAGATGTGGAATTCCTGGATCGTATGGTAGATGTATTTTTAATTTTTTGAAGAACCTCCATATTGATTTCCATAATGGTTGAACAAATTTACATTCCCATCAGCAGTGTAGATGGGTTTCCTTTTCTCCACATCCTCCCCAGCACTAAGCTCCTCTTTCTCATAATAGCCATTCTGACAGGTGGGAGGTGATATCCCATTGTGGTTTTGATTTGCATTGCCCTGAGGGGCAGTGATGTTGAGTGTCTTTTCATGTACCCACTGGCCATTATATGCGGCTGATCTAGAGTAACTCTTGTGTCTCTCTGAATATGATCAGGAACTTTGTGGAGTCCTATGGACCTTGTAGTTAACTGTAGTGTAAGAGCCTGACATAAGCTTTTTGATTGTGAAGTAAGTGCCTGACATTAAGCTTTTATTCCTGGGACATCCGTTTCAAAAGGCGTCCATATCGGATATTGCCATATATTGCCAGTTGCATGACACAATTAATGGCAAAACAACCAGATGAGGAAACTGGCTGCCCCCGTTCCTGAAGTTCCTTCTTTCAGAATGCCCTGGATAACCTAGATAACTGACCTCCTGAGTCACCCTGCTTCTCCCTTCCTGTACCCTAATTCCTGCTCCTATAACTTTAAATTAGCTAGTAAAGACGGAACCCACAAAACCCTAGGAAACGCAGCACCTGCGTCCTCCGCATGTGTGTGTATGTCTCTCTTTCTCTTTCCATGACCTTGCTCAGATGTACCATGCACCCTCCAGAACCTATGACTGATAAGTCTTGTTCTTCACCATTTGCGGGGACACGGATGGAGCTAGAGAGTATAATGCCACGCGATGTATATGCATTCACTATATTGTACACCTGAAACTAATATAACACTGTATGTCACTGACTGGAATTAAAATAAAAACTTAAGAAAAATCTTGTTCCTCCACGTTCCCCAATGATTTTTTTTTTTTCTGAAGTGTGTCCTGCAATCAGAAGAATCACAAGGGCCAGTCCAGCCATAACATTGGCCCTGTGGGTAATACAGTAGAGCAAGTGCCTGAGGCATTGCCAGCCAAGAGCGTCATGATCAACAGGCTGGGACCCACACCGCATTAACGCTTATTACAAATGTGGCCTCCCATCTTCCCGAGCATCCTTGTTCCAGTCTGCCTTGTTCTAGTTGTGAAATATTGCCGTGTAAATTTTTTCCTACGTCTTACATCAGATTAAGATTACTAGCACCTACTGAATTTAAGATTTTAAACATTTTATTATATTAGCTATATTCAATACATAAATATATTAAATATAATCCGATCACTAATAAAGAAGAGCTAGAAATACACTACTTTTTCAAATACTTATCCTACCCACTCGCATGTTAGTATTGTCTGTAAGGGAAACAGTCATTCAACAGTGAGCATCTAATGCAATCAGGTGTAAGGAATTCAGGGCAGCGAATAAATCTTCTAGAAAGATTTCCACGCTGGATATGAAGAGAAATAGACAGTAAGTATATAATGGGATAAATCCGATCGCAGAGGAATAAAAGCTGATGAGTATTCTGACTCTCTGGGAGAGTCAGAAGGATGAACCTGTGTTCCTAGTTCTATTTGTTTCAAGCCTACTCAACATTCTCCATTCTGGAACCTTCTCTGGCTAGGGCAGTGTGCTACGCACAGAGAAGAATCCGATACAAGAAATGCTCCTTGTTTAGAAACCAACTGGAATGTGGGGATCATTGAAAGGGGAAGAATGCGAAATATCTCAGAACATTTTGTCTGGAAGATGAATAAATAAGGAAGAGCAATTTGGGGGGGGGGAGGAGTGTGGGTGGATTCTCCTGGGGATACGTTTATGGGGCAGTTAAAGGAAGTGAATCTTCCTGAAGTCACTTGTGTATTTTTACACCCCTGAATTGGAGATATTCAGACATTGTATATATCCTGATTCCGTGCAAGAGGCTCCCCTTGCCCTCAAATCGTAATTTAATCAAGATTTTAGATCTAATTTCCAGTCTGTAAGAAATGCATGGGATAGACAAATTAAGAATGAAACAAGGAAGTAATCAGTCAAATCTAGAATGTGGGATGTTCTACATGACTGAAGATCTGTTCTAGAAAAAAGTAACTTAAAAGAGCTTTGAGACATCATAAATTCAATTCAGAGAGTGAAACTTGTTCAGATCCTTATTTCAACAAACAAACTAATAGTGTAAATTTTTTTTAGACAGGAAATTTGACTTTGAATTGGGTATTCAATTACACTATAGAATTAGTAGTAATTTTGTTATATGTGTTAATGGTGTTCTCTTGAGTAAGAAAACGGTCTCTTTTTTCTTTTAACAAGCACACTGAAGTTTTTAGGGTTGCAAAAGACATACTAGCTTGGGATTTGCTTCCCAATATGGAAGTTAAAGAAAATTGTGGTGGGCAGTAATTGAATCAAGTATAGATAGCATTATATGGATGATTCTTAAAGCTGATTGATAGGATTCTGGGGTTTGTCATATTCTATATTCAAAGTATGTTTGGACACTTGTCTCTTTTTTTTATGTTAATTTTTAAGAGAGAGAGAGAGAGAGAGAGAGTGAGGAAGGGGCAGACACACACACACACACACACACACACACACACACACACAGAATCTGAAGCAGGTTCCAGGCTCTGAGCTGTCAACACAGAGCCCGACATGGGGCTTGAACTCACGAACCATAAGATCATGACCTGAGCCAAAGTCGGACGCTTAACCGACTGAGCCACCCAGGTGCCCCTGTTGGGACACTTTCCTACTAAAACATTAAAAATAAATTACACCAGAAAAAAGGCTGTATATGGAGCTGAGGGGAGAGGTGGGGCTAGTCATAGAAACACAGGGTGTGGGGGAGGGGGCGCCTGGGTGGCTCAGTCGGTTAAGCGTCCAACTTCAGCTCAGGTCAAGATCTCACTGTTTGTGAGTTCTAGCCCCGAAGAGGGCTCCGTGCTGACAGCTCAGAGCCTGGAGCCTGCTTTAGATTCAGTGTCTCCCTCTCTCTTCCCTGCTCCGCTCCTGCTCTGTCTGTCTCTGTCTCTCAAAAATAGATAAACATTAAGAAGAAATACAGAGTAGGGTTACACCAATTAGTAGGGTTCACCAGTGAACAGCTACAGTGTTATAGTAGCAGTCAGGGGCAACTCTGAAGGATAGTGCTAATGGGAACTTCTCCAACAGGCAGAACTTGGAGTACATTTGGTAGTTCGCTTTGTCTGAAAGGAGAGATGGCCGGAAGTATGGATCTGTACTCACTACACGGGCAGTAGCATAGCTGGGCTGCATGTTAGGGACTTGGGAGAAATAGGATTGAAGATTGGTGACAAAGAAGTCTGGGGACGAATGGATGGGTCTGTCAGAATGGGAAACGACTATGAAGACATTTGTGTCTTCTGTGAATGCTCACCAAACCGCATGCACTGCAGAGGAGGCTCTCAATTATCAGGTGAAGCAAATGATACATTCTGTGTAGATTAGCCAGCCACTTTCCCCCATCACCCAATCCTTTCTCATTGGGCCCATGAAAAGAGTGGCTCTGGTGGTGGGAATGGGAGCTAAGTATGGGCTCAACAATACGGACTTTCCATTACCAAGGCTGACCTGAATGCCTAATCTACTGACGGCAGGGACCAACACGGAGCCCTGAAATGGTACTATTGTCTACGGGGCCAGTCAGCTATCAGGTGTCAGGTTGATTGCACTGGACCTCTTTCATCACTGGGCGTAGAGATATGCCCTCACCAGAATAAACCTACATTCTGAATATGGAACATGGATTTGCCTTCCCTGCCCATAATGCTTCTTCTGGCACCACAATCCCTGAACTCATAGGATGACTTCTCCATCACCATGTCATTTTGTACAAAGATCAAGGAACTCATTTCGGAGCAAAGGAAGTTTGGCAATTTGCTTATGTCCATGGAATTAACTGGTCTTGCCACATACCTCCTCAAGTCCAAGTGGCTGGCCTGATTCAAATTTGTAATGGCTTTCTGAAAACTCAGTGCCAGCTCCTCTTGAGATGCAAAATCCTGGAAGATTTCTCTCTGAATAGGGTTCTCTCATAGAGGATGCCATATATACTTTGAATCAGAGACTATTTATATGGCGGTCTTCTCCTTAGCCGGAATACGTGGGTTTGGGAAATTGAGGACTGAATCCCACAGTATTTTCACTTCTTATCCTGACAACTTTGACTTCTGTGATTTGGAAGTCTTGGTTTCTAAGGCAGAATGCTCCCTCTAAGGGACACAACAATGGTTCCATTGAATTCAGAGAGGAGATTTCCACTTGGTCTTTCTGAACTCCTTATGCCACTGAACCAATAGGGAGAAAAAAATCACTCTAAAAGAACAAAAAAGAGCATCACTCTACTGGGGGGGATGATTACCATTTTCAAAGATAATTGCATTGCACTATGCCGTGTGGGCAACGTGGACACTTCTGGGAAGCAAGGCAGCTCTCTGGGGATCACCTCTTAACGTTTCCATGCCCAATAAAAAAGGCAAGATGATAAAATTTCAGGACGGAAGATTTGGATCACTCCACCAGGTAAAGAACCCTGAGCACCTGAAGTTCTAGCTGAAAGCACAAGAGATATAGAATCAGTAGTGGAAGGAGAAAGTCATAGCTATAATGTGTAAACTGGTGACTGATTAAAAAGTGAGGATTGTAGGGGCGCCTGGGTGGCGCAGTCGGTTAAGTGTCCGACTTCAGTCAGGTCACGATCTCGCGGTCCGTGAGTTCGAGCCCCGCGTCAGGCTCTGGGCTGATGGCTCAGAGCCTGGAGCCTGTTTCCGATTCTGTGTCTCCCTCTCTCTCTGCCCCTCCCCCGTTCATGCTCTGTCTCTCTCTGTCCCAAAAATAAATAAAAACGTTGAAAAAAAAATTAAAAAAATAAAAAAAAAAAGTGAGGATTGTAATTGAGGATGAATGTTAAATGGTATAGTCACTATGGAAAAGAATATGGAGTTTCCTCAAAAATGTTAAAAACAGAATTATTGTATAATCCAGCAGTCCCACTTGTGGGTACACATTCAAAATAATTAAAAGTAGGACCTTAAAGATATATTTCCATACCGTTGTTTTTTCAGCATTATTATTCTTAGTAGCCAAAAGTTGGAGGCAATTCGCATTTCCATCAATGGAGGAATGGATAAAGAGAACGTGGTCTATACATACAGTGGAATATTATATGGTCTTTGAAAAGCAGATCCTGTCACACGCTACAACATGGATGGAACATGAGGGCATTATGTTAAGTGAAATAAGCCAGTCACAAAAGGGCAAACACTGTATTATTCTACTTAGATGAGGTATCTCCAAATGGTCAACTCATAGAAACAGAAAATAGAATGTTGGTTGCCAGGAGCTAGCAGGAGGGAAAACGGAGAGTTGTTGTTCAATGGGTATAGAGTTTCAGCTTTACAGGGTGAAAAAGTTCTAGAGCTCGGTTTCACAATACTGTGAATATACTTAACACAATCGAACTGTACGCTTAAAAATGGTTAGGATGGTAAATTTTATGTTATGTGTTTTTTTTTAATTTTTTTTTTCAACGTTTATTTATTTTTGGGACAGAGAGAGACAGAGCATGAACAGGGGAGGGGCAGAGAGAGGGAGACACAGAATCGGAAACAGGCTCCAGGCTCTGAGCCATCAGCCCAGAGCCTGACGCGGGGCTCGAACTCCCGGACCGCGAGATCGTGACCTGGCTGAAGTCGGACGCCCAACCGACTGCGCCACCCAGGCGCCCCTGTTATGTGTTTTTAAACACAATTTAAATAAATGATAAAAACATTGAGGACTATGGTAACTTTGCATGTTTTCCCATTGCTTATGTTTATCTGTATATATTAACCATTTTTTCCTCATTCTTCCCATTATTATTATTATGTATATATATATATATTTAAATTTTTTTAACGTTTATTTATTTTTGAGACAGAGAGAGACAGAGCATGAATGGGGGAGGGTCAGAGAGAGAGGGAGACACAGAATCTGAAACAGGCTCCAGGCTCCGAGCTGTCTGCACAGAGCCTGACGCGGGGCTCGAACTCATGGGCCGTGAGATCATGACCTGATCCGAAGTCAGACGCTCAACCGACTGAGCCACCCAGGCACCCCTATTAGGTATATATTTTTATACATACAAGTCATTGAAGGTCAACTTCACAATGTTTTCCTTAGGCAGTGGAATATTCAGTACGACGTGAATGGAGCCAGTGATGGATACAATAGCTGTTTTGACTTTGTGTCTCCCAATTTTGGAGAAGCGTGAGGTCCTCTTACTTACCCAAAGGGTAGCCAGATCTTGTTGGGTGAAAACATAGAGTTGTTTCGTTGCATGGAGAAGTTCAAACGTGTGTAGAAAAAAATTACCTCTAAGTTCCAAATGTATCCTTTTTGATGCTGGAAGTGGATCCTCATTTTCTCTTATCGTTTAGCTAATTCAGCAATAAGTGAAGACTTGAGTGATTCACATAAGAATATAAAGGACATTTTCCTTCATAGATGTGTGTGTGGGGGGGGGGGGAGGGGGGTATGAGGGTGTGTTCCAATCCGTTAACACTGGCACGTATAGCCAGAAAGACTAAACAGATGGACTCCGGATAAGTGAAGTGTTACTATACATCGACAGTGAGTTTTCAGTCTCCACCCAGTGATATAGACACTAAAGCTTCTCCTCCCAGCAGTCATGGCCCCTAAATGCACTGCTTCATTTTAAGTATTGTTGTTTACATTTACTAACAATACACAAATCATCCCTTGAATACATACAACAAATACCTGCAGAACTAAACAGGATATTTTTAATGTCTTTTTATTTATTTTTGACAGAGCACAAGCAGGAGAGGGGCAGAGGGAGAGAGGGACAGAGGATCCAAAACAGGCCCTGCGCTGACAGCAGCGAGCCTGAAGTGGGGCTCGAACTCACACGCCTCCAGATCGTGACCTGAGCTGAGGTCGGTTGCTCAACGGACTGAGTCACCAGGTGCCCCAGGATATTGTTAACAAAGGAAAAGAATCACAACTTAGTGTATACATCTTTATACAAGCTATCAAGGAATGTACACCGGCCATTTTAATCACGTGATTGAGAACTAACAAGCTATAGTTGGAAATATTCTTTTTCTTTTTTTTTAATTTAAATTCAAGTTAGTTGACATGCCGTGTAGCCCTGGCTTCAGGAGTAGAACCAAGTGATTCATCTCTTACATTGACACCCAAGGCTCACCCTGAAAAGTGCCCTCCTCAATGCCAATCACCCTTTCAGCCCATCCCCCCACCCTCCTCCCCTCCAGCAACCCCCAGTTTGTTCTCCGCATTTAAGAGTCTCTTATGGTTTGCCTCCCTCTCTGTTTTTATCTTATTTTTTTCCTTCTCTTCCACTATGTTCATCTATTGTGTTTCTCAGATTCTACACATGAGTGAAATCGCGTAATGTACCACTTTAAATTTCCCTTTCTGGGGCACCTGGCTGGCTCAGTTGGGAGAGCATGCAACTTTTGATCACGTGGTCATGAGTTCGAGCCCCACATTAGAGTAGAGATTACTTAAATAAACTATAACATAACATAACATAAAATAAAATAAAATAAAATAAAATAAAATAAACCTCCCTTTCTTCTCCGTAGCAGATTCCTTAATAAATAGCACCTTGAGCAGATTCCAGAACTTCCAGGTCACCTTCGGTTATTGAAAAATCCATTCTGTGAAAACTGGTGCAGCCACTCTGGAAAACAGTACGGAGGTTTCTCAAAAAACTAGGTATTGTGCTAAGCGAAGTTAGTCAGAGAAAGACAAATATCCTATGACTTCAGTCATATGAGGACTTTAAGAGACAAAACATGTGAACATAAGGGAAGGGAAGTAAAAATAATATAAAAACTAGGAGGGGGACAAAACAGAAGAGACTTTTAAATATAGAGAACAAACAGGGGCACCTGGGTGGCTCAGTCGGGTAAGCGGCCGACTTCGGCTCAGGTCTCGATCTCGCAGTCCATGAGTTCGAGCCCCGCGTCGGGCTCTGTGCTGACAGCTCAGAGCCTGGAGCCTGTTTCGGATTCTGTGTCTCCCTCTCTCTGACCCTCCCCCGTTCATGCTCTGTCTCTGTCTATCTCAAAAAAATAGACGTTAAAAAAAAATTTTTTTTTTTAAATAAAAATAAAAAAAATAAATATAGAGAACAAACAGAGGGTTGCTGGAGGGGTTATGGGAGGGGGATGGGCTACATGGGTAAGTGGCGTTGAGGAAGGCACTTGTTTGGGATGAGCTCTGGGTGTTATACATAGGGGATGAATCACTGGAATCTACTCCTGGAGTCACTGTTGCACTATATGCTAACTAACTTGGACGTAAATTTAAAAATTAATTAATTAAAAAATAAATAAAATAAAATAAAACTTAAAAAAAAAAAAGAAAGAAAGAAAAAGAAAACTCCATTCCCTTTAAAGCTAAAACCGGGGCGCCTGGGTGGCGCAGTCGGTTAAGCGTCCGACTTCAGCCAGGTCACGATCTCGCGGTCCGTGGGTTCGAGCCCCGCATCGGGCTCTGGGCTGATGGCTCAGAGCCTGGAGCCTGTTTCCGATTCTGTGTCTCCCTCTCTCTCTGCCCCTCCCCCGTTCATGCTCTGTCTCTCTCTATCCCAAAAATAAATAAACGTTGAAAAAAAAAAATTAAAAAAAAAAAAATTTAAAGCTATAACCTCATTCCAATCTAAAGCTTTCCTTACCTTGTCACCGACCAAACTCTTGGATCAAGGGAGGCTGAAGCATGGTGGGAGGCAAGGTCTTGTTCTTTGAGCCCCCTTCACTCTTCGTCACCTCTGAGTGTGTGGTTTGATGGGGATGAGAGGACACGTCATCTTGCCTGTCTCTTCCTGGGAACAGATGAGTGTCTCGTACTGATCTGCCTGCTGATGTGGCCTTTTGTTGGCTGCGGCTCTCTCTGTTTTTCATTCCAACTGGTTATGGATACCCTACTTCATGGCGGGTCACCAGACACTCTATCTCTGCAGCATCGTGTGTATTCTTGGGAAAGTCTACAAGCCTGCCTATTGACCGGGTTCTCTGATGTGAGAGGTCTGGTCCCTCCTCAAAAGGAGTCTTTGGGCAAAGATGCAAATCCTCTTAGATAAAATTAGGGCAAAACCAATCAAGCTCAGTTTTGTTCCATAACGACCCCTGGAACTAAGGGAATTTTACATGTCTTTGTCACCAGATGGTTGCTCATTCCTCGGTTTCACTATCTCTTGCTGCCCTGCCAATTCTCTCCCGTTCTTTTCCTTGTTTCCTTCTCTTCCTTCTTTTCCTTTCATTCCTGAAGTGCAGAGCCATAAGTTCACTCCTTGGGCAAAGATCTAACTAGAGTAGGAGATGCCAGTCTTCCCTTTGTGCACACCTTGTATTTTCAAGTGATTCTCTTCTCTTCCTCATTTTGCGTGGGAGTAGGAGGTGGGGGGCAACCACAGCAGTCCCGTCGGGCTGATAATTCACATTTATGATGATACTCTTTCTCCCTCATCAGTCTTAGCCTGATATTAGGGAGGAGGGAATGTGTATATCTGGAGTCCACAAATTACAGCCCATGGGACAAATCAGGCCCACTTCCTGTTTCTGTAAATAAAGTTTTATTGGAACACAGCCACATTCATCTATTGTCTATGGTTGCCTCTGCACTACAAGGCAGAGTTGAGTATTTTTTACAGAAACCACACCCACAAAGCCTAAACTATTAACTCTCTTGCTCTTCACAGAAAAAGATTACTGACCTCTGGGTTAGAGAATCACGGTTGATTGTAGTAAGACTAATTTCGCTGGGCGCCTGGGTGGCTCTGTCGGCTAAGCATCCGAACTCTTGATTTCGGCTCAGGTCGTGATCTCTCAGTTGTGAGACTGAGCCCCGCATCAGGCTCCAAGCTGAATGTGGAGCCTGCTTGGGATTCTCTCTTTCCCTCTCTCTCTCTCTCTCTCTCTCTCTCTCTCTGCCTCTCCCCCGCTCTCATGCGCACTGGAGCTCTCTCTCAAAAAAATAAAATAAAATAAAAATAAACGTTTTAGAAAAAGAAATAAACATTTTAGGAGTGTCTGGGTGGCTGAGTCAGTTAAGTGTCCCACTTGGGCTCAGGTCATGATTTCACAGTTCGTGAGTTTGAGCCCCGCATCAGGCTCTGTGCTGACAACTCAGAGCCTGGAGCCTGCTTCTGATTCTATCTACCTCTCTCTCTGCCCCTCCCCAGCTTGCGCTCTGCCTCTCTGTCTCTCTCTCAAAAATAAACATTAAAAAAAAATTTTTTTAAGAAAAATGAACACTAAAAAAAGAAAAAGACTGTTTTTGTCATCTCTTAAGAATCTCTTATGGAGATTTATGACTCTAATTGTATGAAACTTAACACCCCTTTGACCTTTCTCCATTCCATGGACAAGAGCCTAATCCTATTTAGTATTTTGTTACAATTGCTTAGACACACACACCTACACACACAAACACACATTCCCCATTTGAAGTTTGACTCTTTGCTTGATACTTTAGTCTTTGGAACATAGACTTAAAGTCACCAAATAATATTACTTGAATTTTTTTTAAGATTTAATTTTAATTTTTATTTTTTTTTATTTTTTTTAACATTTATTTATTTTTGAGACAGAAAGAGACAGAGCATGAACGGGGGAGGGTCTGAGAGAGAGGGAGACACAGAATCTGAAACAGGCTCCAGGCTCTGAGTTGTCAGCACAGAGCCCGACGCGGGGCTCGAACTCACGGACCGCGAGATCATGACCTGAGCCAAAGTCGGAGGCTTAACCGACTGAGCCACCCAGGTGCCCCAAGATTTAATTTTTAAGTAATCTCTGCACCCGTTGTGGACTCAAACTCACAACCCTGAGATCAAGAGTCACATGCTCTACCAACAGAGCTAGCCAGGCTCCCCTAGTTGAATTATTTATAACCAAGATTCAATGTGACTTTCAGAGACAGAGAGAAATAGAATTATTTCTTACTCTATCCCTCAAGAAACTTATGTTTGAGATCTCTGAATAACAAAGAATTAGCTAGCCCCTGACTTTGTTGATTTTCTTTACAGTATAGTGTTTCCTATTTAATTAATTTCTGCTACCTTTATAATTTGTTTTTCTACTTTCTTGGGTTTATTCGGTGTTCATTGTCTACTTCCTTTTTTTTTTTTTTTTTTTAGTTCTATTTATTTATTTTGAGAGAGAGAGAGAGAGGCAGACAGAGAAGGAGAAAGAGAATCCCAAGCAGGCCCTGTATTGTCAACACGGAACCCGATACAGGGCTTGGATTCATGAACCGTGAGATCATGACCTGAGCCAAAATCAAGAGCAGAGAGCTTAACCAACTGAGCCACCCAGGCACCCCTGAACTCTTGCTTTTAAGGATGAGTCCAGGACCCTCATGCAGTTCCCATTTAAGATTTTTTATTTTGGTTTTGTTTGGGGTTTTCTGCAGCTTAGCTATGGTGTCTCTGGGTGTAGAATACTATTTGCCAAATTTCATTGACTTTAAAGTTCACTTTTTTCCTTCATGTTTTAATATTTCTGAAATCAGGATGCGTCTTACAACTAAAGGCCTTTTACAATAAGCTGCTGGTCAGACAGCCATCATGGTATGATTGTCATTGCCACATGGGCAAGCATGGGTTAAGCTTGGGTGACTTCAGGGCTTCCATAACCAATCTCTTTGGACTTTGACTTTTGTTCCCCAGCCCAGGCTTCAGCAAACTGTGGTTCACAGGCTGGCTGCCTATTTTTGTAGGTAAACTGTACGAAACACTGTCAAGTTTTATTGGACCTGTTTTTGTACAAGCAAACTGTAAAAAACGTTGTAAAATTTTATTGGAACACAGCCACGCTTATTTGTTTACATATTTTTTATGACCACTTCTTTTTTTTTTTTAATATGAAATTTATTGTCAAATTGGTTTCCATACAACACCCAGGGCTCATCCCAACAGGTGCCCTCCTCAATGCCCATCACCCACCCTCCCCTCCCTCCCACCCCCCATCATCCCTCAGTTTATTCTCAGTTTTTTAAGAGTCTATGACCACTTCTTTAAAAACCTTTTTTGAATATTTTGATCTACATTAACAACCTCATTGATATTCTTTTCTGTTATTACTGCCTTTCTTTCTTCCTTCCTTTCATCCTTCCTTTCTTCCTTTCTTTCTTTCTTTCTTTCTTTCTTTCTTTCTTTCTTTCTCTCTCTCTTTCTTCCTTTCTTTCTTTCTTTCTTTCTTCCTTTCTTTCTTTCTTTCTTTTTTGATAGATAAAGGAGTGCAAACAGGAGAGAAGGGCAGAGGGAGAGAGAGAATCTTAAGTGCCACTGTCAGTGCCAGACTCAGGGCTCAATCCCACAACACTGTGATCATGACCTGAGCTGAAATCAACTGGCGGATGCTCAACTGACTGAGCCACCCGTGCGCCCCTGCATACATTCTTTATTGTGGTTAAAAAAAAATAATGACATAAAATTTACCCTCTTGACTATTTTTAGTGTATAGTTCAATAGTGTGAAATATGTTCACACGGTTGTAAAATAGATCACCAGACCTTTTTCATCTTATTAGCCTGAAATTCTATACTCATTAAATAGCAATTTACCTTTTCCCCCCTTCCCCAGCCCCACAGAGTCACTTTCTATGTCTATGACTTTCCTTACTTTTCAAGGCCGAATTTCTCATCCACTTATCTGTCACTGGGCATTTGAGTTGCTTTCATGTCTTCGCTATTAGGAGTAGTGCTAGTATTAACATGGGGGTGCAAGCATCTCTAACCATAAACTGCTTTTGTACTGCAACGGTGGAATTGAATAATTATGACAGAGAACCAGAGACTATGTGGTCTGCAACCCTAAAATATTTAACATCTGGACTTCTTTTTTTTTTTTAATGTTTTAATGTTTATTTTGAGAGAGAGACAGACAGAGTGTGAGTGGGGGAGGGGCAGAGAGAGAGGGAGACACAGAATCCGAAGCAGGCCCCAGGCTCCGAGCTGTCAGCGCAGAGCCTGACGCGGGGCTCGAACTCACAAACCCTGAGATCATGACCTGAGCCGAAGTCAGACGCTTAACCGACTGAGCCACCCAGGCACCCCTTAATATCTGGCCCCTTAAGAAAAGTTTCCAGACCCCTGGTCTTAGGCCAGTAAGCCTCTCAGCTGTTTTTCTCAAATCACAAATCTCTGGATGTCCATTTCTCTGGTATCTTGGCTTACTAATGCCTCAACATCTTGCTGTGTCTTTCATGCTGTTAGAAAGGATGCATTTATATTTCATCCAGCTTCTTGGTTGTTTTCAGTAGAAGGGGTGGTCTGAATTGCACAGTCCATTAAAAAAGTAAAAGTCAGCTCTAGCAGCTTTTAATAAATTCTTTTTCTCTTTAAATCAACCGGAATCAGTTTCTGGGAATTTTTTTTTTTTTAATTTTTTTTTTTTTTTTCAACATTTATTTATTTTTGGGACAGAGAGAGACAGAGCATGAACGGGGGAGGGGCAGAGAGAGAGGGAGACACAGAATCGGAAACAGGCTCCAGGCTCTGAGCCATCAGGCCAGAGCCTGACGCGGGGCTCGAACTCACAGACCGCGAGATCGTGACCTGGCTGAAGTCGGACGCTTAACCGACTGCGCCACCCAGGCGCCCCTGGGAATTTTTTTTTTAACGTTTATTCATAATCTTTGAGAAAGAGAGGCAGAGACAGAGCGCGAGTAGGGGAGGGGCAGAAAGAGAGGGAGACACAGAATCCGAAGCAGGCTCCAGGCTCTGAGCTGTCGGCACAGAGCCCGATGTGGGGCTTGAACCCATGAACTGTGAGGTCATGACCTGAGCTGAAGCTGGATGCTTAACCCACTGAGTCACACAGGAGCCCCTCTAAATTTTTATTTTCATGCTCAGAGCGTCCCATGTTAGCCAGTAGAGGCCCTTCAAGGTGACTCTGGTGCCTTTGAAAGGTTCTCATCCTTCTTGGAGCACTACCCAACTTTCCGTGCCACCTCGTCTTGCAGACTCATCTTACACTTTCCCTGCCCAAGCTCTGGAACTGGTCTTTCCTCCAAGGAGCTCTAGATTAGCTGAAATGTTAGCAAAGCCCAGGAACACATTGGTACAAGCAAGTCTCAACATCCAGCTACAGTCTTTGTGCTCAATTGCAGATAGCAAGACTCTAATCTCAAAATAAGCCTTGCCTGACAGCCTCATCTTTTTTTTTTTTAATTTTTTTAATGTTGATATTTATTTTAGAGACAGAGAGAGACAGAGCATGAGCAGGGGAGGGGCAGAGAGAGAGACACAGAATCCGAGGCAGGCTCCAGGCTCTGAGCTGTCAGCACAGAGCCTGAAACTGCGAGATAATGATCTGATCCGAAGTCGGACACTCACCCAACTGAGCCACCCAGGCGTCCCCTTGACAGCCTAATCTTTGAACATATAAAACACCATGATCACCGTGATAAGTCCACTTACCTCCTGTCAGCATACAAAGTTGTTACAATATTTTGCCTATATTCCCTATGATATACTTTATTACTTTATATCCCTGTGACTCATTTATTTTATAAATGGAAGTTTGTATCTCTTTTTCAAATGTTTATTTGAGAGAGAGAGAGAGAGAGAGAGAGAGTCGGAGAGAAGGGAAGAATCTCGAGGCTCCATGCTGACAGCAATATTTCTATTTTTAGTGTTTTGAGGAAACTCCATACTGTTTCCTATGGAGTCTGACCCAACTTACATTCCCACCAACAGTGCCCAAGGGTTCCCTCCTCTCCACATCCTCACCAATATTTGTGATTTCTTGTCTTTTTGATACTAGTCATTCTGACTAGCGTGAGGTGGTATCTCACGTGGTTTTGGTTTGCATTTCCCTGGTGATTAGCGACGGTGGGCATCTTTTCGTGTATCTGTTGGCCATCTGGATGTCTTCTTTGGAAAAATGTCTATTCAGGTCCTCTGCCCATTTTCAAATTAGAGTGGGGGAGGGTTGTTTGTTTGTTTCTGGTGCTGAGCTGTATGTGTTCTTTATGTATTTTGGATGTTAACTCCTTATTGGATATGTCATTTGCAAATATCTTCTCCCGTTCAGTACGTTGCACGTTTTGTTTTATCGAAGGTTTCCTTAGCTGTGCAAACGTTTTTGACTTTGATGTAGTCCCAACTGTTTACTTTTGCTTTTGATGCCCTTGCCTGAGGAGATGATCAAAAAAAAAAAAAAAATGTATTACTAAGACCCATGTGTCTTAGCATGTGTTCATGGCCTGTGTTTTCTTTTAGGATGAACAGCCTAATCTAAAGGACCCCATCTCCCTCTATGTCTGTTGATCTCTGTCACCTCACTTTGTTTTATTCTCTTCCCAGAACTGAATCACGGTCTAAAATTGTCTTGCTTGCTGATATACTCTTATAATTTTTCTATCTCTTCACCGCGACTATAAAAGATCTATCTGTTTAAATACACAGGAATATTGCCAGCGTGTGAAACTGGCACAATTTCTTTGTGAAATATATAAGTGAATAAGCGGAACCTTCTTGCTTAAAAATCCCATGAAAACACGACCTATTTCTTTACCCTTATTTTACATTTATGACTGTTTTTCCAGTGGCATTTGCCCAGAGTCCCACCATTGCTTAGGAAAGTTTCTCAACTGCATATCCAGATAGGAAAATTTGGATGCACGGTAATGACTACCCCGTTAGGGTTTTAGTAAATTTCCTACATTTTTCGTATCTTTGCCTACCAGTCTACAATGTAGTCGAGTCACACTGTTGCTTTTTGTAACCGTATCCCCCATCAATCTCATGCTATTACCGTGGTTACTCTTTAAACCATTCTTCTTCCACTGGGTCATCTCTGATACGCAGCCATGCAAGTGGAAAGTCTAATTTAAACACTTCCTGTGGAGTCCTCTGTAAAGGCCACCACATGAATGCTAATTGTGGAGTCTCCATGCCTGGGCCACTCCTAGGTATGCGGAAAGGGATCACCAAAGGTGTTGAGCACCAGAGTTTAAACGTGTAGACGTGGCAGTAATCAGTGCTTTTCCTCCGAGCTCTTCATGACCCAGGAAACCTGCTTAGTGAAATCCTGAGAAAATGAATCTCAATGATAGTTTTCCAGCCAGTGATCCATGAGATGCAAGATGCACTTTAACCACCATGCACCCGTTTTCTCCTCCGCATTTTCTTAGTGACATAACTATGGATCTACTGTTTTGTCTTCATCTTTTATCTCACTTCCATAGTCTGGAATAGAGAACTACAGAGTTTTCTTTTCCGTAGTAAAATTTTCATCAGGAAAAAAAATCACTTGAGACTGGGCCCTTGCTTTCATTTGGTCTAATGTTCTACACTACACTACATGTTCTTGGGACTCACGTACCGTCTGCTCTGTCCTGGGCAAAGGTAAGAGGCAGCTGGCCACAGCTCTCAACACACAGCCAGCGCGGAATTAAAAACCAAACAAACCGGTTTCGATAATTCAGCTTTGGTTGTGTAAGATGTTAACATTGGAAGTAGTGGGCTGAAGGATATACAAAAACTCTCTGTAATTTTTGTAACTTTTTTCCAAATTTAAAGTTATTTCAAAATAGAAATTTTTAAGAAAGCCCTCGAAAACCCTACCTTTTTGCTTTGCGCACCCGGCCTGAAGTTCGCTAAGAATTCACTTTAACTGAAATAAATGGCCCGAAGTTCATAAAAAATTCACTTTAATCTTGCACTAACTTTCTCACCTGTTTCTCTTCATAGTCTCAGCTCCTGATCACATTATGCTCGAGATTCACCTCTACAGTTTGACACTGGCTGCTGGCCATCACTATCTGAATTTTGTTTTCTTTTCCCAAGCACCCTTTATTTTTGGAGCCCACTTATCTGATATAGCTCCTGGGATCCTTCCCAAGATGTAGATCAGGCTTCCCAGGGCTCACAACAGGACTCTCTTCTTCCAGATAGCTACCGTGGGTGCCCATCACTTTTAAGTTTGTAGGTGTCCCTCACGGAAGAATGAACGTGGACAGCCTCGCCCCTCACCCTCCTCTCAGAGACGTTGCTGACAGTCCTCCTTCACCAGTCAGAACTTGGCTCTGAGAGGTTGACCTCTGGTATGTTTCCCATTGGCGCTTAAGCCCTAAGCCACCCTGACCAGAAGAGGGAGTAGTTACAATAAGGAACCTTCCAGCTTAGTCATTAGTTTTCCCAACTCCAATTGTTTGCCTACTAGTCTGTTCAAAAGGATCCCTTCTCCTGTTTCTCACTTGGCATAGACTGCTGTACTAAATTCTTACTGTTTAAAAAGATTAGGACCTTTTCTCTCATTTTTTCAAACAATATGTGCACAGAAAAAAATTTTAAAAACCAAAGCCTCTCTTATTTGCATCAAGCAATGAAAAAGCGATAGCAACTGGGATAGCGACTGCCATATATATATATGGCAACCGAGATGTGTGTGTATGTGTGTGTGTGTGTGTGTGTATTTAATTAGAATCATCATATATTTCAATGTATATTTATTTTCTGGCATTTTGATTCTTAACTCAATAAAGAGTATCTACCAGAAAGACCTATGTCAGACCTCCAACATCGTGCACAGCAGTTAACGTGCTCTCTAATGTTGGGAACAACTCAAGGATATTGCTATCACTGCTACCATTTAAAATTGCATCACAAATTTCTGCCAATGTAAGAAGACAAAGAAGAAGAAGAAGAAGAAGAAGAAGAAGAAGAAGAAGAAGAAACAGGTAGACTTAATACTGGGAAGGAAAAGACAAAACTGTTATTTATAGATAATTACCACAAAATGCGAGGTATAGTACACTGCGAAACTACTAGGAATAATGAAAAAGTTTAAGAAAATCCATTTACATGATCAAAATCATTGTTTTCTTTTATACTATCAACAACAACACAGAAATACACTTTAAAAATCCCTGCCATTTGCAACCAAGTGGATGGAACTGGAGGGTATTATGCTAAGTGAAATTAGTCAGAGAAAGACAAATATCTATGACTTCACTCCTAGGAGGCCTTTAAGAGACAAAACAGATGAACATAAGGGAAGGGAAACAAAAATAATATAAAAACAGGGAGGGGGACAAAACAGAAGAGACTCATAAATATGGAGAACAAACTGAGGGTTACTGGAGGGGTTCTGGGAGGGGGGATGGGCTAAATGGGCTAAGGAATCTACTCCTGAAATCATTGCTGCACTATATGCTAACTAACTTGGATGTAAATTTTTAAAAAATAAAAAATAAAATTAAAAAAAATAAAGTAACTTTACTCCCAACAACTACACACTGACTGAATCACATTGCCTTGAGTTGTTTCTTTTGTAGCTCATGTAACTTGTAAAAATTATCTTATTTCTATATTTGTTTACCAGTTTGTTTCCCCAGCCAAATAAAAATCATAAAGGAAAGGAAAAAAAAATCCCATTCCCAGTAAGCACAAAGAACTCTTTAAAATACAGGACAATAAACATAACATGATATGTGCAAGACTTACATAAGAAACACCTGTATTAGTGAAATAGGGACACTTGGGTGGCTTAGTTGGTTGAGCGTCCAACTGATCCCATGGTTCGTAAGTTGGAGCCCCGCATCCGGCTTGCTGCTGTCAGCAGGAGCCCCGCTTTGAATCCTCTCCCTCTCTGTCTCTGTCCCTTCCCCTCTTGTGCTCTCTCTCTCTCTCTCTCTCTCAAAAATAAATAAACCTTAAGAAAAATATATTAGTGAAATAGGGGCGCCTGGGTGGCTCAGTCGGTTGAGCGTCCGACTTTGGCTCAGGTCATGATTTTGCAGTTGACGAGTTCCAGCCCTGCGTCAGGCTCTGTGGTGATGGCTCAGAGCCTGGAGCCTGCTTCGGATTCTGGGTCTCCCTCGCTCTCTGCCCCTCCCCCACTCACGCTCTGTCTCTCTCTGTCTCTCAAAAATAAACATTTAAAAAAAATTAAAAAATACTAGTGAAATACATAAATGAGGACCTGAATAAATAGATGTATTACAGATTGATGTTGTCAAGGTATAATTACCCCCAAATTAATCAATATGAATTCTGTGCAAATTCCATCAAAATCCTAACAGGATGTTTCAAGGGATCTGATAAACTGTTTCTAGCATTTGCCTGAAAGTGAATGAGCAACGATTGCCATGAAAATGTTGTAAGGGATTCTTTGTCCTGTGCAGAGCAGAGATCTACTGTAATTTTTGAAATACGGTTTTGGCACATGAATAGCCCCAAACATCAATAGAACAGAGTAGATTCAAGAAAAAGACCCCCAAATATTGAGAATTCAGTACATAATCATATTGGCATTTCAAAGCAATGGGGGAAAAGATGGTATTGGGATAACTGGCTTTCCTTAGCAGAGTAAAAACTTAGGTGCTTACCTGAAATAAATTATAGATATTAGATGTACACACACACACACACACACACACACACACTAGGTGCCACAAAATAAATTACAGATGGCTGAAATCCTGAAGAGTTAAACATAGAGAGAAAAATAACTATGAAAGAAAAAAAAATACAGGAACATTTTCCTATCTTTTGTGTGGGGAACATGTTATAGGTGAGGTTCTCCCAAAACTAGGCTCTGAAACGGAAAGTTGTGTGCAAGGGAGCTCTTCAGATTCAGTACTTATGAGGGAAGAGAAGGGATCAGGATTAGGTAAAGAAGCTGGGCTGAGATACAATTACAATGAAGCCTCATCCAGTCACTGGGTGCAGGCTGACCCCCATGGGGGAGGTGACCGGGGGAGCGGGGTCGCTCTCCTAGGCTGAGAGTGACCCTCAGAGAGGGCTGACAGCTTCAGTCCCGAGGAGATCTCGTTTGTGCAGTGCACAATCCACACTTGAACAGCATGGATCAATTTCTTCTTGTACATTTGGGCAGCAGCTCCTCCAAGATCCCACAAGTATCTTTTCTTAGGGAAAACTTACAAAGGGAAGATTAGTAGAATGACTTACAGCTTCCACCGCTGCCGCTGGTCTTGAAGCCATAAATGATACTCAGTGTCTCCTTCTCTTTCCCAGTCCAGATTTCCCGTGTCCTTCACCAGAAAGAACCCCAGCGAGTCTGGATGGCTTACTTGGTGAGGTGAGCCAGACCCTCATCTGAGGGTCCGAGCCTCTGATCACTATTGCACTTCTTTTTTTTAATTAAAAAAATTTTTTTTTAACGTTTATTTATTTTCGAGACAGAGCACAAGTGGGGGAGGAGCAGAGGGAGAGGGAGACACAGAATATGAAGCAGGCTCCAGGCTCCGAGCTGCCAGCACAGAGCCCGACACGGGGCTCGAACTCACGAACTGCGAGATCATGACCTGAGCCGAAGTCGGACGCTTAACCGACTGAGCTGCCCAGGTGCCCCTGATCACTATGACTTTTCATGCCATGGCTATTGTATTCATTTGTCCTCAAAACTGAATAAGGGACATAGATGCTTGCACATTCTGCAGTGCCAGAAAATAAGAAAGCGTTCAATGAAAAAGCCCAACAGTGATGGGAGTGTGTCGAAGAGAGGCGGGAACGACGTGAAAAGAATTACCTCTGGCCAAAGCTGAAACAATTGGAGGTAAAAAAAAAAAAAAAAAAAAAAAAAAAAAAAGAGGGGAGGAGTATTGGATTATAACCTGAAGTTTAAAATGAATATCTAGATGGGGGGTGGGAGGGAGGGGAGGGTGGGTGATGGGTATTGAGGAGGGCACCTGTTGGGATGAGCACTGGGTGTTGTATGGAAACCAATTTGACAATAAATTTCATATATTGAAAAAAATAAAATAAAATGAATATCTACGAACCTCACTGATATAAATATTCGAATGAACTGGGGAAATTGACAAATCTCTCTTTTTAAAAGAAGTTTATTTTTATTTATTTTGAGACAGAGATAGCAAGTGGGGGAGAAGCAGGGAGAGAGAGGGAGAGAGAATCCCAAGCAGGCTCTGTGCTGTCAGCGCAGAGCCTGAAGCGGGGCTTGAACTCAGGGACCGTGAGATCATGACTTGAGCCGAAATCAAGAGCCGGACGCTTACCTGGCTGAGCCACCCAGCTTCTTGGAGACAACTCTCTTTTATAGAAGAATTCCAAATAATTGATGTGGGTCTTCTACTCTAAAGAAGGTGGGGCTCAACTCCCCATTCCTTATATACAGGCTGCGAATAATGATTTCCTTCCAAAGAGTACTTACTGAGTGGAAAGGGGAAAAAAAGAGTAACCTTACAGTGGAGAAACATGACAAACATTACTTAAGTCAGGTGATCAAAGTTAGCCTCAATTCTGATAAGTCATGTACCCTTGATATGATGTGATGGCAATGGCATTTAATCTCTGTGGTCTTCCTCCTCCAGTCTAACCATGAGCAAAACATCGGACAAAACCACGGTGGGGGCGGCGGCGGGCGGGGGGGGGGGGGCGCTTTACAAAACACCTGACTAGTACCCGTCAAAATCGCCAAGGTCATCGAAAACGAGAAGTCGGCAAAACGATCATAGCCTGATGACCAAATGCCATGTGGCCTGCTAGATGGGATCCTGGAACCAAAAAAGGCAATTAGGTAAAAATTTAGGAAATCTAAATAAAATGTACCATACTAATGTAATATGTTGATAGCAGGGGAAACTGAGTTAGGGGGTATATGGGCACTTTCGGTGCAACCTGCAATGTGTCTGTAAAACTATTCTAAAATGAGAAGTTCGGGGCGCCTGGGTGGCGCAGTCGGTTAAGCGTCCGACTTCAGCCAGGTCACGATCTCGCGGTCCGTGAGTTCGAGCCCCGCGTCAGGCTCTGGGCTGATGGCTCAGAGCCTGGAGCCTGTTTCCGATTCTGTGTCTCCCTCTCTCTCTGCCCCTCCCCCGTTCATGCTCTGTCTCTCTCTGTCCCAAAAATAAATAAACGTTGAAAAAAAAAAATTAAAAAAAAAAAAATAAAATGAGAAGTTCATTTATTCTTACGTTTTTGTTTTTTTTTTAAGATTTTATTTTTAAGAAATCTCTATACCCAGCCTGGGCCCGAACTCACAACCCCGAGATCAAGAGTTGCACGCTTCACCAAGTGAGGCAGCAAGGCGCTGCTTTGCACGTATTTAAAATTTAAAAAAAAAAAAAATGCTAGAAGAATTATCTTGTGAAGCTTGGTCTCTAGTGCATATTACCCAACTATCGAATAAAGATACACCATAGCCCCAAAGGTGGAAAACAATATATTAATTTATTTCCAAGACAACAACATGGAACATCATGAAAAACAAGGATGGGTCTAGAAGTTTCAGCCATCCCTGGAGGCTAGTGGAAACCCACTTGCCCAAACACTACAATCTTCCAATATTAAGGTTTTTAAGACACAGAGATGGACCAACAACAGACATGTAAACATCTTCTATTCCCAAAGGCTTCTCGTTCTAGAGGAGAACGATCCAGTGTAAAACGTGTCTTCTTCTCAGGTGGGGGTCATTTAAAGAAGTTGAAAGAAAAGATGATTTTTAGACTCATTAGCTCCAGACGGGGTCCTTATGCTTCAACCCTTTACCACTTTGCACAGTTCCGTCTTTTTCGGTAGCTGGACAAAAATAAGGCTTTGCTTCAAAGGCATTCCCTTAAGTACAACGAACGTTCAACAGACACAGTGAGAGAAAAAAGGGCAAAACCGTATTAAGGGTATCATTAGCCGTAGTTAACTTTTTTTGGTGAGAATAAATAAATATTAAGGAACTCAATGGATGTAGGAATACAAAAGTAGACTTCACATTTTTCTGACGTGACAGCACATTTTCTCATATTAACACTGACACTGCTCTTAAAACCTACCCTCTGGTATACTAACTATGGCTTTATCTCACCTTCTCAGGAAACTGAACTAAGGAGACCAGTAAGAACATCCCAATCCTCAGAGAACTTGTTTCCTAATGCTTATCAACAACCTCTCTAAGCCTTGCTTAATTTATCTGCAAAATGGGGGTAATCGTGTGAGCCTCCCAAGAGTGTTTGTAAGGTTTTAACGCAATGAGCCCGCTAAAAGGCCTCAGCTTCGGTCTATTCCTTCCCTTCTTTCTTTGGAATGGTCTCTGATTTAGACCCTCATTTCTGACTACTCAGATCCCTGGCCGGACAGCCCAAACTACGACCCTGGATGTGAATGCGTTAAAATACAAGCAGTCTGTGAGATTCTCTAGAGCAGCCTTCCCCACATGGATGCTATTATCAAGAATTTCAGACGCAAGTAGCTTCTGTCTTACTTTTCTCCTTGTCTCAAGCACATATCTGGTGTATAACAGACGCTCAAGAAATATTTACTGTGTGCTGAGGGAACGAATTGGGTAAGAGAACGGGACAAGGGATAAGCGACAAAGAAGCTCACTCACAGCTGAAAGCTCTTAAAAATCTAGGCACTCTTATCAGCACCAAGCATTGTAAAGCTACTCAGAAAATACTCTGGAGTCCTTAAAGTGTCGAGGCATAGAGTCTGGACTCCATTTTGCAGGTAAGATCACTTTGGTGGGGGGTGGAGGGTGGTGATCCAAGAGGCGAGTGATTCATTCCTGAGGGTTAGAGACTTGGGATGAGAGCCATGCAACAGCACCTCAGTTCTAGAAACATCTTCATTCGGTGGGAACTTTTTAGCATTCGCCATGGAAAACAATGGAAGAGGGACGAGAGTACATTCTGACCCACAAGAAAGGTCCCGTTTCCCTGGGGTCCCTTTGCCGAAGCAGCCGCCAGTGACTGCTGTCTGATAGCATATCCCGCCTCTTGTTAACGACTTTACATTCTGTACAGACCTTCAGACACGGTAAGCTCACCGTGCTCGTGTTGAAACTCAGGAAACACGATCTAGTTCTCCATTCTAGCAGCTCAGGTTTTAAAGGAGATTGCTGAGGTGCCCAGGAAGCTGTTTCTATGCCCGGGGGGCCGCTGAGCAAAGAGGAGGGGTATCCATGAACGCGTGGCTACGGGTCTGGCATAGGAGATTCCTTCTCCGGAGAAACACAGTTCCTATTTTCCTAAACAGTATTATCTATAGCTCTCCTTTCCGTGAGAGCATCTCGCTCTGATGAGTATCTGGTGCAAAGGTCTGACGCCAGTTCCACTGGCCACGGATCTGATCACGAGCCCGACGTGGAACAACCGTCAAGAGAAGGCCAGGATGCCGAACGTGCCAGCATCGTCCCAGTGCTCCTGATTGCACAGTTCCCAGTGCCCGGCGGGTGTTGTAACACAATAACCCGGCCAGGTCCTGCAGCCGTGACCTCGCGGCTACAACCGTTACCG
Organism: Puma concolor; assembly: GCF_028749965.1. Lineage (NCBI taxonomy): Eukaryota > Metazoa > Chordata > Mammalia > Carnivora > Felidae > Puma > Puma concolor. Next base: position 18,359,004 of record NC_141671.1, read on the forward strand.
TAAGCGGGGCCGGGTTCTCTCAGGAAGAAAAGGCCGCGACTGCCCTCCGATCACGGGTTAGAGTGGCTCAGAAGTACCAGCTGGGTTGGATCACGGTTTCGCTCTGATTCAGGGTTCTTTCTCGAAGCCTCAGTTCCAGGCATTCCACAGTGAGGGGGTACGTAGTCAGCTCAAACTTGTTAGCAAAGAGGCTGGGCGAATTGATCAACCACTTCAAGTCCCCGTTTCCATAGATACAAATGCCGTGTACGTAGCGGCCTGCAGAGGAGAGAAGAAACCGTCAGAACATGTCTGGTCTGGAAAGCTGGGGGTGGTGAAGGGGCGCAGCGGGAGAGTGGGGCCTGTCTACTGAGTAGCTAACGCTGTGCCCGGTGCTCTGGGACTCCGTATGACACGGGGTCGTGTCGGCCCGGCCCACAAGGAAGTGAAACCCCTTCTGGAAAGCTAAGGGGGGACACATCCGCGCTTGAACAACAGGAGGGTTCAATGATATGAGGCAAGAGCGGCCACAGGCATCGTGAGACGATTCATGTGTTCTGGCCTGAGGGTTATGGGTGGGAAGTTCCAGAAGCGGACGGGTGGGAGAGGTCTTGCTGGGAGGCACCGCTCAGACCTCTTCTTTGAGCCCGGGCTTAGTCTCTCCAAGTGCCTACGTTCGTCTCCTCTTAGAGGAGAATCAACCCCACTGATGTGACATGTCTCCCCACGCCAGCTTGACTCCCCTCCCAATCCCCGCCACGTCTTTCCCGTGACACCCACACCACTCCTATTTTTTCAGCGCCCTGGGCATGTCTCCCCTTTTCTCTCACAGCCCCCACCTCCGGTAGCAACTCTGGCAGCTGCGCCTTCAAGATCGTCGCAGAATCCGATCGCTTCGCCCCGCGTCCGCTACTCCCATCCCGGCCCGTGCCACCTCTATCTTCCCGCCAGAACTGTCACAATAACGACTGGGTTCTACCGTCCCCACCTCCGCCTGTTGGTATGTTCTCAGCACCACGGCCACGGGGATTGTTCTGCTCGCAAGCACACCATGATGTCTCCTCATCTCATGTGCACGCACAGCCAAAATCCCAGCAATGGCATCGAAAGCTCCTGAGTCTGGCCTTTGACCTCCGGCCCCTTGCTCACCTGATTACAATGCTTCCCAACGCTGCTCACTCACTCCGGCCGCAGTGGCCTCCTTGCTGGCCGCCCCCCAACCCCCCCACCGCACACCAGGCATGTTCTACCTGAGAATCCACACAGTTCTTCCTCCCCAGGCAGCCCCCTTCCGCCAGCTTCCACCACACCTCCCGCAGACCCCCTCTCTCACCACCCCAGGTATCTGCCTCAAGGCCGAGTTCTCAGGGAGGCCTCCCCTGACCCCCTTCCGCCTTCCCCAATTCATTTTTCTCTTGGCTCTCGCTGCCAATGGATAGATTGGTATGTCAGGGCCACGAACGCAAATATTTGGCTTATTGTCTTTCTCCCTGGCCTGGGATGGAAGGTCCGAAGAGCTGGAACCGGAGGCCCTTTTGCTGTCCTCTCTGTCCCAACCTGCATCCGGGACAGTTCCTGGGAAGTATTAGGTGTTGAATTAATAGCTGTTGAATGAAAGGATGGAGACGAATGAGTGGAGAGTTAGTGGAAGGACAGAACTTGGCCGGGCTGGCGGGGGGGGGCATCACGGGCATGGATGGTGGCTTCATTTGGGGAAAATGTGCAGGGGGGGATTTTCTCTACAAGAGAGAATTTGGTTGGCAAGGGGGTTAGAAAAGGAATGGGAGGAAGTTGAACCCCTTTTCTAGAGGTTTCTTGGCGCGCACTGGAAAGACTACGGTTGACTGACTTAAACTCAAGGGCTGGGCCTTTTGTAATCCCATAAATAGGGAGAGTCTTTGAAGAGTTTTGAATGGAAGAATCAGAGGGTAAATTGGGCTTTAGCAGCATTAATTTTACAGAGCTTTGCAGGGTACAGTTAGAAATCCACCACGAGGCCACAGTAATAACTTAATGTAAACCAGAGAGCTGGTTCCAAGTTCGTGGCGTTGCCATGAGTGGGAAAGGAAGGGTATTTGAAACAGAACAGAGAGAGGCTGTCATTAATCATCATTCATTTAATACGGCTGGCAGGAAGCACAATAGAGAGGGGAAATGGATGGGGGACAGAAGCCAGAGTAGTGGACAGTCGGAGGTAACTGGGGAGTGAGAACGGAATACAGGTTAATAAGCACATCCATGCTTAAGAAAACAAAGTGGAGAGACCATTTCAGGGCGCGTGAACTAGAGGCTCACAGACAACGGGGTCTTCAGGCTACAGGCGATCATGACACTGAAGGAGAAGGAAAAGGGCCAGCAAGAGGGCACCACTGGGACTCAAGAAAACAAGGGGATCCCTTAAGGGAAACCCGCACATAACCGAGACCCCGGATGGGGACCCTGGTTGTGGGGACGGGTGACTTTTCCTTCTCGGGACAGGAAGGAACAATGAGAAGCGTGTGTCCAAAATACCCTGAGATGGCGGAAAGGGATGGCGTGACAATCCGGTAAGGGGATTTGGGCCACGTGTTTTGAAAGTTCTTCCTCAGGTTGAAACTGTTACCTTTTGGGGTCCGAAAGGCCGTTTGGGCATAGGATTGAGAGTTCAAAGCAAGCAGGAAAGATGAAAAGAAGTGCGTCGGGAAGGGCACCGGGACAGTTCTGGAACAGTCCCCAGCAATGCTCTGGTCAGGGAAACACAAATGGCCAAAAGCAGATGGTGGAAGTGATTCCATGTGTGAGTTGGCCTTGTAGGGTCAAATGGCAGGGGAGCCTGGTTTGTTCGTGAGAACAGCAGGGGACGGCTGATCCAGTATACAGGCCGGATAAGGAGTCCTCAGAAGGATGCTGGCAGAAGGAGGAAGCTGGGAACGTTGAAACTCTGGCAATCCCAATTTTATTTTATTTTATTATTATTTTTTGTAACGTTTATTTATTTTTGAGACAGAGAGAAACAGAGCATGAACGGGGGAGGGTCAGAGAGAGGGAGACACAGAATCCAAAACAGGCTCCAGGCTCTGAGCTGTCAGCCCCCCGACGCGGGGCTCGAACCCACAGACCGGGAGATCACGACCTGAGCCCAAGTCAGCCGCTTAACCGACTGAGCCACCCAGGCTCCCCAATCCCAATTTTAAAAAAGCAAACACATGGGGGACTTAGGTGGTTCTGTCGGTTAAGCAACCGACTCTTGATTTCAGCTCAGGTCATGACCTCAAGGTTCGTGGGTTGAGCCCCGCGTCCGGCCCCACACTGCTTGGGATTCTCTCTCTCCCTCTCCCTCTGCTCTTTCCCCCTCCTCTAAAAATAAATATGTAAACTTAAAATAATAATAATAATAATAATAATAAAGCAAATGCATTTCAAACAACAACACATTTTAGGTGTGGGATATAGCAATAAACGAACTGGTCAAAAATCCTAACCCTCTTGGGGCTTCACTTCTGTTCTGGGGAGAAAGACAGTAAAGATATAAAGTCTGTAAGTCAGTGAAGAAAACCAGCCGAGTAACAAGAAATTGTAACCAGAGAGGGGAGCTCCAAGTTCAAGACCGTAGAGCTAGAGTAGTCTCTGTGATTCTAAGGGCCTATAAAGTAGGTGCGCATCCACGGGTTTGGAACAAATCCACCACTCACGACCAAGGGGGAAAGGTCCGGATTGTACTCCAGACTCGCAGGCACTGTTCTGCCTCCTCTGGGTTATGTCTTTTCTTTTCCCCATCTAGTGGTTTGGGTGACAAACTGTTTTTAGGTTCGGAACCATATCAGGCTTTCAGATGTTCACGGCTAAGAGAAGAAAAATGAGACATTTGTCTCAGAGGCTTGGGCTACCCAAGCTGTGTACCCTCTGCAGGTTCCTGGCTTGGAGCTACTCTCATGGGCCCACCTGTCGTGTGATAAGTAAAGGTCCCTATAAAAATGGAAACCTGACTAGCTTGTACCTTGTCTATGGGGTAGGGCCTGGATACAGGTGAGGACAAGGAGAATGAGAGTAAGGTTCTAGGGAGGGGCAGGGCTTGGTGCTGACACACAGTACAGAAGCTTCCGTGGTAGAGGCCAGAGGCGCAAAGTAATGACGTCACAGGGGTCCCTGCCGTGGCGGCTGAAGTCTTCCAGTGTTACAGCTGGAGAGGAGGTGGAGAAACAGATCAGGTGACCACAGCAGTCCCACAGGGAGGATGACAGGGTTACAGGAGGACTGTGGAAAAGGCAAGACATCTCAAGTATTGGGACCTCGACTAATGGCGATGGTCTCTTTTCTGAAGAAGTCCCCCAGAGATCAAAGAGCAAAGCAACCTTCTCTCCACTCTCTTCCTGCTCCAAGGAGGGCAGGCTGTGATGAGAATGCAGGCAGGGGCGGGAGATGTCCTGTGGGGAAAATGTTGGCTGATTAAGATGAAGATGTTGGAGAGCAGGGTGTATGGGACGTGAGGGTGTTGCCATCTTCAGCGGATGGGGACCTCAGGAAGACATGAGAAGGGGGTGCGGTGTAAATCTGAGAGCCTTTAAAGAGGAAATCAAGTGAAAATGAGGTCACATAGGATGGGACCTGATTCTATATGGGTGGTGTCAGTATAAAAAGAGATTGGGACAGAGACGCACACAGAAAGAAGACCACGTGAGGACCCGGGAAGAAGGCGGTATCTCTAAGCCTCTCAGACGAAACCAAATTTACAGACACCTTGATCTCGAACTTCGAGCCTGCAGAACTGGGAGGGAATAAGTTCCTGTTATTTAAGCCATCCGGTCATTCATCCTACTGAATGAATACCATGCTGAGTAGGTACCAGACAGTGTGAATGGAACGTATGCCAGGGCTGATAAAAACCCTTCTTTAGAAAGTTCTATCGCAGGGGCACCTGGGTGCCTCAGTCGGTTAAGCGCCCGACTCTGCGTTTCGGCCCAGGTCGTGATCTCACGGTTCTCAGGTTGGAGCCCTGCGTTGGACTCTGTGCTGGCAGCGTGGAGCCTGCTTGGGTCTGTGGTGAGACCATGACGTCACTTCTCATCCTGACCACTTCCCCTCCTAACCACCACACTCCCAAAAGAAAGAGAAATAAATCATGTGAAGACAGCAGAAACCAGCAAGAAAATACCATTATAAGTCGAGCCCACCTCTCAACCCCCTCAGGAATCATGAGCTGGAGCATGTCGGCGAGACCCCGAAGTCTCCTTTTCAAGGCCCATGTCTTAAAGCCTCTAGCTACTCCGGGAACTCGGATTGTTTTAAATACACAAGCAGTTCTGTCCGCGAGAACCCCTGTATTCCACAGCTACCTCCATGCCAACACCAACAAGCAGTGTGGCCTCAAAGAGTGAAGTGAGTGCCTCACCATGGCAGCCGCCGTGTTTATCTTCCATGTCGATCCACTTTATAGCCCTGAGGTTACCGGTCCACGATGCATTTGGCATGGAGCCCGGGACACCTGCAACATTGATAAGGGAGAAAAGCAGACATGAGAACCAAGACAGAAGGGTGTCGATCGCATCAGTGAAGCCTCCACATCATGTTCACTTTTTCACTACGTTATCTTTCGCGTTAGATTTTCCATCACTGGTGTAAGACCTCAGAAGCTCGTGGTGTGAGTAGCTGATGATTATAAGCTCTGCCTTGCTACCAGTAAAAATACATACGCACATATAGGTGGTTTTTCATAATGCGTGCCCAAGCCTGCAAAATAGAGGTTAAGAAATACCGTAGCAGGAAACCATAATGCAGATGGACAAGTTGAGGAGTTTTGGGTCATCTCTCAATGGCCTTGAGCTGAATTCACTTTCAATCCTAATATTACAGCTATTTCAGACTTTCCATGTGACCTCGATCTTAAAATGAAAGCTCAGGAAACAGGCTACCCTAGGTGCTAAGCACTAATTAAGTGAACTTGCAGTATGAGGCATACAGAAGGGAAATATCTTGCTTACTACATATAAACTCAAACAAATCCCTTAACACACGATCCTTCTTTATTTGTTAAAGTGCTTCTTGAGCATTTGGTGTTGCCGAGCATTGTGTGAGGCCCTGGGAACAGAGAAAGAGGAGACAAGACGTGATTGCCGGTCACCCAAAGAAGATGAACAGTTGACCCCAAGCAGGAAGTTGTGAGCTTTGAGTTTTTCCTAGGAAGACTGGTGTGCCCTGACCTCCCCAACTTCTCTATTTCTTTCAGGTGTTCTTTTGGCCAGACGTTTAGTTGCCGACCCACTACCCAATTAGTTACCGGATTCACCTTTGAAAAATAGGAAGCCTTGAAAAGAGGAGAGGACAGCTCTAGAGGGCGCCATCTTGCTAAGCAGGGCTTTTCCTCCTTGGCATTAGTGACACTTTAGGCTGGATAATTCATTGTTGTAGGGCCTCTCCCGGGTATTGTAAGATAGCAGCATCCCTGGATTCCACCCACCAGATGCCAGTAGTACACGCCCCCCAGTTGTGACCATTAAAAACATCTTCCGGTGTTGCCAAATGTCCCTGGGGTCGGGGGTGGGGGGCAGAACTGCCCCATTTGAGAAACACTGGGCTAAACTATTTTAAATAACGCTCTCTATCTCAGTAACTTTTGCCTACTCCTATCGAATAGTTTTACCCCAAGGTTCCCATCATTGGAAAGTAAGTACGTGGGAATCAAATGCAAATACAACAAAAGAAGAAATATTTTGCTTCATAAGAGCTCCGGCAATTTTCACCAGTGCGCAATGTAATCTGAATGTGATTCTAATGTATTGACATAGGTATGACATGTGTACTCAAACGGTAACAGTCCCTCCCTACAAGATCTGGTAGGCTGAATAATACCACTCCCCTCGACATACGCTCAAAGAAGTCCAAACCCTGATCTCTGGAACCTGATAATATGTTATGTTACAGGTGAAAGAGAATTCAGTTTGCTAATCAGCTGACCTTAAAATAGGGAGATTATTTTGAATTATCAAGGTCAGTGCAATGCAATCACAAGGGTCTTTAACAGTAGAAGAGGGAGATAAAGAGTTAGACTTTTTTTTACTATTTAAACGTAGAGGAATGGGGTAAGGACCACGGTCATTAGAAGCTGAAAAAGGCCCAGACCCTACAGAAAGGAACGGAGACCAGCCAACGTTTTGGTTTTAGTCTGGTGAGACCGTGTCAGAATTCTGTCCTACAGAACTGTATCATAATACATTTATGTTGTTTAAGCTGCTAAGTCCGTGGTAGATTGTTACAATGGCAAATAGAAAACTAATACACATACTAACTAGACAAAAACTTACTCAAGATGATAAGTATTTTTTCATAAGAAAAAAGAAACTGGGCAAAACCAATAATTTTCAAGAAGTTTAAGTGGATGGGCACATAAACATGTTTCCTCTTTAAAAACATTAATAAAAATGTGATTTTCAGAAGAAAAAAGCTCTGTTCTTCTGCCCTGATGTCACATGATAATTATATGATGCTCTGAATCAAGAATTGTACCAAGGTCTCCCAACCAAAATTAAATTATGCAAGCCTTTCCTGTAAATAGCATGAATCCTTACCCCCAAGGGCTCACTATAAGACTGATTCTTTTTTTCTTGTTGCCAAACTTGAAAAGTTTGCTTATAAATCTTGAGTAGTGAAGAAAAACACTATTTATTAAGCAATAATTTTTCCTATTGCTTTGATTTGCATTTATTACTTTAAAAACTACTTTAGCATTTGCCTTTCCCAAAAGAAACTTCTTTATTTTGTTCTTAGTACACATTTTAAAAGAATTCAGAATAAAACTTGCCTTGGTTGAGTTGGGGGTTGGGGGGAGGGCCATCCAGAAAACAAAGAGATAATTTGGTATATTTAATTGTGTCAGCAAGATTAGCTGACCTGGACGTGATTTTTTTATGATTATTTGTTTGTTTATTTGTTTTTATTAACTTTTTTTGGGGGGGGGGGAGGGGCAGAGAGAGAGGGAGACAGAAACTGAAGCAGGCTCCAGGCTCCGAGCTGTCAGCCCACAGCCTGACCTGGGCTTGAACTCACGAAACACAAGATCATGACCCAAGCCAAAGTTGAATGTTCAACTGACTGAGCCACCCAGGTGCCCCTACATGGATGTGATTTTTATGAGTCTATTTTGATTAAATAACTACAGCAGAAGAGGGTGAAGAACGCATTGCCATGAGAAAAAGTCCCTACCCTCCTTTACATTACATTTTTTTTTTTTACAAAACAAGATATTTTTTTCCCTCTCCTTTTCGTTAATACTGTTCACCAAAAACTGACTCTTTCTCAGAAACACATTCCTTATTCTAGAGATGGTGACATTTACAATTAATGACTGCTGTCTTTTTTTTTTTTTTCTTAATGTTTATTTATTTTTGAGAGAGAGACAGAGGGTGAGCAGGGCAGGGGCTGAGAGAATGGGAGACACAGAATGGGAAGCAGGCTCCAGGCTCTGAGCTGTCAGCACAGAGCCCAACACGGGGCTCAAACCCACAAGCTGTGAAATCATGACCTGAGCTGAAGTCGGATGCGTAACGGACTGAGCCACCCGGGTGTCCCATAATGGCTGCTTTAATGTCTTTAAAGTAAACACATAGCACGTGTGAACCTCCTGCTCATGAAATTATAAACCTCAACTTCTATACTTTCTGTTTAATGACAAATCTCCAACATGCCTGTTTAAATACTACTCATATTCGTGCCTACAAAAATTATAGTTTGAAAAATAGAATCGGAGAGGGGCGCCTGAGCGGTTCGGCTGGTTGAGTGTCAGACTCTTGATTTCGGCTCAGGTCATCATCCCAGGGTTGTGGGATCGAGCCCCGAGTCAGGCACTGCACTGAGTGTGGAGCCTGCTTGGGCTTCTCTCTTTCACTCTCTCTTTCTGCCCCTCCCCTGCTCACGCACGCGCGCTCTCTCTCTCTCAAATACATAAAATGAAAAAAAAAATTGAAAGGAAAAAAGTAGAACCAAGGAGACGGACAAAGTCAAATTCTATTTTGTCTTTTCTTGCAAAGAATCCTTCCTGAGGCACAGGAATAACTGGCAGGAGTGGGCAGAGCCCCTAGCGTTGCAAGTGTGGTGGTTGTCGGACTGGGCACCCCCTTGGTGCTTGTTAGAAACACAGACTACCAGGCCCCACCCAGACATCCTGCACCAGAATCGGCATCTTCACAAGATCCCCAGAGGAGCCTGGCACACAAGGAAGTCTGAGAAGCCCTGGGCTATCACCGACATTGCAAAGAGGACAGAGTTCCTGTGTCTCCTCGCCTTGAAGTCCCTCCCTCAGACTTCAGCAGGTTTCCAGTTAGCTTCTCTCTCCCCTTTCCTCACACTTTGCCCTTGGGAAGGAATCCCGTACTGTGTACCTTCCATCCTTTGGTTAATTTAACAAACTCGTCCCCATGGCCAGGAATACGTGTGTTTGAGAAGACCTCTCAAGTCACTTCCTTGGAGACGATCAGCCTCCTCCGTGTGAGGAGAAGCCATGTTGAACAGAAGACCAGTCTGCACTGTGCCTTGACCTCACAGCATTTGGCCCACCGGGGATTTTCAGTCAATGTTAAAGGGGTCAATGAGTGCCCATGGTCAAGGGTTGCCCCTCAACTCGGTCTTCAGAGATGGCGGTAGGACCGCTTAGCTTGGGTGTCGACAGGACAGGCCTGCTTGCCACCTTGGTTTTCCAACAGGCCACTGTACTTTAAGGTGTAATCATGTTCTACCTCTTGATATCAAAAAGTACTTATTCAATTCTCTCAGCCAAGGCCAACCAGCTTCAGTTTGCCTTCCAGCAATTGTTTAAGTGGCCACCAATCACTTATTCTCCACATCCGTCCTACTGGTGCAACTAGCTTCGGGAAGTGATAAGACCCTCAACAAGACTTCTGGTCACAGCTCGAATATCAGCTCATTGTGAATACTTTGCAGGCATCGCTTGATTATTATTTTGAGGAGATAATGGCAAGCAAGAGATTGAATGGTCTAAATGTGCCATGTGACCACTATTCAGTAAGTGAAGGTGCCTTGGGTTAAAACATACATGGAGACCCCAAAGCTACTGATCCCATCACTTGGGCCAATATCCAGATGCTCCTTCTCTTCTAAAAGTGTCCACTAAGCATAACTATTTCCTGTTTTTCTCCCAGAGATTGACCCAAGGCAGAATCATCTACCACCCCCCTCCCCATGGAATACACTGGCCTTCCCGCTGGGATTGGGGAACTTAATTATTATCCCAGCTTTGTTGCTAACCAGCTATGTATGCTGGAACACCATTTAACATCACATAGTCTCTCTTTCAAATGAAGCATAGATCACATCAGTGGTTGTTCAACCTTTTACACATTTTTTAAAATTTTGTTTTATTTAATTTTTTTGAGAGAGAGAGAGAACACACACATGCAAGCACAGGAGGGACAGAGGGAGAAGGAGAGAGAGAATCCCAAGCAGGCTCAGTGCGGAGCCTGACTCCAGGCTTGATCTCACAACCATGAGATCATGACCTGAGCCAAAATCAAGAGGTGGGACGCTTAGCCCACTGAGCCACCCAGGTGCTCTGATTTTTCAACCTTTTAGATTGCAATCTACAGAAAAACAATTTATTTTATTTTATTTTCAGAGAGAGAGAGAGAGAGCACAAGCCGGGGTGGGGGGCAGGCGGGGAGAGAGAATCCCAAGCACACTCCAAGATGTCAGCGCAGAACCCAAAGTGGGGCTCGAACTCACAACTGTGAGATCGTGACGAGCAGAAATCAGGAGTCAAATGCTTAATCGACTAAGCCACCCAGGCACCCCAAAACAATCATATACCATCATATGCATACATACATATGTAAAGTAAATGAAAGTTTCGCAAATTACTCAGGCTTATTACATGTAAGTAAGGCACTTGTTTATTTTATGTTATTTTTTCATAATAAAATTCTGGTCAAACTGACTCAAGTGATTTCTGGAACCACTAAATGGGAAATAGTGCTGTTTTAAAAATACTGTACTGGGGGAACCTGGGTGGCTCAGTAGGTTAAGCATCCAACTCTTGGTTTCAGCTCACGTCACTTTCTCACAGTTTCATGAGTCTGGGCCCCACATCAGGCTCCGTAATGACAGTGCGGAAGCTGCTTGGGATTTTCTGTCTCCCTTTCTCTCTGTCCCTCCCCCATTCTTGCTGTCTCTGTCTCTCTCAAAATAAATAATAAACCTTAAATTAAAAAAAAAAACATAAATAAAAATACTTTACTTGATGACTGTGTCATTATTACTGCTGTTATGATTATGATTATTATTGTGCAGGATTCTGGGAGGGTAGTTATGAGGTATTATGGATAAAGTCTACCCTCCATTCCTAAGCGTCCTAGGAAGGGTCTATTTTGCATTATTTCTAGGAAGGGGCAAACAGAATACACCGATATTATCAGAGGAACCAGCTTAAACTATAAAATCCAATTCTCTGATTTGCTCTTCATAGGCTAATGTAAACAAAAGATTTGAGATAAATTTACAGAGTAACCAAGACTGTCTTTCTTGGAGCTTAGCCATTATTAGTCAAATAAGTGCCTTTGTTGAATAAATGAACACGGTTCTTTGAAATGCAAACTTTATTTACATTGACTTGACTTTCTCCTTATTGTTCTTAGGCAGTGCGGTTTGCGAGACCTCCATGTGGTAACAATTCCAGCAACTGCTTACTCCTTAGGCTCAGATATATACTTTTCAACTTACCAAATTTTGTTTTTACGTGTCAAAAGTCAATGCTAATGCCAATGTACAGACAAGGGTTTTCTCACAAGTTAATGGTGGTGCTGTAAATCGGCATGACTCTGGAAAAATCACTTTGGAAATACGTGGGGAAAGTCACCATCGCCCTCAATTCCCTTTGGCCCTTTAAACCAATAGCTTCACAATAAGCTAAGGAAATCATTTTTTAAGTGTTTATATATGAAGGTGTTTGACATTATTTATACATAATGATTAACATCACAGGCTCTCAGGTCAGAGTCAACATTTCAAATCCTTATCTCTGCTATTACTGGCCGGGTGACCTTGAACAGTTAGGCAATCTCTATAAGACATCACACACTAATCTTCAAAACCTTACGGGGTTTTGTTAATGTTAAATAAAATAATGTATGTGTTGCGCTTAGCACAGTGCCTGGCATACTTGAAATAAATGGTTGAAAACATAATCTATTAAAATCATGGGGACAGGGTAGCTGTGGCAGAGATGGCTCCTTTACTATAACCGGAAGCAAGTTTACCAACTTCGGCGCTACTGACATTTGGGCTGGATAATTTGGGCTCTGGGGACTTTCCTGTGCACTGGAGGATGTATATATACCAGCATCCCTGGCCTTTACCCACCGGATGCTACAAAGCAGTCCCCATCCCTGTGCCTCCTACTCCCCACTCCTCACCCCCCACCCCCATGACGACCCAAAACGTCTCCAGATGTTGCCAAATGTCCCCCAGAGGGCAAAACTGCCCCTGACTGAGAGCACAAAATTGTCCACTATTAATAAAATCACGAACAAATATTTGCATGTAAAATGACCATATAGTTTTTAGTTTATAAAACTTTCTTCGATGGCACTGCTTTTATATTTTTAATGAGTTTATTTACATACCTCTGAGACTTATCTGCTTTGCTGACCTAGGAATTGTACTTGTGAATATTTTAAGATTAAAGCAACAAAAGAAAAAGATGCACAGTGTTCAGTGGTGATTCGCCTTCACAACAACAACAACAACAAAATGGAAAATTATCTAGGAAGTGGGAAATGTACCGTTAAGTAACTTGTAGCCTTTTTGTCTCATTTGTTAATTATGGTCATATTTAGCCATAAAAAGATACATTTTTGGTTGTTGTTCATTAATCACTTAGGATCTGTAACACACAAACTTACTAAAAGAGATCCTGCTTTGTTTCAGGTGGATGTTTTCTAGAGCTCTGCAGTCTGAGACAATGGCATAGTATCCTTAAAACAACATCACCGCATTCAGCTCAGATAATTGCCAACAAACTGACTCACCTTTGGTTGTAAAAGGAAAAGATGAAATGAGTAAAGGAAAAAAAAACCCAGAATTGTATTTTATTTTTTTTAATGTTTATTTATCCATCCTGAGAGAGAGAAACAACTGGAGGGAAGGGCAGAGAGAGAGGGGGAGGGGGAGGGGGGAGAGAGAGAGAGAGAGAGAGAGAGAGAGAATCCCAAGCAGGCTCTGTGCTATCACAGCTCTACACTGGACTCGATCCCAGGACCCTGGGATCATGACCTCAGCCAAAATCAAGAGTCAGATGCTCAACCGACTGAGCCACCCAGGTGCCCTTAAAAAAACCGGAATCTTAGACTCAAAAGGCTTTTAGAAATTTTAGTATGTTTCAATATTTTAATATATTCCTTCTCATTGGCATGCCATGTAAACTAGAGCCTAGGAAATTTAAGTGAATTGCCCAGGAGTGTGGATGTGCTAAATACCTTGTTGATTTTGTTTCAAGATAATTCACCCAATTATTCAGTTTTCCCGAATGCTTCCTATGTTCTAGAATAGATGCTGAGGGTAGAGCTATGAACGAGATGTCCTTGGAGCTGTTGGCCTAGAGTATTCAGAAATTATATATTTATTAATATTTTTCTGAGTAGCCCGAACCCTCCCCTCAAGAGGGGAGGTGTCGGATTACTTTGAACTGTCTGCCTTGTGTCTGTTTTTTCAAGCCACTTGGAGATGCTAAACCCACCAATCACTCATCCCCGACAAACGAAAGCAAATTCACACTTGGCCATCATCCCAAACCTCTCCTGTGGGTGCCCATTCTACCTCTTACTAGAATTCTGTCTCCTCGCTCCGTTTCTCATTTTACCACTGCTTCTGCTCCCCCTAGACCCAGTTTAACATTTATCTCCTCTCCCAAAAGCTTGACTCTCAACTAGCATTTTTAATTTCCTGCTTTGGATGGCCGCCAATCAAGCAGCTCGCCCCAGCAAGCTCCCCAGAACCGAAATTATAGATCACATTCAGGCCACTTGGACCACATTATAGGTCACATTCAGCCAGGACGATGCCAGAATACTGACCATGACGCAGAAGGACTGTTGCCATCTTGTCCCCAGACTACAAACAGCAAACTGGCCGCATGCGATCGATCGTAGGCCTGTTTGGTTCGACCCTCACAGAAGTGTGGGTTGAACACTGAAAAAGAAAAAAAAAATTTCCCCACGGAAGTTTAGATTGCCAGTGTCCCTCGACAACAATTCACTGGGGCTTTGAGAAGCCGGGGATTCTCCTACTGCCCTGTTCCCCACCATGCTTCACTCACTCATATTGTCTACCTGGCCCTGTCAACGCGTAGTTTGTAAAAGTGGGTTCCCAGACCTCGTCTTTCACATTGCCCACCTCATCATGCATCGCTGTCCACGCGCACCTGGCGGTCCCGCCACCCTCGGGGGAATTCCTAAATTGGTCTCCCATTTTCAGCGGTCAGGGGTAAGGCTCAGACATTAATGTTTTTCAACACGTCCCCATAATCTTAAGGTGTAGCCAGGGTTGAGAGCGCCTGTCTTTCACAGAATATTTTATTGAACATCCCTTCATAGGGGTAAGACTTTTTAGCTTCTAAAACGCCACGCGTTGTGCCTCAGTAAGGAGAGATTTTCTTTTTCACCAAAGAAAGCAAGTTAAAGTTTTAGAGACTCTAAAAGTACAGAACACTCCAAAGGGACCAGTTATGTTCCAGCTGCCCAAAATTAGTCACCGTGGCACCTTTGCCTTGTGAATATTTCCTTCTTGTCCTCTTAAAAATATTATCCTATCGTTGGTGAAAAATTGAACCCTGGTTATGGGAATGGAGACATATAATGCGTAAAAGCACAAAGAACAAAACTGAAAAGTTAACACAAAACCCAACACCACACCATCCTACACCTACTGGTAACAACCATTACGAAAACATTATTTCACAAGAAACAACAAGTGTTGGTGAGGATATGGAGAAAAAGGAACCCTCTTGCACTGTTGGTGGGAAAGCACACTGGCACAGTGTCCTCAAAGGTTTAAAAATGGAACTACCTTATGATCTAGCAATTCTGCTACCGGGTATTTACCCCCCAAATGCAAACACATTAATTTATGCACCCCAGTGTTTATAGCAGCATTATTTATATAGCCAAATTACAGAAGCAGTCCAAACGTCCATCAGTTGATGAACAGGTATATCTACATATGAAGGATTATTACTCAGTCATAAAAAAGAATGAAATCTTACCATATGCCATGACAAAGGTGGAACTGGAGGGTGAAATACTGAGTGAAAGAAGTCAATCAGAGGAAGACGAATACTGAATGATTTCACTCATGGGGAATTTAAGAAACAGAACAAATGCGCAAAGGGAAAAAAAAAAAAGAGAGAGAGAGAGAAATCAAGAAGCAGACTCTTCACTATTGAGAACAAAGTGATGGTCACCAGAGGAGCAGGGCTTGGGGGGGTTGAATTAAATAGGGGATGGGGATTAAGGAGGGCACTTGGGATGAGCACCAGATGATGTATGGAAGTGTTGAATCACTATGTTGTACACCTGAGACTAATGTAGCAATGTATGTTAACCATGGGATTTTTTTTTTTTAAAGAAAAAGAAAACATTATTTCATAAAGCATCTTCTTATACAAATAAATATTTCCATGTCACCTTAAGATTTCAACATAGCAGGGCACCTGGGTGGCTCAGTCGGTTAAGCATCTGACTTCGGCTCAGGTCATGATCTCGTGGTTCATGAGTTCGAGCCCCACATCGGACTCTGTGCTGACAGCTCAGAACCTGGAGCCTGCTCCACATGGTGTCTCCCTCTCTCTCTGCCCCTCCCCTGCTCGTGCTCAGTCTCTCTCTCAAAAATAAGTAAAAACATTAAAAAAAAAAAAAAAAGACTTCAACATATCTATTAACTAGTTGACTAACCTATATTGGATAATGATTGCAAATAACCCCACACAAGTGGCTTTTACCATTGAGATATATGGGTTGGGTTTCCTTAAATGAGTCTAGGCATTCCCTACACACGTGTTTACTGCTTTCTAAGGTTTATCAATTCAAAAAACGGTTACCTTAGGACTGAAGTTTTATTAGATTCTAGAAACTTGAGAGATTCTGTTATTTGCAGCATGTGAACATTAAGTACGGTAATTTTCTCTGTGATCTATTTGTTTAGACGTGTTTGTTTAGAGCTCCGTTCCCTTACATGATAAAGATTTCTCGTCAGGGCCATTTGCTATTGGAATCAACTGAGTATAGCATGCCCTGTACTGCTGTGTTGTCTGGGAAGAGGTTCTCAGCAAATCCATTAGACGAATTTTCATCTTGCCCAGGACACAGGGCCTTCTTCACCTTCAAAACAAGGCACCAGGCTACACCCAGTTGGACGTACATCAAGAATTCATTTGCAAGTGGTAGAACGTTTCCTCCAATTCCTTGTAAAAGCAACCAAATAAAAACCATGCCTGTTTAGGACTCTTGTCTGATTTTAATCCCTATTTTCAACCCAAGACAGGTCCAGAGGAGCTGAAGGTCCCTGATAAGTTGCATTTGTTGCTGCACGTACTGGGGTGTATATACAGGTTGCCAATTCTGGGAATTAAGTGCCTATCTATAGCAAGCCTAATCTTTTATACAGAACGGGACAAGTAGTTCTTCTGTTTACAGTATTCTTCTGCAAAAATGAGAAACATCTAAACAAACCTTCAAAAGAGAATGAACACGGGAGGAAGAGTCTTGGGATGTGCCCCGGATACATGGGGGAGGACCTCCCCCCCACCCCTACCCTGCCACCCCCTCACCCCATGGAGTTTGCAGCTGTTTTTAGAAATACAGAAAGCCACAGAGTAGGCCTAGCATTCTTCTGGAAACATCTCCTGAAGCTGAACATTTGGATAAAAGGCACTGGGCTGCAATTAGAAGTTACACAGCAACCCAAAGAAAGGCAGAAGTAATTTATGGGGGTGGGGATGGTTGTCACTTTTGGAAGTGACGGGGTTTTTTGGAGTACCAGCCTAACATGGGTTCTTGTGATGGTTACTCAGGTAAGGATCAGTTTGAGAGTTCAGTGGTCAATTCTAATAAGTGCAGTTTTGTCTATATGCAAAAGTTCAATAAAAAGTTTAAGAAAGTGGGGCGCCTGGGTGACTCAGTTGGTTAAGCGTCTGACTTCGGCTCAGGTCATGATCTCGCGATTTGTGGGTTTGAGCCCCGCGTCGGGCTCTGTCCTGACAGCTCGGAGCCTGGAACCTGCTTCGGATTCTGTGTCTCCCTCTCTCTCTGCCCCACCCCTGCTTGTGCTCTGTCTCTCCCTCTCAAAAATAAATAAAACATTAAACAAGTTTTTTTCAGTTTAAGAAAGTTATAGAATGTGTACGAAGGTGATAAAATAAAATGTGAGCCAAAGAAACATTGGCCCCTTCAGTTCCTTGCCCTTGTCTCTCGTCCTCCGCCCAGAGTCGTTTTAGGAATGGAAGTGCCTTGGGGCGCCTGGGTGGCGCAGTCGGTTAAGCGTCCGACTTCAGCCAGGTCACGATCTCGCGGTCCGTGAGTTCGAGCCCCGCGTCAGGCTCTGGGCTGATGGCTCAGAGCCTGGAGCCTGTTTCCGATTCTGTGTCTCCCTCTCTCTCTGCCCCTCCCCCATTCATGCTCTGTCTCTCTCTGTCCCAAAAATAAATAAAAAACGTTGAAAAAAAAATTTAAAAAAAAAAGGAATGGAAGTGCCAGTTTTGAGTTATCCAGCTGTGAGGTTTTGAGACCTCTATTCTTTTTTTTTTTTTTTTTTTTTTTTTAAATTTTTTTTTTTCAACGTTTATTTATTTTTGGGACAGAGAGAGACAGAGCATGAACGGGGGAGGGGCAGAGAGAGGGGGACACAGAATCGGAAACAGGCTCCAGGTTCTGAGCCATCAGCCCAGAGCCTGACGCGGGGCTCGAACTCACGGACCGTGAGATCGTGACCTGGTTGAAGTCGGACGCTTAACCGACTGAGCCACCCAGGAGCCCAATAAAAGATAAACTCTAAAGTCATCTACAAATCCAGACAAATCCTCTTCTGTATGAGTTTTTTTGTTTGTTTGATTTTCAGTAGGCTCCATGCCCAATGTGGGGCTTGAACTCATAATCTGGATTAAGGGTCCCATCCTCCACTGACTGAGCCAGCCAGGTGCTCCCTGAATGAGTTCTGATAAGAGATCATATTGGGATGTTGTGACGTGCTCATTAGGCTGTTCTTGTATGACTAACTGAAAGGACTCACAATGGAAGTTTTGTGAGTCGGTCATATGTGTTTCTGGAATAAAAGTGGAATTCAGTTTTTGTTATTCTTCCAATTAAGTTTGTGACATTCCCTCTATTTAAAGATCATCCTTGACTTACAATGGGGTTAAGTCCCAATAAACTCACTGTAAATTGAAAATATCAAGTTGAAAATACATTTAATACACCTAACCTATGGGACTTCAAAGCCTACACTAGACTACCTTAAATATGCTTAGAATGCTCATATTGCCTACGGTTGGGTAAGATCATCTAACACAAAACTTATTCGTAATACAGTGTCGACTCTCTCATGTAATTGATTGAGTACTGTATGGAAAGTGAAAAACAGAATGGTTGTGGGGTACCTGGGTGGCTCAGTCGGTTGAGCGTCCAACTTCAGCTCAGCTCACGATCTCACGGCTGGTGAGTTCCAGCCCCGCATCGGGCTCTGTGCTGACAGCTTGGAGCCTGGAGCCTGGATTCAGATTCTGTGTCTCCCTCTCTCTCTGCCTCTCCCCTGCTCACACTTTGAGTTCTACAAAATCTTCCAGATCCTTGGTAGTAATCTCAGAAGCCTCTGCATCTTGGGAAACTGCCTTCTCCCAGAGCCTGTTGTCTCTTAATGCGGACGATTGGGTGGAATCAAAAAATCAAAACAAAACAAAAAAACCTTGACAGTTTTTAATACTTACTAGGCACCATGCGGCATTTTCAGCAACTGATATTATGACACGTAATTTACTTATAACGGTAGTACTATTATGGTCCCCATTTTACAAATACAGAAACTGAAATTCAGAGTGATTACATAATTTGCCTCACATTGTATACACTAGGAATCTGCAAAGCTGCACTCGAAGCCAAGTAGTCTGGTTCCAGAGAGCCTCTTCCCCTCCCCCACAGTTCATACACGACCCAGCCTCTGTCTCGCACAGCATTTATAAGCACGCCCCCCAAATACCCTCCAGAAACAAGGAGAAATGTGCTATATTAAAACAGCCAGGCAAATGGGGATATTGTGTTAGTACTCGGTACACAATATCCTCATGTGGTCAGAATTTTATGGTACAAAAATCACTTCTCCCACTGCCTAAGGCGATTGGCCTGAGTTTCATTAAGTCATGGCAGGAGTGGTAGCTGGCATCTAGACAAGAACACAGTGACTGTGACAAGGAGAGAAATTCACTGCCCAGAGGCCATTGTTCCAGTAATCCCACTGGAAGGGGGGGGGGGGAGGGATGGAATTGGTCATAGAATCACCAATGGCCAAGCTGGGAGCTACATTCTCCATTATCTTGTAAATCATCAGCATTGTCTCCATTTTACATATGAGTAAATTGAAGCCCACATAGGATAACGTAACTGCTCAAGGTCATACACCAGGTACCTGAAACCTAAGCCTGTCTGCCTCTAAAATTTTTGCTCCTTCCACTGCATGCTCCAGAGTTAAAGCAAAATAATGCAGGAAAACTTTTTTGAGATTACCCAGTTCAATTTCCTCATTTTATAGAGAAGGAAACCGAGGCTCTAAGAGATGAAGTGACTTGTCTAGGGCCAAACAGCTAATCAAGTACAAGAGGCTAGAACCTAGAAGATAATTTTGTAATGTGCATATGTAGGTCACTGGCCTTTCTTACATGGTTCAGTGGCTGGAGTCTGAAGAACCTATGTGTTCTAATCCTTGAGTGTCTTTTGGGGCCATCCAAGACCTCATCCTTAGAGGCCATCCAGAGATTCTTCTGGCTCTTCTACAAACATTT
Source organism: Puma concolor (assembly GCF_028749965.1). NCBI lineage: Eukaryota > Metazoa > Chordata > Mammalia > Carnivora > Felidae > Puma > Puma concolor. The sequence continues at coordinate 18,379,003 of NC_141671.1, forward strand.
TTGAAGAGAAATACTAGCAAGTCCTAGCCAATGCTGTGAAATGCATTATTTTCCAGATATATACATATGTATGTGTATATACATATATATACATACGTATGTGTATATACATATATACACATACGTATGTATATATACATATATATACACACCCACAGATGTATATATCTGGAGAATACATAATACATATATATATGTATTATGTATTTGGGGGAGGGAAATTGAATCAGAACTGCCCAATATACAATTCTTACTTTTTAATAAATTCCCAAACACCTTCCCAACTGTCTCCAATGTCCTAAAACCAAAATTAACTGAGGCTCAGTTTGGTTAAGTAATTCGGCTAGTGTCCTACAAGCTGACAAGGCTGGGATGCCTAAGTCTGTATTCTCCACACTGTCCTGCAAGATGAGAGAAACCTCGCACAAAGCTCAGAAGCTTGAAACCTGGGGAATCTCAGATTAAATGACATATGTGAAAAATTAACAAGATAATTAAACCCAACAGAGAAGGCTCTACGAGGACTTGTGATGGAAAATACATTAAGATTTAGCTGAAGGCAAAATTTTTCCTTCTGTCATTTCCAAAGTCAAACATACAGGGACTCATAAAATAGAAAGATGGTCAACTTGGCCTTTTTTTTTTTTTTTTTTTTTCCTAAATAGAGGAAGCAGTATACAGTAGCAACAAGAGATGAAAAAAAAGCATCTCTAAACACTGCCCATGAACAGTCTATGTCACCAATCAGCTTACTACTCTTAGTAACATTCTCTACCCATCTTCCCTACAGAAAGAGGGAGGCCAAGAGAATGGACATTGTTAGCAATCATTATTCTGACTCTTGCTTCTAATGCTTACAGAATTTGTAGATTCAGCTTTGTCCATTAAAAAAAATTAAAGAAGAAGAAGAAGAAGAAGAAGAAGAAGAAGAAGAAGAAACAGAAGAAGAAGAAGAAGAAGAAGAAGAAGAAGAAGAAGAAACAGAAGAAGAAGAAGAAGAAGAAGAAGAAGAAGAAGAAGAAGAAACAGAAGAAGAAGAAGAAGAAGAAGAAGAAGAAGAAGAAGAAGAAGAAGAAACAGAAGAAGAAGAAGAAGAAGAAGAAGAAGAAGAAGAAGAAGAAACAGAAGAAGAAGAAGAAGACGAAGAAGGAGGAGAAGGAGAAGAAACAAAAGAAGAAGAAGAAGAAACAGAAGAAGATGAAGAAAAAGAGGAGGAGGAGGAGGAGGAGGAGGAAGAAATCGTAGTCTGGTTGATGTAACATATCCTAAAAGTTTAAGTTGGATACAAAGAGTTTCACTTTTCAGCAAATCATTATTATGGGATACATAGAAAGCCTTAGCCTGGACTATTGGAATGTTATATTTCCTTTGAAAAGAAGCAGCTTACTCATTTCTGAAAACTGGAGTCTACTCCATGATTTTCTATAAATCGTGTTTTCTTGGTTTGAGTTTGTGTGGTAGTTGTCAAAGCTGGTCAGTGGGCACGAGAGGGTTATGGTGGTGTGTGTTGGTGAATTTCATGTTAGAGTTTATAAATTATCCCGGTGTAAGCAGCTAGGAGGGACGACGTCTGTTTTAACTTTGAGGAAGTTGAACGCCCAAAATGGGAAGGATGTGGCTGGGCCAGCAAAAACCTGCACAGAGTGATTGTGAAAAAGCTCTCATTTCTTTCAGGTCCTTGCCATGCTGATTTCCTTTCCTGAGAAATTATATTATGTTCCACATAAATACTGCCTTAAGTCCCTTCGGGTTCACGGTATGGCTTAAGAAAACAAAACAACCTATGAATCCCAATCCCCGTTTCTTTCCCATGATGTGATTGCAAAAATAAAGTCCTGAAGACACTGTCGACATCCTTTGAATTTTCGAGGAAATGCTTCTCACGGAGGATACTTCACAGTGTTGGTGGGAGGATGAAGTAGGCGGTGTTAGTAGTTTCAAAAATTACACCCAGTAACATTAAGGGAAATCAAAGTTAGAAAGAATGAGTACCCATCCCAGCAAATTAAGCTGGTACATGGTGGTGGAACTGTAGTGTAGACCCTGGTAAGAATGTATTTAAATTTTATCTTATTGAGGATCCTCTTGTTCCTACGTAGACAAACTCTTTGTTTTTTATTGTTATAATTTTTTTTATTTTAGAGAGAGAGCATGGGAGTGAGGAAGAGGGGCAGAGGGAGAGGGAGAGAGAGGGAATCCCAAGCAGGCTCCTCGCTCAGTGCACAGCCCAACATGGGGCTGGATCCCACGACCCCGGGATCGTGACCTGAGCCGAAATCCAGGGTCGAATGCCCAATTCACTGAGCCACCCAGGCGTCCCTCAGTGGACAAATTCTTAACCTCTCACTTTACACTCAAGTTTTTCATTTCCTTCTCAGAACGGCTAAGAAGTAGCTGCTGTTACCATGACTGTAGAGATGAGAAGTTTGAGGTTAGGGTTACCCATGATCACCAAGCTAACAAGGGCAAAGCTAAAATTCATCAGCAGTTTTGCCTCGTTCCCGAGCCCAGGGGATATTTGCTCAATACGAATACTTCCCAAACGTCAGTTATTTGCACATCACTTTTATAACAGCCACTATAATGCAACCAGCATCACGCTTTTCCTTACATAGGCTCGCTTTCCTTTTCCCTGGTGACTGCCTTTTTTTCACGGTCAAGGAGAACCTCTGACGGAAATGAACAGAACCAACATTTGCCACCAATCTAAAAAGGGGCTAGTGTCTGTAAAAGATGGTCTCCACCAGTGGTTCTTAAAGTGCGCTTCCTAGACAAGAAGCATCAAGTCACCTGGGAGTTTGTTGGAAATACAGATTCTGGGGCTTGCCCCAGGCCTCCTGAATCAGAAAGTCTATGGGTAGGGCTCGGCTATCTGTGTTCCAACAGGCAGATCCTGGGAGTCCGTCTGAGAACCACTGCACTGTATACATTATCTTATTTAATACTCATAACTGCTCTGGGAACTAAGTGCTATACGTCATTCCCGTCATCGCAGATGGGTAAACTGAGGGTCAGCAGACACTAAAACCAGCAGCACATAGTTAGCAAATAAGGGCAGCCAGGGCTTAAACTCTGTTTGTCTGGCTCCAAAGCCTTTTCAGAGTATCACCTGGACTCAAAGGGGGATGGAAGGAGATGCCGTTGTAGTGGTTCAGAGAAATGGGGTTGAGACATTTAGGTTAAGAAGATAATTTTGACATTGATTATATATCTATTATGGCTTTGATACACAAAATAGTTTATTTTATTGCTTAAAGGGTCATTGAAATGCAATACTATGTTTTTGTTTAAAAAAAAAAAAGGCAACTGCTGCTTCTAGAAAATATTTGTCTTGGTCGAGATGATGCCAGGTTGAAAATTGGAAAAAATGGTCTTGCCACTTCTAAAATGGATGCTGTATTAATCCTTTGTGCTCGAATAAAGTCACATTAAGTTCAGCTTAGTGAATGTTTACCAATCATAACGGTATTTATACTTAATTAAATCTTCATATATACTTTAATCCAATTGCTTTTGTCTTGCAGAATGTTGTTCTAGAGATTAGGAATTAAAAGCTAACCGAGAGCAGTGTTTCTGCATTCTTTCCTTCACGGGGGTGGGGAGCAAAGTATGTTTGGGCACAGATTCCGCAGTAAAGATGATCCAAATATTATAGCATCACCAATGACCGGAAGCATCATAAATGATCCTTCAACTGCCTACAGCTTCGGCATAGCTCAACTATGTAGATTGTATGCAACCTGTCTAAAGTTTCTCGACTAGGAACTCAGCACGTTGTGATCCAGACTCATCCATCAGTCTAGGTACTCAAGAGCCAGAGTGAATTGTAAAATTTCAATCTTCCCCCAAATTTCTGGTCCTCAAAGGGTCTAGGTTTCCTCCATGAGGAAACACAAGCCAGAAGGCCCAAACCACCCAAACACAATATTTTAAAAATCATGTCCAAATTTATTACGCATATTTAATATTATGATCTGGCTATACAAACGTAGTATCGTTTTAAAATTCTGTTATATGGATAGGAACCCATGGAAGTTTCTGATTTATATAATTTTTTCCTTCAACCAGAATTCACCTCCATATTGATCAAATAAGTGTCAGTGTGGATTTTCATCTGGCCGCAGACACGCACAAATAGCTGTATGGTAGAGCCGACTGTTCCAATGACATTTTTTTTTTTTAATTTTTTTTTCAACTTTTATTTATTTTTGGGACAGAGAGAGACAGAGCATGAACGGGGGAGGGGCAGAGAGAGAGGGAGACACAGAATCGGAAACAGGCTCCAGGCTCTGAGCCATCAGCCCAGAGCCCGACGCGGGGCTCGAACTCACAGACCACGAGATCGTGACCTGGCTGAAGTCGGACGCTTAACTGACTGCGCCACCCAGGCGCCCCATCTAATGACATTTTTAAGACATGATCCTACCAGTCCATCAATATTTATAATTCTCAGTCACCGGCATGACTGAATGCATCCTTTGTGGTTCTAGAAACTGATTTCTAAACTTAGGCTGATGTACAGAGAACACAATGCATACTTTGAAAAACCGCTGCGACTGATCCAGCCACGCCCAGATTTAAGGGCCCGGCAGGTAACCTTTCGGGTAGAGAACACCTACCTTCTAAATAGCTCAGTGTTTACATCTGCTGGGAGCGACACCTGGAGAAATGTTTCAAGTTTCTTTCTATTGTCTTTTCTTAACCTTTCATTTCCTTATACCCGTGTTTCTTTCCCCCTAATCCAGTAGCGAAGGAGCAGCCCAGATCAAATGAAGACAGGAAAAGCCCACTGCACGAAAGGGGAGCAGGCCAGGAACCTAACAGCAATACTAACAGCGGGGCTGGACGGGCGCCAAGTTGGGGGAGAAACTCCAAACAGGCGCACGTAAGATGGAAACGAACTGCAGGCGTCCAGGTAGGGAGCAGGTGCTTTCTCTTGGAATCAGATGCGACTGCATGATGGGCCCGGGGTGGCTACCCGGAAACCAGATTTCTTAAGGAGGAACTTTGCCCTATGACATTCCGACTGGAACTCCAAGGCTTGCCAATGCTACAAGGTCTTTCTGATACTTTTATCTTCTCCTTCACTGATACCACGTGTTGGCCTAGGCTCTTGGGGCATTATACCTCCACGCGGTATCTTACCTACCATTTCTCTAACCCTTACTACCGAAAATTACGCCACCCCTTGTTTGGATCCAGGTGACAAATCGCTTCAAAATAAGGAAAACTAAAGCGTTTAAGTCAAAAGCAGCTTCCTAAATGTCGGCCGATGATCTGTGCAAATAAAGAACGCATTGTGTCGTCCTTTGTTTCTCGCTTACAGACAATAGGGGACCTGCTATAAAGATCATTTTTCTTCGTCTGTGTATTTGTGGGACAAAAAGAGTATATGTGGGGGCGCCTGGGGTGGTTCAGTCGGTAGAGCATGTGACTTGATCTCGGGCTTGTAAGTTCGAGTCCCACATTGGGTGTAGGGATTTCTTGTAAATACATAAATAAATAAATAAATAGATAGATGGACAAAATACTATTAAAAAAAAATGAACAGACAAAACAAAACTCATAGAATACAGAGATGGGTGGTTATCAGACAGGAAGGGGTCTGGGGGTGGGTAAAACGGGTGAAGGGGGTTAATTGCATAACGACAGGTGGTAACCAGACTTCTTATGTGGTCACCTTGTAGTGTGACCATAAATCAAATGATTATGTTGTACACCTGCAACTAATCCTATGCCAATGTTACCTCAATTAAAGAGAAAAAGGATGTGTACCGTTTTCCACGCAGGATGTTTCATTAATTTTATTTTCTGTAAACGTAGTAAAGTATCTCTGGAAGGACGTATAAGGCAGCAATCTATCAGGAACTGACGGAGTGCAAAATAAAGAGATCTGACACCTTTTGAATATATTTCCTGTTTTTTAGAAAGCTAACTTAAAAAAATGTTTTAAAAACAGGGGCAGATATTCAGAAAAAGAAAAAAACAACTACAACAACAACACATTTTTTGAGTGGTGGAGTGGGGGGAAATGAGTCCAATATACTAAAATTCTAAATCCGGAAACAAACTCCTTGTGGTCATGTCTGTCTTCTTACAAAAGGCACTCTTGGTCCATGGAACAGTAGTTGGTACAACTAAGGGCTAAATAAATATTTGTTGACTGCTAAAAATATAAATGTCAAAATGTTCTACTAATTTTTGAAGACTTCTATTCACTGTGAAGACAAAGTCTCGATACACTTCACAGGGACTAGGTTCAAAGTCTCAGCCTGCTTGTTCCTCCCCCACTCCCCCCCCCCCCACCCCAGCCTTTTGTAAGAACACTGGCCATTTCCACTGGCTCACAGAAGGAAGCGCCAGACCAAAGCCTGTTCCAGATGGGGACTGGGGAAGCTGTCACAGAAGCCTGTGTGGGGTTGGCCATCAGTTCCAACAAGGACACCTTCCCATGACCCCAGTTAGCACAGCGGCCCTGCTAAGCCTCAGCGTGTTCACCGTGTTCCAACACGCGCACACACACACAGAGACACACACACACTCTCTCTCTCTATTCCTGTTAACTTATTTCCAGCTTAAAGTGGTCAGCTGGAACTTACCTCCATGGCCCCCCCCTCATTTTTTTCCCCACCCTTCCCCTGTCCTGTCTCCCTTCTGGGATTCTGCACGGAATTTGCTTCAGATATACAGGAAAGATGAAATGACTATTCCCTCCTTTGCTGGTGCAAGTTCAAACTTCAGGTCACACAAATTCAGGATTAGATCCCAGCTTTGCTTGGACAAGCCGTGTAAAGATGAGCATATTACTTCAGTCTCTCTAAACCTCCTTTTCTTCCTCTGGTCGTGAGGATTACAATGATCATTTCTCCTAATTAAAAGAAATGATGGGGGCACCTGGGTGGCTCAGTAGGTTAAACAACTGACTTCAGCCCAGCTCATGACCCCGCGCTTCGTGGGTTCGAGCCCTGCGTCGGGCTCTGTGCTGACAGCTCAGAGCTTGGAGCCTGCTTCAGATTCTGTATCTCTCTCTCTCTATATATATATATGCCCCTCCCCTGCTTGCAAAAAATAAATAACCCTATTTATTTAGGGTTAAATAAACCCCTGTCTCCAAAAAATAAATATTTAAAAATTAAAAAGAAAGAAATGATGAAATACATACCTCTGCGGCAAACTATACCAACAGAAAACAATATTAGACACCACGTTTCATATATTTACACGTTTTGGTTTTTTTTTTAATTTTTTAAGTTTATTTACTCTTGAGAGATAGAGACAGAGCATGAGCAGGGGACCGGGAGAGACACAGAATCGGAAGCAGGCTCCAGGCTCTGAGCTGTCAGCACACAGCCCAACGCGGGGCTCGAACTCATGAACCGCGAGATCATGACCTGAGCCGGAGCCGGACGCTTCACCCACCGAGCCACCCAGGCGCCCCTATTTACGTGTGTTTAAGACAGTCGTTTGTAAATAATCAGGATGAACACTCACTACACTATGATACTGTTGGTTTACTCCTGCTCCTACAAGTCTGTGTGATCTGACAATTTAGCAGCTCGTGGGATAGCGTATGTCTCTGTTCCCAGTCCTCTTGCCAGTCCTCTTTCTGCCCTGAGTAGACTTTTGAGACCATGACTCCAGTCCGGCTCTGAGGAATGCGGAGTGACTGAGAAAGGAGCAACCACTATCGATCTACTTCAGAGATGAAGGTGGCTTCAAACCACACTCCAATGTGTCACCGGCAGTCCTACATGTAAGCGCAGGTAGTGATTTCACACACAGCAGGCACCGGGCCACCCTCGCACAGGGCCGGTACCCCCAGTCAGGCTGGCACAACAGTGGAAACTAGTCGATGGAGGCATCACCAGGAACAGGTGGTGCAGGCCACACAGGTGTTCTCAGGCAGCATACGGAGAACAGAACTTTGAAAAGATACTCAGTCCTGAATCAAAGAGGGAATTGCGTTCTGTTTTCTGCCTTCGGTCGCCTGGCACCCCTTGGACCCCTTTCCAGATTATCATAAACAATGGAAAAGACTTAACAGTATATAAAGCCAAGCGGCTGCAAACTGGAATTTCTAATAATCTGTGGCTTCGAAATTGAGAATTTACTTTGGATCGACCCCAGCTGTTGATCAACTCTGTCTATTCCAATTCATTTTACCCAGTTCTTCTGGGCAACACCGTGCCAGACCGCTCGTGTTGAACCCAGTCGGTCGAGACCTGGGCACTTGATCAGATCTCAGACCAGAGACATTTCACTGAAGAGATCATTTATCAACATCCAAAGATTCTAAGATTCTAAAAACAGCCCCATCGACTTGGAGCATTGACTTTGAGGATCAGTGTTAACACCCCAGTGTTAACACGCTCTGAAAGAAACACTACCTATTAGAACTCATACATTCTAGACTGCTTATGAAAAATCAATTCCATCACGTTGTAGCTGTGCTTATCCAGAAAAGCATGAAAAGCATTCATTCACAAGACTGAGCTAGCACATGTCGATTACACCTCAGTTAAAACAAAAGCAACAACAAAACACTGAGCTACAAGTCGGTTACTATGTGATACAAGATCAAAACAGACGAGACCTCCCATAGTCTGCATACTACTTAGATCACCATATTGCACAAAGTTACAAGACGACAGAGCTGGCACTAAACTGTCACTAAAAAGCAACCAGACTAAGAGTTTTCTAAGGGCTAACATTTTTTCCCAAATAATTTCAAATGGGTCTGTTCTCTTAGGAGCGTTCCATGTTAGTGGACTCAATCTATGAATAAGAAAACGTTGGAACGGCAACCGGCACCTACCTGGAATCCTGTTAAGTGTCACCCAGAAATGTTCGTCGGGGCTGTAAGTATCTTTTGACCAGTGTAGTAGATCAATGGCCCTTTTGTCATGGAAGACAAAGTTGACAAACTCCCTCGTAAGGGCCACATAGGCGGTGCCAAAGTAGATGGTCAGCTGATGTGGAGGCGAGGTTTTCAAAATATTAGTGTTTTTCACAAAAGAGCCATCCTTGCCTATGTGCTCCTGGTGGACATACTTAGTCCGTTTAATTGCGTGATCCGGAGGCAGTACCCCCGGGGTAATGTTTTTCCCTTTAAATCCTTTCAGATACCGGACTATCTCCTTGTTGGTTTTCAGGGGGAAATCTTGCCCACACGTGTTGATGGCGTACCTCCATGGGACCTTGGAGGCCGCAAGGTCTTTTAGGCAATTCAGGTCAGCCTGGAGCCTGGAAATGCCTGCGTAGACCACAGGTTCTATCTTTGACGCGACAAAAGCGTTTTGGAAGCAACTCAGTAACCGCCATACAGATGCCTTAAACTCAGCCGGGGCTTTCTCATCCACATGAACACAGTAGACGTTCTGGGGCATATAGATAGCCCTGAAGAGCCTTTCAAAAGTGTCAAAGTCCTTATGGATGACCATGACATAAGCCAAAGGGAAAGCGACTTCTTCTTCCGACAGGGGGCTTGTGATGTAGTGATTCTGGATCAGGTAGTCCTTACAAGGGACGCTTCCCAAAGGGGATGGTAAGGTCTTCCCCCACAGAAAGGCTGACTTGCCTCCTAAGGCGTCATCACAGGCTTGCACTGGAGAATACCTTGGACTGGAACCGTTCACCTTCCCGAAACTCTTTGGCACGTTTAACTGGCTACTATAAAGGATCACTAAAATAACCACACAGAGCAGGATGAAAGCAAAACAGCAATACCTCCAAAAGTTCATTATTTTCACTTCCTCGGGGAAGGGATCTCTCTCCAGGGATGGAGCAATGACCGGCCCCTGAAACCTCGGGCGCGAAGAGGCTGAACTGACGGCTCTTCGCAGTCTGGGATTTCGACAGCTTCGCAGCGGGGCGTGAGCGCTTCAAGCCTCATCTACTGTCTCCCGGAGCGCGGCGTCCCTCCTCCGGGGCGCCGGCCGGAGAAGAAGCGATGCTCCCCGGGCTCAGCGTGCTCTTCCGACCCTCGGTGCTGAATCCCGGCCGCGCTCCGCCCCGCCCAGAGGCCCTCCTCATTTGCATACGGAATGCGAGTGGCGGATCCTTGCAAATTACCTACTGCATTGCATTGGAAGGACGGGTCCTTTTCGCCGGGGCTGAGTCTCCCCGGCTTCACCCCGCCCCCCTCCCATCCAATCTATTCCGATACCATCTCCCTTCTCTTCCCAGGCTCCACCCCCCCCCCCCCCCCCCCCCCCCCCGCCTGGCAGAGTAAATGCTCCCACTTTGCCCCCCGGGGAGCCCCGCGACCTGCTAGCCGCCCCGGGGAAACCACAAGGTTGAGGACCTCTGCCCCTCGGGTTTATTTGCTTCTCTGCCCCTCTTTTTGCTCGTCAGTGTTGTTTCTACCTCTGGGCATGCAGACACAGATAAGAAAAAAATGCACTTGTAACACGTGTTCAGCAGATTATCAGCTGCAAAAAAAAAAAAAAAAAAAAGGAAAGAAAAGAAAAAAACAGAAAGAAAAAAGACTGGTGAGGTACGTGTTCCCCGGATTAAATCAGCCAGTTTCCCATGGTGTTATATACCACCGAGTCTGTGGAGGCTATGGGAAGAGGGAAAAAAGCATCACCCTCTTGGGGTATGGCAGAAGGAACCTAGCGGTGACTGACTTGTGACATTGAAGGGTCCGTGTGGATGACACAAATCGTAAATGAAACAAACACACGTTAGTTTGCACACCAGACCGAAACGTGAGAGTCCTTGTTCCCAGAGAGAAAAGTTGGTTCCCCTTTCACACAGAGCTTCAGATAACTTGAGCTGTCAACACGGTATTTATCTACGAAATGTGGAGTGACTAGCCACTGGGTCTTTTGAAAAGTCTGACAGCTTCAGATCTGAGTTCATTTCACAGAACTCAAAGACGTCTCCTTCCCACCAAGCCACCTCTCCCACTTCCTTATTCTGAAGAAAGAACAAAGGCTTTGGGGCTGCTGCAAAATTCCTGGAAGTATCACTCAGTGTAATTCAAGGGAGGCAGGAAGAAAGAGAAGCCCAGCAGGTCCGGTCACATTACACAGGGGTTGTCACAGCTCACCTGTGCCAGGTGCCTGGAGCACTCAGCAAATGTGGAGTGCCCTGTAGACCTATGAGGGTGGTAAGGACGCTTCTGGGGAAAAGGGACTGGTCCAACTACAAAATCCATTGTGACAGTCACAGTGGTATGCTAAAAATGCCTGCGCCCATCTCCCGTCCCACCTGTCTGGGCAGGATCAGCTGCCTCTGTTAGGAAAGTGTTTGGTGTATAATGCAGCGATCTCCTTGCCCCCTTCCTGTCCTACCCCTCTCCCCTTCCCCCCCGACTCCCCAGCTTACTGTAATGGGCTGAGCTAATGAATGACAACAGTGTCACGGATGTGATGGATACGGATTTGGACACAGACCCGAAGAGCTGGCGGGGACCTTAAAGATATCTAATTAATACAACCCTTTATTTTACAGATGAGAAAACCGAGGCCAAGAAGAACATTCTTTTCCCAAGTCATTCAGCTGGAGAGAAGCCAGAAAGCTTCATTCTGCAGCTCCCTAGTCCAGATGCTGGAGCCACTCCATTTGAGCCTCAAATCCCTGCTGGTCGCTGACCAGCTGTGAGACCAGGGTAAAGTTACTGAACCTCTCTGAGCCCCAGCTTCTTCATCTGTGAGATGGACAGTCACAGTGGTTTCCGTTTCACATGGCTGGGAAGAACATAAAAAGAGATGACTCTGGGGGCACCTGGATGGCTCAGTCGGACCTGCGACCGACTTCGGCTCACGTCATGATCTCACAGTCCATGAGTTCAAGCCCCGTGTCAGGCTCTGTGCTGACAACTCGGAGCTTGGAGCCTGCTTCTGATTCTGTGTCTCCCTCTCTCTCTGCCCCTCCCCCACTCATGCTCTGTCTCTCTCTGTCTCAGAAATAAATAAACATTAAAAAAAATTAAGAAAAAAAAGAGAGATGACTCTTGTTCAGGATTTATGTTTATGACCATACATGTTGAATAAGCATTACCAACTATTGTTATTGTTTCTCTTTAGAAAAATATCCAACATCTCCTGACCTTGTTAATGAACTGATATTTTGACTTCTGTTCTTAGTAATGGCAAAGAGAAATTTTTACCCTCTTAAGGCTTTCCAGTGGGTTGCTTTATTTCTACTGAAACAGGGGAGGTTAAATTCCACTCTTATCCTTCCCCATCACTCTCCCCCTTTGCCCCAGACACAAAATAGAAATATGCTATAGGAAGGGAAGAATTGAATAGCCCATGTGGATGCCTTCACTTCCCTTCACTCTTAGTAGAGCCACGCCCTTTTCTGTAAAATACATCCTTGGCAGAACTTTCGAGGAGAGCAGGAGTAGGGGAGGGCCGGGGGGGGGGGGCAGGGAATTCTGGGCTCTCATTGTAGGTTCGGGGTGGTTTTCCCCTCTTTTTGCCTTGAGCCTTGACCCTACAGTAGAGCCCCAATGGAATGCCAATACAAAGCAAACTCAACAAATCTTTCATCAGGATTTATTCAACGCAGATTGCAAGCGGGGCTGCGAGAGAGGCGCGATGTGATTTACAGCTCCAAACAGCATGACCCGGGAGATGCCTCTCTGGTCTGTCCTGCCTTATGTACAATGGTTTAGATGAACAACGTGAGATTGCGAGATGATGCCCTGCTAAGCAGTTAGCCCAGCGGGTAGGTTTGTTTTGCTTGGTATCTGTGGCAACTGAACAGGCATTTTCTTCTAGCAAATAATTGGGGCGGGCTAAGCTGTGACTTCCAACCAGTACATTATTTCTGCTCTGGTCACTGCAGTTGGCTTAACCTACTGCAAACTGTCATCAAGCGGGCATTTTGTATGACCTTCCCCTGCCTCTCCGTACCCCAGGATAATCTTTAACATCACAAACGAGGAGATAGCACAGGAGGCAGCTAACAACACATCATCAGCTCAGCTCTGCACGAACACACGAGGCGAGGCTACCTAAAGGTTTCTGAGAACATGGCAGGATCTTTTCTCCCTTACAGTCACTGGGTTCTTAGTAACTTAGGAGCCACGTGTCTGCCCCAGCTGAGCCATGAGGGGTAAACGTGGAGGCTGGTTTGGTTCTCGGCAGGGGCAGGCTTGGAATCCGGGCCTGACTCCTTTCCAAGTGCTCATACCTCTCTACCACAGATCACTCCTCTCAGCCTAATTATTGCTGCTGGCTCACGACAACGCTTTGTGACGGGTCCCCTCATTTCCGCCAAATGTATACCATGCTGTGTCAGTCTGGCAACCCCAAATGCTTTGGCTATGCGGGAGACACAGAAAATAAACAAGAAAGGATCTCCCAGCAACCAACGATCACAAATTTGTGGGCTGGATTCACACACGTGAATGTGTCGGAGAAGAGAAATGAAGATAGTAGGTGAAGCTGGAGGAGGAAGGGAAAGACAGGGCTGGTAAGTTCACAAGTGGCAGCTCACATTTGGGCGAGGTGTCATGGACACAGAGGGAGGGTGGGGACTGCAGCGAAGAGCCTATGTCCCACCTAAAGCAAGCAGCTCCCTCTCAACGCTGGCCAATAATGCCACGCTGGCCACAGGGCCTGTAATTTTTTTTAATGTTTATTATTGAGCGACAGAAAAGGAGCATGCATGGGGGAGGGACAGAGAGAGAGGGAGACACAGAATCTGAAGCAGGCTCCAGGCTCTGAGACATCAGCACAGAGCCCGACGCAGGGCTAGAATCCATGAACCGTGAGATCATGACCTGAGCTGAAGTCAGATGCTTAACTGACTGAGCCACCCGGGCGCCCCACTCTTCAAATATTTTCAGAAGTGAGAAATCTGAATTTTACCCTTAAAAAAAATTCCCAGACTCTTTGAATGTGACCAAGTACTTAAGAAATTTTTAAAACACAAGTGCATGCATGTACATGCACCCTGAAGGCTGCATGGAGCCTTCAAGATGCAAATTTATCATCTTTGTTTTAAGCATCAGAGGTCCTGTTCATGTGCATTGAACCCCTCTCCGGTCTTAGGCCATGAGCTCTTAGTATAGTTGCATAGTCGTAACAAAGTTACTCAGACCTAAGCAGCTAAAAAGTCACAAATTCAAGAGGACCTGTCTGACTCAGTCAGCTAAGCGTCCACCTCTTGGTTTCAGCCCAGGTCATGATCTTACGGTTCATGAGTTCCAGCCCGGCATCAGGCTCTGTGCTCAGAGTGCAGAGCCTGCTTGGGATTCTCTGTCTCCCTCTCTCTCTGCCCCTTCCTCACTCATGTGCTCTCTCTCTCTCAAAAATAAATAAATATTGTTTTTAAAAGTCACAAATTAACAGAGGGATGTAGCACGGGGACACCCAGGCACCCTGTTGTCAGCAAGGTGATGGGCTGCGGGTGAGTAGGTTCAAGAAAAAATCCAGAAGCAGAGCACTTGCAAGACCATTCAGTTAAAGGATGGCTGCCATCCATTCAGCTCAGGGACCATTTTATTACTGCCGATCAGTACCCCCAGCACTTGTAAATTATCAAATAAGTTAATGTCTATGAAAGGGTTTGACAATCATAAAGATTATTGCAAACATTGGGCCAAGCAGGACCGTCTCTGAAAACAAGCAGAGCGCTAACATTTAGTGAGAAGATATATAAATGTATTTATCTATCTTATGCACACCTGCTGCACATTCTATTTAAAAAGTCATTTGTGAAGGATGTTTATTCAGAATTTCTTTTTAAGTAACCAGTTTCTGCACAAAAGGGGAGGCTTTTAATTATTTAGCAATCACAATTACGACAAAAATTTTTCCCTGCAAGTATTAGGCAATTATGTTGACCACATGATTATACGTCAGCATTTTTTTTTCTATAAAGGGCCACATAGTAAATATTTTAGGTTTGTGAGACATTTGGTTTCTGATGTAATAACCACTCACGTCTGCCACCGCAGCTCAAAAGTAGCCATAATATGTGCCTCTGTCCTGTGAAGTCTTTATTTGTGGACACCGATATCTCAAGTTCATATAACATCCATGTCACTAAATAGTCTTCGTTTGGTTTTTTCCAACCATTTAAAAATGTAAAGTCATTCTCAGCTTGTGGAGAGTACAGAAACGGGTGAGACTTAGCCCATGGGCTGTATGTCATTTGGCGATCCCTGTTCTAGACTGCAATCGGGTTCCTCCAGGCCTACATTTTGCAATACTGGAATCTTTGCAATCACCTATAGATTCTGTATCTTTCCAGACAAAGAAATGTGAAATGGGGCCAATTACACCTGCCTGAAGCCCCTTTACATCCATCATCTGGGTTATAGTGCACAGCACTGGACTGTATGCCTCAGTTTCCTTCCTTCTTCTATAAAATGGAGGTATTAAGAGGGCTGACTTTATGGGGCTTTAAGGAGATTTAAATAGGTTCAGGATATAAAAAGAGCTTAGAACAATGCCTTGCATGTAAGAATTACTCAACAAGTCTTAAGGCATCTCTCTGTTGCCAAACTTGGCTCACCCAGGAACATACCTGCCCTGTCTACTTCCTAGATACTAAACAGTGAAGCAGAACAACTGTGTTTGAGGGGTCATTCTGCCGCCTGAAAGATCCCAAAGGATAGGTGGGAGCCCTCAAGGTCACTGTTATCATGGGTGGCATTGGCCTCTTCTGCCCTGTGCCCCCGCCCCAAAGTGGGGCAACTACACTTCAGGCTTCTTCAGCCTGTATTTCCAAACCATTTCCAAATTGTTACCTCTTCAGAGAGCCAGCCGGCTGGGTCACCCCACAAAAAGGTTACCACAGAGACAAATACACAGCATAGTGGGGGAAGACCAAGGCTTTGGAGCAGCGTTATATATTTTTTAAGACTTTATTTTATTGTTTTTTAACATTATTTATTTTGAGAGAGAGAGAGCACGTGCACCAGTGAGGGAGAGGGGGGGAGAGAGAGAGAGAGAGAGAGAGAGAGAGAGAGAGAGAATCCCAAGCAGGCTCCACGCTGTCAGTGTAGAGCCCGATGTGGGGCTTAAACTCCCAAACCATGAGATTATGACCTGAGCCCAAGTCAAGAGTGGGACACTTAATGGACGGAGCCACCCAGGTGCCCCTGGAGCAGGGTTTAAACAAAGCTCTGCTGCCTCCTACGTGACCTTGGAAAAGTCTTTGGGGATCACTGTCCCTTAGTTTCCCAATTGTTAAAAAGGAATAGTCTTTCTAACTGGTGGAAAGTCAATCTGGCTATGAAGCCTTCTTCCGAATCTTCTCCTAATCTTCCACATACGGTCACCCTAGCTTACCTCACTCTTCTGGGGTCGCACTCCCTTTTCTACTTCCCTAGAGGCCTTCTTGGGGTAGCAAAGCTCTTTCCCTTCCGGGGTCAATTGCCCAAACAAAAACAAAAGCGAAAACCAGACAAGAAACACAAACAAAAATGTTATCTTTGGTTATATTCTGCTCAACTTCAAGGAACAGAATAGTGACGGTTGTCTTTCTATGCAACGTGTCGGTTTCCAAATGTCTCCTTTGAGAAAAAAGATTGGTTTCCAAATGTCTCCTTTGAGAAAAAAGATTGCAGATTCATGAAGTGAATTTGCAAGTTCAAGGTCTGTCCAAATCTGGGATATGCTTCTGCTACCCTTCTCGTACCAACTGCCTCCAAACTCCTCCACCTACATATTTTTTGAAAGTTGAACTGATGTTGCAACGGGTTGGTATTTCTACTAAGACCCAGTGTTTTACCATTCAGCAGCTGCGGGAGATCTGTATCTTGAAGATACTCTTTATCTTTTGAACATTTTCAAATAAGTGGAAACAAAACAGTTTTAAAATAGAAATAGGGTGTGGCTTCCTCCAACTTCTACTTTTAATAGCCCTATTAAATTCTTGACTTGAGTTCAGTTTATTTAATCCACTCTCCTACTAGCTTCTTTCCCACAGAACCTGTCATTAACTTGAGCTTAGACAGTGTATTAGGGCAGAGGGCTTGGATCAATCCCAAAGAAGCAGACATTTCTTCTTTCCTAGACGTTAAAGCCAAACAAATTTGTCTCCAGGATATGTCCTGTGTTTGCGCGTAACTGAAGAAGATCTTTGTATTTGATTCTCCCCCTGGTTAAAGTGGTTTTCGATTCAGATTTTATGTTTATCAATTTATCCTTTGAAATGATTTCCTTAAACTCTATCCTTTCTCCTCAAAAAAAAAAAAAAAAAAGAAAGAAAAGAAAGAAAGAAAGAAAGAAAGAAAGAAAGAAAGAGAAAAGGAAAAAAGGAAAGAAAAGGAAAATTTCTTATAAATAGAGGAGGTATGGCCCCAGTCTGCTTTGGTTAGGGAATGATAGTGTAGTTTCAATCACTACCTTTCGATGTGTCTTCAGTGTTTTGGAATCTGCAGAACTGAGTGCTTTTGATGATAACAGTTTTCCAATTTACTGATCAGTGCTGTTCTGTGGAACACAAATATCTAAGGCATTAATTCTTGATCCCAAGATGACCTGGGCATTGGGAAGCAAGCAGGAATGTGTTGGGGCAGCACTTAGGGTGACCATCTGTCCCAGTTTGCCCAGGACTGAGGGATTTCTTGGGATGTGGGATTACCAGTGCTAAAACTAGGAAAGTCCTGGGCATACCAGGATGAATTAATCACCCTAGACACCAGCTGTCCTACCCACTCACAGCTGCAAGATAGTTGACAAAAGAGTATTCGGGGCACCTGGGTGGCTCAGTTGGTTGAGCGTCCAACTTCGGCTCAGGTCATGATCTCACAGTTCGTGAGTTCGAGCCCCACGTCGGGCCCTGTGCTGACCGCTCAGAGCCTGGAGCCTGCTTCAGATTCTGTGTCTCCCTCTCTCTCTTCCCCTCCTCCATTCACGCTCTGTCTCTATCTCTCATCTCAAAAACAAATAAAAATGTTAAGCAAAATTAAAAAAAAAAGAGTATTCAATAACTGGATGAGTGTGGAAGGAAAAGAAACGTTTAAACCATTGATCTGGGTGGAGGGAGTAGAGGGAATGCAGAGCAGAGATGCAGGTCATCAAAAGTCTGCAAACTGTAGTGCGTAAAACCCATATAGCCCTTCCTTACCTATCCCAAATCACTAAGGCGTGGGGACCAAATGATCAGCGTTTGTTGGACAGCTTTACAGTGAGCTGAAAAGAACCCACATACATTATTCTAACTACACAGATGTTCCCTAGGCGGAAGGAGAATGTCTTAGGAACAACCTATATAATGCAGGGAGAACCTAAAAGGAAGATAGCAGCTATCACAGTGTTGACTGTGTCTGAAGTCCCCTCCCCTCCACATCACATGTGACTCGAGAGGTCTTCTTTCTGTTAAGGGGAGACGAATAGAAAAGTATGAAGGTCTTATGAATGGAAGCACTTATTTTAACATGTGTAAGAAATGGCCAGTAAAGCCAGGAAACGTTAACTCATTTAACAGCAGCAGAGTCAACCAGCCATTTGATCTCTCCGACTCTCAATTTCCAGATTTGTACAAGCTTAGCGCAAATTGGAACTAGATGCTCCCTCAGGCTTCTTTCGGCTCTAAATGCTGTGATTATTCTAGATTCTTCCCAGAATAAAGAGGATGCTGTTTTTACAGGAAAACTGCACTGGGGAGTTTTGTTTAAATTCACTTAAAGTGCAGGGGAAAGTCCAAAATGTGGTAGGATAACTGACCAGGGATAAAATCCAAGAAGACTTGGAGGTGGGGTGGAGGGCGCTTGGCTCAGACAGACCAAAGTCCTTGGAGAGGAGAAACCACATGGGGGGAAGGGTAAGCAGCCTTTCCGGGAGCCCCCCCGCCCCCGAACACCCCACCAGGACTTCAGGGTCTAAACTGGGCAGTTTTCACGTGGGATGTAGGAGAGTGTTTGGGGTCCCGGGCAGGAGGGCTTTCCTTCTGTAGACCCCCAAGGAGCTCTGATTTGAATTGAGGACAGAATCCCAGATTTTCATGAAGGAGGAGTCCTGTGAGGAGTGGGGCTAAGGAAGGGGATGGCTCAAGAGAAGAGACTAGTGATGGCGGGAAGCTAATTACGTTAGGATGATCTGAATATCTTCGGTTGGCTTAGTAAAAAAAAAAAAAAAAAAAAAATGGTAGCATCAGCCTTCAATATGTTCACAGTTAAGTTCTGATCTTTTAAACCTGGCTTCAAAAGAAAGATTATGGGGAAGGAATATCATCCACCTATCCTCAGAAAACATGGCACTGTCGTGGATATGGGGTAAATATACTTTGGGGAAAACCTTCTGATGCTCATGGCTTTGACCAAAAGCAGCTCAAGAAAGAATAGGATATACTCTGCAGGTCAGGAGATGAGATTTCAAAAGATGGGCTTGTAAGCAGCTGTGGCAACGAGAAACCACATTAACACAAGGTTAGTTCAGAAAGTGACTAATACATTTACTGCTTTGGACGTAACTTTCTTTTTTTCCTTAAAATTTTTTTTTAAGTTTATTTATTTTGAGAGAGAGAGAAAGAGAGAGCAGGGGAGGGGTGGAGAGAGAGGGAGAGAGAGAGAATCGCAAGCAGGCTCCACGCTCCCAGCTCCAAGCTCACCACAGGCTCAAACTCGCGAACCGTGAGATCATGACCTGAGTTGAAATCAAGAGTCAGATGCTCAACTGACTGAGCCACCCAGGTGCCCCTGGATACAACTTTCTAAGATTGTTCACCAACAGATGAGTTAATTTCATCAAATAAGTAGCCTTATGAAAACCCAGACATGTCCTTTAAAGCAGGGGCTTCTGCTGTTGGGCTGCTCTTTTTTACTTCTATGGTGTGGAGTAAGGCACCAGTTTGGTAAGATCAGGGATGGTCGACCTCGGATTGAAGCATAGTCTGGCTAGGGCCAGCACTGCTCCCCAAATAAGGTTGGCACTGTGAAGTATTCCCAAGGTGAGCAAGATGCTTTGGAAACACAAGGAGAGAGAACAGTACCATTGCTATTGACCAGGAGTAGAAAGGAAATGTCAGAAATGTCCCAGAAGGACTGAACATGGCTAGAAAATGCTGTCTGGAACGGATCCCTCAGGACACGGCAAAGTAATCTAGGGTGTGTGTGTGTGTGTGTGTGTGTGTGTGTGTATGTGATGGGGGTGGAGGTGGAAGGGGTGATGATTTGCAACTGACTGGGCAGCAGGCTGAGGGGCATATTAGAAACTATTTCCATTTAGGAAGAACAGTGCTGAAGGTATCACAATTCCAGATTTCAAGATATACTACAAATCTGTAGTAATCAAGACAGCAGGTATTGGCACAAAAATAGACACACAGATCAATGGACCAGAGCAGAGAGTCCAGAAATAAACCCACCCTCATATGGTCGGTTAATTCATGACAAGGGAGGCAATAATGTACAATGCGGAAAAGACAGCCTCTTCAACAAGTGGTGTTGGGAAAACTGGACAGTTACGTGTAAGAGAATGAAGCTGGACAACTTTCTTACACCATATACAAAAATAAATTCAAAATGGATTAAATGCCTACATGTTAGACCTGAAACAGTAGCATTCCTAGAATGAAACATAGGCAGTAATTTCTTTGACGTCAGCTGTAGAAACATCAATTCTAGTTATGCCTCCTTAAACAAGGGAAACAAAACAAAATTACACTATTAGAACTGCACCAAAATGAAAAGCTTTTGTATGGTGCAGGAAACCAACAAAACAAAAGACAACATATTGAATGGGAGGAGATATTTGCAAATGATATATCTGATAAGAGTTAATATCCAAAATATATAAAGAACACATACAATTCAACACCAAAACAAAACAAAACAAAAGAAAGAAACAAAAAGAAAAAGAAACCCCAAGCAATCTGATCAAAAACTGGGCAGAGGACCTAAAGAGATATACTTTTTTTCAAAGAAGATATACAGATGGTCAATAAACACATGAAAAGATGCTCAACATCACTAATCATCAGGAAAATACAAATCAAAACCACAATGAGGGCACCTGGGTGGCTCAGTCGGTTGAGGGTCCGACTCTTGATTTTGGCTCGGGTCATGGTCTCAGGATCGTGGGATCAAGCCCCACACTGGGCTCTGCACAGGGCATAGATCCCACTGGGCTTGGGATTCTCTCTCCCTCTTCTACTGCCCTTCTCCCCCACCGCCCTCTCTCTCTCTCCCAAATTAAAAAAAAAAAAAAAATGAAATGAAAAAATTAAAAAATAAAGGGAAAACCACAATGAGGTATCACCTCACATCTGTCAGAATGGCCAAAATCAAAAACACAAGAAATAACAAATGTTGGCGAGGATATGTAGAAAAAAAGAACCCATGTACACTGTTGATGGGAACGCAAATTGGCGCAGCCACTGTGGGAAACAGTACGGAGTTTCCTAAAAAACAAAACACTAATCTGAAAAGACATATGCACCCCTATGTTTACTGCAGCATTATTTACAATAACCAAGATACAGATGCAGCCCAAGTGTGCATCTCTAGATGGATCGATAAAGAAGATATGGTATACATATATAATGGGATATTACTCAGCCATAAAAAAGAATGAAATCTTGCATTTGTGAAAACATGGACAGACCTACAGGTTATAATGCTTTGTAAAATAAGTCATCCAGAGAAAGACAAATACCAAATGATTTCATTCATATATGGAATTTAAGAAAGAAAAAAAAGCAAAGAAAGAAGAAAAGACAAACAAAAACCCAGACTCTTCAATGCACAGGACAAACTGGGGGTTGCCAGAGGAAAAGTGGGTGAGTGGGGCAGGTGACATAGATAAAAGGAATCAGGAATCTACCTATTTTTTTTAATTAATTAATGTATTTATTTTGAGAGAGAGAGACAGCATGTGCACACACGGTGGAGGGGCAGAGAAAGAATCTCAAGCAGGCGCCACACTCAGCACAGAGCCTGATGGGGAACTCGAGCTCACGAACCGTGAGATCATGACCTGAGCAGATGCCTAACCGGCTGAGGCACCCAGGCGCCTGAGAGCACACTTTGACAAGCACTGGGTCACGTACAGAATTGTTGAATCATTACATTGTACACCCGAAACTAATATAACATTGCATGTTAATTACACTTGAATAAAAAAATTTATTTCTGCCTTTCACAAAGATGGTGCTGAAGGTGAAGAAGGAAGTTCCTGTCCTTCCCAAAGGCAAAGGCAAAGCAAAGGCTTTGAAGTCCAAGAAAATGGTGCTGAAAGATGTTCACAGTCACACACACACACACAAAAGGAAGATCTGCAGGTCATCTACCTTCTGATGACCCAAATGCCTCTGAAGGCAGCCCAAATATCCTTGAAAGAATGCCCCCAGAAGACACAAGCTGGACCACTGTGCATCATCAAGTTCTCCCTTACTATCCAGTCAGCCATGAAGAGCATAGAGGACAACACACTTGTGTTCACTGTGGATGTCAAGGCCAACAAGTACCAGATTAAAGACACTGTGAAGAAACTCTATTACCTTGACGTGGCCAAGGTCAACACCCAGATCAGGCCTGATGGAAAGAAGAAGGCATATGTTTGACTGGCTCCTAATTATGATGCTTTTGGATATTGGCAACAAAATTGGGACCGTCTAAACTGCGTCCAGCTGGCTACATCTAAATCTAAAATTTTTCGCCATAAAAAAAAAAGGTTTATTTCCATTTATATCAATTCCATAACTATTCTTATCCCACTGGATGCTCACTGTGTTGGGCTGCCAAAAACATGAAAGACCCCATACGAGATTATACTTTAGTTAGGGTAATACGATATTCACATTCATAATCATAATGTAAAGAAGATTAGAAAATGACATACAAGCATTACAAAGGTTTACAAAGTGTATCATTGAGAGAGAGAAAAAGACAAAAGATCAGGAAAAGCTTCCCAAATGACAGGCCATTAAAAGCAGACATATTAAGGCCATTATTTAAATGGGAGAGATGGAGAAGAGTGGTCCCGGTAGAGAGAGAATGAGCTGAAGAAAAGTGCCAAAGGCAGGAACACAAGGAAGGTGGTTTTTCTGGAATATTCTTTTCAGAGAAAGCAGCAGTGAGAATTGACAGTAAGGTGGTATTGGTGATAATGAGGTGATATCTATTAGGAGTATGTTGATATCCGACATCCCATGAGATGTTTATAGTGAGCAAATCAATAAGCTGTGGGAGCTCCCTGCAGCATGTGAGATTGAGAAGTTATTCTTAGAGCCATGCCTTAATTAGAAAAATATGTCGAGTATTAGAATGGTTTGAAGAGAGAGAGACCCGGGCTAGAGAGGGCACTTGGACGGGTCTAACAATCCATTTGAGAGGCATGACGGGCTGGAGTTAGAGTGGCCATGATAGGAACAAGTTGGGTAATACTCGCTAGAAACCATCCCAGACAGAATGTACAGAATGTGCTGATTAGATATGGGGCACAAAGCAGTTGGCTCCCAGGAAAGAATGGCAGTGCCAGTCACGGAGACTCTGGAGAAGTGGATTTGTGGGGAGTAGGGAGGTGGGAGGGGGAACATATCAGCAGGTGCCAGTGGGAGCCTCAGGAAGAGATATCCAAAAAAGAGGGAAACGTGGGGGGCATGATACAGTGTTATGATTCATCAGAACCCAAACCGTGATGTGAATCACCAAGTAACAAAGAACATTAAGAGCCAAAAAGCAAGCTGAGGAAAGATTCAAGGGGGACAGTCACTGCAAATTAAAATTTCCCCGTCATTCTGAATTTCTCTGAGTAGTGACTCTAAAATCAACTATTAACCAAGGCTCAATAGTCGGCGACCAAGCATCTGAAAAGAACAGTATTATCCATAGTTGGATGGATAATATCCATTATCCAAGTTCCTCAAAGAGGGATTGTAAAAGCAATGCCCTTTCACACATTTGGCAACATGACAACC
Source organism: Puma concolor (assembly GCF_028749965.1). NCBI lineage: Eukaryota > Metazoa > Chordata > Mammalia > Carnivora > Felidae > Puma > Puma concolor. Next base: position 18,402,832 of record NC_141671.1, read on the forward strand.
TTTACATAGTGTTGAAATCGTAGCTCAGAAAAGTTAAAAACAGAACCACCCTCCGATCCCCAAATTGCACTGCTAGGTATTTACCCAAAGAATACAAAAATACTAATTCAAAGGGATACATGCACCCGCCCTGATGTTTATAGCAGCAGTATCTACAATAGCCAAATTATGAAAACAGCCCAAGCATCCATCAACGGATGAATGGGTAGAGAAGTTGTGTCTAGATACAACGGAATGTGAATCAGCTATAAACAAGAACAAACTCTCGCCGTTTGCAATGACATGGGTGGAGCTAGAGAGTATTATGCTAAACAAAATAAGTCAGTCAAAGAAAGATAAATACCATATGATTTCACTCATATGTGGAATTTAAGAAACAAAACAAATGAGCAAAGGGGGAAAAGAAAGAGAGAGAGAGTGGGAAAGCAAGAAACAGACTCTTACCCATAGAGAACAAATTGGTGGTTACCAGAGGGGAGGTGGTGGGGGGATGGGTGAAATAGGTGATAGGGATTAAGGAGGGCATTTGTTGTGACAAGCACCAGCTGCTGTAGGGAAGTGTTGGGAGAGAGAAATATATACATTTACACAATGAACGTATACGATGCATTTACCTAAATGTATTGTATAAATGTATATATATACAATAAATGTACATATTTATACAATAAACGTACAATAAATTCAATTCAAAGAACTGTACACATCTTATAGGGAGTCTAGGTTGCAAAGTCAGGGTGTAAAGAGGAGACGACATACAGTCAAAACTCCTCTGGAGAAATCCCTTGGAACGTGCCACATTAAGACGACACAGAGTCTCCCTAATTCCAACATGGCCGATTTTCCCTCTAATCTTGACCTAGATGGTAGTTTCTTCTAACGAGCCCCAGACGAGGAAGTTGGCTGGAACTGAGGAACTATGTGTTATGAGATGTACACGGTATCATTAACATTAGAGAGCCATGGGAACGAAGACCCATCATGGGAATAAACAGAATCCACCTCGGGCTCACTCAAAACCCCAGACAAATTGCATGGAATGGAAGGCAGGGTGGGATGGCCCAAACCATTTAAATTTACACACCGTGTGGGCCTGTGTGTGCGCATGTGTGCATGCATACAGTTGAGTTTGTGCAAGTTGAATGAATAAAAGTTGAGACTCCATTGTGTTGAGCATTGCTCACGTATCAGGGGTTGTGTTAGGCCTAAAGGAAACAAAAATTATCAGGTGTAGCTTCTACCTTTGAAGCTCAGTCTCAAAGTCCGCTGGGAACACAAACACAGCACTGCAAGACTAATAATAGTACAGTGTGATACGGGAGGAGTGAGTCCATGGCAGTGAGAATTAGGAAAGTCTTTTCAGAGAGTGACCGTAAGTTGACTCTTACAAGAAAGGCCCATGTCAGTCAAGTGAGGGAGAAGGAGAAAAAGCCCAGAAGGTCATGGCAGGGCAACTGGCATGAGTCGAGGCAGGGACGGTGGAAGTGGCACATTTGGGACTCACAAGTCACCCAGGTAGAGCTGGAGTACAGCATGGGATGGGGCACATAGCGAGAGAAGGTTCTGGAAAGCCTAAGAGACCAGACGGCAATGAGTGCCCTGCGCTCAGTGAAGGGGCTAGGACATCATGCTGGAGGTGATGAGGAGAAGGTTTTCAAGGAGAGAGATGATCACATGATCAATTTTTATAAATGTCATCCTTGTCACTATGGAGATGGATGAAAGCAGGCTGAGAATACAGTCGGGAAAAATACGTTGACCCTTGAATAATGGCAGGTGTTAGAGGTGCCAACCCCCTGTGCAGGAGAAAATCCACACATAACACTTTTTTTAATGTTTATTTATTTTTTGAGACAGAGAGAGAGAGAGAGAGAGAGAGGATGAGTGGGGGAGAGGCAGAGAGAGAGGGAGACACAGAATCCAAAGTAGGTTCCAGGCTCTGAGCTGTCAGCACAGAGCCCGACACGGGGCTCCAACTCACGAACCGCGAGATCATGACCTGAGCTGAAGTCGGACGCTTAACCGACTGAGTCACCCAGGCACGCCCCACATAACCCTTGACTCCCCCAGAACGTAAGTACCAGTAGCCTACTGTTGACTGGAAGCCTTACCAATGGCAAACAGCCAATGAACACATATTTTGTATATCATATGTATCATGGACTGTGTTGTGACAATGAAGTAAGCTAGACAAAAGAAAATGTTAGGAAGAAAATCATAAAGAAGAGAAAATACATTTATAGGGCTCTATTGTAAAAAAAAAAAAAAAAAAAAAACACACACCTGTAACTGGACCCACGCAGTTCAAACCCGTGTGGTTCACGGGTTTGATGTAATTAGAAACGAGACAAGGGGCGCCTGGCGGAGGGTGTAGTCGGTTAGGCATCCGACTCTTGATCTCGACTCAGGTCATGATCCTGCGGTTCGCGAGTTCAAGCCCCACGTTGGGCTCTGTGCTGACGGTGTAGAGCCTGCTTGGGATTCCGTGTCTCCCTCCCTCTCTGCCCCTCCCCTGCTTGTGTGTGCTCTCTCTCCCTCTCTCAAAATAAACTAATAAACTTTAAAAAAGAAGAAAGAAAGAAAGAAAGAAAGAAAGAAAGAAAGAAAGAAAGAAAGAAAGAAAGAAAGAAAGAAAGAAACAAGACTATATTGTAGGAGACAAGAGAAGACAGATGGCGGCACCAGAAACAGAGAGGAGGCTGACAGCCAGGTTCAGTTTATTGACTGTTCAGTCTGTAGTCAGCGCTATGCCAAAAACTTACACCCATCGCCTTGCTTCTTCTGCCAGTAACACCTATGAAGGTGGGGTGGCCAGGTCACATCGTCCCCGTGGCTGTCATACGAGGTGCCCACCTCAGTTCATGTACCACGTCCACTAAGAAGGCTTCCCCGAGTCACCCCATTCAAAGCACGTCCTTTTCCGTATCAGCCTGTGTTCTCTGCAGAGCACTGAACAGAATCTCTAATTATCTTATCTGTCTGCTTTTTTTTATCCATGTCTCACGTCTAGAACATACACTCCACGAGAGCAGGGGTCTTATTTGTTTCATGCACTACTGTATCCCAGTACTTAGCACGGTATCTAGGTGCTCAACATTTATTAAATGATGACATTTTATAGATATTTATTACAGACGACCTTTTAGAGGCGAAGGCCAGAATCACAACAATAACAACGATAAAAATTAACGCTTAAAATATGGGCTGGGCAATAGTCCAACTCATTGAAGCCTCACGTATTTGATACAAAATTATTATTTTCCACATTACAGATGGGAAACTGAGGTCCCCAAATTCAGGTCACTGGTCCAAGGTCACACAGCTTGTAAACGGCAAAGCAGGGATTCAAATGCAGGCAGTTTGGCTCCAGGCTCCATGCTTTCACCACCTTGGCTTTGCTACTTGAAGACTGGGCTTTTGTATAAACACCGGGTCATGTGACTGGGATGGGGCAGCTAGGATTCCAGCCTGGCTCTCCCCAACTCTTGGAACCCAAGCTCCAGGGAAAGCCAGATCCCCCAGGATGGGGCAGTGAGAACGACGGAGAGAGAGAACCCAGCCTGCAGGGAAGAGCTGGAAGAGGACACACAAAGGCGACTGTGTAAGTTGTGTTTTGAGTGCGTTGGATTTGCAGTGCTCCTTGTATCCACTCTATCCTTCACTGTGCCTCCTGCTTTTGGAGCAGAGCATGTTCCTCAACCCTTCCGATTCCCTCTTCACCTCTCGGTAAAATGGCAAAATGTGCATTTCAATACTGACCAGACGAGATTCTTGAGAAGATTAAGCCGAGATAATGCAGACCCAGATGGGGCAGATGGGCAGTCCCCTCCTCTTTCCTGGACCTCCTGCTCACACAAAAAAGCCCCGAGTTCCAGAAAGAGGGGCTAACCATCCAGATGACTTAGGGAACAAGAGAGAATATTTTTGGGTGAGTCCCATTATACATCATTCCTCAAGCTCAACAAGACTCCGAATCCCCTAAGGTTCATCTTCTGGACACTTGCAGTTTTTACAATAATTAATGAAGGATCCATAAAACCAGGTATAATTTAAGCTAAATGTGTAATACAGATCTTATCTCTCCTTCCTCTAGAAATTTCTTTTTCTTTTTCTTTTTTAAATTTCTTGCTAGGTTATATGAAATACTTGTCTTTGGGTAAGTCATATATTTTCATCTTAGTTTCTCTTCTGCAAAATGGGGATGGTAGCCTTCCTTTTACAGGGGTCTTGTAAGGATTAGACGAGATCATGCGTAAGTACTTTTGCAAAATAAGTACTATCCAAACATAACAAAGAAACATTATTAAAAATGTTTTTATGAGACAGAAGGCGTATGTTTATTGAGATGACACCACTTCCACAGAAGTAATTTAATTAGTATTCTCCAAGTTACGATTGTTCAAGGGCTTGAAGCTTTAGGTCTTAACCTGAATCTTGCCCTTCTAATACCAGATGGAGATGTTCATTAACACTCTACCCACAAGACAAGGAACGCTTTTGCAGTGGGGAGCGTCCTTTAGTCTGACCAGCGTCACCCTAAGGAACCGTCTTCAACCGTAGCCTGCCCCTTGGGAAAGTGACCCAACAAAGGCTCGTCAGTATCCTTCACCCCCTCGATTTGGTTAGGGATAGTGATTTGCACCAAGCAGGACAAATACGAGGTCTCCCCTAAACTTGCTGCTAGAACTCTCAGGAAAAAGACTCTCTTGTCCCCTAAGAGTGCCAACTGTCAGAACCAAGAAACGAGAGCTACTTGTGGCCATCTCTGACAGCAGGTGGGGGGAGTCTGTCTAAATGGGGCCACCCACCACAGGCAGGGAGAGTGACCAACTTGGCCCAATTCACCTGGGGCTTTCCTGGTTGTAGCACTGGGAGTCCCATACCTGGGACCCCCGCCCCCCCCACCTTTAGCTCTGGACAAAGAGACAGTTTTTCACACCACAGAGAGACCATCTGGCAGACAGAGTCCTGAATTCCTGAATATGTTCTTTCCACTCTTGATCCAGATTTTTTGGAGTCCTTTCTTGGGCATCTCAATTCCGTGACCCGGTAGGCTCTTGTGTCTATTTAAGCAACTTTGAGTTGTGTTTCTGTCGCTTGCCACTTAAAGAGTCATAGCACATTCCCAAAGAATGTGCACATATAAATAAAACTCAGCGTTAAAAAAGCAAAATAAGTCGAAGTAGGAAACACGCTATTTTTAGGTTTGAAAAATGAGGAAATGCGATCATGTGGTCACTGCTGAGGTTGAGATAATTTATTTGAAGAAGGGGCTCTGAAAAAAAAATGTATACAAATGGAAAAAGGAAGAGAGGCAAACGAAAACATTCTTATGGAGGAAAAACCTCACGGCATGAGAAAGGTCAAAGTAATGAATGCACGAGCAAAAATTCAAAAGAATAAACTTACACAGTGAGAAGGGGGGGAAAGTATAGCTGAAAAAAAAAAGTAACAGTTTTGCCTTTTCCATTAGGGATGGACTGGCCCTGAAGTGCGACCAGAAGACAATTTAGCCATGGGAATGGACTGTAAGAAACAAGCCTAGCGGCTGTTTCTGTGGGTACTGAGCAATTTCACAAGATTTAAAGCAAAAATCAAAATGGCCTCTAACATTCCACCATGGGGCAGGGAGGCCAAAGACAATGTTATAGGAATAACCAGAAAAGCTAGAGAAAATGGTGGTTTCTTAAGGTGACACAAATGATTACAAAGATCTGATGAGTTAGAAAATCTAACCATGCACCAGAATTCAAGGTGGACTATTGGCTCTCTGTTTGTGCTCCTGGAGGGTTTCCTTTGAGAATATGGCCAGAAGGGAGAGGTCTAGACCATCTGTCTCTCCAAGAGCCACATGGAATGGGCTGGTAGCCACTCCGCTTGGCCTCCCCTAAAGAAGGATGTGAGACTGGCCCTCTTACCCCAAGAGACTCTTTTTGGCCTGTTTTAGCACCATTTTTTTTTTTTTAATCTTTATTCTTTTTGAGAGAGAGACAGTGTGTGAGCAGGGAAGGAGCAGAGAGAGAGACAGAGAGAAAGAATGCAAAGCAGGTTCCAAGCTCTGAGCTGTCAGCACAGAGCCCGACGCGGGGCTCGAAATCACGAACTGTGAGATCATGACCTGAGCCGAAGTGGGACGCTCAACCCACTGAGCCACCCAGGCGCCCCTAGCACCATTTCTAATTCTAATGCAGATTGGAACAAGCCTAAGGGTTGAAGACCAAGAAAGAAATCATTTTCTCAATAGAAACACAACTTGAAAAAAAAAAAAATGCCAGGTGAAGCTACGTAATTCAGTGCTACCTCTGCGAATATTCTTTCTATTGAGTCTCATAAACTATTTTCATTTGGTTTTCTGATGTCATGTAACTGTAGGGTACTAGTCATTTCCTTGGTCCTATGACAACTGTGGGTGATTTGGGGAAGCTGATGTACCTGTGCATGGTATTTCTAACACAACCACTTTAAGTTAGGGTGTTAGGCAGAAGAGAGAAGGAACTTTTGAGACAGGAAAGGAACAACACTGTTTGTACTTGCACGTTTTGCAAAAACGATGTTGACACCATACTTACTGAAGGACTTTTCCTCTTATAACGTGACATGGAACATAGAAGAGCTGGGGCATCTGGGTGGCTCATTTGGTTAAGAGTCCGACTCTTGATTTTGGCTCAGGTCATGATCCCAGGGTTGTGAGACTGAGCCCTGCGTGGGGCTCCGTTCTCGTGGAGCCTGCTTAAGAGTCTCTCTCTCCCTCCATCCCTCCCCTGCTCACATGCACTCTTTCTCTCTCAAAAAAAAAAAAAAAAAAAAAAGAGCTGATATGGTTAAAAGCTATCTGGTAATGAAGGACCAGACTCACATCCCAAATCTTAAGTCCCAAAGGAGACTCAAGCATAAAATCCTGGAGTTACTTGAGGGTGTGATTGGATTTTACATTGCCTTTGAAGATGGAGATATCCAACACGGGCTAGAGCATTTGATGATACTTATTTTATTTAATTTATTTATTTAGAGAGAGAAAGAGAGAGCATGAGCAAGGGAGGGGCAGAGAGAAAAGGAAAGAGAGAGAATCCCAAGCAGGCTCTGCACTGTCAGCAAGGAGCCCTACCTGGAGCTCGAACTCATGGACCCATGAGATCATGACCTGGGCTGAAACCAAGAGTCAGATGCTTAACCAACTGAGCCACCCAGGCACCCGATGATTTTTTTTTTTTAATACCTTGCAATTCATGAAGGCCCCACGTACAAGCAGGATATCCTTCTGCTTTCTCCCTAAACCAGAATGCCATCCCGCATGTAAGAAAGGAAGGAAGCAAAGCCACAGGAGACGTCACATTATCCTGAAAAGCATCCCTTGTAGAATCAGATCTGACAGACCACTGACCCTAGACCATGCTTGCTTTTCTCCCTGGAGGATGATCTTGGTGGAGCTCTCACCTCTGAAGGAGATGGAATGCATTTGCCAAGGATAATGGGCAACCGGGAATCTAGACTCACCAGCATTTCCACCTTCCTACAAATTCCTCATAGCTGTATGTGAAGTGTTCATGTCGTTCTGGGCATTGAGTCTTCCGCAAGGAGAGGCAAAGGCAGAGATGAAGGGGGTCTTCTTACCTGGGCTCTCATTTGGTAGCTGGGGAGATTTGAGGCTCCAAGAGATTATGTGATTTACATGGAGCCATACTCCATGAAGGCAGAAGCCAGCATACCATACCACAGCCTATAGCAAAAATGGTTTCCTTTCCTCTGCCTGTCTACATATCAGTCTTGGTCTCCTATCTTGTCTATTTTTCTAGGGCTGGAAAATGGGGGGGGGGGGTGGAAGATTCTTTTTTCCTTTGGTTTTCTCTTTATTTATTTACTTTGAGAGGGAGGGAGAGAGAGAGTGCGGGAGGGGCAGAGAGAGAGACAGACAGACAGACAGACAGAGAGAATTCCAAGCAGGCCCTGCTCTGACAGCGAGGAGCCCAACTCGGGGCTCAATGCGGGGTCTCACTCGTGGCTCAATCCCAGGAACTGTGAGATCATGACCTGAGCTGAAACCAAGAGACGGACACTCAACTGACTGAGCCACTCAGGCGACCCTCTTGGTTTTCTTATATTGATTTGACATTGAGAAGACTGATCATCCATCTGTCACAGTAACCAGACATTTAACCCCAGCCTAAATACGTGTTTTTCTTCTTTCAAGATGTGACAATTCAGGCTTTTGCTAAGAAATGCCTTCATCTCAGACCAGATGTAAGGAACCGCATGGCTGGTACCAAGTGTTATAAATCAAAGGGGAATAGTGAAAAAAGGAAGGGATAAATATTGAAATGTGAAAATCACCCTCTAAGTACTGAGTCCCTCCCAAATTATATGACAATGATGGAAACCATAGACAGAAGGTGGGAAGATGGCGGCCATACAGAGAGGGAGGCCAGGAAAGACAGAGGGCACAGAACAAGAGCAAACCCTGTTCCCCAAGCCAGTCGCCCTGAGATTCAGAGCCCAAACGTGGTATTTTCCAGAGAATGCTGGCATGTTTATTGCCCAGCAGGCCCTGCCCTGCAGCCTGAGAGGACCTACCAGTGTTTCCAACTTGGCAGGCCCCCAAAACCAGAACAATGATTGTTTTTCTCCTGCTATAATAATGCTGTTGAGTTCATCAGAGGTCCATTTTGTATTTTTCATGGAGACCAAAGCTTGAGATTTCCTGCAGAAGAGATTCTATCATGTTTCATGTAGTTTTAAAAAGAATCCATCTGGTCCATTAGTAAAGGTGGAAATGTTCTGATGAGAAAAGAAGGAGCTGTTCCTAGAATCTCATTCTTGAGCTAAAGCAAAATGTATTTTCTTTTCCAAAAAAAAAAAAAAAAAAACCCTACCCGTGTGATACGGTATACACACGAGTCCAACGATTTCTCAACTCGCCGGGTCTGAGGGAGACAACTCTGGTGTAAAGCTTCATGCTTGGCCATTCGTTCATTCACTCACTCACTTATCTAACATATATTTATTGACCATTTACTATCTGTTCTAAGCACTGAGGATGCTTAGCAGTTAACAAGATGGGAAAATGACCCCAACTTCGCACAGGTAATAATGTAGAGGAGGCCAAGAACAACCTCATACAAAGACGTCAATGTGATTATTCCAAGGGGTGATACACCCTTTGAAGGAAGAATAAGGGGAGTGGTCAGCTCAGTTCCGCTGAGCTGTAGATATCTGGCTGATGGATGGGGTAGGAAGGAAAAGCGCTGGCAAGAGAGGGTCTGGCAAATTTGGGGGAAAGAAAGAACACCACTATGGACTGACAACAGTAATACCTAGCGTGGTAAAGATTTAGTAAGCTGAACGCAAAAGAACACGATCAGTTGTAAAGCCATACCTCTGAAAGGTATTCCTTGGCCGTGCTAGAACCTGATTCTGCATCCAGAAAGGATCAGAGAGAACTACAGATGTTCCCTTTCATCTTGCACGTCTACTAAAAGGGAGCAGGCTCTCGAACGGCCTTTCCAAGTACGGCACGCTGCTGTCCCCTGAAACACGGCGTCGCACATACCTGGGATCCTGTTGAGCGTCACCCAGAAATGCTCATCAGGACTGAAAGTATCTTTGGACCACCGGAGCAAGTCGACCGCCCGCGGGTCACGGAGGACAAAGTCGGTAAACTCTCTTGATAGAGCCACGTAGGCAGAGCCGAAGTAAATGGTGAGGTTATGGGGAGGAGGTGATTTCAACGCTGTGGTTCTGATCACATAGGAAAGCTCTTTGCCCAGGTGCTCCCGGTGGACGTATTTAGTCCGTCCAATGGCGTGGGCTGGGGGCAGCACCCCCGGGGTAATGTTTTTCCCTTTAAATCCTTTCAGATACCGGACTATCTCCTTGTTGGTTTTCAGGGGGAAATCTTGCCCACACGTGTTGATGGCGTACCTCCATGGGACCTTGGAGGCCGCAAGATCTTTGACACAGTTCAGGTCGGCCTGGAGCCTGGAAATCCCCCCATAGACCACTGGCTCCATTCTAGAAGCCAGAAAAGCATTTGGGAAGCAGCTCAGTAATTGTTCCACCGCGCCTTTAAATTCGACCGTCGCCTTTTCATCCACGTGAACACAGTAGACGTTCTGAGGCATGTAAATCGCTCTAAAGAGCCTTGCAAAGGTATCGAAATGGTGATGGATGACCATTATATACGCCAAAGGAAATTCAGCTTCTTCTTTAGACAGAGGGGCTGTGATGTAGTGGCTTTGGGTCAGGTATTCCCGGCAAGAAGACTTGTCTTGAATCCTCAGTTTGTTTCTCCACAGGAAAGGCGTTCTGCCTTTGATAAAGGATGTGCAAACCTGAGTCAGCATCCAAGTGTCTGAATTATTTAGCCTCTGGAAGCCCGGCTCTCCCCCGAACCCAAACACGTAGAGCACGATAAAAAGGACGACGCAGGAAACAGAAACTACGAAGAGGTAACGCATGGATGAAGGCAGCATGCCTCCCGGAGGAGCAGGTTGTCAACGACGGGCAAAATCTGCCAGGCCTCCCCCAAGCTTACTTCTCCCTCTGCGTTCTTATTCAGGCACATACTCCGGGAACTCCTAGCCTGAGGGACGCGCTGGGAATCGATCCCCTTTCAGGCCGGGGAGTCCCGCTGCTGGCTCCGGCCCCCGTGCTGATATGAGCAACCGGTCCCGCCTCGCGGTCTCCGCTTCTCAAACCGCCTTTGTCTAAAGCCCAGCAGCAGGTTCCAGAAGCCCGGCCTTTTCCCTCCCTCCGCTTCCCTGCCCGCATCTGCTGGCTGTGGCCCTAAAACACCGGCAACTCCTTTCCCCTGCGGATTTCGTTTCTCAGATCTCTTTTCTTTCAGTTCCCATGTGTTTCCCGCACCACGCCCCCCCCCCCCAGCCTCCCCCCTCCCCCCTCCCCCGCTTGTTATTGCCATTCAGGGAATTAGCACAGTGAAAGGCAAAGCTGAAATGTGTTCTGGCAGGCGTGCCGTTTCCTGCTGGCCATCCACGGGCTGCGGGGTTATCCCCTCCTGTGGCTCGTGGCAATCCCCCCTTCCAGGGGTCCCCCCACTCTTCCACGTGACGCGGCCTCCATGCTCAAATGCTTTAAGGAAAACAACCAATGCTTTAATGACAAAAGTGACTGAGGTGACAGAGATCTAAAATGAAAAAAAAAAAACAACATCATCCATCCTGGCTTTCCGGCCCCGCCCTACCCTTTTCTAAAACCAGAGATCACAGGACTTCCAGTCCTGGGGGGGAATCAGACAGCGCAGGCTCCTGGTCCTTGACTCATAGGTGAGGTGCCATGAGGTGCCAGCCGCACCCCCTCACCCCCCCCCCCCGCCCCCACCGGCTTAGGGCATCCACTGCGGGCTTGTCACAGAATGTTGGGGTCACAGAACAAGTCCCCAGCTGCACCCCCTGATTTCCTTAAGGCCCTAGAGCTCCACCGGAAAGAACTTGAATCCTGGCCACAAGTGACGTTCAGATTCGGGGACCCCGGGGCGGGGGGAGGGGTCACTCGGGTTTTAAACACCCAGAGAACATCGTCTAATACTCAGATACATCCTTTATATCGGCTCAGTCGGATACTGACCACCTAGGATGGACGTGATTTCCCCCAACCTGTAAATAGCAGTGTTTTGGGTAAAGAATATCAAGCTCTTCGACTTAGAAGTTTCTTGTCTTCAACCCTTCACTTTCCCACCAGCTGTTTTTTTTTTTTTTTAATATAGATGAATATATTTTATTTAAAATGACTTCGAAAATGCCACTTCAACCGCTGAATGCCTTCCCATCTCTCCTCGCTCTCTGAATTCAGAACCCCAGTCCCTCCACCCGGTGGCATTAACTCACAATGCAGATTGAGCCCCCACCCCGTGAAGAAACGATGCCCTCCAAGGTGCTTTCTCTCCTTCTTTGGAAAAGCCTCTACACTGCTATTAATGGAACTGATAGGACAACAGGCTGATTCCTTGCTTTGGCCCGGATAGGAAAACAAATGTGAGGCCCCGCGATCCGAAACCACCCTGCTCCAAGTAAATGCCACGTCATTTCCTGAACACAGTGGTTTTTTTGTTTTTGTTTTTGTTTTCAAGTCAACTCGACGCCCAACGCCGGGCTCGAACTCACAACCCCAGAGCCCGAGAGTTACACGCTCCATCAACCGAGCCCTGTAGTTTTTCTTTCTGCCAGTGTCCATTGTTCCCATTTTTTATTCTTCCAACTTATACCTTATTTTCCTCTCTCCTTTACTAAATCCTCCCCGTTCTTTAAGACCTGCCACAGATAAACTCCATGTAGAACCCACCTTCAGATTTTTAGGCCAGGTGGAAAAGAGAAAAGGTAACCCTTATGCGGGTAAAGCAGATGAGTCTAATTCTCAGTGTCTTCCACGGAATAGAGCAAAGAAAACGATGGAGAGCGCGTGATAATGGAAAGCTCAGTGCCGAGCTTCTCTTCTTCCAAACAATACCTTTAAAGATTAGCTTATTGTATATTTTATTTCAAAACAACAGAGAGTAATTTCAGCATCTCGTCTGGCAAAGCCTCTTGGCTTAGAGTGAATATTAATGCATTTGCAGTCTGACAAAGTGTTCAGCGTACAGACGCATAACTTAATCAGGCCAACCGAGCCTGTTTACATTGCTGTTTCCAACTGGCCGATAACACAGGGTTTCAGATCTACACAGGCTTAGGGACAGACATTATAATGCCATTATATTAAGAAATAAACACACACCAGCCCAATTAGGAGCGATCCTAATGTTTCTGTATTCAGTCTATTACCTCGAATGGCATTGTTTGCGTGTTAAACGTATAGCTGTTTTTCCTCTCTGCCCTTTCGGCTGTCCTTGGGCCAATTTGCCCCCCCCCCCCCCCCCCCCGCAGATTCTGGTATTTAGAAAAAAAAAAAAAAAGCTCACAGGAGAACCTTTTAAGAAACTTCATGTTGCAATAGAGAAAGGCTGTACCTGTTACCTTTCCCTCCTAATAGGCCAGAAGACCTGCTTACCCAGAACACACACCTCGGCCTGTGTTTTCGCTACTGAGACTGAACAGTTCAGCCTTCCTTCCCTACACGCCTTTGACTGCAGGCAGGGACCGGTTTGGCACCTGCAGGCCTAGCAACCAAACCTCGGGGCTCCTTTGGAAGCAGTTATTCCCGAACCAGCCAATTAATCAGGCTAGACGTGTTGACTCTTCCCTGGGGCCACCTTCAGAGCCTGCTCTTCATTCCATTCAGCAGTTTTTATTTTCTGTACATTATTTAAGAATTTTTCCAGCTATGGAGCTGTCCAGAACACAGCTCCAAAATGAAGAGGGTATCCCTTTATTTGAAATGATAGAAGATTCAGAATCTCTATGAAATAAAGAAATGGGGGTGCCTGGGTGGCTCAGTCGGTTAAGTGACCGACTTCAGCTCAGGTCATGATCTCAGGTTGTGAGTTTGAGCCCCGCGTCGGGCTCTGTGCTGACCGCTCAGAGTCTGGAGCCTGCTTCGGATTCTGTGTCTCCCTCTCTCTCTGCCCCTCCCCTGCTCATGCTCTCTCTCTCTCTCTCTCTCTCTCTCTCTGTCTGTCTCAAAAATAAATATAAATATTTTTTAAAAAATTTTTTTAAATAATCAAAGAGGAGAAAGAGTATCCTCTGACATCCCAGCACTGATCGGCTTCCCATGTGAAGGGGGAGACCTAAAGAGGGTTGAGCTGAAGGCAGTGGCACAACAGAAATTGTGGCTAACCAGGCAGTCGTAAAAGACCTTGCATGAAGCACTTGGCCTTCATCTTGCTGCAAAGGAACACCACCAAAGACATTTTTAGGTGGAGGAGTGTTCCCAGGCAACACATGCCAACAGGAGAACAGAAGGAAGGGCGAGAGCAAACTAATCCACGGTGAGAAGTTTACGTCAGCCCATAAACGCTTACGTTTATAATGATAATATAATCACATTAATAATGATAAAAATCAGAGCACCTGGGTGGCTCAGTGGGTTAAGTGTCTGACTCTTGATTTCAGCTCAGGTCACGATCTCAGGGCTCGTGGGTTCAAGCTCTGCGTCTGGCTGTGCGCCAAAGGTGTGGGGCCTGCTTGGGATTCTCTCTCTCCCCCCTCTCCCTGCCCCTCCCCCACTTGTGTGTGTGCACACGGGCTCTCTCTCTGTCTTAAAAGAAATAAATAAAAACATTAAAAAAATTAAGTGTTTAAAAAATAATAATTGTAAATAAAGCCTCTGAAAGTATGAGGTAAAGGTGCTGGCTACACCTTAAGTGTCTTCTAGAAACAAGTCCAAGGCTTTAATGAACCAGAACATCAGATGTGGCATCTTTTGAGTTTTTCCTTAGATAAAGAAATGCAGATAGAAGGATTTAAAGTCCCAGGGTCGCTAAGAAATTAGTGGAAAGTCTAGACTTGCTTTTTCACTCCCTCAACGTTGTAATGTAGAAATGTGTATGTTACCTTATTTATACTATTTACCTGTTTGTATGTGTTGAATGAATGAATGAAAGACCACACCCCCCCCCCATGGTTCCAGGTGCTCATGGGTAAATGCGCTCCTAGCTGGAACTGGGAACAGAACAACTGGTGTCTTTTATTTTGACACACAAAAACTGACCAGACTGATTGACCAGACAGATGAAACGATATTTAAAAACCCACAACTTTCAATCAAATTTCTGTGGGAAACCATGCAAGATGTGTTTTCATTTGAATATCAAGAAGGGGTGCCCATTCACCCCCACAATATTGCTAACAGGTCATGGTGCAAAACTCAGGACACCTGGGTTCTAGTTACTGTTCCACCTTTAACTGATTATGTGATCTTGGGCCCCCACTTGCTTCATCTTTAAAACAAGATGCTCCCGGGGTGCCTGGGTGGCTCAGTCGGTTAAGCGTCTGTCTCCTGGTTTCGGCTCAGGTCATGATCTCATGGTTCGTGAGATCAAGCCCACCATGGGGCTCAGCACTGACAGCACAGAGCCTCTCTCTCTCCCTCTTTCTCTGTCTGCCCCTCCCCTACTCTTGTGCTTGTGTGCATTCTCTCTCTCTCTCTCAAAATAAATAAACTTAAAAAAAAAAAAAGGATGTTCTCTATGGTCCCTTTTGGCTAAAATTATGGCCCTTTGAGCTGTAATTCAGAATGTGAAAGGTGAGTCCACAAAGCAGCAGTGACAAATCCAGGAAGTGTGAAGTATGACCCCCGTCCCGCAGGAGATCGTCTCCTCCCTAGGCTTCAAAATACATTTAGCTGAAAATGCATAACCAATGAAACATAGAAGACTATGGATCCGTTCCAAACAAGAGGGTAGCCACTAAATGTAGGGGGCGCTCAGAGGAGAAAAAGCTCCCTAGAAGCTGGGATGGTGAGAAAGCGCCTTCAACGTGTGTGTTCCTATACTCCGAATCTGGAGAAGGCATCCATTCCAGTTGGAGACATTACAGGAGGGAGCAAGAACACAAAAACAAGAAAGCCCAATGTGGAGAAATTTCCCAGGCAGAGTTGTGAATCTAGAACCTCACAGGTTGAGCAGCACATAAAACCTTCCCATCAGTGAGCCGTGACCTCAGAGTACCAGGCTAGCTAGAAGGTGACCTGTAGGACGGCAGGGACATCTCCCCCCTGTTCCTACCGTGGTCCAGCAACTCCAAGAGTCTTCCCTTGTGTTATAGCCGGCGGGCCATTGGGCACACACTGCGTTCAATGCTTGTTTAAGAGGTCCAGAATTTAGCGATGGGGAAGGAGTGTTAAAACCTATAATATAAATTTCTATTTCTGTTTCTATTTTAATTTATACCCACCGTTTTATTTTAGATATTGGAATAGCATAGGAGAGCTATGCGAGGAGAGCCCTTCATGATTTTTTCTCTTAAGTGGATGTTTTAGTTACGTCTAGTTCTAGATGTGTGATTTTACTGTCCCGATAGTCCTTTCTTCACTCTCCTGTTTCAGCATACACCTAGAGAGACCTAACTATGAATGTCCCACATCAGCACTGAACTGTGTTTGCATTTCCTCATGTACCTTTTCTTTGTTTAATCGCGTGTACTTATGTAAACTTCATTACACTTTCATCATTGTTCTGGGACTTGTTTTTCCACTCCCAATTAACTGTTGTCCTTTAGTTGGGAGAGACATTGAGGGGATACAGGCTTGAGCAGGCATACTACATTTAAAATGTTAAATAACAGCAGAATGAAGTTTGTTGAAGGAGCATTGAGAGCATAAGTCACACGCTGGCAGAAATGGTTGTGTGAATGAGGTGAGATTATATCATTTCTTGGGTTTGCTGATGGCTGTCCTTTGGAAGGTCATTTTTGTGTGGTTTCCTTTGTTATTGAAGCAGGCCAAATGACTCAGGGATTCATTTTTAATTATAAAATGTAGGTGGGGGGCACCCGGGGGGCTCAGTCGGTTAAGCGTCCAACTTGGCTCAGGTTAAGCAGTTAAGCGTCCATTTCGGCTCAGGTCCTGATCTCATGATTCATGGGATTCTCTTTTCCTCTCTCTCTGCACCCCCCCCCACCCCCCGTCTCTCAAAATAAATAACTAAACTTAAAAAAATAAAACATAGGGATTTATGTTTTTCCCTTGAATGCAATTCACAGGAAATTCACAGGAATTCACAGGCAAGTAGAGAATGAGGACAATCTAATTCCCTTTGGATGGCCAACTACATAACTCTGTTCTGGGGGACCAGATAGTTTGTCAATGGAGGCTTTTGTTTGTGTTTTTCATGATAATGATCATGATGTTAAAGAGAAGAAAGGAGACATTTCCAAAGCACATCTTTAAAACAACAATTCTCCCATAACTGGGGAGTCCTGGGGTTCACTGGGGAAAATCCACCTTCTCCTGAGACACAATCATTTTGCTTTCTACACCCTTCATCTAATTAGCAACAGAAGAAGCTGTTTTCTAGATGGTGGAACCCAAAGCATTATTAAAACTCTCATTTTGGAGGCAGGAAGAAGTTTAACGTGCAGAATCTTAAAACCTAGAGAGCAGGTCCAGAGCATGGTCCAGCTAGATGGGTCACATCACAGCGGTGTGAGGTGAAGTGATCTGCCTCCGATTTTGATGGAGTGAAGGGATCATGGAAACACTTCCTGGATGCTAAAGAGTGCTAAGCAAATACTTGCAAAACACAGTGTACACACATTCAAATAGGCAAATGTCCAAGCATGTGCAGATAGGAGGCAATCTCCCCGTAGCTGGAGGCTTAGAAAATGAAAAACAAATGACCCCAAAGAAGTCACGGCCAATTACCACTGATGAAACTTACCACTGAATGTACATGTGGAAGTGAATTCTTTATCCCTGGAAGAACTAAAACATTTGTTTCTAAAAGTGTTCAGCCCAAACTAGGTGTTCTTGTGGCTTGGGGATAAGGATCATCCAGATCAAAAGTATGCAAACTTCTGTCAAGCATCCCATCACCTGGAGGGGTTGTTAAAATACAGGTTGCAGGCAAGAGGTAGTAACTTCCAGGCGGAATTTAACAATCTGCATTTCTAGCAGGCTCTTGGGACCAACATATACAGCAAGCACACCTGTGCATAATCCCAGTCTCCCACAAAATACAGAACAGGATTATTTACTGACAAAAGCTGATGTTTTGGGCATCTAATATGCCATAAGTTGAATTAGAGGAGGGGTGTAGGAGAGAGATTAAAAAACAAGAACGAGGGGCGCCTGGGTGGCTCAGCATCCGACTCTTGATTTCGGCTCAGGTCATGATCTCATGGTTCGTGGGCTCGAACTCTGCGTTGGGTTCTATTCTGAGCCTGATCGGGATTCTTTCTCTCCCTCTCTCTCTCTGCCTCTCTCCTGCTCACACATGCGCTCTCTCTCTAAATAAATAAATAAATAAACTAAAAAAAAAGAAAGAAAAAGAAAATACAACTAAGAGGAAAAAAAAAAAAAAAGAGAGCGAGAAAGAGAGAAAAAAAGGCAGAAAATACCAAATCTTGGTGCAGGTGTGAAACACTCTGAACCTCATGTACTGCTGGTCAAAGTGGGAATGGACACAAGTCTGGAAAATGCAGTATCTACCAAAGTTGAGCACAGGCAGGTCCTACGACCCAGTGATGCCTTTCCCAGGGATTTCGTCAATAGAAGTGCATACGCATTTATCAAAGGAAGTGCAAGTAAATATTCGCTGCAGCCATATTCACAGTAGACCCTAACGCCCACCAGCCCAAATGCCATCAGGGTTTCTCAGCCTTGGGACTACTGGCACTTTAGGTTGAACGTGCCTTGTTGTGGGGGCTGTCCCTTGCATTGTAGATTTTTAGCGGTATCTCTGGCCTCTACCCACTAAGTGCCAATAGCCTCCTTGCCCCCTCCCACCCCACTGCAAGTGGTGACAACCAAAAATAGTTCCAGGTATCGCCAAATGGTCCCTGGGGGGCAAAATCATCCCTCCTCACCTCATGCACCTCCTTCTGTCTACACAGCAATGAGAATGAAAAAATATAGCTGCCTGAAAAAAAAAAAATATATATATATATATAACTGCCTACCACACAAAACGTGAATCTCACAGACACAACACCGAGCAAAAAAAGCCAGACAGGAAAAGAGTACATGTCGTTATTTCCATGTTAATGAAGAACAAAGGTGAAAGTAATCTATGGTGTTAGACATCAGGGTAGTGACTGGGATACTGGTCACGTTCTGTGTTTAGATGGTTGTTACTTGGGTGTGTTTTGTCAGTGACACCGCACTGAGCCCAACACTCCTTACTGATCTGTGCGCTTTCCTATGTCATAAAATTCTTCACCAAGAATGAATGAATGAATGAATGAATGAAATGAGTCATGGTCCTTCTGCCAGAAAAACTCTGCCAGGTGAACCTTCCAGGTGACTGGGGATCGGGAGTCCTGGAATAACGAACGTTCACGAGTTATCATCGCCTGCGGCCAAATACTCTCCAGTACCACGTACTGGAGCCCCCTTACTTGTCCCTTAAGCAACCTGACTGCTAAGGGGGTTCCCCCTCTGGCTCCTGACACCAGCTCACCTGCCCGATGTGGAATTGACACTCAAGAACCTCCCGGTCTGGGGTCACTCGGTGAGGAGGGGTGACCCAGGGCTGGAATGTGAGTCATTGTGCCATCCTGCGCCTCTGCACGCAGGACCCGGAATGGCATCAGTACCCGGATGTGCCCAATCACTTCTTCCTCCTCCGTTCTGACTTGGGGACACCAGGTGCTCAGATCTTGTCTCACGCTTCCTGGATCCCCAGCCCTTCGCAGTTCTCAGACACCTGCTGTCCCGGTGACTTGCCAAGTTTCTTTCTTTCTTTTTTTTTTTTTTTTTTTTTTTTTTTTTTAAGCTTTCCTTTCACAGGAAGACTAAGTCTGAGGCCATCCACATGATTGGTATATTGACAGGGGTTTGATACACTATTGCAAGAATTCTGCCAGAATCAGTCACCAGTTTTACCAAAACATGCCCCTGCTCCACAACTTGAATAATGGAGTTGAACAGCTTTCATTTGGCCCTTTTATTGTTATAGGCCCATATATATTTTTTTTAATTTTTTTTTTTTTATTTTGAGAGAGAGAGAGCACAGGGGAGGGGCAGAGAGAGGGGGGAGAGAGAGAATCCCAAGCAGGCTCTGTGCTGACAGTGCAAAGCCTGACATGGGGCTTGATCTCATGAACCATGAGATCATGACCTAGGCCAAAATCAAGAGTCAGATGCTTAACCCACTGAGCCATCCAGGCGCCCCTTTATATACACATATTTATTTAGTGGGGGGGGAGGAGAACACAAGCAGGGGAGGGGGCAGAGAGAGAGGGACAGAGGATCTGAAGCGGGCTCCGCACGGACAGGCTGACAGCAGGGAACCCGATGTGGGGCTTGAACTCACGAACCGCGAGATCATGACCTGAACCAAAGTTGGACGGTCAACTGACTGAGCCACCCAGGCACCCCCGTTGATATATTTTTAAGGATTTTATTCGTAAGTAACCTCTACACCCAATGTGGGGCTCGAATTCCCAGCCCTGAGATCAAGAGTCACATGCTCTCCGGACAGAGCCAGCCAGACACCCCTCCATTTGGCCCTTGTAGATCCCTCCCTCTGTTCTCCACCCTGTAAGAGGGCTGACATATAGGGAGTGGATCAAGCAGCTCTGGCTCCCTTTGGGTTTGCCAATGAGGGTACAAGACAGGGCTCAAGTGGCTGGCTCCCCAGCTCTTTTCTTGCCATCCTCAGCAGGAGAGCTGCCTCCTTTGACTGAAGTTCTTTCTTCTCAAAGGGCCCCTGGCCACAGCACTTTTTTCCAACCACTCCTTTCAGGTCGAGAAATGGTAATAGTTCCACTATTACTGGCCCTCGGTTTTGTAATACCCCTTAGATTTTCCCTCCACTCTGCCCACACCTTCAGAAATAGTCCCTGTGGTAAGTCCTTCTTGCTTAGCCTAATTTCTAAGTACGCTGTGGGTTTCCTGCTGGGTCTCTGACCCATACAACACTGATAAAGATAACACTTGAGTTAATACTCGGCAGGTGCCAAGTCGTCGGTCAGCATTTCACAGAGAGCATCATTCAAGGCTCACATCAACTCTGCAAAGTAAGCACCGTTATTAGCCCCATTTTACAGATGAGCAAGTGAGACTCAGAGAGGCCCAACATATTACCAAAGCTCATGATGTCAGGTAGAGTTGGAGCCAAACTTTGTATTTTACATATTGACGTACTGAACGGCCTCCCAACAACAACTAAGTTTATGAAAGTATCAAAATTCATTCCGAGCTCCCAGTCTCTCCCAGGGGCTAAAGCTACAGCCAGGGGGAGGTGGATCCTGGGAGCACGTTGTGGGGTGGGCATTTCAGCTAAGCACCCTGAGGAGGACTGATTTCACAGGGCGGGAGCAAGGAAATCCATGAAGGCACTGAGGCGAACCAGGGCTGGGTTCCTCGCTGCTAGGGAAGGAAGTGGAGGGAAGAAACCCCGTGTTGTTGGATTGGAACTGGAGATCTCAGTGTGAACTTGTGGTTGTAATATATATTTGGAAACCTAAACTATAGACGGGCATGTGCGTGTGAATATGTGAATGACTTGGAGTACCTGTTCGAGAATGCACACGCGTGAGTGTGCGTCATGTGCGTAGACAGATGTTATGCCTACACACACGTGTATTTTTTTCTAGCTCAGAGCCTGAAAAGACGTAGAAGTAATCATGTGCTTGAGGGCCCAGACCGTGGCTTCTAAATATCATTCTCTATGAAATGGAACTGGGTTCCTTGAAGAAAATGACTGGTTCCAAGACAGGTTAAATGCAAGGAAGGAAGTTCTCAAAGAATCACGGTCTTGAAGGGACACAACAGCCAGCTTGAAGGAGCCCCCGTTGGCTAAGCCTGGGATAATTTCAGCAGAAAGATAACTACAAGTTGTAATGGACTGGAACCCAGTGAGTGAAATGGGAATCCATGTTCACAGGGATGTGAACAAACAAACACACGGGAAGAAGAGAAGGCTCTACCTTATAGATGAATGTCAACTAACGTGTTTCCACAGCATCATTTCTTTGGTATCTCTACCCAAGAGGCATAACTTGAATCTAATCATGAGGAAACATCAGGACTGCACTCTTCGAAAATGATAAGATATGAGAGGACACCGACAGACGGAGAAATTGTTTCAAATTTGAGGAGGTTAAAGAGGTAGGACCGCTAGGGCAGCTTGAGAGTGTTGATCAGATGCCAGATTTATGAAGGACATTTTTAGGATAACCAGTAAGACTGGAATAGGGTCTGTGGTTGAAAGCGTGGTGATGTGTCACTGGATCATTGTGCTAGAGCACGTAGGAGAGTATCTTTTGGTTAGGTTTTTTTTTTTTTTAATTTTAATTCCAGTAGAGTTCACATACAGTGTTGTATTAGTTTCAGGTGCGCAATAGAGCAATTCAACGATTCAACGGTTTTACCCAGTGCTCATCACAGGTGCACTCCTTAATCCCCATCACCCGTTTCACCCATTCTCCCATCCACCTTCCCTCTGGTGACCATCAGTTCTCTTTAATTAAGAGTTTGGTTTTTGGTTCCTCTCTCTCTCTCTCTCTCTCTCTCTCTTTTTTTCCCCCAGTCATGTTTCCATTAAATACCCTGCTTCAGGGGCGCCTGGGTGGCTCAGTCAGTTAAGCATCCGACTTCAGCTCAGGTCATGATCTCGCGGTTTGTGAGTTCGAGCCCCGCGTCGGGCTCTGTGCTGACAGCTCAGAGCCTGGAGCCTGCTTCGGATTCTGTGTCTCCCTCTCCCTCTGCCCCTCCTCTGCTCACGCTCTGTCTCTCTCAATAATACATAAACGTTAAAAAAACAAACTTTAAATACACTGCTTCAGCTGTGGGAGCTCTTACATGGCAACATGGTGGATTAGACCCATCCTGAATTAGAGGTCAAACAAACCTAGATTAAATCACTTTACCTTCCGAGGCCTCAGTTTCCACATCTGCAAGTTGCAAGTAATGATATTTACCTCCCTCAGAGGATTTTTGTGGCACTTAAATGACTCACTCAATGAAGCCTCAATGTCAAGTCTTTCTGCTTTCTCCTTGCGAAAGCATTTGGTCTACAAAATTTCTTCTTTGATACAATGTGCATTACTGACGTCAACAAAACTGCCAGTGTTGGGGCTGTCCAGAATGTGGAAACATCCCCATTTTGTGGAATTAACAGAGGATAATGATGCTACCTGAAGATCAACGCTCCGTTACTGGATTCAGCTCTTCCCTACATTTTACGAGCAACTGGAAATCTTGCCCCTCTGAGATTCTGAAATGTAGGATCTACTGCGGGATGCTTTATTAAGGGAATACTTTTCCGCAGTTTTTACCCCATGACATATATTGAAAACAATGATTTGTCTGGCACCAGTTTAAAAATATATGTGTATATACACACATACACACACACACACACACACATATATATATATATATATATATATATATCAACATGCAGCTTGTCTGTGACCACCGCCAGCCCACTGGCACACACAGGCACAGCTGCGAGCACAAACCATAACCAGGAAAGAGGTTGCTGTTACAGGAGACAGTTCGGGAAGAAGCTAAAAGCACGCTCACACTTTGGAAAAAGGCCCAGCTGTTTCCAGCTGCACTGTGCATTCGGCTGTGCTGGGTACTATGACCTTCAGAACAAGTCAAGGTCTCTACTCTCAGGACCCACATTTTGTCAATAGCGACCTATCATTGCGAGTTCTTTCATCCCCAATGCTGCTTTGTCATTGATTTCCTTTCCCCTCCTGTCTCAACCTTCCCTTTTGTGGCTTCAGAGAGAGTAAACAACCAGAGCCTCAAGCCTCATCCCTCGCCTGGCTTTTGCCTGATTCATGAGACCGAAGACACTGGAGTCAGACAAAACAGGACTGAGCCCTGTAAAGTCCCAAGAGCTGCTAAAAACAGCTGCACACGGCTCAGCATGTGAATGGAAAATTCTACAAGGGTGGCTTTACCTTCCATAAAAATTGTTACGATCTTTCACCAAGGCAAGAAGGGGCTGAGGCAGGATTGTATGCATTGCAGGAATCTGAAGTTCACTTCGTTCCTAATAAGGAGAAAACTACACACAGAGACACATTTACAAATCCTCTGAGGTAAAAAATGGTTACGAAACCCTGTCAGACACTGCCCTAAATTTGTCAAGCTCAGTAACACAAGAATTAGTATTGGAAGCAGTAGACCGATGTGGCTTTAAACAAACCCCCCTCCTGCTTTTCTTGGTGTTCGAATGACAGTGAACACACCCCAAAATGGAGACCACAGACATCGGGTGACTCTTGAGAAATGAAAGGAACAAAGACTCAAAGCTGTAGAAACTCTAACCAGGACTCCCGCACAAACCCTTCCTCTCACTTCTAGAGAAGAGCAAAGATAAGGACGTGGACTGAAATAGCCAACAGGGTTTTATTAGAAAGGAAGGAATTGCAGCCATTCGGTTCTTAAAAAGAGGAGGAATTATGGTATGCATAAACCCAGAGAAAAAGGGTCATATCACCGCAACCACGTATTCGAAGAGCGTCTCAATTACAAGGGTTGCTTTACTTACTTTTTAAAGATTTTCTTTTTTTTTAAGCATATTTATTTAAGCAGTCTCTACACCCAACATGGGGCTCGAACTCACGACCAGGGGATCAACATGACTCCACCAATGGAGCCAGCCAGGTCCCCCGCCATATTTATTTTTTAAAAGAGTCTTAGCCGATTGCTTAGAGGATTCAAGAGGCAGAAACCCTAACGCTCTGGCCATGCAATGTGTCCTTAACTCAGTGTTGGACAAATTCATCTCTTAATCCACACCATCTTCAAAATGAATTTAACCATCTTGGCTCTGGTACTTCCACGCCAGGTGTCCTTGGGCAAGTACCGCAAATTCTCCATACCTCTATTTCTCCGTCTATAAAATAGGATTGCAATAATACCAAGATTCAAAGAAATAATGTCCAAAAGGGAGTTCATCCTCTCCGAAGAAGATACACCAAAGGCCACCAAGCACGTGTAAAGGCGTTCGACGTTGTTGTTCGTTTGAGTGGGGCAAACCTACACTGCAGATATAATTTCACACCCTCTAGAATGGTGTAAATAAAAAAGACAGGCGGTAACAAGGGCTGGTGACGCTGTGGAGTAATTGGAACCCTCACCGACCGCCCTTGGGAACGTGAGAGGTTGCACCTGCTTTGGAAACCAGCTTGACAGCTCCTCAAAGTGCCAAACAGAGAGTTACCATATGGATCGGCAATCTCACTCTTGGAATCTACCCAGGAGAAAAGAAAGCACGTGTCTATACAAAGACTCGTTCGGGAATGTTCACAGTAGCATCATTCCTAGGGGCCAAAGGGTGGACACAACCCAAATGTTCTATCAACGGATGAATACACAGAATGTGTTATAACCATATTATGGAATAGTAGGTCGTCCATATAAAGGAGTAAAGTACTGATTCAAAATAGCACACAAAGTAGAAAGGGCCAGACATGACAAAACACATATCATTTGATTTATATTTAATGTCCAAAAAAGGCATATCCAGGCAGACAGAAAAGTGGGGTTTGGGTGTGGAAATAGAAAGTGGCTGTAAATGCACACGAGGTGACGAAAATGATTTAAATTAGGCTGGGGTCATGGTTGCACTTCTGTATAAATATCCTAAAACTCATTGAGTTGAAGACTTGAAATGGGGGGATTTGGTGCTTCGAGGTGTGTGAACTGGATGGCTGAATTGCATACCTCAATTTTGCGATATGTAAATACTGCCTCAAAGAAGCTGTGAATTTAGGGGAAGAGAAAAGGTTATCTGTCCAGTTCCTGACATTGTAAGGACTCATGGCTTCTGGAAAGGCTTTACAGCACCTAAACCCAGGGTTGACAAAGCAGCTGGCAATTTCCATCAGCCTCTTGTAGGCTGTCCAGACATGGACAGTAGGAAACTTCTGGATTTGCCTGAAAGCAACACCCTATTTATTTCATAGTGACAACATAAGGTGAATTAAATTCAATCTGACACCCAGCTTTGTGTGGGTTGAGGCTGGCAAAAAGGTAAAGCCCTCAGGACCCTCCAGGCCTGCATTCCATGAGGCCAGGCAGCTGCTAAAATGACAAAACCAAAGATAAGGGCTATCTATTTGGCAAAAACAGAGCAGCGGGGGGCACAGAGGACAAAGGTGGATTCGGCCTGGGGCTGGGGCTTGTCAAAGGTTCACAGCGATGGTACAACTCAGCTCCACCCTTCAAAGAAAATCAGGATTTTTCCAGGCAAAGAAGGGCCCAGGGGAAGATCTGGCATAAAGGCCAAGGGGCCTGTTTGGGGCCTTACAATTACACAGAGAATTCAAGTTGTAGTCAAATATCTTTGACTATATTTTCTGGATATTTTATTTATTTTTTATATAAAGTTTATTTTTAAGAGAGAGAGCACAGGAGGGGCAGAGAGAGAGGAGGAGAGAGGATCCCAAGTGGGCTCCACACTGACAGCACAGAGCACGATGCGGGGCTCGAACTCCCAAACCCGGAGATTACGGCCTGAGCTGAAGTCGGAAGCTTAACCGACTAAGCCACCCAGGCGCCCTTATTTTCTGGATATTTTAAAACAAAGCCTCTCAAGGCCAAAATGAGTCTGGCGAATTCCCTTCATTGTTGATTTCACTTTTCCAGACCCAAACTGAAAGGTACAACTTCCATCTCCAAAATGCATAAAGAGGGCAAATTAGGCTGACCTTAGCAACCCGATGGCTAAGAACTCCCACAGGCCAACTGCACTCCCAAGAGTGTTTTCCAGTGGATTCAGCATAGGCTTATCCTTTGGAAAAGGAGATGGGAAGTTGGGGGACAGGACCCCTGCCTTGTGGACTGCTTAAAAGCTGAACTGGAACTGAAAAGAAAATAAACTTTCTGCAAAGCTTAAGAATTGTTGTCATCTGATACCACATTATACCTTTTATGGCTACCATTAACAACTTAGGCAACAACAGATGTTGGCGTGGATGCGGAGAAAGAGGATCTCTTTTGCGTTGTTGGTGGCGATGCAAGCTGGGGCAGCCACTCTGGGAAACAGTGTGGAGGTTCCTCAAAAAACTAAAAATAGAACTACCCTACGACCCAGCAATTGCACTAGTAGGCATTTGTCCACGGGACACAGGTGTGCTGTTTCGAAGGGACACCTGCACCCCCATGTTTATAGCAGCACTATTGACAATAGCCAAAGTATGGAAAGAGCCCAGATGTCCATCGGTGGATAAATGGATAAAGAAGATGTGGTACATATGTACAATGGAGTATTACTCGGCAAGCAAAAAGAATGAAATCTTCCCATTTGCAACTACGTGGATGGAACTGGAGGGTATTATGCTCAGTGAAATTAGTCAGAGAAAGACAAATATCCTACGGCTTCACTCATATGAGGACTTTAAGAGACTAAACAGATGAACATAAGGGAAGGGAAGCAAAAATAATATAAAAACAGGGAGGGGGACAAAACAGAAGAGACTCGTAAATATGGAGAACAAACAGAGGGTTACTGGCGGCAGGGGGTGGGGGGGAGTGGGAAAGGGGATGGGCTAAAGGGGACACTAAGGGGCACTAAGGAATCTACTCCTGAAATCATTGTTGCACTAGATGCTAACTAATTTGGATGTAAATTTAAAAAATAAAATTAAATTAAGAAACAGAAAAAAAATGTGACAAAAAAAAGGATTGTCCTCATCTGTAGAAACTCTTGTATTAGACAAGCTCAACAGGGCTCCTCTGTCCAACTCATCCGCTCCTCAGTCAACATTATACGGGAACTCCGCAGAATGATAAGGCTAGGCACATGTCTCAGTCCTGGTGCCAATCATTGAGTTCACGTTCTCGCATCTGGGGCACGTGTGGTAGGTGGGAGCCTGAGATCCACGCATTTAGTTAAAATGCAGGGAGGAGACATTAGAATCCACCCAGGAGTAGAGTTGGTGGGGAGGATGACTGCCTCTGTGGGGGAGGAAAGGAGAAGGGAAACTTCTCTGAGGAAGTGACATATCAGCTGAATCTTAACAAGTGTCGAGCACGAACAGGGAGACTGAAGAACATTCCAGAACAAGGGGATGGTACCCAGCAAGGGTGGAGAGACCATTTGTCTTTGGACCAATCTAGATGACAGAAGCCTGGCAGAGTGAGAGGCTTTCAACCAGTCACGGAACCCTCCTTCCTAATAAGAGGAAAGAGAAACCAACTTCTTAAGGCTCTACACATTTGACATGGCTAAGAAAAGCTACAGCTGGGGGAGCGGGAGGGTCACCTCGTGGGCCACAGACCCCATTTCTAGCAAAATATCCCTGCACCTTCCAAACCAAACGTTCATGGTTTTTGGGTTTTTTTTTTTTTTTTTTAATTTGTTTCTTTGTTTGTTGTCACACACAGAAGTTCTGGAATAGTAACACTCAACCTTCAAAAAATCAGTATCTAAGAAGTTAGTCTGTGTCCCCTCTTTTTGAACACCGAGTTCCTACAATGTGCCAGATCCTTCCAACGGGCTGACAAGGAGCCAAGATGTCTGCTTTAAATCCCACCAGCAAATAGCAGCCACCTCTGACTCCCCGGGGTAAACAGATCTTTAGATCATTTATTCAACGCACTTCACAGACCTCTTAAGTCTGGAATGCATTCTAATTGACCCCTGACTCCAGTTCCGTGAAGCCTGATGGCCCTTACTTTTTCTTTCTCTTCAATCTACTTTGATCTTCCTCGGTATAAAATTAAGATGAGTCGCCGAAGAAAGAGATGTAATTTCTGAACATTAAGTATTCATAATATTTTCATTACATTGATTAAGTCCAAATATTAGTATCTTAATTTAATGAAGTTAGGGTCATGTCTCTGGTTCTTCCTCAGAAATCCCAGAAGATGGCATAATTAACAAAGCAAACTTGTTCATGTACATCATCATTATTAGGCCAACTATTTTTGAGAGTAATACTTGGGGCTATGTAAAATGCACATTAATCAACTAAACTACATCGTAGGGCAATTTCTGATTTGCAGAAATTATAATCTTTTTAAAAACTCAAAAAAAAAAAAAAGCCAGTCAAAATCTCCAGCGGTCCTTGGTTCCGTTGGGTCATCAGAAGCAAGTAAGCTTGTTATTCCATAACTTATAACATAGAAGACACTGTATTTCTAGGTGCTCTGTTCCTATCAGGGTGAAATTGGCAAGATGACACAGGTCTGAATTATCCTCTTGAGAGAAAAGAACCGGGAAAAAATAGCCTAACTTCATGAGGAAGGATAAATAGAAAATTCAGGAGAGAATATGAGCCACAGAACACCCCAAGAACAAATCCATTGATCAGGGAAGGAGGGCAGACAAAAATGCAGCACAGATGGGACCATTCACAGGTTACAAACTACTTCCCCCTGACGTGCTCCCATCTCTTCTGGAGAAAAAAACCCTAATACTAGCATTTCCTTGATTATCTACATAAAGGTGAAGTCTGTCACACCATTTATCCTCTTCTCAAGAGACCACATTTCCTTGAAAAGAACCGATTCCCCATTCACCGATTCCCTTTCCTGGAAGTTGACAAAAATTGGTATTTTCTAACAGATACATGAAGAGATTGTTCAAGCTACCTGTAAGGCTTACCTCCCCAAACTTTCCTCCCCCTGCAAGCCCACCCCTTACGCCCAGTGGATCTTGGAAGCTCCGTGAACATAATGCGTTTGAGGAACATGAATTCGGTCTGGGTCTACAAGATATCAGCCCAGTCACTGGGGCCACAAGCATGAGTTCCCAGGACCATTGTGACTCAGATCCGCTCTTCCCTGACTCAAGAGCTTGGCATCTCAACATCGCATTTCTTTTTTTTTTTTTTTTTTTTTCAACGTTTTTATTTATTTTTGGGACAGAGAGAGACAGAGCATGAACGGGGGAGGGGCAGAGAGAGAGGGAGACAGAATCGGAAACAGGCTCCAGGCTCCGAGCCATCAGCCCAGAGCCTGACACGGGGCTCGAACTCACGGACCGCGAGATCGTGACCTGGCTGAAGTCGGACGCTTAACCGACTGCGCCACCCAGGCGCCCCTCAACATCGCATTTCTATAAAGACTGGAACTAAAGAGATCAGTCAATCTCAGATAACGGTAGAGTCAAGCTAGTATGGAATCTACAGCAACAGGCCTCCCCTACCAAGGGCATTGGGGTACATGGATGACACAGAAAACCATCAGCTCTGGTCCACAGGCTGGCTCCAGGGGGAGAGAAAAATGAGAAGCAGGGAGTCTGCCTTCCAGGTCCATGATCTCCAGTTTTCTTCCTTTCTCTGTTTCATCCCCCCAGGCACCATGACATTCCTTTCCGACCCCCACCCCCCACCCCGTCTCCAACAAAACCTGCTGTCAGGTTTCTTTTTTTCACTTATTCAGATTTTAATGTGAATTCCAAAGAAACTCCCCTGGAATCATATTACGAATGCTCCTTTGTAGCAAGTGAGGCAGAAATCATTGGTCAGTTTTTAAATCTTTAAATCCAAGGAACATTCGACCAGCGCAACACCCCCTAAAAGTCCCTAACCCAGGCAAAACCACGCAACCCAGGTGAGCAACTCAGAAGTAATTCAGAAGGAAAGTGGAGGTGTGGAGGTGTCTACAGATGGATCTTTTCCGCAACTGGAAACCATGCCCAGCTATGTCAGAGGATTAAGAGGGTGCCATCTTGTTGCGGACTGGAATAAAGAGAAGAGGTGCGGGAGGAGAGAGTTTAGAGGGGGGCGGGAGATGGAGGTAGAGAGAGGAAGCAGGAAGGGCAGGAAGCCCTGACTTCACAACAGCTTGTGAAATTTATTAGGCAACTTCTTTATTTTTTTAAATTTCTATTTATTGGGGGTGGCGGGTGGGGAGCAATCACTTCAAGACCACACGCGAACCCCCTTTCTGTGCCCCTTTTGTCCTCCTGAGCACCTTCTCTTCTGGACTAGGCACAAGCTCTTCTCTTCTGAGGCTTTCCAGAGGACCTGCCGCTCCTTAAGGAATTTACTATATGGACGGGGGGGGGGGGGGGGGGGGGGGGGAGGGGGGGGCACGTCTCATTTTGTGCTTTAAGCCACATGACCTGGCCACCCTGGTCACGCTGACTGCAGCAACTTGGGACCCAGATGAAGGTCAGTCATCTATAGAGAAGGCCGGGGCACCCTACGAAGTGATGCGAAATGAGAACAGAGATGCTCACCCGTGCCGTTCCCACGTGACGCAAAGCGAGACTCTGGGTGTATCTGAAGGGGACACAGTGAGAAATTGGTATAAACAGAACGGCACAGACTCTGGCAGCAGAGTGGAAAGACGC
Source organism: Puma concolor (assembly GCF_028749965.1). Taxonomy (NCBI): domain Eukaryota; kingdom Metazoa; phylum Chordata; class Mammalia; order Carnivora; family Felidae; genus Puma; species Puma concolor. Next base: position 18,433,655 of record NC_141671.1, read on the forward strand.
AGAAAGTATAAGCCATGGGGCAGGGGGCACCAGAGACGCGTGGAAGCTCTGAGGCAGGGGTAGGAATTTCAGATAAGGAAAAAGAAGCAGGCGAAGCAAAGGAAGGGAACAGGGATGAAGACGCTGGGACACAAGCGTGGCTGACTTCTCAACGTTGCTGCGATGGCGTTGCTATCATCCGACCATTTTACCCAGAGTGGGGAGGGCGCCTGGTACATGTACACCCGTTACCGTAGCTCCCAGCCACGTGTCCAAATGATATTTGGGGTATACGGGGTTAAATAGAATATATTACTTAAATTAATGGCACCTGTTGATTTTTCTTGCTCTCTAATGTGGCTGCTGGAAAATCTAAAACTACATTTATGGGGGCACCTGGCTGGCTCAGTCAGTTAGGCGTCCGTCTTCGGCTCAGGTCATGATCTCACGGTTTGTGGGTTCGAGCCACCCCTCCCGTCGGGCTCTGTGCTGACAGCTCGGAGCCTGGAGCCTGCTTCGGATTCTATCTCCCATCTCCCATCTCTTTCTGCCTCTCCCCCCCTCGCACGCTCTCTCTCTCTTAAAAATAAACATTAAAAAATAAAAATAAAATAAAATTACATTTATGGCTCACAGTATATTTCTACTGGGTGGCGTTGCTCTAGTTCCCCATGAGGCCATTTTGTCTGTGAGATTTCTTTCCCCTGACCTATGACTTCTTTGAGAAGCCTAATAAGCCCCCAATCGCTACAGTCAACTACAATAATCTTAAAATGTCCTAAACAACCAACCACCAATTCGTATGTCAACTAGAAGTGCCCTCAAAATAGAACGGACTCAGATTTCCACACAGCAAGAGCAGTAGTTAAACAAGACAGCCACTTAAGTTTTCTGTTCCCTTCCCTCCTCATGACCAAGCACTATACTCAGGCCCGCCCCAGGGAAGGGACACTGGCTTCCAGAAAGGATCCGACATACACATAAGACAGAAACGACTTCAAGGGCTCACTCCTCTACATTTTTGAAAAGCATGGAGCAGCACATTTGTTTTCCATTGTTTCACTGATCTGTAACTGCTAACCAGAGGTGTAAAAGTCCATTTCCAACAGATAAATCAGGTTGAGAAGCTGGGGTGTCTGATTAGAATCCTCCTTTAGAATCGCAGACCCTCAGAGTGGAAAAGACAAGGCCATCTTGTCTAACACTTGATAAATGAGGCGCCTTTACGGCATTTCTCCTTCTCTGTGTCTCCATGTCCCTTGGGCTTGTGCACCACTGAGGAAACTACCCATTCTAATCCCAGACTGATGGGTTTTTATATCTCCCACCACTAACCCTGGATTCTTCTCCCAAATGCACAAATCTTTTCACTATGTGAAGATAGCGATTCTTCTTCAAATCTTTTTCAGATCGAATATGCTTTTTGTTTGTCTTGGTCCTCTGTAGAGAAAAAATGGGGTTTGGCCTCTTTCCAAAGCTATCTTTGGAAGCTGCTTTGTCAATGCCTCCCTTAAAGCATGGTGATTATACCTGAACAGTCTGCATCATACTTGATCCTAGCAACATGTAAGAGAGAAGTGGGGCTTTTACCTCCTTCATTCTGGACACTGAATTCCACATAGACAACTATATGGTCATGACTCCCCCACCACACTTTCTTGAGTCCTGATTTCTTTTATCTCTACAACGTCACGTCTTCCAGCTTTTGGAAAACCACATTTTAAAAAGCATTCTATGCGATATCACCTCACACCTGCTAGAATGGCTGTTTATCAAAGGATAAGAAATACCAAGTCTTGACGAGGATGTGGAGAAAAGGGAACCTTCTTGTACTGTCGGTAAGACTGTAAGTTGGTGCAGCCACCAGGGAAAACGATATGGAGGTTCCTCCAAAAATTAAAAATAAAACTATCCTATGATCCAGCAATCCACTTCTAGATATTTATCTGAAAAAAACAAAAACACTAGATGAAAAAGATATGGCAGTCCATGTTCATTGCAGCATTATTTACGATAGCCAAGACATGGAAACAACCTAAGTATCCGTAAGTGGGTGCATGGATAAATAAATAAATGTCATCGAGGTCCATCTATGTTGTCACGAATGGCAAGATTTCATTCTTTTCTATTTTTTTATGGCTGAGTAACATTTATATAGAAAAAATATATATATTTAAATATATATTTAATATATATATAAAATATATTTATATATAATATATAGATTATATATATTTAATATATATAAAATATATTTATATAATATATAGATTATATTTATATATTAATATATTTAAATATACATTATATTTTATGTAAATATATAAATAATATAGTTATTACTTATGTATATTTATATATTATATAAAAATATAAATAACATATTTTTAAATAGATATTTAAATTTTTATATATATTAATATTTTTTTATATATAAAGGTTACTCAGCCATAAAAAAAATAGAAAAGAAAGAAATCTTGCCATTCGTGACAACATGGATGGACCTTGAAGACATTATGCTAAATGAAATAAGTCAGACAAAGAAAGACAAATACCATATAATCTTATTTATATGTGGAATCTGGGAAAAACAACACCACCCCCACCAACAAAACAGTCACAGATACAGAGACCAGATTTATGGTTTCCAGAGATGGGGTGGCGGGTGGGTAGGCAAAATGGGTAAAGGTGGTCAAAAGTTGCAAACTTCCAGTTTTAAAATAAATAAGTTTGGAGCGTGTTCAGCATGGTGACTGTCGTTAATGACAGCATTTTGTATTGTGGGGGCCAAGGACAGTCCACTTCAAAATGTGCCATTTTGGCATTTTGATTATTTTGAATAAAAGTTACTTAAGAAAGAGTCAGTGCAAAAACAACATCCTGACCCTCGCCTCTCCCCTTTGTGTCCAGAAAGCAGGAAGTAAATCTCCCATGTGAAAGCTACTTTCCCTGTATCAGGAGATAAAGACACATCCTTATCAACAGAGGTAGGAAATTCAGAGCTGAGAAGAATATATAAACAAACCTTGGTACTTCTATTAATTCACTACCTCAGCCCAAATCCTGTTTAGAATTTCTTACTGATTGAAGCTCCCCAAAATAAGTTTTCTTTGTCCTGTCAATTCCTCACAGATTTATTGTCTCTTTGTCTAAAATGTATAAAAGCTGGATGCCCTCGTCATTTCTCTGGGTCTCACTTTCATTACTGGGTCTCTTCATGCCGTAATTAAATTTTGGGTTTTTTTTCCCCCTTCCCGTTAATTCCTCTCGTGTCAAATGAATTTTTAGACCAGCCAGAAGAACTCTGAAGAGAAGAGGTAAATTTTTTCCTCTCCGACAATATATTTGAAAATTGCTATTCAGAAAGCTCTTAAAAGTTCTCATCACACATACAAACAAGTTCTCGTCACGGGAAAAATAAAATTTATAGTGGTAACCATTTTGCAATATCTACAAACAGTAAGCCATGCTTTACAGCCGAAACTAATAGGTTATATATCAATTATACCTCAATTAAAAATAAATCTTAGGGGCACCTGGGTGGCAGTTGGTTAAGTGTCTGACTTCGGCTCAGGTCGTGATCTCACGGTTCGTGAGTTCAAACCCCACATCAGGCTCTGTGCCAACAGCTCAGAGCCTGGAGCCTGCTTCGGATTCTGTGTCTCCTTCTCTCTCTGCCCCTCCCCCACTCACACTCTGTCTCTGTCTCTCAAAACTAAATAAACGTTGAAAAAAATTTTTCTTTTAAATAAAAATTTTAAAAAATCTTAAAAATAAATAAAGAGGTTGTTTTCAAGTGGTTGGGGAGAAAAAACAGGTTTCTAGGTCTATGAAGTTTTGTATAACAACATCTACAACAGGCACCTGGTTCGAAGCCCTGGGCGTCTCTGAGAATTACCTGGACACGGAATGAATGAACACGTAAGGCGAGGTCCACCCAGGTGGTCAGGCCCTTTGGGAAATGGTACTTGGCCTCAATGAAGCAACAAGCTCAAGAAACCGTGAATCTGATCATCATATTGATTCCAGTTGCTTTTCCCTTGGCTGTGAATCTGAATTCCTATTTTGATTTGAACTAGCAGGACTGCATCAGTTCAGTGTAAACAACTTAAGATCATTCAACTCATTTAGAACGCGGACCAAAGGGAAGGTACCGTTAATTTAGTAACCACTGAGAGCTAACTGAAATCAAGTTAAAGGAATACCAGGCTTACGAGACCTGGTTTATACAATTGGCAGGATCGCGTGCTAGCTGGGTACCTTGAGCACATTCATGCAATCACATTCCTTTAAGGCCCTCTAAATGTCTGGTTTGATTCCAGGAAAGAACTTGCAAATAAAAAATTTTGAAGTCGTCCCCTGCTCCCATGTTGAAAGGATGGGGATTTGCAACAGGAGCAAAAGTATTATTAAAATGTCCGAGGGCGCCTGGGTGGCTCAGTTGGTTAGGCGACCGACTTCGGCTCAGGTCACGATCTCATAGTTTGTGAGTTCCAGCCCCGCGTCGGGCTCTGTGCTGACAGCTCGGAGCCTGGAGCCTGCTTCGGATTCTGTGTCTCTCCCTCTCTCTGTCCCCTCCCCTGCTCACACTCTGTGTCTCTCTGTCAATAATAAATACACGTTAAAAATTAAAAAAAAAAAAAAATTGTCCGAACTGCCATTCAAATTTACTTTATGAGCTTTATTCCCGATTGTAAATAACATCACCCTTAAAGGAGAATTGGGTTTGATCTTTTATAGGCACAGCCAGCTTTCCCCTCAACCCTTTGCCCTGTCTCGAGACTGCCACACACATTTGAAGTGAGTCTACGGATCCAAAAAGGCAGCGTGGCATAGCAGCAAAATCAAGTCAGACGGTTGAGCTCTAGCTCTGCCCTGCTCATCACAATGTCTCAGTTTCCTCATCTGTGCCATGGACATGAGTCGGATCATGAGTTACATCTGGGAGCAGAACTGCTGGAAAGATTTTTTGATTAACATTTAAAACGGTAACGGTCTTCCCCATTCAACATTTTTTTTTTTTTTTTTTACTATTTTTGAGAGAGGTTTATTCAGTACCGATCGTGCAACGTTTACTCACAAGAACAAAAGTTAAGAGACACACACGTACCTGGAATCCTATTGAGCGTCACCCAGAAATGTTCATCGGGGCTATAGGTGTCCTTGGACCAGGAAAGCAAGTCGAGTGCGTGCTGATCTTGGAGGACAAAGTTGGCGAATTCCCTCGTGAGGGCCACATAGGCAGTGCCGAAGTAAATGGTCATGTTGTGAGGAGGTGGAGGTTTTAATTTTGTCGTTTTAATCACGTAGGAGTTTTTTTGGTGTAATAGCTCTTGGTGGACGTATTTAGTCCGTCCGATAGCATGACTGGGGGGCAGCACCCCCGGGGTAATGTTTTTCCCTTTAAATCCTTTCAGATACTGAACTATCTCCTTGTTGGTTTTCAGGGGGAAATCTTGCCCACACATGTTGATGGCGTACCTCCATGGCACCTCGGAGGCCGCGAGATCTTTGATGCAGTTCAGGTCGGCCTGGAGCCTGGAAATCCCACCATAGACCACTGGCTCCATTTTAGAAGCCAGAAAAGCATTTGGGAAGCAGTTTAGTAATTGCTTCACCGCATTTTTAAATGTATCCGTCGCCTTTTCATCCACATGAACACAGTAGACATTTTGGGGCATATAAATCGCCCTAAAGAGTCTCTCAAAAGTGCCAAAGTCTTTGTGGATGGTCACTGTGTAAGCCAAAGGGAACCCCGCTTCTTCCTTAGAGAGCGTTTCTGTTATATAGTGACTTTGAGCCATGTAGTCATAGCAGGTAGATTCACGGAGGGTAGTTTTCAGGGCATTCTCTGTTGGGTAAAAAACCTTCCCCTTAAAAATCTGATGACAGACTTCTGCTAACAGCGAGGCATTGGACAGAGATGCCCTCAGAAAACGCTTATCCTCCCTTAACTCGTTCTTATAAACAAATACAAAGATCAGGGCCATGATAAGAGACACACTAAAAAGACAATGCTTCCAAGAGACCATCATTCAAAGCAAAAGTGAGTAAACGCCTCTTGAGATCGGATCAGAGTGTAGATATATTTAACTTACATTGCCTCCGGAATCCATAAATCATCCTCTGGGGACTCGCAATTCTGATCGACTGCTCTGGGCCCTTCCAGGCGACGGTTTTGTCCTTTTTCTTTCTTCCTTTCCAGCTCATTCGCGGCTGTGTTTCATTTCAACCTCTCTATGACACATTTCTGAAGTAGCTCCTGGGGACATCTGCTCTGCTCTCTCTCCGGTGAACCTGCCACCTGTTACCACACAAAAACCAGCCGCCTCGGGAAGATTCTGATTCTGATGTGTCCCCCTGTCCCCACATTAAAATCACCTAAGGGTGAGGTCACCATTCCGCAAGTGATCCCTCTAAGATTTCTACCGTAGCTTCTTCTCCCGGCCAAAGGTTGCCCACTATGTCAGCTCCCCAACTTCCTGTTAATCATTGCGTTCAACTGACTGACTTTGTTTGCTTAAACAGCACTGCCAAGTTAAAAGCTTCAGCTCTAAGCATGTGAACACTGCCTGGAGAGACACTCTGTCAATAAATATTTAGTGCTTAAAAATTAATTGCTTAACCCTGTCTTTTTCCACACACACACCCTCCTCCCTATATTGGCCGGCTGTGCTATTTTAGCAAGGCATATGACTGGCTGCTGAGCCAAATTCTTTCCAGGGCTTAATTTTCTCTGCGGCGAGGTGAGGTCCTCTAAAAGGTACATTAGCAAACTTACATCACCGCCTAACTTACTACACAAAGCGACTGGGGGACTTGGTGAATAAAGGTTAATTAAAAAAAAAAAAAAGCCACCCCCAAAAGGAACAGTTGTGGTTACCCAGAAATTGTGTAAAGGCTAAAACTGAAGTTAGTGAAATGTCAGGTTGATTTCACACCCGGCCCAAGTTGGGTGCCCTTGGAGTAGACTGACGCCCCGAGAGGTAGGAGAGAAAGGTTGTCTCGGTCTGGGAGGTTCCAGAACTCAAGGAGAGAGGCTTTACAAACGTACGAGCGCTTCCAAAGGAGTATCCTGTGTAAAAAAATGAATTTTACCACCTTCATAGGTCAGTCATGAGATAACATGCAACAAGTTCATGGCCACGCCCAGCGACGCCCAGGGCTGCAGAGAGGAGAGGGAACAAAAGCCCCCTCCCGCGTCATGAGTCAAGAAAAGGACACAATCATCACTTCTCCTTTGCAACCTTTTTTACACTTCCCTTATTCTTTGCTCCGTGAGTCTATGCCAGTTAGATGATCTGTCAAAGACAGCATGGATCACTTTTACTTTATTTGGTAGCTTGATGCATGTGGGTGTGAGAGCATGCCGCGCCCACTCACAGAAGTTAGCGCTGCACTCACATCTCTCTTGTCTGTTTCTGGCTCCCACCATCGTCTGCCCGGGCTAGACAATCAAATATTTATTGATCAAGAGAGCTCTAGTTTTCATTTCCCTGTTTCCCTGATCACATTAGTGTGAGATTCCAAGTATTAAGGATTTCTCATCTTTGTGTATGTACACGTGGGTACAGCCGACGTCTCTATTTTCTCAATGCATCTTCGTTATAAATACCACATAATAGGGGTGCCTGGGTGGCTCAGTCGGTTAAGCGCCCAACTTCGGCTCGGGTCACGATCGCACGGCCGGTGGGTTCGAGCCCCGCATCGGGCTCTGTGCTGACAGCTCAGAGCCTGGAGCCTGCTTCGGATTCTGTATCTCCCTCTCTGTCTCTTAAAAATAAATAAACATTAAAAAAATTTTTTTTTCTAAAAGACAACATAATATTTTAGACTGCTTTGTAAACACAGTGTTTTCATGTCAGGAAGTCTATTTACCTCTTGCCCATAGACGGACACGTTCTGACTTTTCCTGAGAACACCAGGGCGATGCCCGTGTGCAGCCCGTGTCTTGCGTTTACTGTCATTGCCACGGGGCCACCGGGTCCTCATTGGGCATCGTCTTCCCAATCATCACCTTAGAACACAAGACTGGAGTTAGTATCGGGTGTTGTTTTTCCCACCCCAGTTGAAAGCTGACGCGTTGATGAGGTGATTGTCAATTTTATTTTGTAAGCCTCAGGAGCAGGAAACGATGATAAGGCCATTCTTGTGGAAATTCTCCAGAACTAGGTGAGTCAAGTCTTACTTGTTTTCTAAATCCAGTTCTAGAGTATGATTCAGATGCATACAGTCTTGTCAATAGGACCCAAAATAGAATTGGATCAACCCAAACACCTGTTTACATAATATTTCTTGTGTGCTTAATGGCCTAAACCACCCAGGCACCGCCCCGGGAAATGCATGTCTTTTCTTTCCTTTTGTTTTTTCTTTTCTGTTCTTCAAACATTTTATTGGCTTGTGTTTCCTTCGATGTGCCCTTTTAAGTTTTATTCACTGAAAACTTGTATGAAAAAATGGTTTTTTTTATTAATTACTTTATTTATTGTTTAATTTACATCCAAGTTAGTTAGCATACAGTGCAACAATGATTTCGGGAGTAGATTCGAGAATACCCCTTATCTGTTTAGCCCACAACCCCTCCAGCAGCCCTCTGTGTGTTCTCCATATTTATGAGTCTCTTCTGTTGTGTCCCCCTCCCTGTTTTTATATTATTTTTGTTTCCCTTCCCTTATGTTCACCTGTTTTGTCTCTTAAAGTCCTCCTATGAGTGAAGTCATATGATTTTTGTCTTTCTCTGACTAATTTCACTTAACATAATACCCTCCAGGTCTATCCACATAGTTGCAAATGGCAAGATTTCATTCTTTTTGATTGCTGAGTAATACTCCATGGTATATATATACCACATTTTCTTTATCCGTTCATCCATTGATAGACATTTGGGCTCTTTCCATACTTTGGCTATCGTTGATAGTGCTGCTATAAACATGGGGGTGCAGGTGTCCCTTCGAAACAGCACACCTGTATCCTGTGGATAAATGCCTAGCAGTGCAATTGCTGGGTCGTAGGGTAGTTCTATGTTTAATTTTTTGAGCAACCTCCATACTGTTTTCTGGAGTGGCTGCACCAGCTTGCATTCCCACCAGCAGTGCAAAAGAGACCCTTTCTCTGCATTCTCACCAACATCTGTTGTTGCCGGGAGTTGTTAATGTTAGCCATTCTGACAGGGGTGAGGTGGTATCTCATTGTGGTTTGGATTTGTACGGAAATGCATCTCTAACGGCTGGCTGACTTTTCTCTGAATCTACAGCTCCCTGAATTTATAGTTGCAGAGCGAAGAACATTTATAATTTAGTGCTTTGCTGCAGTTGAATCCTTAATTGCACCTCACCTGAACTTTTTGGCACTGTTACAAAGCCCGCTGATGCCAGAGAAGCATTCACAGTTATGTCAAATAGAATCTTCAACAATGCTAAACATTTTTAAAGACTAGTATCAGGGGCGCCTGGGTGGTGCAGTCGGTTAAGCGTCCGACTTCAGCCAGGTCACGATCTCGCGGTCCGTGAGTTCGAGCCCCGCATCAGGCTCTGGGCTGATGGCTCGGAGCCTGGAGCCTGTTTCCGATCCTGTGTCTCCCTCTCTCTCTGCCCCTCCCCCGTTCATGCTCTGTCTCTCTCTGTCCCAAAAATAAATAAAAAAACGTTGAAAAAAAAAATTAAAAAAAAAATAAATAAAGACTAGTATCAGGGCTCCTGGGTGGCTCAGTTGGCTAAGCATCCGCCTCTTGATTTCGGCTCAGGTCATGATCTCACGGTTTGTGAGTTTGGGCCCCGTGTTGGACTCTGTGCTTCCAGCACAGAGCCTGCTCGGGATTCGCTCTCTCCCACTCTCTGCCCCTTCCCCTCTCGTTCACATACTCTCTCTTGTCACCATTCATTCTCTTAAGTCCTGAGCTCTGATGCATTTGCGTTTGTGCGAAATAATAGAAGGGAGTGGTAACGGGTGACCAAAAAGAACAGATGATTCTCCATCCCAGCTTGAGCATTAGATCGACGTTCATGTCCCAAATTCTAAGTTGGAGGCAGCGACTGGGTGGGATGGAGTTCTGAAAAACGTGGGAACCAGTACAGACCTGTGGCTTGGTCACTCAATAAATTGCAGGGTGCATATTTATGTCCCACAGTTCAACCTATGCTTGCTTTGTTAGTATTACACGTACTATAAATTCTCAGCCCTGGACATCAATGAATTTCTGTTCCTCTAAGAAAACTGCACTTAGAGTGTAATCTCAACAACTGTCTGTAGAAGGGAGCAGAAGGGCTTCGTTTCTACGGAGGTGGATAAGCTGTCATGATCTTCACCTTACTTGTTTTGGGGGCCACATGATGCCCAAAGCGCTTTCTGCGTAGTATCGTCGTGACATCACCTCTGTGCCCAAGTGAGAAAAACCAGGGAAGCCACATGGAGACTTGCTCAGAATCTACGAAAGCCTGGGTGAGGTCGCAGGAAACAAGCGTCTTGGATTAAGTTGGTTTTACATGCACTTGACATTTTGCCCTTTTTCACTCTTCCAGCTCTTGCCCTGCCTTGGCTCTCCTCTCTTCCTCTTCTGTCTTCCTCTATTTATTTCTGTATTTACTATCGTTAAATTCAGGACCCTGTTTAATCCTCATCAGTGCTTTTTTCTAACCACAGGAAATAGCCTGAAGCAACAGGGCTTTAAATAGACAAAAAGAGCCCGGGTTCGCATGTCAGAAAGTCTCCAGTTGGACCAACGCCAACGTGGACAGCTTGGAGCCCCTGAACGACACATTTAGTCTCACACTTCACAGCTTCCTTGTGGGTAAATTTGAGTTCTAACTCCCAACGGCTGCTTCCTTCCTAGCCATGTCACCCACACCTCCGAGTCTTGGTTTTTCATATCCCAAATCTAGGCAACATCAACCTCCTGGTGGAGCTGAGAGGATTCTAGAAGGAATACAGCACCCAGCTCGGGGCTGGTCGGAGGCGTCAGACCTTGAGGGAAAGGCTTGGAAAAGCAGGGTGCAGAGAGGAAATGAGGAAGGCTGTGGTAGTTTAACACAGAATAACTGGACATAGGATAGTGTGGAAAGGCACGGAAAAGCTGGTTCTTTTCAAGCACTCAATTAAATATCACTGGGACAATGCAGAGCTGAGGAAACATGTTGAAAAGTGAACAGCACTTCAATAGTGTCAAGTTGAGTCTCTGAGCCCAAACACTTTCCAGCTCATTTACACACGAAGAGATAATGGGCAACCCTCAGTTTCAATGCCAAGGGCCAACGGAGGAGTCTGAGCCCACGGACTTCGGATGTTTGAACAGCGGACCTCCCCCCAGTTCAGAAAATCCTCAGGTTTGGGTTCTGGTTGGATTTTAGAGGTTGGGTGTCAGGAGAGAAAATAGAACAGGGGTCCGTCCAATCCTGGTGCCTTTCTAGATTTCTCTGCTTTCTCTTTTCTGCTCTATTCCTCAGAAAGTCATCAATTTGATTTTGAAGTTAGAGGAACGTAAGTCCTCTGCTGCAGCAGGTGATCCTACGACAGGGGAGACCCTGTGCTTCTGATCACTGAGAATAACAGGCTGAAAGAGCATAGCCTCCCTTCTTCCGACTGCAATATGCTGTTCATTCAGAATAGAGTACAAAGAAGTGAGCCCCTCATCTGTAGGACGCCCGGACACTGGAGTTACAGGGTCCCCATTTTTAATTCCCAAAGCCCACAGTCTACAAGAAACTCTTTAATGCCTATTCCCTCTTTGGCCAATACCCCACTGGATGGGAAAAACCTTCTTGGGGCATCTGAGTGGCTCAGTCGGTTGAGCATCTGACTCCTGATTTCCGCTCGGGTCATGATTCCAGGTCGGGGGATTGAGCCCTGTGTCGGGCTCCGCGCTGAGCGTGGAACCTGCTTATGATTCTCTCCCTCTCTCTCTTTGCCCCTCTCCCCCGCTCGTGTGCGTGCTCTCGCTCGAAAAACAAAAACCTTCTTTACAAGAGGTCAAAGGCTTTGTAGAGAGCAAGATGGAGTCACTCACGTCAAGTAGTGAGGCGATCAAGAAAGCAGCCAAGGGTGCTGCAGCTAAGACAAGATACCCCCCAGTGCAGCACAGACTGACAGGACGAAGGCTACACAAACCTGGAAGAACCAGAGCTGATCATCAATAGGATCAGAAGAGGCCTGCAAAGGCCTGATTAAACTCTTAAAAAGGAAGGACTCTCGTGGCAAATTGCCCAATGCTCCATACGTAGGCTCTTACATGTCTGACCGCGTTTGAAAGGCAACTGCCACCACAGGCTGTGTGCCTGGTCGATCTCTGAACACGACAGAGATCCTCCGCTGTGGTACACACTGAGAGCTGACCCAGACCAGACCAAGGCGTCACCCCAACGGCGTGCCTGCGGATTGACTTCGCGTGTGGTTCGTTCGCGTCATATTCCGTATTGCATCCTGTTTGTTGAGTGACTTTGTACTGTGCTTTGTTTCGTGTGCTGGGGTGGAAGCCAAGTCAAATGCGCGGTGAAACGTCTGGGAGTTTAGAATCCCCAACCTGCTTTACAAGTATGTTCACCTCGCCTCAGGATTGAATAAAGCCAACGTTGTAGAAAGACGACAACCTCAGGACGCGCCTTCCTAACGCGCTCGCCACGGGCCCAGCTTGCAAAAATAAGAAAAATAGAACAGTAGCTCCGCGTTTGGCAAAACCCCAACTTACTGAGTGGATCCGTCTGTAGTTCTGGGAGATGGATTGTCGTAGAAATCACTTGCAAAACTACGTTCTTTTTCTAGCTGGTCCAGCGTTCCATTTCAGTGATCCTTATTCTCAGCTGAAGTTCATACCTCACAGGAATGTTGTGGGGACTGATTAAGTAAAGTACGTTTTAACCATCAGACGGTGCCAAGCATTTTATTAAATTCTGGAAACACTTTCCCCTTGCCTCAAGGAAACCGGGGAACATAATGTAAACCATTAAATTAGAAATGAATGTTGTCCTTTAATAAAAACTTTAAGGTTGTAATTAAACATATACGGACACCAACGATTTACCAAGACAAATGAAAAATCACAGTCCCCAGGAAGAACGTCACATAATGAAACACCACGCTAACCCAAGCTGTTCTTTGAGAAACCCTGAGGCATGGAAATCCCATGTACCACTATCAAAGGGCTCATTCACTTGTTCAACATGTTTTGTGGATTTCCTTTAGGCCAGGCAGGATGCTAGGTTCTGGAAATATACAACGTAAAGGCAGCCCACACGAGTACAATCGTATGGGATCGTACACGGCTCTCAGGATTAAATCGAGGTAACTCGGGGCTCCTGGGTGGCTCGGTCGGTTGCGCTTAGACTTCGGCTCAGATCACGATCTCGTGGGTTGTGAGTTTGAGCCCTTTGCCAGGCTTGCTGCTCAGCGTAGAGTTGCTTTGGACCTTCTCTTCCCCCTACCCCTGCCTCTGTCCCTATCCCCCGCCCCACTCATGCTCTCTCTCCCAAAAACAAATAATTTAAAAAATATTTGAAAAAATTTAAATAGAGGTAGTGCAGTGTGCCTCTTCCTTCAATCTCCTCTCTCTGGTCATTTTCCCCAAATTAATCTCTCTTTCTCTCTCTCTCTCCTTCCCAGGAGGATAAAGTTGCCCAGAAACACCCTACAGCAAATACCTGTTCTCTTTAAGGTAAAGGCAGCCTAACCAAATTACCCTTGGTGTTTAGAAGTAGAATAATAAAAGCTGGAACGTGGCCGCACAAAGTTTTGCTCGCCTTTAGTCCCACCCTCAAAGGGCTGGCCTGGGAACACAAGAAGGAACTGTGGCTGGAGCTTTGATGTCTCAAGTTACTGTAATCGGGTTACTACCAGCTGATCCCTTCCCTACAGAATCCCGAAGGGCTCTGAATCTAAGGCTTCCAACCCGAGAGAGGTTATAAGAAGTTGCATAGGGAAATAGTCGTCCTTGATATAACCGGAGCTCCCACGAGGGCGCCCTGAGGTAGGATGCATAAGCATTATTCTCTGGTATTTTTCAGAGACTACCCTCCATTTCCCCCACTCAAAGTTCGCTTTTGCCACAGAAGGGATTTTGGGGTTCTCTTCACAGATCATTTGTGCTGAAGATTCCCCCTTAAATTTAGTTCCGTTGGGAAATCCTATGGTCTCAGATCCAGAGCGAGTTCTAAGGGATTTAGATCCGTACTCCTCACACACATCGGCCCACTAAAGGAAGGGGAATCACAAGGAGGCCACTCCTAGGAAATGCCCCGGAATAGGAGTTAGGAGGGCAGGTTCTACCATCCGCAATGCAAATTGTACCTTGAACAAGTTACTTCTTCACTCCGAGCCTCAGGCCAGACAAACAGGAGGGCCTATGTGCTCTTAACGTACTTTTCCAGGAATGAATTATGATTCACGTTCCAGGGAACAGGCTAGGTGCTATTACGCTTTTACCCAGTTCCTCTTTTCCCATTAATGGTTAGAAGCAACTTATAAAATCCAATAGGTTTCCAAACTCAAAATTTGTAGTAGAGTCAACAGAAGCTAAAGGAATAGCAAATCAGCAATTCTTTCTTTTTTTTAAGTGTATTTATTTATTTTGAGAGGGGGAGTTGGGGGAGGGGCAGAGAGCGAGGGAGAGTGAGAATCCCAAGCAGGCTCCGTGCCTGACTCGGGGCTCAATCTCAAACTGTGAGATCATGACCTGAGCTGAAATCAAGGGTCAGATGCTTGACCCACTGAGTCACTGGGCCCCAGCAATTCTTAAAACAACTTTCTCCTGAAAAGACTAAAAGCAGCCCAACTGTGTGTGTGTGTGTGTGTGTGTGTGTGTGTGTGTGTGTTTAATGTTTATTTATTTTTGACAGAGAAAGAAAGAGAGAGAGAGAGAAGGAGGGAGGGAGAATGAGAGGGGGAGAGGCAGAGAGAGAGGGAGACACAGAATGGGAAGCAGGCTCCAGGCTCTGAGCTGTCAGCACAAAGCCTGACATGAGACTCGAATCCAGGAGCTGGGAGATCATGTCCTGAGCCGAAGTCAGATGCTGAAACGACTGAGCCTCCCAGATGCCCCAAGGAGCCCAACTGTTCTAATAGAATTTTCTCTTGAGTGTAAGGATAATGGGAAATTATTGTCCTTATATACTTATTCCTGTTTTCCATGTTTATAGTCGTGGATTATTTTTCTAATCTGAAGAGAAAAATTGTAACTGCTTTGGCTGGTTATCTTTTCCCTCATCCTACACTGTGCTCTGTGTAGACACAGATCTACAGTTCAACTTCCTTATTTGTATTCAACTTCCTCATTAACTTCTTCACAGCCTGGCATTCTGTACCACTTGCAAAAGTATAAAAAACAGAGCCCACTCCGTAGGACTCTTGCTACAGAGGTAAATAAAATGCTTTATGGGAGTCTACATCTTTTACCAACAAAGGAATAAAGTCACCAGATATCTGTATTCGTATACATTGGAGTTTTTCAGACCCTCCAGCCTATGAAGATGGAAGAGGGGAAGAAGAAGTAGCTCTTCTGAGGGCTAAGGATTGGGTCCTCTCATTTTAAAGAGCCAGTCAAGCCAAATGATGTCAGCCAAATGGATTTTCCACTCCTTGGTGATGACCTAATTACTTCACCATACTCCTTAACAGGTCCCGCCCATTCAAATAACTTCAGGCCTTCCCTGCTCATTAGGAGCTGCATTCTCTCCTCTAAATACCCTTATCATTTCTTCTAGGGACCTACCTAACCTACTTTTCTCCAAGACAACATTTAAATTCCACGCCCACCATGGAGAAAACTGGTAACTCACAGACACAGAAAAATGGCTAATATGCATTAAAAATTCACCTCCGCTGAATTGCAAAGAAAAACAATAATGCAACTCCTTTGCTCTTTAATTCAAATTGCTTAAAAAATTTTTGTTTTAATGTTTGTTTATTTTTGAGAGAAAGAGAGAAAGAGAGGGAGACAGTGTGCGAGCAGGGGAGGGGCAGAAAGAGAGGGAGACACAGAATGGGAAGCAGGCTCCAGGCTCTGAGCTGTCAGCACAGAGCCCGATGTGGGGCTTGAACTCACGGACAGTGAGATCATGACCTGAGCCGAAGTCGGACGCTTAAATGACTGAGCCACCCAGGCGCCCCTAATTCAAATAGCTTTTAAAAAGAAACACACAGGAATATCCACGGTTAGCAGAGCTCGATAGCCTTCCCACTGCATCTTTGAAAGTGGAGATGACTTTCTCATCTGCATGAACATAGTAGAAATTTTGAGGTGTGCAAATAGTCTCGAAGAGCCTTTCAAATATATTCAAGCCTTTGGGGATAACCTATACCAAAGAGAACTCAGCTTCACCTTCAGGCAGAGGCTTCCGTAGGTAGTGATTTGGGATCCAGTATTGTTGACAAGTTACGTTTCTCAGTGGTGTTGATGGGATTCAGAACAGCCTGCCCCAAATATGCCTCTTGGGGCATTCATTATTTCTTTGTCTAAAAGATATAAAAGCTGCCTCTGTGGGTCACTTCTTTGAGTATCAAATTTCTATGAGCTCCCACACCTCTGAAATTAAATTTGTTTTTCTCCTTGTTCATCTCTCTTACGTCAATTTAATTATTAGACCAGCCAAAGCACCTAGAAGGGAAGAGGGGAAAGTTTTCCTCTCTCCTGCAGTGTCGCTGGTATATTTTCATCCCAGAAGTTTTCCTTTCCTGTCACCATCCTGTCATGGACTTCTGCAAACACTGGAGAAATTTTGAAGTTTGAGGTTTTCCTCATTCGCGGGTATTTTTGTGAAACTAAATTGGCATACAGGAACACAACAGTTACAGAAATGGCTAGAAGCCCTTCAACAAACCCAAACACCTTCACCTTCATTTTCCCCATCATCTCTTTTTATTTTTCCCTTGCTGGACTTCATACCGTTGCTGACGTCAGTCTTCACGTTTATCCTGAGATTGTTGGGAAATCTACTCCCACTTGTGATTTTGAGCAAGAAGAGAAATGGTGCCACTCACTGAAGGGGATCAACCGCAAGTCTGCAGCTCCTCTCTCACAAGGAAGGTGGGGAGCAGATCTGAGAACATGAGCCACTGGGGCCAACAGAGCAAGAGCGGGGCAGTGTTGACTACCTTCGAAGTCTCCAGTGAAGACCCTGACGAATCTGTCACAGCTGCCCATTCCAGGGGGTCTTCCCATGTGGGGGGTCGTTTATCCACCTTGCAGACCTTTTACTCCAGAGAGGGTCACCATCACAATTACTGATGTCATCTCTGAATACAAGGGACAGTATATTTCTTCAACTTTGGGCAGTTTCAGCTGTGGTAAGGCAGGTCACTGTTGACATTAACATTGACAGCATCCAGAATTGCTCAATAGCAGCGTTTATCTTTATTTAAAAATAAATATCAAGGAGGGGGTGCCTGGGTGGCTCAGTCGGTGTAACGTCTTACTTCGGCTCAGGTCATGATCTCGTGGTCCGTGAGTTCGAGCCCCACCTCAGGCTCTGTGCTGACAGTTTGGAGCCTGGAGCCTGCTTCACATTCTGTGTCTCCCTCTCTCTCTGCCCTTCCCCCGCTCATGCTCTGTCTCTCTCTCAAAAATGAATAAACATTAAAAAAAAATTTTTTTTAAATAAATAAATAAACATCAAGGGGTTACCTGGATGCATCCGACTTCAGCTCAGGTCATGATCTCACGGTTCGTGAGTTCGAGCCCCACAACGGGCTCTGTGTTGTCAGCTCAGAGCCTGGAGCCTGCTTCAGATTCTGTTTCCCTCTTTCTCGGCCCCTCCCCCACTCATGCGCATGCATGCGCGCGCGCGCGCGCGCGCGCGCGCTCTCTCTCTCTCTCTCTCAAATAAACACTAAAAAAATAAATAAATAAAAATAAAAAATAAAAATCAGGAATTCATAGAACTTCCGGACTGGAGGGAGTGTTGCAGATTATTCAGACCAACTCATTCAATTCACAGGGAACACTGACAATGAACTGTAGCTAATATTCTTTCACACTCTGGTCTCCATTTTTCTCACTGACAACTGGTGAGGTAAGCATCGACATTATACCCATTTGGCACACCAGTAGGCACCAATGGAAGCCCACATGTACACTGACTTGCCTGGTAGCCAATAATGAGTTAATGGTAACATCGCTTCTCAAGTCTAACTCTTCTGACTCCATGGGTCTTCCTCCAGGAATATTCTCTTCCCCTACCTTTTCCTGTTGAGTCCTTCCAACCCATCAGGTCCCCATG
This sequence comes from Puma concolor, assembly GCF_028749965.1. Classification (NCBI taxonomy): domain Eukaryota; kingdom Metazoa; phylum Chordata; class Mammalia; order Carnivora; family Felidae; genus Puma; species Puma concolor. Next base: position 18,451,831 of record NC_141671.1, read on the forward strand.
GGGCTCTACTTCCCTGGTGTCCCTTCCCTATTCTCCCCAGTCTGGGTTAGAAGAACTTCCACCTTCCGTATAGGAGTTTGTACCCTTCTAATTGCTTGTTTGCTCCACCATTAGCCCATGGAAGGTCCTTCTGTCTACTGATCACTGTATTTTCAGCACCTACCTTATAGTAGACACTCATCATTGAATTAAGTCTGATGTCTCCTTTTCCCTCTACACAGACTATGGCAGGGGGTGGGGACGGGGCTTCAATGCAGGCTTCCATGTGCTTTTTTACAGCCCGTGAGCTAAGAATGGTTTTACATTCTTAAGCTGTTGCAAGAAAATCTGAAGAAAAAACTGCTTTGTGATGGATGGACATGATAGGAAGTTCACCTTTTAGGGTCCATCAGCAGAGTTTTATTGGAACTCATACATACTCGTTTGTTCACAGATTGGCTCTGGCTGCCTCCCCGTTGCAAGCACAGAGTTGACTGGTTGTAACACAAGCCATCTGACCACCAATGCCTAAGACACTTACTCTCTGGCTTTTGACCAGAAAAAGTTTGCTGATCCCTCCCCTGTTAATTACTGACGTCTCTAGAAGTCGTATTTTTTTCACGTCAAGATGATTGTTGTGGACTTCGTACAATTTTACAACTTTTGGATTACTTCCCTTGCTTTACTCTTTTTCCTTGTGAATGCTAGAATAACATCATATTTAATAGCAGGGCACGGGTTTTCAAGAGAGGCTTATGTGGCTGTGCTGGTTCCTCGCTGGGTGACCTTGAGCAAGCTGCTTTACCTTTCTGTTTCAGTTTTAGCCTCTGTAAAATAAAGACGATACCAGTAGGGGTTTTTTTTTGTGAGTTAATGAGTTCATAAGTGGCATGCACTTTGTGCAGACTCTGACACATGAAAAATATTCTCAAACTGCTGGTTATTATTATCTGCATATGGTCACTTTTAAAGTCTCCCAGCACCCCTAGGGAATGGGAAATTCGTAGGACAGCACTCTGCCTGACTCTGTCGTTCACAGACATTGACAAGATGTGGTGTTGCCACACAATGGCCCTGTACCATGTAGCTTGACATGTCTTTCCTTTCCTCTCCGTTGTTGAAAATCTCGTGAATGAGGGGCGCCTTGCTGGCTCAGTCGGTTAAGTGGCCGACTTCGGCTCAGGTCATGATCTTGCGGTCCGTGAGTTCGAGCCCCCCGTCGGACTCTGTGCTGACAGCTCAGAGCCTGCAGCCTGTTTCAGATTCTGTATCTCCCTCTCTCTGACCCTCCCCTGTTCATGCTCTGTCTCTCTCTGTCTCAAAAATAAATAAAACGTTAAAAAAAAAAATTTAGAAAATCTCGTGAATGAGAGGACAAAAGAATTTTCAGGCCATTATAGCATTGCGTTCCCCGTTAGAGTGGGCATAACTTGGAGGAAAGAACATGTCTTCAAAGACATAGGAACAGTGCTCAATGGGGCATCGGCGGGGCTCTGGAAAGCGTGTCCCCCTCAAGGTCTCAGTCCCACCAGCCAGCCAAGGGGTCCAGAATGCTATTGAAGAGGTCTCATTAGGAAGCCCATGATTTAAGTGATTTCGCCAAGAAGGGTGACACAGCTTTCCTTTCTCCATCTCATTAAGCCATTAGCAACCAATGCCACTCAACAGAGGGTCTGAGAAAATGGGACGAGCGGCAGGTTGGCTTAGCTAGAAGAAAAGCAAGCGAGCTCTGGGGTGTGGGGTGCTATCGGGCATCCTTCATAGTGTGCTGGCAGGAAGGGAAGGCAGGAGGGAATACGAAAGCAGGAAGATGAAGTCTGGGGTCATGCACCATCACTTACGTTATCACGTTTGGAATTAGAGATGCCTTAAACATGCAGTCTCCCCCTAACGTCCTAGGCCCGCTCGCCTCAAAATTCAAGTTTCGTCGTAATTATTTTCGTGTCGTTTGACTATTACATTTTCAATTCTAGTCCTTTCTAGGAAAGATAAACAGCTACAGACGAGAATAGGAAGGAAGGTAGGGTCATCTTATCCCATGCTGCCACTTTACACGGGAAAGCAAGGTGCCGTCCTGAGAAAGAAAGGGACCTGCCTCAATTCACAGGGCTATCGAACGTCGGCCCCAAGAGTGCCAGCTGGCCAATGCAGTCAGCCACTTTCCAAAGTGTTTCCTTCCTCTGTCCGACAGAGAAGACTTCAGAAAACAACATTTCACAAGTGCTTGCCTATCCCAGCTCACCCCCCAATGGAAAGACAATTGAACAAGGGCTGAGATGATCTTCATAAGATTTGTTCTTATATTCAGTTTCTACCCTCAGAACCCAAACCAAAGGTAACATTTGTGCTTTTATTTTTTTTTAATTTTTTTTTTAACGTTTATTTATTTTTGAGACACAGAGAAACAGAGCGTGAACAGGGGAGGGTCAGAGAGAGGGAGACACGGAATCTGAAACAGACTCCAGGCTCCGAGCTGTCAGCACAGAGCCCGACATGGGGCTTGAATCAACGAACTGCGAGATCATGACCCCAAGCCTAAGTCGGCGCTCAACCGACCGAGCCACCCAGGTGCCCAATCTTGTCAGTAGAATATTTCTGGTAAAAACAAGAACGAACCCAGCACATGAGCCCACTTGCAAGCATACGTTTGATGTCTCCACTATGAGGTCCCACTGCGGATCTTTTCACCCCTCTTCCCTCCATCACCAGCACTCTGTCCTTCCACGGCTGACAAATGCTTGCATTTCTGTCTGATTGGCTGGAACAGGTGTGCCTGCTGCCCCAGGAAAATCTGACACAGAATCGTTTTCTAACCCCTAGTACTGAGGTCCGAAACCTGTAAGATTCAAATTCTGTCCCTAGTCACTGACGTTGACGACTCGCCAAATCATTTTCCTTCGCGATATAAAAACACACAACATAAAACTTCCTTTCTTCGCCACCTTTAAGCGCACAGTACAGAGCGTGAACCATACATCTATTGTGCAACAAAGGTCTAGAACTTTCATCTTACGTAACTGAAACTCTGTACCCACGGAACACTTTCCAAATCGCCCCCCCCCCCACCGCCTCTGGTAACCACATTCTGCTTTTTGTTTCTATGAATGTGACTACTTTAGACACCGCATGTAAGTGATATCTCGCAGTCTCTGTCTTCTTGTGACTGACTTTTTTTCATCAGGTAATGTTCGCCAAAACATTTTAGCAGGCACCGCTCTATCCAGCAATCACCAGGTGAGGGCCTGGTGCTGGTGAATGTTCCCGGGAATTACTATCATACTAGAGAGTAAAACAACAAACAGTAGTTTGTATTTATACAGTGTTTTCACATGTATTATGCCATTGTATCATTTCAAGCAGGGTATCTCGGTCTCAGCTCTGTTGACGTTTGGGGCTGGATAATTCTATGTTGTGGGGGGCTGTCCTATACACTGCAGGAAGTTTAGCAAAAAAATTCCGGCCCATCCATTCTGTGTCTCCCTTTCTCTCTGTGCCTCCCCTGCTCATTCTCTGTCTCTCTCTCTCAAAAATAAATAAACATTAGGAAAAAAAGAAAAAAGAAAAAAGAAGAGCCACCCGGGTGGCTCAGTCGGTTAAGCAAACGACTTTGGCTCAGGTCACGAACTCATGGTTCGTGGGTTAAGCCCCGCATCGGGCTCTGTGCTGACGGCTCAGAGCCTGGAGCCCTGCTTCAGATTCTGTGTCTCCCTCTCTCCCTGTTCCTCCCCTGCTCATTCTCTGTCTCTCTCTGTCTCTCAAAAATAAATAAACACTTAAAAAACTTTTTTTTTTTTAATTCTGGTCCATCCACTAGATACAAGTAGCACACCCCCAGCTGTGATAACCAAAGATATTCCTAGACATTGCCAAATGTCCCCTGTGAGGCAACCTTGGACAAGTAAGCTAATTTCTTTCTTTCTTTCTTTCTTTCTTTCTTTCTTTCTTTCTTTCTTTTTTTAATGTTTATTCATTTTTGAGAGGGAGAGAGAGAGAGAGAGAGCAAGTCGGGGAGGGGCAGAAAGAGAGGGAGACACAGAATCCGAAGCAGGCTCCAGGCTCTGAGCCGTCAGCACAGAGCCCGACCTGGGGCTGGAACTCACCAGCTGTGAAATTATGACCTGAGCCGAAGTCGGACGCTCAACCGACCGAGCCACCCACGCACCCCCAGTAAGCTAATTTCTAAAAGCCATGAAATGGAGCTAATGTTACCTACTTCACAAGATTCGTATAATGACTAGTCAATACTGAATGAAGCCACCTGGCAAGCAGCAAACACCTAAGAAATGAGTCATCATTTAATAACAATGTTATATAAAAGAGATAAAAATGATTAGCCGGATATTGATTATGACTCATTAATATGACATTGGACAATAGAAGTTCACTGGACGGGAACTGCCATATTTTTATTCTACATCTAATTGGGCTCTATTTCTAATTTGCTGTGTGATGTTGGCAAAATCACTCAGTCCCTCTGGGTCTCAATCTCACCTCCTGTTAAGGAGATTAGATAAACTTGCCCCGTGTCCTTCATAAGATTATAATGAGATTAAAACTATATATGAAAAGGAAGGTACTTTGAAAGTTTAAACTTACTACAAATACAGGTCATTGCCATTACGATGTGTTTTTTGTAGTGTTTTTAAGGCGATGTTGTGCGCACCCCATAGAATCCCCCCATTTGAAGTTTGCGCTTCAGTGGTTTTTACTATATTTACAAGGTCAGACAACCTTCACCGCTATCTGATTCGATAACATTTTTATTATCTCCCAGAGAAATCATACGCCTATTAACAGTCACTGCTCTAACCTTCCCCCAACTCAGAGCCCAGCAACCACTAATCTACTTCCTGATTCTATAGATTTGCTTATTCTCAAGGTGTCATACAAATGGAGTATGATATAAAATTGAATGTGTATAATTTTACGATCATTTATGCAAGAATATTTAGTTCGATTTATTGGATGCCTTCTCCACACCAGGGATTGAGCTCAATAGGTTCTCAGTGCTTGGGAGACAGGGGTGAGGGATAGATTCTTTCTAGACACACACACACACACACACACACACACACGTACATTGGTTTGTGAATAGTGGTCATCTCTAAGTTATAGGATTACAGGTTTTTTTCAATATACAAACATAGTTTATTTGAAATAAACAAAAATGCTTACACAGCTCACCAGGTCCCTTGGAAACAAACTTGTTTGACTGTATTACTGAGCAAAAACAAAGCTGAAACACAAACACCCTTCTTTTTTGACATTTATTTGGATAGGTAGGTAAGCCACTGCTTGTATTTTTAAAAAAACTGAGCTTCCCTTAAGGCCGGGTCATAGAAGTGTAAACAATGTAAATGAATCCACCATGACCAGCTGTCATAGCATATCTATGTCACCTGTGTATTCTGAGATCACACATACACCTGCCAATATACCCGGGAAGGGTTGCTGTATCACAGTTACATTTAAGTTCTTGGCAGGGCAGGAAGGAGGAAGAGTAACTTGGAACAAGTTTTACATCCTCTTTAGAACAAATCACTAGTATTCCCTTAAATAACAGGTTACAAGGGAAAGCCTGAAGCGTATCCTTTTCACTTGGCTTTGTTTTTGGTTTTTGTGATTTACGTAGTTGTTTGAAGCATCTGCCTGTAGTACAATCCCGCCACAAAGTATTAAAGCACAAGATACTGTCAGTGCTTCAACATCTGCATTTTTCAAGTTTTATACTGTACTACATCCCTAGTATGTCAGCAGCTCTTGAATAATAAAATAATAATAATAATAATAATAAATGGGTAAAACTCTTCTAAAAATGCAGATGTCTATAATTATAATGGTACCAGGTGGGAAGGAGACAACGAGGGAAGAGAAAAAAGCAAACACGTTCACGCGCAGGGAATGTGGTTCAAGTCCTTGGATTTAAAACAACTTCTCCAGAGAAGCTGGCTATAATGGAATTTCCAGGAAACTTCCTCTGCCCCCACAAAAGGACCTGAAAAGCCCAATCCAAACTATTGAAAAGTAGTTATGAGATGCTGTAAATGATGATCAAAACAGTCAGAGGGAGAAGGATGAATGTGTCTTCCATTGTAACATAGCTTTTAAAAAAAAATTTTTTTTTTAATGTTTATTGTTGAGAGACAGAGAAAGACAGAGAATGAGCGTGGGAGGGGCAGAGAGACAGGGAGACACAGAATCCAAAGCAGGCTCCAGGCTCTGAGCCATCAGCACAGAGCACTCGGGGCTCGAACTCACAAACTACGAGATCGTGACCTGAGCTGAAGTCGGACTCTCAACCGACTGAGCCACTCAGGCGCCCCTGTAGCATAGCCTCTTTAGCTGTTGGTGGATCAGGAGAAAGCACTGAAGTACCGGAATTGCTTTGAAGGATAGGGGTAGAAAAGTGGCGAGCTTGTTAACTGTCAACTTCAATAACAGGGCTTCATGGCTAGGAAAATTTTCTAAACAGTAAAATGACTCCAGTATAGCTCTCTCTCTCTCCATTGTTAAACGTGACAGAATTAAAAAAAACAACTACAAGTGGGTATAGTGAAAACCGAAAATACAAGGCAGAGAAGACAAAAGAATCAAGATGATGCTATAACATTCAACAGTATTCCAGGAAGCTAGAAAACCTGTCAACTTTGAAAGCCCTAGCAAAATATCATTCTTGTTTATAAATCACTTATTATCCTAGGACTGCATGTTGAATCCTTTCTTTCCACTGACTGAAGAATCCTACATTCAGCCTTTAAGCATTCTGCATTTCTTTGCCAGTCCTGTAGCTGAGGATCTCGTTCCAGTCGATTTCAGTGCGGGTAGCCGGCTCAAGGCCTTGAATGCGGCGTCTGACGTTGTTTTGATAGTTTTCACTAATTGCTGTCTGACGTTCATTTTCTGCATGCTCTATGATTTGAAGAAACTCCTTGGCAGTTCGGACTTCATTCGAAACAGTTCCTGCATCCTGTACATCTTCCTGACTAACCGACTGAACATTGCCATCTTGGTCACAGTGAACCTGAATCTTAAGTACTCCCACCACCTGGGCTGTAGGTGGTGTCGTGGCAAACTTCCGCTCTAATCTCCAACGACCATTCCGGAAGTTTTTAGGCTGCAACTGGTGGCTTTCAATATAGGCAATAATGGTCTGTTGCCCATCTATAGTTTTAGCACAAACAGTACGGAAGCCGTTGGGGTAACGATCTTTCACGTAGGCCCTGAAAGCACCGTCAGAGGGTTCTCTCCAAGACTTCAGACCTCCATCCGCGTCCTCTGGCTGGGAGGTCACTTGCTTCTTTCTGTAAATGATCGAGCTTAAAGGAAATTTTGGTTCTCGGGTCTAAAAATCTGCTATTACCCAGCTCACCATGTTCTGTAATTAAGACCTGATCTTCATACCCTTCTATCTTCACAGGAGTAAACTGATCCATGTTATACCGAGCAAATGCATGCACTGCCCCTTCCCTGAGGAGATTGTCATTATTAGGTAGTAGCCGGACATCGTTGAACACCTCATTAAATTCCCCTGGTGGTGCATGAGTGATGAATTTAGCAGCTATGAGTACCTTCTCCACATCCAACGTCCGATCCTTGAAGTCGGCCATCTTGGACTGCTCTGGCCCAGCCAGGCCAGGATTATGGATTATTTTTGTTACTTTCACTCTATTCCAGAGTATGCGTTGCTTTTATTCAGGGGGAAGCATTTTGTTTCATCTCATTTTTAAGAGGTAAATACTGGAATCCAGAAATATCAAAGTGGAGGTGAGTTTCGCGGAGCACTAAGTGTGGGCCTCCTGTTTCAAAATGACTGTGGATCTGAAATTCCTAAGAGAACTACCCGGAGACTTCTGGTGGCATATATCAATGAGAAGAAAAAGAAATAGTATCTGATTTTTTTATTAAGCTCTTTTCTGTGTCCTGGATAATTTGATTCAGTTTAATGAAATTAAGAGATTAGTCCGGAAGAAATAAAACACTTTCTACATATTCTTTCCAGAGCCGACAAAGATTGCTGGGGTGGGGGAGGGTGGGTAGAAGCATTCATTTCCTTTAGTTCTTCCATCTGCCCTCTCCTTGACTTTGACCTCTGGGCCACTGAGTGCAGCACGCAGGCCGCCTGTTATATCCTTCCTGACCAAATGCTTTTAGAGTGGAACCCTGGACTGATTAATGAAAACAGTGCTCAAGATCAATGCTTGTTCTATTTTGTTCTGCTGTCTTATATTTCAAATTTAAATGCCTAAAAGTTATTTATCAACTTTTATTGTGGATTACTTCTGCAAAAACAGGTGATTTGAGACGTGCTAACTCCTCTTCTCCAAGACTGACAATTCTAACGAATTCTGAGATGCCAGGGGTCCTGCGTGGCTCAGTTGATTAAACGTCCTCAGGTCATGGCCTCGTGGTTTGTGAGTTCAAGCCCTGTATCCGGCTCTGTGCCCACAGCTCAGAGCCTGGAGCCTGCTTCTGATTCTGTGTCTCCCTCTCTGTCTCTGCCCTTGCCCTGCTCACACTTTGTCTCTCTAAATAAAGAGAAAATAAAATAAAAAAAGATTCTGAGATGCCATGTGGTATTCGATTCAGTGTTGTCCAACCTCATTTTTTTTTTTTACCAATCTAGTTTTTATTTTATTGTGTAAAATATACATAAGATTAAAATGTATAATCCGATGGCATTAAATACACTCAAAATGTTGTTCAACCATCACCACCATTTCCAGAACTTTCTGATCATCCCGAACAGAAATTCTGTACTCATTAAACAATACCTCCCCATCTCCATCCAAGCCCCTGCTAACCTCTATTCTGCTTTCTGTCTTTATGAATTTGCCCATTCTAGATACCTCATATGAGTGCAACCAAGTGATCTTTGTCCTTTGGGGGTTGGCTTCTTTCACTTTGCATAATGTTTTCAAAGCTCATCCATGTTGAGGCATGTATCAAAATCTCACTCTGTTTTGGCACAATAGTATTGCGTTGTATGTTACATGTTTTGTCTCTTCATTCATCTGTTGATGGACACTTGGGTTGTTTCAAACTTTTGCCTATTGTCAACAATACCTGCAGAAACCACTAAAGTAGAAACAGAAAACGAAAACAGAGGAGGTCTATGGGAAAATAGAAAAAAAAATCATTGACGTCAGAGTCTCGTTTTGTTAAAAACAAAACAAAACAAAACAAAACAAAACTGATCACACTGAGCCCGTCAGGCGCCCTGGGAGTTTCTTCAAATGTTAAATATATAACATCTGTAAGACCCACCCATTCCAGTGGTACCATACAGCAGATTCTAATAATTGGAGGGAGTTATTTCTATAAAGGCACCACAAAGTCTGAATTACCTAACAGTGAATCACTGCTCCTCGAAGAGATACATATATCATACATAAAAGATATAAAGAGATACATATCATATGTGTATATATATGTCACATAGATTATTGTCTTAAATCTTAAAGACAACTCATCCCAGTAGGTTCTATTTTATTTTACAAAAAAGAAAACAAAGTTCAGAAATGTTAAGTGAACGGACTGAGGCTACCCCCCTAACAGGTGCCCGAGTGGGGATTCAATCCCTATTCAACTGACCCCAAGGTCTGGAGCTTTACGTACACCTCTGAACGGTCTGGTCATCTCTGACAGAAGAAACAAGAAGGCAGAGCATCAGAGTGTTGTCTTGTTTGACTCTGGCTGGGAATATGCAAGTCTGGAGACTCGTTTTTTTTTTTTTGCTCTGCACATGTGGGCAGATGACCACGGGTACTGATTTGGGGTTACAAATGTTAGTGAGTAGGTGAATTTGCAAGTATCAAACCCATTAATAAGGAAGAGAAATCAGGGGCGCCTGGGTGGCTCAGTCAGTTAAGCGTCCGACTTTGGCTCGGGTCATGATCTCACGGTTCATGGGTTCGAGCCCCGTGTCGGCCTCTGTGCTGACAGCTTGGAGCCCGGAGCCTGCTTCGGACTCTGTGTCTCCTTCTCCCTCTGCCCTTCCCCTACTTGTGCTGTCTCTCTCTCTCTCTCTCTCTCTCTCTCAAAAATAAATAAACATTAAAAAAAATAATGATGAGAAATCAAAGCATATCTTCATGCATAGTCTGTTCAGGGTATGGCTGAGCAGGGCATCTTTAGTTGTAACAGCAAAAAAAAAAATTGGATATAATACAAATGCTCACTAGTCTATTTCCTGTTCTCCTTCATGTCCTACAGGCCCAATTTCTTCCCTAAATCAGCTGTGATATATTAGACACATCCTCTGTCACGTAATACAGATAAGTGGGAAATTATACGGAGAGTAGGAATGAGGAGAGTGATCCCCACTTCTCAAAAAAAACCCAATCTAATTATTCCCACCTCAGGAGCTTAAGTTCAAAACCCCGTTCCCGAGGGTAAGCTGGATTGAGTAACTCATTTCCAAATTACGGAGCATGGAAAGAGAAAAATCATTACTGTGGAGAAATCTGGCAAACATTATCTTGGCCAAGTGATCAAAATTAACACCTCAGTGTCATTGTATGGATGTCGGGGACTCCCTGATAAGCTGTGATGAGAAGGGCGTTTCACTTCAACCTTCCCCCCAAAACTCAGAATTGCGGGATAATTTAAAGACGATACATCAGACAAATGCAAATTGAGGGACATTCTAGAAAATACCCGGCCAGTATTCCTCAAAATTATCAAGGTCACGAAAACATGGCAGAACAGTAACTCTGAGACCAGAGGGAACCAAGGAGACACGGACAACTCAATGCAATGAAGGTATGATGGGTGGGACTCTGGGTGGAATCAAATAAAGTCTGGAGTTGGGTAGCAATGTATCAGTGTTAATTTCTTAGTTTTGACAAAGGTACTACCAAAGTAACGTGCGATTGTAACATTAGTGGAAAACTAAAACCAGGTGACTGGTATATAGGAACTCTCTGTACTTTCTTTATAACTATTCTGTAAATTTAAGGTCATTCCAAAATAGAATTTATTTTTTTAAAAAATTGGATTAGTAGCTCTTATTCAGGAAAAGCAGAGTTCGGACCCTTGTTGCACAGTGAGATATTTAGGGGCACTGTGGATGCAGCCTGGCTTTCAGACACGATCCAGCACCGCTGACAGATCCTCTGGTCCCGCACTCAGGTCTCCAAGGTCAAGCCCCAAGTCCAGAGAATGCCAATTGGCTGACATTTAACATTCTGTTGGGGCAGCTTAAACATTGACAGCTTCTAAGTAGAAAATTGTCGTGAGGTCTTTTGAGTCCATAAAGAGAAGAAGGGTGGGGTGTCCTTTCATTAATTGTGGCATCCATTGATAATCTGATTTGATAACATTCTAGAAAAGTTTGGAATAAAGTACAAAAAAACTGTCTCGGCTTTATTGGGTTGCTGCTCTCGTAAGAAGGGCAGAGTTCTGGGGTGCCTGGGTAACTCAGTAGATGAAGCGTCTGACTCTTGATTTTTGGCTCAGGTCAAGATCTCACATTTGTGGGTTCAAGCCCCGCGTAAGGCTCCGCGCTGACAATGTGGAGCCTGCTTGGGATTCTCTCTCCCTCCCTCTCTTTCTGCCTCTCCTCTACTCATGCTCTCTCTCTCTCTCAAAATGAATGAATAAACTTAAAAAAAAATGTAAGCGGCATTATTCTATGCTAATAACAGTTGTCCTTCTCAGAACAGGAGACAGGTCGTAGAGCTCCAAATAAACGTAAGTTTGGGTGAGTAGGTCAATGAGGGCTGTGTGTGCTTGGGGGTGGGCTCCCTGTCCAATGCCGTGGAGATGTAATTCATCTCAAAAGCGTGCAATACAATGACAAAAACAACCCACTTGAGACCAGGCTCTGGAGCAGATCATATGCACCTCATAGCACACACGGAGACAGAGGAATATGTATGTATGCATGCTCTGGAGAAAACATGGCTTTTTCATAGTCTAAGGATTCCAGATATTTCTTGCTTTCATTGCCAGAAAGCGCAAGTGATTGCTACTGGCGAACATCGCCTGCGAGAATTCATTAGCGCTAGCCTAACACGTTTGGTACCAGCCTGATGGAGCCAACTAGCCCCGACGATGAGATCACAGGACTCGAGCCATGTGTATGGTGATTCGAAAGCAGCCAAGTAATGAGCAACTGTGAGGAGCCGCCTGGCTTTCAGCTGCCAGGACGTGACTTCACAAATAGGTGACTGCTGCTCCATAGGCACTTTCTAAGGCTGGCCAGAGACCTTAATGATAATCAAGATGCTCCTAGGAGAAGCTACTGTAAATTGAGTTACCATTTCATTTCATTCAATTAAACTTCCTATTGCACGACTGACGCTTTCATGCGGAGAGCCAAATAAACACCTGATGTATATATACATATATATACGTATACACACACACACACATATATGTATATATATATATATATATATATGGCACCCAACCCTAAGAGTCATACCTATATATATACGTATATGTGTGTGTGTGTGTGTGTATACATATGTATATACGTAAATCTTTTTTTTTTTATTTGTATATACGTAAATCTTAAAGCAAGACCTAGGCAGCATAAAATTTTCAGAATCCATACAAATGGTTCAGAGCAGGCTTCTCTAGTGACCCACCGTGATTCAGAGCGCTATGATGCCCTCTCTGCCTTTCCTGTCAGGTGCTCACTGGGCAGTGAGGAAGGCTGTGACTCTCGATGCCACTTTCTTGCTTTTCTTGAAGGATTGGGCATGGGCCTCTGCATGTTTTTCCAACGAAGAAGTCAATGCAGCAGCCCTGAAGCTTTCCAGCCCTTGGGAGGCTCAACTGAGCCGTTGGGGCAGCAAAAGCCCTGAGTGGATCCAGTCAGGCTCAGTCTTTTCCCTTTATCGATACAGGTGTCAGGAGGGCCCCTTTTTCACTTGACATTTATGGGAAGTAAGATCAATGCTTCCAGAACTGACGGCAATGGAGAATAGGACTGGTGAAGCTTTGAGAGTCCTTTGTGACACTCCTTCCTCACGTCGCCGGTAGACAGGGAGAGCCAGGATTCCACAACGGCTGCCCAGCCCTAAGAGACAGGGGACAATCTCTCGGCCATTTTGAAAGGAGGGAATGTAAATGACCACAATTTTCTCAAGCCAAAGTTCAAGTTGGGGCAAGATCAAACTTGTCTGACCATTCTGCCCTTCAACTTTGTTTGCATTCCAAGAAGGCAGTTGAAGTTGGTTCTAGAGAACCCACCCTGGGAGCTGGGTGTGGTGAGAACACACTTGAGGAATGTACCTTCCTTTCCAGGTGCCTCCAGAGATCCCAGATGCAAGTAGCGGTCCCATCCATCCATACAGTGATAGGGAACCAAGGTCCTAGTGCTCCTGAGATCAATGTGAACATGTTAACCTATTAGCCGCACCAGACTGCCTCGGAATCCATTTAGTTGGCTAATTAATTGGAATTCCCCATTAGGATTAGCCATTGCATTCTAGACTAAGCCTGATCAGGACTGGGGCTGCGGGGCCACCCCAGACCAGCTCGCCTCTGCTTTCATGAATAACTTTTCTTTTTTTACCCCAATAGCCTGTCCCTGTGTTGGAAACATCATTAAAGAAATTGTCTACTTACACCTTAGAAACTTTTTTTTTTGCCTTTATCTCACTTTTAATCCTGATTTTTAAAAATTTTTTTTTAATGTTTATTTATTTTTGAGACAGAGAGAGACAGAGTGCAAGTGGGGGAGGGGCAGAGAGAGAGGAAGATACAGAATCTGAAACAGGCTCCGGGCTCTGAGCTGTCAGCACAGAGCCCGATGCGGGGCTCGAACTCACAGACCGTGAGATCATGACCTGAGCCAAAGTCGGATGCTTAACCGACTGAGCCACCCAGGCACCCCTGAATCCTGATTTTTAAAAAAATTTTAAGTTATCTTTGTACCCAATGTGGGGCTTGAATTTACAACCCCAAGATCAAGAGATCAAGAGTGGCCGGTTCCACCAACAGAACCATCCAGGCACCCCTAACCTTGCTATTATAATGCACATATTTTTATCATGTACTTCAATAGTATGTAAAAACAGACACTGAGACCCCACCACAGTACTTTGTCAAAGCCTCCGTTTTCATTCAACTGTGGAAGTAACAGGACTAGGGTCACCCTACAGACACTAGTTGTATTTATTGGATTCTCACCCCTTTCCCAAGAAGACCGGAGCAAGCGCCCCTATTCATCTATTATGTACAGAGTTACCCAGATCTTCAGCTCTGAGAGTTTCTACCAATGACCAAGAAATCCTGAAGGCATATTAAGCAAAGTGGAAAGTCCAAGGGCAAAAAGAAGAAAGGAGAATGGAGACCTATGAAGGAATCCCTCCTTCCTGCAACTATCTTGCTCTCCTCACCTCCCTGCCTGGTGAGCTAGGATGCATTCTTCAAGTCCTGGCTAAAGGTCACCTTCGCCAGTGTTTCCTCAACCTCCTTCCTCTGTACCATCTTGGTGAAAAGCTTTACCTTTCTAATATACCCTATGCCTCGTGCAGTCCAGCTGACGGATCACCCTAACCAGTGTGTGCTGTTTTAAGCAGCCATCGTCTGTGAAAACACAGATTTACAAGATCATTTAATTAAAAGGTAATTTACCAAGAAGTTGTTTCACAAAGTAAATTCTCAGATTTTTCGTTTGTTTGTTTGGTGGAATTATGGACAATAAAAACATTAGGAAGGGGCACCTGGGTGGCTCAGTGGGTTAAGAATCCGATTCTCGATTTTGGCTCAGGTTGTGATCTCACGCTTCCGGAATTTGAGCCCCACGTCAGGTTCCATGCCGACAGTGCAGATCCTGGTTGGGATTCTCTCTCTCTCGCTCTCTCTGTTCCTTCCCCTCGCACTCTCTCTCTGTCTCTCTCTCAAAATAAAAATAATTAAAAAAAAAAAAAACATTTAGGGGCTCCTGGATGACTCAGCGGTTTAAGCATCCAACTTTGCCTCAAGTCATGATTTCTCAGTTCGTGAGTTCAAGCCCACGTCGGGCTCTGTGCTGATGGCTCAGAGCCTGGAGCCTGCTTCGGATTCTGTGTCTTCCTCTCTCTCTGCCCCTCTTCTGCTCACACTCTGTCTCTCTCGAAAATAAAATAATAAAAATGTTAAAAAAAAAACAAAAAACATTTAGGGCTCCTGGGTGGCTCATTCGGTTGAGCATCCAACTTCGGCTCAGGTCATGATTTCACAGTTCGTGAGTTCAAGCCCCCCTTCAGACTGGCTGCTGTCAGCACAGAGCCTGCTTCGGGTCCTCTGTCCCCCTCTCTCTCTACCACCACGCCCCCCCCTCCGCCAGTTTGTTCTTGCTCTCTCTCTCAAAATAACTAAATAAATAAATAAGAAGAAGAAATGTCTCCAATAGAACCCCTGTGAGCAAGCAAAGTGTAAGGCATTGGGTGATCAGCATCCGAAGGGCAGGCGTGGGCAGAAGGGCCTTTAAACTTTTTTTTTAATGTCTATTCATTTTTGAGAAACAGAGAGAGGCAGAGCATGAGCGGGGAAGGGGCAGAGAGAGAAGGAGACACAGAATCCGAAACAGGCTCCCAGGCTCCAAGCTGTCAGCACAGAGCCCGACGTGGGGCTCGAACCCACGAACCGCGAGATCATGACCTGAGCCAAAGTCGGACACCCAACCGACTGAGCCAGCCGGGCGCCCCAGAAGGGCCTTTCAAAGAACTCAAAGTAACTGGAAATCCTGGTGGAAGTCCCCACCGGCAACAATAGGCCACACCGATGTCACTGTGGGTCTAGGAAGTTGTGGCTAGAAATACTAACTCACACACAAGCATGTCCCCCTCCGCCGATATATGGAGACACTTGATGATGAACACCTGGAGGACAAGATGAACCCGGGGAACCTTAGCCTCTGTGCCCGCTGCAACCAGGCTTCTCTTCCAGGGATGGAAAGGCTTCTCTTCCTGACACACGTCCACGGGTGGACAGTCGTCATGCTTAGAACCTGCTTCACTAAGCCGGTCAGAACACAGAGAGAGAGTGCCTCGGCCCCGAACAAAATGACGCAGGCCCAGAAGACAGCACGGCAACAGGCAGGGTGTGCTACCCTCGGGCGGTCGGTGAGGCCACCTCTGTTCTCACACCCGTGGCAGTGTGGTGGGGTGGCCAGGAGTGTGGGTTTTGAGGACAAACAGATGTGGTTTCAAATCTCTGTTTTTCTCATCTTTGCTGTGACCTTGGGCAAGGAAGGGGTTTATCCTCTCTCCATCTCACTTTCACTATCCCCAGGAGAGGGACTGTTATGGATTATACTGGGCCCCCCAAAATTCATGTTGAAGAACTTCACTCCCAATATAATGATAATTGGAGATAGAGCCTTTCAAGAGATAATTAAGGTTAAAGAGGTCATAAGGGTATGGCCCTAATCCTGTATGACCAGTGTCCTTATGAGAAGAGGAAGAGACACCAAGAATGAGTGTGTGTGTGTGTGTGTGTGTGTGTGAGTGTGTGTGTGTGCGCGTGCGTGCAAAAAGAAAAAGCCATGTGAGGACACAGTGAGAAGGCGGCCATCTGTGAGCCAGAAAGAGAGGTTTCACCAGAAACCAACCTTGCTGGCACCTTGACCTTGGACTTCTCAGCGTCCAGAGCTGTGAGAAAGTAAATTTCCGTTGTTTAAGCGAGTTGGTCTGTGGCATTTTGCTATGGCAGCCTGAAAACACGAATATAGGGACCAGGGACGCCTGGGTGGCTCAGTCGGTTAAGTGTCCGACTTCAGCTCAGGTCACGATCTCACAGTTCGTGGGTTCGAGCCCCACGTCCGGCTCTGTGCTGACCGCCCAGAGCCTGGAGCCCGCTTCGGATTCTGTGTCTCCTTCTCTCTCTGCCCCTCCCCCGCTTGCGCTCTGTCTGACTCTGTCTCTCAAAAATAAATAAATGTGACAAAGAAAACTTTTATTTTTTTTTTTATTTTTTAAATATTTTTTTCCAACGTTTATTTATTTTTTGGGACAGAGAGACACAGAGCATGAACGGGGGAGGGGCAGAGAGAGAGGGAGACACAGAATCGGAAACAGGCTCCAGGCTCTGAGCCATCAGCCCAGAGCCTGACGTGGGGCTCGAACTCACGGACCGCGAGATCGTGACCTGGCTGAAGTCGGACGCTTAACCGACTGCCACCCAGGCGCCCCAAGAAAACTTTTAAAACCACACTAATATAGGGACCAAAAGAGTGCCTACCTTCCTGGATTACCGTGAGAGTTCATAAGATCATGCACTTAGCACAGTGCCTGGCAAGTAGAAAGCACTTGATAAATGCTTATATCCCTTATCCTCATCGAATGTCATATATCCCAGGAGACAGTGCTGATTTCTCCCAGAACATGGGTGCTCCTCATTAAGTCTTATCCCGTCTCACACATCTTCCAGCATTTTCATCACTGGACAAACATCAGTCATAAAACTTTTCCAACAGTGCACTCTTTTTCGGGCTGGAGCCCTGTGATCGCGGCTGTCATTTACTGACCTTTCCATACTCTGGCCACTGACGGGGGGGGGGGGGGGGAGTGGGGGGGGGAATCTCCTTTATGGATTCTTCCGGCTTAGCAAGGAGCACACCGGGTAACACATCAAACAGAAAAGGCTTCACACAGAGCCCTTTCAGAATGGCAGAAGCAACCATGAGACCACAGATTGGAAATTGGCTCAGGAAGCTGTCACACAGCAGGAACGGAGATGGAACACCCACATCAGGCATGAGCAGAGTGCATGAGAATCTCGAGGGTTTTTTTTTTTTTCTGAGATCAAGCACCGGGGATCAGCAAAAGGGGTCACCAAGTCTGAGGACGGGTGAAAGAAAGATCCAGAATCTTTTTTTTTTTTTAATTTTTTTTTATTTGACTTTTATTTATTTTTGAGACATAGAGAGACAGAGCATGAACGGGGGAGGGTCAGAGAGAGAGGGAGACACAGAATCTGAAACAGGCTCCAGGCTCCGAGCTGTCAGCACAGAGCCCGATGCGGGGCTTGAACCCACGGAGTGTGAGATCATGACCTGAGCCGAAGTCGGTCGCCCAACCGACTGAGCCACCCAGGCGCCCCAAGATCCAGAATCTTAAAGCCATTTGAAACCGGGTGGAGAAAAGGAAAAGGTATGGAAATGAGGAGGCTGTACCAACAGTATTAGCCAAGCACTGGTTTTCAGGGACTGTTTGGAAAGCCCAGGGCCCGGGATTCCTGGGTGGTTCAGTCAGTTGAACGGCTGACTTTGGCTCAGGTCATGATCTCACGGTCCATGAGTTCGAGCCCCACATCAGCTCGCTGCCTTAGCAAGGAGCCCGCTTTGGATCTTTTGTCACCTCTTCTCTCTGCCCCTCCCCTGCTCACTCTCTTGCTCTCTCTCTCTCTCAAAAATAAATAAACATTTAAAAAAAGAAGAAGAAAGTCCAGAGCCCATGTCCCACGAGTGTACCTTTTCTGTTCTTAAAGAGGCGGTACTTGGAGGTTAACAATCATTCCACAAGTACTGACTGAGCACCTACCCCATATAGGCACTTTGCTGGGCCCCACAGGGATAAGGCAGAATCAGGACAAGGGTAGAGTTTAACAACGTACCAAGGAACAGGAGCCTTAGTGCAGAGAGCTTCACTCCTGAATAGGGAAGCAGGTGAGATGGTGTATATGGGATTGGTGTGTCGGGAGATGGGACAGAATGGAGCTTATCCTCCCTTGAAAATGACTTATCAACATGAATCAAAAAAAAAAATTAAGGGGAACTTCCACATTAGCAAATACTGCTGGCTTCCTCAGAGGGTCATCAAACCTGAGCAAGTAGCTGAAGCCCAGCCCCCGGTTACGCCTAAGCACTCAATAAACATCACTGACCCTCCTGTCCCCTACCTCTGGGGAGACGACAGAGAGAAAGGGCACAGAAGGATTTTCTCTTCCATGAGAAAGTTCAAGGTATGGCCTCTTGTAGAAATCCACCCCGTACAATACAAATATCAGAAACAATGACAAGGGCCAAACCCAGAAACATTCATTTATACCTAATAAGAAGTCTAGAATGAAATATCCCTGCCCCTACAGGTTGAATTAAGAAAGCATTATGACACCACGGGGAAAGTTTGGGCCAGCAGATATACAGACCCGCAGTGCAAGAGATTCAGCAGCAAACATGAGAGCAACGAATTACCACCAAGGACTTCGGAAGAATTGTGAGCATCGAGGGATCACGGAGGCAAAGCACCTGCTGTGACCGGCCTTGCCACCTGCTGTCCACCGCGCTTATAGGAGAGAAACAAGGGCTTCTGTGCCAGAAAAGCTGGAAAGCTCCTGGGCTAAGATCTCATCTGGGAATAAAGGGTATTCGAGGCAATTTCCTTTTTTTTTTTTTTTTTTTTTTTTTGAGACACAGCTCCCTTTCAGAATTGGTTGAAAGCTGTGAGCCTTCCCTTTAAAACCAAACATGTTTAGGGGTTCATGGACTTTTCAAAGTTGATCTCTGGAGAGCCAAGCAAAGGATCCCTTATTCCCACCATAAGAAAGAAACAGTTCTGGCCAAAATTCACGACTCAGGCAACAACAGGTGTTGGCGAGGATGCAGAGAAAGAGGATCCCTCTTGGACAGCTGGTGGGAATGCAAGCTGGTGCGGCCACTCTGGAAAACAGTACAGAGGTTGCTCAAAAAATTAAAAATAGACCTACCCTACGACCCAGCAATTGTACTACTAGGCATTTATCCAAAGGATACAAGAGTGCTATTTCAAAGGGGCACATGCACCCCCGTGTTTATAGCAACACTATTGACAATAGCCAAAGTATGGAAACAGCCTAAATGTCCTTTGACAGATGAATGGATAAAGAATATGTGTTGTATGGAAACCAATTTGACAATAAATTTCATATATTAAAAAAAAAGATAAAGAAGATGTGTATATATATGTGTGTGTGTATATATATATATATATATATATATATATATATATATTGGACTATTACTCAGCAATCAAAAAGAGTGAAATCTTGCCATTTGCAACAATCTAGTTCCTTCTCAGAACTAGAAGGTGTTATGCTAAGCGAAATAGGTCAGAGAAAGACAAATATATGATTTCACTCATATGTGGAATTTAAGAGACAAAACAGATGACCACGAGGGAAGGGAAGCAAAAGTAAGATAAAAAACAGAGAGGGAGGCAAATCATAAGAGATTCTTAAATACAGAGCATAAACTGAGGGTTGCTGGAGGGGTGTTGGGTGGGGGGATGGGCTAAATGGGTGGTGGGCATTAAGGAGAGCACTCGTTGGGCTGAGCACTGGATGTTATACGTAAGTGATGAATCACTAAATTCTATTCCCGAAACCATTATCACACTCCACGTTAACTGCCTTGGATTTAAATTCAAAAAAAAAAAAGCAGAAAAATGAAAAAGAAATAATTCTGTGAGCAATCATATTGCAATATATGAATGTATCTCATCAACGTATTGTGCACCTTAAACAGACACAACAGTATACATCAAACATACTTCAATTAAAACACACACACACACACACACACGCACACACAAACCCTATTTGAGAGGGAGCTTGGAGGCAGCTGGTGGAGACAGTCCCTTGGGTCACCGTATGACTCCACCTGGGCCACCCACTGGAATCATCTGGAGACTAACGTCTGGGGGGGCTGGAAAAGTACCCAAGCTGGGGCCCCACCCTGGAATGTCTGAACAGATTGGTCTGGATGCAGCCCGGGCATCTGGGACTGTCAGAACTCCCCCCCGGGTGGTTGTGAACAGTGCAGCCAGAGCTGAGATCTAAGGTATTAGGAGAAAAGTTTCCAAGGATCAGGCGGAGGACAGGAGCAAAGTCTACAGGGCAGGAGGAGCAGGACGGTGTCTAAGAAAACAGGAAACAGAACCCAAACATGGAAAGCGGAGCTCTGGTTGAAAATCACTAAATGTGAAATAATGGGCATGCGCATAAGGGAAGAAGTGGTGACGACACAGATGGTGTGGAACAGTATTGTGGGAGGCAGAGACTTTCACAGAGCTCTGAAAAATAGCCTTGATGTCAAAAGGCCAAAGGTTGAGCAATGCTGAACAAGCCCTTCCCCCAGCAAACCCAATTCATAGCATAAGTACATTAATAATGAAAGCCTCAGTAGAGGCACTAATGGAGCCCAGGAAGTGAAAAATAAAACCACAGAAAGGAAAGAAAGAAGCCATTGAATAATAGGGCTAGTATCAGTTTCCATGAGCTTCTCCCAAGAACTGGGAAATAAAATATTTCCCTGAGAGAGAGAGAGAGAGACTGTGAAACCAGCCTAGGCAGCAAGGGACAGAGCTTGACCCTAACTGCCGATATTAATGTTCCCAAGGAGAGAAGAGAGGGTGGCAAAGTCTTGGAAAAGACATCTGAGAATTGTCCTGGGGAACCAGTGCTTGGTCAAGGACTTGGGGTCAGCGTGAGGAGACAGAGCAGCAGGCTGGGACATTAGATGTTCAGATCTAGCAATGCCTCTTGATTTGATGATGGGCTCATCAAATCACCTCCTGGTTACGTTTCATTTTCCATGTGGTATTTCAGTCTACCTGCCCCGGCCGGGAAGAATTTGCAGTTCTCATGCACAGGGTAGGTATGCGGTGATCTGATCTCCCATCAGTCTCGAGGGTTTGATAAATGTCTATTCCCGAGAGACATTTGCTCTCGACTTTCTGACAAATTCAATTCTGCATTGGCACAGCTGAAGAACGGATTCTGGATCAGAGGAGAAGACCCTCCTGTTAAATCTCTTGGGAAATACCTTCTTGGTGTGGCCTAGGCTAGGCTTCCCATGCCCATTAGAGATTTCTGCAAGGATCTTAGAAGTCACAGAGAAAGCAGGAACCCCTCTGTGGTGTTACCACCTATGGAGATATTCATCTCTGTCATGTTCTAGCTAGAAGGGTAAAGAACATGGGATCTGGAGATAGACGGCGGGGATATTTGCAACACAATGTGACCATACGTAAGTGCCACTGAACTATGTATTTACAAATGGTTAAAATGAAAAATTTCGTGTTGTGTATACTCTACCACAATAAAAAGGAGAAGACAAAGAAAGTCACAAGGGAATGGGTGGGGCTTCTGCCCCGGAGGAAACATCTTAGACTACACACTGGGGTCACCCCGCTAAATCCTGAACCATGTAACTGTTATCCTTTGTAGCAAAATGGGGCAGTGATGTGGAGTTCAGGGACATAGATTTGGGGCTCAGAGAGTAGCACAGGAGAAAGAACAAACCTTGCTGGTGAGGAGGGTGGTCAGATGCACAAGCATCCTGCTCTGGACGCTGTAGATGTGATCACAGATTCATGGAACACAGATTAATAGATCACTATTGAATGGAGAAGAATCACCTGTTGGGGGCAGAGTAGCATGTACATTCTGATTCAGGAGAAGTGCCCAGGTGATGCCCATGCCACTGGTTGGTGGAGACTGCTACCAGAAGTTACCTCCGTAGGGGTGCTGGTTCTCCCTGGAAGGCTGGTGCTTCCTCAGAAATAAACCCCATGGTAACTTGGAATGCCTGACGGCGAACCTCTTTGGAGCTAGTTAGACAGACCCCTTGTCCTGTGATTTCCCAAGATCGGCAGAGCCACAGATGAAACTGATACCTGCACACCATTCAATCAGCACCAAAATTTTACTCATCCAACGCCCACAGAAATGTGACTCAACGTCCTGAAGTATGAATTTTATGATCATTCGAGTGTGGTGAGGCCAACAGCTCAGACAATGGCCATTGGAAAGATGGTTTATTACTCAGGGTTCACAAGTGGAGGGGACACGTCACGCATGGGGTAGTGGGCGCACAGGGAATCACCAAGGTTCCTCAGGAGGAAGAGGGAGTGGAGGGAGTGGGCAGGATGTGGGCAAGAGCCCTTACTGTGGTTTCAGCAGGATCCAATTGAATCATCAGGGGCTATATTAAGAAACAATGGAAGGGAAATGAAATTTATTTATTTTTGAGAGAGAGTGAGAGCGAGTGAGAGCGAGAATGAGCATGAGTGGGAGAGGGGCAGAGAAAGAGGG
Organism: Puma concolor; assembly: GCF_028749965.1. Taxonomy (NCBI): domain Eukaryota; kingdom Metazoa; phylum Chordata; class Mammalia; order Carnivora; family Felidae; genus Puma; species Puma concolor. The sequence goes on from NC_141671.1 coordinate 18,474,820, forward strand.
AGAGAGAGAATCCCAAGCAGGCTCCACGCTGTCAGCACAGAGCCTGACTTAGGGCCCGATCCCACAAACCATGAGATCATGACCTGAACCGAGATCAAGAGTCGGATGCTCAACCGACTGAGCCACCCAGGCACCCCACAAGGGACTTTTATAATGTGCCTGTTCCCCTATCCGCCGTTGGTGTCCACCTCACTCCCCCACTGTCTCCCACCTAGATCTGCCCTCTGCCTGGGCTCTCAGTCCCTTGGACATCAGAACCTGGTTACGTTTCCACCCTCAGAATTCAATGCACCTCTTTGGGGTGCGTTGAAAATAGAAGAGCAGCTCAGGAAGGCTGCTGTGTTCAGAATTGATCAGATGTTCGGGCAAACTTCCCTCTGCCTCTGCAAACTCTCTGGCACCATCAGGATTCAGTGCCCTGCCTCCCGCTGTGGAAACGAAAGTGGGGAGATCGGACTCCCACTCCATCAGCCAGAGCCCAAGCAAGTGATCTAAGCTCTGCCATCTAGATGCAGCGGCCAGGTGCTTGAATTCTAAGGAAGTGACGCAATGATGCCAAGACAATTCAGAAGTCGTTCACGGCAACAGCAGTGATGTCCTGGGCCAATGCGCTTACCCAATCATCTCTGTCGTGTAGCCTTGGCTGTGACCCCTGTTGGCTGGCCTCCCTTGGGTCCTGTCTAGTTTTAAGCCTGGATCCGCAGATTTCCCATCCATTCCGTGAACTCCCTGGTAGTCTATCAACAAGTTCTTTCTCTGTGTGTGTTCGCAAGCATTGTTTTCTGTTGCTGGTCACCAAGATCTCAGCTCACACAACCAGAGGAAAGATGTCTGTGTTCGTGCCCAGCCGGCCACCTTTGCTGACACATTAGTTTCCCGTTGCTGCTATCACAAATCCCCACAAACGTTAATGACTTCAAACAGCACCAACTTATTATCTGACCGTCTTGAGGTCAGATGTCTGAAATGGGCCTTACAGGCTAAAATCAAGGTGTCAGTTCCTCCTATAGGTTCTAGAAAAGACTGTTCCCTTGCCTTTTCCACCTGTATTCCTTGGGTCCTGGACCCCTTCTCCATCTTCAAAGAGCATCACTCCAACCTTATTGCACCTCTTTCCTGACTCTGACCCTCCTGTTTCCCTCTCGTAAGGACCCACGTGATGACATTGGCCACCCGGACAATCCAGGATAATCTTCCCTACCTGAAGTTCCTTAACTTCGGCATAGTCACAAGGTCCCTTTTGCCACGTAAGGTAAGCTATTCAAAGGTTTCAGGAATTAGGACGTGGACATTTTAAGGGGGACCATTAGTCTGCCCATCACAGCACACTAGGGAAGCTTCGGCTCCAGAATGTACTCCCTGGGCAGGTTTAGAACGGATGGCACTAAGTGCAACCCAGAGTGCTGTGTAGCACTCCGACCCCAGCCCGACTGAGCTCACTCCCTTCCTGACTTCTTTTCGCCGATGAAGTTGTTCGAGAAGCCGTCACTCACACCAATGAGCAAGAGAGAGCAGACACAGAAGAAATGACGAGAGCAGCACTGAGGCAGGCCACGGCAAGGAGTAACACAGACTTGGCACAGCGGCTAGAATCTCTGGTTCCTCTTTCCAGGCTCTACAGAAGCTCCCATGAGCTGCCTGCCAAAGTGAAGGGGCTCCAGAGCCCCACCTCGTGGGCATGGGCGCCAGTTGGCTGTTAACGTGACGGCCCGGGACACAGGCTGAGATACCATGAGTTGGAGGATGAGGCAACCAGCCAGTTTATAAAATGTACTTTCTGCCTATAGAGGGGAACTACATCAGAGAGAGCCGGGAGTTTGGGGACGCACAAATGCTTCTCTTCGGCTCTGCTTGTACGAAAGGAATCATGCCCAGTGACAGAAGTTACCAGTCCATCATGACGTTGCAGGTGTTTGGAAATTCAGAGAAGGATCTGGGGTGGGGGGGGGGGGTGCTCAATAAATGCTTCTTGCAGACATGCATGTATGGGTGAATGCATACATGAGTATAAAATTGTGAACCGGGTTATATACCAGACATGGCTGCCTTCATCTGTTCAGCAGCAGCATCTTTGAGGAGGGACCGTGCTTCGCTCGTGTGGGCCGACAGGAGCCACGACGGGCTTTCCAACAGCTATGTTGTTGTGCGGCTTGGCTTGAAGGGTGACCTGGACCAGTCAAAGTCTTTTGAAACATTAGAACAGGCGTATTGAGACAGCAGATCAATGTCATAAGTGCTAGAGTCGGAAAAGCGAATGAATCTAGAATCAAATCATTATAGCCGGGGTGCCCAGGTGGCTTAGCTGGTGAAGCGTCTGACTGTTGATTTCCGCTCAGGTCATGATCTTGAGGTTTGAGAACTTGAGCCCCACCCTGGGCTCCCCGCTGCTTGGGATTCTCTCTCTCTCTCTCTCTCTCTCCCTCTCTTTCTCCCTCTGTCCCTCCACCACTCTCTCTCCGTCTCTCCCAAAATAAATAAACCTAAGAACACATAAATCATTATAGCCATGTTCAAGGTAAAGCTAAGAGGAGCTGGCCAGAAGACAGGACATAAAAAACATCCGGACATGCTCATTTCTGCATGGGCAGGTGCCTTTTCCCCTCTGAATGCTCTCGTCGTGCTTGTGTGCGGTTTCTGCCTTCATCTCGTTTGAGTTTGCCTACACTTTTCTTGCCATGGTCCCGACGGAGCTCTCCACCACTGTCATTCAAACGTGCCTCTTAAATGCCCAAACTTCTGTGTTTCTTGGTTCAGTTTCTTCATTGCTCAGCCGCATATGGACCAGGCTGTGTATCAGGCATCTACCTCTGACACTCAGTCAGCTACGGACGGGGAGATGGGGTCACATAGTCCCTAGAGCGCTACAGGGGTTATAGGGTCAGGAGAAGTTAGGTAAGAAGAGGGGGTTTGGCCGCACAGAGAAGTTAACTGGAATGTTCATCATAACCCAATCAGCAGGCTCACTCAGGGATTTCATTCTCTTTCAACCCAGAGGACTGAACTGTTGTATTTTTTTTTACATTTATTTATTTAAGCAATCTATACACCCAACATGGGGCTCAAACTCATGACCCACAGAACAAGACCTACAGGCTATATCAACTGAACCAGTCAGGTACCCCTGAACTATCGCAATTCTTAGAGTTACTACTAGCAATTAGGGGCGCCTGGGTGGCTCCGTCGGGTAGGCGTCTGCCTTCGGCTCAGGTCATGATCTCGCAGCTCGTGGGTTCGAGCCCCACGTCAGGCTCTGTGCTGACAGCTCGGAGCCTGGAGCCTGCTTCGGATTCTGTGTCTCTGTCTCTCTCTCTGCCTCTCCCCTGCTGGCACTCTGTCTCTCTCTCTCTGTCTCAAAAATAAATAAACATTCAAAATAAAAGATACTACTAGGAACTGGTCTTGCCAAGTTTACCGAATTTGGGATTCTTTGGAATTTTCTCTAAGACTACCACGATGCAGCGCCTTTCTCTATACCTCCACCAAAACCTTCTCCCATCAAGCTGAGCTATCATTCCAGAGTTGCTGTATTTCAGATTCGAGGTGTGATTTCTATTTTCCCCTTTAGGCGAAAATGGTTCCACGGTAAATAAATCAGAAGGTGACAACATCTCCAACACGTCCTGGGTAGTACTCGGAAATGACCGTTGAGCTCAGAAACCGCGGTAGATTGCAAGCTGCCTGCACATTCTTTCCCCCAGGGACACTGCGGGCCCCCCTTTTTTTTGCAGTGTGGCTTTGCAGCTCCTCCCTCCCATCAAGAGACTGTGTCTCCATCCCTGGAATCTGGACTTGGCCTGGTGACTTGCGTTAGCCAACTGGACATTAGCACACGTGATCCAAGCAGAGGTTTGAAAAGTGCTCGTACATCGAGATTCACCTTCTCTTGCTGCTGTCAGCAGCTTGTCTGTTAGCAAGTCTTGGCTTGCTTCCTTGAGAATGAGAAACCGTGTGGAGAAAGGCCTCCATCATCTCAACTCTTCCAGCCGAGGCCCCAGACGTATGAGTGAGACCACCCTAGCCTGGGCAAGCCCAGACAAGAGCCACCCAGTCAACCCTCAGAACTGTGCAAAATAACAAAGCTGCTGAGCTGTTGGGTGTTCTGTTATGCAGAAGCTTCCTGATGCTGACGCCTTCTGGGGGGACCCTGTAGCATCCTGCTTCTCATCCAATCCTTTGGCTCCAAGGTCAGGGTCCCAGTCTCAATAAGATCTGCTATCTCATGATCTAATGGCCATCTTTAGACTACACGTCTTCCAACTGCCCCTCAGTCGCCATCAGCCCAGTCTGGTGGTGATCTTCCCACTGAGAAAACCACAACTCTTTCTTGTACGCTAATGGCCTTGGCACGTTTCGATATTCTGTGATTCTTCTTTGGGCCACTTACTGGCAGCAAGAAGGGCAGGTATTGATGGCAGAAAAAGAAGAAAGACTTGCTCTGGGTGTATGACACACAGCGAGGCTGTGGTCGAAGCTGTGCAAGGTGGATGACAGGAGGGGGAATAGAGGCCACGTGTGCCCTCCCAGATGGTGCCACATGAGACGTAACGGAGCGCTCTGGGCAGGCTCACTGGCTCGGCCATCCTAATGCTGGGTTTAAGTCCTCACTCAGCCTTTACCTGCTGGGTCATCTTTGGTGAAAGATCCTGCCATGGCCGGAGTCCCGAAAGCTCCGATATCAGTTAGCTAGTGCTGCCTAACAAAGCTGTCCGGAATGTGGCAGCTTTTAAAACAACAACATTTATTATTTTTCCACAGTGTGTGTCATCTTTGGCAAACCTGACTTGTCTGTATCTCAATCTCTTAACTTGTGAAAGAGGAAATGCCGGGATGTACTTCACGATGTAAACCACTTGGAACACTCTATAGCACATCATCAGTGCTCTTTTTAATTTTTTTTTAAGTTTATTGATTTATTTTGAGAGAGAGAGGGCAGGGGAGGGGCAGAGAAGGGGGAGGGAAGAGAGAATCCCAAGCAGGCTCAGAGCTATCAGCACAGAGACCGATGTGGAGTTCAATCCCATGAACCGTGAGATCGTGACCCGATCCAAAATCAAGAGTTGGATGCTTAACTGACTGAGCCACCGAGGCTCTACCCCCACCCAACCATCAATGCTCTAATTATTACCCCCAGGTTCTTGTAGGTTTGAACTTGAGTCACTGACCCACTCACCTGCTAAGGGAGCAAGGGTTGGTATCTTGCTAAGTCTAGCCTTACATCTTCTATGAATCATTTTGAGGCTTCAGCTCATGACAGTCATGCTGTGAATCAGTTTCCTATTCTTGACAACAGAGAGAAGATGCTATCTAATGGGGTCGTGAGACTCTTGGAGAGTATATACTGAGCTTCCAGAACTTGATATGAGACGACTAGTCAGTTAGAGAAAATGGGGCACCTGGGTGGCTCAGTCGGTTAAGCACCCGACTTCAGCTCAGGTCATGATCTCACGGTTCGTGAGTTTGAGCCCCGCATCGGGCTCTGCGCTGATGGCTCGGAGCCTGGAGCCCGCTTTGGATTCTGTGTCTCCCTCTGTCTCTGCCCCTCCCCTGCTCACTCCCTGTCTCTCTCTCTCAAAAATAAATGAACATTTTAAAAAATTAAAAAAAAGAAAAAGGAATCATGTCGTCTCAGTTCCTCTTAGACCTTGGTGGAAGCTGCAAGGTCAATGTTACTGTCCTGGTGTATACCATCAGGGAAGCTGGGGCTGAGGTTTCTCACAAAGCCTGCAGGGAGCCCCCTGGTTCTTCTCTTCAGAGCCCACTTCTGGTCATCACCTAGACTCAGCTCCCCGAGTTGTTAAAAAATAAAATAGAAAATTCAGTTTCTTGGTCACACTAGCCGTATTTCAAGTGCTCAACAGTTACATGTGGCTTGTGGCTACCCTGTTAAAAAGTGCAAGTAAAGGGGCGCCTGGGTGGCTCAGTCGGTTAAGCGGCCGACTTCGGCTCAGGTCACGATCTCGCGGTCCGTGAGTTCGAGCCCCGCGTCGGGCTCTGTGCTGACTGCTCAGAGCCTGGAGCCTGTTTCAGATTCTGTGTCTCCCTCTCTCTGACCCTCCCCCGTTCATGCTCTGTCTCTCTCTGTCTCAAAAATAAATAAACGTTAAAAAAAAAAAAGCGCAAGTAAAAAATCTCTCTTGTCACAGGAAGTTCCATCGGACAGCACCATTAGATCTAAGATTCCATCGCTGATTCACACCCTGAGTCCAGCTGGCAGGTAACAAGAAAAGAATTTCTCTGGCACGCTGTAATTTGAGAGGCCTCCCCACCAAAAATATTTTCCTTACTTACAAAAGAAAGTATCTGAGTGTTCATCATCCATTTCTTCAGATGAAATTGCCTCTGTGTAAACTTTAAATAAAACGCAAATATGTCAGCAATACGATATAGCCATCGACACCTTATTTCATCTGCGACTTCACTATTCTTTCAGCAAATATTTGTTGAGCATCCAACGTGTACCCACATGCTGGAGATGTGGCCTAGTTTTTGTTATTGTTGTTGTTATTCTGGAAATGCTTCAGAAACTAACACAGGTTTCCTATATTCATAAAGCTAAATATACACATAAGCAAACTTATATATAACCCTTCAGTTGCTATGGAGATAGTCAAAGTAGGATAGGGGAATAGACAGTGTGAGGCAGCAATGGGGACTATGGACTATTTAAATCGAGCGGTCAGAGGGGCTTCTTCATTAAGGTGCAACAGAGAATTGAATGAGGTGAATAAGGAAGCCCTAAGCATCTGTGGAGAAAAAGCTCTTCAACAGAGACCATAGCATGTGCAAAGGTCCTGAGGTGGGATTATGCTCGGCACTATCAAATAACAGCATGTGGCAGTGTGGAGACACATGAGTGAAGGAGAGAAAGGGAGGGGATGAGGAGAAGAGAAGGGCAACAAGGAGAGGTAACTGGAGCCACATCAGCAGGCACGTGCACGCCGTTGTAAATTTCACTTTTACTCTGAAACGAGCCACGAGAAGCCTGGAGCAGACGCGACCTGATTCTGATTTTAAAAGGATCACTCCGTCTGCTGTAATGATAAAAGAAGATAGGAAAGCCATTTGTCACACGTGGCTGTCGAGCCTCTTTGTCAAGCAAAGGCGGAAGTGAAGTGGGAGACTGGCGAGGAGACCATCGTATTAATCCAGGTGTGAGACGATGGACCAAACTGGCAGTGACCGAGGCAGTAAGGGGTTGTCAATTTCTGGATACATTTTGAAAATGGGGACAAGAGGGGCACCTGGGTGACGCGGCTGGTTAGGCGCCCAACGTCCACTCAGGTCATGATCCCACGGCTCGTGGGTTCGAGCCCCGCCTCGGGCTCTGTGCTGACAGCTCGGAGCCTGGAGCCTGCATCCGATTCTGTGTCTCCCTCTCTCTCTGCCCCTCCCCTGCTCTCTCTTTCTCACTCTCTCTTTCCGTCTCTCAAAACAAAAAATAACGTTAAAAATAAAAAAAAAAAAAAAAAAAAAAGAGGGGCACCTGGGTGGCTCAGTCGGTTGGGCGGCCGACTTCGGCTCAGGTCATGATCTCGCGGTCCGTGAGTTGGAGCCTCGCGTCGGGCTCTGTGCTGACAGCTCAGAGCCTGGAGCCTGTTTCGGATTCTGTGTCTCCCTCTCTCTGACCCTTCCCGGTTGATGCTCTGTCTCTCTCTGTCTCAAAAATAAATAAACGTTAAAAAATTTTTTTTAAATAAAAAAAAAAGAAAATAGAGACAAGAGGAATTTTCTGGTGGATAGGTTGTGGGGGTTGTCAATTTTAAGTAGAGATTCCTTTCAAAATACAGGCCAACCTGTCTGACATACTCAGTTGGGGCACAGCGTTCCCCTCCAAAGAGTAACGCGACACTATTGGGTGCTCAGGCACAGGAGGTGGAAACAGGGGTGTGGAGCCTGCTAGAAGGCAGGAGGGCAAATAAAACATGTTTTGCTCCCTCCGTGATTTGTCAGTGGCTCTGCTCAGCCAGCTGGTAGCAGGAACACCAAGTTTCCCTGCTGGCCTTCTAGCGGAGTGGTTACGCTCACGAGACGTTGGAGTCCCCCAGTCCTGGGTTAGAATTCCAACTCTAGCGCCTACGGGCTGTGTGTCCTCGGTCTTTCTATCTGCAAGATGGGGATAAGGGACTACTTCACAGAGTTTTTGTGAGGAAGCATCTCTCCATAGGTGATTAATCTCCATTTCCCACCTACCTGAGGGACTCCCCTTTACCACCAGGGCTACGGATAAACGTGTTCTCTATGGAGTATCGAACAGGGGCCAGAACTTCTCCTCCTTTGGAGCTATCAACTGGTAAAGGGCCGCTGAACTGTCTAGTTAGATGTCTACTAAAGCAGCCATTCCAATTCTCACTCACGGAAAGACACAAATGCATAACGCAGTACCATTTTTGGCTCTTAGGCACCGAATAGACTACTTAACATCTGAGTTTCCATTGCGTCATCATCCAAATGAGGATGAGACCATCGCCTCGCACTACCATGTTGAGGACAAAGCAAGATGGCATGTGTAAAGCGCCCACTTAAAGGTGCTCCATGGAAGGCAGCTGTCATTATTATAGCTCGCGTGCTACAGGAAGCCAAGGGGAGTCGGTCTGGCCGAAACCACCCAGCTGGGGCTTTCCCTTCAGTCCACAGTCACACAACACCAGGGGCTGACTCACATGCTTCCCAGGCCTGCAAAAAAAAAAAAATCCCTTTCCTCGCTAGGAAACCAGTTTGAGCAACTACTGGGAGATACAAGAGATGGTTAGTCACATGACGCCAGAGTCCCACCTAGGAACGAAACAGTGCCCTTCTGAGGGGCTGGAAGCCCTGTAGGATGAGGACAAAGCCTGGAGCCAACGTGTCTCCCGGACCACCACTGAACACGCTAGAGAATTGTTTAAGTGGGTTGAAATTCTCTTCTCCACTGGAATTCTACAAAATATGAGAAAACTGTTAGAGAAGTTTTGGGGGTAGGAGCTAGGAACTAAACATCACCTCCCAGCCCCCTTCCCCAGATGCACTTAAAACACCAATTCCAGACACAGTGAAATGTCTTACTGCTCCCCAAACCTGCCAAACACAAACTCCTGTTCTGGGTTCCTCCCATGCCACCCTTCCTTCCCGCCATCTTGATTCCTGCACATTCACGTTTTCTCCTCCGTAAAGTCTTTTCCTGACTCCCTCGCTCCCAGTTGCTCCAGACTCTGTTCCAAAATCACTTTATTCTTCCATTATTACACACACCACATGTTCCATTATTTGTGCTAACAACCAGGATCATCGAATGACCTCCTTGGGGCTATATCTCTAGCAACATGCCAAGCACATAATTGTTTAATAAAAAGCTTCTTTAATGAATGCATATGTTTCACTTAGAGAGCTAAAAAAGGTTGGTTGCATATAAGGTTTCTAGGACTCTTATAAAGAATATAGACACAAGAGAAATGTTATTTCAACATATTACCAAATAAAATCTACTCATTTAAAAACCGCATCACGATGGGGCGCCTGGGTGGCGCAGTCGGTTAAGCGTCCGACTTCAGCCAGGTCACGATCTCGCGGTCCGTTGAGTTCGAGCCCCGCGTCAGGCTCTGGGCTGATGGCTCGGAGCCTGGAGCCTGTTTCCGATTCTGTGTCTCCCTCTCTCTCTGCCCCTCCCCCGTTCATGCTATGTCTCTCTCTGTCCCAAAAATAAATTAAAAACGTTGAAAAAAAAAAATAAAAATAAAAACCGCATCACGGAAGGGTGCCTGCATGGCTCGGTCAGGGAAGTGTCTAACTCTTGGTTTTGACTCAGGTCATGATCTCGTGGTTCATGGCTTCGAGCCCCACATTGGGCTCAGCACTGACAGTGCAGAGGCTGCTTGGGATTTTCTCCCTCTCCCTTTCTGTCTCTGACCCTCCCCTCTTTGCACTCTCACTCTCTCAAAATTAATAAATAAAACTTTAAACATAAAAAGTAAAAGAGAAAACAGAAAAAATGCATCTTGGAGAAAGAAAATACTATTATTTATGTTCCAACGGTAGGTCAGCGTTAGAAGATGCGTACGTCTGGAAGGAAATGGCTGGCTAAGAACACGTATCCTTTTTAGGGCCGTGAAGATACTGTGTATGATTCTTTAAAGATGGATATATGTCACTGTACATTTGTCCAAACCCAAAGAATGTACAACACCAAGAGTGACCCCTTACCCCTTACGTAAACTACGGATGTTAGGTGATCATGATGGGTCAATATAGGCGTATCCTTGGTGAAAAGTGTAGCACGCCGATGAGTGATGGCGGTGACGGAGGAGGCCACGAGGTATGTGCACAGGGGGTGGGTGGGAAGTCTCTGTTCCTTCCTCTCAAATGCATTGTAACTCTAAAGTTGCTCTTAACAGGGGCGCCTGGGTGGCTCAGTCGGTTAAGCGTCCGACTTCAGCTCAGGTCACGATCTCGCAGTCTGTGAGTTCAAGCCCCGCATCAGGCTCTGGGCTGATGGCTCAGAGCCTGGAGCCTGCTTCCGATTCTGTGTCTCCCTCTCTCTCTGCCCCTCCCCCGTTTGTGCTCTGTCTCTCTCTGTCTCAAAAATAAATAAATAAATGTTAAAAAAAAATTTAAAGTTGCTCTTAACAAAGTCATTTAAAAAAGTATCCACCTCTCCTCCTATCCAAATTAATTCTTATGAAGAGCATTTGTTTTTTTGTTTTTTTGTTTTAATTTTTTTTTTCAACTTTTATTTATTTTTGGGACAGAGAGAGACAGAGCATGAACGGGGGAGGGGCAGAGAGAGAGGGAGACACAGAATCGGAAACAGGCTCCAGGCTCTGAGCCATCAGCCCAGAGCCTGACGCGGGGCTCGAACCCACGGACCGTGAGATCGTGACCTGGCTGAAGTCGGACGCTTAACCGACTGCGCCACCCAGGCGCCCCGAAAAGCATTTGTTTTAAAAGGATAAAGTTAGAATAGCACTGGCAAATAGTGGATGGTCCCCGTGGGACCCGGGTGCTCGCCCCGCCCCAAGCTGCTGCAGGGGAGGCTGCTCATATGTGAGCTCTCTCCAGGGACCTCCCTCAGCTGGGGGAGGCTGCGTCCCCTGAGGTTACACCCTTCTCCTGGGGTCTCCTGCATCCAGAGACTAGCCTACTTGAGGGTACTCGGTGCCCCTGTCTCAGAGGGGCTGAGTTCCCTGTGGCACCTGAAACGCTATTGCAGTATTGAAGTTGGCTTCTTCCTCTGCCCACTCCTGGCCCCTCACCCCACTCCCATCATCCTCCTGCGTGCAAACCTGAGACTCAGACCCTTTCCCGGGAAACACGCCCTCTGACAATTTCATGGGTGGCCCCCAAGCTGTCAGGCCCTGTGTTTGTGTTTGTCAGGCACTGTGCTAGGCCAATGACAGGAGGATGCTACCCAAACAGGGAAGCTGTAGGCAAGGTCTCACGTTACTCCTTTAACTGAGATCATCGAGCAATCCCTTCAAGAGTTTCCATCAAACTGGCCATCTAGGCCTTCATCCTCAGTCCTTGGGTCATAAGATTCGTTTTACTCTATTTCCACTCAATATCACCCTATTCCTGCGCACGCTTGCTCCGTGTGTTTGGAAATGTCCAACTCCCCTCTGGCTTCTAATGGGAAAGGTTTATCCCATCAACTCCTAATGCTATTAATGCAGTCAGTGTCCCTTTGGGTTTCATGACCAGGAATCCTATTATGTCTTTATCTTCCCTCTGACCTTCTCTCTGAGTTCTCTCAGGGTCTATGCCTTTGGCCTCTTATTCTGGGAAGCCACCTGAGAAGAATATGATACAGGAGAAGGAGAACCAGAACTGGAGTCACAAGTTCAAGGTTCAACCTCTACCTCCCACAATTGTTAGCTGTGTGACCTTCCCAGACTCTCCCGGCCGCCATATTTTTTGGCCCCTGCTGGGCCTTACACTGAGGCTCACTTTTTACATGATCTCTGCAGCATTTGCCCTTGTCACACATCACAGTACTCACTCAGCCCAGGATTCCCCCCAAACCCATTCAAGTTGTAGCAAAATTCAGCTTTACGCATCAATCAAACTTCTAAGAGCTGAGGGGGCTGAGCAAGACCATGGTCATGTGAAGAGATCTCAGGTCTTTCTCTGATGTTCCTATGCTACTTCAGATTTTAAGCCACTTCAGGCTGTTTATTCATCTGTCAACTTTATGGAATAGGTAGCTTGGGTAAATCGGGTTAAATTTTATTAAAATTCAAATTAAAAATGACGTCACAAAAATGAAAGAATCGGCCTTTTAAAGCGGACATTGCCGGAAAAGTTTTACATTTAAACTGCTATGCTGACATTAGAATAAAGACATAAGAAGTACTTATTTAGAGGGGCGCCTGGGTGGCTCAGTCGGTTGGGCGTCCGACTTCAGCTCAGGTCACGATCTCGCGGTCCGTGAGTTCGAGCCCCGCGTCGGGCTCTGGGCTGATGGCTCGGAGCCTGGAGCCTGTTTTCGATTCTGTGTCTCCCTCTCTCTCTGCCCCTCCCCTGTTCATGCTTTGTCTCTCTCTGTCTCAAAAATAAACGTTAAAAAAAAAATTTGTTTAAAAAAAAAAAAAAGAAGTACTTATTTAGAATATTTCACATCATGCAGCATTCTGGAAGCCAGGCATTGTTGTACCTTTCCCCCTAAGCCCACAACACATGGTCCACTACATAACCCTATTCTGGTGGCTTACATTTTACTTGTAAGATTTACTGAATCTTTCCCTTTACTGAAAGATTTTTAAAAAGGAAAACTATTTAGCAAGCATTTGAGGGACGCTTCGATGGTTCAGTCAGTCAAGTGTCCGACTCTTGGTTTCAGCTCAGGTCATGATCTCACGGTTCGTGAGTTTGAGCCCCGCACTGGGCTCTGTGATGGCAGCGTGGAGCCTGCTTGGGATTCTGTCTCTCTCCTCTCCCTCCTCCTCTTCTTTCTGCCCCTCCTCCACTAATTCTCTCTCTGTCTTTCTCTCTCTCTCTCTCAAAATAAATACATAAACTTAAAAAAAGAGAGAGCATTTGAAATTGTGTGAAATGCTTAAACACTTAAAAAATCTTCCTGAAAGATGCTCAAACTACCAATGACTAGGTTCCAGAATAGTCATTTAGAAATAGGGAAGATTTTAGATAAAAATTTTTGGACGTATTGTCCAAATGGGCACAACAGGCATAACAATAAAACATCAGTTAGAATTTTTAAAAATACAAAAGACCAGAAATGGTCAAAGATGTCATCAGAAAACGGGCATAAAACTACTTAACTCAGACTTCACCAAGAGTCTAAATAAAAGACAAAACTGCACGAAAACACTACATTTCTAAAGGGAAGGATGTCCTAAAACCCCTCCATGGTGGCCTCAGTCTCCATTTGTATTAAAATGGCCAAGAGGCCCTGTTGGGTCAGGGTGCAGGTCCTTTCCAACGCTGGGTTCGAGCATCATCCAGGATTGCCTGCTGAGTCTGCCTGACCCGCTTCACCAAAGCCCCATCATCTTCCCTCAAAACAAACCGGGGCCCTGGGTGGCTCAGTCAGTTAAGCGTCCAACTTCGGCGCGAGTCACAATCTTGCGGTTGGTGAGTCCGAGCCCTGCATTGGGCTCTGTGCTGATAGCTCAGAGTCTGGAGCCTGCTTCCGATTCTGTGTCTCCCTCTCTCTGCCCCTCCCCTACTTGTGTTCTGTCTCTCCCTCTTTCTCATTCTCTCTCAAAAACAAACATTAAAAAAACAAACAAACCACTTTTTCAGAGTGTCTAGATTGGCACCTATCTCCACTAAGGCTCTTTTCTGTCTTGTGGGCTGGTGTTGTTTAATCCACCATGCATGTTGTTGCCATTGTATACTAAGCTTGGGTAGTGCCATTAGGGTATGTGTTTTACACCCAAAACATAAGGTTCCTTGCACCAAGAACCATGAAATACCTCAGAATATACCTAACCAAAGATATAAAAGATCTGTATGCTGAAAACTATAGAAAGCTTATGAAGGAAATCAAAGAAGATACAAAGAAATGGAAAAACATTCCATGCTCATGGATTGGAAGAATAAATATTGTCAAAATGTCAACACTTCCCAAAACAATCTACACATTCAATGCAATCCCAATCAAAATTGCACCGGCATTCTTCTCAAAGCTAGAACAAACAACCCTAAAATTTGTATGGAAGCACAAAAGACCCTGAAGAGCCAAAGTAATGTTAAAAAAGAAAACCAAAGCAGAAAGCATCACAATCCCGGACTTTAGCCTCTACTACAAAGCTGAAATATCAAGACAGTATGGTATTGGCACAAAAACAGACACATAGGCCAATGGAATAGAATAGAGAACCCAGAATTGGACCCACAGATGTATGGCCAACTGATCTTTGACAAAGCAGGAAAGTAGCAATAGTGCTACTCAGAATTTATCCAAAGGATACAGGAGTGCTAAATCATAGGGGCACACGTACCCCAATGTTTATAGTAGTGCTTTCAACAATAGCCAAATTACGGAAAGAGCCCAAATGTCCATCAACTGATGAATGGATAAAGAAGATGTGGTTTGGGGCGCCTGGGTGGCGCAGTCGGTTAAGCGTCCGACTTCAGCCAGGTCACGATCTCGCGGTCCGTGAGTTCGAGCCCCGCGTCAGGCTCTGGGCTGATGGCTCAGAGCCTGGAGCCTGTTTCCGATTCTGTGTCTCCCTCTCTCTCTGCCCCTCCCCCATTCATGCTCTGTCTCTCTCTGGCCCAAAAATAAATAAACGTTGAAAAAAAAAATGTTAAAAATAAATAAATAAATAAAAAAAAGAAGATGTGGTTTATATATACAATGGAATACTACCTGGCAATGAGAAAGAATGAAATCCTGCCATTTGCAACAACATGGATGGAACTGGAGGGTAAGTTCTCAGTCAGAGAAAGACAGATATCATGTTTCAGTCATATGTGGAACTTGAGAAATTTAACAGAGGACCATGGGGGAAGGGAAGGGGAAAAAATAATTTCAAACAGAGAAGGAGGCAAACCATAAGAGAGTCGTGAATGCAGAGAACAAACTGAGCGTTGATGGGGGGGCAGGGGTGGGGGAGGGAGGAAATGGGTGATGGGCATTGAGGAGGGCACTTATTGGGATGAGCACTGGGTGTTGTGTGTAAGAAATGAGTCATGGGACTCCACCCCCAAAATCAAGAGCACACTGTATACACTGCATGTTAGCTAA